>NC_087474.1:1118688-2318688 GCF_036417665.1 Passer domesticus
AAACTTTCTTTAAAATATAATAAAAATCCCACTTTAGAGAGAGGTGCTGAGTTGAAGGAAAACATTCACTTCATTGGAATTTCAGTTTTTCTCCGTGTAAACTTTGAAAACACCAAATACAGCAGAGCTTCAGCCTCCAAGAAATGTAAATCCTATATTTTAAACACTCATTTTAATAGGCATGCTCCTGAAGGTTTTGTTTGTTTTTTCTCTTAAAGCAGAGGATGTCTCTGAATCTGTACGAACTCCATAAACACTGAAATTAAAATTTGGATAATTGTTCCAGCTGTGGTTAGGGAAGTCTGGCCCTTCCCTGAAGATTATATTTGGGAAAATGTAATGTTTTGGAGACACCTAATTCCATGTACAGCCTGTTCCGTGGGAATCCCAAAGTGCTGATGGAGCCTGGATCTGGTGCCATTCAATCCCTGAATTCTCCAGTGTCATTCCTTGAACTTCACCAGGGGTTGCAGAGGAAGAACAAGACCTGGATGCTGCAGAGAAGATTCCTGGCCCCCCAAATCCAGGGACAGGTTGTTCCCTGACTGGAACCAGGAGGAGTTGGGATAAAAGCCATGGGAAGCAGATCCAAGTGGAAGTTTTTCCTGTTTGCTTCTTTTGTTTCCCTTTTATTGCTCAGAAAATGGTGTTCATTTGTAGGATTCAGCCCCTGAACTCTGGAATGTTTTATGGCCGGAGTGGTTGGGTCCTCACCTCACAATTCCATTGGGATTTTGCCAGAACTTTGTGCTTTTCTTGCTGACTTTGTGTTTGCGGAGATCTTGCTTTAGAAACAGATTAAAGACATTTAAAATCATTTAATAAAATTAAAATGAGAAAAAACAAGGATATCATGAGGTGGGAGTACTCTTTATGTTGGGAAAATATCCACAGGGATGAGGAGAGGTTGGGAACTTCACTGGGGAAGACATGGAATGAATCCTCAGCAAGAAATGGCTTTAAAAATGAACCTGCTCCCATTGCACACTGAAACCTTGGGATCCATGGAGAATTCCCAATCATATTCCTGTGTGATCCAAACACTACCACACACAATATCCTGAATGTTTTTATGGTCATTTTCCAGCGAGTCACAAACCCTGGAAGGGTTCAATTCCAGGACAGGGAATGTGGCTGCTTTAGCACCAAACATTGGCTGAACCAATCCATGAGAATTCCCATAATTCCCAAAATTTCCTCCACAGGATTAAGATTTGCCCTCCTGCAGCTCTGTAGCCTTTTATTTTGTTATGGCCACTTCACTGCATGAATGAATTCCTCAATCCCATCCCATAACCAGCCACTCTTCCTTATCCAACACTCCCAAGATGAACAATGGTATTCAGGTTTTTATTTAGGTTTTTCAGGGAAATTAAATAGATTAAAAAAAAAAAAAGAGGGGATTGTGAAATTATTTCAGGATGAGATGAACAGGGAAAATAATATTTTTAAAAAAGGGAAAAAGAATGTTTGTGTTAGTACTAAAAGCAGCTGTCCTTAATTATCCAAAATTAAAACAAAAATAATAGGAAAAATGAAATGGAATAAACAAGACCTTGGAAGATGACAAAAATTCCTTCTTGAACCTTCTGCCTTATTTTTTCCCCCCAAAATATTTGCTTTCATCCCCTGGTTAAAGATGAAAAAAGGGATTTTGGACAGGACAGCATTTTCCATGCGAAGAATGATGTGGGTTTCGCTGAATTTCCCATATTCCCAAGAACTCCTGGGAGGTAATTCCCGAGCAGCCACTTTTGGAGCTCTCACCTCTGATATTCCTCTCCTTCCCAGCCTTGTAGCAGCACCAGAGGAGCACTTGCCACAAATTCCTTTTCCTGCTTCCTCCCTCCACCAAGTTTGGAGTTTATTATTCCCATAAAAATTATTTATGTTGGATTTTCCCAATCACCGAAGAGCTGAAGTGCTGCTGCAAAGTAGAACTTTTTCTCTGAAAGTAGCTGTGGTCCTTTCCTGACCCAGAAACCCAGAGTCAATAGGATATTTTATGGAATTCTTTAGTGGATAAGGAGAAGAGAGACCTGGCCTGATATTTGTGACTGTGTGGAGAAGGAGAAGCAGCAGGAAAAGGAACTTTGGGAACGCTGTGGGTTCAACACTTTTTGGGATTGATCCATGACAAGAGTTTCTGCCTCAATGCTGAGAGGTGAGGAACGTATTCAGTTAGGATGGAATAATTACATCCATCTCTAGTTTGGGTTCTCAGGACCCATTCAAAAGCATCAGGGAATCATGGATAAAGTCCTCCAGAATTATCCTTACACCTCTCAGAGGAACAAGTGCATCTCCCCAGGAATTTATCTGCTGGCCAGACTGAGAGGCACAGACAATTTTCCTGTGCAAGTTGCAAATGGAATTATTTGGATTGGGATCCAAGGGACTGGATAAGGGCTGACTTTAGCTCTCCCATTTCCCAAAATAAAAACCCCAAAACAATGAAAACCGCGCCAGTAAATTTGGAATAAATTGGAAGCAGCAGCAGTGAGCATGACTGTAAAATTTTGTCCAATTCCCCCTTCTCTCCCTGTCTTATTCCAATTGTGCAGCTCCCGTGTGATGACCTTAAAGGCTGGAATGTTTCCTATCATCCCATTCCCACAGACTGAAGGAAAAGTGTCTTCAAGCCCTTTTGCACAGGCGAGGGAAGGGGAGGAGGGGGTGGCAGAGGGCGGATTTCCCATTTCCTGGCCTCGTGCCTTGGCTTGGAAGAGCTGGAATGGCCCCCCAGGTTAGCCCAAGCCTGGAGACAGATCAGGCCTTGCCTGTTGTGACTGGAACACGTCAAAAGACAAGGGATCCAATCCCAGTGGTGCCATTCCCAACCCGTGTCATCAATTAACTCATTAAAAAGTGAAATTCAGAGCAGCGGGAGACATCAAATGAAAAGATTTGCAAACGAGTCTTCCCCGCTGGGCCTTTCAGGGATTTCTGGGAGGTCCTTTTGCTCCTGCCTGGTTTTCCCACCATCTCCTGTCACTTCCTGCGTGAACTCCATTCCCTCTGAATCCCAAAGAAAGTCCCTTTTTTCCGTCACTTCTGAGGCTTCATTGTGGCTTTGCTCCCTGCCAGAGGCAAACCTCCAGCTGCCCTCAGGAAATGTCCCAGTCTCTCCTCATTCCCTGGGCTCCTGGCCAGAGGCCTCTCTTCCCTCTGACTGCTCCCTGTCCTCCAGAAGCTTTTCCCAACTGAGACAGCTCAGGTATTTTCAGGAAAGAAAATATCACCTTCCACTGTCCCCACCCAACCTGGCCTTGGACACTTCCAGGGATGGGGAATCCACATTTTCTCTGGAAATCTGTGCCAGGGCCTCACCAGCTTTAGTGAAAATCACAATTAGGTCTCTCTGGAGCCTTTTCTACTCCAGGCTGAACAATCCTTAACTCCAGCTCTTCCAAGGGTAATCCAGAGGAACGTTGAGAGGGAAAATGAGGTACCTTCAGGGCAAAGGGAAAGTGGGCAGAGAGGTACCATGGACAGAAAATGGGAGACAGGGAAAAGAAACCTCCAAGGGAATGATCCAGGGAAACCCAGCCTCTCCCAGTCTCACTTTCCCCTCACATTCCCTCCAAAGGAAGCAGTGGAAGTCTGGCTGTCGGAAGGATTTTGCACTCCTTTGGAGCAAACACCGGCAATTCTGCAGGAATTAATAATCCCAGAGTGGTATCCATGGCATCCCTGGGGCAGGAGTGGGAGCTGTTTATGTCTGTTGGCTTGATCACGCCCCACTTGATGCCAAATCCTTGCCACTGACTGACTCAGGCACTAAAATTCCTTTTTTTTTTTTTCCTGCCAGATGTTTTTTATTTGGCACAGAACCTTCCAGGGTGTCTTTCAATCATTCCCACTCTCCATGTTCAGTTCCTAAAGAAAATTCCTTCTGCTGAGTTTTCTCCCTCTAAACCATTCCCAAATATCCCAAATGTGGTGCAAGGATATTCTGAAATTTTGAGGATGGTTCTTTTTCTTGCACTGAGCACTTAGAAATGTAGGAAAAGGAGCCAAAAATCCACGGGCTGGAGGGTGGAGGAGCAGGAAGGGCTCTGGTATCCATGTGGAGACACAGGATCACTCTCCCTCCCTGGACACTCATAAATTAACTGGACAAAAATAAGGATTTATAAGGATCAGCCACTACTTTTTATTTATGTTTTTCTGGGCCACACCAATGGAATTAACAGAGTTGGGATTGAATAACGATGGGACAAATTATTCCAGGGAATCTGCTCAGAAGACACAAAAAATAAGGGATGGGGGTATTTTTCCATATGGATTGAAAATGTTTCCCTCTTCCTAGAAGGGAGAAATGTTAGTAGTTATTTTCAGGACAAATCTGTCAACAAAAGGGTGGAATTGTTCTTTGAAATCCATGATTAATGACACAATAAATCTCTATCCTAAGGATTGGGAAAGGTGAGGAAAGATTTGCTGTCTAGAGACAGCTCCGACTCATCCATAAATTATGAACTCACCTGTGATAGTCGTCCTTGGGAATATTTTAAATCCACTAAAATTCCTGGCTGGCAGTACCACACCTCCCCAGTCGTGGGGATTGATGGATCCTCCTTTCCCATTTTGCTCCCCCGATGATTTTCCCAGAGTCGGTGACTGGGTTCAGTGAACTTAAAGCCTCTCCCCTTCCAGGGCTCTGGAATTTCTTCCTGGCACAGAGACAGGATTGCTCCTTGCCAGTGACTCAGAGCTGGCAGCAGGGAAGGGACTTCCTGAAAAACACATTGCACGTGTCCAGTTGGGCGAGTTATCCATGGAAACCTTTGCTGCCTGGCATCGGGGAGAGGGTTGGGAATCTAGAAAGGGAAGAGGGAGGTAAATTCCAGATAGTACCAGATCTGTTCCTGGAGCTGGCCTTGGTGGAGGTTAAAAAAAAGGAAAAAACTCTGAATTCTGTTCTCCCACTGACAAAAGATGGGATAAACAAATGGTGACATGATAAGGAGTGGAAGGAAAAGATTAGGAGTGGGATTGTGCCAGAACAAAAAGAAGGGTGGCTGCCATCCCATCTGGATATGGCTCTGGAAGTGGCAGGGATATCCATGTATTTTAAGGGGGTTGGGGTAGGAAGTGTAAGTTGAGGTCAGTTCCCACCAACTCAGGGTAAAACACTGGGAATATTCCCTTAAATCTCCCCCTAACAAAGCCATGTATTCCTTAACCAGACATGGAATTCCTCTTCAGTATTCCCAAATTCTCTGGGAATCTTTCTTTCTAAGATTTATCATGTCATTGCCATAAGATGGAAGTTTCCTGCAAAAATTTCTGCAAAATTTACATTTCTCCACACCCCATTCCTCTGCCTGGTGGATTCCCAATAGAGAAGTGAATTGTGGGATAGATGGGATTTATCTTTTAGGATATTTCTGGAATGCTGGAGGCACAGATAGGAGACAGCACAGCCTTCACTGCTGCTTTGCAAGAGATCTCTTGGAGTTTGTCCCACGCCAAAAGGTTTTCCTTCCTCTGTTCCCACTTGGAATGCAGCTCCCTCCAGAACATTCCTAGGAAAATCAATATGGATTCTCCATGGAGGTGTCCTGGAGCAGCTCAGTGGTGTCAAAGACACCATTCCTGACCCAAGTGACCTCTGGAATTGGGTCCCCACACTGATAAATACCCAGGAGTTATTTTGCCATGGAAAAAAACCCCTTTGGATTTTGGCACTTGGTTTATCTTGATCCAGCTCCCTGTTTTGGCAGCAATTGCCAGGCGAGGTTGCCCTGAGGGAATCATTCCACCCCTTCCCTTGGATTCTCCAGCAAGGAAAATCCCAGTGCTCAGCCAGAGTAATGTGAGCCCTAATTAATGAATGATCCCAAAGCATCTTGGCATCCTCACACTCCACAGGCATGGAAAGCCATGGATTAATGTGCTCCCTCACCTTCAGTGTGTTCCACAGGGGTGACTGGTGGGGAAATCAGGGAAAATCAAGGAAATAAGGAAAGCAGGTGGGAACAATCCTACTCAGGATGAGGAGACACTTAATAAAATCATTTAGAAATGTTGAAAAATATGTGCCTTTTTTTTTTTTTTTTTTTTTTTTTTTTTTTTTTTTTTTTTTGCTAGGATTTGGTCCTCCTGAAATGGAAGTTTTTAGGAAGCAGTGAAAGAGAATTCCAGATTTAGGCTTGGAATTACCCAGTGTAAGAGTGCTGACAAATACAGCACTAACAAGTGTCAAGTTGCTCAAAAATCCCATATTCCCCAAAATAAGAGGAAGCAAGGAAGGAAGTGAACCTCAGGAAGATGTTTTGGAATTGCAGCATCTCCTGGGACTCCTTATGGAATGGTACCTCCTCCTCTCTCCCTCAGGGATAATCCAACCTGAGGGGGGAAGTTCATGGAGGAAGAAGGAAATGGAAAAACAATTTTTCCATTTAATTTTCCCAATTAATTTTTCCAATTTAACTTGCTTCTCTGCTGGGAGAAAGGAAAAATAAAGCACTGCAGCTGTGAGAGACTGGAATCAATTGGGAGGCTGGTCTTGGATTTCCTTGGAAAAAATTTACAGCTGCTGTTGAGTTTCAAGCATTTCAAATGCAGATGAGGAGACCAAATTGAATTTGAAATGGAGACCCCATAAAGGTGATAAAAAAACCAAACTTCATGTGCTAAACCCTGGGTTTTACATGGAAAAATGGCACAGGAATGACCCTGCCACAGGTGAATCCAGCATGGAATTCCCTCAGCCATGAGCTTCCCTCCCTGCCTGAGGCTCAGACTCAAAGTTTACATGGATAAGTGATAAATAAAACAAGGAAGAGCCAATTTGCAGCCCCACAAAAAAGCAGGATAATTGTATGTCCATAAATCTAAACTCTCTTCCAACCCAACCCAGCAAATTCCCAGTGGAAAACAGCCTGGCTCTGTTCTGCATCCCACAAAAAAACAATCCCAGAAATTCCCGATTCTTCCTCCTACCCCAACGCCAGGAGCTGGGATCTGAATCCCACGTTCTTGTTATTTAAAGCTGTTGTGTGATTCCAACACGTCCAAATCCAGATCCACAATCCACACTCTGGGAATTCATGGGAAGCTCTAAGTTTTCACAGCACGAGCAAGAGATTGTAGTGGAAATTGTTCAATCTCCTCTTCAAAGGCTCCACATCTGGGATTCTCTCCTTCATGGCCTTAAAAAAAAGTCAAACATATTTTAAAAATAGAGGAAAAGTTCACATCCAGTCCTGAAATTTGCATGAAATTTGTTTCTCTTGTGTCCATTCCATCCTATCCAATCCTAAAATTTGGATGAAATTTGGTTTTAATTGTGTCCATTTGGACAATAATTACCTCTCATTTCAATGACATATTTTGATATATTAATGCATATTTTTTATCCACTTTAATTTAAATCTCTAAATTTCAATCAATGGAACTGGAAGTGTTTCAAATATAATCAAACTTTCTTTGAGGAGGTTAAAAAATAGAACTTTTTGAGCTTGATTTTTATCCCAGATCAAGTTGGAATTGTTGAGGAATTCTAAAACAGTTCTAAAGGAGTGAAGTCCTGTGGTGATTTTCAACAACAACAAAAGAATTCTTGGCTTCTCTCACTATTTGTTTAGGATTTCAACCACCAAATTCACATTATGGGAGCCCCAAATTAATAATTATTTCACGTATATTTCATTAATGATGTAATTTAATGAGATTTATTTCTTCTCTCACATGAAAATGCTTTGAAGTCCAATCCCCTCCTAATGATGACAGTTAATTTTTAATTTTGATGTCCAATATTGGTGTTGTGGGGAAAATAAAGATTTTGAATTGGCTGCACCAATTGTCCTTTTATCTGTTATTTATCCCTTTTTGGACTAATTAATCTGATTTTAGAGCAGCTAAAAGAAGCGGACGAGTGCAATTATTAATTTTGAAATAGATGTGCAATAAATTAAAGTTCACTTTAAGAATATTTAAGATACCGGAGCTGAATTACTCTCTATGAATGTTCCAGAGACCAAATAATTTTGCTATAAATAAATGATGTTTTTAAAATAAAAAATTAAAAAGACACATGAATAAGTATTTTTTTTACTTTTAAGTTTTATTTTTATTATTCATTTTGATTTTTCATTTTTTATTTTTCACTTTGATTTTAATTTTAATTTTCATTTTTATTTCCATTTTTCATTTTAATTAATTTTTATTTTTATTTTTATTTTTCTATTATATGTCTTATGTTTAATTTCATTTTTCATTTATATTTCTTATTTTTAATTTCTATTTTTTTTAATTTAATTTTTTTTAAATTTACATTTTCATTTTAATATTTATGTAATTTTCATTTTTATTTTTCCCCAACATTTGCTATGCACAAGGTCAACCTAAAGAATCCAAGGCCAGTCTTGACTCAAATCTCTGTTTTCTGGGAAGTCTAAGATTAACCCCAGAGATTGTTTGATTCCATTTCTGACATCTCTTGGCTCTTTCCTAGGTGTGATGCCACGACTCCGAGTTATTTTTGGGAGTACACATCCACCTCCACACCCTGCTCCGTGTGAAATACAGGCAGGATTAAACCCTGAGGAGATGATCTGTGAGCTTCCAGCAGAAATGGTTCATTCCCAGCTTTCCTTGGGAAAAATTCACCTCACTGCCGTGGAAAAGGAGGCGTCCACTTGTCAGAAGGAATCACAGCTCTCCTCATAAATCACTGGAGATCATCCAGCAGAGCCAGCGGGATCCGAAGAGCGTCCAAAAGTGGGAATGTCATTTCCTGCTTCAAACTGATGCCTTGTCAAGGCTGACCTAGAACAGAGGCTGGACAGAGCTAAAGAATAAAGCAGGGATTTATTAAAAGGATCTCCAATCTGCAAATGGAGCAGAGCTGATCGCAGGGAGAGACCCCGGCAGCGCTCGTGCATTTTGGGACCATTTGGGTTCATCTTGGGTGCAGCCCTGGCTGGGCTCTTGTGCTGCCCAAGGTGGATCCATGGAGGAGATGCTTTGAATAAATCCCTGCTTTATTCTTTAGCTCTCTCCAGCCTCTGTTCTAGGCTGACCTCCTCAAGGCATCAGTCTCACTTATAGACACCTAAGTTTACTGTTCTGTTCCCAAACCCCACCATGAGGGATCTTTTTTCCTTCATTTTATCCAATCTCTTGGAAAACATCAACATTCATCACTTCCACCCACCCAAAATTCCACCAAGCAGCCAGAGGAGCAGCTCCTCTGCGCACAATTAAATCCAGGGGTTGCTGCCAGATTTTCCCTGTCCTATTCATCCAGCAGGAAACTTTTCTGGTGGGAATCAAATTTAGGCAGGTGTGAGTCCTCCTGAAAACCTTATCCCTTCCCTGGTCTTACAAGTGAAATCCTCCTGTGTAGAAAATCCCACTGGGAAAAGCCAGTGCCCATAAAGGAGACAGAGAAGTTCTGCAGCTTTATTTGGATAAAGAGAGAGAGGCCACTGGGGGTTTCTCTCTTGAGGTTTTGGAGGCTGCAGCCTCATTTTGAGAGGGAAAATGTCTTCACAAACAATTCCATGGGTGAAAGGATGGGTGTTAACAGCATTGAAATGAGGCTTAATATCTCTACCAACTTCAAGCCGTGGGTTTGTTTGACTCCTGAAACAGCCAAATGGGGCCACACAACCCTGAGTTTCTAAACTTTGGGGTGAATAACCTGCTCAGGGGGAATCTGTGGCAGGCGGTTCGGGAAGGCTGCACCTTCGGCCAGCGGGGGAAGGGAGAGGCACCGAGGGCCGGAGTTTGGGATAAAAGGAGGAACCTCGAGAGAGAAAACCCCGCGGGGATGTGCCCAGGGCCTCTCTGCCTTCACCTGAGTCAAGCTGCAGGGTCCTCTGGCTCCTTTATGGACACTGCATTTTCCCAGAGGGATTTCCCAAGCACCTTTATCCCAAACTCCCACCTGCTTCTTGCCCTCTTCCTTTCCCCTTTGCTGAGGTACCAGGAAGGTGCAGCCTTCCCTAACAGCTCACCTCATATCCCCCTAAACCTGTGCTTTTCCTCCAAAATTCAGAAATTCAGCGTTGAGGCTGTTTCAGGAACCAAACTGTCCAAGCTCTGGAACAAACCCATGGCTGGAAGTGGGGACAGACTTTAAGCCCCATCTCAAAGCCGTTCACACCTGTGGGAAATGGATTTGTAGAAATTCTCAAAGCCTGACAGAAGGCTCACACGGTGTGTATCTGTATGTAATTTTGAGATAAGAAATGCTGAATTAGAAATGCCATGGAAGAGGACAGACATTGTTGAGAGAAAATTAGAACTAGAAATAAGTTTTAAAAGGTGGCTTTGTAAATAAGACTGGACACTTTGGAGAAATAGAACTAGGAAAGATGCACTGTAATAGGTGTGAATTATAACATCTGTATTGTCTCACCTTTCACATGAGACTGAAAACGGAATAAAAGTTTTTAAAACACCTCTCAGTTTCCCCATCTGTACATCAGAAAAGGGCTTAGCCCAACACACACCCATCCCCTCACCTGTGGGATTGTTTGTAAGAACATCAGCTCACATCTTCCCTATCGATCCCAAAATTCCTGCCCAGGTGGGTGAACAGGGATCCCATCATGCAAGAGAGTCATTCCCAGCTCTCTCAGCACATGGGTTTGCTGTACATCCAAATAATCCCTTTTCAGGTGACTTCTGCTCCTTGGAATAAGCAGATTCTGTCCCCAGTGGCCCTAAATCAGGATAAATCCATGAAAACACTGTATGACTTCATCTGCAGAAATAAAAAAGGACAGATCACAAAACCAACTCAGCTGCCAGCAAAGTTGGCAGAGTCCAAAATGGAATTGCTGCTGTTTAATTTATACTTTAAACTGTTTCCTAAACTAAAATTGAGAAGGGGATTTGAAAATCAGGAAAATTTTCGACATTAAAGGGGGTAAAAAATCAAAATTATGATCTTTATTTTTCCTAAAACAAAACAACAAAACTTCAAGCAGTAAAAAGTAAATTGGTTAAAAATCAGGTGCCAAAACCACAGGAGAACCCAGTAACTATGAGAAATATATAAAATCCCTGTGAGGTTTTTGCTTTTTTTCCAATCAGATAAAAGTGGGAACACACAGAGGGAAAAACTGAGCCCTCATGTGAAACTTTGTCACTCCTACAAAGTGTCACCACAGAGATCTTACAAAACCAACACTCACTGAAGTGAGGATGGATCTCTGAGTCAGTGCTTCAGAGCCAGGACATGGCTGGATCAAATCCCTGTCCTTGGGGTCTCAAAAAGAAGGAAAAAATTTGTGAATATGCTGGAATCAGCCTCTTTCCGCCAAAATTGGGATTCTCTGGGACTTCAACACTTCCAAAATGGGATACAGAGTTAATGAATCCACCTGGAGAAGCCATTTATCCCAGTAGAATGGTTTAGTTGGTCATTATGAGGTCTGGGAAAACTCTGGGAATTTTGTTTCAGCTTCTTTGGAGCCACAGGAACAAAGTGAGATCCGTGGATGAATTGCTAAGTTTGGTTGGGATTCTTGGGTGCCCACAGAGCCTTAACTCCAAGGAAATCTTATCTTCAGCCTTCTAAAACTCTGCCTACACCACGTGGCACTTCTGGAAGACAAATTGAATGGTTGGACCAAATCCCAACCAAAATCCCTTGTTTTTGATCAGAGATCCAGTCCTGGGTTTGCTGCCTGCCCAAGGTCACATCAGCCCAAATTAATTTGGTTGAAACCGTCAGAAATCATTGGATCTCCTTTTTTTTTTTTAATTTTTTAAATTTTATTTGTTTTGGGTTTTGTTTTGTTTTGTTTTGTTTTGTTTTGTTTTGTTTTGTCTTGTCTAGAAACAACATCCAAAATCATGGATGTAGAATTGTTAAGATTTTGGGATCATCAAGTCCAGCCATCAACCCAAATAAATCTGGATAAAACAAAAATATCCCTATATCCCTGAAAAATCTAACCTCTGCTTTGTTATCTTTCCTGGTATTTCAGAACTGTTGATTCGTCCCCAAAAACTCCCATCATTTCAGAATGGTTCCATACCAAAAGAGGACGGTGCCCTAAAGGGGAGATGGAATTTTCCATTTACCTGGAAATATCACCGAAATTTGTAGAGGAATGTGTAAACAATTCTGCCAGAAAACACACACAGCTCTTACCACATCCAGTGATGCCTCAGGTTTTAGCTTTTCTATTTCCCAGATTCTGTGCTGCTTTAGTGTGTGGGTCTGGGCTTCACATCAGGGCATGGTGAGCTCTGCACAGAGCAGGGAGACAAAACAATTCCTGCTCCAGCTGGGCACCAAGGACAAATGATCCAAATCTCAGCCCAGGAGCACAAACCCCGTGGGCTGGAGAGAGAAAAACAAGCAGGATGGGACTGCAGGGCTGCAGCTGGGATTGGACACTGAACTGCAATGTGCACATGGAGCAGAGCTGATCCCAGGGAGAGACCCCGGCAGCGCTCGTGCATTTTGGGACCATTTGGGTTCATCTTGGGTGCAGCCCTGGCTGGGCTCTGGTGCTGCCCAAGGTGGATCCATGGAGGAGATCCTTTGAATAAATCCCTGCTTTATTCTTTAGCTCTGTCCAGTCTCTCTTCTAGGTCATCACCAGTGCTGCCTTTATCCATCCTTTCCTGGAGATGTTTTTAGGCTGGAGCCTCTGAAGATCCCAACCTGTGCCGACCTCCAGCGATTACTCACGGAGCTGTCCCAACTCCAGGGAAACAAACACAACTTAAAACCAGTTCAGAGTCCAGATCAACCCTTGATCTCAGGAACCACATCCATAAATTTCAGCCTATCGTGGACATCTGGAACTTTTGGTTGCATCCTTGCCTGTTATTTTTTATATTTATGGATTGTACAGAGTTTATTTTTCCTTCGGATGGTGACCACAGCACATTTTCTCTCTTTGGGAGTGAAATCCCAGCTGGATATGCTGCAGGTAGGAGAAAACCTTTGCCTGTTGGATTTCTGAAGTTTTCCATCCCCAGACATCTCATTCCAGACAGAATTTCACCCAAAAGGAGAGTTTATTAGCACTGGCAATTAATAATCTTTCAAACTGAGCTCAATTCCCAATAGTTCCTTATCTGAAATTCCATAAACCATTGGAAAAAAGTGGCTCTTTATCAACTCTAAAGCAGGGCCTCAGCACTAAAGGACCTACACTTAAAATTTACATTTATAAACCGGCTTAATTACTTTTGGATTGATTAATTACATAAACACAAGCGTTGTTCCACAGTAACCTGACAATTTTAGGAGTCGTCCCGCTGATTTCAGCAGGACTTGGGTCTTGCTCTAGAACAGTTGTGTATTCAATGATAATTATGATACTGTTTCATGAATATAAAATATTATTTAATGCATCAAATTAAAAATTAACACATTTTGTCATCATGGCCTGCGTTATTCTCTAGTTCTTGTTGTCATCATTAATGGGATTTTATGACAATAATAAACTTGAGTTTTACTGATGAAATTCAGAGCTCAGGTAGCTCCTTTCCTTGTGAATCTCCAGTTCTTCCCTGTATTTTTTTATCCTTAATCCTCTGCCCAAAGTGATGATTTTTTGTGGTTTCTTTGTTTATTTTCTGGCTCTTCACTCCCCCCATTTCTCTCCCTAGCAGTGATTTGATCTAAAATTTAATTTAGTCCTTAATTTTCTCTCCCAATCAAGTGTGTATTTTTATTCCCCTATGGCTATAAAAAAGGATCAAGAAGGGAACACATCCATAATTAGGCTTTTCTTTGACCAAACATGAAGGGAGTTTTTGGAAATTAGATGTAGCTTTCCATGGTGTTGCTGTTGCAAAGCTGGGAATGTTGTGAAGGAATCACAGCAAAACTTTTAGGGAAAAAAAATGTCCAACTTTATTCTGACAGTGATGGTGGAAGAAGTGACATTTATCTGATTAAAAGGATTATTCCATCCTTGATTTATAGGACAGTGATTTTGACCAATCCCATGTTTTGATTTGGGTTAAACCACCATAAAAAAAAAAAAAGAGAGAGTGGAACCAACTTCCTGATGTTCATCCATCCTCATTCCAAAGGGTGTGGAAACCCCCAGTGAGCCCTAATTTATGGCCTGTCCAGAGCTGGAATTCTGCTCAGGAATATCTTAATTTTTGTTGTTGTTGTTGGTTTTTGTTTTGGTTTTGTTTGTTTAGTTTTTTTGGTGTGTCTGCATCAAACAAGGGCTAAAATAAGGAAACTCAGCTGTGTGCTGGGTGGGGGAGAAGCAGGAGAGAGAGCCTGAGCAAGGGTGGGAGAGAATCCCACAGAAAATCCAAGTCAGGATTCAGGATGAGTGGAAAAACCCTTGCTGCTCCTGGAAAAGCCAAGTTTTGGCATCCAGAACCATCCATTTTCCCATTTTTCTGGAACACGAGAGTTGCCCCAAGGAAAAAGCCTGCATCCATCAAATTCCGTCTCCTACCTGGCTCAACATGCAAAAAATTTTTTTTGTTTGCTTTTGTTTATTTTTGTTTTGGTTTTTGTTTTTGTTGTTGTTCTTTTGGGGTTTTTTTATTTTTTTTTTTGTTTTGTATTCGGGTTTTTTTGTTTGTTTGTTTTTCGGGGCTTTTGTTTTTTTTTTTTTTGTTTTGTTTTGGGTTTTTGTGTTTTGGGACTTTTGGGTTTTTTGTTTTGGGTTTGAGTTTTTTTGTTGGTTTCTTGGGGGGGTTTGTTTTTGGGTTTTTTTGTTTTGGTTTTTTTGTTTGCTTTTTGTTGTATTTTTGTTTGTTTGTTTTGTTTTGTTGTTGGTTTTTTTTTGGGGTTTTTTTGGTTGTTTGTTGTTGTTGGTTTTGGGTTTGTTTTTTTTTTTGGTTGTTTTTTTTTTTTCTTTTCCCTCATCTCTTGGCTCCCGTGGGACAAGCCCTGGGAAAGAATCGCCGCCGCTCTCAGCGATCCCGACGTTGTTCCTGGAATTGTTTCCCGGTGCCTGTCACTTGACACCGATGGTATCACGCTGTAATTACCGGCAGCTGAGGGCAGGAGGGAGCGATGCAATCCCAACGCAGCTTTCCAACTCCTGAAAGGAAAAAAAAAAAACACCCAAAAACCCAAAGAATCACAACTTTCCCAGAGTTATTAGTAGGTGTTATTACCTTTTATTAATGAAGCAATTGGTAATGGCATCATGGCACAGATGGAGTAAAAATTTAACTCTCATCCTCATGGAAAAAAAGAAATAATAAATGTTATTTACAGGCAAAAAGGGGGAATGTTGCTTGAGATCACACAGGATATTTGTAACAAGATAAGAGAACTGATAGTGCCAAGACCGTGGGATTGATCCCTGTCTGGGCCATTCATTAAATTTGGACTGGATGATCTGTCTGGATTCCTTCCAGCTCGGAATATTCTGATGTGATTCATCCCAGCATATTTAGATATTACAGATCTCCTGATGTGATTTCTGCAATGGAAATTACAGCGGGAGACTGACCCCTTGGATTTGCTTTTAGTGCTTAAAAACCTCACTCATTTTGATCTTTGTAGTGTTTTATTTTTAAAAATGTTTCGTTTTAAATACCGAAGAGTGTGGGCTGGACTTACATTGCACAGATCCCTGCCAGGTAATCCGTGGAACATCAGGAACCTCCAAATGCCAGGCTGAAAAAGTGGCATTTCCCACTTTGCACCTGCTGATCCCTAGGGAATTCTTCAGCTTTCATTCCATTTCAGCAATGCCTTTAAAAATAGACCCTGTGGGAAGCGTGGAGGCATTTGTGGAGGTAAGGCTGAGCTTTGGGAGAGGTGACAGGGGCCAGGCAGAGGTGACCAAGGCAGCCCAGCAGGAAGTCCTAGCTAAGCCAGCCCCAGTTCCCACCTGTTCCCTGCAGTCCTTTCACAGCCACTAATAATAAAGGGTTTGTGTTTCCCCGGAGCCCTTCATCCCTCCTGATCCCACAGCACTCCACAAATGACACCTCCAAAGGTCACAGCCACGGGGCTGGAATCCAGCCTGGCCCTGCCACAACAATGGGAAGGGAGGAGAGGCACGGCCAAGGGCAGCAGGGAGAATTCCCATGTATGTTGTTACCTCAGGTTTTAGCTTTTATATTTTTCAGGTTCTGTGCTGCTTTAGTGTGTGGGTCTGGGCTTCACATCAGGGCATGGTGAGCTCTCTGCACAGAGCAGGGAGACAAAACAATTCCTGCTCCAGCTGGGCACCAAGGACAAATGATCCAAATCTCAGCCCAAGAGCACAAACCCCGTGGGCTGCAGAGAGAAAAACAAGCAGGATGGGACTGCAGGGGCTGCAGCTGGGATTGGACACTGAACTGCAATGTGCACATGGAGCAGAGCTGAGCCCAGGGAGAGACCCCGGCAGCGCTCGTGCATTTTGGGACCATTTGGGTTCATCTTGGGTGCAGCCCTGGCTGGGCTCTGGTGCTGCCCAAGGTGGATCCATGGAGGAGATCCTTTGAATAAATCCCTGCTTTATTCTTTAACCCTGTCCAGCCTCTGTTCTAGGTCAGCCTTCTCAAGGCATTGTTGTGAAATGTGCTTTTCAATGCCCATCTGGAGCTGGGGTTCTAAAGCAGACCAGGGTGCTACAAGGTGCTAAAAATCCCTGTATTTAACCCTTGGAAGAAGGAAGAGAAGTGGGGAAAAAAAAATATTTTATAAAAAGGTAAGCAGGGCTAATGACAGTGCTTAATTCAGTGCTGTGGTTCCAGAGAGGCTGCACAGTTTCAATCTGGTGCTCAGGCTGTTAATCCATCCCCTCTAGTGCCCTTTCCCTGGATTAGTTGTGCTGTTTATCCATTGTTCCAAGGCAATGAAATGACTCACACTGTGCCTGTTCCCAGGAAGTCTTGCCAGGTGAGGGAGGGTGACATTTACTGGGGGACCTGTTAATTGGAACCCACCCTAATAACACAAACAGAACAGAAATCTCCAGTTCTGAGTGGCCTGAACTTTATCATCCCATCTCTGGGAAGCTCCGTGTGCCTGTTCCACTGGGCAGCCCCGAACAATCCCCTCTCACAGCTCCTTCAATCAAGGAAAGGCCAAGGGGTTCCTGAAATGGAATATTCAATGCCTCTGGGAGGGGTCAGGGAGAGGGAAATGCATTTTCCCAGGAGACAAAGCCAAGCATTTGTCCCTTAGGGAGCCACTGCACCTTTGCAGGTTGGGAAGAGCTCCATGGGAAGCCAGGGAAGGGATGCACAAATCCATTTCCTCCATTTCCTCATAAATCCACCCCAGGATCCACCCACAGGGTGACATTGGGTGGTGGCAGCTGGAGATCCATCAAATATGATCCAAAGGTTCAGAGATTCCCTGAGATCTGCTGCTTCTCCTCCCTTTTCTCACTCCAGGAGAATTTATTCCCCAGGATTTGCAGGTGAAAACAGTGGGAAAATGAGGCAGTCACTGCTCTGTGCCTGAATTAAAGCAGATCCAGGGAATATTCTTTTGGAGGTGATTCCTTTGCTTCAATAGAAATGTTCAGCGCTAACTCATCCTCCTCTTAGTGTTGGGGAGTCTTTGTTTTTTCCTGTTTATCCTTGCAGGCACTTGGGAGCTGGTCCAGAGGGGGATCAGAGGGATGAAACACCTCTGCTATGAGGAAAGGCTGAGAAAAATGGGATTGTTCAGCCTGGAGGAGTCTCCAGGGCGACCTCATTGGTACCTTTCAGTGTTTAAAGGGTCCCCAAAGGAAGATGGGAAAAATTTTTAACAAGGATCTGTTGCAATGGAACAAGGAGTGATGGTTTTAAACTAAAAAAAAAGGTGGATTTAAATGAACTTTAAGTGGGATATTTTTTTTATGATGAGGGTGGTGAAACACTGACACAGGTTGCCCAGAGTGGTGGTGGGTGTCCCATTCCTGGGAATATTCAAAGTCACTTCCAAACCAAAGAATTCCATGACTCTGTGATCCATCATTCTGCCAGTTCTGGTCACCCTTGCTGGACTTGGGAATTCACAGTTTTCATTATTCTTCCTGCCATATTTTCCTGTGTTCATATTGAGGGGTTCAGTCCAGATTTTAGGTTTTTCTACATGAGAAGCAGATGCAATTTCATTGTTATGTGTTAAATTATTTATATATTATAGGGAATACCATGAATGGAACTAATCTTAATAATTACAAGCTAAAATAACTCCAGCCATGAAAGGCTGGGATGGAAGAATCCATTAATCCAATCACCTAAATAAGGTATAGAACCTCTTTTTAGGGTTTTCCAATCAGGATTTTCAGCCTTAGTTTGGGTATATTTGGTGTAAAGATATTCAGGCCAAGAATTTGGTTGTAATGTGTATAATTTTCTTCCTTGTCCAATGGAATCTCTGGGATTTCACTTTGTTTTTTTTAAGCCATATCACTAATTTGAGTCAAAGATCCTCAACAGGAAATTGAGCCATGGTTCAGAAGTGGAGAGGGAAAACACAGAGGCTGTTCCTCCCCTGTGCATCCATGCCTAATTTGTATCTTCTTCCAAGAAGCAAATATAAATCCTAGTCAGAATGATTTTATAATCACAGAACCCCAGGCTGATTTGGGTTGGAAGGGACCTTAAAGCTCATCCTGTTCCACCCCTGCCATGGCCATGGACACCCTCCTCTGTCCCAGGCTGCTCCAAGCCCCATCCACCCAGAGAAGACCAAATTACAATTGTGAATTACAAATACCACAAATTTGACCCTTTAACCAACTCCCTTTAAATTTCCCTCTCAGCCAATGCTGAAGATCAGCGAGGGATTAATTATAACTAAAAAAGCCAGGGCAGCAGAAGGTCCAGTCTTTTTCTTTTTCTATATCAATTGAAATATTTGTTGTCCCAGATGCCACCAAAACACAGAACTGGAAGCAAAGGGAAAGTGGCTGACAAGGAATGGGGTTGTACAGAAATACACAGAGCAAGATGCAAGGGAGAGCCAAAAATCGAATCAAGAAAGGACTCCCAGACTGTTGCAGAAGGCTTAAAACGATCACTTTTGCCACTGTAGGGGAAAAGAAATAGAAAATAAAGGAATAATAATTTTTAAAAGTCCCCCTCTGCCATCTGGTAGGGAATTACAAAACATACCAATGCTAAAAGCCAAACTCCATCTCCAATTCCACTTCTCTTCGCAGCCAAAACCACAGGGGAGCAAATAAAATCCAGATCCCAGAGCCAAAGGTTTCTTTTGTGGACCCATCAGATCTCTGGAAGTTGCCTGTGTCCGACCTGCTGGAATGTCCCTGCTCCATCCCTGTGTCCTCACCTGATTCCTGAGCTCCAGACGTAGCTTAGGAGAGACAGACAAGGGAAAATGAGGGAATTCACCTCAGACACGAGTGGGCAGGGAATAACAATCCTTTTGGAATGAAAATGAGACATTTTCTGTGGTCAGCAAAACCTCTGCCATGGCTGGGATTGCTCTGAATCCATCACAGCCTAGCAAGGGGGGAAAAGGGATAAATCTTTGTGGATAAAAGCCCTTCCTTTTAGCAGAGGTTCCCAAAGTGCCAGAGGTGCTTCCTTAAAGGTCCTGAAGGAGCAGTCCAGGGGATTGTGGAGCACATGTGTTCATTCTGGGAGGTGTGGGGGTCATTGCAGCCACAGGGCTGGAGGAAAGATCCATGAGATTCCCCTGGATTCCACAGGAGAGAAGGGACAACTCCATTCCTGGGAGATCCATGAGATTCCCCTGGATTCCACAGGAGGGGATAACTCCATTACTGGGAGATCCATGAGATTCCCCTGGATTCCACAGGAAGGAAGGGTCCTGGAAGACCCATGAGTTCCCTGGATTCCACTGGAAGGAAGGGACAACTCCATTCCTGGGAGATCCATGAGATTGCCTGGATTCCACAGGAGGGAAGGGAGAACTCCTTTCCTGGGAGGTGGGAAACTCCAACCTGGATCACTGGAGCTGATCCCCCAGGAATTGCACACAGATATTTGGGAAGGGCTCAGTCACAAAAACTCCTTTGTTTGTGATGTCCTGGGAATATCCCTGCCTCACCTGGAGGCGTCTGCTCCAGGGAAGGCCCTGATCTCCGGGGTGTGCTCCATCTGCCAGGGGTTCTGCAGCCCCAGGGGATCTCCAGGAGCACTGGATGCCGATGTTGGTGCTGGTGAATCATCCCTCTGGAGAGCAGAGGGCTCATCCAGCTGTCTAAGCAGGGATGTCTGCTGGAATTTGAGCTGAGATGATCCTGCTTTGCGCCCAGCAAGGCACAGCCCCCTTGCAGTTGTGGTGTCACATCTGGCAGAGCGGTGCAGATGTGTCAGAGCCCTCAAACATCTCACCCGGCTCGAGGTGCCTGGAGGTGTGCAGCTAAGCTGAGCTTGAAATTCCTTCTTTGCAGATGTTTGATGTGCTCTGGGCTCAGAGCCTGGAGCTGGAGGTGTGGGGCTCTCGATTAAACCCTCTGCTGGACCCTGGACAGGCTCAGCCTGTGTGTCCAAGGAGAGAGGATTTATCCCCCAGGATTTCAGGGTACTGCCCAGTTGTCTGGGTCTCCTAAATTTAGGTTCAGAATGTAGGAATCTCCTCATGGCAGCCAGAACCAACGCAGCTCTAACTGCCCGAAATTTGGGATCTGGTTCAGAGCAAGATCAACCCCAAGGAACCCAAATGAGGCTGAATGTGATGTGGGAACCTTGGGGAATCTGGAGAGGAGAAGGCTCCAGGGAGAGCTCAGAGCCTCTTCCAGGACCTGAAGGGGCTCCAGGAGAGCTGGAGAGGGACTGGGGACAAGGGATGAAGGGACAGGACACAGGGAATGGCTCCCACTGCCAGAGGACAGGGATGGATGGGAGATTGGGAAGGAATTCCTGGCTGGGAGGGTGGGGAGGGGCTGGGATGGAATTCCCAGAGAAGCTGTGGCTGCCCCATCTTTGGAAGTGCCCAGGACCAGGTTGGATGGGGCTTGGAGCAGCCTGGGACAGTGGGAGGTGTCCCTGCCCATGGCAGGGGATGGAAGAAAATGGCCTCTAAGTCCCTTCCAACCCAACCCATTCCATGATTCCATGAAAGGTCTGAAGGCTCCTGGGATCAGATATAATTCCAAAGCCATTTCAGGATGGTTTTCACAGCCCTGAGAAATGGTTCCTTCTCCTCCTTCACTGGAAAGGACCGGAGGAATCCAGATGGATCCCACTTGGCCTCCTGGTTTGGGACATGGATGGAAAAAGCTGTCAGACCATGGAAGGGGGAATTTGAGATCCAGCTGAGGTCATGCCAGCCTGGCCATTCCCTAAAAGCCATGGATGGAGTGGCCTGGATTTGACATTTGGGTAACAAAGGGAAGGAATTGGCTCCTCCACACCTGAAATGTAAACGGAACAAACCCATTGTGTGAGGAAATTCACCGGCAATTTGCCAAAACAAATAAATCTAAAGTTGTGGCTTCTATTTTCTCCCTACTTCTTAATGCTGCAAAAAGCAAGACAGGAATATATTCCAGTTGCCACTTAGGGGGGAATTTTGTAGAATTTTTATTTTATTTTATTTTATTTTATTTTATTTTATTTTATTTTATTTTATTTATTTTATTTTATTTTATTTTATTTTCAGTTTCAAACTGGGAGATGTTTCAAGTTAGGGAACACCTTTTTGGAATATCCTATGCCACATCAGACCTCTAAATAAAATTATTTAATTTTTTGTCATTTTGCTTGATCCTAAGCAGGAATTTATTTCTATAGGTCATGTACGAATCCTGAGATCTTTTGCTGCTCTTCCTTCCAAGCTCCCAGGCCAATAAATCATATTCTGATATAAATTTTGATGTCTGAGTGTGATTTCTGTTCCTACCATTCAATCACTTAGAGATCAAGAGAAAAAACTCCAGTGAAGTTTGGAGGTGTGTTTGGAGGGAAGTTTGGAGAAAAAACTCCAATGAAGCTTCCACATGCACAGACATGTCGTGATTTGGTTTCATGCCTCAACAGAAGAGTTTTTCCAGAATATTCCTTTCCTGTAGACTCAGGCAGAGAACTCCAACCCCAGAGCTGCCAGCACTGCATCCTACAAGTTTTCCTTGGAAGCTTCCCAGTCTTGGCCAAACAAATTTCTCACTGTGTGAGAACTGATGAAGCTCCAGCCAAACGTGGGAAGTTACACCCCAATCCTTGGGTTAAAAGGAGCTGGTTTTTAGGGATGCACTGAAGAACAAACGTCCCTACAGGCTGATGAGGTTGTGAAGTCAAACATCACTCACCCTCTTGGGTTTGGGTAAAAAAAAACCCTTTTGGTGGAGGGCAGCAGCAGCTCTGTGGCACGGGCACGTTCTGGTGCCAGGAACACGAGCCAAGGAGTTGGCATCCCATTCCCACATCCCAGGGATTCGTTTGGCTGCTGGTGGAGGGAAAGCAGCTTCCCAGGCAGGAAGGGATGAATCAGGAACTCTGTGCCACGTGCTTTGTGAGTGATTCCCTGTGCAGGTGAGGGGAGATGTCACACGAGTCTGCCTCATGTCTGCAAGGAGCCAGCAATTGAGGCAGCTCTAACAAAGCAGTCACAGAAAATGAAAGAATCCTTAGAGATATATATTTTATATAAATATATATATATATATAAATACATAAAGATATATTAAAATATATATTTTTTCATTCTTTGATTTCCATGGTGGGGATGGCTGGCATATAGCACAAAATTTGTTCTCCCCAAGATGTTCTCCTGGGCTAACAGTAATTTCACAAATAAAATTCTGTGTGGCTAAAATGCCAGAGGGGCCACGTTTGCAGGTTCAGTGACAAGGGACTGGTGTAAAACATGCCAGCCAAAATAGGATGGGAAAGTCATGCCTTACAAAGATAATTGAGGGTATATGATAACAGGGTATCTATGTGTGTTTAAGAGGGTGTGTGATTATAAAAGTAGTACATAAAAGGTGAAATGCAAAGGTAAAAACAGGAGGAGGGAACTCACTGATGTGACGAGGCAAGAAGTTCTGCAGAGCTTTCCCTGAGGGAAAAAGAAGCTCTGGCTTTTTTCTCCCAGACTTTGACAGAAGGGGAAGGTTTGGAGAAAGAGAAGGTCTGGAGAAGGAGAAGGTTTGGAGAAAGTTTGGAGAAAGGGAAGGTCTGGAGAAGGAGAAGGTCTGGAGAAAGGGAAGGTTTGGAGAAAGAGAAGGTTTGGAGAAAGGGAAAGTCTGGAGAAAGTGAAGATCTGGAGAAAGAGAAGGTTTGGAGAAAGGGAAAGTCTGGAGAAAGTGAAGGTCTGGAGAAAGAGAAGGTTTGGAGAAAGGGAAAGTCTGGAGAAAGGGAAGGTCTGGAGAAAGGGAAGGTTTGGAGAAAGGGAAGGTCTGGAGAAAGGGAAGGTCTGGAGAAAGAGAAGGTTTGGAGAAGGTTTGGAGAAGGAAAAGGTTTGGAGAAGGAGAATGTTTGGAGAAAGAGAAGGTTTGGAGAAAGGGAAGGTTTGGAGAAGGAGAAGGTCTGGAGAAAGGGAAGGTCTAGCAGCAGTGACAGAGTCTGAGTGGAGTAAAAGGTGCCCAAGCAACTCTTTTCTTCCCAGAATAAATAAGGATTTTTAAAATCACGGAATTCCAGAATGGTTTGGGTTGGAAAGGACCTTAAAGCTCATCAACCCCTGCCATGGCAGGGACACTTCCCACTGTCCCAGGGTGCTCCAAGCCCCATCCAACCTGGCCAGGGACACTTCCAGGGATGGGGAATCCACAACTTTTTGTTTGCACAGAAATTCCAGAATCCATGAGGATGCCTGTGTTTGTGTGTCAGGAAGGAGGAAAAGGGATCAGGGCAGGGGGTGAAGGAAGAAGGAGATGGGGGGAGATGGAAAAACTTTGGCCAATGGAAAATCTAAAGGATCCCTTGCCCCCACTGCAGCATTCCTTCCCAAAACGTGGCCAAGCAGCCCAGGGGAGTGGAATAATTGAAAAGCAAGAGTGGGATGGTCTTTAGATGGGGTTTTAATCTTTCCACAAAAACTCATAAAGCCTGAATGGCCCTCCTGAGGCCCCATTTTATTGCCACAAATTCCCATTGCATCCCTAGGAGAAGTAGCTCACACATTAAAGCTCCTTGTGTGTCCAAGTAAAAACAAATTCCTTCAGCCACCTCCTCACAGCTGCTAGAAACCCCCATTTCCCCAGAAATTCCCACTTTTTCTTCTCCAGGCCAGGGCACTCCATTTGCCAGGAGAGTCAGTGGCTGCACCAAAACTGAGGGTGGGATTTGTGACCTCCTTCCTGCAGCCTTTGTAGTTAATAATGACACATAACTTGTTATTCCTCAGGTAAATTCCCATTTTCTGAAGTTTTCCAGTTCTTTGGATGAAGATCTTCACAAAATTATTTGATTTTCCTACTGAAATAGAATTATAAGGTTGGAAAAGTCCTCCAAGATCATCCATTCCAAGCTCCAACCAAATTCCACCGTGCCAAATAACCAAAGTGAAATGCTGATATTTCAGCCCCCTGCCCACTCCTCCTTCCTCCAAGATAAAGAAATTGTGGATATCTGAACCCTTGGTATTATGTTTTGTATTTATTCCTCTTATTTCTTTTTTTTTAATGATGGGAAAGGATTTGATTAAGGTGACCTCTAATTAAGTGAAGATCCAGCTGGGGCCAGGATCTGTCCCACATGAAAAGGAACTAAGGAAGTTGGGATAAATTGTCCCTCAGCTTTTCGTGTGTCATGTTAAATAATCCTGTCTTGTAGTAATAATATTAATATTAATAATAATAATAGTAATAAATAGCTATAGAGGTGTTACTTGAGTATGAAAATTCACATTCCAAATGCACTTTAAAAGGGTCTGGCAGCTTGGTGGGCCCCTGAACTCTTTTCTCCCTATAAAATCCATCTTTGCTGCTCATCTGCAGATCCCAGGAAAACCCTCCTGCATAATCAGGGACCCCTGGGAATATTTCATTCCCAGGTGCAATGATCAGTGGATAAACACAACAGAGGTGGCTTTCACCAGCAGAAGTTTTTGATACCTGGAAGTCAAGAGAGAAATTCAAGTAGTTGTTCTTATCAATAGATGAGAACCACATTATCAGTGTGAGTGTTGGTGTTAATGCCCATGGAATTGTGGAATTCCAGAAGGTTTGGATTGGAAGAGACCTTCAGTCATCCCATCCATCCCTTGCCATGGACAGGGCCACCTCCCACTGTCCCAGGCTGCTCCAAGCCATGTCCAGCCTGGCCTTGGGCACTTCCAGGGATCCAGGAGCAGCCACAGCTTCTCTGGGAATTCCCTCCCAGCCCCTCCCCACCCTCCCAGCCAGGAATTCCTTCCCAATATCCCATCCATCCCTGCCCTCCTACAGCCTAAGGCCGATTCCCCTTGTCCTGTCACCACAAGCCCTTGGGAAAAGTCCCTCTCCAGGTTCCCTGTGAAGTGACAGCAGCTCCATCTGGGCCACTGAGTCAAAGCCTTGATCTCCTTGGAGCTCTAATCCAAGCCTGGATTCCCTAGGCAGCTGTAGATCCCAAATGCCAGTGAGAAACCTGAGGGATACCCAGAAACCTATGGGACTTACACAGCAAAGGATTTCTGGGAGAACAGATATTCCCAGACATTCATGAGACTCACACAGAAAATGATTTTTGGGAGAATCAGGATTCCCAGGACATCTACAGGATTTACAGAACAAAGGACTTTTGGGAGAAGAGGATTCACAGACATCCATAGTATTTACACAAAAAAGGACCTTTGGGAGAATAAGAATTCCCAGATATCCATAGGATTTGCACAGAAAAGGACCTTGGGAGAACAGGGATTCCCAGACATCCATGGGATTTACAGAGAAAAGGACCTTTAGAGAACAGGGATTCCCAGATATCCATAGGATTTGCATAGAAAAGGACCCTTGGGAGAACAAGGATTCCCAGACATCCATGGGATTTACAGAGAAAAGGACCTTTGGAGAACAGGGATTCCCAGCTATCCATAGGATTTACAGAGAAAAGGACCCTTGGGAGAACAGGGATTCCCAGACATCCATGGGATTTACATGACAAAGGAATTTTGGGCAGACTGCAGCAGCAGCTGAAGGCCAGGTGAAATCCCCCAGGCCATCCACGTGCAAATCCCAAAATTCTGCTTTCTTCACCTCTGAGCTGAATTCCTGGCTTTAGCTGGAGCTAATCCTACCCCATATGAAGCATAAAAAATCCAATCCTTCCAAGTATTCCTGATCCAATCAGACCCAGCATCTATTCTTAGCCTGGCCTTTGAGCAAATTGCTCTGGTTTTATTCAGGTTTATTGGTAATCTGGGCCCCCTGTGAGCGAAACAAATCTGACTCAAAGACCTTTGCAATTTGCAAAGGTCATCTTTAATATGGACTTGATAAATCCATATTTTAGAGTAGGCACATTCCTGATATTATAAGGGAAGGAAGGAGAAAATAGGATAAGAAAGAGAAATGACCCAGTGGAGCTCAGGAAAACAGGTGGAGGGAAATGGAAATGTCAGGCAAAGAGCCAAGGAGGGAAGGGATGGAAGGACAGCCTGGAGAAGTGAAGAGATGATCCGTGCTAAAGGGACAACATTCCACTGGGATATGAGGAAATCAGCTGCCTGCCAGCCCAGGGAACGTGGGCTAAAGGCTTCCAAAGCTGCTGATTTGGAGCAAGGAAGAGCAGTGAGAAGAGAGGAGTCATATGAGGGTTAAATAATATTGGGGATTTCTGGGATTAAAAAATAATGTTTGGAGTTCTTGCACTCAAAAAAAAAAAAAAAAAAAAGAGAAAAAGACAGGGAATGGTGAAACCAAGTTTGATTACACAGCAATAAATTCTCCCAAAAATCAATTAAAATAATTCAAGGCAGTTTCTGTTCCCTTTCATTTTTGTGTCAAAATTATCAATTCCATGCACAGTCCCTTTGGAATGGTTTTCATTTTAATTTTTTCGATCCAAAGAAACTGAAGGCAGGAACGTGCCTGGGATTGGGGAACTTGATTTGATGGCCACAACCTCAGACCAACAAAACTCAGATTCATTCATTGAGGAAATTTTAGATTTGATGAAAAAGCCCTTTGACTTTGGGCTTCATCATCTGTTTATTATTTGAGGAATGGGTTTTGATTAGGAAGAAAAGTGCAAGTGTTTTCCCTCTGGGATTGATGCCTCTCCCTTCCAGTGACCAGACTTCTGTTTTTTTAAAGTCCAGGGGAAAATAAACAGAAGGGGAAACCTGATACCACATCCCTAATCTGGAGACAGTAGCGCTGAAGGAAAATAAACCAAGCTCCCCGCCCACTAAGGATGGGAAAAGAGACCTTGGCCTTCAACTTCAGCCAGGGAAAATCCATTTGGAAATTGGGAGTGGAGGATGGAATTTTCTGTTGGGATTTGTTAATGGTAAAAGTAATGAAAAGAGTGGAGTGGATAGTCAGGAGTTGTCTGTGGGTATTTATTGATTTAATTGAGCTGTTCTCAGGAGACAAAGGAAATCTTGAGATTCCCCCTGATTCCAGTTTTCTGGGATATTTTAATTTGCATTTTAACCCTCGGGAAGATCAGGAGAGCCAACTCTGCCTCGAGCTCACCTCTTGATGGAGGCCACAAAAAGCAGCTGTCAAAGAGGCATCACCAAATAAAGATCTTTGCAACTGCAATTCCTGGGAGACTTTCAGGGCTCAGGAGCTTGGAGGGCTTTCCAAAGGAATTTTTGGAAGCGACCTGGAAAGAAATTACACTTAATTTAGGAGGATGACGTCATTAATGACAGAATGTGTAACAAAAGGCATGAGGAGGCTCTTGCAAAATCTCCTGGCTTTAAACTGAGTAGATGTGTTGGAAATTATATAATTTTGGGGGTTTTTTTAAATTAATCATAACCAGGATATTAATTAATAGAAGAATGTTTTAGTCTTAAATCACTTTTAGCCATATAGCTGAGTATTTTTACACAGATTTTATTGGGAAAATCACTGAAAATTTAAGTTTTTCTAAAAAAAACCATTTTTCTAAGAAAAATTTTTTTCCAAACAGATCCTGAGGTGCTTCAATGAGCAAGGCCTGGGAGAAGGAAATGGATTGTTGGAATTGAACACAAGGAGTGCAGGATTTATGGAGCACAAGGACATTTTGCAGGAAGCAGAAGATAAAGGAGAAGGTAAAAAACCTCAATGTATGTGTGTCCTTGCCAGAGGAAAAGATCCTGCAAAGATTAAAATTATGGATTAATTAGCATGAACACCACGAAATCAATAACCAGTAAAGGTTTATTTTTTTAAAAAATAATTAATTAGTTATTTAAAGAGAATTATGTAATTTAGAGCCAATGAACATGAATTTCTGTAGTAACAATTAATAACCAATAATAATAACCAATAATAACCAATTAATAATCAATAATCAGTAAAGGTTAATTTAAAAAATAATTAATTTAAAAAGAGAATTATGTAATTTAGAGCAAACAAACATTAATTTCTTTAGCAAAATTGCAGAAATAATGAAAAAGTTTTGTGTCAGTGTCCACATGGAGGCTGGAACTCTGTTGGCCAAAGAAATGGGATTTCACAACTCATGGAAAGGCAACTTTGTCCTGTTCCTGTCCTGCTGTGACCACAAACAGCTTTGGCTCAGGACAAACATCAACACCTCGGGTGACATCACATCCTCTGAAACTGGAGAGATCCATGGAACAACAGGAGCTGAAGGGAAAAAAGAAAGAGGCTGCAAAAATAAGGAAAAGCTGGGAAGGACCATGTCCAAGAGGACGCTGGGGTGTAAAATGAGGCAGAACAAAACCAGAGCTGGCTGCCAGCCAGGGAATTCTGTGCCTTTCCAAAAAGTCTGGGTAGTCCTACACCTTTTCTTTTTTTCCCCATTCCCACATGACCACTCTGGGATGTTCCCAGGGGATTTTGGTAACTCTGGACCTCGCTGTGTCTGTTTGAAACCAGAGCTGGCAAAGATAGAGACACAGAACTTCTCAGGGTCATCCAGACCTGGCTTTCTCCTCGTGTTCCAAAGGGTCCAGCAGTGGCAAAGGATTTCATCTGGCCTCGAAAATCCTGTCTTTATTCAGTTATAACATTCTGGGGCCCTGGGAAGCTGATTTTCTTCCATTTTATCTGAAATATTTCTGTCCAGGTCTGTAAAGATGTTTCTGTGGGTAAATGATTCCACCTTACACAGAAATATTTTTCTTTTTTAATGCACAAAGACTTGAACTTCTGGAGGGGAGATAGAAATCAAATGGGACTATCCAAAAAAATGAAATTAAATTGATCCCATAACAGAAGGGACGAGGAAAGAGGAGAACCTCAGGTGATTCCAACATAAAAGAATTTGATTCATCAAGATCATCAGCATTGGTAAAGTGAAGTGGAGAAAATTATGGGAATATTTTTCAAGCCTTTTTCACATTTATGAACTGGTAAAATAATAGGAAGAAAGGCTGGAAAGGATTTCTGGGGATCATCTGGTCCATCCCTTTTGATCTTTGAGCAGAAGAGGGAATTTGGCCCAAGTGACCAGGGAGAACCAGCTGAGAAATAAAATTTTAATGTTTTCTGAAGTGTGAAAACACAAAGTCACCACACCCACAGTTGCCACAAATCTTGATGCAGCATCCAGAAATTATGGCTTTGACTTCCACTATTTTAGCCATATCATTTGGATAATTTTATTTTCCTTCTGATTTGGAGCTGTTCCTAAAAAATGCATTCAAGCCTTTATGCAACACATGAATCTTATATTATGTCTTAAAAAAATAATGATTCTAGGAAAAGAATTTAATTTTAAAAAAATCAATTATCCTTTGTATTTTCCCAGATTTAGGTGAGTTAAAATGATATCAAGGGAGGGAAATACAATATAAGCCCCTCCTAGATAGGCACAGAAAAAGAAAAGGTGTTTGAAGCAGAACGAGGCGTGGGGAGATGAAAAATGACAGCAGGAAAACGAGGGCTGATGATTAGGAGATATTTCCTGAAAAACCACAACCACCAGATGACTGTGACTTTCCCAAGGGAAAGGGTGGGAAATCTCTTCCTTTTGGCTTTTAATGTTGGATAAAGCCCTGAGGGACAATTCCACACAACCCACTGCTGTCGGTGCTGATGCCTCAGGTATCAGCTTTTATATTTTCACATTCTGTGCTCCTTTAGTGTGTGGGTCTGAGCTTCACATCAGGGCATGGTGAGCTCTCTGCACAGAGCAGGGAGACAAAACAATTCCTGCTCCAGCTGGGCACCAAGGACAAAGGATCCAAATCTCAGCCCAAGAGCACAAACCCCGTGGGCTGCAGAGAGAAAAACAAGCAGGGTGGGACTGCAGGGGCTGCAGCTGGGGTTGGACACTGAACTGCAATGTGCACATGGAGCAGAGCTGAGCCCAGGGAGAGACCCCGGCAGCGCTCGTGCATTTTGGGGCCATTTGGGTTCATCTTGGGTGCAGCCCTGGCTGGGCTCTGGTGCTGCCCAAGGTGGATCCATGGGGGAGATCCTTTGAATAAATCCCTGCTTTATTACAGACTCACAGAATGACCAGGTTGGAAGAGACCTCCAAGACCATTGAGTCCAACCCAGCCCCAACAGCTCAACTCAGCCCTGGCACCCAGTGCCACATCCAGGCTTTGTTAAACACACCCAGGGATGGGGACTGCACCACCTCCCCGGGCAGCCATTCCAGAACTTTAGCACTCTTTCTGTGAAAAACTTTTTCCTGATATCCAGCCTGTATTTCCCTGGGTGCAGCTGGAGGCTGTGTGCTCTGGTTGTGTCAGTGCTGCCTGGAGAAAGAGCCCAGCCCCAGCTGAGCACAGGCACCTTTCAGGAGCTGTGCAGAGTGATTCTTTAGCTCTGTCCAGCCTTCTCAAGGCATCAGTGCCAGCTCAGGTTGTCACTTCTGGCCTGGGAATTATTGCCCTGATTCCTTAAGGAGCTATAACAGAGGCCAGACAGAATTAAGGGGAATAAAGTGGATATTTATTGAAGACCCTTAAAAGGCCACACCCTGGCAGTGCCTGGGTGTCTCCAAGATGGAAGCCAAAGAGGGTTTGGTCACAAGATATCACATTTTTATAAATTCTAGTCCATTTGCATATAGGAGTTAACTGTCCAGTTAATGGCTTTAAATTATGAAGTTTCATCCTCCTTGCTGCTTGCCCACCCTCCTATTTTCTCATTGTTCATGCTTTGGGCCTGAAGTTTGAAGAGATTGTCCTTGAGTCTCCAGCTAGAATAGGAATGTTTTGTCTTCACCACTCTGTGAAAAGTTCCTAGTAACACTTAATATGAAGATAAAAGCTTTATATATGTATATATATATATATGTATGTATGTATGTATGTCTATAAATTTTATATTATATATACTAAATACAATTTTTTATATATATAATATATATATTTATATACTGAAACAGAACAGAAAAACTTAAAACCCAAGCTATCAGGCCCAGACGATGTTTTGTGTTGAATTTTGTATTTCAGCAATGATTTTCCCAGCTTGCATAAGAGCATTTCAGCAGCTCCAGCCACCTAATCCTCCAAAGACGTTTTTCCAAATGTTTGGCTATTAAAAATCCACACAGTAAAATTCTGGCTGGAAGAAATAAAGATTCCAGTCCAGCAGATCCTTTGCAGGGGTAATGTTTTGACACTTTGACCTGCTTTAATGTCAATAACAATGGCAGTAATAATCACTCTACTATTTAATTTTTCAATCATTTTATCTCCCTGAGAGAAATGGAAGGTTATTAAGACACCAAACCTCACATAAAGACATTTTATTCATATTTTCACTTTCCAAACCTCTGCTTCCCTTTCCCTGGGAAATGACACACTTTTCTAAAGGTCAGCTGGAGAAAATAAAAGGCTTTTTATTAAATGCAAACCGTGTGGATTTTCACTTGTGCTGCATAAGAATTTGCCTGTCATTATGAAGTGGAATTAAATATTTTATAAGGTAAAAGAAGTTAATATTTTTCGGATGGTGAACAACAAATGTGTCCTGCACCAGGTTCTTAAAAAGCTCTGCTGATTTTAAATTAAATTCCTGACCTTGATTTCTTTTTTGACTTGTTTTCCTTCACTATTTTGGGAATATAGTGGGAATCCCATCCAGGTGGTGACCACGCTGCCCTTGAAGTTACAAATTTCCATAATTAGAAATATTCCATGCGTCCAACATTTTACAGGGGGAGTTATATCTTCTTTGAGACATTTATAAATTCAGAGTCATGCTTTTTTATAATACTTTATATTTCCTTCAGTCTTTCATGAAGAAATAGGCAGCTTTAAGTGAGTTTCATTTATATTTGAGCCCATGATTCTCTACATATATTTTTGAGGCCATTTGGTGAAATTTTGGCCAAAAATTCTTCACAAACAGGAGGAAGAAGCCCATGGAATAAAGGCTGGAACTAAAACCTGGAAAAATCTGTGCTCAGGATTTATTCTTCCCATGCATCTGCTTCTCCATCCTGACCCACCCTCAAATGTCAGTTTGCCCTGACCTCCCAGGCTGAACCCTGCTCTGATTTTGGGGGATTTTGGTGGATTTTGGTGGTTAAAATGCTGCAGGCTGAGGGAACTAAGAGTTGGTATCCAGCCCCTAATTCCCAATGGGAATGTTAATCCAGCACCTCCAGAGAGGAGAGACTTCAGCTGCAAAAATAGAAATTAGTTTGTGCCTTTGTTTAGGAAAGGAGCTGGTTCTGCTTTCCTTAATTCCACGGGGATGCTGCTCCTCTTCAGGAAAAGGAAAGTTGGATTTGTGTTGCTCCTGAAGTGAAATTCTCAATTTGAATATTTTTCTCTGGATGAGGCTCTAAAAAAAGCTCATTCCTGCTGGCCAGTGACAGCAAAGGGAATCATAAACTCATAGAATAATTTGAATTATAAGGGATCTTAATGATCATAGAAAAATTTGAATTACAAGGGACCTTAATGATAATCTAAATGTTGTTAAACCTTGTAACAATGCATTGGAGCTGGAAAAAAAAAAGTGATTTATTATCTACTCAGCTTTTCCTCTAAATAATTTTTATCTTATCTCTCCTTCAGCATCTCTAGCCATGCAGTTAATAAGCCCTGCCTCTTAATTGGCCCTCTAATCTTAGACATCAGAAAGTTCCAGTTAAAATTTATGAGAAAGACAGTGGATAATGGAGATAAAATCATAATTTCCAGTTTTCTGCCATCTGCAAATAGGTGAAAAGTGTCTGAATGTCCAGAGAGGCCTTGCTGAGGCTAAAAACTGAACACCTCTTCTTCAGATGCAACAAAAAATGTCCTGAATGGAGCAGAATTCTATTGGTCTTTGAATTCCATCCAGGATTTATCCTAGTTTTTTCAGCTCCTGGTAAATTTTATCACATCCTACAACAGGATGATATTCTCAGCCAGTATGGGGCTGATTTCAGAGGCTTTGAGCTTTGAAGAATTTCATTCTTTAGATGTTGGAACCCAGGCTGCTGAGAATTTCAGACTTTCTGTGCTGCCAGGCACTGACCCCCAAGAGAAAACTGCATTGACCTGAGGCTGTGGAGAAGCTTCCAAAATGGAATGACAGAACTGGGATTGTGGGTGTGGAGTTTGAATAGAAGTGTGTGATATCACAGGGTGGGAAACTCAGAGTTTAAGGGTTTAGAATAGAGAAATATAGATAAAGCAAGATGGAGGTTTTAGGGTGGAAGGTGGTTCTTGTTGTTGCTGTTGTTGCTGTTGTTGTTGTTGTTGTTGTTCTTCTTCTTCTTCTTCTTCTTCTTCTTCTTCTTCTCCTTCTCCTTCTTCTTCTTCTTCTTCTTCTTCTTCTTCGGGTGGTTTTGTGTAATTGGATAAAAAAGTCCCCATGGCCACCATGGGTGGTTGGTGATGGGGTTAAAAGTAAAAATAATTGAGGTGTCATTTCTTAATTGGACAGTTGATCCTTCAAAGGCCTTGCAGAGAGAGAGATGGGGCTCCATTTTTAGTTTGTCAGAGTGCAGTGCTGCAGAACTCAGGGTTTGTGAGAGTGTGACAGAAATAAGAACTGATAAACATCTGAGTCCCAACATGAAATTCCGTTTCAAGTGCTTTCAACACCAACCCTGACCCAGACAGAAAAAGAAGATAAAAACACAATCTAAAGGGTTATCATTCTCAGCATATCCAGCCTTATGGAGGGACGGGTTAATTCCCAAATTGCCAAATTCTGTGGATGTACAAAAGACAGAAACTGCTGTTCCCAGAAAGTTTTGCATTATTTCAAGCTCTATAAGGACCCTGTTATTAGATTTCAAATATCTTGAGTAATTAACAACCCTGACTTGGTCTCTCCTGTACATTTTTGGTGATGGTTCTGCTTTCCAGAGGATTGACAATAGTCTGCTGAGTGTAAAAAACAGGATTTATTCCACCAGGAATGGAAGGATTTTGCCATAATCCATTGTTCCCACCTCATTTTCTTTGCACTCCCCTGCAGCTCTGGCCAACCTTGGAATTCATTAATTCCCATTTATAGCATCAGTTTTATCCATCCACTGGTTCATCTCCATTCCTTCTAAAACTGAAGAGATGTTTGGCTTATGAACTTTATAAGGAAAATTTTAGGATATTTCACAATGTCAGGGAATTAAAATTTCCATGTCCTTAGGATGTTTCAAGGACAAGGCAAAATGAGATCCTGATATTTTTTTGATAACTGAGAATAAAATTCTCTCAAAATGGAGGCCAGGAAAGTAGAAAGGTGGCAACTATTTAGGAATGTTTATTTCAGGAATTAAGTTTAATAACCCAGAACCTCCCCACTGCAACTAAAGGAAAGTTCATGTTCACAGGTATGGAAAATAGAGATTTTCCCTGCTGTAATGCCAGAAAAAAAGGAGACTTTTTACTCCTCAAATGCCATTTTATTCCCTATGGATTTGTGATTTGGGGATTTTTTTTAGCACCTCAGAACAAGGATAAAAAGTTGCTCTTACTTCACACTAAAAACTTGCTCTGGGCTGGTTTTGCTGTCCTTTGAATTATCTCCTTGCCATTAAAGGCATCCAAATCCAACCTTAACCAGTCACAAAAAACTGAGTGTGAAAATTAATAGGACGGGGAGTCCCTGTGGGACCTCCCCCTCTTACCTAAATATCATTATCTTTTATTTATGGCCCCTCAGAACCTGCAAGGCCTGAGGGATATTTTGCCCGTGTTTATCCTACACGCTCCGTGTGTTGTTTTTTAAATCCTGTCATGTCCCATATAATTGTAAGTTGTCTCCTGAGAATCCAGGCTCTGTTTTCATACAATTTCCCATTATTTTTGCTCAGGGTATGCACTGATACCTTTTTATTTTTCCTTTCCAAACTAACAGCATAAACAAAATAAACCCTGCCCCGTGCAGCACTTTGTTGGCATCTTCTCCCAAAGTCACACTAGGAATAAATTTATTTTTCAAGCCAGGATAAAGCAAAAGGTTGTTTGTAGAGAAAGGAGTCAGCACTTTATATTTTATGCCTCATGCATGTTTTTTTTCTGCTGGAATTTGGGATAGCTCTGATCAGAGAGTTAGTTCTTTTAAAGGTTGGGGTTCAGTTTTTCACTTCAGGCAGAAGGGTCTGGCTTGGGACATTTCTCTTGTGTCACTACAAAGGTGTCTCCTCTTGGATTCAGGTTGGAAATTAGGATAAATTTCTTCCCTGAAAAAAGAGATCCCAGAGAAGTGGTGCAATCACCATCCCTGGAAGTGCCCAAAAACCAGGTGGATGTGATCCTTCACAGCACAGGTTCATGGGCATGGTGGGATCTGGTCAAAGGCTGGACTTGGTGACTTGGTGCATTTTTCCAACCTTCATTATCCTGCAAATCTATGATTCCACTTCCTAAGTCATAATTCCATCCTCCAAAACATCCTCCAGATACCTTCCCTCTCCAATGACATTAAATTTTCAGGAAAATCTCCCAAATCACATGGATTGATCCCACCCTGCCACAGCCACTCCCACCATTCAGCTGCACTGATCAAACCTCATAGATGTCACTAATTATCAATAATAATTGGGAATTAACTGCCACTAATTCCTGCTCATGAGGAAGCCCTGATATGCACTGAGATAATTCTTGCCATCCTTATCTGCCAAGCAAATCCCACCCCTGTGTTGGAGCTGCCCTGCTCAGATCCCACACAGGAATACACAAGCAGAAGTGAAGTGAAATGAATTTCACACCCACTGAATAAGTTGTAGTCAGATTTAATAAAAACTCACTTAATTATGTGTTTTATTTTGGCTTCCAGTGGCTCCCTGCAGACATCTGGGCTAGCTCCTCATCTGGTGAAAATGAATAATGCTGCACTGGTTGTAATTAGAGGTTGAATTATTTAGGACAGCTGAAATTTGGGCTCTAAATAAAAATATTTCTGCTTCAGCTGAGGTGAGAAAATGAGAAAATTCTGTGCTTGGTTCTCTTTCTAAAATGTAGGGTTTTAAATTTCTGTTGTTTTGTACACAAATCAGCTTGGTATAAATCAAACATTGTCAGAGAGGTTTAAAGATGGCTAATGAGTTAGGAAAATCACCTTTCTAAACTGGGAAAATTTCTTTTCAAAAATTCTGTTCTTCTCTCTTCATGACTGGGTTATAAACTCAGTGGAACTTCCAAAGCTTGAAAATGGTTAAGGAAAGATGGGAAGGGAAAAAATGCCCCAGAACCTGAATTTGTAAGGAAAAAAATTCTCTGCTCCTGAAAGAAATACAATAAAAAATCCCTTTAGAATTATATTGATGTGGAAACAATTCCATCTATCTTCCTGACTCACCTCACATTCATTCAGGTCTGCATTCCTCAGAATTTTGGAGGAGACTGGGAATATTCTTGTGCTCCCAGACACAGGTGGGATGCCTGTTCAAGGTTTCCCAGGAAATCTGGAGCTGGGATTTGAGCTGGTCCAGCCACTCCTGCTCCAGCCTTGAGCCACCCCCAGCAGCTGCTGGACTTGGCTCTGGAGCTGTGGGAATTTGCCTGGACAACAAGGGAGGGTGAGTGCTGGAACCCTGGCTGCTGAGAATTTCAGAATTTCTGTGCTGCCAGGCACTGACCCCCAAGAGAACACTGCATCGACCTGAGGCCGTGGAGAAGCTTCCAAAATGGAATGACAGAACTGGGATTGTGGGTGTGGAGTTTGAATAGAAGTGTGTGATATCACAGGGTGGGAAACTCAGAGTTTAAGTGTTTAGAATAGAGTAATATAGATAAAGCAAGATGGAGGTTTTAGGGTGGAGGGTGGTCCTTCTTCTTCTTCTTCTTCTTCTTCTTCTTCTTCTTCTTCTTCTTCTTCTTCTTCTTCTTCTTCTTCTTCTTCTTCTTCTTCTTCTTCTTCTTCTTCTTCTTCTTCTCCTTCTCCTCCTTCTTCTTCTTCTCCATGGGTTTGGGTGGTTTTGTGTAATTGGATAAAAAAGTCCCCTTTGGTGGGCACGGGTGGTTGGTTATTAGGTTAAAAGTAAAAATAATTGAGGTGTCATTTCTTAATTGGACAGTTGATCCTTCAAAGGCCTTGCAGAGAGAGAGATGGGGCTCCATTTTTAGTTTGTCAGAGTGCAGTGCTGCAGAACTCAGGGTTTGTGAGACTGTGACAGAGATAAGAACTGATCAACATCTGAGTCCCAACATGAAATACCATCTTACACATTTAATCCTGACTCTGGCAAAAAGAAGCAAAGACTCCACAGGAGAAGGAAGCAGTGAAGGGGGGGAAATGAGGGAAAACACAGGTCCACACTGCTATTTTGTTTTTTAGCTGAGGAACAGGCCCGTAGCTTGCAGAACAATCATTAAATGCAGATGATTGGGGTTGTCAGGAGTTGTGGTCACTCCTGGAATCAGAGCCAGGATGTGGGAAATAGATTTGAAGAGAATTTTTCAAGTTTGATGGAAGGTTTACATAGTAGGTATTTGTATGTAAATGTTGAGATAAAAAATGTTGATTTAGAAATAAGATAAGGTATTGTTGAGAGAGAAATGGAATTAGAAATAAGTTTTGCAGGATTTTTTTTGTAAATATTATTAGATATTTTAGAGAAATAGGACTATGAAAAATGTATTATAGTAGGATTTATGAGAAGTAATTTTAGATTATAAGTTTTAAAGTATTTATAACACGGTGTAGTTAAAGTTGGTAATTTAATACTTTTATTGTAATTAGGAAATAGTTGGTATTTGATTGTGATGGTGTGAATTGTAACATCTGTATTGTCTCACCCTTCACAGGAGACTGAAAATAGAATAAAAGTTTTTAAAACACCTCTCAGTTGCCCCACCTCTGGGTCAGAAAAGAGCCTAATTTGACAGCAGGACACAATGCTGGCATGGGGATTTATTGTTTCCTGAGCTTGCTGGGCTTGATGTCATTAAAGTGTCACCGGAATCGGCACGGCAGCTCCGTGTCACTGAGCAGCAGCTCCGTGTTTACCGGCATGGTGCAGACAAAATTTAGGATTTTGAGGGGCTCAGATGCTCAGGGAGGTTTCACAGCTCACTCTCCTCAGCCTCGTGCTGCTGAGCCTAATCTTTCCTGGAGGACTGGCTGAGATCTGTGTTTCCTGATGGGAGATAATCCACTGGCGTCACCGGGATGGGAGATGGTGTTCCCGGAATGAGCAGGAACAAGAGGTGTTGCCTGGGAATCAAAAAAGAGCCCATCCCTTCCAGCACCCTATCTCCCATGTGCTGCTCCTCAGGACTGCATTTTCCCTGCAATTCAGAGACCAGAACAAAATAATAATTTATGAGTGTCAATAATTCATTGGGATCCTGGGTAATAATGAGTGATTGATGTGTGGATGGTTGTTAAAATAAAAAGACAATTAGAGGTCACAGGAAGAATAAATCTCACCTGAATTTTTAGTTACATCTTAAAATCTCAGAGTATCTTAGATTGTCCTTTCTAATCACTTCAAAACTCAACACAATAAATAATTTCATTCCAAGGTATGTATCCAAAAAAAGCCTGGATTACTTTCCTTTTTCAGGGGTGTTTTTCCTCATGGTTGTAAATGATGACTACCTGGAACTTCATGATTTCCTTCCATACAATTAAAGGTAGGTGAGCTCCATCCCACCTCTTCTTACCCTTGAATCCAACAAAATTTGGATTCAATCAGGCTGTTGTGGGCCTAGGCCTGGTATTTTGGAGTGGATAAGGATCCTCTGGACCCCAGGGAAAGGATCAGTGCCCAAGGGGTGACAAACCACCTCCTTTGCCAGTGCTGAAGGAAACTGCAGCTGACCCCACTTCCACCTCTTTCGGCACAGCTGGAATCCCTCTGGGAAGAGGAATTGCATCCTGGACCACCACTGCCACCCCCCAGCACCCCTGAAAGCCTCCGGCATGTCCCCACACCCTGCCAGCCCTCCCTGGACAACATCTTGTCCCAAAATCCCTCAGCTACTGATAAACCTGAGTTTGGAGAGCCCTGATGGGACTCTGACTCCACCAACGGTGACAACATCATCAATTTTGGGGCCTGTGAGGGAGCAGGGACTGTCTGTGCTTGAGAAGCAGCCTGGGAGCAGCCCAGCCACCCTCAGAGCGCAGCGACTTTTAGCCTGGGGACATTCTAGGTGTGTTCCAAAGGCCACTGATGTCAGCAGGAAAAGACCTTTTGATTTCCATGTGCTTTGGACGAGACCCAGGAGGAGCAGCGAGTGAAGTCAGGGCCGCTCTTTCTCACACGGCCGAGGCCTCGAAATCTCTGGTATTTGCTGAGCAGCAGTGAGTGTGGGTCAGGAAGGCAGCTGAGCTTTCCTTTCCTCTCAAACTGTTTGTCTTGCCTTGCAGCCTAAAGCAATAGTGTAATTCCATGACAAAATTCAGGCCTGGAGAAGCTGACGGAGCAAAAATCGTGACCAATAGAAAACCTACAAAGGCTCGTCCAAGCTGAAGGATTTTATTTCTATTGCCTGCCTTAATTCAGGCCCTGCCATTCATTGATTTGAAATGCTCTAGTCAGGTTGGGCCGGGTGGGTTTTGATTGTTTTTCTTATCAGCACCTTGAACCCTGTATTTATTCTGGGAAAACCAGCAGTGACCCCAGAGCTCAGAACCGTCAGGGCAGGATCTGGGCTTCGTTATTCTGGATCCCCGGGAGCACAATAACCAGGAAGGATGGTACCAGGGATCCATTTCTGTAGGAATGTTGTGTTTAGATCTGGTTGTGCTTTGCCCTTGAAGAAGGTGAGTTAATCCCTCTGAATCTCATATTCCCAGCAAGCCTTTGGAGCACTAAAATGGGATATGGTCTCCCAGTTTCCATCTCAGCCCAGAGCTGAACTTCTCAGTAGACCCATTAATCCCATTGGAGAGATGTTGGATTGGGAGAAACATCCCTGTTCCTTCATTAACCACCCAAATTTTGGGATATTTTGTGAAGAACCACGTTGATTGAACTGAGCACACAGTGACTCCTGCCAGGAGCCGCCAATGCTGCCTAATTTCTCTTCTTTTAGGAACAGCTGGAGTGATTCCTGAAGAATGTTGTGTCCTTCTCCACTGTTAGCTCTGCGTGGAATCCTCTGGAATGTGGACTTGGAAGCCCTTATGGAGCCAGCAGGGACAGAGAGGAGATAACTGGGACAGCATGAAACTGATCCCATTGGTGGGTGACACCAACAGCCAAGTTCAGAGTCCTTATCACAATGGGAGCAGGAAAGGTAAAATCAGAGAATCTCAAATAGGTTTGGGTTGGAGGAAACTTAAGGATCACCTCATTCCACCCCTGCCATGGCAGGGACACCTCCCACTGTCCCAGGCTGCTCCAAGCCCTGTCCAGCCTGGCCAGGGACACTTCCAGGGATCCAGGGGCAGCCACAGCTGCTCTGGGAAAATTTTTCCAAGGTCCCCATGGCTCTGCGACCCAACAAGATCTGCCAAAATGTGCCCAGAAAGGGGCAAGTTGAGCACCCCAGGAGGTAAAAGATGGTCACCTCTGATTTTGTGACACAGGGAAGGTGTGACCGAAGCTCTATAGAACAGATCAAACTGTGCAAGTCAAGCTCATCACTCATACAAGGAATTAAATGGATTAATTGACCTCTCTCCACTCACATAGACGTAAAGGGACTTTCCCTCATTCAGGCTGCCAGATTTCCCACCCCATAATAGTAAAATTCTAAAAAAACCACCAGACCACAAGACCTCATCTTTTACAACTCTGCCTGATGCCACAAGAAATATCCAAAGATTCTCCCTCTGGAATTTATACCACGCATAGGACCTGCAAGAAGCTGAGGAACCCTGACCTTCTGGGGTTTCCTGCTCTATTTCCTCCAGGGCAGAGAGGTCTGTCTGGATTGAGAAACCTTCTGGGATGAGGAATTGGGCATGTGGAATGTTCCAAGCCACCCCAAAAAATTCTTGAGCAACAGCACCAGTCACATCAGGAGCCATCACAATTTTCTGCTTATTTTTTTATGCAGCTTGCCATGACTTGTAAATACAATCCTCCTGAGCAAGGCTTCCTTGGAAAGGAATTTGAGATGAATCTCATTTCTTTTTTTTAAATCTAATTTTTTTGAAAATGGATGGGCAGGCTTGTAACCAGGAAACCAAATTCCTAAAAAATCAATATATTCCTATATATAAAATATATATATATATGCACATAAGTACGTGGATGGTTTTAATAGATGTACTTTAAAAAGGAAACTGCTCTGACCACACCTTTTATCAGGAATATTTTCTGTTTTGCTGGGATCGTTGAGCTGCTGCCCTGAGATGGTTTGCACATAACTCCAGTCTCATGCTTTCCCTGCCTGATGTTGGTGTATTTGGCATTTTGCTTTCCCAAGAAAATATTTTCATTTGCTGATGATTTCCAACTGCTGGAAACAATAGGGGAGGGAATAAATATCTTTATCAGACTCCTGAAAAAGGGAGAAACCAACCTGGGGTGTTCCAGGCCAGGTTGGACAAGGCTTCGAGCACCCTGGGAGAGTGGAAGGTGTCCCTGCCATGGCAGGGGTGGAACTGGATGGGATTTTTAAGGTCTTTTCCAACCCAAACCATTGGGATTCTCAGATTCTAAGATGCTTCCTGAGCTAAAAAACAGCTGATAGAGAAAATCGCATCCCAGAGCTCTAAAGTTAACATTTTTTTGCAACTGCCCCTTTCTTTATCCTGAATACAGACATTTACTGACAGTGATTGCAATGGCTCAGTGATGATTTACACCAGTGGAAGGTTTGCTCTGGAGTCATGTGGGGTTTCCTAATTTTATTAGGATTTGGTTGTTGTTTTGCAGTGATACAGAAAGAAAATTCACCTCCAAGCCAGCAACAAGAATTTGCCATAGTGAACATGGAAAAGAGGATGGAACAGCTGAGAGGAGGGGGAATTAAGCACATTTTAAACTTTTAAATTAAAATAAAAACCAAACAAAACAACCCAGCTGGATGACAGAGGGGAAAAAAGAGAAAAAGTGAAGGGGAAAGAACACAAACTCAGCAAAGTTCCAGTGTCCTCTGAAGATTGCTGATGCTCAGAGATTGAGAGAGCCCAGATTTCATTTCTTGGCAGCTCAGCCAAGCAGGACAATCCCTAGGGATCAGCTCCAGCTCCAGAGGTGAGTAGCCAGAGGTTTATCCCAAAGGCTACTGGGATGCTGGCATCCTTTCAGCAGGAAAGATGGTAAAATATGAACACTTTTAAAAGCTCACAGAGCCATAAATCCCAGCTCTATCACAGGCCCAGCACTGATAGGGACAGATGCGTGAGGAGCTCTTTTATGCACACACAAGCAAACAGGGAAGGGGCCAAAAAGGAAGGAATCTTTCCAGGCTCAGCCATTTGAAGCCTACGGCTCCCATAAATCTCCCAAGCAGAGGGTTCAGGCCACATCTTCACTGCTGAGTTTTTGTTTCTTGCCTTGTATGAAAGTAATTAATATCTGGACTAAATAGATTTAAGAAAATTAGTAAAAAATAGGTGGGGGAAAAAAGGAAATTCTGCATGTTGTTTAAATGCAGGGCCAGAGTGAATGAGAATCAATATCCAAGTGGGATGTGGGTCTCTCCTTCCTTTCCATGCCCCTCCAGATTTTTTTGGAAAACATGTCAGGAAAGTCTGCTGCTCTGCTTTTCTAAACAGAGAAAGTTAATCTCATAAATGACTGAGCCCATTTTAGTCCTATTTTTAGTCCCTTATCCAATTTGAACCAAATTTGACATCTGAGATACGAGGATATGGAAAATTAAGGATGGAAAGATCTGTTTGAAGAGCAGGTTGCTTTTAGAAAAAGCAGTTGCACCTCTTTACAGATAAAATACAGATAAAATATTTTTCTTTAGAGAAGAGCTGCAAAAATCCTGTGGCTTTTTGACCACCAAAAATTTTGGACATGGCTCTGAAGGAGGTCTGATCCTGTTCCTGTCTGATCCTCAGGATCAGCTGTTCTGTATTGATCAGCATATTCTCATGCTTTAAAACCTCACACTAACCCTTCTGGCTGCTTTGGAATTGTAGGGACACCTTCCAATATCCCAGGGTGCTCCAAGCCCTGTCCAACCCGGCCTTGGACACTTCCAGGGATGGAGCAGCCAGAGCTTCTCTGGGAAACCCGTTCCAGTCCCTCCCCACCCTCATAGCCAAGGATTTTTTTCCCAGTATCAGATCTAAACCTCTCCTGTTCCATCCTAAATCGACTCCCCCTGACTATCCCAAGAGAATCCAGTGCCTTTGGAAGAGCTGCCTGGAGTTTTATGTGAGGTGAGAAACCAAAAGCAAATTAAAAAGTCAATTTATTGACATCATCAGAACCTGCCTGACTAGCTCTGTCTGTACTACTCACAAGTGTTGAACAGAGGTTTTTTTCATGGGTTTCAGCTAAAATAAACCCAAGGAAATCAAAGAACTCAACCTCTACTCCCAGGAGCTCTTCATGAGTGGCAAAAGTCTTTGAGGAGCAGTCACTAGAGAGCACCAAACATCCACACTCCCTCCAGGTGGCTCCTGTGCCGTGGGAATTACTGATGTGGGAAAAGGTTGCGACTTCCCAACCTATTTTATCTCCTCCACATACCACCCTAGGCCTGGGCTCCAGCATTCCAAAGGGCTTTTCCTGGCTGTTTTTTGGCGGGAGTTGTTTGGGGGCAATGGAGAAAAAGAACAAAAAGTAACACGGTTTAAGGAAATATTTTAGGATGACTTAGGTCCTTGTGCCACAGAATTGCTGGCAATTAAGAGAAACAAAGAAAATTAAAGATTTCATTTTTTTTTACCACAGTGCATTTGGGTTTTGTCCCAGGTGAAGACTCCTCAGGGACCTGCTCACCTCAACCTTCAGCTCCTCAGCAATCAGCTCATTCATTCCCACCCATGAAGTTCTTCTGCAGCTTAACCAATCCATGATTTTAAGGAATTTTCTGTCTTAAGCTTTCATGGCTTTTTTGGGCCTTTTCTCAGTTTTTTTCATTATTGCCACCTGCATGGAAAGAGGGAAATGGTTGTGTTTAAAGCACCTGTGAAATCATAAAGCAGCTGTGAAATGAAATATTTGGAAACCAATGAGACTCAACTCTGCTCTTCTCATGGTCTCGCTTTCAGTACTTTTCTGTGTCATGTTTTATCACTCATGACCAGCATCACAGAATTTAATTGTATCAATTTTATTCAGCAGAGCAAAGGAGCTTGGCTTCAAGCATATTTAGGAACTAAAACTTCCGTGGGATATTTAATCTCATTTTGAAATCTATGCCTTGGGTGTGTTGCAGAAGAGCCCACGAGGGTTCCTCATCCCAATTCCTTCTGTCCCTGTGCATGAACACATCTTCCTCTTTCCCAGTCTTTTTTCCTACAGAAATTGTTCCTTGTGCCAACCTGTGAACAAGATAAAGAATTCCACTGATGTTCTCCAGAACTGGAATGGTTTGGGTTGGAAGGGACCTTAAAGATCAACTCATTCCAATACAGAGACACTTTCCAGGCTGCTTCAATCCCTGTCCAGGCTGGCCTTGGGCACTTCCAGGAATCCAGGGGCAGCCACACCTTCTCTGGGAAAGCTCTGCCTGGGTCTCAAGCTCAAGGACTCCAAGATGAGCTTTGTAGGGCACCGCAGAAATGCTCAGCACTAAAATCTGTGCTGGAGGTGATGACAAAGAAGGAACTTCCCAGAATCACAGAAAAATATCACAGAATCATAGCAGAGGTGGCAGAATAACAACAAAGGTCACAGCATCATGGCACAGGTCACAAAGTGTCACTTTAGTGACCCAGTTTCCCCATTTGTGAGGTGAAGGTCGCTATCCTTCAAAACTCACTTTCCCAAAAGAGAACAGGATGGATTTAGGGTTGGAATTTTCTGCGGATAGAAAGGAAGAAGAGCTTTTAATTATCAGAACCCAGGAGCAGCCTTGTGTACCCAGCTGGCCTCTCCTCCTGGCCCAGGAAAAGGCAAATTTCCTGCATTTCCACCTGGGAAGATGCACTTTGGATTCACTTCTGCCTTTGGTACAACGCATTGAATCATGGAATGATTGAGATTGGAAATAACCTTTAAGATCATCAAATCCAACCCAGCACTGCCAACTCCATCAGACTCTTTGGTTAATCAGTAGGAAAAATTGAAAAAAAATAAAGAATTAAAATAATTTAAAAATATCAAACCTAAACCAAATTAAATTCATTTTACACCACCAGTCCTTGCAAAAGAAAATAAACAGAACTAAAGATAAATAGGTTACCCTAAAAAGTTGAAAAGTGCTTTTTGGTGGGATGAAATGAGAATTATTACAAGTTTTAAAGTAGAAGGATTAAAAACCAAGTGCTTGGTTTTGTCTGGAACTTTCAGTTTAACTGTTTTTCCTCATCCAAAATTAAAGACATTTTATAGCCTGGATACCAGGCACTATGAAAAATCTCAAAGTTTTCCTCTCAAAATACAAAGCTGAGCAGTTTTGAAACATCTCTCCTTTTTTCTTGGCTGAAAATTTTTGCCAAACTGGAAATTAATTCCACAAATACATTTTGTTCCTCCACATCTTAAATACGTAATTTTAGCAAATTCCTTTAGATCAAAAAACTGGGACTGTGTTCCCGCAATTTTTTCCATATCTGTCTATTTCATAGGTTTGGGTAGGGATAAAATTCCCATTGTTTCGTGGAGATGCATTATAGGTGCATTACATAAATATTTTATTGACTGAAGGTTGTTGTAAACCAAGGAAATTTGAAAATTTTTTAAGGAAGTCTTAAATGTTTTCTGTAATTTCCCAATGATTTGCACGAGCTCCAAGAGATCCCATGGGGCTGAGTAGGACTTTTTAGTCTGATTTAACATTCTGCAACTGAAATCTTTATAAACTTGTGCAAATCTTTATCACACACCCACAAGAAACGATCCATTTTTCCCTTAAAAAAGGACTCAACTGCCCCCTAAAAAAAGGATTCAATTATCCCTCAAAGAGAGAAAGGAGCAGAAGAAGGAGGTTCTGCTTTCTCCGTAGAAGAAGAAGATTCCATTACTCATTCACTAATTAAATATGTGTGTTTAGAAATCAAAATAAATAAAGAAATGAATAAATAAATAAACCTTTCCGTGTCCCAAACCTTAATCAGAACAGAATTTTCCGTGCCTTCCCCGTGGTTTCTGGTTTGTCCCAGGATCAAAGAGCAGTGACCACTGTTAAGGAAAATGAAAACCCCAAACATCTGCCTGCCCAGTATTTACAGAGCAATCCAAACTGGGCAGAAAAAGCAATCCAGAGGCTGAACAACTCCACATTGTCACGGAACCATGGAGTGGATGAGGCTGGAAGGGACCTGTGGTGTTGGAGTCTTTGCTTCTTTTTCTGCCAGGGTCAGGTTTGAAGCTCTCAGGATGGTATTTCGTGTTGGCACTCAGATGTTTATCAGTTCTTATCTCTGTCAACTCTCACAAACCCTGAGTTCTGCAGCACTGCACTCTGACAAACTAAAAGTGGAGCCCCATCTCTCTCTCTGCAAGGCCTTTGAAGGATCAACTGTCCAATTAACAAATGACACCTCAATTATTTTTACTTTTAACCCAATAACCAACCACCCGTGGCTGCAATGGGGACTTTTTTATCCAATTACACAAAACCACCCAAACCCATGGAGAAGAAGGGGAAAAAGAAGGTGAAGGAGAAGAAGGTGAAGAAGAGGAAGGTGAAGAAGAAGAAGGGGAAGAAGAAGAAGGATGAGAAGAAGAAGAAGAAGAAAAGAAGAAGAAGGAGCAGCCTCCACCCCAAAACCTCCATCTTGCTTTATCTATATTTCTAGATTCTAAACCCTTAAACTCTGAGTTTCCCACCCTGTGATATCACACACTTCTATTCAAACTCCACACCCACAATCCCAGTTCTGTCATTCCATTTTGGAAGCTTCTCCACGGCCTCAGGTCAATGCAGTGTTCTCCTGGGGGTCAGTGCCTGGCAGCACAGAAAGTCTGAAATTCTCAGCAGCCAGGGTTCCAACTCTGGAGATCATCTGGTCCAACTCCCTGGCTCAAGCAGTTATTTGGGAAGGGCTCTTTAATTCCACCCTACTGAGGTCCTAAGGAAAATCCAGTTTTTCCATGGATTTCCATTAACTTTGAAGCTAAAGGAGCAACATCCTTAAGGATAAGTCAGGAATCAGTTGCTTAAAGCTTTAAACTCATTTAATCAGATTTTTTTTTTTTTTTAAGTTGTGTAGAATGAAATCTTTTGGAATAATATCCCTAATATTCCTTGGGAAAATGATCTCTCTCCTCTGCTGCACCTCCAAACAAGAGTCACTAATTGATCACAGGGTTTTCTTGTAAAATCATCCTAGGGGAGTTGGGATTGTCCAACCTGGAGAAGAGAAGGCTCCAGGGAGACCTCAGAGACCCTTCCAGGGCCTAAATGGGTTCCAAGAGAGCTGGAGAAGGACTTGGGACAAGGAATGGAGGGACAGGACTCAGGGAATGGACTTAAGCTGGACAAGGGCAGGTTTAGATGGGATATTGGGAAGAAATTCCTTTTTATACAGGCTGACAGGGTGTTCTCCATGACCTGGTAAGGTTTTCAAGGACATCAGTTCTCTCTGCCCATGGAACTGAACAGGAAGATCCTTCAAGGAATCCCTGACTTGACCCTTATTCACTGTTGGAATTCTCCTCATGAAATTCATGGAATTCTCCCCACCTCTTGTCATAGAGGCCTGGGAATCCTGTTGGAAGACTAAAGCATGGAAGAGGTTGGGTACCTCAGCCTTATTTGTGGCAGCTCTTTCTAAATCACCCATCCCACCCAGAAACAGGCACAAATTTTCCTTGGCCATCCTTTTATTATTAATTTATTACGATTATTAAGAGCTCTGGATACCCTTGCAAGTGTCAACTCTACTTCAGCCAGTTTCTCCTCACACCATCCCTCCATGTCCAGTTTTTCGTGCTCTGCAGAAATGAGATAAAATCTTGTTTTTCTTTATCCCAGCTCTCAAAAGTGACTCATTAATGTTCTCCCGTGGCTTCAGGTCCTGACAAAAATAAATCAAATGAACAAAGAGCAATTTTCCATCCTCACCCTCCGTCTTTCCTTCTCTGCCTGCTTTTATTTGCTTTTTCCCTTGGATAAACTGTTTGGAAAACATTGCAAGAACACTTAATTTGGATGACATGAAAGCAAATTTGCCTGGCTGATTAAGGGATGTTTTCCCTTCAGGAACACACGAACAAATTTGGGGATAATTTTCCTATCAAAAGACAGAATGTTTGAACTAAAGGGAGACTTTGCCCCAGCCTGGATTCCAGGGACAATGTTGCTCCCAGATGTGGATGGGAATGGAGCTGTGCAGGATACAGAGGCAGTAGCTGAGCACAGGGAATGAGGAAACCTCACCAGAGCTTCCCTTCAGGGTTTCAAACCTTTCATCTCTCATAATTTCAGAATTTATATCTGGTGGGACTTCCAGAGAAAATCTGAAATCTGTTTTTTGAGAAATGCTGGTCTCATATAAACCAGATTTTTGTTCCTCATGGCTGCAGTGTGGGAGCAGGGAGCTGAAAATCCTTGGGATCGTCATAAACCAAAGGAATTGTTCTCCAAGGCCACTCATTTGAAGGGAATGTCACAGTTTTGGGACACTTGAGTGACTTTATGCTTTGCACATTTCATCTCCTCTCCATCCTATGGCTGAAATTGCTTACAGATGAAAATAATGGGAATATGGGAATAACCAGGAGAGCCAGACTGGTGTTTATCCTGAGAAAAAGGAGCTTCAGACCAAAGGAAATTCTCCAGGAAGGAATTTTGTGGATTTTCCTCTTTCTTTTCTTTTTTTTTTTTTTTTTGAGGATGAGAGTTTTGACCAACAAGAATTTACAGGTTGATGTTAATATGCAATATAATATAAAAAAGGGAAGTTGTGCAAGATTTAGGTGTTGGGTCAGGCATTGGGGTGAATTTCCCCTTATGGGATCCTCTGGGATTCCTCATCCTGTAGAAAATCTGACCCTTCCCAGCATCCCAGAGCCTGCTCCACACACCAGCACTTTCCCAAACCCTGCAAATTACTTGATTATTTTTGATCCCTCAAGCACTGTGTGGACCTGGAAAATGGGAGTTAAATGTTTTTTAAATAAAAATTAACGGCATGGAGCTGTGCCAGGGATGGATTAGGTTGGATATCAGGACAAAGTTCTTCCCCAGAGGGTGGTGGGCACTGCCCAGGCTCCCCAGGGAATGGGCACATTCCCAAGGCTGCCAGAGCTCCCGGAACATTTGGACAAGGTGAGATTTTGGGGATCTTCCTATGCAGAGCCTGGAGCTGGAATCCTTGTGGGTTCCTTCTGACTCAGGATATTCTCAGGGTTCACCAGACATCCAGGGAACCAGGAAGATCTAAGATTGGCAAATCTTAGGAAATAATTTTCCTGGCTAGGTTAGAAAAGGAAATACAACCAATGCTCTGCTCCCATTCCTAATTACCTTATTACAGCTCTTTTCATTCCTGCACCAATTCCAGATATCCTCTGGTTCAGGGACGGGGAATCAGGAACAGGAATGGTTACTAAATCTTCTGTTGGCAGCCAGTCAGTGCTGCACATTCCTCACTTCTCTGAATTTCAGAGTCACAGCTACCTCTCACTCACCTTCCCACATCATCTAACATGCATTCCTAATTTTGGGATCTTCTTCCCAAAAATATTCCTACATAATTATGTAGCCACTGGTAATCCTGGGGTTGTGACTCCCTTTCCCCTGCTCAGTTCCTCCTTTCACAGGAATGTCCCTTTCAGAGAATCACAGAATCATTAAATTGGAAAAGACCTCTCAGATCATCAAACTATGATTGTGTAATTCTGTGGCAATTTCCAGAGATCCTGGATGTTTGCAGACCACCTGAGTTTTGGCTGAAAAAGGATGGAATCATGATTATGATATTGAGCAGCACCTCTAAAATCCTGGAAAGAGATCTTGGCTCTGTTGCAGGGAGCATTTAACATCAGAAATATCTGTGAATATGTTTTTTACCTAATTTTAATTATTTAAACCTCAATCATCCAGCTTGGCTTTGGAGGTAAAGAGAGACACAAGTTATTTCCCATCCTGAGAGGGAGAATAAATCCCTTTCTGGATAAATTTATTCCTCTACAGTGATTTTAGGGGGTGACTACACAGACAAAGTGAACTGAAATCAGTCCAAACTCATTTCACAGCATCCAAGCTCTTCACCTTGAAGCTGAGTTTCATCCTTGTCCATCCAGGCTCCAACATTTCCACATGCAGGAACCCTTTTAATGGATATTTCTTTAAAGGTTTTACTCTTTTCAATCCTGGAGTTAGCAGAGTTATTCAAATATTGTGTCCGGTCCATAGAACAGGGGCAGCACTTGTGATAAGATTTTATCTAGTATAGGTTTGTCTTTCTGGTGTTAGAAGCCTGATTTATCCAGTGGCTTTTCCCCCCCTGAATTCCCGTTCTTTCAACACCAAATTTCCTCTGCTGTTTTAACAACACAGCAGGGATTGATTCCATACAGGAATCTGGTGGAATTCGTATTTCTTGTGTCTTTTTTATTAGGGCTGACTGGGGATATGGTACAAGTTAAGGGCAACTCTGTAATCGCTTGCACATGATGGCTGTAGGAAAGGATGCCGTGTTCTTACCTTCATCCAGCTCCAAGAAAGGGGCAAAAAAAGGGAGAAGGGAAAAAAAATGTTAATCATTTATTTCTGCTTCAAACATGTGCAAATTCCATATCAGGGCAGTGCCTGGAAAAAAAAAATTGCTGTGGAAGGGGTGAAAAAACAACTGTCCCTCTCCCACAGGGATAACAAAGAACACAGTGCCTGGAAAAGGTTTGTCTAAACAAAATAACAATAAAAAGGAGCAGCAAACCCAAACCAAAACACAGGGAAGAAATCAGAAGGAAAGCCTGGAGGACTTCAAAGCCATCTGTGCGTGTGTGGGGCTGGAGGATGTCGTGTTTTTGTAGCCACTTGGGCTTAGATCAGTGTCAGATGTGGGGACAAATGGGCACCTGAGTGACCAACAGCCAGCAAGGAGGAGGACAAGGCTTGGTCTCCACTGACTTCATCCTGGGAGAGGAGGATGGAATTCCTGAGCTGGAAGTGCCCCACAAGGATCATGGAGAACACTCCTGAAGATGAGAGTGCCTGGCTGGATGCTCGGTGATGGGACACGTGGAGGATGGAGCCACAAATGTGAAAAAGTGGGGAAAAGGTGGGAAAATGGGAAAAAATGGGGGGGGAAAAGGGGAAAAAAGAGGGAAAAATTGGAACAATGGGGAAAAAATTGGGGGAAAAAAGGAAAAAAAAAAAGGGGAAAAAAGGGGGGGAAAAAAAAGGGAAAATCCCTTTTCCACATGGGAAAAGGTGGGACCTCCCCAAAAAATGCATCACTAGAAGGGGCTATCAGAGGGGAGGCTCCCAGAGCTGACCAGTAGCACCAGTGGTGTGTGATGGAGCTCACAGAGGAGCAGCAGCCCATGTTCTCCAAGCCTTGGATTCTGTGGATTCACTCCCAGAGACAGCACAGATGTGGTGGGAATCCCTCCTCGTGTTTGTCAGCGTTTGGATGAAGGACGCAGCTGGGCAGACCTTGGTTTTTGTAATAATACTTCAGTTTTTCAGTTTAAGTTTCTGTTCTGCACCCCTAATTGCAGCACACACCTCCAGATTCCCAAGAATTTGAGGTGACAGGACTTTGGGCTATTGACTTTGAGCTTAAAACCTCAACTTTTGGGCCTAAAACCTCAACTTTTGGGCTTAAATACTCAATTCTGCCCATGGCAGTGGGACCAGACCTGAGCTCACCGTGACCAACACAGCAATCCTGTGTGACAACCAAATGTAGATCACCCAGTGGTGCCAGGCCAAAAAACTCAGAGAAGAATCTGAGTTTTATCAGCTTCTCCAGGTCTTTGGATCTGCCCAGTGGGAAGCAATTTTTCCTGGGATAACACACAAGTGTGTGTTCCTCACTCCGTGCGAGGATTTTGCTGAATTCTTGTTGTCTGTGCTCAGAAAAGGGCAGGTGAAATTTCCTTGTATAAAACAGGGATCAGATTTTCACTTCTGCCTTGTTGATCTTCCCTAGATAAAAATATTCTCTGTATCCAGAATGGAAGATTGACTCCCTACAGATTTAAAGGATGTTTTCCATAATTTCAGCTTGTCTCATCAATGCATCCACACCACAGAATCAGCTGCAAATTGATTTCAGTCTGTTCTCACCTGATGGTTTCCAAAATTTTACAAGAACAGCCTCACTCATAAAATCTGACTTTATTTTGGGTTGTTTACGTTTGTCACCATGATTCCACAGCTGATTTAAATAAAAGTCACTTCTCTGCCTTACAGTGAGCAATGATCTATCAAATTTGAAGTTTAGCCCCAGTGAATCACAATCTGCTGTTTTCTGGTGGTAACTTAAACCAGGAGGCAAAATGTCAAAGAAGTACTGAAAGCAAAACAAAAAAGAGAATAGCAACATTTTTTGAAGAAAAAAAATATTAAAATCTGTGGAGTTTGGTGACTGTCAGGTTGCAGATCATATTCTGAGCTATAGCTGCTCCTGAGAACTTCCTTCAGAGTTTAGGCCTGGTTTAAATCACAGAAGTGTTGAGAGAAGGGAGCAGAATTTTCTTTTATTGGAGGCTGTGCCTGACTTACCCTCAAAATGTTTATGGTCACCATGGCCTGAGATCATCCCATCAGCCAAAATGGGGTTACTGGATGTTCTGAAGGAGAGCAGGCACGTCAAGAGAGAATCCTGGAATCATTTGGGTTGGGAATGATCCCTGGGATCATCAAGTCTGCACTGCCAAGGTCACCACTGACCCATGTCCCCAAGTGCCACATCCACAGGGCTTTTAAATCCCTCCAGGGATGGGGACTCCACCACTGCCCAGGGTTGGATAACCCTTTCTAGAATGGAATTCCTGCTGACGCCCACCCTGAGCCTGCCCTGACCCAGTCTGAGTCCGTTCCCTGTCCTCCTGTCCCTGTTCCCTGGGAGCAGAGCCTGACACCCCTGGCTGTCCCCTCCTGTCAGGAGCTGTGCAGAGCCACAAGGTCCCCCCTGAGCCTCCTTTTCTCCAGGCTGAGCTCCTTTCCCAGCTCCCTCATCCTCTCCTGGGGCTCCAGACCCTTCCCAGCCCTGTTCCCACATGGTTACCACTGTGTCTTCCACAGATGAACCAGAAAAAAAGAAATATTTTCCAGGGTGATTTCCTTCCAGCGATGGAGTGTCTTTCCATGTCTCCCAAGGACAGGAATTGTGGACATCGAGGAATTGACAGGAGCTTCACAAAAACACCACAGCTGGGATTGATCCAATTTCATCTCAGTTCTCAGAGTACTTCAGTGACAATAATTTTTGAAGCGTCACCATACTCTAAAAGTTCTGTTTAAAAAAGTTCCTATCAAGATGGATTGAAAAGAGCCTCATTCTTGCAATTTTCCTGCTCTAAATGAAAACAGCCCATGTAGGCTTTGGATGACATGCAACTAAAGGGTCTTGCCTGTCAGCTGCTCATAATTAAACAAATCTCTTTCTTTTTTTTTTTTTTTTTTTTTTTTTTTTGCAAAATAATCCTCTTTTTTCCCCTCCTCACATTCAGAATCCTGCCCAAATCCTCTTTCCCATTGGTATAACCCATACTGCCTTTACTGTCAGGAATTTTACAACCTTCCAAGGAAAAGCCCTGATGAAGAAATTTCTTTTCAACCCTTTCTAGGATCTGTTTTCTGCCTGAAACTCCAGCCCCCTTGGTGATTCACATTCATGACCTGAAAGCATGAGCAGGGTAGTTCAAAGTTTTCAATAACTGAAATATTAATTAAAATGCAGATGTAATTCCAAAGCAGCCATCCCAAACAATTACAAGTTTCATTTCTAGACAGCTGTTTTGAGGCTGCCTTTTTTTTTTTTATACAGAGTTTTGGATGGATTTGGGGCTTTAGTTGTTGTTTCTAGAGGATTATTTGTTCTTTTTCACTTCCATTTGATCTGGAATCTTTGTCTTTCATTATTGCAAAGCCATTTCCTCCTGCTGCTCGAGCCCTTGAGTTGATTAAGTGGTACAAAGCATTCCTGGGCCACTCAGTAAATAACAATGCAAACATGTTTATGTAACACTTTCATGTGCTAATGAGGTTTTTATGTTGGAGTTGAACGCTCATGTCCCGGAGTCTGGGACTCTTCAACTCTTGGCTCTTTGATGTGAAGGGAGAACATTCGGTTTTCATTTTGGGGAGATGAAGCTGCTGTTTACCTTCGATGTCACTTCTCCACGAGGGAATGCTCCAGATCTATGGCACCAAAGGGAAGGAGTGTTGGAACCCTGGCTGCTGAGAATTCCAGACTTTCTGTGCTGCCAGGCACTGACCCCCAAGAGAACACTGCATGGACCTGAGGCCGTGGAGAAGCTTCCAAAATGGAATGACAGAACTGGGATTGTGGGTGTGGAGTTTGAATAGAAGTGTGTGATATCACAGGGTGGGACACTCAGAGTTTAAGGGTTTAGAATATAGAAATATAGATAAAGGAAGATGGAGGTTTTGGGGTGGAGGCTTGTCCTTCTCCTTCTCCTTCTCCTTCTCCTTCTCCTTCTCCTTCTCCTTCTCCTTCTCCTTCTCCTTCTCCTTCTCCTTCTCCTTCTCCTTCTCCTTCTCCTTCTCCTTCTCCTTCTCCTTCTCCTTCTCCTTCTCCTTCTCCTCCTTCTTCACCTTCTCCTTTTTCCCCTTCTTCTCCATGGGTTTGGGTGGTTTTGTGTAATTGGATAAAAAAGTCCCCATTGCAGCCACGGGTTGTTGGTTATTGGGTTAAAAGTGAAAATAATTGAGGTGTCATTTCTTAATTGGACAGTTGATCCTTCAAAGACCTTGCAGAGAGAGATGGGGCTCCATTTTTAGTTTGTCAGAGTGCAGTGCTGCAGAACTCAGGGTTTGTGAGAGTGTGACAGCGATAAGAACTGATAAACATCTGAGTCCCAACATGAAATAGCATCTGGCACATTTAATCCCCACCTTGGCAAAAAAGAAGCAAATAATCCATAAAGGAGGGAGGTTTTTATGGATTCCCCATGTCTGGGACTGCAATAAGCTCTCCAGGAGAAAACTCCTGATCCAAGCTTGGTGAAACCATTTCAGAACGGAAACTGGAGCTGCCTTTCGTGGGTCATTTGGATAAAAGTTTCATGGATGGAGATTTAGGTCACTTTTCCTGTCTGTCTGAGTGAAGATTTTGGGAGAAGCGAAGAGAGAACAAGCACTGAGCTCTTTCCTCTGCTGAGCAGTGACAGGAGCTGGCCTGAATCTGTGTCAGGATAGGTTTGGGTTGGATTTCAGGAAAAGGTTCTTCCCTCAGAGGATGCTGGGGCACTTAACAGGATCCCCAGGAAATGAGCACATTCCCAAGGCTGCCAGAGCTCCAGGATAACATCCCAGGATGCACAGGGTGGGATTGTTGGGGTGCAGGGCCAGGATTTGGATCAATGATCCATGTGGATCCCTTCCAGCTCAGCATAGTCTACAACTCCATGATCCTCTGACTTCCATTGTGGTCAATTCCACAGAAATTCAGCCAAGGACTTCCTTAAATTGAAAAAAAAAAAAAAAACCCACAGATTGTTACAACCTGAGCTATAAGGAGGAGAATTTCTAAAATTTTAACAAATGAGTGTTTCTCACAAACTAGGCATAGAGGGTGATTTATCACACACACCCCAAATAATTTAGACTTGGACTTTTCCTGAATCCATCAATGTCGGAGGCAAGTACTGGCCACATGAAATGGATCTGATCCAGGCTGAAAATTCCAAGGACACCTAGAAAGCAATTTATGCCAGGAAATTCCACATCAGCCCCTGAGCCCCACCCAAACCCTGGGTCTTTATTAAATAAAGTTTGTGTTGAATTCTTCCCAATCTTAATGAGTACAATTAACATGAGGAGTACTATGCCAAAAATAAAGCTTTATTTGACAGAATAGTCTTAATTAGGTATTAAGAAATTAATGTGATATTTTATGTTGCCAGTCCAGTCAATGGGAATTTCTTTCCCATTCAATTCTGTGAAATCATGGCAAAAAGCTTGATCTGGTACAAACAGAACACAGGCTATTGAAAATTATTTGTGCCAAATGAGGGCCATGAATCAAAACTTCTTTATTCCATTAGGAACTGCCGGGAGTTACGACAAACTTTGGGATCTGGAACAAAATCTTGAGCAGGAAAATCTTCTTTTGTCCAAGAGCCTTCAGCTTCAATAGGGAAGCATTTGAGGAGCAAACCCCAGGGCTGATAATCAGAGTGATCCTGGCTCCTGGGGACTGGGCCCCACTGACCGGCAGAGATGAAAGCCTTGTTCCCCTCCTAATCAAACCTGGTTTCAGTTTTGGAAATGGGAGTGTTCCATGGACATCAAACTGCTCGTTAAGTGAGAATTATCCCACTGGAAGATCCAAACCTGGTGCTCAGCTGCCATGAACTGGACCCCCCACCTCACCCCGTGAAGCCAAGAGAGACTCTGCTGCTCTACATGGAATTTATTTCTGCTGGCTAAGATTTCACAACAGGCAGGTATTTATGGAAAAGATGTTTCCTAGCTCTGCTGTCTCTACTCTGGGCATATTTTTTCCCCCCAGTCTGTCATTCCCAGACTTTGGAAGGTTGAGGGTGGTCCCTGCAGTGCTGCCCCTGTGACAGGTGGCAGAAGAGGATGCCAAGCTTGGTGTCATTTAATGTGAATGTCTTATAAAAGGTTCTACACCTTCACAGCAAGATTTTGAAATGGATAAAGCCTCTAAATAAATTGTTGGCCTCAGGACCTGGCAAAGCAAGGAGAGGGAAAAGGTCATTCCAACCTACCACCGACAAGCAGGTATTTCTGAAATAAATGGTGCAACCAGACCTAATAATAGTGATAAAAAATAAAAGAAGAAAAATGTTGTACAGAGATCCAAACATATGAATTTTATGTCATGAAAAGCTAAAATGTCCTTTGTGCTTGGTGAGCTTCTCCTTATCACTTCTCTCACCTTGATTCACCCACTCAGCACTCCCCCAGCACTTCCCAGAGCACCCAGTTGGTTTCCAAACCTCATTCCCAGGCTTTATTCCTGCATGAATAGGCTGGTAGCACTTTCCAGATGTTCTATTGTCCTTCAGGTGGTGGGGAAAATATTTTGTCCAAAATTTCTTTCCCTTGCGATGGACTCTTTGTGTTCCCAGCTTTTCTCAGTCTGAATAAATGGGAAGCCACACTAACATCTCTTCTGTCTGCAGACCCAGAGGTTTTCCTTAATTTGGGGGCTGGAAAACTTGTCCTGTGACGAGCAACTGAAGGAGCTGGGGGTGTTTACCCTGGAAAAAAGGAGGCTCGGGGGGACCCTATTGCTCCCTAGGACTCCCTGGAAGGAGGCTGTGAGGAGGTGGGGGTTGGTCTTTTCTCCCAGGTAACAAGAGGCCTCAAATTGCACGGGGGAAGGTTTAAATCGGATAGTAGCAGGGGAAAAAAAGAATAGAAATGGTTGTAAACATTGGAACAGACTGCCCAGGGCAGTGGTGGGATCACCATCCCTGGAAGTGTTCAAAAAATGAGTGGATGTGGCACTTGAAGACACGCAGAGCTGGGCTGGCAGTTGGATCTGATGATCTTAAGGGTTTCTTTTCCAACCTTAACAATTCCACCATTTCCTGAATCAAGTGTGTGCCCAGATCTTCTTCTCTGGGAAGTCACTGCGTTGCTTCCCTGCTTGTCCTTCCCAGAAGAATAATTCCATCTCCCTTCCTGTTTCTGGTCACTGTTGCTTCTTTTCCTTCCACCTGGACCCTTTGAGCTCCACATTCCCCACTTCAGAGTGGGTTTTACCCACTGGGAAGGTCAGGGCAGGTGGCACCAGGATGCCTGAAAACACTGGATGTCTCCCAGGCAATGGAGACCCTCCGTGGCAGCAATTTTAACAGATGAGGATCATTTCCAGTAATGGGATCTACCTTTACTGGTTTGGCCCAGGGATCTTAGAAGTCTCTGGCAATAAAAATTGGATTTTTTTTGCATTTGGGATTGGCACAGAGTGGAGGCTGAACTTTAGAGCTTTCTCCTCCACCTCCAGGACAATGTGTCTGTTAGAGCATTTTAATTTTTGTGGCTTTCTACTTGTGCATCCTTATTATTTAGGGAATAAGCTGGAATTTGGACATAAAATAGATACAGCAGGAGTGGTTTCATAGCTTTGATGGGTTAAGTCATAAGCAAGGCAAGATTTATAGTGATAAATATGGGGGGTTTTTGAACATTATCTGAATATCATCTCTTCCTATAAGCATGCCAGGCAGTACCTTCTCCCTAGAAATGAGGTCTCAGGGAAATTTCTCTTTCCAATCAAATTCCAAAGTCATGAATTGTCATCAGTCACTGCTGTACCAGTGTTCCAAAATTACTCTTTTTTTGTCTAAAAAGACATTGTCTAAGAGATAACATCCATTGTCAGGTGAACTAATTCTTCCTTGAGGCTTTGGCTCAGTCAGGTACACAAAAACACACCAATGAGGCTGCAGGGGTTATTCCTGACATTAATTTTCCCTCCAAAAAATGACAGCTATGACACCCAATCTTATCCCATTTAATTTCTTCTGCTGGCATATGGTTGAAATTTTGTGCTCAACCACTCTCATTTCAACAGGCAGGAGCCTTGCCCAAGCGACCGCTGGGCAAATCCTTCTTTCTCAAATATTTGGTTTAAAACTCATAAAAATAAATAAATACATCATGCTTCAGGTCATCCTGTTAAGAACTGGGCTTTCACTCCAGGCTTAGCAACTCCAGGCAGGTTCCCTGTCTTCAAATATTTTGTTTTCTGAAATAAATGGTGCAACCGGACGTAATCATAATGATAAAAAATAAGAGAAGGAAAATGTTGTCAGAGATCCAAACACACGAATTTTATGTCATGAAAAGCTTTTATTCTGGTTCCTGTTCTCGCTCATGCACAGATTTACTGAAAAAAAAAAAAAGACATTTATTCATTTTCCACTTAGATTATTGTGGTTAAATCAAAAAGAAGTGTCAGGGCTTAGGGAGCTGAAAGCAGCTCCACTTTTTCCATTGTGACTTGGTCACATGGTTCCCATTTGTTCCATGAAAAACCTCCTGGTTTTGGTTATTTTCCCTGTCTGGAATGAGATAGAATTCCAGTCCTGCTGCCAAATCTCCTGTATCGTGGAGGAAACTCTGGCATTTTGGGCTGCCTCCCTGGACTCAGCATGTTCCACAAGGAGCTACTTTACTATTATTATTATTATTATTGTTATTATTATTATTATTATTATTATTATTTGCTGTTATTGTTATTGTTATTATTACTGCTGCTGTTGCTGTTGTGCTGTCATCATCGTTGTTGTTATTTTATTTTTATTTATTTTTATTTTAAAATATTTTTTATTTTTATTTATTTTAATTTTTATTATTTTAGGGGTCTGTTTTTATTATTAATATTATTATTTCCATTGGGCTCAGGAGATTCTTCAAGTCATTATTTGAAATTCTCCTTTGGACCACAGAGAAGGGAAGGAAGTCTTGGGGATGGTCCCAAAATCCAACAGAGAAGACATGGGGTCAGCTCCAGCTCCCATCCCATTTGGGAGCTATTCCAGGTTAGAATGTCCCAAAACTGCTGGAATCCATGGGAAGACTTTAGGGCACAAGGATCCGTCCCATCACGTCCATGTTCTGCTGTTTACAGTTGGGTTTCAAGGAATAAAATTAATCCCTCACCTTTTCCAGAGGAAAGTTGGGCACGGAGTCCAGCACAGGTAAATTCTGGCAACTCCTGGTTGGTCTTAAATTGTTGCCCTGCAAGATTTTAGTCCACTCCAAAATTCCACGGAAAAAATGAGTTGGTTTAACTTCTGTAGAGGGAAAACAAGATTTGCTTTGTCCTAGACAAAAATTTCTCTGTCTTTATGGTTTATTGCCAGTGGGATCCTTGGAATTGGAATTCTATTGGAAATATATTCAGTGGATCAATAGTGACCACTGAGTTTTAATTCAGAAACTCTCCAGTAAAGATTCACAGAAAAAGTCATCATTAAAAAGACAATGAAAAAGAAAGGAAAATTAAAACAAAATTGAATATAGACCTGAAGATTGCACAGGGTGCATTTAATTTCAAAACAGGTCTACTTATCAATGCCAAAAATTACTGGTGGATTAAAAAAAAGGATATTTTTATATTGGATTTAACCAATTGGTTGGATTTATTTTCTTTGCAATTAGCTGGATTTAATTTAGATTTTATTGAGTCCACAGACAGGCCCCTGGAGGGGAGATGCCCTCATCAGGTGAGACCAGTCCCACCTAAATTCCAAGAGCTGTTCTTAAACCAGCCATGAACACGAGAATTCCAAGATGTCATATGAAAACAACACTAATTTAAGGAAAATACTGTTCAGAACCAGAGAAATATTTCATTTTATTAGCGTGGAATTGTCACATTTTGACACTGCCAGCAGAAAAATATTTATGAAAAGGGAAACATCTTGTTCCAATCAAGGGAAATGTTTTATTTCTGCTTTCTCTGTTTGACACATTAGAGCATGAAGTTACTGTTCCACACATGTGACACCTCATGTAAAATTAATAACAACGAAATTGCAAAGTCAGGGAGGGATTTTAAAAAACTTTATTTTGGGGGGATTTTTTTTTCAACTTAAAATTTGCTGAAGAACAAACACTTGGATTTTATTTCTGAAATCTCTCCTGGCTTTAATTCAAAATAGAATTTGTGCTCCTCAAAGTTCATTACTGGATTAAAATCTGCAATAAATTCATCTCTTTCCTACACACTTTTCCCCACTTATATTTTCAGGTTGAGATAACAACTGCAGAATGGCAGTGGTTGTTATTTTAAATGACTGTTATGAAACATAAAGAAAAAAGGCTTTTCTAAACAATTACTCATGGAAAAATACTGTAACAATTCATCTTACTCACAAAAATATTCAGTGGGTTGGGTTGGAAGGGATCTTCAAGATCATCCATTTCCATGGGCAGGGACCCCTCCCACTGTCCCAGGCTGCTCCAAGCCCTGTCCAGCCTGGCCTTGGACAATTCCAGGGATCCAGGGGCAGCCACAGCTGCTCTGGGAAAGCTCTCACAGAGCCTCCCCATCCTCCCAGAGAAGAATTTCTTCCCAATATCCCATCTAAATCTCCCCTCCTTCCATTTAAGGCCATTCCTCCTTGTCCTGTCCCTCCATGTCCCACCAGCATGGTCTGGAGAAGGCTCTGGCCTGGTTTTGCTGCAGGATCTTCACAAATTATCTCTGAACACTGAAAATATTGGGTTGGAGCTCAATCCCGGGGTGTCCTAACCTCAGAAAAGCATTTGAGGTTTTACAAAGGCACTTTTCCTTCTGACGCAGGAGGAAACACCACCTAGCAAACATTTTCCATTAAAAACCAGCAAGGCAGGGTGGGATAATCCAGAGTGTTCCACCACAAATGTGAGAAACCCACAGACGCACAATGTATTTGAAATGATTTATTGCTTCTCTCTATTATTTCTCTCTAATCCTCACCACCACCTCAACTGTCACGAAAATTTAGGAATAAATTCTTTTCTTCAAAGCATTTCCATATTTTGCCATAATGATTTTTCCCTGTGATTTCTCAACCAGCTCCTGCACCAGATAAAATCTTCTCCCATGTGTAATCCATGCTTAGGAATGAGTTTTTCCTCGAGCTTCAGACTTGCTAGCACATGTTCCAACATTCACTTGTTGCCACGTTCTCGCTTCACTCCAAATCAGAGAGGGAAATTTTGTAACACCAGAAGCTCCAACAACTGCTGGAAGTCAGATTTGCGTTCTATCTCTGTTTTTCGTGATGAAGATTGACTGGGAATTTGGAAAGAGAGAATTTTTTGGATTTGGTTTTGTTTGGGTATTTTTTTCCCCTTCAGTCTGGAGCTAAAGAATATTCAAACAACAGGAAAAACCACTCAGGAAATACTTCGAGATTTCTAGCAAAAGTCAAAGAAAACAAATACATTTCTTTAAATTATTTCTGGGGTTTAAGTATTGATGAAAATAATCTCTGATATTTTAGACTGAAAAAAAGAAATAAAAGTCTTCTTCCTTCAACATTTTTATCTGCATTTGTAGGACTCTTACAGCAGAAAATTTCAAGATGGAACCTTTGATTCTTGTGAAATTAGGAGTCATCTTTAGCTCATCTTTATTTTGGAGTTTAAATACAAATTTTAAATTTTAAATCCTATTATAAATCAGGAGTCATCTTTATTTCATCTTATTTTGATGAACTCCCCAGCATCAAATTAATTTCAGGAATTTTGAATTTTTTCAGTGTCACAGCCATTACCTAAGATTTTCTTCATTAATCCCTCTCTATATCCTTCCTAAAACTTCAATCTGGAGCAATGGGTGTCCATAAACTCAATTTGAGTTAAAATATTTTTTATTATTAATATTATGTGCTCTGCTGACAGTGAGCAACATCAAGCATTCCTTGAGGAATCCTTCCTACGTTTTTATTCTGTTTTCTGTCCATGCCAGTAGTGACAGAAACCATCCCCACAGCCTTTTTCCAAAACAGAGGGATGAGACTTGCATCTGGAATCCCGGCTTCTCCCCTGGATCAGAAGGAGCTGGAGGAGCAGGTCCTGTGAGCTGGCGGTGAGTGTTCCTTGGCGGTGCTCCCGTGAGATTCCAGGGATTGCGGATATCGTGCGCTCACACGGATTTGTGCTGCTCCCACATGTGCACACACGTGTGCAGTTAAGCAGAACCACATTCCCACGCCGGATCCACATCCCAGATCCATCCGTGTTCCAACCGATGCCTTGAGCAGGCTGACCCAGAACAGAGCTAAAGAATAAAGCAGGAATTTATTCAAAGGATCTCCTCCATGGATCCACCTTGGGCAGCACCAGAGCCCAGCCAGGGCTGCACCCAAGATGAACCCAAATGGTCTCAAAATGCACGAGCGCTGCCGGGGTCTCTCCCTGGGCTCAGCTCTGCTCCATGTGCACATTGCAGTTCAGTGTCCAATCCCAGCTGCAGCCCCTGCAGTCCCATCCTGCTTGTTTTTCTCTCTGCAGCCCACGGGGTTTGTGCTCTTGGGGCTGAGATTTGGATCATTTGTCCTTGGTGCCCAGCTGGAGCAGGAATTGTTTTGTCTCCCTGCTCTGTGCAGAGAGCTCACCATGCCCTGATGTGAAGCTCAGACCCACACACTGAAGAAACACAGAATCTGAAAAATAGAAAAGCTGAAACCTGACGTATCATAACACACGTCCCAGCTTATGGATAACCCTCAACATCCTCTGACGGGCATCCTGCTCTTCCCCATCCCTTCTTCCCCAATTTTTACACTCATGTCTACCCATTAGCAAAAGAAAATTTATTGTTGTCCTGTTTTGCAGAGTTGCACGTCTCACATTTTTTATATTAGTTAACAAATTACTTAATGTGAGAGAAGTAGCAATTCCTTTGCTGGGGCTTCCACAATTCCTCCAGGATTTCCAAAGAAACTCCTTTACACCCAACGGTATTCCCAGGCTTCCCGCTGCCCTTTGGTTCCAGTAGCAGGATAATGCTCTTTTCCACCACCAGGTTATCTCAGCTGCCTGATAACAACCCAAACTATCTCAGCTTGCTCAGTGCCAAGCTCTCTTTGTGCTGATAACTTAAATGATAACGGATATTTAACGACTAACAGCTCCCCGAAGGTGAAAGTGGAAAATGGAGTCCTTGAAGCAAAGGCATCCAAGAGGAAGGAGCGTATTTTAAGACAGAAAAATGCATTTTATAAGAGCCAAGGCAGATGTTAATTAAAAATTTAGTGATCACCTATGTTGGGATAGTGAAAATCTGTTGGAATCTGGAAATTTTTTGTCAGTAAGATCGCTGTAAATCCTTAATTAAGGATTTAATTAAAGAACAAAGCTATTATTTGTTTTTTAATGTGGCAGCATCCCACTCTGACACAGCCCAAAACAGTGGAGAGACTGTTGAGAGCTGACGGCTTTGTCCAACATCTTTCAACTCCCTGACAGGAGGTTGCAGTGAGGTGGGGATTGGTTTCTTCTCACAGGGAACAAGTGACGGGAGAGGAAATGGCCCCAAGTTGTACCAGGAGAGGTTTAGATTGGATCTCAGGAAACATTTCCTCACAGAAAGGGTGGTCAAGCACTGGAACAGGGGCCTGGGGAAGTGAGGGGACCCCTCAGTTTGGGAAGGACCTTGGGACACTGAGCACGTCCAGAGGAGGCAACGAGGCTGGAGAGGGGCTGGGAACACAAACCCTGAGAGGAACCCCTGAGGGAGCTGGGGGTGCTCAGCCTGGAGAAAAGGGGACTCAGGGCTGCCCTCCTCACTCTGCACAGCTCCTGAAAGGTGCCTGTGCTCAGCTGGGGCTGGGCTCTTTCTCCAGCAGCACTGACACAACCAGAGCACACAGCCTCCAGCTGCACCCAGGGAAATACAGGCTGGATATCAGGAAAAAGTTTTCATGCAAAAGTTGATAAAGTTCTGGAATGGCTGCCCAGGGAGGTGATGGAGTCCCCATCCCTGGGTGTGTTTAACAAAGCCTGGATGTGGCACTGGGTGTCAGGGTTGAGTTGAGCTGTTGGGGCTGGGTTGGATTCGATGGTCCTGAAGGTCTCTTCCAACTTGGTAATTCTGGGAATTCTGTGAATTCTCTGAATTCTGTGATGGAGTCAGCATCCCTGGAATTGTTCTAAAATCACGTGGATGTGGCACGTGTCTGGATGTGGTTTAGTGCTGAACATGGTGGTGGTGCCAGCCTGACGGTTGGATTTGATGATCCTGAAGGTCTTTTCCAACCTTAATGATTCTGTGATTCTGTGATTCCAGTGTGTTCTCAGATCTTCTTATCTGGGAAGCCATTTATTACTTCCCTGTTTATTCTTCCCAGAGCTCTGCAGCATCAACTCCTTCCCACAGGTAAGGTTTATAACCCCAATAAACAACGGTCTTCTCTCTCCTTCCAGACCACAAAATAACTGTTTCTCATTATTCCAACCTTTCCCAAGTAATGACGCCAGCTCAAATCCTGCCATTCCCACCAGCACCCTGCCCCATCTCCAGTGGCTCCTACTCCAGCAATTTTTCACCATTTCCCTGTTCAAACATCACTCCCTTGCTCCGTGCTGGATAAATTCTCTTTGCTTTCTGGAAACATCTCGTCCAGTGTCTGCAGGCTGTTTCCAGGTTCCCCGCGCTGTGCTTTCAGAGCCAAGCCATTCATCTTGACATGACTCAGAGGCAGCTCTCCTCAGCCAATTAATCATGGAATTGGGTTTCTCCCATGGTGCCTCCTCTGGCTCATCCCTATCTTTGTGGTGATGAAGGGCCTGGGAGTGAGTGCAGACTCCCAGAGTGAGTGCATCATCCCAGGGGTGAGTGCAGCATCACAGGAGTTAGTGCAGACTCCCTGTGTGCTCTCTCCATCCTACCAAAGGGCTGGATCTCCTTTTCCTGCTCTCTCACATCATTCCAAGGCTGTCCAGCCCAGCTTTTAAGTGGTGTTTCAGCAGTGTCTGGAATGTCCCAGCTCTGCTCTCTGTCTATCCTCACCCCAATCCCTTTCTCAGAATAACTTCCTTACCTGCAGATAGGGATTGGTTTCACACTTCCATGCCCAAAGGAGAGGGATAATCTGCTTTTCCCAACTTCCCGTTCTCCTGTGGTTTCTCCCTTCTGTGTCCATCTTTTCTATCCTGCTCTGTTCCATCTCTCGCCTTTCCCAGTTTTTGCTCATCCTGCTCTCCCCTCCCCTGATCCTGATACCCTCATCCCAGACCACACCAGTCAATTTATTCCCTTTAATACCTCCACACACCTTCTTTGCTGCCACCTGGGGAGAAGCAGAGGGAAGTTTTTAATAAAGAGTTTTTTACAAAGCTTTTTCCAACCTTTCATCCCAAATCTGACCTGCTCCAGTGATTCACTCCTAGCAGGAATTGTGGCAGCAGGTTGTCCCTGAACCTGCTGGGGCAGAATTGCTCTGCTAAGGAACCTCTACATCTTTCTGTTTTGGGATTTTTCCCTGTGTGCCAGGAGCATCAGAATCCCATCTCAAGGCTACACCCACTCCACTAAATTAGAATCCCAGAATTCCAGGATGGATTCGGTTGGAAAGGACCTCAGAGATGCAGTTGCAACCATCCCAGGGACACTCACAGGAATAAATTGTAATTCATTATCTGAGGAACTACAGAGAAATCACCCCAAATTCTGCCCTGATTTCCTTTATTTGCTTATTCCAGCTGGGAAGCAGCTCTGGATGATGCCTTGTGCAGGCTGACCCAGAACAGAGAATGAACAGAGTTAAAGAATAAAGCAGGGATTTATTCAAAGGATCTCCTCCATGGATCCACCTTGGGCAGCACCAGAGCCCAGCCAGGGCTGCACCCAAGATGAACCCAAATGGTCCCAAAATGCACGAGCGCTGCCGGGGTCTCTCCCTGGGCTCAGCTCTGCTCCATGTGCACATTGCAGTTCAGTGTCCAATCCCAGCTGCAGCCCCTGCAGTCCCATCCTGCTTGTTTTTCTCTCTCCAGCCCACAGGGTTTGTGCTCCTGGGCTGAGATTGGGATCATTTGTCCTTGGTGCCCAGCTGGAGCAGGAATTGTTTTGTCTCCCTGCTCTGTGCAGAGAGCTCACCATGCCCTGATGTGAAGCCCAGACCCACACACTAAAGCAGCACAGAATCTGAAAACATAAAAGCAAAACCTTAAGGCATCATGGAAGAACCTGGAGGCAGTGGGGTGTGTGGGGTGACAGCACACGGAGCATGGACTAGAATGAGGACAGCCAGAGGCCTGGGAAAGGTGACAGAACAAAACCAGGAGGAGAATGAGCTCTCATCACCTTTCCCCCTCCATAAAATTGTCCAGTAAAACATCACACCTGTCTTCAAAAGTGCACACCACTTATTTTTTATAGTTTTTTGGGGGTTTTTTTGTTGTTTTTGTTTTTGTTTTTTTTTCCTTTAGGGTTTTTATTTCTTTTCCTTCCACCCCATGAATTTTGAAGACATGAAATCCTTAACAGAGATCCAAATGCCTGGGGAGCATTAAGCCACCTATAATCACTTCTTGCAGGTCAGGGGATGTGAATGAGCTGATAATTTTCTATCCTTCCCCTCAGACATCTTCCCTTGATCCACACTTTTAGCTGCCTTTAACAGGAGTGTTTATGGAGGATAACACCATTCCAAGCACTTCCTGCATCCATGTGTTCCTCATTTGGAGTATCCCATACAAGTACTGCTTCTCGTGGCATTCCCAAATAAAAACCTCATGGGCCTCACTCTGAAATGCTGCATAAAGTTGTACCCTTGTGGTATTTCAGCGAAAGAACTGACTTTTTTTCCTTTTTTTTTTTTTTTTTGGCACAAGGACAAAATTCTCCTCTGGGTTTTATTATCTGAACCCCTTAAGAAAAATCACAATTTCCCAGAATTGCCTCTGTCTGGTCATGATGTATCAAATCTGGGCTGATTTAGAGTTCAGGTTGGTGCCTGCTCAGTGGTTTTCCCTCCAGATTCACTGCACTTCCCTCTTTCCCTTTCAGATGACACTGGCTGGGTGCTTATCAATAAAATTCAGATAAATGGGGAATCAAATTCATTTTCATCACCAGAAAATGAAATGAAATGTCACTTCCAGGCCACTTTGTGCCTTCAAATCCAATGGGAATAAAATAGCCTCAAAGCAGAAGAAAAGTGAATTTCTTCCCTCTGTGTATTACAGTATTTTGGTTATTATAGAAAACAAAATAATTCCGCTTTGAAATAAAATATTATTTTGGAATATTTTTAAATATTCATATTTTATTAGCTATAGTTAATAAATACCATGAAATAATTAGTACTGAGGCAAGAAAAGGCTTAATTATATTTTTTCAATTCATCTTTTAGTATGGTATATTTTCTACTCTTTTACCTAAGAATATTGTCTACTTGCAGTGACTTTAATTTAGCTGATTGATAATAAAGGATTGTCTGAGAGTTTAGTTCATTTTTCCACCTATTTTTTTTCCTTTCTTTCCTTTTTGAGACTGTTTCTCCCTCTAAACTTTCTTTTTCTTCCTCTAAAGTTTGCAGCATTTCTCCATCATTCTAGATATCTAAATGAAGGTAACTCAAATACTCAAGATATTCACTGAAAAATATGAATGAACAACCCTGAGAATAAAGAGATTTAATTCTTTCATAGGCTTTTGGTTTTGGTTTCATTTTTTGTTTGAGTTGGTTTTTTTTTTCATTATTTATTCTGAGTTTTCCCTTAAAAATGAAAATTTAAAAATACTTTCATTGATTTTTTTTGGCCTGGATGTTCAGCCAAATCCCATTTCTGAAATGACACACATTAGAAATAAGGTGATTTTTAGAAAATTGATTGAATTCATTACAGTTCCATGCCTCATGAGGACCAAAATGTCACTCATTCAAATGAAGATTTGAGACAAATTCTGCTTCATTGCCCCAAACTTCTGTGCCACAGGTGAGTGGAAGAAGGAAAAAATGGATGTATAAATCAAGAAGATTTTCTTTTTAGAGCCAACAGAAATTAGATTATTTTTGTCTGTTCTCTGCCATGAAACTTGACCTTTTTGTCCACAACCACAAAAAAAAAAAAAAAAAAAAAAAAAAAAACCCAAAAAAAAAAAAAAAAAAACAAAAAACAAAAAAACCAAACCAAAAGAAACAAACAAAAAAAGAGAACCAAACAAAAATATTTGGTTAAATCATAATCCAAAATTTAGGAACTCATATGAGTCCAGCAAGTGGAATTTGAAGGAGGAAAAATAATTCCAAACTCATGGCACATTCCTTGCAGGTGTCTTCTCTACCAGTGGTGGACTCTTCTTTCCATTGGGTCTCACATTTCATACAGAGAATTTTAATGCATGAAGATCTGAACTCATCCTCAAATATGGAAAATCCATTATGGGAAAGGTACTTGGAGTCCCTGACTGGGAAATTGCTGCTCTGGACAAGAGGAGACTGAAGTTAAAGTGAAGTAGAGAAAATAAAAAGGATGCGAAGTTCAGGACTTTGTGATTAACTGACCCTTGGAGATATCACTACATCCTTTCCTCGTCGTTTCCTTTGGGATAACCTCACCAGTCGAGACTTAACTTCTTTTTGCCAAGGTCGGGATTAAATGTGTAAGATGGTGTTTCTTGTTGGGACTCAGATGTTTATCAGTTCTTATCTCTGTCACACTCTCACAAACCCTGAGTTCTGCAGCACTGCACTCTGACAAACTAAAAAATGGAGCCCCATCTCTCTCTCTGCAAGGCCTTTGAAGGATCAACTGTCCAATTAAGAAATGACACCTAAATTTTATTTACTTTTAACCCAATAAACAACCACCCGTGCCCACAATGGGGACTTTTTTATTCAATTCCACAAAACCACCCAAACCCATGGAGAAGAAGGGGAAGAACAAAAAGAAGAAGGAGAAGAAGAAGGAGCAGCCTCCACCCTAAAACCTCCATCTTGCTTTATCTATATTTCTATATTCTAAACCCTTAAACTCGAAGTTTCCCACCCTGTGATATCACACACTTCTATTCAAACTCCACACCCACAATCCCAGTCCTGTCATTCCATTTTGGAAGCTTCTCCACGGCCTCAGGTCAATGCAGTGTTCTCTTGGGGGTCAGTGCCTGGCAGCACAGAAAGTCTGGAATTCTCAGTATCCAGGGTTCCAACACTCACCCTCCTTTCCTGGAAAGTTCTGGGATTTGGAGTATTGCTTATTTAGACATTAACTTACTCTTCAACTGTGTAGACACAAGGAGGGAATAAGAACTCCCCACAACAATTTTTTTTTGCAGCTGCCGGGACTTCAGTGCTGTCTCTTATCTCCCCCTCCTTTCCTCTCTGATTTTAGGAGCCTTTCAGGGTGCAGAGTAGCTTTTGCTGGCTTGTGATAAGTGCAGGACATCCTATGGATTTTCTCCTGGTCTGTTTGGAAGTTTGAGATGGCAGGAGAGGACTCAGAGGACCTCAAGGACTCCTACTTTTCCTATGCTCTGAATTTGATTCCTGTCCAGGACATCCAAAAGGGAGAATCTGCTCATTCTCTATTTTTGGAATTAAGGTCTATTTACAGTTGCTCTGGAGTCTTGAGTCAGTCCAGAGTGTTTTAGCAGATGCTTTCTGAGGTCTTTGAACTCTTGCAAGCCACGAGGGAAGGAAAAAAAGCAGAGGATTTCTGCGTTTTAAGGCCAAGGCCTTTTCGGATTATTTAAAATCATCTCCAACGTAAACCAGCGGCATGATTTCCATCCAGTTCCTTCTGCCCTGAGCTCAGCTGCTGGTGTCAGAGATGCCAAGCACTTGGAGATGATGACAGGTGAGGGAAAGAGCTGCAGATGGATAAAACATCGCTGGTAGCATCCGGATGCTGCCTATGGAACGGGACAAGCAGTGCTGTAATGGAAGAGTGGCCGCTGTTCCCTGGCTCCAGAGCGCTGGTGGTCCTTCCAACAGCACCCTGGAGGATTTGTCTGGCATTTCCAGCCTCAGGCTTGGCAACGACAGGCCTTGGTGGCCTTGGAGAAACATGGAAAGGTTTCAGATTGCTGCTGGCCACAGAAGATTGGGAATCACTGAGTTTGCCCGAGAATCAGCTCTGCAGAAACATCGCGTTCCCCAGGGGACACTGATGACAGCACAGCTGAAGTGGAGCTTGGCCTTTCCCAGCTTGCCTGTGGTCAACCACACAATTTGTTTGTTATGCTGAGCCTGAGGAAGTTCCCAGTCGGAGCCAGCAGCAGCTTTGGCCTGAGGGGTGACATCGGCCATGGTTTGGGGGGACACCAAGAGAGACGTGACCCTCGTGCTGATGGCAGCACTGGGAGCTCCTCTGTGCTTTGCTGCAGGCTGGGCTGAGGGCTGGCTGCCCTTGGGACACCCCTCCACCCCTCCCTCCCCTGCACTCTGGCTCCCAGAGGACTTCCCACAAGATTCCCTTTCCCTTCCCTGAGCAGGAGATCCTGGAAGTGACCACTTATCCTTATTTTTCCCTGCTGAGACGAGTGACCGGCTGTGTGCAAACCCCTCCTTTGCTCCTGTCTGGTGAAAAACTTGGAGAGTTTTAAACGCCCCTTGGAAATTCTCCCAGGACAATTCCTGGTTCAGAGGAACACATGTTCTCTGGAAACCCAAATTCCCTGCACGGAGTCAGCTGGATGGACCAAGTGGGACACAACAACCTTAGGGAATGCCCAAAGGTCGAAACCCCGTTATTGGTCAGGCTTGAGGGGAATCCAAGGAAAGATTCTGGGTGGAAGTGACACACTTGGATCCCCACTTTGTCACTGCAGAGCAATAAACTTCTCAGGCCCAGACTGTCTGACCTATATCCCCAGGTATTTCGGGAAGAGGTGATGACATCACCGAGGGGGCTCACGACACCTCCCCTCAGAAAATGATCCCACAACATCTGAAATGACTTGAAAGGAACTCCTGTGCTGGTGTTCATCTGGAGGACGTTCAGCAGTGCATGACCCAAGCTTTCCCTCTTTGCATGAGTTCAGTTGCTCCTCTGCTACTGGAGGTTTTTAAATGGGGCTGCTCAACAAAGTAGGAGCTGTTTGATGAATGAAGCTGTGCAGCCACGGCTCCACTGGTCCATCTTAGCAGATTTAAGTCGAGCTGTTGAAAAGTGAGCAAGTCCTTGTGCCGTAAACATGGGAACAGAGCAGTAAATGACACGGCCACCCACTTCTTGGTCTCTTTTCACTGCCAAAGCAGTAAAAAGGGACCTTAGAGCGAGTGTGAATCCAGCTCTTGGAATATTTTTCCATTTGCTCGTATTTACGTTAATGAGCACTGACACTCCAGACTCACATTCCCAGCTCAGTACTTCACCAGACTGACCAGCAACAAAACCAAGGAGATGAGACTAAACAGATGATTTGATGAGGCTTTTATTAAGATGGTTATTATTATTATTATTTTATTCCTCCAGGCTGTGGAAGGAAAAGACAGTGGGCACACGTCTGGTTTCAAAAAGATAACAGCTTAGTTTAGAGACAGGTTTAAGGGCAGGAAAATGAAGAAATTCAAGGAAAATTGTTGTCTGCACACTCATTTAATAGGATTAGTTGGCAATGTTTTCCAGTGGGTAAAATGTTCCTCTGAGAAAGGTCAGCCTGCCTGGATGAAGCCTGACAGCAGATTGCTTTACCTTCCACTCAACCAGGAATAAAAAGATACTGGAAAAGCTACTTCGGTCATTGAGGCAGCTTTTTATGAGTCCTTTGCAGCAATGCAGATGGACACAAGGTGGACAAGAAATGAAAAGCAACTCCTTTGGTCCATGTGTGGGTCCACTGCATCCCCTGTGCCCCCCACTGCATCCTAAAACCATGGCACCAGTGAGGGGAAGGGCTGTGGATTGCATTTCCATACATTCATACATAAATAGGATTGGATCCATGGGCTGAACGACCTGGGGATGTGCACGTCCAGCCCAGAAAGCCAACTGCATTTAAGGATGCATCAAAAGAAATGTGAGTGAAGGGATTCTCACGCTCCACTCCATTCTTGTGCTGCATGCAGCTCTGGATGCCCCAGAACAACGATGTGGAGCTGCTGGAGCAAGTCCAGAGGAGGCCATGGAGATGTTCCAAGGGCTGGACCCCTCTGCTCTGGAGCCAGACTGGAGAGCTGGGAATGTTCTCCCGGAGAGGAGAAGGCTCCAGGGAGAGCTCAGAGCCCCTTGAAGGGCCTGAAGGGGCTCCAGAAGAGCTGGAGAGGGACTGGGGACGAGGCATGGAGGGACAGGACACAGGGAATGGCTTTAAAGTAACAAGACCAGGTTGGATATTAGGAAGGAATTGTTCCCTGTGAGGGTGGGCAGGCCCTGGCACAGGGTGCCCAGAGAAGCTGTGGCTGCCCCTGGATCCCTGGAAGTGCACAAGGCCAGGCCGGACAGAGTTGGAGCAACCTGGGACAATGGAAGGTGTCCCTGCTCCTAGCAGGGGGGGAACTGGATGATCTTTAAAAAGTTCCTTTCCAACCCAAACCTTTCTAAGGTTCTCTGATGACCAGGCTGACTCTACACATTCAAAACATGGGATGTCCCATGTGTGCTCTGAGACACCAGAAGCTCTGCTTCCTTAGCCTGGACAAATACAAGCTTTATCTGCCAAATTAACTAAGATTGGCTTAGTTAAATCAGAACTAATTCCTTTACATTCAACACAGAGGACCTTGCTGTGATGAAGTGTGAAGACGATGACCACATCCTAAATCTCAAATCCCCCGGGTTTCTCATGCTCCCAGTGCCACCCTTTAAGAAATGAACCCACAGGACTCAGTTCAATCCATTCCTGATGTTCAGAGATTGGATGTGGAAGGCTTTTTCTACCTTAGGATATCAAAGTGTTTCACAAAGCAGCTCAGGATTGTTTTGCTGCTTGGCTGACAGCTGCCAGGGTTGCCAGTGCAGATGTCACCACGAGAGGTGACCCTCACAAAGTGACAGCAGAATCCTGACATCCCTCATGCCACGCTCCCACCTCCACCAACCAGGCTTTTCCCTTTCCATCCATCATCCTGATGCTCCTAGGAAGGGGAATTAATAATTTTGTGCCTCATTTTTCCACTGGGGGTGACTCAAGCAGAGGTGACTGAAGTGACTTGGACAGGTCCTTAGGACAGTGCCAGGAGGAGCAAGCAGGGAAGAGGCAGCAGTGAAACACCAGCTCATGCAAAGCAGGGATTCACTCAGGCCAGTGAGGCAATGGAAAATTTCCTGCCCTTGCAGAAAGTAGGCAAGGTCAGAAACATTTTATTTATCGGGGGAAAAAATTCCATCAAACATTCCCTCTAGCTGCATCCTGGTCCCTAGAAAATATCAACCAGGATATCTGGTGATTAACTTGATAAGATTATTGATCCACTGCCTGCTAAAAATAATAAATACTGGTTTTATAGCACAATTTTATAGCACAGTTATCCTGACCCTTGACCCTGCACTAACCTTTCCGTGTTCCACAAAGGATAATTATCCCCTTCCCTCTCCCTAAGGAACTGTCGACCTTATCCCCTCTTCCTTGCTAACACATCCTCTGTAACACATCTTCCTGCTCCTCAAATATCCCCTCTGCAGGCAATTAACATCATTAAGTTACGCTCAGGGCAATTTTTCGCCATAAGTTCTTAGTTTGTTACTAGTTCCAGACCTGCAGAAGGGTTTCCCTGTCTCCAAACTTTCCTGTTCTCCTACTCTGTCACCAAATTAATAGAAAATTATTAAAAGTCTGTATCCATGCAGTTCTTTCCTAGCTAAATCAGGGAATTTCTGTCTGAAATGGGATGGATTTTGAGCCCTGTACCTGTATTTTAAACCTGTACCCACTGTCTGTTGAGGGAAATAAGTTACGGTGGTCTTGCCTCACTGGATGCTCTGTGGTAAAGACAAGAAATCATTTTCTCTCTCAGTTTCATGGTGAGGCACAAAGAATCTCTGATTATTTTATTTTTTTTCTGTTAATTGTTTCCAGAGCAAGGCATGTCTTTGGAACAGGCTGTGGAATTATCCAGCAAGGTACAGCGGTGTGTGCAAAGGACATTCCCAAATGTTTCCTGAGGATACCGGTCCTTGGCGTGGCTTCTCCAAGTCATGATCCTACATTCAACAGAGCAACTTCTTCAAGCTGGGTAAGACAGGAATGGCTTTGAAACACAGGGAAAGGCATCTCTTGGAAACAGGGAAGGTCTTGATGATTAAGAGCTGATAATTGGGTTTTAAATGATCAAATGTCACATTCTAGCTGGGTTAGAGTTGGTGCAGAGCAGCTTTTCTGCAGCTGGGTGCAGTGAGAGAGAAGCTCTGCTGTAATCCTGATGCTTTGTGCAGGCTGCCCTAGAACAGAGACTGGACAGAGCTAAAGAATAAAGCAGGGATTTATTCAAAGGATCTCCTCCATGGATCCACCTTGGGCAGCACCAGAGCCCAGCCAGGGCTGCACCCAAGATGAACCCAAATGGTCCCAAAATGCACGAGCGCTGCCGGGGTCTCTCCCTGGGCTCAGCTCTGCTCCATGTGCACATTGCAGTTCAGTGTCCAATCCCAGCTGCAGCCCCTGCAGTCCCATCCTGCTTGTTTTTCTCTCTGCAGCCCACGGGGTTTGTGCTCTTGGGCTGAGATTTGGATCATTTGTCCTTGGTGCCCAGCTGGAGCAGGAATTGTTTTGTCTCCCTGCTCTGTGCAGAGAGCTCACCATGCCCTGATGTGAAGCTCAGACCCACACACTAAAGCAGCACAGAATGTGAAAAATATAAAAGCTAGAACTTAATGCATCAATCCTCCCATCAGCATATGCAGCTGGCAGCTCCCCTGGAGTGTGTCCAAGGATGACATTCCAAGACTTCTCTGCCCAAAATGAGGTGTCCAGCACTTCTGTGCCTGCCTTCCTTAAGGCAGGAGTGCTGATTCCTGACATCACCCTACAGGAATGACGCAGGCAGGTTGGTCTGGAGGGCTGTATGGGATTGGTAATTCCAGCTTCCATTGCATTTGGTGCAGAAAATCCACACCTCCACTGCTAGGATGATAAAATTCATTTGTGACTTCCAGTGGTGGCACAGCAGGTCAGGATATGAGATAGGACAAGGAGAAATGGCTTCAAAATGTGCGAGATGAAATTGCTCACTGGAAGTGTGGTCATGATTTGGAAGATGCTCTGCAGGGAAGTCCTGGAAGTGTTCAAAAAATGAGTGGATGTGGCATTTCGTGATAAGGTTTGGTGGGATTGGCTTGAAGGTTGGATTTTAGGATCCTGGAGGTCTTTTCCAACCTGAATGATTTTATGATTCCATGACTTTTGGATCATGAAGTGTTTGCGGGCCTCCAGGAAAACAGGCAGGTGTTTGTTAGGCTGGCTCTCCCCTCTGCAGCTGGAATTTGAAGGATTTTAGAACCTCTATTCCCACCTGCCTTTCACACAGTGGACCAAAGTAGTCCTGCAGGATCACCCAGTCCTGCCCATTTAATCCAGTTTTTAATCAGTTTGGATTAAACCCAAATTTACCCCTTTGCCTTCTTCACTCCACAGTCACCTCCAGGGGAAAAACATGTCATTTAATGGCATGGAGAAATAAATTGATCTCTGAGAAAGACAAAATTCCCCAGGCTGCTTTAAGCAATAAATTCTGCTCTAATCTTGGAATTTTAAATGTTGATTAAAAGACAAAATTGCCACTCTGCCTCTTCTCCAAAATTAAGCCAACTCAACCTCACAACTTCTGAAGAATGTTTGTACTATCTGGTCTTTAAAAAAATTATCTAAGGAGATTTCAACCTTGTTCTCATAAATCAGCTGAAAAACATAAAAAAATATTTTAAAAATAAGGAAAAAAAAGTCTCTTCTTGGAGATGTTTTGTTTGAGGCTTTGGTTATTTATTTTTTGTTTGTTTGTTCTTTTAGTCCTTTGTGTTGAAATTTTTGCCTCAAAACTTCTGCATCTTCCTTTTCTAATTTAATGTCATCACTTTTACCCTTGCTGTGATAGAAACAAAAGGATATTCCCTTTCTTTCTGAGTGGATACTTCCCATCTCATTTTAATACACTGTATTCAGGATATGCAAAAATAAAAATGAAGGAATATTATAGGAGAAGCAATTCTGCAGGATTTTTAAAGATTTCCCAACTAGTAAAATTTTCCCTACAGGTGTTTCACACCCATTTATATCAAATAAAATCAGAGGAATGAGCACCCTTTGCTTTTTGTCACATCAGAATCACAGGGTGACACTTCTTTGGCCAAAAAAAAATATTCTTAGAGGAAAAAAAAGGTCAGATTCAGCAACACTGAAGCAAATTATGAGTTTCTTGTTTTCAGAAAAAAACTCATTAACATCTATAAGTAGTTGAAAAGGAAACTCAGGTTACCCTGACCCTGACAGTTTTAACGTAAACTCCTGAGAAATTGGGGGTTATTTTCAAAATCAGTTTTTAATTTTGGGTTTGGGCTTGAAGAAGGATTAATGAAAAAATATTGAAATCCAATCACTGAAGCAAAATTCATCATTTCTCTGCAAGAGAAGAGAGTCTGAACTCACTTTCATCTCTCTTTTTTCCAAATTATCAATAAATTAAAGAGGAGAAACTTAAGACTCTAAAACTCTTGTCCCTTTTATAATTATTATTTTTATATAAGTCACACTCTAAAAGCTGTGGGCTGCTCTTTTTCAAGGATGACGATTCTGGATGACGGAAGAAATCCAATGGTCCCAGCGCTAACCATGGTTGGCATCTTCTCCCTGATGGCAGAGGAAAGTGTTGAGCACTCACAGGTATTTGGGTGGCTGCGAGGAATTCCAGAAGGAAATTAAAAGAAAAAAAAAAAAGGAAGGAGATCTGGGAAAGCCCCGTGCTCTGTATCACAAGCAACACTCGTGTTTAATGTCTAAGGACATAAATTCTTTATTATTATAACCAGTCCTCATTAAATCAGTCAACAAGCTTAGAGAACAAGGAAATTAATTACAGCCTCTGCCAACGTTTAAAGCAAAAGTCTGGAAAATTCATGGAGTGGTTTGGGGCTCCTTTCCTCCTTCTGCTCCACTGTTGAACCCAGAGGGGATTCCCAAAATCTGCTCTGGGCTGTGAGAAGCAAAGTGCTTCCTAGGGGGAAGCAGGAGTTCCAGCAGGGAGAGGAGGAGCTGCTCAGAAAGATGTGGTTTAGCAGGGTGCAGTCTTTCCATATTCCTGGGATTTAGGATTTCCCAGATTGTCAGCAGTGACCCACTAGATCAGCCCTAAACCCGGACTTCCATGGATGGTAGAACTGAAAATTTTGGAAATGGCTGAAGCCAATGTCCTGTTCAGTTGCGGCTCTTTTCTCCATGCTGTTTCTGTGTCCTCAATCCCATCTTTTTCCTGCTGCCATGGAACTTGGACAAGGCCTGACACGTTTGGTTTATTGAGTCATTTTGGCCAAGTAGAGTGGGTTCCATCTACAGAAATGTGCTGTTGGCACAGCTCAGAAGTGACATCTCCCACTTGTTCATTCCCTCCTGAGCACAAATCCACAGCTCTCTGCCGCTTCACAGCTTCAGATCCCAAAGGATCCACAGAATCCTGGAATGGTTTGGTCTGGAAAGGACTTTAAAACATCATCCAGTTCCGTAGGAAAGGAATCTTCCTCTATCCCAGATTTCACCTTTTCTCCACTGAAGCTTAGGGATTTATTATCTTGTGATCACTGGTTTGCTCTTCCAGCTCCTCATATTCTCAGATATCCTCATCTTCTCCCAGATATCCTCATCTTTTATACTCCATGGTGTTCACATTGTATTTTCTCCATTTTTCTACTATTTTTAGCCAGTTTTTACCAAGCACAGTCCCAATAAGTGAAAGAACTACCAGAGGAGAGGATTTCCTTTATGAGGAATCAGTCCTGTAAAATCTGCCGGGTTGGGAGGCACAGGGGAGTTGTAGCTCCTCATTTTGGATTTGGACAAGAACTGTGCACAGTTTTTGATGTCCTAGATCCCTCCCAGCTCAGGGCTGGTGTTCTCCAGCTCCAAAGATGCTGAGGAACCAAATGAGACCTGCAAAGCAAAGGAAGTGAAAATAAACCCTGTGAAATACTAACCCTAAAAAACAGGGAGAAACCTCTGTTTGGCCAGTGGGAAAGGAGAAATGGAGCAGGGAGGGGAAGGAGGGAAGGGTCTCCTTTCCATCCATCTGCTCTGTCTTTCATTGCACAACTTGATTTGATTTATGGCTCTGTGAGGCACTAATTCTGCGGTGTTGACACCTGAGAAACTCTGGGAAGAACCGCTTCCACCGGAGACAAATGGATTCAGTTTTCTCTGGCACAGCTGAGAAACATTCCCGGGACAGAGTAGCTGCTTGGGAGCTGAAGTCTTTGGGGCTCAAATCCCAGCTGTGGGCTCAGATCCACATTTTATTCTCCCCTACTCTGGTGGGTTAAACTTTCAGATGAAGACATCTGGATTTGGTTGTGCAGGTGAGCAGCAGCCTCTCAGCTCTCTGTGGACACAGTGGGGATCCAAGGCTTGATTCTATTGCCACACAGAGTCATTCAGAGCTGTTTGAGAGACCTTGGGATGGTGAGAACATCTGCATAGGCTGGCAGATGTGACCAAGAACCTACAGGACACTCATGGCCTTCTGCAGCACCAGCTGGGGGCAAGTTACTCTGGGGCATGTCAGATGGTTCTCAGTGTCTGTATTTCATGGAACCATGAAATATTCTCATTTGGAAGGGCCTAAAATGATCATGGGGTCCCACTCCTGGCCCTGCACAGCCCCAACCTGTGCCTGTTGTCCAAACACTCCCAGAGTTCTGGCAGAAAATAAATTAAAAACCATTGCCAGAAGCAAAAATTTCTAAAATAAATTCTAAAATTTCTAAAAGATTTATCTATGAGTGTCTCAACACAATTTTCTAAGAGCGGGTGTAATAATGGTTCACTGAATGCAGCGTCCTGGATGTGTGACTATCACAAAACCTCTTCTGTCTTTCAGACCACACTACACAGTCCCAAATACTTCACCTAAACCCAGAAATAATCATTATATCAGTGCTTGTACTCCACATTGCGCTGTCTCCTTTGGTCTCTTGTTTTAGGTGTATTAAACTCCTTGAATTGGTTTAGGGGACAGAGGTCTTGGTGACATCACAGGCAAAAAATAAACTTGTTCCATCACAACATGGATTTTGCCATTCCCATGGGATGATGTGAATCCTTCGAATTGCCACAGAGTGGTGATGAACTGGCAGGAAAATGTGGATGTGAGCTCAGGAGTCGATGTTTAGGGAAAGCTGATGCTAAAGTCTCCAGTGGTATCAGGTTACAGCAGCAGCGACTGCCACAGGCACTGTTGGAGACTCCATGCAGGGATTTTGGGAGAATTTTGTCCTTTGGAGGGACATTGGGATGACCTGAGCTGCTGGAAGTGGCAGCACCTTTATTTAGGGAACAGAACTCATTCATTTGAGAGGAATGTCCAAAGCTTGAGGACACCCTGCTCTCCTCGAGCAGCTCCCATGGTCCTGTGTCACATCTGCCAGCCTTGTGCAGATGTTCCAGACACCCAGAGGGATCTCAAATGGCTCTGGAGACCTGAGATTCAGCAATGCATCCAACCTTAAGTTTCTAATTAAAGTGTCTGGGTTTGGCAGAGAGAAGCCATCCATCACTGATGTCTGAAGCACTCTGAGTGGTGCAGCCCCTGGAGGTCCCAGTTTCTCTCCCAGTCTGTGAGCAGGTGATGAGGACTCGATCCAATTCCCTAAACACAGACATCCCATGCCATGGAGAATGTCTGGGAATTCACAAACAGTTGGCAGGTCCAACTCAGGCCCCTTGGAAAGTGAAAATCCTTCTGCAGTGGCAGGTGGAGACCAGATGAGTTTGGAAGGACTGAAACACATAAAGCTGAGGCACTAATTGAGGGAAATCCAGGATTTTTATGCCCACCCTGGTGAGGCTGAGCAGTTTTCCTGATCCTGATCCCTCTTCCTGGGTGGATAAATCCTGCTACCTTCCCTGAAAGGTACAGAAGGTAGCGGCACTCCATCTCTGTGTGGAGAATGTTTGGGCAGGGACATGACACACACACAGCCAAGCACTCGAGCACACCACAGACACTGAGGGACAAGATGAAGGAGAGTCTTCTGTGTGGGGTTCCAACGAGGGCTTATTGGGGTCCAACCCCACAGGACTCCAGGGACAGAAGATGGGGTACAATTGAGGGTGCAGGGTAGAAGTATGGGAAAGAATTTCCAGAATTCCCAGGCTGGAAGAGACCTTCAAGACCATCAAGTCCAACCCAGCCCCAACAGCTCAACTCAACCCTGGCACCCAGTGCCACATCCAGGCTTTGTTAAACACACCCAGGGATGGTGACTGCACCACCTCCCCGGGCAGCCATTCCAGAATTTTATCACCCTTTCCGCAAAATATTTTTTCCTGATATCCAACCTATATTTCCCTTGGCGCAGAGTGGGTGGAGCAGAGCATCGGGACCAATGGTTTGAGGGCACAGGGGCGGTACAAAGGGCAGGAGCCAATAGGGAATGGCAGGTTGGATGGGCGGGGTTACATAAACCAATGAGGTTCAGGGAAAGGAGAACTTTCTAGATCATGAACATATAAGGGTGAAAGGGCAGGGAAGGCCAATGGGCCAATAAGGAAGACTGAACTGGAGTAAATCAACATAGGCGCTAAAATACACCTAAAATGAAAATACGGAGCGGGGAGAGGCACTGAAATAAAAATCCTTCTGGTAGCAGTTTAATTTTTAATTTTTTTTTCTCCATTGCAAAGCTAAAATTTAGCCCTGTTTTTCATATCAGGGGTTTTGTTTTTCTGTGTATTCCATCATGCAGCAGGTTATGTGCTTACAAGAAGTTCATGTTAAAAGGCCATAAAAATGAAAAATTGGCTTTGTCTTCACGAAAAAAAAAAGAAAAAAAAAGAAAAGAAAGAATGATTTAGTAGAGGATAATTTGGCGTCTCCTTAAGGCCTGACTTCTGCATTGATTTGTATTTGAATTTTGCACAGGAGTTATGCAACTCCCTGGACGGTGCTTAGAGCTTAAAGGATGAGGTGGTGACAAATGCTGGGAATGACATGGGAGGAAAAAATGGATTTTGCTACGTGAGCCATCAGGTTTGAGAGCAATCCGTTTTGGGAAGGACTGACGCAGACAGGAATGACCATCTCACATTCTGCTTTATGTCCCCGTGGAAGTGTGGCCCACAGATTGCCCAGAAAAAGGAGGAGAAGGAAGAAATCCAAATTATTGCTGACGTCTCCTCCAAAAATGTGAGATCCTGGACTAATTGTGGCCATATGTTGTAGTAGGGAATAAAAAGGAAAATCTGTTTTAGTCTCACTGAAGGTAGCAAAATGTGGAAGAGTTTCACTTCAGCTGCAGCTGAATGGGAAAACCAAGTTTTTTTCCAGAAACTGTGGAATAATGCGAATGAACGCGTGGATTTTGGAAGTCCACTCCTGCTAAAGGACTAAAGGCTCTTGACCTGAATAAGTTAAATAAATATTAACTGAACTTTCCAGGAATCCTGAGATGAAAATTGACTCTTTTAGGCTGGAGGGTTAAGTTTTTATTCTTTTTTTCTTTCTTTTTCATGGAAAATATTTCCAACACTTCTCATGGAAATGAAACTTGGTTTGTTTATTGAAGAAAAAAAATCATAATTTGATTGTCCTTAGGTAAGAAAAGGTTAATTATCAGCCAAAACTTGGCAATATAGGATATCTGTGAATGATCTGCCTTTTAAATGGCTTGTTCCCAGCATAATTCAGGTTTCATCCCATTATTTTTCCCTCAGACCCAATTTTTAAGCTCTTGTGACACAAATATTGTTGTTTGAACCATGTGTCTAAGGCAACTCAGAGAGAAATTGTCTGTATTTCTGCCCCTGATATAAAAGATCATCACCACTCTGAGGCAGACTCATCCAAATCCAAGATATTTCCATGACTATTAACCAATATCAGCCATTTAGGCTTCCAAATCCCTTACACCTCATCCAAATAATATCACCTTGATGGTGTTTTTATGGCACATTCCTAATCTCCCATGTAGAATTCCCACTTGAGATGGTCCAACATTCACTCTCCCAGGTTTCAGCCACGAGGTCATTTCCTCCAAAACCACCATCAGAACAGGCTCATTCTTTAAATCCAGGCTTAATCTGGATTTAACTCTCAGCACATCCCAAATCCATGCCTGGTTTATGTCCCAGCAGAGGTTGGCAGCTGCATTTTAGTCCTGACTCTTTACAGGTTTTGCGTTAGTGGAGAAAGACACCTCAGTGTAATCCCAGGATTGTCTGTTTCTGTCTGGACATCCACAGGAAGTTTTTCCATTAGTGGATCCATTCCCCCATCCAGCTGTGCCCCAAAGACTTCAGCTGAATTTATATCCCAGGTTTTAGAGCTTGGATGGTTCTCCAGAGGTAACGACACCGGTCAAAGTGTAGGAGTGAAGCCTACAAAGGCTCAGGACCAAGGTTTGCAGAGACTAAGCCTAATCTGAGCTCCTGTCTGGGCGAAAGCAAAGTTTCACTTTAAACCAGTTGTATTCCAGTGCCCTTTCTTCTCCTGCTGTGTTTTGATTATTGAGGGGAGGTTAATGAGGGTGAGAGAGATAAGAATGACTCAAAAGACGTTTAAGATAAGAAAGTTCAGAAGACCACAAACATCAAACTGATTTAGCACTCAGTTCCAGCTTTACCTCACCCAGCTTTTGCAGCGTAATTCCCTTTCAACAAAGTGCTATAAAGCAATTGGGATTTATGATCCTTTGGCAAAGTCAGGCGATTGTTTCCATAAAGTGCTGCAGACGGCCTGACCAAAGAAACTTCTGGAGCCAATGTCCAGTGGCTTCCACGTTCCAGGGATGCTTTCAAGCCCAGTGGTGTTTGTAATTCTCCACAAGCCTCAAGACTAAGCTGTGGTCGTGGCAAAACCATCCCAAACACTTCAGATGTCACTCTGGAGTCCCAGAATGGATCCAAACCAGCGTGAATGACTGGCTGAGGGGCGGAATTCTCAGCTCTGCATCCAGGGATTCCAAAATCAGAAGGTTGTGGAGTTGCTGGAGCAAGTCCAGAGGAGGCCATGGAGATGTTCCAAGGGCTGGAGCCCCTCTGCTCTGGAGCTGGAAGAGCTGGGAATGTTCTCCTGGAGAGGAGAAGGCTCCAAGGAGAGCTCAGAGCCCTTGCAGGGCCTAAAGGGGCTCAGGAGAGCTGGAGAGTGACTGGGGACAAGGCATGGAGGGACAGGACACAGGGAATGGCTCCCAGTGCCAGAGGGCAGGGATGGATGGGAGATTGGGAAGGAATTGTTCTCTCTGAGGGTGCTGAGGCCTTGGAATGGATTCCCAGGACAGCTGTGGCTGCCCCTGGATCCCTGGAAGTGTCCAAGGCCAGGCTGGACAGGGCTTGGAGCAGCCTGGGACAGTGGAAGGTGTCCCTGCCATGGCAGGGAGTGGAATGAGATGATCTTCAAGGTGAGAACCCAGAAATCCCTGTATTGAGCAGAGGGGATTGATGCCCTGTTCATCCTGATGGGCCAGGGTGGGGTTAGTTGTTCATTCTATATTCTGAGATCTCCCCAAAATCCCCATAGAAGACTTTTTTTCTTCCTGGATTTGACCCCTGTGATTGTAAAGTCAGGCTAGTAACAGCAGATGTTGGGAAGGGAAAACTTAGGGAGGGCTGGTGGTGCTGGAACAGTCATGGAAAAGTGTTTGTGATGGATAAATTGTCATTCATGTCTCAAGATCTGTGACAAAGGTCATGGAAGGTGAATAAAAGTCCTTTAAATGTGATGTTGGCAACTTCTGTGGGACAATTGGTACTGTAGGAAATATTTGCCTGGGTCTGTTCATGGAATCACAGAATCGTGGAACGGTTTGGATTGGAAGGGACTTTCAAGGTCGTCTCATTCCACCCCCTGCCATGGACAGGGACATCTTCCACCATCCCAGGTTGCTCCCAGCCTCAATGACCAACCTGGCCTTGGACACTTCAGAGATCCAGGGGCAGACACAGCTTCTCTGGGCACCCTATGCCAGGGCCTGCCCACCCTCACTGAGAAAAATTCCTTCCATTTACCTAGTTTAAAATTAATCTCTTTAAATTTATAGCAAATAATTTATATTTAAGAGATCATCTCCACTTCCCAAATCTCCAGCCCTCAAGAGTGAGAAAAAGCCCTAAATTATTTTGTTGGAACCAAAGGCTCCAAACAGAAATCTGCCTAAATCTGCAGAAATTGTGAGGAAACTGATCCATGAGTTATGGGGAACATTCTTCACTTCAACTCCTCATCCCTGTCCTGAGAACCTCCTCCAGAAATAGAAAGAAAAAGTCACATCTTGCTCTCTGAATGTATTATCAGAGTGGAGTTTGTGGGGTGCTTTGGGCATTTCAGAGCCTTTTCCTTTTCCAGAGCTTTTGTAAATGATAGAAAAAAATATCAAAGCCCTTTTCAGCCCGAAATTTGCGGCGAGGGAAAAGTTCCTTCTTGCTTATCAAGAAATTGATTAATTGTGATAAAAGGTGCAGTAAAAATGATAAGCAGAACAAAGCTCACTCAGCAGTTTTGCTGGTTTGGGTCTTTCACCTTTGGGAAGAGAATCCCAATGTTGGAACAGCTGAGGGAGAACCACGTTGTGGAGCTTTTCCAGGAAAGACCTTTCCTGTCTTTGCTTCAACTTTTTCCTCCTGTATTCCATGGAAGAGAAGGATGAAAAGCAAACTCCAAGAGCTGTGAAGCTGTTTGGAAAGGCCGTAAAATGTGTAACATTTTACAACAAGCCATAATTCTTTTTTTTTTTTTTTTTCTTCCAGGCATTATCTTCACTCTAGGTTATTTTATGGCTTTCTTTGTGCTTCTTGTAAGGAAGGTTGAGCACTTGGATCAGCCAAGTCAGGACATGTTAAAAGGCACTGTGGTACTTTGCCCACTTCTTTTAAAGCCAGTGAATCACCTGGCTGGTGACATTCCCACTTTTCCTTTAGAAAATAGGGAGGAATCCTTTTGCACATTGTCCTCCTGTCCTGGAAATTCTAATTTTAAGATGCTCTCCTATGGTTTTTTATTCCCTTTAGGAAGAATTTCTTTTAAAAGCATTTCAATGAATTTTTATCTGGTTTTCCTCATTAATTTTAAGGAGAGGCTGGGTTGGCTAACTCAGGATTTACACCACTCCTCCTGGATTTGTAAAAGCTGATTCCTACTTAGCCACTCAAAATTCCTACGTTAAACATAGGAAATTAGGAAATACATTGAAAATAGGAGCAATCAGGCTGTGCAGTTTTCAGTTCCTGGATGTTGTCCCAAATTTAGAAGCTGCAGACGGTACTGGGTCCAGTCAGGCACATAAAAATTTGAAATCTTAAATCTATGTGATGATAAACCAGCCTTGGATCCCTTGTTCCTACTGAAAGGCAGGAAAACTTGGAAATAGAGAGTGGCAATCTCATGATTTACAGCAAGGAATAGTCTCAAGAGAACTTTTATTCCATGTTCCCCATTATATTAATTTATAATTAATGATGAGAAAATGCATTTGAACAGAGAAGTTTTTTAAAAAAAGATAACATTTTAAAAAAATCTCCCAAACCCAAAGTAATAAAAACTCTAAATCTCACTGATGACTTTCATTTGGGAAATTCTTAAGCAGTGTGGTTGATATTTTCTTTTTGTGAGTCAATTTTCTTCCTTCTTACCCCTTGTTCACCTCCTGTCTTTGTGAGGCCGAAGAATTTGATGACAAAGTTATGGAGAAAACCATAAATGGAAGAAATTGGGAATTGCAGCAAAATGATCCCATCCTTCTGAAATTTCCGAGTTCTGTCCAAAGTGACTGGTAAGTGGATAAAGTCTTGTCCTTTAGGAAAAAAGAAGTCAAGGGAGAAACGCTCCAAGATATTTGAACACCTCTTGAATTGCCATTCAGGCACTGGACAACACTGAGGATTTTGCTGTAGAAAAAAAGTCAAATAAGCAGCTGAAACTCAAAATGAATAAAATACAAATTTGCCACCTTAATTCTGCCAAAATATAGAAAATGTAACTTCATTTGTGAGTGATTTGACATCTCCATCTTGCATTAATATCCTTTAAAAGAGTAGCTCAGTGGCTTTATTTTAAATTAAATGTTTAATTTTAATGTAACTGAGAACAGAATCCAGTTTTTAGATGATGGTGATGCCTGGGATCAGTGAAAAGGATCACAAAAAATTGTTGATAGAGATAAAAACTCCAGGGATTTTGCTTTCCAAGCCATTAATGTGTCCAGGCAGCATCAGATCAAGGTTCAGCTTCCATTCCTTTCCACAGGTTTCTTTCCCAGAGAATTCCAAAATAACAGCAGAATGAGGTTTTGCTTAATCTCTATGGATATGCAAAAAATCTTCCACTAACAAAGCAGATGCTGCGCTATTTACTTCTAATTAGATCCCACTTTTGTCTCCCTATTTACTCTAACCACCAACAATTTCAAAATTCAAGTGAAAAAGATTCTGTTGTTATCCCCCAAAAATGTACTTGTAAATTCATTGTAAATTCGTCTTTTCTCTTTAGATGCTTTTACAATGTTTTGTTGAAAATTCTGGAGGTTTTAAACTTAAATCTGATCCTTTTTCAGGTCACAACTGAGATCTAAATTTAGAAGTAATTTTAAGCATCTCCACTTTGGATTTTTTTCTGCCATAGTGCTTCAGTCCAGTACTTAAATTGCAAATTCCCTCAAAATCCCAGCAAACCAGACAACAGTTCATTTTTCCTTTGGAATATGAAGGCAATCCATCTTCTGCAAACCCTTAAATGCTGAATTTCAGCTGTTCCTCTGCTTCTTTTAGAGTTTTCTGTGTGTGGCCACTTCCATATTTACAACCAGATTTACAAGGTGAAATGGAGGCTGTGGAATAAATGGTCTAAATCACTGCAAAGCTCTGTAAAAAAGGTCCCCCACAAAGCCATAAAAATGATGCATCTGCCTGGGATATTCCAGGGCCTTTTCCATGCAGGCAAACGGAGCTTTTGTCCAGCAATAATTCCTGCAAACCTCGCTCATAAATATGCACTAATCAGTGGTGAGAGTTGCTCAAGTGGATCATAATTTTCCAGCCGAACTTGCCTTTGTTGACGCTGTTTTAGTTTGGATACTTGACACTGAATTATTTCTGGGGATGCAAAGGAATTGCTTCCCAGGGAAAGATAATTCCTAGGATTAAAGCACTTTGGAGAAGACACACTGCAGGTGAGCTGGCATCTGAATTCCTCCTGGTGCAGACTCAGCAGATTTGGGTAAAATTCCCTGGGAAGTGATAAGATAAATCAGGTTAAAAAAAAGAATTTGCCTCGTACCAAACCCATCTGGTGGATCCAGAGGAGATGAAAAATAATTGAGTAAGAATAATTCCCAGATGAAAGGAGGATACAGATAATTAATAACAGAGATACTGCCTTGATTAGTAATTCTCTTTATCATGTTCACAAAGCAAAAAGCCAACCACAATCATCCTTCCCAGTCTGGCATTAAGGCTGAAAGTTCAGACGTGGAGGTCTAAAGACACGAAGAGGGAGATTTATTGTGCCAAACTTTATCAAAATTTTATTATGTTCCATAGGATATTGGCCTATAATTCACCTGTAATCACTGGGGAGAGATAGGCTCCTGGAAGGCATGGAAAATAGGGAAGGGAGCGTTGGAAAAGAATTCAGCAGAAGAAAAGGCAGGGGTTTTAGAAGAAATATTTAGATAACTTTCTTTTTCTAGATCAATGATCCATTTTTTAGTGACAGGCAGAACAGGAATTTGTTGTGCCTTACAGAGTCAAATCTGTTACTGGGAGCAATCTGACATGGGAAAATGGCTGGAAATATTAAAACTCCATTTGGGGATTTATTTAATCTGTTTAAAATAGAAATCAAAGAGAAAAAAAAACGAAAAGGAGGGGGAGGTTGGAGGGCAGGCAAGAAATTTCTAGAATTGATTAAAAGACAATGGTTTTCTCTTGAAAATTGAATTTTTGTTTCAATGGAATATACTGGATGTACAGTACAGAAAAGGACAGAACAGAATGGATTTCCCCTTGCTGAGGAGCTCTCACAAGTAAAAATACAGATGTACATTGGTTTATTCAAAAGAAAATAATATTTTAGAAGGTACCACAGGGTAAAAAATCATCTCATTCCAAGGACAGGGACACCTTCCACTATTCCAGGGTGCTCCAGCCTGGCCTTGGACACTTCCAGGGATCCACAGCTTTTCTGGGAATTCCATCCCAGGGCCTCACCGCCCTCCCAGGGAAGATTTTCTTCCCAATATCCCATCTAAATCCACCTTAAAGCCACTTCCTCTTGTCCTGCCACCTCTGTAAATAATCCCTCTCCATCTTTGTTGTGGGTTACCCTCAGCTACTGAAGGCAAAAATTAGGGGCAAAAGTCTCAGCTCCCTTAAATAATCCTGAAATAGATGGAATCACCTTTTGAAGGTTTCTGTCTTTATCCAGAACTCATCCACTTGGATTAATTACAAATTAAAAATGTTCTTTAAGCTTTAGAGGCATTAATTAAGTGAGAGGACTCCACAGTGTGTTTATGGTTTATCTTTTTGGGGTTTTTTAGTGCAATAAGGTGTCAGATGTAACCCAGAGCCTTAAGAATTAAAATCCTGATTTAATTTAAAGAACAGCAATGGGACCATGTGTGTTTTTTTCCACACTTACTCTGAGTTTGAGATTGGCTGTGCCAAATGGTGCCACAACAAATGTGAACAGAGCGAAAAGGGCCCAGAAAATATGAATTCAGGCTGCTATGACACAAATCTAAATGTCAGGAATGGGGCATTATGGAAGTCAGGAAAAACCGGGATGAGTCAATCCCCAAAGTAAAAGAATTCAGCCAGATTAATCAATGGAATCCACAGAGACTGGAATGCTCAGATTATTCCTATAACATAAAACCAGACATTAAAAAAAAAAATGCAGGAACGTTTATTGTGACTCAAAGAAAAGGTTAAAAATGAGCCATAAGGAAATTATGACATTGTCTGTATTGCCAAACCTTGAAATTTTATTGCAAGTCTTAAACTCCTCAGTATCTGGATTTTAAAGCTTTATATCTGGGTGATTCTATGGAACTTGTGATTTTTCCTGGATAATTTTGTAAAAAAAATAGCAAAGGCCAACATTTCACAAAAGCGATGACCCAAAACAAAATAGAGTAACCACGTTGCTAAACAAAAGTAAATGTGACCATCCAGGAGGAAATTCTGGTATTTCAAAATGGGCTTTCATGTGAAAATAATGCCAAAATCTGGAGACTTCTCACAGAATATGAAGTGGAAAATATTTAATTTTGAGTCAATTTTATAGACAGGTAGGACTTACCCTCATTGGAAACAGCAGCTTGGGGCTGCTCTTGTAGGAGATATTCCCTTTAGGTGATGGTTTCCTTAATTCTCTTAATTTTTTCATGCAATGGTTCTGAATGGCTTCCAAAATACCAAGAGGACCAGCAGTGTGTGGGACGGGCTGGTGTCACCAGAGCTGCAGTCCCAGAGCCCAGCACCTGCCCCAACTGATAAAAGGAAAAACAACTCCACCTCACAATTGTAGAATTCCAAAATATTTTCGGTTGGGAGGGACCTTAAAGCCCATCTTGTTCCACCCCTGCCATGGCAGGGACACCTCCCACTGTCCCAGGCTGCTCCAAGCCCCATCCAGCCTGGCCTTGGGCACTGCCAGGGATCCAGGGGCAGCCACAGCTGCTCTGGGAATTCCAGCCCAGCCAGGAATTCCCAATCTCCCATCCATCCCTGCCCTCTGGCACTGGGAGCCATTCCCTGTGTCCTGTCCCTCCATCCTTGTCCCAGTCCCTCTCCAGCTCTCCTGGAGCCCCTTCAGGCCCTGCCAGGGGCTCTCAGCTCTCCCTGGAGCTTCTCCTCTCCAGGTGAACATTCCCAACCCTCCCAGCCTGGCTCCAGAGGGGCTCCAGCCCTTGGAACATCTCCAAGGTCTCCTCTGGACTCACTCCAAGAGTTCCATGTCCTTTTGATGTTGGACTCCAAATCTGAACAAGTCACTCCAGGTGGGATCTCCTCAAGGGAGGAGTGTGGCAGAGAGAATAGGGACAGGCGGTCGGAAGATTTCGGGCTGTCACGGAAACCTGATAGGGCCTCCCTCACCTGACTCCCAGAGATAAGGATAGCCGCAGGACAAGAGGCCAAGAATGTTGTAATCCCCCCAAGAATGTTGTAACCCTACCTAACACGGCCTCCACCCAGTCCCCTTACTAACCATATAAGGTAAAAGTCAGACCCCAAAGGTAGGGGAAGGACCAAGGGTATATATACCGAGGAGAAAACCAATAAAGGGCCTTTTGGACCGTCTATCACATTGATGTCTGCGTGTCCTTAGCCCGAGCGGCCAAGAGCATTGGGCCGTCGTGCTGCGTTTCCTTGGAACCAGGTCGTTACGCCTTGCCTGCAAGGCAACAGAGGAGTAGAGGGGACATTCACCTCCACAAGCAGAGGTGACACCTCAGGAAGGCAGAGCAATGTCAACAGTATTGCAGCAACAATAAAAGACCAAATATAAAAGCAAATTGGCCATTTTTTTCATGGAAATCTGAGGGTTCCTTTTGGATTTCAAGGAGTTCAGGACCATCACTGTCTATAGGGATTGAGGAAACTTCTTTCTCCTGCCTGTAGATGGGGAAAATATATCAACATTGTGATGGCAAAGACTCTTGTTTGGGCAATCCATGCTAGACACCATTCCAGAAGGAATCCTAAACTAGGGCCTGACACCTACAACCATGACTGAATTTTCAGACAATCCATCTGTTTTAGTACAGATTCAATGCAGGAATTTCCATTTTCATCCAGGATAAACCTCACTCTGAATCCTGGTGATGGTTGCAAGTGGGAGATCTGAGTCACTTCTTGGCTCGCTCCGCTCTGAGGTCAGAAACAAAAGCAGAGTTGCCCTGGGAGAAGGTAATCTCTGATATATTGGGATAAAATCTATCCCCATTATTCTTAGTTTGTGGGCTTTGAGAGTTCAAGTTAAGTCCTTCAGCCTTTGGGATTTCACTGGAAAACAGGGATTGAGAGCTCAATTCCTCCAGAGTTTCTCTACAGTAGGTTTAATGAACTGAACTAACTTATAGAGAGGGCGGTGGGGGTGACTTCAAAGTGAGAGGGAGTGGATTTAGAGTGAATTTAGATGAGATGTTGGAAAATAAATCCCTGTGAGGGTGGGGAGGCCCTGGCACAGGGTGCCCAGAGAAGCTGTGGCTGCCCCTGGATCCCCGGAAGTGTCCAAGGCCAGGCTGGACAGGACTTGAAACACCCTGGGATAGGGGAAGGTGTCCCTGCCCATGTCCCATCCCATGGAATGGGATAATCTTTTGGGTCCCTTCCCAACCCAAACCATTCCATGGTTCCTTTTCATAAACTTCCCCATGACAAGCACCCAGTTCCCTCCAGCTACACCTGGATGATTTTTTCAAACCTTTCTGTGCATCCCCTGGGAAAATCAACCAGATCCTTGGGAAAAAAACCTGAACTTTTCCAGGCTGTTTATCTGTGAGAGCAGCACAGCACCTGGTGGAGATGGGCTCACTCCTGGTGCCCTGGTGGAGCCTGGCTCTGTGTGTTCAACCAGCAGGAAAGGACTTCAGGGAAGCAATGGGAATGCATTTTCCAAATAAAACTGTTCTTTCCAGAGCCCTGTCTGCTTCCCTTGCACAGCCTGACTCCAAACACCCAGGCACAGATGGTTGGCAAAGCTCAGACCAGCCGTGACCAACAGAGAGTTCTGGAAATCCTTGGCACAGGTGTAATTTTGGGGACATTTGGAACAGGAACTACTCAATCAGGGCTCATACACCTTAACTGAGGCTGGGAAAGTCTGTAGATGTAATTAGCGAGGACTTTTTTAGGAGATATGTTTGATTTGAGTCAAAGCAGTGCCCTCTCCTCATGCTCCCAGCTCAATGTCAGCCTGATTAATATTGTCAGCGGAGGAGATGAATTCAGGGAAAAGGTTTTCCTCTTGGCCTGACGTGGGGCTGTGGTTCTTCCTCCACAGTTTGTGTGGACGTTTGGGCAGTCCCTGACAGCACCCAGCTGGCCATGCCGCGTGATGATGCTTCCCTTCTTGGTGGGTGGCTCCAAGCATCAGACAGGGGTGGGACCAAGGCCTTGGAACACATGCCAAGGACTTATTTTAGCTGGGATGAGATCAGAGCAGTTCCCTTGGAAATGCTGGAGGGGCAGAGCATGGCTGTGATGTAACACAATCCCTCTTTATCAGCTTGAAGGATCCAAAACCCCTTGTCCCATCTCCTACCATCACGATGGCAAGCTGGCTTCCCTGCTCTTGGCAGAGCCAGCTTTTCCCAGTTTGTTTCCCACCTCGCTTCCCAGCACCTTGTTGGCTACATTTGGTCTTCCCAGCTTGCCCACCTTCCTCACCCATCTCCATCATCACCATCCCTGGGTTATTTGGGTCATGTCACCCCAGAGAAATCCCTCAGGAGGAATGACGTGGGCTTGGTTCATCCATGCATGGCTCTCTGGAGTCCTTTAGGACACAGATGGAATTCAGGGTGTTGGACCAGCCTTGCAGAGCCGCAGATGGAATCCAGAGAGGACTGAGGTCACCCTCAGCAGGTTTGCAGAGGACACAGAGCTGACTGGTGCTGTTGGCATTCCTGAAGGACTTGTCCGTGCCAGGACAAGTGGGAGAAGTCGCCCATGGGAATCCCTGGTGTGATGGTCCTGTATTCCTTGAAATCCATGAGGAACGCTCAGATTTCCATGAAAAAATGGCCATTTTGGTTTTATATTTGGTCTTCATGTCGCTGCAATACTGTTGATGCTGCTCTGCCTTTCTGAGGTGTCACCTTTGTTTGTGGAGCTTTAACAGGACCAAGTACAAGGTGTGTTACTGGGTTGGGATAACCCTGGGATCAATCCAGGCTGGGGATTAAGGGATTGAGAGCAGCCCTGGGAGAAGGACCTGCTGGGTCAGAGCTGGACATTCCCTGACCATGTGCACTGGGATCAGAAATCCAATGTATCCTGGGCTGATCCCATAGCTTGGGCAGCAGGGAATGGGGGAATCCTGCCCCTGTGCTCAGGGGAGGCCCCACCTGCAGAGCTGCCCCAGCCCTGGATCCAGCACAGGCAGGAGCTGGGGCTGCTGGAGAGAGCCCAGAGGAGGCACCAGGGTGATCCCAGGGATGGAGCAGCTCTGCTGGGAGGGAAGGCTGGGAGAGCTGGGAATGTTCAGCTGGAGAGGAGAAGCCCTGGGATCATCTAATTGTGACTTTCCAGGACCTGAAGGAATCAGCAGGAAAGACGGAGAGACAATTTCCAAGGGCTGGAGGGACAGGACACAGGGAATGGCTTCCCACTACCACAGGGCAGGGATGGATGGGATATTGAGAAGGAATTGTTCCTTCTGAGTATGAGGAGGCCCTGGCACATGCTGCCCAGAGCAGCTGTGGCTGTCCCTGGACCCCTGGAAGTGCCCAAGGCCAGTCTGGACAGGGCTTGGATCACCCTGGGATAGTGGCAGATGTCCCTGCCCATGGCAGGGTGTAACAAGATGATCCTGAAGGTCCTTTCCAACCATTCTGTGGCCCTCTGCTTCTGTGATTTTAAATGAGATTTGATACCTGTCCCAGACTGCTCATTTGGATGCCATTCCCAAATCCAGTGCATTGCAGTTTAGCACTTTAATTTACATTCCTGGGAGAAACTCCTGGCAAAGCTGCTCGCTGTCACAGGAACAGTGATCTGCAACCAGTAATTCACTCTGAGAGGAAAATGAGAATCTTAACCAATGGAATTTTCCACGGATCCATCTCTCTGTGCAAAGAAAAATACCAACATCACAAAATGGCACGTCAAGGCTTTCCAGCTAATTGGCAGCAGCTTGTTCAAATGTGGTTCAAACTGTCTCTTTCGACTGTCAGTCACTTGTGGAATTGGTTTTGGAGCAAATTCCATTTGTCCCCCCCTTGTGTCATCCCTGGCATTCAGACTTCTAGCCCTCTGTGCTGTGGTTTCCCACTCTCCCATCCCATCTAATTTAGGAGTAGCCCTGCTTGAAGATCTGATCCCTCAATCAAGTCCTCCTGCATGCTTTGTTAATTAGGAATGTTACATAAAGGAAAAGTCATGCTTAAAAATTGTGTTTAATTGATGTCTGAGGAAGGAAATTCCTTGGGGTGAAGCCTGTTTTATTCTGTGAGGGCACCACCATCATTACAAAGTCTGTAGCCTCACATAACATCAACAGCAAAATATTTTTCTTCCATTCCAGATCCTGGAAAACACCACTCCAAAGGATTTATATCCATTGGCCAAGGACGTACAGCATGTTCTCTGCTGGGCGGTTTGGGGACAGTTTTAAATTTCTCATTTTAGTGGATCAATTTTTCCTGAAATTCAGTTCTGCAGCCCAATAAGTCTCATTGTTTGTAGGGTTTGTCCCAAACTCAGTCAGCCCAAATTCCTCTGATTACATTCCTCCCTTCCACATTTCCATTTCTCCATGCAGTTTTAAACCCATGATGAATTTCTTCATCACCAGGAGTACACTCCAAGATATCTTCTGTTCTCTGCAAACAGATGAATGAGTCCTCATTCTGCCAACCAGTGAAATTTGGGGTGAATTTAGCAGTTTTTTACCACTGAATATCCAACAGTACCAGGAGTGAGCAGACAGGTGGTAGCATTGTTGACTTTTTGCTTTAGGTTTTGGACCCTGTGGGGATTATTTTTGGCATCATTTTGATCAAAACACCGAAGTCAGGTTGGTTCCAATCCTCTCCGGGAATGCCTGGATCTCCGTATGAGCTGAGCTTGGTTTATTAGTTCATACCTTGTCCCAGTGAGGGCTCAGCCTTTCATCTCAGCTGCTCCACTTCCTCATTAGAGGGGGATTAATCAAATCCCATCAGCCAATGGAGCTGCACTGCTGGCCCTTGGAAGTGGGAGCCCTTCAGAAGGAAGAATTTTGGGATCTGACTCCAGGTCAGAAGACTCGTTCCTTGAGCAAAAATCAAGCAGAGCTGTGTAAAACTTGGCAGATGCAAATCTCAGAGGTTGTGCAAAGCTGAAAAAAGGATGAGAGGTAGAACTGAAAAATGAAAAAATGGCATTTGAACGTCTGGGTTTTCTCCAAGCTTCTGCCTTGGGGCAGCTTACAAAAAAGGCTTTATTGGCTTAGAGTTGCACATCCCAAGTCACAGATATATTTTTAGAGGAAGGAACCTTCAATCCCAGAGGTCAGTGACTTTCCAAATGTGCCAGTGATTCTGGGCAAACACCTTCATGTTTGTGCCTTAGCTCCTGCAAAATGGGGCATAATTGTTATTTTTCAATTATTTTGATTGAAAGGCTTTCAAGCTTTAAGTATTAACTCTTATTTTGAGTTGAAATGTGAGAAATCTGCATTTCTCAGCCACGGCATTGAAAGGTCACTATTTTAAAGTTAAATAAGAAAATTTACACTGTGACCCAAAACCAATTTGAATTTTGCTCCATTTTCATTATCATATTGGTGACAATGCCTTTATCCAGGTCACCTCTTCCTTTGTGAAGACTGAGACAAATTTAATGGAATTTTGAGCTGCTTGGAAAGGCAGTCACTGATTGGAGTTAGACTGGGAAAATCCTTTCTGATAAAATCAACACTATAGCCACTTGCCGTTTTGTATGAATTCCCATTTCCTTTGGAATCTGAAAAATCAGCACTCAATGCGACCTGAACCTGGGATTGTGCCTATCACTTCTTAGTCTTACCAGGAAAAGGGAAATAAAAATAAAAAAAAAAAAAAGAAGGAAGAAAAATTTGGATTAGGAGGAAGTAGTTTTATCATTTCCAGAAAGCCTCACGAGGCTCCTTCAGTGTGGATAGTTTTCCAGTGTTTTTCTGTAGAACCGGTTGGAGATGTCGAGGGCTGGGAAACACTGAGATCTTGGGATTTTTCCCACCTCCTGGCTTGGGATGAGGTAACTCACCTCACTAAGAACAACACTGGCTTTTCTAGGTGGCCTCCACTGAGCTGCAGCTCTCCTCATACCTCATGCTGAGTTTTATATCCAAGGAACTCAAGCTGGGAGCCTGACTCATTCCTCTGAGCTGGAATACAGGGGTGGGAGAACAAGCCCCCATCAGTCTGGGAGCTGATAGTGAGGGAGCAGTAACCACCTCAGCCTGGGAGATCTCCTGAGGGAGATCTTCTGTACCACCCCACCCTCCCTGTGCCCCCTCACAGCTCTGGTTTTTAATGAATCCTTCTTTTGATGCCTCAGGTTTAGCTTTTATATTTTCAGATTCTGTGCTGCTTTAGTGTGTGGGTCTGAGCTTCACATGAGGGGATGGTGAGCTCTCTGCACAGAGCAGGGAGACAAAACAATTCCTGCTCCAGCTGGGCACCAAGGACAAATGATCCAAATCTCAGCCCAAGAGCACAAACCCCGTGGGCTGGAGAGAGAAAAACAAGCAGGGTGGGACTGCAGGGACTGGAAATCCCCATGGAATAGTCATTTAGGGTGGTGACAGAACTTGGAAAAAAAATTTTAAGAGCAGCTACATCATGAGGCTGGTCAGATGTAGAAAGGAAGGTTGACAGGAGAAGTTGAAGAAGGAATCATTCTAGAGGCGGAAGATGGATCCCACAGGAGAGTTATTCCATCGCTGGGAATTCTGCACATTTAGCAGCTGATTAGAATTCTTTATCAAGGACCATGTTTCTCCGTGCATCCTTGTTAATTTGGGTCATTCCAGCATTTCCTCAGAGTGGAGTGGTGAATCCATCAGGATTGTTGCTGTGCTCCCCAAATCAATCCCAGGGGGATGGATCCCACCAGAGCACCTGGCTCAGGGATCTGGGAAGCTGTAAATCCCACAGAGCACAGACTGAGCCATGGTTATGCCTCAGGTTTTAGCTTTTATATTTTCACATTCTGTGCTGCTTTAGTGTGTGGGTCTGAGCTTCACATCAGGGCATGGTGAGCTCTCTGCACAGAGCAGGGAGACAAAACAATTCCTGCTCCAGCTGGGCACCAAGGACAAATGATTCAAATCTCAGCCCAGGAGCACAAACCCCGTGGGCTGGAGAGAGAAAAACAAGCAGGATGGGACTGCAGGGGCTGCAGCTGGGATTGGACACTGAACTGCAGTGTGCACATGGAGCAGAGCTGAGCCCAGGGAGAGACCCCGGCAGCGCTTGTGCATTTTGGGACCATTTGGGTTCATCTTGGGTGCAGCCCTGGCTGGGCTCTGGTGCTGCCCAAGGTGGATCCATGGAGGAGATCCTTTGAATAAATCCCTGCTTTATTCTGTAACTCTGTCCAGCCTCTGTTCTAAGTTAGCCTTCACAAGGCATCACTTTGACAGAGACTCCTCCACTGCCCCAGGAGTGTCACAGAGCCCTTCACCAATGTCACTCACCCACCTGGGTGACCCTGAGGCCACCAGGTGATGTTCATTTGGCAATAGGCTCCAAAAATTCTCCCTTTTCTCCTTCTTTTCCTGCCGTCCCTGCTACTCTGGGCCCCTTTGCTGGCCCGAGTCCTCCCAAATCAGTGTCTCTTTCCCCTATCTCTGGGCTCAGCATCCACATTCTCCTGCTCTCTTGTTTCATCCACATCCCTCTGTTGGCTGCAGCTGTAATCCAGTGAGTAGGAATAGGAGAGGCTGTGGCTTGGAATTCTTTGGTTCTTCTCTCCCACTGCCTGGATACCCCTTGCCAGTGCATCTTGCACGCTGGGAAGTGACAGCCCCGAGGGTGATGATCTGCTCGGCCAAAGGAAAAGAGCACAAAAATCAGCATTTCTGGAAGATTTCCTGAGGAAGGAGATCCCACACACAGCCACAGCTCACAATAACTTTGTTTTCTCTGGAGGAATTCATTTTGTGGCCACTCCTGTGGCTCCTGATAGCCAAATTAATTTCTAATTGCCATGGTCGCTATCTCAAACTGGGTCTTTGATGATTATGACTCTCAAATCCTTTCATTTTAAGGCAGGAAATAGGATTGGTTTGGGAGAGAGGGGGGAAGGAGTAGGAAAACAAACAAATGATGCAGCTTCTTGTGGGCTGGTGGAAAATGATTCATTTGGCCATACACACACCTCACACCCCAGGTGTTTTATCCAGCATTTACTGGTGAAAAAAATATCATGGAATCATAGAATGGTTTGGGTTGGAAAGGACTGGAAAGATCATCTCATTCCAAACTTCCTGCTATGGGCAGGGATATTTTCCACTATCCCAGGGTGATCCAAGCCTCAGTGTCCAGCCTGGCCTTGGACATTTCCAGGGATCCAGGGGCAACCACAGCTCCTCTGGGAAAGCTCTGCCAGAGCCTTCCCATCCTCAGAGGGAACAATTCCTTCCCAATACCCCATCCTTCCCTGCCCTCTGCCAGTGGGAAGCCATTCCCTGTGTCCTGTCCCTCCATCCCTTGGAAATATTCCCTCTCCATCTTTCCTGGTGACTCCTTCAGGTCCTGGAAGGGCACACTGAGGTCACCCCAAAGCTTCTCCTCTCCAGACTGAACATTCCCAATTCTCTCAGACTTTCCATCCCTGGGATCACCTTGGTGGGCCTCATGAATGCCTCCCCCTCCCCTTTTCCATCCATCAGGTGAAAACTCCACCCTGATGTTGACATGGAGCTTATTCTCAGGTCATGAACTTTATTAATAATAAAAAGTGAATTATTGAGGAATTCTCAACACTCTGCCTGCCCCAGTCGTTTTTTCTCACCTTGTACTGATCAAAAACTGCTCCAGAATTCCCCAAATTCCCCAGCTGCTTAGCAGGTGTCTGAGTTTATGGCATCACAGAAACATCCAACCCCCCCAGACTCTCCAAGACTCATTTAGAATAATATGAAAATAATGTAATCAGCTTCAGCATGCCAGGAAAGCAATACCCTGTCTGAGGGTGAATTCCACAATTCCAGCTGTCAGGAGGCTCTGAATTTCAAATACAGTAAAACTTTTACAGCCAAACCCCAGAGCCAAATTCCTCCCATCATTAATTTTTTCAAGGAAGCAACCAGTAGTGGAGTCTGAGGCGCAGATTTATTGAGAAAAGCATAAAAAAAGATAAGTGCATTAATAAATCTGGCTCACTTATTAGGTCAGCAATATTATGGATGCGATTCCCCAGAGAACCTGAAATGAAGAATTTGAATTAAGAATTAATTATTCTTAATTAATACTAAGAATATCCCTGTATCCTGAGACTTTTCCTTTCTCACGTATTCCCTAAGCCTGAACATCTGCAAGTTGTTCCCTGGAAAGCTGAGGTGGCCAATGTTCCTTTTGGTAGGAAAAGGGTTGTGGAATTAGGGAAAAAATGGTTCTGGAGGATTTTTCTTGAAGTCATGGCATTTTTGGAGGCAGGTTATAACAGCAATGACGAGGATCCCTGCTATTCCATGAGTAACATCTGAAAAATATTTGGAATTGGAGTTTTTTAGGGCGATTAAAGATATTGCATGGGAAAAAAGCCCTATTAATTTCTCTAAGTGCTATGTTTATTAAACTCATGTTATGGGAATACTGAAGTGTAATTCCCTCATGGGCAGTTTTTGCTGGAATTCTGATCCTTCCCATTGTTTTCCTCTAACTCTGAATGGTTGGTTCACCTCTTGTTCCTGAAATGTGGTGGCCAACACTGAATTCACTGAAGCCTTCATCCCTGTCCTCGTTTTCTCCCAAATAAAACCTTATTTAACCAGTGCACAGCAAGGTTTTAGAGGTTTATCATCTCTATGACTCTACATTCTTTAAAAATAATCTCATTTTCAGTAGTTTGATTATATTTGTTTATATTTGTCTGTACAAGCATTTCCTCCGTGCTTAATCTGATCAGAAAAAGACATTTAGGGGTTTTTTTTTGGGTAGTTTCAGTCTATAAAATGTCTCAGAAGTAATCCAGCAGTTCCATGTCCTCAAAAATAATCCCATTCTCAAGTGATCACTCTGAACACCGTGACCCTAACGACCAAATCAATTAACTGTGTAATTACACAAATGGAAAACTAATGAAAAACTGGGATTTTTCCATGCCTGTGGAAGAGGAACCCTATGTTTGTGTGATTGTTAAATGAGATCTCCAGTCCAGAATCCATGAGAGGAAAACTTCCCCATCCGTGGCTGATGTGGGCATCAATGTGGATGTGTGGAAGAGGAGGGGAATGAATCCATGCACAGCACCAAGGAGAGGGGAAATATTAATATTAACCATATTAAATATTAAAATCCATTTCACTCTTTTCCACTAAGGTAGGATTTTCCCCTGTATCTCTTTCCCACCACTTTATTATTTTATTTAACTTCCAACACACCTTGCAATGATTTGCGGATGTTTCTCTTACACAGAAAAAAAAAATCAAAAATAACTTCCAGTAAAGAAGGTTGGGAAATTTTTTTTCACAGTGAAAACATCAGAAATACAAGTTTTCATGTGTTGGGACTTGAATTTTGGAATTCTGACAGACAGAAGGGTTGATGGGCCATCTCCCACAGGTCCTTGAAACACTTAATTTTCAGTGTCTTAATGAAGTGTGGAGCACTCCCAACTGCAAATCAAGGGAAACTTCCTCAAATAAATAAATAATCTGGGATTAATCTGCTTTAGAGGGAAATTTATCTTATCCCAGGATGCTCATCCAAGACATTTGAGATGAAGCACCTCTGACTGTGCTCTTTTCTCCCCAGTGCAAATGAGTAGCTCAGAGAAAGAAATTATTTCTAGGCAGATAAAGCTGGAGGAAGATTAATAAGGTAAAAATGCTCAGAGCTTTGCCAAAGCAGGAACTCCGAGCTCAGCCTGGACACCAAAATAATTGGATATTTTCACATTAATCTCAATTATTTATCGGCTTCCCATTTATAAAATCAGGATAAATTCACGTCTCAGAGGGATTTTCCAAAGGTGATTAACACTGGAAAACCATTCAGGAATGCCAAAAAAAAAAAAAATTAAATAAAGCCCAGGAGGAAATGGACTGTTTTGTCTTTAGAATAGCCTTTGAACTATGGGGAGAAAATACTCCTGGAAGCAACTTGTGCAGAATAAACTCCAGTTTTATAAGGAATTCTGCTGCTCTCTTGGTATTGTTCTCACCATGGGAGGCTCCCATTTAAATATAGGAGGCTACTGGATCATTAAGCATGAAGATAATGTGCAATAAAAGGGAGAAAGGTAAGGTTTCATCAGCTGTTTTTATTCTGGCTTATCTTAATGACTGAGAAATTCACTTTGCACCTGGCAGTCCATTGGGGTTTTATCACTAAGTTTGTGTGCGTGTGTTGGGCTGTGTGTGCATTGTGGGAAAAACAGAATAATAAAAATTAGACAAGAAGAGACAAGAATTAGACAAGAATAGAGAGCACAAAATGTTCTGAATACTTTCACCTTCAGGATATTTTTTCCTTCTTTCTCAGGAATAAAATCTTAATTGTGGCCTGTTTTCCAAAATTATGAAAACAAAGCAAAAATAAAAGTAAATTCAACTGTGGTTGGGCACCTCCAAAACAACAGCTTTAATTATTGTTAGTAAAGGAGGCTTGAGATATTTTAAAGTTCTCGATCACCTCTGAAAATGGTTTTCATTGTCACGGTGGAAAGTTGTGATTCTGAGTGTCTCATTCGATATAGATATGATATACATTGTTATATATGTGATATATATGTATTTTATAAATGTGTGTGTTCAATATATATTTCTATATTTATATTTGTATAATACAGGAATTGTATTATGCATAATCAATATAGTTAATACTATGTAATATTAATGATATTATTATCATTAATAATACTATAAAGTAGATTATCTATATGTTATAAATGTGCGTCATTATATTTATATATTTTATTTTCTATTTATTCATTTAATTAATATATCTATATTGATGCATTCTTATATATTAATATAATACTTATACTATTACTTATATATTAATATATAATATATTAGATATAGTGTTATTTAATTTATACTTATATATCTTTCTTTATATATTTATACATTTGTATATTTATATACTTATATATTCATATACTTATATATTTATGTGTTTATATATAGAAATATATACATTTCTTTATATATTTTTCTATTTTTATATTTATCTTTACCACCAGCAAGTTCAGGTTCATATATATGATACATACAGAAGTCCTGGAATTCCTAAGCAAACGGGAAAAACTCCTCCCCAAATCTAAATCTAAATAGAAATACACTTTAAATAAAAATAAATATATTTTAAATATAAATATATCTATATATTTATATGCTTATATATTTATATACTTATATAAAATATATAAATTTCTTTCTATATTTACATATTTATGTATATTTTTTATTTTTATATTTATATATTTATCTTTACCGCCAGCAAGTTCAGGTTCATATATACAATACATACAGAAGTCCTGGAATTCCTAAGCAAATGGAAATAACCTCTCCCTAAATCTAAATCTAAATCTAAATCTAAATCTAAATCTAAATCTAAATCTAAATCTAAATCTAAATCTAAATATATTTTAAGTAAATATAAATATATTTTAAATATAAATATATTTATATGTTTATAAACTTACATACAAATATATACATTTCTTTATATATTTATATATTTATATATTTATATATTTATATATTTATATATTTATATATTTATATACTTATCTATTTATATACTTATCTATTTATATACTTATCTATTTATGTATTTATATAAAATATATACATTTCTTATTATATTTTTATATTTTTATATTTTTATATTTATATGCTTATCTTTACCACCAGCAAGTTCAGGTTCATATATACAATACATACAGAAGTCCTGGAATTCCTAAGCAACCGGAAATAACCCCTCCCTAAATCTAAATCTAAATCTAAATCTAGATCTAAATCTAAATCTAAATCTAAATCTAAATCTAAATCTAAATCTATTTTAAATAGAAATATATGTATATATTTATATACTTATATAAAAATATGTACTTTTATTTCTATATTTCTATATTTCTATATTTATATTTACCGCCAGCAAGTTCAGGTTCATATATACAATACATACAGAAGTCTTGGAATTCCTAAGCAATCAGGAACAACCCCTCCCCAAATCCTAGGAATCAAGACCCAGCAATAAACCACGGAATCAATGGCGAGTGCCCTTATTGCCATGGAAACCCAGCCAACCCAAACACCGGGAGGCCGCCATTCCCAGAATCCTCACGTGCCAATACAATTATTGTCCGACCCCGATGTCCCTCTCCTGCCTTCCCACCTCAGCTGAGGTAATAGGGACTGCAGGATTAATAACAGCATCCATCTAAATTTGGAGCTGCAGGGCCACGGGAGCAGCCTGGGTGGGAACGGGGCGATTTCAGTTTGTTTTGTGCTGTTTCCAGGCTCGGCCCCGTATTTGTCTGGCATTGCCTGGGTGTTGCCATAGTGACCTTTGATAAATCCATGTTATGGATGCTGTGAAACATAAAGCAGGGAGGGGAAGTCCATGGAATCAAGCAGGGGGCTGGGAGCTTCAAAGGCATTTTGGTCAGATTTAGTGCTCTCATCCGTTCTAATAAATGCTTTGCTCTTAATTAAAAACTGCATGTCTGCGAGCCTGGAAATTCATTCCACTTTGGAGGAGTTTCTATGGGAAAATCCATATTGTCCAAAGCAGTTGGCTGGATTTGATCAGTCTGTGTAATTTATATTTATTTAATGGGGGTAAAATTCTACCTTTGCCTCACCGTTACCGTTCTTTCTAAACATTTCTTAAATCAGGAGAGAAAATAAGAAGTTCAGGTCATTCCTCATCCTGAAGGGCAAAGACTTTGCATTTTTATGAGTGGCCACCTAAAAATTGGAAGTTCAGTCCAATCTGGGGAGAAATGAATATTGGGAAAAGGGTTTTCCCAAGTTCCTCAGGGAATGGTCACATTTCCAAGGCTGCCAGAATTCCAAGAGCACTTGGACACCCTCCCTTAGGGTGGAATTGTTGGGGTGTCTGAGCAGGGCAGGGAGCAGGACTTGATGTTCCCTGTGGGTCTCTTACAAATCGGGATATTCTGATTCCATGATTCCATGAACCACGAGCAGATTTAGTTACTTTGAGAGAGCTTATTCTACTCTAAGTCTTACACATTCAATCCAGGATACGATTCGACATTTAAGTTTTGAATGGCAAACCCCAAACCAAGTGCATCAACAGCTGTTGCTGCCATCAGGAATGAACACCCCATTTTATCCCTAAAAACTGGGGACATCCAAAATTTCACAGCGTGACAAAGGCAGGGCCCAAGTGAAGCTCTTGACGAATCTCTGGGCCTCTGTTCTGAAGAATTTAAAAGCCTGTATTCGTTCTGCACAATTCTTTAAGAAATTCACTGAAGCACCTCTCTGATGAGCTTCTGTATTCCTCCTGGGAGCACAGTTTATCCCAGCAATCATAAATCACCACCCAAAAATGGGGTGAATGCTCCACATGTCTTCACAGAGCTGCCAGCCAGAGCTGTGCTGATTAACTCAGCTGAGTGCTGAGGGGAGAATTAATCTCCCTTAACTGCAGCCATTTCAAATGTAAGCCCCTGCTTTAAGCCAGGTTTCCTGCTTTTATCAGGGAAAGGTCACTCAGGAGGGCACTCATCCCATCTATTTTGGGCAATTAGCTAAGGATGGATGAATCCCACAGAGGGGTCTGTGGCAACAGAGTAAATTTTGGGTGATGATCTCCCTCCCAAAGACCAGCAGCAGTGTCATGTTCTCCTCATTATTTATATTATCAGGGAGGGCTCTCCAGCTTTGCTGTCCTCTGCCTGGCACTGCTTCCTCATCCAGTGCTGGATTCAGCTGGGACCAGTTCCCAATGTTGTGTTTTGAGTTTGTTTGTTTGTTTGTTTTAAATTATAGAATGACAGAATTATTTGGGATTTTTAAATATCATCAAGTCCAACCCTTCTGCCTTAGGGACATTTTTTGCTAGACCAAGTTGTTCAAAACCTGATCTTAAGCACTTCCAGTGATGGGGCATCCACAACTTTTCTGGACAGCCTCTTCAGAGTGCTTCACCATCCTCATCATAAAAAGAATTCTTCTTTTCAATGTCTAAGCCAACCTCTCCCAGTTTAACTCCTGCCCCTTGTCCTGTCAATACAGACCTTGGAAAAAAGTCTTAGGATCATGGAATGGTCCTGTAAGGGTAATTCCTTACTGGATGCCAGGAAACCAGTTAAAAGCAGGAGTCATCTCATACACCTCAAACGCACAAAATCTTCCCCTGGAAATTCCTTGTCCTCTGCCATAAATCAGGTTTTACTGCCATGCTGGTGGCAAAGCAGGGATCTGAGGGTGGGATGGAAATGAATCCAAGAGTGGCTGGAAGAATTCAGAGGAAGCGTGAGCAAGGCCTGGAAATCACACACTGCAATGTTAAATTAAGAAAATTCCACTGTTTACCAGAAAATTGAGATTAGGATGGGTGTGAGTCACTGGCTCTCAGGGCTTCCACAGAACACAATCTTCTCATGATGGAGAGGTTGTTAAGACTTTGAAAAATGTTCTTTGGCTTGAGAAACTCCAGGGAAAACTTAGAGACCCTTCCAGTGCCTAAAGGGGCTCCAGGAGAGCTGGAGAGGGACTGGGGACAAGGGATGGAAGGACAGGAAAAGGGGGAATGGCTTTAAAGTGAAAGAGAGGAGATTTAGAGTGGGATATTGGGAAGGAATTCCTGGCTGGGAGAGTGGGCAGGCCCTGGCACAGGTTCCCAGAGAAGCTGTGGCTGCCCTTGGATCCCTGGAAGTGTCCAAGGCCAGGTTGGATGGGGCTTGGAGCAGCCTGGGATGGTGGAATGTGTCCCAAGATGAATTTTAAGGCCCCTTCCCGCCCCATTCCAAAATCCTACAACCTCATTCTGCCAGGCTGGAAAAAAACAACAGCAACAGAACCCCCAAACCCCCTAAAATCCTAAATTCTGTGTAGCAGAGGTGACAAGAAATGGAGATGTCAACAAGGGAAACAATGGATTTCCCAATGGAAGAAGGGTTTCAGTTGATACCAAATTCTATGGAGAAGTCCCCAAGTGAGGCAGCAGACAAGAGAGAGCCGAAAACCTTGTCTCTCTTTGTCCCGTTTTGTGCCAACAGAGGCGACTGTTGTTTTCTTTGTTTTTATTTTGCTTTCCAACCTGTCCCACCAGAAATGAGAAGCAAAGCCTTGCTCTAGTCACCAATAGGACACTAGGTGGCCCACAAGCCACACACAGGCTGTCCCACGCACTCCCACTCCCACTCCCAGGGTGGGACCCTCGGGAGGGGCTGCAGCACCCATCAGTGGGAGCTCTGCGTGGTACTGCCAGGGATATTGCCCATTACACGATTTGTACATATTTAGGCTTAGCCACCCTAAGCTGATTGCAGGTACTTAAAATTGCTTTTGTGCCATGAACACTTAACGCTAAACCTCTTTTAATTTGCACCGTGCTACTCAGAGAGATCATATCATTCTTCTGCTCCACGCAAATTCCCAATCTGGCAATCCTAGCCTGCTCGGGTATTTTTTTTAAATAATAATTAAAAAGAAGAATTTAATAAGGATTTGAGTTTCTTTATTGAGCTTTTATTGTCCAGTCTTGTAATTGAATCACTCTGCTGTGACAGAGAGACTGAGGCTGTTATTAGCAAATTCTATAAACAATGGGCTTGATCCCTTTATGAAAAAGCATTGTAGGGGGAATAGTTAATCTGGGCTCAAAAAAAAATGAAGCTCTGGGAGGGGAAGGAGGGGGAAATACAATTGCAGATTCCAAATATTTAAAACTGTTTCTGCACTTGGCCATTCCAGCCCCCTCCTCCCTCTACTTCCCTTCTCCCACCACCTGGCTGCTCAAATCCCTTTTTGTTCTTTGTGCCCTGAGTCTCTGAGGCAGAACTTGTTTGCAACACGATCACCAGGGAGGAAATTTTGTCTCCAGAGCAAAGCCTCCCATCTGAGAGGGCCACGTTGGTGCTGCTTTTCTGGGCAACTCTGGATTTTTGATGGCAAAATGTCATCAAAATGGCAAATTCCAGCACAAATGGAAAGCTGGGACTCCAAGCAGATCCAAAGGAAGGGGAAGTTGTGTTCATCAGATATTTAATTTGGACATCTTCATTGAAATTGGCCATTCTGGTCCCCCTTGGTAGCCAGCAGAGTTCTAGTCAGAAATGTTGGTGGCAGTGGATGCACTTCATCCCATTCCAAAGCAGAAAATTGGACAAACCTATGGATATTCCCTAATCATGCTACTCTTGAGCACAATATCCATGGGTTATAAAAGATCCAAGGGCCTGCTCTTTAGTCAGTGTGTTAGTGGTAGATATGCTTGAAATGAGTGTGGAATTTCTACCGGCATCAAGTTTTCCAACTGGAACCTTGTGTCCTGGGTGTTTATTTATGTAAATAATAAATGAGGATTTCTGCTGGAGCAACAGCTCCGTGCTCTGATGTTCCAGGGCACATTCAAGGTACACAGGGAGTCAGACAAACCCCTGGCTGTAAAGCTGATTTTGCCAACACTGGAAAAAGGTCACTATTTCATTGTCTGAGTCCTCTGCTCAGTTCATAACTTCTCCAGGGCAAAGTCTGCCCCTTGCTGTGCTTTTCCGCAGGTCACTCCAGGACCTGGATCTTGTCTGTGGTCACGTAGCACCACTGTTGAACAGCAGGTATTAATGATAATAAATAATTGATCAGGTCTGTGGTGATAATGAGGTTGAAGAAATGTTGATCAATACGTTATCATGAGAGTTCTAAATGTGAACTTTAACCCAGAGCCTGCAGAAATCAGTGGAGCTCTCCATGACATTTAGACCAACTTCCAATGACCTTGTTTAACCAAAACTAAGACCTTATTTTCTTCTTTGAGGCATCAAAGGTAAGGCTGAATGTGCATTTATGGAAGAAAGGAGATGATTGTGTGAATAATAAGCAAGAAAACAAAAAAGGGGCCGAAATATTAATATCTTGATGAAGCTGGAAGACAAGCAGTTATTTTTTTGTATTAAATAGGTACCTTTGAGTAAGGCAGGGAAGCTGGAACACCATCAAATTTGGGAAAGATGGAGGATTGGGTGAGGGTTAAGAAACTGGGAACAAAATGACAGCTGGTAAAAAGGATTCATTCTAGGGACAGCAAATCAGATTTGAGTTTTGTTTTTTTTTTTATGGAGAGTGGATCATATTCCTATTTTATCTTGGTGCATCTCTTCTGATGCATCAAATATGAAGGCAAAAGTGTCAAGGGGTATAAAAAAATCTCTGGTAACTGTGACAGAAGCAAGGGGAAGAGAAGGAAGTTTTTCTACCAAATACTGACAAAGCAAATAGCTTTAGCAATTTTAGCTTTATTTGAGTCAGATTTTTGGTGCAGAAATGGGGTTGGTGAAGGGGATGCAGCTGCTCAGAGGTGCAGCACAAGGAGGGGCAGTCACAAGTTGTACAAAGGGAAATTACAGCTGGATTAATGAAAAATAACCTCGAAACTCAGCTGGATAAGGGCACAGTCTGTGTATAGAGAGCTGGGAAAGTGTATGGGAAAAATTCAATAAGAGTGGGAAGCAAATCTGTGAATGCAGCCCTAAAACAGGAATGGGTGGAAAACTTCAGTGATAAAAGATTTTTTTGCTCTGAATTGTACTTGTATCTCAGTGAGCTACTAAAGCCTGAATGGAGAGAAAAATTGGCCTTTCCCACGAGGAGAAATGACCTGATTTATGAGTTCCATCCAAATTCTGAACCCTAATACATAGGTTTGGACAACATATAAATCTGAACACACATGCCAGGCATTTTTCCTGTCTAATGTATAGAAAAAAAAATTAAGCCAATTATTTTACTGTGATGAAATTGAAAATTTGATCTCGGGGTTTCTATGGTCACAGACCTGTTTATAGGTTTGGTGCTCCCCCAGCAGTTAAAGGGGAGCCTGGTGACCAATAGGAAAGCAAGAGCTCATTCTCCACATTCCATTAGCTTCAGAATTCCACATTAAACGATGGCTTTAGTGCCATGTGGTGAAGTCTGATATGAAGAAGAACAGGGGAAAAATTAATTTATGCTCCGCCGGGCACTTGCACACACATTTATGTGTGAAATATCTGTGTATTCACATATATTTTGCACAATTAACCTGTCTGGTTTCCTTTAGGAAATAACAAATGTTGATGAAGTGAAGCAAAAATTTTCAACTTTTGCACTGTTAAGGTTTGGTTCAGTCTGGATTTGGGGTTGGGATTTTTGTTTTAAATTGAACTCCATGGACGGCCTTGCTGCAATTCTAATTTTCTGGAGTCAGCCTGGAAACCACAAAGTGGAATTCTTTCCAGGCACTGTGACTTCCAACACGTAACCTAAATAACAATGCTGTTTTTACCTAATGGTCTAAACATCTTAAGTACTAAATGAGGGATAAATTTGCCATGAGGTCAAGAGTTAAAAACTCTGAAGTAAAAGAGCGTTGAGAACGCGCATGTGAAAGACAGCGGTAATATGATTTCCATACATCAATTTTCTTTTCAGATTACAATTCCACCAGCAAAAATTCCCTGGGTTTACGTTATGGCTGTTCCAAGTTTATCTTAAACCACAAACTAAAAAGGTTCTGGTGTTCATGTGCTCTGCCTTCACCTGGTTCTTCTGACAGAGCATGAAAAGCCAAATTGAACTTTCTTAGGCAGAACAGATCAGGCAAAAATTGTCTCCTCAGTATCAATAATCCAAAAGTGGAGGAAGTTTAAAAAAAAATTCCTAATTGAGCTTCTACACGTTGGAAAAAAGTTTGTAAAATATGTACTTTGATACAGAAAAAGAGTGAGAAAATTTAATTTTTTTGGTTATAAGGAGGGTAGAAAGCTGCAAAGCTCTGGGTGAAATAAAGAATCTCTAAAATTATATTGTCATCTTGGAATACTTGGCTTTGGTGAGAATATGGACATTGACACCTGCATGGCTTAAATTAAAAGGTGGTATCACCTGGTCCATTAATGTTTATGATATAAATGGAGTATTGCTCCCAGGGGTGAATTCTACTTTTCCCATGAGTTCTGCTCACACTAAAGCTTTCTTCTAAGGAAGCACATCCTACAAACCTGTCTAAAATTAACTCCAGGGTTGTGTTTTTAGGGAGGTTTCAGACTTACACTCGGTCTAAGGTTTTAATCCAGATGTGAAGGGTAAAACACAGCTTTGAACAATCCTTATTTCACTTTCTAGCATGGATTTTCTCCATCCTTGAGCCATTCCACATCAACTCTGAGGCCATTGCTGGGTCCCAACATTGACTGGAAATCTCCAATAATGGGGAGTGTTATGATTATCCAGAGTGATCCTGGCTGGACTATCTCCATGCTTCCCCAATTTAAGCAATTTCAGGTTGATCCGATTAGGTCTGGCACACAAAGATGGGGACAGGCTGAGTCAGAATTTGGCTGGAAGGTGAAACTTTTCCCTACCAGACCCAACCGCCGCCGCTCCGGGATGTGGTGCGGGTAATTCCAGAGGTGTTTTGCTTTTTCCAGTGCCTTTATTTTTCCCCTCAAGTTCCCTGCTCTGGCCTGGACACATCAATGCTGAGCTCTCACAGCTGGGAAGTCACTCAGTGTTGAACAACCCTGAAGCCCAGGCAGTGTGGTGGGAAGAAGGAATGAAGGATCGCTTCCAAAGGAGGTCAAAGGACCACAATCCATGCTCTCATCCTTTTTTCCATGGGACCAGCACTGACAATTCCTCTGCCTTCTCCTGCAATGCCTCAGCTGATCAAAGAAGGGAATGCTGGGAGCAGAGCATTTATGGAATAAAGGATTTATTGGAATAAAGGGTTTATCTCAGAGAGGCACATTCTGAATTCATAATTCCATGTTTTTTAAGCTGTTCCCTATCTTGTGCTCCTTAGTAAAGATTCCAATGAACTCCTACTGAGGTCTAACCAACTCTCCAATGAGGAGCACTTCAAGAGTTCCACTGGCACTGGGAAGTTCATCCCAATGCCATTCCAAGAGTGGAAGTGAGGAAAAACGAGAAAAAAAGGTTGAAATTTTTGCCAAAAGTTGCATCTCTTTGGCAAGGAAGACAAACCAATGTTTGCTGTTTTCCAAAATTCAGCATATTTTGATAGAAATGTTTCTACTTCAAAACACAAAGGATTTCCTGTGATTCAAAATGAAATTTTGCCTCATGTGTTTTACATAAAATAATGAAACAAAAAATTAATCCCACTTGGGCACCTCCTACAATGTTCTGAATTCATTGTTGTTACATCTTAAATTTCTTTTAGAAGAAAAAGGCATTTTGCAGAGGAAACAAGCTAGAAATATTTTCAAGCAGAAATTGGTGGTGAAAGCTCAGTGAAGAAGAGCCATGGAGACAAGAACCATGGGAGCTGCATTGATGGGAATTCGCTGATGGAGAGGAAATCTCAAGAATTAAGTAGGAACATGAAGTTTATATGATTTGAAACAAAAAATCCAAAATTTTGGGCAAGTTTTGCCTGCAATCCCAGAAGTTATCCTTGGTACACAAAACTTTTCTTATCCTGTCATGGAATCATTGTTTGATGTAGGAATTATCTCTTTAAAGATGGAAATAATGGAGAACAAAGAACCTGCTGGAGAGCACAAGGACAGAAGAGGAAATGGCAAAATTCCTGAAGTGGTGTGCGAAGTGAATTAAGCTACAGGGGGAACTTCAATTAATCAAATAGATTTTGGATAGCAACTGTAACCAAACATATCCCAGATCTCTCCAGTGGGAAAAAAAGGATCAGCCGGAAAAGATCTGAATTTGAAAGCTTTGGGTGTTTGCTGCCTGATCTGTAAATCTGGCATGGCTGATAAACATCTCCATGTTCAGGTGAGGAGAGAAGATTTCACCTGTCTAAGGTTCACATATCTCAGGGAAATAATTTAAGCAGACGATGACTGGGATGAAAATCTGGGATCTGACCAACCAGAGAAGAAGGTATGGCATTGGTTTTTAATTTTCCTGAGGAACGAATTGCAGGATATCAGCTCCAAAAACATTTGAATATAAATATTTTATTCATATTAAGAGCATTTCATCAGTGCCATGGGATTTTTGTCAATCCGTGGTGTGGTCTGGTCACAGAGTTCCTGGAAAATCACTGGAGACAAGCACATCTCCAAGGGATGATTATTTTTAGTTATGTTAGATACCTACTGGAATTTGGGAAGAAACATCTTCCAGAGATGTTTATTTCTCCATGTCCTATCCAAAAAACTTGGCAAGGATTTTTTCCATTCTTTGATGGACCAGCTTTCAAAAAAAAGGTGTAGAAGAAGTAGATGTTGCATGTTTCTGAATCAAGTTGCTAAAATAATTTATTTACAACTTCAATAACAAAGCCTAAGAAATTTACTCATTTGCCTTTCCCCAAATTCCAACTTTATTTTCTTAAGAAACCTGAAATAAAGTAGAATTTTTTGGTCAACTTGATTGAGTCTACCACCACTTATTCAGCCAAAATAGATCATAATCTAGTTTTTAAAAGCTGAAATTTCTGTTTGGTTCAAAAAATATGTATTTTGAATCAAATATTCTCTGACAGACACATTTAGGCCCAAACCGCACAAAATTATAGGAAAAACCCATCACGGACGTCTGGGAAGCTTTGGCAGCTCAACTGGCAGTAATTTTAGTGGCTGTAGAAGTGTCTGGTTGAGCATCTCCAGGCTGTGCTAGTCCTGGAGGTCAGAAAATAGCCATACTTTCCATGTTCAGGTGACAACATCCGTGAGTCATGAAAAACACATTCGTACGTTGAGGATTGAAGAGGGGAACATTCCAATCTTCCCCTGAATCCCCTGGTTCTTGTTGAGTTAAGAATCTGAAGGACCAGAAGGAAAAGTTTGGAGACCAGAAGGTCTGTGCTGGTTGTGAAGGATGTTCAGGGGAACAGAGGGGAGGAGCTCACATCACTCACCAGGAAGAAGGACCAGGTGCCTTTGCAGGTGGATTGAAGAATTCTGGGAGCTGTGTTATTTGAGTCAGGGAAGAGGAATGGCAGGGGTGGTGTCAGGTCAGCTGGGGAGAGTGGAAAAATCCAGCAGCACCACGGCAAAATCTAATCTGGGATATCTGAGAAGGAAATTTTTCATCTTCAACTCCCCTTTGCATTGTCATGATGAAACCAGGACAAAATTCCATAAACGGCTGGAGCTCCCTGGGTGTTTGGGGATCCCTGCTCATTAGAACAGTGTGGGTTTAATCTGAATGGCACCAAGAGCCACGACCTTTGAATTTGACTTGGCAGAGCCAGGAGGACTATCAGTGTTCTGGGAAATCAGCTTGAATTCAATTGCAGCTCTAATCTAAAATACCCGTGCCTGACCCGTTTTATTGCACTGAGCTCAGCACCAATCCAGGGCTCTGGGGGAAAATGCGTTGGAGCTCTCACGTAGCCTGAGGAGACATCTGGTTCAGCAGATTTCCTCATCATCTTGGGGATGAATTCCATCACAAAGATCCTGGGAAGAAATTAGATTGGAATTAAGATGGATTCTCACCTAACCCGACCCATCGAAATGTTGGATGTCTATTCAAAATGAACCATCTCAAGTCTGCAGACAATGGAAAGACTGGAATGTCCAGAGGAAGGTTCTTTCCCTATATTTTAGGTTCAGATTAATACTTTTTAGCTTTTTCCACTGAATATATGTGATGTAGAGAGTTCTGTTGACTAAACATCTAAATTTTATATTACTGTAGTTAGGTGAGATAATAAATCTATTTTAGGGCAACGCAAATCTCTTTTTTTGAAACATTCAAAGTGTTTTTGGTCACGTTTTCAGGTGTTCCTGATCAAAAGCACTTTATATATAATTAAGATGAATAATCTTAATGAAGATAAATAATCTTATGTAATTGCAAGGGAATGGAGACTTCAGGTAAAATTCCACGTGTCACAACACAAACATTTAATGTATCCATGGTGATGACACTGCTGAGCAGAACTTACCAAATGCTTCTGTTGCTGTGGGAAGGAGGGACAGATTCCGTCTTTCTGCAGCTTCATGTGACTCTGGAATCACGTTTCTGGATGCTGGATGCAATTAAATTCATCAGCTATAAAGATCTCAGTGCCCCTAACCACACGCTGACACATTTTCAACCGTCAGGTTTTACCAAGCCTTTTCCCAAGAAATTACTAATTTTGAAAACATTTTCATTTTTGTCTTAAGGTACCAATGGTTTCCATTTATTCTCATTCACTGGAACTGGATGCAAACTCCTGTGCTCATTTTATGACTGATTACGGCACAAATTCTGTTCCAAATATGAGGAAAATCTCCTTTACTTGGAGGGTGAAGAGCATTGGGCCAGGTTGGAATAGAAACATTGTGGAGTCTCCTCTGCAGAGTCAAAATACAACTGAGCACGATCCTGTGGAACCAACTCCAGGAGAACTTGCTTTAGGATGAGGGTTGACCTAGGTGTTCTCCAAAGGTCCCTTCCAATCCCAACCATGCTAGGATTGGGATTCTGGGAAAACAGCTTTGGTTTCTCTGACATTGTGAGATTCAGTCAAAAATTGACAGGATACACTCTGGAATACATCAAAATTTCGGACATACTCAAGATGAATACATATTCTCTGTAAAAGTTTGGTTTGTAGGTTTATTTAACAAACAGCTCCCACCAGTTTCATCCCAAATTTCTGTGATATAAGATAAAGTTCAACAATCCTTTGGCTCTCAGACGCAAATTACCCATGAAGAGGTGCCCCCTGGATCTCAGGTAAAGGTGAGCATCATCCAAACACACATTCTGAGTCAGGGCAGGCTGCTCAAATCATGACTTGTGAGTTAAAGGGAACTGGGTGCCAAGAGAAGCTGTGGCTGCCCCCGGATCCCTGGAAGTGTCCAAGGGCAGGCTAGACAGGGCTTGGATCACCCTGGGATAGTGGAAAATGTCCCTGCCCATGGCAGGGGTGGAACTGGATGATCTTTAAGGTTTCTTCCAACCCAAAGCATTCCCAATTCCATGATGTGGGGCTGGGTAATGCTAAGAGTGAAGGATCTATCACCCCATTATCATCTCAAGTCACCTCAGGTAAAATATGAAACAAAATATTTTCTTCATCCCAAATGAAATGGAGATTTTGGGCTGAATTCCTTTGTACAAGGGTGGGAGTTTACTGCTCTTTGGAAAAGCTTCCAGTCTCTGGATTTAACTCTTTTTCAAAGTCCCTTTCAAAACTTCTAAGGAATAAGTATTTTAAGGTACTTTACAATATTTGCCATGGCTGAGTGTCTTGCCCTTCCCATATGACACTCAGCACCTGTGTGAGGGCAGCTGGATGGAGCCCCTGAGGCAGGGATTGTCTTCAGACCAAGCTGCCCACATTTATTTGTGCCTCCAGCAGGGAGTTGGGTGACTAAGCTGCCATCAAAGACAGAGCTTGGCTGGGGTGGGAGATCTGCTCCTCTCACCAGCATCCCTCTCCATTGTCCATGTTCCCACACCAGGACTGGCTCCTCTTCCTCCTCCATCTTTCCAAACCCCTAGAGAATTCACCTACATCCTGTAACAGGCAATTTTTTCTCCCCATTGAGCAGACCACTGCAGACCTGTCAGCCTCAGGACTCACTTCCAGGGTGTCTGTCCTTCCCACATCTCCCAAGCACCCATTCCCAGCATTGTTTCCTAATTGTGTGCAGATTTCTGACCAACAGCCCCCCTCTCTTCCACTCCTCTTCCTCAACTCATAATTGATCAGACACTGAACAGCTGCTGGCTATTTTCTCTTCCCGAGAAGCACACAGTAATTGTATGTATGGGCTCCAAATCCCTAAACATTTGGAAAGGAGAAGGACTTGAACAGGAGCCAGTTCTTTTTTCAGTGCTGGTACCAGCAGCAGTGGCAGGCATTTCAATCAGATCAGGAGGGGTAGTGAGGGTGGGTGTGTTGGGGTTGTCAGATTTGCTGAGATTCACTTGGAGTGGGAAGGAAAAGAAGGGGAAAATGCTCAAGAGAGAAAAAACTGAAACCAGCAATCAACAAACCAAGGCAGCTCGCACAGTTGGAGTCTGTCCCGGCTGCAGAGCACTGAGATTACTCCCCAAACCAAAGGGCATTGTTTGTGTCCATGCTCACTCACATTTCCCAAAGTGTGGATTGCTCCATGCCAAACAGGCCAGCTTGATCCCGGTTTAACCTCGGGGTGATCCATTGGGAGCATTGCCATCTTCAGGTCCTGTTCCAATCCCTCTGGAGAGGAAGAGGCCTCAGCAGAGGCAGCTCTCACCTGTGCTGGAGGTGTTTCTCCTGCTCTTGTTTGCTGTGTGGGAAGTGAAAGCCAACGCCTTCCTCATTAGGACATCTCAGCTTTGGGACAGGAGTTGAAGGGATGAATTCAAGTGACCCGTGTGTGACAAAGCAAATTGAGAATGTCAGAAGCAGAGTATTCAAGCCAAAAGCAAAAAAAATTGCACTTCACAAATATTCCTGGGCTGTCTTAAAAGAATTTTCATTCATATGGCTAAAGCCATCTCTTCACTAGGCTGCTTTCCCAATACTGACATGGAAATCTAAGGAAGAATGAGAGCTACCATGGCAGTGGGATACTCCTCCACCCCTGCCAGGAGTAGGGATCCCTTCCACTATCCCAGGGTGCTCCAAGCCCTGTCCAGCCTGGCCTTGGACACTGCCAGGGATCCAGGGGCAGCCGCAGCTGCTCTGGGCACCCTGTGCCAGGGCCTCCCCACCCTCACAGGTATTTAATGCCCTGATATTTAATCTAAACCACTCTCCTTCAGTGTAAAGTCATTCCCCCTTGTCCTGTCCTTCCATCCCTTGTCCTCAGTCCCTCTGCAGCTCTCCTGGAGCTCCTTTAGGCCCTGGAAAGGGCTCTAAGCTCTCCTTTGAGCCTTCCCTTCTCTAGGTGAACATTCCCAGCTCTCCCAAGCCTGGATCCAGAGCTGAGGGGCTCCAGCCCTTGGAGCAACTCCTGGATCTGCTCTGGACTCATTCCAAAAAGTCAGAATTTTTTTTGTGTCATCTTTATTTGATCTGAAATGTAAGGGTGAGCTACAATAAGAACAATATCTCATATTTCACACTCTTTACAAAAATGGGTGAAGCAGAGGAGGCTTTGATTTGATTTTCGGGGGTCGTGTGGAATCCTGGAATCAGCCAAAAATGCCAACCTTGGAAGGCCTCAAATGGCTCAGCAATGAGAGGTATTTTTGGGGGCTCTGTAAATTTTCCCTTTCCTGAAGTGGTGAGGTAAAATTTGGGGTCCATTTGCTCTGAGCCTTCACTGTCCTGCGAGCTGCTCCATGAAACACCTGACAGACACTGACAATGTCCTCAGTCTGTCCTGATCTCTTCCTCCAGCTCAGACTTGTGGGAGAACTTTTTCTTTTCCCCCCAAAACAACCATAATTATTATTGAACTTTGATTTTTAGAAAGAAATATTCAGCTCATCACCAAGAAAAAAAAAATAAAATTGCTCCTCCACCATCCAAATCCTTCCCTGTAGTTCTGTCATCTTTGTAAAATTTGAACTCCTAGGGAAAAGAACACAGCCACTGATGTGAAAATTGACACCTGAGCTGCTGCCATTTCAGTTCAAAAAAAGACAAAACAATATTGTAATTCCAGGAATAGCTGCTAAAATCTGATAATTTTTTTGCGTGGGCCCAGTAACCCTACACTGGACATTTGTGGCTACTTCCTAGAGAAAGAGGAGAAAGCAAAGAAAATTCCTCCTGGACAAACGGCACATGTAATACGACAATTGGCTCCACTCCTAAGAGGTTCTCCATGCCAGCCATACAAAGAGTGAAACCTTAGAAGGGAGATGTGATTTCTGCCTTGGACTGAGCTTGCAGCATGCTTAGACCTGGCTCAGGTGTAGCTGCCTTCCCAGGTAGAGCACAGGAGTCCTGGAATCACATAACTGGAGAAGGGGATTAAGAAATCAGCTCTGCTGGGAATATAAACGATGCCCACAAGGCAGCTTAGCTTTCCTCAGCCTCCCCAAAGTGCCCTCAACCACACAATTGTGACCACACAGAAGGGTTTCTCTGTCACCTTGGGGCCAGTGTCACAGTTTGGGTCCTTGAGGGAGTTTAAACCCCATTTGAGACCAGTGCTGAGGGTTCCTCCTCACTGCTGATGGGCTGAAAAGCAGCCAAGCCACAAACCCTGAGCAGAAATCTTTCCTTGCAACGCCGAGTTCGTGTGAAATGAAGGTTGACAGATACAGCTTGACATTTGATTTTGGACAGAATTGTAATTTTGCAAATGCTGTGCTCCCTCCCCCAGTCCTGGGCGCCTGAATAAATGAGCAAAATGAGGAAAAATGCTTACAAAAAGCACATTTTTACATCAGAGAGAGACACAGCCCCCACTAAAACACTGCAACCTAATTTCTGCCTGCACGTGTGGGTTGGATTTTGAAAATACTCACATTTTTTAGCATATTAATCTCTTCATTTCATTGAGCAGGCTCATCAACAGTTTGTTAAGGAGTTATAAGAATTAAGGAAAATTAAAAGTTAAGGCAAGGCAATCAGTGGACCTGCACATTCACTCTGCAGAGGATTCATGATTTCCCCTCGTGTGTGTGGTGAAGGGTTCTTGCACTTGACATCAGCCATATAAAGTCATGTTTTCAAATTCAACCCAAATGATCACTGGGAATTAAGAGAGAAAGAGATTGTGGGACAGGCAGCACGAATTTTGGGAAGTCAAATCAGTATTAGGGTGACTTGAAAGACTTGTCACCTTGGACTGTGGCAGCAAACAAGAGGAAGCTCCAATAAAGACCTTGGAAAGAATGTTGAGCCCTTCTAAACTGGAAGGCCAAAATGCAGCTGGAAAATGAGGCTGGAAAGTCTTGATTATCCTCCTGTGGGAATAAACCCCACCCAGAGGGAAGCAACATGGAAAACACCAGATGTGGCTGATGTGAGAGGAATCCAGATTAGGTAAAGCTCTGCTGTGACTGGCGTGGAATTTGGTCCAAAGCAAAGGACAAGGTTGTTAACATCAGCTCTTCCCTTTAATTCTGGAGCTCTGGAAACCTTTCATGGAGGATGGGGAGGATGAAATGGAAGGAGAACCTGATACATTCTGAAGAAATGTACACAAGAAGAAATTTATCCCAATTCACACTAAAATCTTGTCATTTGTGCCCTCAACTCTCTTTATATTCCCTTTATCCCAACCAGGATTTTTTTGAGGATAAATCCTTGAATCTATTGCAGGATTCCACTAAAAGATGAGATGAATTCTGTGCTAGAGGCCTTTGGTGAGAGTGATTTTAAAGAGACTGAAACAAAGATCTCAGGTCCTGGAATTATAGAAAATTCTGGGTGGGAAGGGACCCACCAGGACCATCAGGTCAGACAAATCCCACTTGTTTTTCAAGATGTGCAAGATCAGGTTGGTTGATTTTGAGGATGAAGTTGATTTTTTTTTGGAGGCTGATTTTTTTTGCTCCATCTGGGACTACAAAGACTCTTCCTGTGCTTTTGCCACCACATTTGAATTCTCTGGTTTCAATAAAAGGTTGAAATTGAACTGCAGCCTTTGCCTCAGTGGAGAAACCAACAGGAAAATTCCTTCCTCTTCCAAGCTGATGGATTTCATCTGGTTTGTAGGTACTCAATATCATTATGTGTTGTACCCCTCAATTAATCTTGGGTGTTATTGACCTTTTAATTCAAAACAAGAGGAAAGAGGTGATTGTTTATTTGCCTATCTGACATCCAGGATTCCAATTCCATTGTCCAGAAACAGACTCAAAATGGACCTGGTTCTTCAATTCATCAGACCTTGCATATAAACAGGGAATTACAGCAATGCTGCAATCAAAAAGTCCATTAATTTTCCCAATTAATCTGATTGTCACAGATAAAGTGTCATTTTACTTTGATCCAACCCATCATTATCTGATTTCTCCTACCTTATCACTCCCTCCTTATTCCATTTATTTGATGTTTCACTCAACAAAACACACAGACAGGTTCCTCTCTGCTGCACCCCAAGCTTCTGTCCCAAAGATCCAAAGCAAATTTCAAAGCTAAACAAGGTTAAAAATAGGTAAAAACCAGGCCAGTCCAGAAGGGCATCGGCACATGTTTACACGGCTACAATGATTTTCCTTTCCATCGAGGCCACAGTTTCCAGCTCTGGCTTGTCAGGAGTTTCTTCAGGATAATTATCCCATCTCCACAGCCACTGGCAGCTGGAGGCACTCTCACCCTCCCAAATTGCACATTAATTTGGAAGCGGAGAGGACGTCACAGGGAACCCGAGGCCAAGGGCAAATCCAAACACCTTGGATCCACCACTTCATCACGGAGCTGGCCAGAAACCTCCCTCAAGTTGCCAGAGAGGGATGAGGCCATGGAATGAGCTTCCCACAGATGGATAACGTGGGAGTGAAAGCGCTTACGAAAGGACCTGTTTGAACCTTCCCCAAAACACAGCAGAGCCACCGCAGCAGGTTGAGGAGAATTCGGGGAATATTTGTGCTACAACTGACAGGAATTCACTGCTCTGGGGGTGCAGAAGGGAATTTTTTGGGGAACAAGTCCAAGCTGTGCTGGTGAGGGACTTGAAGTTGATTCTGCTACATCTCATGGGATTTTGTTGACCCCAGTTTCTACAAGAGAGGGGACATGACTCATTCTCTCTCTTTGGTCACTTCATTCTCCACTGCAGAAGAGTTTCCCACTCAAAATTTCATGGAGACTGGAACATTTCTGGAGGGAAAAGACAAAAATCTTCCTTTTTAAACATTTAAATGAAATAAAACAAGAAATATAATCAGTAGTTTTTGTCTAAATGTCCTATACAAAAAGACCAAAATCAGCTTTAAATCCCATCATGTTTTGAGAGGATTCAAATTTGTACACCTGATAAATGAAAGGGAAAAAAATATTTTATTCTGAAAATATGGCATGGGGTTTTTTCATTAATTTTTGTACCCACAGATCCTGAATATGAACAGCCATGGAACTTTAAAAACATTCCTTGATACTCATAATCTGCACGGCATTTTCCTGTAGAGTCCTCCCATGCATCTCCAAGGAAGGGAGAGGAATATTTTAAATAAACTGACAAATAAGGGACAAGGATTGAGGCCACCTTGTAGGGAGAACTGACCTTCGCCTTCTGGAGTCCTTTTGAATTCCCAGCCATGAGCCATTTCCAGCCTATTGAACTGTGATCCATAATTTGGTTTTCCCACCTGCAGAGCAATGAAGCACTGGCTTCCCTACTACAGAGGATGCTCCCAAAGGGCTCCCAATGCCTCTGGAGTAATAATAATGGTGTTGTGAATAAATGACAAGCATCACATCCTCTTTTTTCTGCTGGCCATGGGCAGCTTCTTATAATGTTTGACAACCCTTTACATAAAAATTTTCCTAATTTCAAATCTAAACCTCTCCTGGCACAGCTTGAGGTCATTTGCTCTCCTCCTGTCCCTGTTCCCTGGGAGCAGATCCTGCCCCCCTGGCTGTCCCCTCCTAAAATGGGAGAGACAGAAGGCCCCCCCCCGAGCCTCCTTTTCTCCAGGCTGAATTCCTACAGATCTCTTCTTGTCCTCCAGCCCCTTCCTCAGCTCCCTTCCCTTCCCTGGACATGCTCCAACCCCTCGATGTCCATCTGGTCATGAGAGGTCCCAAAGTGACCCCAAAAGATTTGAGGTGTGGCCTCAGCAGTGCCCAGCACAGGGAAATGATCCCTTCCTTACACCTGGTAGCCAGACTATTGCTGTTACAAGCCAATTATCACTTCCCAGCACTTATCAGTGAATCCCTGAAGCCAAGGAGAGAAAGGAGGAGAAAGACCTTTAGTTGCCTTCCCTTTAAACATCATTTCCTATGCATGCAAGTAACATGAACACTGCAATTACACGGCCAAGCAGGCTGAAGACAGAACAAGGAGGGGGGAGAAAATAGGAGGAAAGATTTACAGCTCTTCCAAAAAGATGGAATTGAAATATGTAAAAGAGGGCAGAGCCAATTGCCAAAATACTGGAGGTTTTCTTTTCCTTCCACCGAGCATTGTGAGTGGTGTTCTGAAGGGGGAGGAGAGCGGGGAAGCGTTGGAATCTCAGGGTTTTCATTTCACCATGAAACTTTAGCACGAGAAATTTTAATTGTGGATCCTTGTGGACAAGACCTTGAAATCCTACCCAGCCAAAGCTTTCTGGTCCCGGAGTGTTCTTGGAACTGGCCGTGGCTCCCAGTCACTTGGGTGCTTTATCCAAGTTTGTTCCCTCAGCCCGTCCGCGGGACGCGGGACGGGTTTGGGGTTAACTGTTTGTTGGGAGCCTTGGACACCCCGTGGTTCAGAGGCTGTTCCACTGCCTCTCCTGCAGGCAGAGCCTTTCTATCTGTTTCTGAGGATATCTCTGTGGGAGTTTGCTCTTTTCCCTGTTGGAAAGCAACGGGCCTTGAACGCTGTTGGCACCTAATCAAGAAACTCTGGAGGAGGAACGCGAGCGCGGCCGCTCCGAGTAATTGATTGTGGCTACTGGTTGACTGCAGCAGGATTTGTGATAGTGTGAAATCCTATATCTTGGAGGGCCTCAAAATTATCAGGGTATTTAATCACGGGCTGGGCATGTCTGGGCTGTATTTATGTGTATCACCATCAGAGGGTCACTTGGGCAAGGAGCTGAGATAATGGAAAGAAAAAGCGCTTGGAAAATAAGGCAATAAATCCTTGTGCTGAGCTTTTAAATGTACAGAACTCCTTGGGAAGCACCAGTAGCCAACTAATGCACCTCCCCATGATTAATCTGCATTTTAGAGAGTGAGTATTTTGGTTCAGGTAGAAGCTGGAGGTGCCTCTGTGACATTGATACAGACCAGATGAAAAGTTGGCTTAGTTGCACTGAAAGGTGGGTCAGGAATCCACAGGAGAAATCCACATGAGCTCACATTATTTGGAGATTTCTATTTCCCAAGCCCAAATATATTATAAAAACAGTCCCTCCTGCAGAATTGTCCTGGTTCCAGATCCCCCAGAAAACCTGCTGAAAGCTTTCAGAAGCCTGAAATCAAAAGGTGTTTTAGTTCAACATTTAGCAAAACCTTGTTTGTGTTGTAAGGAGATTTTTAAAACAATTCTTGAAGAAATACCAACATTTCCCAAGCCTCGATATGGATTATTTTTAATTCTTTTCTATATTTTCACATAATTCTTCTCTTTGCTTTTTCTGGGGGGGGACTTGTTTTTCTTTTTAATAAATGCAGTGATTAATTTCACTTCTCCAAACTATTTTTGTCACGAAGTTTCAATAAATCCAAATTTCAGGAAGCTAAACACCTTGATAACTACTTGGAGAACGTTTTTAATAGCATTGCTAACAAGGTTATAAAAGTTTTACAGAGATGAATTTTTCCTGCCATCCCTCATCCACCTTCCTTCTGCCAATAGTTACAAATCTGAGTTGCAAAATCATGCAGGGATAAAAACATCAGGGCCAAAGACAAAAATCAGATGGCACATTTCAATATTTGCTAATCCTATACATATATTGGATGTACTCGTAGAATCGCAGGATTCACCTGCTCTATTTTTATATTCCCAGAATTTCAAGTTTGGGTGATTCACCTCCACTGATTGTAGAGGTTTAGAGAGAATAGGTCAGGCTTGGATGTGTAAAAGAAGGGAAAACCAAATTTTGGGTGTTTTAGCATTCTCTGCTCCTCCATTCTTAACAATCCACAAAAATTCAGGTTCACCTCTAAGGAACCACACCCCAAAAATTTAATTATTTAATTATCCCCCGTATTCAGGTCCAGCACATGCCCGTGAAGAACTACATTAAAAACTTACCCTTGACTGGGGCAAATGCTTTTAAACACTTGCATTAAAAAAAAAAAAGTATTAAAATTCATTTCCTAGTGTTTCCTACTTCTACAAACATCTTCCTTGCTGACCTAGGAGTCACATCTTGGCTCATCTGATGGCTGGAGTGCTGCTGCTCTTCTGAACAAACCCCTTGGAGAAGTTGCTCCTGACTGATAAACCAGTGGAGTTTAAGGACTGGCTGGAGGACATGATCCTGATATGCCAAGAATAATTCTTGGCATTGGTCACCAAAAAAGCAGGAGAATTGCCTTCAATTCCTACCCCAGTCCTGAGGGTTTGGAGCTGCAGTCCTACACCAGGTCTGGACAAAAGGCACAGGAACAAACTAATTTTTTGTCCCTTCATTTTGGGATATAGCTGAGCAAGGAAAAGAAGGAAAGGCTGCCCAGGGCAAGAAAAAATAGTCAGAATTTTTAATGGAATGCTTAGAGAATTCACCTGAAAATCCAGAGCAAGTAAAGAACTGGAGACTCCATGGCTTCCACAATAAACAGCTCATCAGTGTCAGCTCGTCGTGTTTGTTTCAAACTGACAAAAATTTGACTGATTTAGGACAGAGAAATATTCCAGTCTCTGTCAGCCAAAGCTGACACATCTGATTTCCCCCATATTATCTGTCTTTCTTTCTGTCTGCCTCCGATGTGCTGAGTCATTCCTTTTTCACAGAAAGCAGCATTTTCTCCTTGAAACTTGCACTCTCTGCTGAAAAAAAAAATTTAAAAGTCATGGAAAATGTAGCCGTAGTACTGGGAACTGCTGTGCCAGATTCCCACTTGGCCTGGATCTCTATACCTCTGCTGACCTCAATAATAATTTTGCTTGAGGGCAAGCAAAGAACTTGGTGTTCAGTCACAGAGTGACTGCAGCTGATCTGCTGAATAAATCAGAGCACACCAACCAGCTGCTCCCTAAATTCCCAGTAGCCCATGGCCAGTGGATTACTCCCCTGCAGTGGCACTGCAGTTTAATTGGAATCTTGCATTATTATTGGTGGTGCTGTTATTTTTAAAGGGTTTGGCTTTTCTCCAGGGGTCTTTGCCAAGTTGCTCAATACCGTCACTGGCATCAACCCGAAGCTATTAAGTTTTTCCTGATGTGAGCATGAGCTACAAATGTGGATTATTTCAGGGGAAAAATAGTGAAAACCCACTCCTTTACAGGCGCTTGGTTTTCAGCAGGGACAGCTTAGAATTTATCCTGTCACCGAGAAATCCACCAGCCTCAATTGTATCCCAAATTTATGCCCCCAGATACATCCATGACTTTGCTGAAGATCACAAATGAGGTTTGCACAGTTTTGCCTTCTCTCAGGTACCCAAGAACCTTTCAGTTCTTCATTAATTGAAGTTAACAGAAAGTTTATCCTTATTTTCCACAGCCAGGTGCCATTTTCCAAAGGGAGGGGAAACAGCAGAGCACCTTCAAGGCACTTCTTTCATGAAGGCACAGGAAAAGAGGTGGCATCACTCCCCAGCCTTGCCCAGCTTTTCCATGGTTTCTCTAATCCTTAGGATAGTGGTGCTGGGCAGGCTGAGCTTGGAAACACTAATAAATATTCAGCTTGTCTGCTTTTTGCTGAGTAATGGAATATTTCACGTTCAGTTGGAGTCAGGAGCGGATTTGGGGCAGAGAGGGAGGCAGAGGGGGTGTGGGATTGAATTGCTTTCCCTGCTGGGACTGGGGTTTAGTTTTGTGGGGTTTTTTGCTGTCACAGCTCTGAAAGACAGAGGAAGGAGAAATGAGGAGTGGGGCAATATGAGGGAAAGACAAGAAATATTTCTGTGCTGATGCTGATTAGCTGATACGCAGAGGAAAGAGAGAGAGAAGGGAGCACGTTAACAAATCTCTATTTAAATCCCAACTTCCAAGTGAAAATGTGTTGGCTCCTTCTAAATCCCTGCAGAGATTTGGAGCCATGGAAGCCAGCAGACACCCTATGATCATCCACCCTGACCTTTCTTAACTCAACCTCGAAACTTTACCCAGGGATTCCTGGAATGGAAGGAATTATCCCCACTATGTGCGTGCATTTCTAAGATGCAGCTTTAATAAACTGATGATGGGGATCAGATTCCCGGTGATGCCATGGGCTGGTTCCCGTGTTCCCCTGCAGGAATGTAACCAATGGCTTGTGGTTGAGTTAAAGCACATTTATCCCTTCTTCCTGCAACTCCTCCTAATTCTGCTGCTGCTGACAGAGCTGCCTGGTCCTCTCAGGCACGGGGAGATTCATACCCCCATGAATCACGGAGCAGAGCTCCAAAGATTTCCCAGTTCTTCCCCGAGCTGAGCAGGTCAAGGTTGACCAATTTTTCTCTTGTCAAAATTCAAGCTTCAGCCGCAGGAATTCCGTGCTGCAGATCCCCTGGGATGCCATGCCTTGGATATGTGAGGATTTGCATTCTGGAGTGTTTTAAAGCCCCAGGTAATCTTGTCTCGTGATCCAAAGACAAAGGTAGGCCTGTGGATATTCTGAAGGAGGATCCAGGGATGAAGGTGGGTCAAAAGGCACAACCCTCAGCCCATGCAGCAGTTTTACAGAACATTTACTCCCTGTCTTATCCATTCCACTCCCGAAAAGTCAGTTTTGTAATGACAGCTCCACTTTCCATGAAATGTCTTCTTCAGCTACCTCAGAATTTCATCAAGCAGAAAATTAAAATTTGGCCATTTATCCAGGACTTCCCACCAGAGCAGCAGCTGCAGAATTGCCAGTTCTGGGACAAAAATCCCCAGCTCTGCTGCACTGGAAAAATGACATTAACAGAGCCTGGATGATTTGTGGATGCACAGAATCATGAAAGATTGAGCTTTTGCAGGTAAAACTCTCAGCACAGGGAACATAAAATCACGGTCATGCTCATCCTGGACTCGGGGCACATGCACAGCCTGGAAGCCACACTCACATCCCTGTCTGGGCTTTTCCAGCTGAAATATGGGATCATTCCACTCTGTCTCTCCTTATCTCAGTGTTAAGCTGTGGAATGGGGGACTCAGCTCTCCTGAATGTGTAAAACAACAAAACTGGAATTGGAAGGGTAAGATGAGGTTCTTTCAGCTCTTGGTGAAAATATCTGCCTTTTCCACTCACCAGGTTCTCCCATTTTCTTTGCATAAAAACTGTTTTCCTGCCCTCTCTGTTGAAAGTCACTTTGACCATTAACCACGGAATCTGGGTGGGACTTTTAAGTCTTAGCTGGTCACTCTTGCCATTATTTTTATTCTGGGGAAAAATCCAGGCACCTCCAGAAAGGAGGAATCACTCTAGGGATGCATCTCCCATTCCATGCACTACCAAAAGAACCTTGGTCAAATGAATAATGAAGCCAGGTGAGATGAATTTGACATTTAGGATCCTTTTTCCCAACAGAAATCAAGGATTTGTTTCAATTTCAGCATCACATGCTGCACGTTTGTAGAAATACTGGCTTTTGACCATTTTCTAGCTTAAGAAAAATGGGTTTCATCATGCCAGAATAGCTTCTTAATTCTGCCAAAATTGGAGAGAATTTAGATTTCTATATCTTCCTGAGTTATGACTTTTAACAGATGAGTGAAGAATAATAATTTCTCATTCACTGATTTGATTTCTTATCAATTATCAGTTTCTAGTCAGGACTGGAAGTTGCCAATTTCAGCTTTACTTAACATCAGGCCTGTCCTGTGAAAACTCCTTCTCTCTAATTCTGGTTAGAGAGAGAGAGAGAGGGAGAGAAAAAAAAATTACCCTAAATTTCTCATTAATTAGGAACCATTAATCTGAATCTTCTCCATATGCACCAATATTTGCTTTTTACAATTGCATTGCTCCTTTGAGTGTTCTCCATGCATGGCTACAATTAATAATTTGAATTTTTTTTAATTGCTATAATTTGACTGGGGGAAGGAAGTCTCCCAAGTGTGGAATTCCAGATCTAAAAGTCTCCTGAAGGAAAAAAGGGGGGTTCTAGGTCCACCAAGGAGATATTTGTGGACTCCCAGTGCTGAGGTAGATTTCTTCAGGAGAAACTCCCAGGGATCAGATCCTCAGGTGATGGGAACCAGAAATTCTTCCACCTGTCCAAAACCCATTTTATATCACCTGCTCCTACCAGGTCACTGTGAGATTGGCAGTTGATTTTATCATTGAATTTTGGCAGTTGAGTTTATCATTGAATTTTGGCAGCTGACATTATCACTGTTTTAAAACAGGAGACAAAATTTGTTTGAGTCATTGCAATATTTTGTCCTGTCCACAAAGGGGATGTCAACTGAAATAATTTTAATATTATCAAAATGTCTGTATTCCATAAAGCAAAATCATCCTGCTCAGTGCTCCCTGTGTGGTGCAGCCTTTTCACACAGATGTTATTTGGATCCCATCCTGATCTTTAGGTCACTGTGGAGAGGAAAAGGGGGAAAGCACTTTACCTGGGAAAGTAGAGAGCAAAGAGCAGCAACTTGATCATTGCAATCAGGAATTCACAGGCTGCTCAGAGGCTGAGCTGCTGTCAGCCTAGAGATGAATTATCGAGCTCATGGAGGTGAAATGGAAGAATAAATGTAATTTATCCATGGATCCACAACCTGCAGGAGGCCCTTCCTTCAGGAATGCCCATCCCCAGTTTATCCACGCACACACCTCCCACTGCAGGGATGTTTTCAGGACTCAAAGTGCTGTGATCAATCAATTCTTTGGCCACCACCTCTCTTCCCCTCCCCTCAAGGGGGGCAGCAGTCAGTGTTTTATTCCTTCCAGCCCTCATTTAAGGAACAAACCCTCTTTGTCCAGGGCTCCTGCAGGTTGCAGCAGGCGGGAGGGGTGGGGGATTCCCTGCCAGGGTCTCTGGGGCAGAGCCCACAGCTGATCCCCGAGCACACCACGGACCCTGGTGTCACAGAGATCCCACAGAGCAGCCAGGCAGCCCCGTGTTATGGGAGCTGGCCCCACATCCACGCCAAGATTCTGGATTTCCTGGCGCTCTCAAGCCCTTTGGACCACGGGGATTATACATTGCACAAGGTATCAGATGCCAAAGTGACTTTTGAAAAAAAGGAAACAAATCAGAATGACCTGCTCAAGAAAGGATCCTATAGGAGTGTTTTTAACAATAACAGAGCAGGAAACCTTGCCTTCTCAGACATTTACCCAGCTTCTCTGCCTGCTGGCATTCCTCAAGTGCACTTGGACACACGCTGGGCCACCGAGGGCTGGGATCCTCTCGGATTTCAGAAACCGAGCAAGGTCAGCCCAGGGCAGAGGTTGGGTGAGATTCCTCACAGCGAAACCCCCACTGCCCATCAAAGACGGTGCTGTTCCATCCACTGGCAGTGAACTTTGTTTCAGCCCAAGGTTATTCCAGAACAGCTGGAATTGTTCTTCTGGACAGTGGGTCACACCCAGGTCCTCCTGATTCCACTGAGGACTTGGTACAGTTTGCACAACACTGGAATATTCACCCAAAATGGCCCTGTCTAAGGAATTTTTAACTTCCATTCCACACTCTGCAAGGATTTTGATTAATAAAATGCTACACAAAGTATCCCTCTTACTGACTTCCCTTTTCCAGGGAAATCCTTGCACACTTTCCCTGCTTCCAGCATGAGTGGTTCTGTCAAACTCAGCTCAAACTTTGCCCCAGGCAGCAGCCACACAGATATTCCAGGAGTTAAACTGTGTTCAGTGGGATTCAGGTAGCAAAAACAGGGATGTTTATGGTGTAGAAATCTACCTGAGCTTGTAATTCTCAGCTCTTCTTGGAGTCAATAAAAGAGGTCTTTGGATGATCTGGTGAATGCAGCCACTTTAAAGTGAAGAAAATGCTGCTGTTCCATCAACTGGCCAAGAAAAATGGTTCAATAAATTCACTAAGTTTGTTTATGGCACTCTGCAGCATTTTCAGGAGCCCTGAAGTCAGTTTTAGCATGATCTCAGCCCTCAGGCTGTGGGTTGAAGAACATTTTAAACCACCATAAAAGAATCAGCCATATTTTCCTCTGTCCTGTGCCATTGACTCTCCCCAAAGTCCCCAAAAGCTCAGAACCTGAAAAGGAATTAACTCCTCATTTAGGGTTTAGCAGGGAAAACTCAAACCAAGCAGGATTAGAAACACAAACAACTGTAAACAGGACGCTCCACCTGCCCCCTCTGGTCCCAGTGGCCTGGGGAGCCTCTCTGCAGAGACTTGTTTTCATTCCAGGAACTGTCAGCAGCATCCTGGATTGCAAATTATTCCACACAGCCCCCTCTGGCACCCTGGGGAATTTGTCTTTGTCACACTGGAGCACTGCTGTGCTCCCCAGTGCTCCCAGCCAGCTCCCTGCTTCTCCTCCAGGCTCTTCCTGGCCGTGTCTGTATCTCATTCTCTCCCTGCCCTCCATAAATGGCTTTTTCCTAGGAATGCTCTGCTGCTTTCAGGAGGGTTGTAATTTCCATTTCCTCTCCTTGGCCCAAAGGGGAGCATCCGATACAAGACAAACAAGCAGAGTTGTCTCCTGCTGCTCAGCTGCAATTTTTGTAAAGAGCTGTCGATTATAGCACATCCACAGTGCCATTCCCCCTTTTTTTAAAAAAAAAAAAAAAAGTTCACTTTCCAGCTGTCCTGTTCCCTTGCATGGATTTATTTTAAGGCTGCTGCCTGACATTAACAGTGCAGAGGAGAGAAGGGAACATGTAGCCCCTAAGGGACAGGATTGCAGTCACCTTGGGTCAGCCCAGACTGATACTGATCAGGATTTTAAGCTCCAAATCCATCATTTTGCCCAAGGCCAGAATTCTCAGGCCTTCCTTGGAAGCACCCAGGCTGGGAAGTCCAAAATTTCATTGGAAAAATCAGGATTATGAAGACACCTTGAGCCATCTCAGTACTGAACCACTCCCAAGTGCTGTTAACAAACAAATGTAAAATAAAGACCCAAAATTTCTTTTATCCTCAGAGACAGCGAGGAACCCCATAAAATGGGCATGATGGAACTCACAGACACAGATTACAAGAGGCAATTTTGGCTGGAATTTCTGGGATTGGATGAGAGACAGTGAAATGGTGGTACCTGCAGATACCTGTACTAGCAGTGAAGGAGAAGCTGGTTGCTACAGCAGTGATGTGTGTTATTCCAAACCCCACATCCCTGATAGAGAGTGCAGGGAAGGGCACGGAGCTGGGAAAGGGAGAGATGTGGGAAGCCAGATGAAAAGTTTTATTAGGTGATTATTAAACTCTTCTGCAGTGCCAAGCGCAGCGCAAGGCTGCCAGCTCGTCTCGCTGCAAACCCAAAATTAAAATAATGAGAGGGGCCCTAATCATGGGCTGGGTGGTGGCTGATTTTCTATCTGGGCTGGGTAAAAAGCTGCTCCTCCCTCATCAATCCAAGAGGGAAACTTGGAAGTGGCAGAGAAGCTTCTCGCAAGGACAATGAGTCTGTGTCTGAGAAGGGAGCTGTTCCATTTTTTGTTTCAGCCCAAGGTTATTCCAGAACAGCTGGAATTGTTCTTCTGGACAGTGGGTCACACCCAGGTCCTCCTGATTCCACTGAGGACTTGGTACAGTTTGCACAACACTGGAATATTCACCCAAAATGGCCCTGTCTAAGGAATTTTTAACTTCCATTCCACACTCTGCAAGGATTTTGATTAATAAAATGCTACACAAGGTATCCCTCTTACTGATTTCCCTTTTCCAGGGAAATCCTTGCACACTTTCCCTGCTTCCAGCACGAGTGGTTCTGTCAAACTCAGCTCAGACTTTGCCCCAGGGAGCAGCCACACAGATATTCCAGGAGTGAAACTGTGTTCAGTGGGATTCAGGTAGCAAAAATTGGGATATTTAATCTGGTAATGAAAAGTCTGGGAAGAACCCAAACTATCCATCAGTCAGGACAACCAGAATCTGGCTCCTTTTCCTGGGAATGGAGGAGGGTGGGACTGTCTTGACCACCTACTCATGGAGCCAAATTCTTTTGTTGTGCCTGCTTCCCTCCACAGACGTGGAGAGGGCAGCCAGGAGCTCTGCAGAGTAGGTGGTTGGAATGATTCATCCCTGTCACACCATGAAATCCCATCTGGAGCATCTTCATCCTCTTTGTGCCCTTTAACAGGTGAGCTAAATGCAATCCACTCTTCGTGCATCAGATCCAGACGTCTCCCATGGAAAGAGACAGGGATTTATGGAATCACAGAATGGTTTGGCTTGGAAAGAACCTTAAAAATTATCCAGTTTCAACACTGTGCCATGGGCAGGGACACGTTCCACTGGACCAGGTTGTTCCAAGCCCTTTCCAGCCTGGCTTTGAACACTTCCAGCCAGGATGGGAGTCAAGAGCATCAGCTGCAAACAGGCATTCCCAATGTTTGCATCCAGACTGAGAGCCACCACGAGCCACACGATGATCTAGACTTAAACAGATTCAGGTCTTGGTTGAGCCAAGCATTTTATGTCACATTTTGAACATAAATGTGGCTGCAGGGTCATATTGTTTGGCAGTGGCTTGTGAAAACAGGGTCTGAGATGAGGCACATCTGCTGTCACGCCAGTGGTGTAACCCTGGACACTGATCCTGAGACATTTGGGGTAGGTGCTCCCACCCATCCATCTGGAATCTCCTACAGAGCAGGCTGAGACCTTCTCAAGTGTGGATCTCATTCCTTCAAAGGGCTGGAACAAGCTTCCCTTTCTCTGACCACACCAACCCTAGGATTCTGCACACTGAGCTCAATCCAATTTTATATAACACTGGCAATACAACCCTGCCTGCGTCTCATCTCTGGGGACATTTCTGCTGTCTTAACTGAATTTCTTTTCTGCTGCAGGAAGATTTCTCCACACCAAGCTTTCACTTGCCTCAGCCTCCTGTTCATCTCATTACCCTGGAGGTGGTGACCTTCTCACATCCTTGGACCAGGTCCAGGGACAGGAGAAGGTCACCATCACCTCACCAGGTTGGCACGGAGGCAGCACAAGCCTCCCTTGACCTATGATGCCGTCCACCCATGTGAGCACAAGCGTTCTGTGGGATGTGTGAAGCGGCTTTAGGATCCAGAGGCAGATTTCCATGCCTAGAACAGGCAGTCCTGGTAGTTCTCCAGGAGATGAAAGGCAGGAATATATAGCGCCGAGCGGAAAGGCAGAGCCGCTCTCGGGGAACTGCGTGGGGCTGACGTAATGTTCTGTGCCGTGATATTCCCAGTAGGAACATCTGAGTTTGGGTCACAGGTTTGCCGGGAGCCATCTTGTTAACGTCATGGCAGCTTGGAGCAATCCAGCCTCCGTTTTTCCACTGCTTGTGTGTGGGAATCCGCGGGGCTTCGCCTGCGAGCACGGAATCAACGTGCCTGGTGCTGCCCCTCCTGAAATCCCTGCTTTGTCTTGGGCCCTTCCCAGTAAAACCTTGGATCACCTTAGTGGCTCTGCTAAGCTGTGCCTGTAGCTGGACAATTTGTGGGGTGGATGGAGAAAGAGACCTCAGGGCTTCAGCACTTGCAAATCCCACAGCAAGTTCCTATCTACTCCCACTCCTGCAGGAACTCCATGGAAACGAGCTCAAACTGTGCAAATTGGCTGCAAAGTGTTTTTCTTGAGTCAGTAACACAATACTTTTTCTTTCTCGACATCAAATATTCGCTTCACCCCCAAACAGCCCTTGCCAGGTCCCAATGTGATAAGCAATTAGTTTGGTTAAGGCTTCTTTTTTTAGGAGCTGAAGCTGTGGGAGTTGCTGGTCTTGGAGGAGATGTGAAATCTGCTGTTTCCCCATCCAGAGCAGTCGTGCAGAACTCCACCACCTCACCTCCTGGACACGGAGAGCCAAGGCAGCTGTTGGGCATGAAAAGCCTCTGGAGCCTGCCATGCATCAGAAGCTTTTCCCGCTTTGAAGGAATTTCTATTCCTGATCTTTACAGCAGGAAAAGATTTGGATTCTCAGGTCATTTAGGCTCAAACCTACAAAAGTCTTTCCTTTGAAGCTCTAACTCTGCAGGTGTTTTCACCGAGACTCAAAATATCTATTTCATAAGCAAAGGTGAAGAAGAAATTGTCAAAACGTGCTGGGAGTCAGAAATTTGAGGGCCATCAAGGTGCTTTTAGGGCTGGAGCACCTCAGCTATAAATAGAGCACCAGGCTGGGAGAGCTGGGATCGCTCAGCCTGGAGAAGAGAAGGCTCCAGAAAGACCTTGGAGCCACTTGCAGTGCTTAGAGAACCTCCAAGAGAACTGGAGAGGGACTTTGGACATCCCTTTGGACAAGGGAGAATGGCTTCCCACTGACAGAGGGCAGGGAGAGATGGGATATTGGGAAGAAAATCTCCCCTGTGAGGATGGTGAGGCCCTGGAATGGAATTCCCAGAGAAGCTCTGGCTGCCCCTGGATCCCTGGCAGTGCCCAAGGCCAGGCTGGACAGGGCTTGGAGCAGCCTGGCATAATGGAAGGTGCCCCTGCCCATGGAATGGAGTGGGAATGGATGAACTTTAAGGTCCTTTCCAACCCAGACCAGCCTGGGATTCCAGGATTTTTTGAAAACACAAAGGTTCCCAACTTCCTTCCAGGTGCTCCTATTCCATGTTCCCAGCACAAATGCTGCACTCGTTTTTAATTCAGTGTCTGAGGTGGTCAGTCTTAAAATATGCTCAAATTCCACCCTAGGTTTGGGATCAGGGAAGGGAAGGGAAGGGAAGGGAAGGGAAGGGAAGGGAAGGGAAGGGAAGGGAAGGGAAGGGAAGGGAAGGGAAGGGAAGGGAAGGGAAGGGAAGGGAAAAGGATAATTCCAGCTATAGCACTGAATAAACTAAAAACCCACACAGAACATCAAGGAAAAGAACAAACAAAAGTATTAGGGCAAGTCAGCAACATCAATGGAGACATTATTTCCTCCATTATTCTGCCTCTAGGCAGAAAAACAAATCAAAAATTATGAAAGTCGTGTCAGCAGCAGAAAGTTGGCAGGAGCCAGTGCCTGCACGGAGTGGTGCTGGGCTGCACAAGAAAAGCTGCTTATCATGTGGAATCACTTACTAAGTCCTCAAATTTGACTCCCTCCCTCCTACTAGAGCAGCCTTTCCCTCAGCTGAAAGGGTGACTGTCCCATGATGGTTTTATTTTTCCCTACAGACTCCAAGATTCTCCATTCTGGATGCAAAATGGGTGCATCTAATCCGAACCAGGGAGGTCCTGTCATGAGCAGACTCATTTATTTCTTCACTGGCAAAGCACAAAAAGCATCAGAATAAATGGGACAAAGGAAAACCAAGTGGTTTAGGGGGGAAAGTCCCTGGGCTGGGAATTCTTGTGTGGCATTGGGCAGGTCTTTCACACACTTCAGGAGTTCCTCTGACTGTGGCTCACTCCTCGACACAGATATCAAGAATAAAGGTATTTCTATTTGTTTAGACAGCAAGATTTGAGCTCAGATGAGTTCCCAGATGCTCTCCTGGATATAATTCTGACTTTTCTAGGAGACAGCAGCTATTTGGTGGTGTCCAGGCACAGCATCCATTTTTCCCAACTCCTTTTTTCCCCCTGGCCAGGAGTCTCCTTCTGCTCCTGGTGCTTATGTTCCTCCTTGTTCATTCCTCTCAGATAAAGTAACTTTTACTCAAGGCTGGAAAATCCTTGTGAACCTTTTACTTCATGGCTTGGGTTCGGCTCATCTGAAAAATTAGAGGCCACATCCTCATGTAGCATGAAACGGGAATCAGGCCAGTTTCCAGCAGGGAAAAATCCAACCCTCCCTAGCAAGAACCACTCGGATGGACCCACGAGGGTTTAGGGGCTGTCACACTTCCCTTTTAACATCACCCCCAACAAAAGGAGAACACAGAAAGGCAGCAAGAGACTTTTGGAGGGAGCATAAATAAAATTCCAGTCGCAGCAGCGCCATTCCCAAGCCTCAGCCATCAATAAATGCACCTTTAATTTGTCTCCTGGCCCTATTATCCCTCCCACACGGTGCTTTAATTACTTGGTGCCTAAGAAGCATTTGGGACAGCGAGGTCTGTCACCCCTTAAGCTGCCTGCCCGACTCTTCATTTCATGAACAAGATACACACAACTCCTTTAGCCAATGGCAGCCTGGTCACACAAGTATTATGTTTTTCCTCTCGCTGTCTACTGTTTCACCACTGGAGGAATTACACAGCCAAGAGCCCTGTAGGAATAATGGCTCTATTCATTTCCCCCTGGGACTAATTCTTACAGATGGCAAGCACTGTGATGGGGCAAATTAGCTTCTTATTTCATTGGGAGGCTTAAAGTTATAAGCTCATTTTGTTGTTGTTTACGGGATAGCTCACGGCAGGACGGTGCAAGCCTGTACATTGCTGCCGGGAGGGAAGGAGGCAAATCCCGTGCCAACGGAGCTCAGAGGGTAGGGAAGGGGATGCTAGGAGGGCCCTGTCACTGCTGAGCCCCAGCTCGGGCTGTGCTGGGCTCTGGAGCCTGGGCAAAGCTCTCTGGCTGCCGGGGCTCCCAGTCAGGTGCTGAGACCAGCAGGAGGCTTAGCACTGCTGCAATCCAGGATCACGGCCCTGGCACTTTGGGAAATCGGGATTTGCCAGTGTTTGTGGGGAGAGGGGGTAGAAAAACAAGCAGTTTTCACTGCTTGGAATGATTTGGAGCTGTGCTGCAGATGAGAAGTGGGGAGAGCTTTGTTTACCTGGAAAGGCTGGCCAACAGATGGATGCAGGAATGTTTTCTTTCACAGTCATTTTCCTCTCGAGACAGCAGCAGTCTCAGGACTACAGAAGATCCTTGGAAAGGGAAGGACATCTTTTTCCCCTGTGGTCATCCTTGTGTGGCTGTGATTACCCAGTGAATTAGGTGCCACTGAGGTACCTTTCCCAGATGGCATTTCCAGACGGAAATCCCAGACTGAGCCTTCCCGTACAGCGCTTGTCTAATTTTCCAAACAGAACACAGAGTGATGTGTCCCCAGCTTTGAGTGAATCAGCATCTCCCTGGAGATTCCAACTGACACCAGTCACCAATCTGGCCCATAATGTGACTTTTTATGGGTTTCATGGTCAAAATCGCTTCTCATCAGTAGTGATGCACCATGAGGGGTAATAGAAGATGTTGGATGGGATTTTATTTGGCAAAAGCCCTTGAAAAAGTGTCTCACAGAGAAACTGTCAGTGAAACAAGCAACCATCATTCCTCAGTCATCATTCCTCATTCCTGGAAGTGTCCAAGGCCAGTCTGGATGGGACTTGGAGCAGCCTGGCATAGTGGAAGTTGTGCCTGGGTGGAAAAAGTTGAGGTTTAAGGTCCCTTCCAACGCAAATCTTAGAATTACGTGATCAATGCTGTTATTAAGAGCTGTTTTCCTGCAGCTGCTGGTCTGGATAAAGGATTTATTTTCTGCGGTGTGTCAGGAGATGATAAGGGATGTGGGACCTCTCCACGGAGAAGCTTAAGGACTGTGAGCCCAGCGAATCCTCCCAGTGAGATGGTTCCAAGTGCATGACAGACTCCAGCTTCAGACTCTCTGTCCTTTCTAGTGTTCATCCCTCTTTACTGCAGTATTTTGAGGGATAATTTCACCATGGATATTCCTTCTTGTATTGACTCATTCCCTGATCACGGTGAACATGTTTCATTATAAATGGGGTGTCTTGCCCAGACCTGCACATCTACATTGTAGATGATCTTCATCTCCCTTCCAGCATCCTCATGCTCTGGGAATCCTCTTGCATTCCCACCACATTCCTGACGCCCTTCCAATGCCCACCAGACACCTCCAGGCACAGCTCCACACTCCTGACACCCGTGGTAATTCCTCTTCCTTGTCTGCTTCTGAGACACTTCTAGGTGCTCATAAAAATGTGAACTTTTATTTTCTGAAATAGTTCAAAATATTCAAGAAGAAAATCACTGTTGGCAATATGAAAATAACCTGAAAATGTTTTTTTGAGGGAAGAGGACACAATAAAAATATGTAGATAGAAATAGAAAGCCCTCACATGTATGAAACAGATAAGGCCTGTTGTAATAATTTAAGGAATTATGACAGCTTTTACAGCATAGAAAACAGTCCTCAAAATGGAAAGTCACGACGACATGAAAATTCTGTTTTCTGACAAAGGTTAACCCAGAATGTTTCCATCCCACAAAATGCTACATTTGCATATGCTCAGACACTCACATATGTTTGCAAAATGCAGCCTGCTCCAGACACAGCTTTTTTCTGTGAGTGAAAAAAAAAACATTTCAAAATACCAACCTTATTTTCATCACAGAGCTGTCTCTTCAGGAAGTGCCAGCCATGAGCAAAGACAGTGGTAGAAAAGTAAAACTGGTTGTTCTGTAAAGCCACCACACCATGAGGTAACGTTCTGGATGGTGTAAATTACTCCAGAGCTCCAGCTACTTGGAGTAAGTATGGAAAGTCAATGGAATGTGTGGGGCTACAGCTTCTCCACAGCTTTTCTAGACACATCCACCCCCAGCACCTTGGCTATGGAGGAAAAGGATTCCACCTGTTCCTCAAACTGATGTTTTTTTGCTCTAATGTGCAAGTGGGTGGTGTTTTTTGAGCCACCTGGAGCTCAGCAGCACCGTGATGGATGTCCGTGATGCTTTTCCTGCTGTGGCAGGTTTGCCCTTGGATCTTTGGAGGGATCTTGGTGTCTGTTGTAGGGACACCACATCCATTTTCAACCAAGACGGGAAAAGAAGGAAGAGGGGAGCAAAAAGGAGGAGAAGGAGAAGAAAGAGAAGGAGAAGAAGGAGAAAGAGAAAAAGGAGAAGAAGAATAAATAGAAGGAGAGGAAGGATAAAAAGGAAAATGAAGAAGAAGAAAGAGAAGGAGAAGAAGGAGAAAAAGGAAAATTAAGAAGAAGAAAGAAAGAAAGAGAAGGAGAAGAAAAAGGAGGAAGGAGAAGAAGAAGAAGAAGAAGAAGAAGAAGAAGAAGAAGAAGAAGAAGAAGAAGAAGAAGAAGAAGAAGAAGAAGAAGAAGAAGAAGAAGAAGAAGAAGAAGAAAAAAGAGAAGTGGGAAAAAGAGAAGGACAAGAAGGAGAAAGAGAAGAAAGATAAAGAGAGGAAGGAAAAGAAGGAGAAGAAGGAGAAGGAAAAGGAGAAATAAAATCCGCACACGTTGATTGTATTGAATCACAAATGCCAACACCACGCTGTGGTGGAAATTCCTCCCTCCCGATGCCTCCCCTCCTGGCTTTCTGTCTTCACTTGGAGCCAGTGGTTACTGGAACCACCAATTCCTACATTTTGTCGGGCCAAGTCCTCTCCCATGTCCACCAGCACTGAGCCCCAAGCCCTGGAGGGGAAAGCCCAGGCTAGAAAAGCCCTGCAAACCTCTGCTGAAAGCCCAAGTCAGCAACATTTGCGTGGAGACCTCCCCACCTCGCTGGATTAATGATTCCTGTGGTGGCCTCGTGGCTGCTTTTACGAGCAGCAGAGAAAGGGGAGGAGGAGAGGAGGCATGGCAGCTGAATGACAAAATCAAGGCTGGCTCTGCCAGGGCATTTCCTTATGTAAGAGGAGCAACGGGATGGTTTCCTACACCCCTGTGACCAAAGGAATGCGGGAGCACACGGCTCGACCCCGCCGGGGAAACGGATCCCGGTGGAGTCGGGAACATGCGTGGGCTGGCCCAGGCACCGCCAGGGAATGAAGGAGCTGCTCCAGAGCTTCCCTAGCTCCCGTCCAAGGGATTAAACCATTCACTCCAGGGTTTGCAGGGAAAAGCCTGGGGGAGCCAGCCAAAGGCAGCATGCTGTAAGCAGGCAAGGAGTTCAACTCAGGATTCCTTGTTAAAGGAAGAGAAGGGAACAAAAATAAAGTCGAATTCCTGCATCTATAAAACAAAAGTCTCCATGTTTTTCCAGATTCCAGGGTGAAGGGCTTGTAATGCAATGCTGCCGCTTTCTGTGTTATTTTATTTTTATAAATATATCTCTCTCTCTCTCAGTCTTCCTCATCCTAACCTTTCTCACTAAGATCTCCAAAGCTGAACTGCTGTTGTTACTTATCCATGTAATGCCCACTGTCCTTGAAGAATTATTAAAAAATTAAATTACAGAATTATTAAAGTGATAAAGCAAATATTAACGCACTCCGACCAGCATCTATTCTCGTCCCTAGGGCAAGAAATGAGATTTATCAGCATTTCACTCCCCAAAAGTTCATCCCCAGTTAGGGGGATTGAGCCCTGATGATCTCCTGGCATCCCTTGCTTTATTATTTCTGCTGGTAAGGGCAGATCTCACTGGCAATTCTGGATTCAGGAAGTTCATTCTAGGAAATTAATTTCCCTCAGAGCCCATTATAGAGGGAAATAAGGTGCTGGAATCAGCTGAGTGCACCTTGCTCTGGTTGCTGACCACATTCCAGATGTTTCCTCATGGAGTTTGCAGCATCCCTGCCCTTTGGGGAAAGAGAATCTTGTTGCAATCAGGAGATACAGCAGGAAGAGCCAGGGTTTTATGGGATTGGACACGCAGGGGAAACACTAAAACCAGCTTTTCTTTGAGGGTGAAACAGGACTAGCAGGTCTGAGCTTGGGTTCTAAAGGGCTCTTGACTTGAGCTGCTGGTTCCCATCCAAACTGCTGAAATGAAGTGTTTGGTATCCCATCACAGCCCATTAACTCTTCATGGCTGATGGGGCAGGAGCAGGGAAGCAGGAGCCGGGAAGCACCACTCCTGCTCCTCACACAAAGTTAGGAGGAAACTAAACAGAGACATCTTGGTTTAGGTAACCAGAAATCCACCATCAGTATCTTTTATTTCTATGTGAACCATTGGAAAAAGAATTTAACATAATTATTGAGGGGAGTATTCATTACACAAAGTGATTTCCTTGGAGGAAGTTTAGATCTTGACACAATTCTGCCCTCATCGCCCACGGTCAGACTCACAACAGTCCCCAGACTCTTTAAATCTTAGAATCAGGATCATGGAGGGATTTGGATTGAAAGGAACCTTAAAACTGTTGCTCCAGCCTTTGCTCTGGGCAGGGACAGCTTTCATTATTCCAGGTTGCTTCAAGACCAGTCCAGCCTGGCTTTGAGCATTTCCAGGGCTGTGGCAGCCACAACTTCTCTGGGGAAACCAGTGATAATTTTCTATTACTCCATTCTCTAATGTAAGAGGAGTTGCTACATCAGCAGTGAAGGACTGTGCATGAGAAAATATAAAGCCAGTTTTGGTCAATCTTTTCCATTTCAATAATTTCCCAATAGTCCAATGAATAATCCTTCTCTGTAAGCTTCTGTTCTGAAAACTGCACCTAATCCCAACACACTGCATCCTTCCTAGGAAATCCTGGAGTGCTCAGAGGCGTTTATTCCATGTTTGTGCTGTTCCATGGAGTGTCACAGCCAGCAGTGAAGTCTGGCCATGCCTGCTGGTGAATGAATGTCCGAGGCAAGGGGCATGCAGGATTTCTGCAGTGTTGTGTTTCAGTTTATCCGACCTGGCTGCACGGGCTCTTCTCAGATCAAGTGAAAATCAAACTGCTCCTTTGTTGGATCCACATTCTGAGAATCCAAGCCCCTCTTTTTCTCCTCTGAGCCAAGTTCATGTCCCAGTGATTCCCCCAGTCAGCTCTTTCACCTGGGTTCCAGAGGGAGAAAAGCAAGTTGTTTCCAGAGAAAGGGAATGACAATGGGCGGGCCAGTTTCAAGCTGGGATAGAAATGCAGCTTAATATGCTGTCAAAAATGATTTGAAACAGATCCCTTCGTGCCAGCTGATAAAACTGAAATGTTCTGCTTCAGGCTGAGCCACCGCAGGTTGGAAGCTGACTTTTTAACCTTTTCCCATGGAGAAAAAAAATCAGAAAAACACACTTTTGGGGGGCAAATTTAAAAAAAAGTTAATATTCAAGCCTTGCCTTGAAGCATTTATAAAATTCCTGGGGTGAGGCAAAGCAGTGGAGTGTTGGTGTCAGAGTGAGAGGACAAGGCAGGGCTTGTCCCAGGGAGGGACACTGCTGGTCCTGATGCCTTGGGTTGGATGCCAAAATTCTGGCAGCAGAGTGCCACACATGCCAGAGATGGCTTTTAGGAATTACCCACCACAGCCTGCAGTGTTTGCCAGAGCAGCTCATGGCCACCACAACGCTCTTGTGCACCCAGCTCCTCCATCTGCCCAGCCCAGAAAGCAGGGTGAGAAGATCCCTTGTTTGATTTCTCCTAAGCTGATCATTTACTCCACTTGTGCTCCAACATCAAGGTCTAAAGAGAGATGACCCAGCTGACAAAGTTGAAAACAAAAGTTAGTATTTAAGCCTTGCCTTGAAGCATTTATAAAACTCCTGGTGTGAGATGAAGCAGTGGAGTGTGGGGTGCTGGTGTCATGGATGGGACACTGCTGGCCCTGATACCATGGCTGGGATGCCAAAATTCTGGCAGCGGACTGGAAAGGCTCTTAGGAATTATCCACCACAGCCTAGAGAGTTTGCAAGAGCAACTCATGGCCACCAGAACCTTGGTGTGCATCCAACTCCTCCCCTGCCCCTTGTGCTGCCCAGCCCAAAAGGAAAGTGAGCAGTTCCCCATGTTTGGTTTCTCTTAAGCTGATAACTCACTCCATTCATGCTCCAACACCAAGGTTTAAAAGGAGATGACTCAGCTGGCAAACTTGAAAAAACTTAATATTGAAGTATTTATAAAACTGGTGTGAGATGAAGAAGTGTAATTTTGGTGTCAGAGCAGGAGGACAAGGCAGAGCTTCTCAGGGGACACTGCTGGCCCTGCTGCCATGGCTGGGATGCCAAAATTCTGGCAGCAAAGGGGGATGGCTTTTAGGAATTATCCACCACAGCCTGGAGTGTTTGCAAGAGCCACCACAACCTTGGTGTTCATCCAGCACCTCCCCTGCTCCTTGTGTTGCCCAGCCCAAAAAGGAAAGTGAGCAGATCCCCCTGTCTGATTTTTCTTAAACTGATAACTCACTCCATTCATGCTCCAACACCAAGGTTTCAAAGGAGGTAACCCAATGGGCAAAGTTGAAAAAAAAGTTAATATTGAAGCCTTGCCTTGAAGCATTTATAAGACTCCTGGTGTGAGATGAAGCAGTGGAGTGTCGGTGGCAGAGCAGGAGGACAAGGCAGAGCTTCCCAGTGGGACACTGCTGGCCCTGATGCCAAAATTCTGGCAGCAAACGGGGATGACTTTTAGGAATTATCCACCACAGTGTTTGCAAGAGCCACCACAACGCTGGTGTTCATCCAGCACCTCCCCTGCCCCTTGTGCTGCCCAGCCCTAAAAGGAAAGTGAGCAGATCCCCCTGTTTGGTTTCTCTTAAGCTGATAACTCGTTCCACTCATGCTCCATCATCAAAGTTTAAAAGGAGATGACTCAGCTGGCAAACTTGAAAAAAAGTTAATATTGAAGCATTTATAAAACTGGTGTGAGATGAAGCAGTGGCTCTGCTCGGTGGCAGAGCAGGAGGACAAGGCAGAGCTTCCCAGTGGGACACTGCTGGCCCTGATGCCATGGTTGGGATGCCAGAATTCTGGCAGCAGACTGGAAAGGCTCTTAGAAACTATCCACCACAGCCTGGAGTGTTTGCAAGAGCCACCACAACGTTGTTGTGCATCCAGCACCTCCCCAGCCCCTTGTGCTGCACAGCCCAAAAAGGAAAGTGAGCAGATCCCCCTGTCTGATTTCTCCAAAGCTGATAACTCGCTCCACTCATGCTCCACCACCGAGGTTCCAAAGGAGCTGCCCCCGCTGACCTCCAGCAGCATCCCCAGCCCCGTCCCTGCCGGCTCCTCGCAGCCCTGCCTGCCGAGCCCTTGCCGATCACTGCAGCAGCAGTTTGTATACAAAGCTGTCACCACTCTCAGGAGTGGGTGGATTTTCCAGCTCATCTGTAACCTGAGTGGCACTTCAGCCCCGGGATCTTTCTTCCCAGTGTCAACAGCACACAGCGGCCGAGCTATCCCCTTACACATTATCTTCGATCAAGTTGATGGACAGGAGGGAGCAGAGCCAGGAGTCATTGTGACAAGCTGGGTGTTTTTACAGGCACAATGGTTAATGGGCTGGTTAATGTAAAGGATTAGCCCCTTCAGCCCCGGGACATCTGAGAGGGGAGGAAGGGGGTGGTGCTGCTCAGCCAGCCCCGCTAGGAAATGCCACGATCGGCTCGTAACCAAATGGAAGTGAATCGGGATAAAAATCCTGTATGGTGTCTTGGGTTTGGCACGAGGGGATGGTGGTGGGCACCCAACAGAAAACACAGAGCCTAAACATCACGGTCTGCAGGGAATGAGAACGTTCCCAAAGCTGCCAAAGCTCCAGGAGTGTTCAGACAGCACTGACAGGCACAGGATGGGATTTCTGGGATCGTCCTGGGCAGGATCAGGAGCTGGAGTGGATGATCCCTGTGTGTCAAAGATCAGCACTTGGACTGGATGATCCCTGTATGTCCCAGATCAGGATTTGGACTGGATGATCCCTGTGTGTCCCAGATCAGGATTTGGACTGGATGATCCCTGTGTGTGCTGTGCAGGGTAGGAGTTGGACTGGATGATCCCTGTGTGTCCCAGCTCAGGAGCTGGACTGGATGATCCCTGTCTGTCCCAGATCAGGATTTGGACTGGATGATCCCTGTGTGTCCTAGCTCAGGAATTGGACTGGATGATCCCTGTGTGTCCCATCCAGATCAGGATTTGGACTGGATGATCCCTGTGTGCCCCATCCAGATAAGGAATTGGACTGGATGATCCCTGTGTGTCTCAGCTCAGCAGTTGGACTGGATGATCCCTGTGCATCCCAGCTCAGGATTTTCTGTCATCCCCTGATTCCCTGAGCCACACACTGGAGGAGCAGGGAGGGATGAGAAGGCTGGATGGACTCTCCTCATCCTCAGCCAAGGGATAAGAAGGGAAAGCTCAGCTGTGCCCTGGGGACATCAGCACTGCTGTCCCCAAACCTCCCCTGGCAGAGGATGCCGACAGCTCCATCTCTTTGTCGGGGGCTCCAAAAAGCGGCTGCCATGGGGAATTGCTGTGTGGAAAACGCACATTTGCCACTTTTCCTGAGGCAGCAAAGCCTGAGGAGCTGCCCCGAGCCCTTCCCTGCTGCATCCCCGTTCCCTCAGAGCAGCATCACTGCGAGGAGCCCATGGAGTGCCATTGTATCAGCCCTAAGTGCCCGAGCTTATGGGATTTAGGGCCATATGCTCGCATGGCTTATGTGCTGAGCAGCTTAGAAACCCTTCCTCCAAATTCCTCAGGCGGGCTAAAACCTCCTGCCTGACTGGCTCAGCTTACAGCAGCGAGACGGTCCTGGAGAGACCCTCCCTGAGAGAAAAGGGCTGGAGAGACCCTCCCCTGGAGAAACAGGGCTGGAGAAATCCTCCGCAGGAGAAAAAGGGGATGGAGAAACTCTCCCCAAGAGAAAAGAGGCTGGAGAGACTTTCCCAGGAAAGCTGCTGAGTTCCAGAAAAAAAGGGGCTGGAGAAACCCTCCCCAGGAGAAAAAGGGGCTGGACAGACCCTTCCCAGGAGACAGGGGGCTGGAGACACCCTTCCAGGGAGAAACAGTGCTGGAGAGACCCTCCCCAGGAGAAAAGGGATTGAAGAAATCCTCCCCAGGAGAAAAGGGGGATGGAGAAACTCTCCCCAGGAAAGCTGCTTAGTTTTAGGGGGAAAAGGAGCTGGAGAAACCCTTCCTGGGAGAAAGGAATTGGAGAATCCCTCTCCAGGAGAAAAGGGATTAGAGAATCCCTCTTCAGGAGAAAAGGGATTGGAGAAACCCTCCCCAGGAGAAAAGGAATTGGAGACACCCTTCCCAGGCAGAAAAAGGGACTGGAGAAACTCTCCCCAGGAAAGCTGCTGAGTTTTAGGTGAAAAAGGAGAGACTTTCCCCATGAGAAAAGAGGCAGGAGAGAACCTCTCCAGGACAAAAAGAAAAGGGGCTGGAGAAACCCTTTCCAGGAGAAAAGAGGCTGGAGAGACCCTCTCAAGAAAAGGAATTGGAGAATCCTTCTCCAGGAGAAAAGGGGCTGGAGAAATCCTCACCAGGAAAGCTGCTGAGTTCCAGGAGAGAAAAGGGCTGGTAGAAATCCGTGATTGTTTGAGCTCCCTCCTAACATCCCAGTGAGTCACTCAGAGGTGGAAATCTGGGGCAGCACAGGGCTGGTGTCACTCCTGTCACTGATACAAATCTGTCTGTGGCCAAATAGGTTTCAGATATGACTTAATCTATAATTATTTAGGGTTTTTATCACGCTGTTGGGATTTCATCATTTGGTCAGGCCAAATCCTGTCACCTGCACAGCAAAGTGATGTTCAGCTGTGCCTCCGGGTACGAACTACTCAAAAAAATGAATCAATTTAAGTTGGTGAAAACTCACAGAAAAAAAATTTATTTCTTTCCTTTTCTTCTCTTCCCAAATGGCACTATAATTTTGGCAGCAAGAAATTAGGATGTAAAAGGTAGTTTCTGCTTAGCTGCTTTTCTTTTTCTAATCTCCATATATTTTTATTATTATTTCATATTCTGAAGGTGAAGGGGGAAAATACAGGAAAATATTTAAAAAACAAGCTGATTTAAAAATTATTATTTTTTAATAATAATTTTATTATTTAAATTCGTGCCAATTCACTTTAGCAGCATCATGGGACTCACTGAAAAGTGACAAAGAGATGGACCTGCACCAGGACACTTCACCTGAACCTTGGGATTTGATGGCAGCAGGGATTTGAGTGCAGACAGGGGAGCTGATGGAGCCTGGAGCATGATTTCAGAGCTGAAAAAGTATTTTTTAATATTAAATTTATATTATTATTTTGTCATGATGACCTGTGGTGACACCCACCCTTCGTTTCTCCATTGGGGGTCCTTCTCCCTCTATCCCAGACATGATTTAAATTCTGTAGGAAAGCAAAAGTGGTTTCTCCTTCTGGTTCATGGAAAAGATCCAAGTTAGCAGAGCTCAGTTTTCTGCTGAAGACAAGTCCCAGCCTCACAATTTTCTGTGTGTCCATCTGTGCAGAAAGGCTGGGACGTTGCTGTGGTGAAATTTGAGTGTGACAGAGGAGTCAGAAAGGAAAGGGCTCGTTCTGTTCTCCAGCAGCTTTCAGAAAATGACCCAGGGGCAAAACCCCGCACCGTGTCCATGATATTTAACTTTAATTGCCATTTTCTAAGGGGAACCCATTGAATTTTGGACACTGAATGGGCCAGGGGTGGTTCCAGCCCTACCTTACAGTGCGAGTTGAGACATCTGCTGTGTTTTAGGGAATAGGGAATGTTGTGGTAGGCCCAGCAAAGAACAAAGTCCTCACTCAGCCAGGGAATCCTGACAGTGATGGAGCTGGAAATCTCCCTGCATCAAAGAGCTCAGGCACAAAGCAACAATTATCATGGTCACCGCAGATCAAGGCACCAAAAGATGAAAGGCTGGATTCTTATACATATAGAAATATAAATATAAATGTGTGCATTATTCTGCCTTGATAAAGGGACCTTTAAGTGACACCTAATTACACACAGTTATTATAAAACCTGCACAAATCAGTGCAGAATGGTCAGTGCACAGGGATGAGACAAAGGGAGCATTTTTCACATTTTCCATCAATTCATAAATAAGGTAAAGAGGTAACATCACATTCCCAAGTTACAGAGGGAATTTGTGACAGAGCTGTTCATGAAGCTTGGGGAACCAAATTTTGATTGAGGTCCTGCTCTTTTCAGGGTATTTTTGTTATTTCTTTTCCTGTAGAAGTCATTGAAACAAATTTATATTTTAGCAAAGCCTGGAGCTGTTTCAGCTGGAAGTGGCCTTTCTACAGAAAAATAATGTCCCAACTCTCAGCATAAGTGGGGAAAAGAAAACAAATATCCTCAGGAAACAGGTCCAACAAATTTATCACTTCACTGATAAAGCAGTTAGGAGTTTAAACTCACCTCATTTGTAGACCTGGGTTGAATTCACCTGTAAAGGCAAAATAAAAAAAAATCATATAGAAATCACAGTTTTCAGCAACCTTTGCAATATTTTCCTTTGCCAAGCAAAGCCCACCTCAGTTCTGTGTTCAAATTTAAACAGTGTGAACCAAGATAATATTTTTATTTAACAAAGGAGCAACAGGTGGGGAGACAAAATGCAGGATAACAGTTGAGGAGTACAGTTAATTAATGTGAATTTGACTGGATCCATCCAAATATTGGATTTAAGCCACTGAGCTATGGGGTTCTGCACCTGGATCTTTCAGGTTGCCTTCCACTCTAAAAAACAGCAAAACTGGTTCAAGATAAACAATTATCTATAGGACAAAAAGTGATACTTATTTAGGATTTATTTATACAAAACAAGGTGAGATTAGAAGGAGCAGATGAGGAAAAGGCTGAGAAATGATGAGGGCAAAGCAGAAAAATAATTGATATCAAAGCCTTGGTTCAGCAAAGGATCCAAAAATGAGCTGCAGGTTAAACCCACACTTAAGTTCTCACATGGAAATTGAGGGAGGTCCTTAATTACACAAGAAAATGTCACATTTATGCCAAAAGAACTGAAACGCTTGTTGGTTTCGGTTAACGAAACAATTAATTCAATTTTTAGCAGCCATGTTGTTGAGACAATCCCTGAGTCCTGGAATCTCCTGAGCTGGAAAGGACCCACAAGGATCACCAAGGTTGATTTTTACCCAGATGAGTTCTTAAACTCTTATAAATTCAGCACTAAGATCAAATGGATTTTTAAAGCCCTTCATCACACGCATCCAATAAGCTCAGATTCCCAAAAACCCCAATAGTCTCTCACAGGCAGAGCAGGACAAATCCCATGGGCTGAATTCCTTCCTTCCTCAGGGAATGGGATGGGATGGGATGGGATGGGATGGGATGGGATGGGATGGGATGGGATGGGATGGGATGGGATGGGATGGGATGGGATGGGATGGGGTGGGATGGGGTGGGATGGGGTGGGATGGGATGGGATGGGATGGGATGGGATGGGATGGGATGGGATGGGATGGGATGGGATGGGATGGGATGGGATGGGATGGGAGCTCTGATTGAGTCATGGCTGCAGAAATCCAGAACCGAGTGCTGCACTTAAAAACCCCCTTTTATAGAATCCCAGAGTGGTTTGGGTTGGAAGGGACCTCAAAGATCATCTCATTCCCATCCAGCCTGGCCTTGGAAACCTCCAGGGATGGGGATGCTGATGGCTGGGTGATGTTACTTTTCTAAAGAAAACAATAAAGTAGTTTTTTGTTTGTTTTTTTTTTTTTTTTTTTCCTAGATCAATGCAAAGAAAGTGGATAATGGTGGCCTTGCTTCTTGAAAAAATGGGCCAAACATAAAATAGTGATTTGAGGTATTTTTTTATTTAATAATTTTTTCTTGCTTAATAAAATATTTATTTAATTATTTTTATTTATTTTTTTTAATTAAGTAAAACGTCCATTTCTTCTCAGTATAAAGCCTTAGAGTCACAACAAACAATCTAATGGGTCCATCTGGGACAAAAATAAAAACCATTTAAATAAAAATGAAAACTATTTTAAAATATTTTTTTAAATTAAAAATAAAATTTTCTTGTAATTTCTGACTTCAGGAAACCATTGACTCCATCACTGCTGGGCACTGGATTCCCACACTGCTGAGACATTCCATCCATGGGGCAAGCAGCTTGTGATTCATCCATGATCCCAACTTCTCTCCTCCAAATTACCCTTCCATGTTTTGACATCAGTCATGTTCTACTCAAACCAGACCGTGCTGGTAAGGCAGGGAGGGAATGGATGGATAATGACCTGGATAAATGAAAACTGGCTTGTCAGGTCATGGGGATCCACGTAACTGCTGATTTCATCCCAAATAAAGATGTGACCTGTAATTCAATCCAGTGCCTGCAAGCAGCACAATTCCCCTAAGGGGGAAAAATTCCATTTCTGAATGCTGGATGTGGAGGCTGTGCCTTCCCTCTGGTGCAGGCATCTGCTCTGGACCTATGGGATAGGTGACAGCAAGGGGGACAAGGATTTCTTCAGCTTTTTGCCTTCATGACCCCATTGTGGAGAATGAAATTAAAAATTAAATTAACTGCCTGATAACAAGGTGCTCCCATTGCCAGAGGAATTCCCTCCCAAGGTCTCCACTCCTGCATCGATGAATAACTTTAATGTTGAGGCTGTTTTCACACACATGAGAGCTGCTTAAGGGACAGTGGTTTTTAACTTGATTTTTGACTTGGGTTTGATGGGAGTGAAGTATTGTATTTGCAGAGAGCCCCGACAAAGGGAGGAATGCTGAATCTGACTCCATGTTCTCAGAAGGCTAATTAATTATTTTATGATACTATATTATATTAAAGAATACAGAAAGGATACTTACAGAAGGTCAAAAAGATAATAATGAAAACTCATGACTCTTTCCAGAGTCTGTCACAGCTTGGCCCTGATTGGCCAAAGAGTCAAAACAACTCACAGCAGAATCCAATGAAACAATCACCTGTGGGTAAACAATCTCCAAGCACATTCCAAAGTCACAAAACACAGGAGAAGCAAATGAGATAATATTGTTTTCCTTTTTCTCTGAGGCTTCTCAGCTTCCCAGGAGAAAAATCCTGGGTGAAGGGATTTTTCAGAGAATGTGAACGCCACAGAGAAGGGGTTGGTTGAGAGTTGCAGAGCAGCAAAAGAGAGATGAGATGGGAAGGCGAAAAGGGGAAAGCAGAGGAATTTGTGGGATTTGCTCGAGTTCATCCACTTATTATTAAAGGGCAAATGAGAAGCGACAGGGAGGTAACGCTGAGCAGGCCTCGGCCATCCCACAAAACATCTCCCATAATTTCAGGGAGCAGGAACTCCAGTTGAAAGATTTTTGGAGCTGGCCACGGCGCTGTCATGGGATTGGGGAGAGGAAGAGGAGGGGGGAATGGCTGGGGAGGGGGCAGAACTCATGGAGAGGAGTGGGAGCAAGGCTGAGGTCAAGGCCGAGGTGTTGGGGGCAGCTCCCGTTACATGGAGACCAAATCTGCTGCTGGGTTGGGATGCACTGGGACAAGGAGCACGTCATAAACTCCAGGCTGGAGTGGGGTAGGGCTGGGAAAGGCTGAGTCCCCTCCAGGGTGGCTGCTGAGGCCACATTACCTGACATTTCCCCCGCCCCAGCGCGACGTGACTCAAGTGCCGGGGGTTGCATTAAGGAGGTGTGAACATCATGAGCCTGGAAAGCAGCCAAAGCTTGGGAAGGTCAAGAGAGGAATTTTTCCACCAAGTTCAACTGGACTTTCAATCAATTCCAGCTTCACCCTGTGACTTTCCCTACGTGTACCCAAAAAAATGAGGTGACGTGCCACGTAACGAGTGAGACCACACAGGGCTGACTCACTCAGGGCTCCTCTCATGCAACGTTTGCTGAGGACATCTGGGAACATTCTGTTTGAGCTGCATGAAAAAGGGGTGTCCAAAAAGGTGTTTTGCTATTTTTTTCAAAGGAAGAAGTGGCTGAACACAGGCAGAAAGTTGTTCAAAGTATGGAAAGGACATGAAAAATTAGGACTGGAAAGATGACAGCAAATGATGGGCAAATCCTGGGATGAGTTTATGGCTTTAGGGACATTTTCAGCCACTGAGGGGAGGTTGTTCAGACAGCCAAACCTCAGCTGCTGCACCCTCACTCAGAAATACAAATCCCTAACAGCCCAAAAGGTGCTGGCAGGGTGACAACACTGAGATCAGCGAGGGAATTCCATGTTGTGATGGAGAAGCAGTTGCTCCATTTCCTTGGTAGGTCCTCGTCTGGTTGGGCTGCCTTTGCAGATCTCACCCCAAGTGCTGAAATTCATCTTCAGCTTTGCCATCAGCTCTCCAATAAATTACCCTGGAGAGGTGTTTAGAGACCCCATAGCTCGCAACGTGCTTGGGGAAAAGCACTAAAGAATGATGAAGAGCTGCTGAAATTTTATGTTACAAATATTTTTACAGCTTTAGCCCCTATTTTTAGTTAACAAATCATCTATGGACCAATTATAATTTCCTTCACACGTATTAAGTACACAGAAGAATTCGCCAAACACACTGGTGCTAACCCCAAACATTCAAAAAACATGAGTCAGCCCCTCTCACTGCCTTCCCCCCTCCCACCCTGGGCTTATAATGAACTTAAACTTCATCAGACTTCGGCAAAAATAAATGTAGGCTCTTTATTTGCCTTCTTATATTCGAAATTTTTCCATTTTGCCTCTTTAAGGTTTCTTCTGCACCTCTGAGGATTAGGTAAAAGAAAACAAATGTTTTCTCCTATTTACTTGTCTTCTGGAGTGAGGGATGCCTAAAAATCCCTCCAGGTAAAGATTGTGACAACTCCTGCAATCCCTGGATTTCCCCATTTTGGTTGGGTCCATGTGCTCTTACCTTGGTTTTCCTTCATTATGTGGAATATGTAAGTGAAAAAAAATCATATGATTACTGCTCCATCTTCCCAGTGTGACTGAGGGCATGGTCAGACCTTCAAAATGCTGGAACAATTTTAAACCTTCCAGCTTTTTTAAAGGGAAGGTCATTTTCCTTTTCTCCGAGCTGGTCATGGGTGATCGAAGGCCTTTATTCCCTTTCCCAAACACCAACACCATGTCCAACACCACCTGAGATGCTCCTGAAAACCAAAACACCAACAGTTTTATTTTTGTGAAGACCTATCTTTAAACATCAGCATTTACTGATTTATTCACATTGTGCTTTTTTCTGAATTCCAAATATCCATAAATTAATTCTCTGTCAGTTTCCATTTTGCTGATGGGGTCACATTGGAAAAAAATGCTCAAGGAATCCTCTTTTCCCTTAATTTCACTCATTCCAGAGGATCACAGTTAATGTCTGTACCAGAGGAAAAGTCCCAGCCTCATCATCCAGCACTCAGGGATGTGAAGCAAAACCCCACAAGGATCCCAACCCCCTTTATCAGTGTGCACCAAATCCCTTGGAAAAGCAGGAGCAGAGACCTGGAGGAGTGCTCCTGGATAACCAGAACCAAGGACACCTGGGGAAGGTCCAGATGCTTTGCAGGACAAGAAGAGCTTGAGAGAAAAGTGGAATAGGATGAGCTTAACACCTCCAAATCCAATCCTTGTCTTTCCAAGGGATCTGGAGATAATAACAACTCTTATTTTAAGGTCATAACTTCAATGATTTTTAAATCAAATATAGATAAAGACATCAACTGTGTCTGGCTTTCCACATGGCTGGAACTTCAAAGAGGATTTTGGTGCTCTTTGCACTTTGGGACTTTCTTTTTATGTCTTCAAACAGGGCCACAGAAACACTCAGCAAACACAGAATCATCTGCACAAAGCTTCTTTCTGGACCAGTGCTCTGTGGCAGACACTGAAGTCAATCCCTCCTGGCCTGTGTGGTTTTGTGAGAATCCAGGAAAAAAAAAAAAAAAAGGAAAATAAAAAAAGGTAAAAAGCAAAATTCACCAGATCAGCTTTCTAAGCAGTGACTTTCCCTGAGCTTTCCTAGAAACCCTGCTCTGCTTTTCCCATCTCCTGCCAAGCTGTATAGAATTGGATGAGCATAATTTTTCTTTTGCTCCTTCCCCATGAGCCTGTGCCAGCGCGAGGAAGTTTATTTTTGTAACTTAACCCCCTCTTGCAAAGTGCACTTAAAGCACCTGGCTTTCCATTTTGAATTAAACCAGAACTGACCCTACTTTGCTGAAAATGTGGCTGTTCTTTATTTGACGTGCAGGGCTTTGAGTCAGCTGTAATGGGCTGGGGTTAAGAGAGTCTCTGGTGAGGAAAATTTGGAGAAGAGAGAGCAGCTGGAAGTAAAATTGATTTTAAAAATCCCTGAGATGCTCAGAGACAGCCCTGTCTGACAGCCTTCAAATTCTACCTGCTGCGAAGGAAAACCCATTTGGGGTGTTTTGCTTGGTTGGCTTTGCTTTTATTTTTCTTTCAAACAGGTTTCTAGAGGCCTTGAATGAAATTGAACCTGGAGGCCAGGGAGGGAAGGGGTGTCTGGAGGCTGTAAAGGCAGAATTGAGTGACTTGCACAGACTTCAATAATTTGCAGACATCTGATATTAAAATGAGAGAAATCCCACCCCCACATGCACGGCCTGGGAACTGTGCCCTGCAGACACTTTTAATGGCTCCTGTGGCTCCGTGCACCCCAACCTTCCAGGAACGCCTTTTGCCGGGATATTTATTGATTTTTCTGGATCTAAACAAAAGCCCAGGAAAGCAGGGCGGCGGGAAAACAAAAAAAATTAATAATAAAAAGATAGAAATAAGATGAAAACCAGCTGATAGCTCAGCCTCAGGGAATTCTTAGGGCTCTCTGCAAAGACAGACATCCAAGGAGACGTGGCAGCCTTGTGGATCTGGGAGAAGCAGGTCAGGACGTCAAAGGGAGTTAAGAAAGTTGGAAAAATCACTGAGCAGGAGTCATTAAGGGCACCCATCACACTAAGCCTGGTAACTAATCCTGAAGCCTTATCTGCTCCCAGTGAGAAGCCTGTGATCAAGAGCAGAGGATAAAAATTGTAGGCTTCAAAGGGGAAAATTAGTTTATATCAGAATCTGGAGCACCCAAGGCCTAATAATTAACTAATTTGGAGGTTTCTGTCATTGTTATTGCTCAGTAAATTAATGCCTTAATGTTGGAAAAAGAATTCTCAGCAGAACAGGTTTGCAGATCAGAGGTAATATACTGAAACGAAGTATTTAGCTCACTTTGATTCACCCCTCTTCCATTCCTAATCCTCAGAATGATCCCCTGACATGGATTCATTTATGACAGGATCCTGTGGAATCAGATAATTTTCCCTCTAAAGGAAAACATTAAAAAAAAATATTTTATATAAGATTTCTGATTTTAAGTGGGTAATAATGACTGAAATGAACATCACACCTCCTTTTTCCTTTATACCAACCCCAGTTTTCACCCGGACAATGAGGATGATGCCGTTGCACACTTCAGATGATCAATAAGCCACAAAATAAAAGTAATTTTGTAGCAGTGGAGACTTTGAAACCACTTCCTAGAGCAGCCAGACTTACCCAGTGTTGTCTTCAGCACCAGCTCTGTTCTTTAATTTAGCTCTGGATCAGTCACTCTGCTCCTAGAATTCCATCTTTTGATTCCATTCCCTGTAAATGATGAGCAATGCTGAATTCAGAATCCCTGGAGCAAGAGAAACAAGGGCCCTTCTTCACAGCTTTGGGTCATTTTGAAACGAGTGGCTTTTCCAGAGGCCCAAAGGAATTCTGCCAGCCTGACATCACTGCTTGTCCCAGGGCTGGGGGTGACCAGTGACATGCCACCCTGCCTGGCTCATGAAAGGCCATCCCTCAATGGCAGATGAGAAATATTTTCCTGAGTCCTTTTTCATAGTTTTTTTCACAAAAACTGGGTGTAAGGCGAGAGCTCATCCACCCATCTGTGAATTCTCCTCATCTCTGACCCTGCTTTGAGCACGAGGTTGGACAAGGTGAGCTGAAGCCTCCTCTGACCTGAATCTCCCCGTCTTATGGTCTGGCTGCCAGGGAAAATTGTCTTGGGAATGGGAAGGAAGGGAGACAATCACTGCAGGTGATTGAGGTTCCCACATGCAGGGACTTGGAGGGAGTCTGGCAAACCAAAATAAGGAGAGAAGAGACAGATTCCCACCAGGAATCCAGGCAAACTCAGCTTGGAGGGGCTGAACCATGAGGAGACAGCCATGGAATCAGGGAAGTTGGACAGGACCACGCAGATCATCGAGCCCAACCATGTCCACCAATAAATAATTTCTTGTCCAGAAATCTTTTAACACTTCCAAGGACAGCAATTCCACCACTTCCCTGGGCAGCCTGGTCCAATGCTTGAGCATCCTTTCCATGGATAAATTTTTCCTAATATCCAATCTAAAAAACAAACTCCATCCCATATCCTGCCGGGAACAGTGCACGGATGAGTCACTGCAGACGTTGCGTTTGGGTCTTGCTCCTGAGGCTGTTTGATCCCTTTGCTACTTCCTAACCTTTGTCCTGCCTCCCAACTTTCCATTTGTGTCTGCGCCGCCGTTCCCGACCTTCGGCTGCCGTGCCAAATTTTTCTGTGACTGTATCACTCCATATCTGAGCTGCAAACCTCAACCACAGCGCGGTCCCCTGCTTCAAATTCATCAAGAGAACATATGGAGAGCTGCTTTTTATATTTGGCCCCCAGCAATAACCTCAGAATTTTCCCACATGCTGAGATGAGACATCGTTCATTTTTAGAATCCCTCTTTTCTCTCCTTATTTAGAGATGTTTCACCATTGGCTCATTGGGTTTTTTTGTCAATTCTGGGGTGGTTGGGTCACTTGGTGCCATCATGGGGCAAACAGAACAGTGAACTTTTATTTCCACATTATTAATCAGATCTTTTTACAACCCCAAAGGTGCTGTGAACTGTGCTGGGGAGTTTTAATTATTCACTGACCCTCAAAGACAGTAGGGAAAGCTAAAACTGTCCTGTTTTTCATGCTTCTTGTTTATTCATCAAGATTTAGGGGGGAAAAGGAAGAGGGGGGAAGGAGTGAATGGCATCTGTGACTTTTCTGCTGTGAATAGCAGAGCAGAGAAGGCCACATTCAAAATTTTGAATATATGTCCTTTTTAAAAGATTAAAAATGCAGCAGGAGCAAGCTATCTATGGAGCAGGTTGAAGGGGACTCATGGCAAAGATGATCCCATGGTCCTGTTTAGTAAAATAAAAGTAAAATCAGGAAAACCAGGGCAGCTGCTTCTCAGAGAGGGGATGGGCCTTTGATGGGTATCCCTGAGAAGGAAAGGCCCACCCCAGGCACAGCTGAGCTTGCTCAAAATACAGATAGAACTGACAGACAGACAGACAGACAGACTGTTCCTAGAGGGACCACAGCTCTCCAGCCTCCTGCCAGAAATCCACGAGGCCAACGTGTTCCAAGTACTGCTGAGCAAGGCCCTACGAAACGAGGAGAAATGACCACAAATATGCCTGTGTTGGAAATTCCTGAGGAGCTGGCACTGCTGGCAGTACTGCTTGGAAAGGGAGCAGCCAAATCCATGAGGAGCATCCTCGGCAAGGGGGGAATTTGCAGAGAGCGGCCGCGCGTCCAAGCCAATCCAGCCTGGAGCCGTTTGGAAAAGGGAAAAATTTTCTTTTTTTACAAAACAACTTTCCAATTTGTGCACATCCCTCCAAAGGAAGAACCCACTGCTGGGGGCATCTGCAGGGTCTCACAAACCTCTGCTCTCTCTCAGTGGATCAAAACCCAAAGTTGGAGCCTTAATTCAAGGAAATCACAACCTGAGAGACAGAAAGTGAGGAAAGGCAGTCAGTATTAACCAGAGAGTTTTCCAAGATCTGGCATCTTGCCTTCTCTTTAAATATAAAGAATGTGGGGGGAAATAGACCCCCTTTTTTTTTTGTGCTTTTTATTCTGAATCTGGCAATGAAGATACCATGGAGGATAATTCCACAGAGAACTGGGGGTTGAACAAACATATTCCAGAAAGCAAACATATTACAGAGAACAAACAGAAATCAAATGTATTACAGAGAACATATTCCAGCCTCCAGGTGCAGCACATGGGTGCCATAACCTCAGGAGAGCTATCTCCTGCTCCTTCTGTTGTCCATCCTTCCTCAGAATCTGTGTTTAGGGTTGGGTCCCAAAAGGAGCCTCAAAGCCCTTGATAAGGTGTCTGTTCAGACACCATCCCAAAGTGAACACAAAGTCTTTCTCCATCCTATTTCAACCAACACCCCACTGATCTTTCCTGCTGCCACACCATGAAGTCCATAGTTAATATCATCGTTAATAGATTCAGGGAAATGCTCTTTTTTTCCTGGGCCACCATGGAGGGATGGTGTGGGAGCAGTGGTCAGGCTGAACTTTGGATTCTGCTTCCACCAGTACTGAAAGACCTGAAGAAACAGCAGGTCTGTGATGAACAGCTTGGACATGGAACATCACTCTGTGCTCTTGTATTTCCATGAGGACTGAGGAAGAAATTGCAGTTTTCCACATGGAGGTAGGGTTGCATGGCCTTTCTCAATTTGGGAAATGGGATTTTAGTCCTCACTAATATTTTTTTTCCTCTCTGCTTCCTGTCTCCTAAACTCCAGAGCATCAACCTTTTTCCTCGCTGTGAAAAGATCCAAACCCCCATTTGTCCCAGATAACATATTTTGGATTGTTTGATACCACACTGCTGTGTTTCCAATTAGGTTTCCTTGCTTTTATCTTTTTCTGTGTAATCTATTCAGTCCCTCCCCCTAATTAGAACCTTATTTGCCTTTTCCCCCCTTTCAACAGTGTTTATCCTTCACATTGTTCCCTCCATCCCTGCTCAGCGAGACTGACTTCTGTTATCTTTGTTTTTTAAATATATGTTTAGGTTTTATTGGCACAGACATTTGTTTGAGCGGTCCAACTATTCATTACAGACCTCATGATTTTCCACAGTAAATTTTCGAGACAATCAACACAGATCAACATTATTTCGTGTCTCATTCCACATTCTTTCGGAGAGTTATGTGTTATGAACAGCCCAATGCTTCAGATTATTACCTTCCATACACAAGATACCCTCGGAATCAGAGGATATCTGATGATATTCTGATGGCTAGACTTCCAGATGTTTTATTTTATTTATCCTACTTGGCTTGTTTTCTAGGACTAAGTCCAAACCAGCCTCGAATCTCAGGGGTTGCTCAACAAATTCTGTGAGGGGCTGTGAAAAGTTATAAAGCAGAGGGGGGAAAAGTCTTTGCACAACAAATAATTCTGCAAACTCCAGTATTGTCCTTGTGTATTTAAAATAAATGTTGATGAATAACATTGTAAGAAGATTAATAAGGAATTTTAACATGGACTTTTGGGACAGCATGGAAATTCCCAAAATAAACTGATTTCTTGCTGACACAAGTCAGGAAGAAACTTTGCAAGGGCAGCTTTCCCTAAGTGTTATTATTAATATTTCTCCTTTAGAAGACGGCTCTTTGGGAGTCAGGAGGGGTTCTGGATGTGTATTTGAGTCAGGATATCAGCCTCCATTCCCAGAAAATAAATGGAGCTGAGAAGAGAGGAAGAAAACCACGTGCTGTGGTGCCCTCCTGCCCATGTGGAGCCCCATGGAGCTCAGAACCGAAGAACACCTTCCTGGAAGGAATTACCACATCCACCTGAGCAAGAGAGCACGTCCAGAGGTAAACAAAGAGGTAGAAGAGGCCCAAGGGACTCAAAATTCGGCAGAATAAGCAAGCCAGTAAGTTAACAATTGACAATTTCACCTCAGTATATAAAGACATTGACACATTTCACTTACTGATAGGCAAGAGGGGTATTATCATAAAATGAAAATTTTATGAAAATTTAATAAACATTTTGGTGAAAACGTTTTATGAAAAAATTGTATTAAATTTTTCTTCCCTGAGAAGAAACCATTTCAGTCCACTCTACTTTCCCTGTAGTTCCTCCCAGGTTTTGGTATCAAATGAGGAAATTCAGGGGTTTGGAATTAAGGATTTGCATTTAGGTGGGGGGATTTTTACTTCCAGAAAAACCTAATTCCACCAGAAAAATCATCAAATTAATGATGGACACCATCATGGGTTGGTTATCCCGAGAAAAGCTGGATTGCCTGGCAGCTTTGGAGTCATCATCCCATTCCCTGGACCACTTGGGCTGGGGACCTCCCCAGGGTAGGAGGAATCCTCTGATTCTGGATCTGGATTGGGAGGAAGGTTTGTGGTGGTGCCAGTCATCCAGATCCAGAAAAAAGGGATCTCATTTATCCCAGTGTCATCTCTCATCAATGGGAGATAAAAGCCAACCCTGGAAGTGTCCAAAAGTTCTGTGGGTGTGGCACTTGGGGACATGGATTATTGGTGGGCTTGGGTGAGGATCTTGGAAGGTTCTGCCAACCTTAATGATTCCATGATTCCACTCTGCTTCCTTCAGTGGAAACCGCAAGTTCAGTCACAGGTGGATAATCCCTGCATTGTCCCTCCACGATTCCCATGGATTTTCAGCTCCCAAATCATGGATATGAGCTGAACCAACCACATAACCCAAGCACCCAGCCCAGCCTTGTCAAGTTGCTCTGGAATTCCTCTCATCAGGTTTTGTGGCCTTGATTCCTCACAGCCAGGCCCTCCAACACCAGCAGGGTTCTTGGGAAAGGCAGCAAAATGAGACAAAAAAGACAAAAACGCCCCAATTTTTGTGAGTGCTCAAGGAAGTTTAGAAGCCTTTTTGTAATTTTAAGCCTTTCCCCCCAATTTCATGTAAATCTCTTTCTGTTCTTTCAAACCAAGTTCAAAACTCACAGGCTGAAATTCACAATACCCAAAAAGAAAAGGAAAAAAAAAAAGAAAAGGTAGGAAATTTGAGGATTTTCCCACCCCACCCCACTTTCAACAGCTTCCAAACCTTTTTACTACGACGGCCTGAGAGGGCTCTTTATTTTTACAGCTGCTGCATACCTACTTCTCCTCGCTGGAAGACGCACACGCAGCTCCAGCGATCCTAATCTTTTCATTCCAGGAAAGGAACCAGCTGTAAATCCACTGGAGCAAGATCAGGATACAGCACCAGGGCTGTTCTGCCCTCCTGCTGCTTAAGACTTCCCCTGAACCTCTCTCACACTCAGCCCTGTCGTGGCTCCAGGAGCCTGTGTTTTGAGAATCCCTTCCCATCTCCCCGTCCAGCCCTTAAAGACACTGGAATTTAGGATTTTCCAGACCTGGTGAGACACCCCTGGAAAGCAGCACTGGAATCAGGTTGGGATGGGTGGGGGTTTTGGTTTCTTCCAGGCTGAGAGCACCCGAGAGAGGGGCTTGGTTTGCATCCGCTCCCAATTTCCAAACAAATGGCAGGGATAAACTTACTCCATGCCCCCTCCCTGTCCCTGGGTGATGCAAATGAAATTTATTTAATGATGTGCAGGGCTTGAAAGCACAGCTTCTTCCCACTTTCACTCCAAGCAGGATTTTTCCCTATCCTTGCTGATGTCTTGTCATAGGGCAGACTGTAAGAACAACAAAAATACTGGCATTATCTGAAAAAAAAAAAAATCCTATAAAGACTGAGAATTTCCCTGCAGCCCTGGAAAACTGCTCACGGAGTCACCTTGTATCCATGAAAACGTCACCTCCAGGGTGAGTCTTTCCCAAATTTTCGCGGTAACCTGGTGCGAGTGTGTACAAACACTCACAATGAGTGCTTAGCAACCCCTCCTGCCAGCCCAGGCAGGGGCAGAGGGAACAGAAATGTGTGGGGAGCTCTCCAGCTCTTCCTGCAAGGAAAATAAAGCAGCAAGGAACGGTAAAACCTGGGCTGGGCTGACGCGGAGGAGGTGGACCTTTTTTCCTCTTTCCCTCTTTCCCTCTTTCCCTCTCTCCCTCCTTCCCTCTTTCCCTCTTGTCCCCTCTCCCTCTTTTCCTCTCTCCCTCTTTCCCTCTTTCCATGCTGTGAACATAAGCCTGGCTTTGTCTTTTTGGACTTGGCCAGTCTGATTTGGGTTCCAGAGACCCTCTGTCCTCAGTAAAAGTGGCACAAATGAAATATAAAAATAAATAAATGAAAATTAAAATAAAATAAGTATAAATATAAATTTTAAAATAAATATAAATTCAAATGCAAATATAAAAAATATAAATGTAAATAACTATAATTATAACTATAACTATAACTATAACTAAAGATTTATTAAAAATAAAAATAAAAAAATAAAAATAAAAATAAAAATAAAAATAAAAATAAAAATAAAAATAAAAATAAAAATAAAAATAGAAATAGAAATAATAGAAATAGAAATAAATAGAAATAAATAGAAATAAATAGAAATTAATAGAAATAAATAAAAATTAATAGAAATAAATAAAAATGAATAGAAATAAATAAAAATGAATAGAAATAAATAGAAATAGGGGTGGAGGGATGTCTGTTGTGTGTGGTTATAGGGAAGGAGGAGGCAGCCCAAAGTTCAGGAGATCTGCAGGACTTTTCCACACGTGTGCTGTCATTTCTTATCCTGTCTGCATCCAGGGTGTCCCAGTAAGGGGGAATGTGGCCATTGGCCATGGAATTGGATCATCACTCTCAGGGCCAGGAAATGAAGAGATTCTGAGCCCAAATGCCACAACACAACCCCCAAGGATCTGCTGACTGTCCTCCAGAGATGAACAGGCAGGACAACACCCCACTGAGGGCTGGCCATGACATGACCCAGTTTTCCCACCTTTGGGACATCCACTTTGATGTTTGGTGGCAGTTTTGGAGATGGGGGTGCCTATATTCACTCAGGAATGATATCCTAACATGGAGATGATCCAGTGCATTCATGGGATACAATCCTTTGTCACATAAAAATATTCAAAGACACGGATTCCAGTCTAAGATCTGCTGGCCATTTGTGGGCAGCTGTGACACTCCTAATCCACCACATTTAAAGGAAATAATGTCTTTTCCCAACCTTTGTTGGCAATGTCACCTCATTGCTCACTTGGGGACAACAGTGCCTTGCTCAATCCTTCACCCTCATGGGACACCTCAGCACAAAACCTGTTTTTTTTGGTTTTCTGAGAGGCCAGGAAAAATAATTTCTTCACTGGGGTAGAGTTATGGGAGATGGGCATGTGTGTCACCAGGATGATGTTAATTTGTCACCAGCTTCTCTTCTTTCCCGGAGTCTCCTGAATACATTAAACTGCCTTAAAATCCAGAGCCTGGAATGTGAAATGTTACTGAGTGGGTGTTAATGATTCCCAGTCAAAACTCAGCGACAAGGCGCTGTGCAGTTTCTTAACAAGCATTTAATAAGCACAGCAACCCTTGTGAGTTATGTTTGGAAAAATCCTTCAAATATTTGTGAGTTGGAATATATTTTAAATTACTACTCTTGGGTAGCTCCTCCTGCAGACATCCTTCTTTCTCTCGCTGGAATTCCACTCATGTTCCTTCCCAGGTAACTCATCCAAATGGAGAGTTGACCGCAGGACACCCTCAGAGCTGGAGAAGAATGGCAGAATCTCAGATATTCACCTGCTGAACAGTGAACACCCTTAGCAGACCCTCTCTGCTGTCCCTTGAAGATTGATTTAGCTGAGGACATTTAAATTTCCTCCCATCCCAGCATCATTTCAGCCTTGGGATTAATACCTGCCTTAGCTCCGTGCCATAAACCCATAAAAAGTCAACCTGGACCACACAACACCCATTTCCTGCTCCTGCATCCACCAATTCCATCCATGATTTGTCTTTCCTGCTCATGCCTGTGCTGTGCTCCAGCCATACAAATGTCAGCTGAAAGGGACACCAGCTGCTCTGCAATCCTCAGAGGCAATTTCTAGGCACAGCTCATAAATACCAGCTCTTAAATTTGGCTGCGTCTGAGCCTCTCTAGCCCGGCTCTGCTGCCCTGCTCTCCACGTCTGCAAGGATTAAAGCTCCCCCCAGCCCTGCCCCTCCCTGTCTTTGATCCTTTTGTCTGGCCTGAAGAAATCCAAGCTGAGATAGAAAGCATGTGGGATACATCAGCCTGGTAGAAAGCTCCTCCGTGTATTTGCCTTCTTCTGGAGGAGTGAGATTTTTGTGGTATGATGCACAGAGCCAAACCTGCCAGCATTCCCTGGAAAGCAAGGAGAAGGGAGGGTGGGGGGGGGGGGGGGGGGAAGAAAAATCTGAGCTCATTATTTGAGACCTGAACGTGTCATTACACAAATATATCCTCGTCATTAAACAAAACACCCACCCAGCTGATTTCCCCAGTGCCACCTTGGTCAAGGGGCCCTGAGGAACGGGAGTTGGAGGCTGGGAATATTGATCCATCTGGAGGGTGAGGGCTGGGCTTGTCCGTGCTGGTGAGGAGGAACAGCTGGAGGGAGCATTCCCCAGCAGAGCAACAGCTGGATGCCCCTGCCTTCATCCCAGCCACATCTGGCAGAGGCACAGCAGCGCTGCCACAGCTCCTCAGGATCCCCATTCCAATGCTGCTTCTATGGATTATTTCCCTCCCAAAAATCTTCATGCATCCCTTTCCAGTGCTGCTTCCATGGGTTATTTCCCTCACATCAAATCTTCAGCTCCGCTTTCCAGTGCTGCTTCTATGGGCTCTTTCCCTCCCAAAAAATCCTCATGCTTCCATGGGTTATTTCCCCAAAAATCCTCAGGCTCCCCTTTCCAGTGCTGCTTCCATGGGTTATTTCCCAAAAAATCCCCAGGCTCCCCTTTCCTGCACTGCTTCCAGGGTTTTTTTCCCTCCCAAAAAAATCCTCAGCTTTTGGCTGTTTGTCACCCCGAGTGTCCCCTCAGGCAGTGACACAGCACAGCCCTGGCTTCTGCCAGAGTGACCAGGAGCCAGGGATTGTGTCCTGTCCATCCTGCAGGAATGACAAGGAGCCAGGGATTGTGTCCCATCCATCCCATGGGAATGATGACCAGGAGCCAGGGATTGTGTCCCGTCCATCCCGCGGGAATGACCTGGAGCGGTTCCAAGCCCAGCAGCCAGCTGCAGCCAGGGGTGCCAGGGCCATTCCAGGGGCAGCAGCTGCCTCATGGGCTCTGTCACAGGACGTTCCTAAAGCCACCGGGTTCCCTCCCACGTGGAATACCCTCCTGGCTGGAACAAACTTTGTGTTTAACCACACAAAGGATCCCTCTCGGCTCCCCCTTGTCCCAAAGCTCTGACAAATCACTTTGCCCTCCTCGTGCGTGTCACAAAGGGCTTGTCACCCTCCCTCGGTGACACCATCCCTTCATGACACCATCCCAAAATCCCTCCTCCCGTCCCTGCCAGCCAGCCCACAAACCCGGCTCCCCCGGGATGTGTGGATGACCTCTCCCTGCAAGCATCCCCATCCCACCACCGTGCCTCAGAGGAGGGGTCAGCTCTGCAAGCCCTGAACCTCCTGTGCTTGCTGCAAAGCCACAGGGCTCTTTGACCATCTGAGGGTTTCCTTAATTAAAACTAGAAATCAAATTCTCAAAATAGATACGGCTCTATTTCGGGCTGAGTCCTGGGTTTGATTTTGTCCTGGTCAAACTGTCTCCTTCTCTTCCACTGGCTGGGAGCCTTTGGCCCCCAGGGGAATCAACTTGTTATAAAAGTGCTAAACAGCAGAGAAATAATTCCTGAAATAATGGGACACAGGACACAGGAATCAGCTAAATTGCTGGAATTTTAGTGCTCTTGCCCACGATGCATTTGTCACCACAAAGTGTGGAGTGCTCAGGGCCTGAAACACTTCTGGCACAGCTAAGGACAATAAAGCAAAGGCCCTTAAAATCATGGATATTAGAAAACCAGGAATAACAGACTTTTTATTCACACTGGGGAAACTGAGGCAAGACAACTGACTTGTCAGAAGGAGGCTTAAAGCCTCTTCAATGCACTAAATCCTTAATCTTCATTATAAATCAAATTACAAACGGGTGAGCAGGAGTATTACTAACATTGACTTCTAATTTAATTGTTTGGAAAAGCTCCTGGGAAAATCTGGGCCAAAAGAAAGATGTTCCCAACCTCTGTTTTTACAAGGCTGTAGGCTGAGGGGTGCAAAGCCTTCCAAGATGAATGCAATGCAAACATTATCTGTACCTGGAACAGAGGTTGTGTCCAAGGAATTGTCCAAGGCTGGACAGGGCTTGGAGCAGCCTGGGATAGTAGGAGGTGTCCCTGGCCATGGCAGGCCGTGGAACAAGATGATCTCTAAGGTCCTTTCCAACCCAAACCATTGATTTTATCATCTAAATCCTAAGCTGTTGGAGTTCTGGCTGCTGAGAATTCCAGACTTTCTGTGCTGCCAGGCACTGACCCCCAGGAGAACACTGCATTGACCTGAGGCCGTGGAGAAGCTTCCAAAATGGAATGACAGAACTGGGATTGTGGGTGTGGAGTTTGAATAGAAGTGTGTGATATCACAGGGTGGAAAACTTAGAGACTGGGGTTTTAGAATATAGTAATATATGTGAAGCAAGATGGAGGTTTTAGGGCAAAGGCTGGTCCTTCTTCTTCACCTTCTTCTTCCTTCTTCTCCATGGGGTTGAGTGGTTTTGTGTAATTGGAAAAAAAGTCCATATTTTGGACTTCGAGTGATTAGCTATTGTGTTAAAAGTGAAAATAATTTAGGTGTCAGTTCTTAATTGGATAGTTTAGCCTTAAAAGGCCTAGTAACCAAAGTCTTTTAAGGCTAAACTATCCAATTAAGAACTGACACCTAAATTATTAGATAGTTAGCCATTTTGTGCCTTGTTAGTGAAATACTGCAGAACTCACTGCTGTGAGACTGTAACATAGATAAGAAAAAATAAAGATCTAAGCTTGAATGTGAAATCCTGTCTTGAGAGCTCCAATCCCTACCTTGACAGAGGTAGAAAAAAGAAGCCGAAAAGTGGCACTATGCTTTCCCTAAAACCCCACAACAATCCCTGAGTGGCCTGAGGACATAAGCCATCAACTACACCACCCATCCAAAGAACCAGGGGATAAAATCCAACCTCAGCTGTCCTGGGAGGCAAATTTAGGGCAAATCTGGATGAGGATAAAACACCTCAGACTGGGTGAAAACCAAAATCAGGCTTGAACAGCTACATTTCACCTTTTCCCAGCCTTGGGATGAGAGAAGGGGAAAGGAAGTGATTTAGGACATGGAAGGGCTGGAGCGTGTCCAGGGAAGGGAACAGAGCTGGGAAGGGTCTGGAGCACCAGGAACAACTGAGGGAGCTGGGAAGGGGCTCAGCCTGGAACAAAGGAGGCTCAGGGGGGACCTTGTGGCTCTGCACAGCTCCTGACAGCAGGGGACAGCCGAGGGATCGGGCTCTGCTCCAGGGAACAGGGACAGGAGGAGAGGGAACGGCCTCAGGCTGGGCCAGGAGAGGTTTAGGTGGGATATTAGGGAAAATGTTTTCCCTGAAGGGGCTGTCCGGCGCTGGAACAGGCTGTCCAGGGAAGTGGTTGAGCAGCCATTCCTGGAGGTATTTAAAATATGTGTGGATTCGGCACTTGGGGACAGGGTTTAGTCATGGCCTTGGCAGTGCTGGGGCAATGGTTGGACTCAATGATCTTGGAGCTCTTTTCCAGCTGAGAATGACTCTGTGATTCTCTTTGCTTTCCTTTATTTGGTTTGCTTTGGTTTTCCTCGAGGTTCAGAAATGGGGATGGCTTTCTCCACAAATCCACACTTAATCAGGGTCAGAGCACCGTGCCTCTTCCCACTTCCCAACCACTGCGTCTGCTCTGCAGAACACCATTAATTAACCCCTGCACCAGAGCAGGGTTTGGCTCCTCTGCCCAATCCCCGGACAATTAAAGATGTTAAGGATGACACAGCCCCTGGGCGTACTGGGAAATGGGCTCAGACCACAAATTTGTTTCACGTCAGTCACCACCAACACTCCAGAGCCTTTGGCCACTGCTACCAAAACAGGCTGCTCCAAACTAGAAGAAAAACAGGAGAGGGATATTTTCTATTTTTCACAACAAAAGCAGATCCAACTTCTTCAGTGGTGCTGCTTGGTTGTCAATACTGGGACCTTTCTCAGAATCTCCACAGATGGAATAAAAACAAACATTGACTTTTCTTTTCTGGCCAGGTGTAATCAAGACAATAACAGAATGTGTTTATCTGGTGGACTTCATGAATTGCTTTCTCAGCCATCTTTCCAAGGTAAATGCAAGTTAGAGGGAATTCTGTTAAGGGCCAGATCCAGCCCTGGAATTCCCACCTGGATCCCAGCTCAGTGACACTGGATGTGATCAGCAACACAAATAACAAAGCAGCAAAGCAAGAAATCTGAAATAAAGGCTAAGACTAGACTTAGAGCTGGTTCTTGAGAGTAATTTTTTAAATTCCACATTTTATGGGAAGTGTGGGATCAATCAGGGTTAAAGCAAAGGTTACATCTCACTCTTCCCATCATCCACACTGACATTGCTGAGCCTGTGCTGAGCTGCACATAAAGTGATCAGAAGAGGTCATTAATTACTTCATTAAAGTGCTTTGCGCTCTCTCTGGGTGAGAATGTACCTGGGAATTGCAGTGGGATCAAAGGCAGGAGAAGTTTGGAGCCAGTCTGGACAATGGAGAAGCAGAAGAGGCCCTTGATGGCAGCTGTGCCTCATGAGCCATTCCTGCTCAGATTCTTGGACTTCTTTCAGGATCTTTCCACACCCTTCCCCTTCAAACACAAATATTTAAAAGTACAAATACAACACTGGGTGATTTTTAAGATCCCTTCCAACTCAAACTGTTCTACAATTCCATTCCTAAAATCACCCCTGACAAAGGGCACCCACCATCACCAGGATGAGCCACACAAAATCACCTTTTACTGAGATCTCCTGGTGCTGGTGAGACCATGACACACACACTGCACCCTCTGATCTCCTTTACACTCTGATACAATTCCCATATCCTGCAGCTTTAGGAGGATCAAGTCCAGATTCACAAATGTCTCCTTAAAACACAGGAGCCATGTTTAGAAAAAAAGAAAAAAAAAAAAGAAAAAAAAAAGAAAGAAGTCCCACTGCAAAATCTTCTGCAAAGACCAAATATGGTGTATTCTGTTTCCTTCTTTTCACCACTCACCGTGGTCTACCACAGCTGGAATTATTTGTGTGTCTTCAGTTGTCCCTAGGAAATTCCCAAGGAGAAAAACAGCCAATAACCCACATCAGGTTTCATGTAAAATCCAGGATTTGGAATAGGTGAAAGAACTGAGGGGAAGTTCTGCTCTCTGATGAGCAGTAATTTTTTAGTTATTATTATCCCAATTAGTACCCCTGAAAAGATTTGACTTCTGTCCTTGCCAGTGGATCCAAGACAGACAATAGCAGAACAAATTAAGAAAAACAATACTTTGGGACTTTTCCCTTCAGTCACGCACTGAATCAACCCCAGCAGGGGAGGCTGGAGGAGATTCCTTCACTGTTGCTGTGGTCTATAAGTGCTGCGCTTCACCAGAGCCTTTGAGGTCTCCACTGCAGGACTTTAATCCCACATTCCCAACAGCATCCAGCACACAAACGTGCTCTGTACCCAAGGCTGGTGGAAAAGAACCAGTCTCCCAGAATAATTCCCAATTCCTCATTCCTCTGGGTCCTGCCATGCCACGGCCTCAGGCTCAGGTTGTTCCATGTTCCTTCCCCTTCTCCACGGCCCCGTGTGAGGTCCTGCTGGAGCTGAAGCTGGAGAACAGCCAAGGTGACAAAGGGACACCTTCCCTTGGAGCTGTTGAGTGGAATGTCCTCGGTTTATGAACACTGGGGCAGTTCTGGGGCCACAGCCCTCGCAAGCACCATCAATCAGGGATTTTCATTTCCCACCCTCCCTGCTTTTTATGGCACCTCCCATGTCTGGGCAGGAGAAATGCTGTCGCTCCCAGCAGGTCGCTGCAGGTCACTGGAGTTGCTGGGCTGGGTGCTGAAATTATTTTTAATGCTCGGAGTGGAGCCTCCAGCAGATTCCTGATGAGGATTTTGGAAACCTGAGAATGAAAAAAAGACCTCAAATGTTCCAGCTCAATCCAAATTTTGTGAAAAATAGGATTTGTGTAACCTGGTGTTAGGGTGGATAGGTTTCTCACGGATAAAGTTGTGCAGATATTCCCAAAAATAAGTCCAGGACAGTAATAGATGGGAGTCTGTCGTACATAGTTCTAATATCTGAGGTATTTCTAATTTATTGATTTATTCAATATAAATCAATATATTTATTTATTTATTTAGCTACTGTTTTATCTATCACCTGAACAGTTCTAGATGTCAATGCTGAGATTATTGATTATAATCTCAGGGGATATTCTCAATTTTAAAGTACCATAACCAAGAAAAGAAACTAGTAAAAATACCTGAAATACCAGTTGAATTCCCTACATTGCGCATTCTCACGCTTTACTGGACATCTTCGGATATTAGAAATTAGAATTTTATAGGAATTCAAATAACAACAGGCACAAAGCTACCTAATCCAGAGCAGGAGTAAGGACTGTTCTTATTTTATGGAATAAGTCAAGAAATATCCAGAACTGATGTGGTTATTATATCCTAATGCTTTGGAGATATTATCATTTACTGGGATTTTCCCTTCAAAATATTTCTGACTTAGCAAAATTATAACTTTTTATTTAGAGCATGACAATCCTGCTTGATTAACCTGTAAATCCCACTCAGATAAGATTGCTTGGAAATTTGCTTGGTTCCAAAGGGCTCCTGGATTATTGTTTGTGATGGAAAATTTTCTAGTGGAAAAATGTAATTTCATCACAGAAAAACTTGCTTTTTCAGGAAGATACTACCTTAGACCCTGTCAGGTTCAGGGTATAATTTCCCATCAGAGAATGAAAAATATTCCCAAGGTTGGGAAAACAGATTGGATGAGCAAACCAGAGTCAGTGACCAACTTCTGGGATTTATGATGATGCAGGAATTTTATTCTGTAGGCACCCTTCCTTCCTATCTCTTTGCCTTTGGAACTCCTTTGTTTCCTGAAAAATTCTGCTGGCTTCAGACAAATATCAAATTTCTCAGTTATCCAGGTAGAAAGCAAAAAATACTGGCAGCATCTATCTGACAGCCATGGATTTTAAGAGAAAAGCTGAACTTGGCCCTGTGTTCCATTTCTTATCATTCAAGCCCTTGTGGTAATTCCAAATTCAGCCTGTTTCATTTTCAGACACAGGTGTGAAGGACACTTTTCCAAATGGCAGTGGAAGCCCTTAGTCCGAGGAGAGGGCTCCTTTAGCAGAGTGAGGAGGAACAAGTAGAGGAAGGCTAAGGAGCCATTCCAGCCTTGGGTGCAATCAGGATGACACCACACATCCTTCCTGGGTGCTCAGGAGCCTCAGTCTTCCCAAAATCCCAGGGGGCAGTGTCCGGGGGTGTAAGATATTGTGGATTCTATATCCCATCTGTCAGAGGTGGGGCAGTTATCCTCTGTTCATGGGGCAGTTTTCTTTATCTCTCCCACAGCCAATCCTCCCTCCAGGAGATCTCTGCTGTCCATGGCCACTGAGTGTCCCTGCAGGGCTGATCAAATTCCAGCATCCCATGGGGAGATGCTCCGCCCAGGGCAGGAGCCAAGCATTCCTACCTGGATACAATCTGAGCCTGGAACAGCACAGCAGCCTTTGCCCACTGCATTCCCAGAGGAGCAGCTTTCTCCTGCCCTGCATTGCCAGAGGAAGAGCAGGCCCATCTCCAGCAGCCCTGGAGCTGCAGAGGAAAACTGCAGCCTTGTGCAGGATCCCTGCTCCAGCAGAAGCACAGCTGGCACTGCAGGAGGGCTGAGCCCCCATGGGATGGGACTGTGCCACCACCCTGACCCACAGGGCTCAGCTCCTGCTCTGACTCTGGAGTGGTTTTGTTTTTTGGGTTTTTTGTTTGTACTATTGCATTTGTATTTTTGGTTTTCCTAGTAAAGAACTGTTATTCCTATTCCCATATCTTTGCCTGAGAGCCCCTTAATTCCAAAATTATAATAATTCAGAAGGAAGGGTTTGCATTTTCCGTTTCAGGGGAGGCTCTTGCCTTCCTTAGCAGACACTTGACCTTTCAAACCAAGACAGGCAGGTAAATGAAGCTCACCATGAAGTCCTCTCCCACCCATGCCTCTGTCCTTTCCAGAGCTTCCAGAGCCAAGTCCCTGAGTTATGGCGCAAAGTTCTTCCATGACTGTGGCACCTCAGGCTTCCCCACCCTCCTCTTTCCCACCACAGTTTGTGCCCAAGCCTGCCTTGCACCGTGGCCAGCAGCAGAGGAATTGCAGGGGCTGAATTCCCCCAGCAGGAAGGGGGCCAAGGTGCACCCAGGAATTTCCCCCAAAAGCACCAGGACTCCTCCAGCCTTCCCAGACATCTCCACGGCCTCCACCTCCCAAAGCTGCAGCCCAAAGATCCCAGGGCTTTGTGCAGCCACTCTGCTGCCCTGAGGGGAACAAGAAAGGTATTTTCTCTGCTTGTCCCTTAATTCAGTCGGCAAACATTCCCCACACAACACAGCTGGGCTGGGAAGAATGGCTGGAGGCACCATCTTGCATTTGCCCAATGGATTAGCTGGTAATTGCTGGGTGTCTCAAATGCAAAAGGGCTCCTGACTCCTGTGCATGGCAGGACAAGGCTTGGTCTTTATTTAATTTGTTGGTCATTATTATTTTCCTCCCCCTTTCTCACCCTGAGCCGTTTCCCAAATCCCTTTTCTCGGGAGGGAGAGGGAAGCAGGGGTGGGCTGTGGGGTTTTCATTAACAAAGCCTTGCGAGCCCAAGAGTGATTTTGGAAGGCAGGATATTGACCTTTATGGCTCCTAATGCCACATTACAACATCTAATCCCACATTCCAGGCTGGAAAATGGGGAAAGGATGGGCAGAAAAGAAAATGACACTCATTGTGCAAAATGCTCTGAAGGAAACGGAGGTCATTGCAAGGGAGGGGCAGAGACGTGGCAAAAAAAAAAATGGAACAAAATCATATTTGGGTGGATTTTTCTGGGTATGTACAGAAATTTCCAATGAACAGAGGAGCTCTGGAGCAATTTACCATAATGAGAATTTAATTTCCTCTCCTTGACTTCACATCACTCCCCACACCCTCCCAAAATTAATCTGATTATGACTCTTATCAAGCATTTATCACCCAGGAGGTGAGGGCAGAGCAAAGGCTGCCCCAGCCAGAGCCAGGGAGGAGTTGGACAGGAGGTGGGCAGTGATAAACACAGGCTGGGAAAGCTGGAGCTGCTCATCCTGGAGAAGGAAAAGCTCCCAGGAGACCTTAGAGCCCCTTCCAGCCTAAAGGGAACTTCCAAGAGAGCTGGAGAGCAGCTTTGGACAAAGGGCTTGGAGTGACAGGAAAAGGGGGAATGATTTTAAGCTGGAGGTGGGTAGGTTTAGATCAAATATTAAGAAGTTCTTCACTATAAAGGTGAAGAAACCTGGCACAGGGTGCCCAGAGCAGCTGTGGCTGCCCCTGAATCCCTGGAATTGTTCAAAGCCAGGCTGGACAGGGCTTGGAGCAGTCTGGGAGAGTGGAAGGTGTCCCTGTCCATGGCAGGGAAGGTCCCTTCCACCCCAAACCATTCCAACACTGTGTTAACAATCCTTCTGGATGAAAAGTGGGAAAACCCCATTTGTTTTCCCCTGTGGGAAAACCAGTAATACTGAAAGACAAAAGGCCCTCCCTGAGTACAGGGAGCAAACAGGGTCACCCCACCAATCCATCCTAAAGGGTGACAGTGTCCAGGACAAGCCAGCTCTGTCCCCATTATCTCCCAAAAATATTTCCTTCTTTGTACATTGTATGGATGTTAAATTCTGATTTCATCAGTCTGTGCATGTCTGAGCAAAACATCATTGAAAGTCTTGCTTCAAGGCACTGTTATACACATAAACAAGGAAGTGGGAAAAAGAGGGATTTGAGCAGAGCAGCCCTAAATAACCAATAAGATATCAGCCAAAAAAGAAGGAAAAAAAAAAAGAAAGAAGGGACTTTATAACATTGGAAAGTCAGCACTGATACCTGTGACCTAAAGAACATCTCAAAAGTTGAGTGATGAGAGCCAGTGATGTTTCCAGCACAGCCTTTCCCACTGGTGCTGACTGGGACATTCCAACTCTGTCTGACCATGAGTTGGTTATTCCTTACAGTGCTTTTTTACCAGCAGCAGTGACAAAGCAAGGAACAGTGACACAGTTTGTTGGAATCTTGGTGGCTGTCGAGCTCCTGAGAGGTTTTAATCTGGAAGTTTGTTTTTAATGTAAAAAGATGGAAATATCATGTGAAAACAATTTGATTTTGATAACACTTTATTCTAGGAAAAAACCCAATAGAAAATTGGTGCTTTAAGAATAAAATTCCCTCGTCTGCCATGTGCAGGGTGGGATGATTCATTATTCAAGCAATCTGGGGGAGAGAGAGGGTAAGGAAGGGGATTAACTTCTTGGGAAAGTTTACAGTGTTTTTTAAGTTACAGAATTCTCTTCAAAGCCAGGGGCAGATCCCACACATTTTGTGTGCCTTCCAGTCTGCCTCTCCGCAGATGACTGCGCTGATACATCCCCATGTAGAAACCCAGACATCCAACTAATAATTAGAGTTCATTATTGCAGCCTCAGGAAGGCTCCTGGTGTCTTTCTTAGAGCCCTGACTCCTCATCTTGTCTGGGGACAAGTGAGAAACCAGAGGCTGTGGCTGGAGATCTGAGAGCTGGGGATGAACATGCTGCTGGAAAATCACCCCTTGGTCCCTTTCCTTGATCACATTCCGGCTCCTCTGCTCAGACACCCCACTTTTAAACCATTTTTGGTTTACGTTCATGCAAATTAAACAAAATAAACCAAAGGAAATCAGCCCTGACTAGATCTGGGTTTGCTCCCTTTCCGCAAGACGCACACCAGGGCTTTGCTCGCAGCACAGCCAAAACCAAAGGACAATTAAACTCCAGGTTCCCTTTTAAATTAAACATTCCCTTCCAGGTCGTGGGTTCTGCTCCAAACCAGACAGTGAATCCACCAAGGGGTCGGTGAAAGAGTTCAGTGTTGTGGCACAGCTCCCTGAAAATCCCCCTCATGCCGCGGATCTCAGGGATGCCGACCCCATGAACTCCTGCTTAGGGATGGGAACATCCTGATTTTTCACCAGGTCTGCAGAGGGGGGAAGGGATGTTTGTTATTCTTGAGGAATTTTATTATTTTTTCCTGGATTCACAACAGCACAGAGGCTTGGAGGAGCTCGTTGCTTTGCTAATGTGTGGTTTGCAACAGGAGCTGCGGAAAGGCTCCTTGAAGGAAAACCAAGCTGGCTTCGGGAATGAGCCAAGCCCAAGTGTTTGGGAGGGATCGGGGGAAGAGGATGAGGAGTGGGGATGGGGAGAGGTTAAAGAGGGTAATAAGAGCTGTGTGTGGTACTTCCACACAGAAAAAAAACTCCTGAGGAATGGATTTGGGATGCCTCCCTTTGGAAACAGTTGAAAAAAGGGAGCAGAGGGCTGCATTTAAGAAGAGGTTAGAAATGTTTAAAGAGCAAATAGACCCAAAAAACCCCAAACCATGTCCTTGAGGGCTCCTCTCCCATCAGCATTCCCATTCCAGGAGAGCACACTGGGTAAGGCTACGTGACCAGTGAATGTGTCCTGACCCCAGCTGCACCACAAGAATAATAGAACTCATATTGTGCTTTCCTCTGGTAGAGTTCAGAACACTTTATGGGAAAAGTTGTGTTTTCCACAAAAAAATGTTCTCCAACAGGAACTGGAACTGGGAAAACAAAACAAAACAAACCCCAACTTTTAGAAATTTTCCATCTAAAATATAAAAATGGGAGGGAGGAACATTTTAAAGAGGGGAAAACAGTTTTGCTTAAAACCAAAACATTTCATTTCTGAGAAAAAAAAAAAAAAAAAAAAAAAGCCAAGGCACGGGGGAGGCTCAAGTGGCTTGTCCAGAATCCCACTTGGGACTTGCACCTACATCTCCTCAGCCACAAGTGAGTCTGTCTTCAGTTAAACTGTAACGTCAACAGTGATTTCAGGCAAATATTGAAAAATGAGCCCAGTTTTACTGGTAAAGGCGCCGGGCTCTAAACCAGCCCCTGGAAGAGCTCTCCTTGCCCACACACGTTACCCAGCACTGGGGTGGAACAGCAGAGGAGGCAGAAGAGCCCAGAGAGAACTTTTACCCCTCTAAACACCCACGAGCCTTTCCCAAGGCTCCCAAATCCCTGCTGCTCCACTCAGACAGCTCCTGGGAATGAATTCCCCTGAATGACACCGAGTTTTGGCTTCCCCAGGACCTCCAGGTTTTATCCTGGGCAAGCAGCAAATCCTGCACAGAGTTTTCCCAGAGCACACGGATCATGGAGACTCTCAAGATGTCATCTGCCACTTCAGAGGGACTAAGAGAGCCAAGAATAGCAGAAAGCCAGAGCAGCACATACCCCTGGGTGCTCTACAGCTGTGCTCCAGCCTAAGACCTGTAATTTTCACACCATTTCTCACCACCCTACACTCACACAACTCCGTTTTCCCAGCTCTGCGGTCTGAACACCCAGATCTCCAATTTTTACATTGTCTTCTCATTCCAAAGGTCTGGCAGAGCCTGGAGGCAAAATGCTTTCAGTGCGCTGTGCTTCTTGCTCTGATTTATATTGGCTTCTGGAATTAATCCTTCTGTTTAATAATTATCTCATTAAGCAAAAAGTGGTGAAAAATACCCAAGCAATGACATGGATGGGTTGATGGATGTTCCATGATGGTTTTACCACACAACAGCTGTGAGTGAGGTGGGACGTTGAGAACTGGAGAGGAAACCACAGCAGAGTGAGGCAGAAAAAGTCAATTTTACCTCCTTTCCACCTCCTCCTTTTGGGGGTTGATGAAATCTTCGAAACTTTCAGTCCTTACCTATCTTTTCAAGCTAAATGTGCACACTCCTCCAGCTGATAGAGAGGTCATTTGTGTAATCAAAATTTTTTAAAGGGAGGAGAAAAAGGAGGAATTCTTCATTTGGAAGGTAAATTTTTAGCTTGGCTGTTAGACCATCTGTGCAGTGACCAATGTAACTCCTCTCTCAGCTGGACCCAGTCACATTCCAGCAATACCCTCACCCTAAGTGAAGCAAATCTGTTCCAGATGGAGAGATTTCCCAAGAATTTTACACCTCAAACCAGCACGAGGTGTAACCAATCTAATCTTTCATCCAGTGGGACAGTAGAGGATACAGAAAAACACCTCATAAGGTGGATTTCTTTCCCTGACTTGGTGGGAATTGGAGCAGAAGTGTTGGATCTGCAATGAGACCTTGACACAAAACTCAAAGTTGGTCTCTGCAGGAGGATATTATTGCTTTGTGTTGGGGATGTATTGTTCAGACATAAGAGTGTATGAACTTGCCAGTGAATCCAATCTCCAAGGTTTTCAAACCAAACTGGGATTAGATATTTAGATTTCACTTTTTTTCTTGATATCTAAGTGAGTTTAGGTGCTGAAGAATGCTCTTTCTAAACCCCTTGTGGACTTCTGGGTGTTGAGCTGGAATCAGTTTTGCAGCCAGCCCTGAAACACAGCCTGGCAAGAGAAAGGTTAACACAGCACTTAAGGCACATCTCCAAAATTCAAACGGATTAAAAGTCAGACTTCTGTGTTATTTACTGGCAGATGCAGGCTCAGGGAACATCATCCTTGACCAGCGCCAGTGGCCAATAGCTCAGGGCACTCATTGATGCCTTGAGAAGGCTGACCTAGAACAGAGACTGGACAGAGCTAAAGAATAAAGAATAAAGCAGGGATTTATTCAAAGGATCTCCTCCATGGATCCACCTTGGGCAGCACCAGAGCCCAGCCAGGGCTGCACCCAAGATGAACCCAAATGGTCCCAAAATGCACGAGCGCTGCCGGGGTCTCTCCCTGGGCTCAGCTCTGCTCCATGTGCACATTGCAGTTCAGTGTCCAATCCCAGCTGCAGCCCCTGCAGTCCCATCCTGCTTGTTTTTCTCTCTCCAGCCCACGGGGTTTGTGCTCTTGGGCTGAGATTTGGATCCTTTGTCCTTGGTGCCCAGCTGGAGCAGGAATTGTTTTGTCTCCCTGCTCTGTGCAGAGAGCTCAGCATGCCCTGATGTGAAGCTCAGACCCCCAGACTAAAGCAGCACAGAATCTGAAAATAGAAAAGCTAAAACCTGAGGCATCATCAAATCCTCTCAGGCTCAGGAATTTTGTAGAGCAGATTCCTGGTGTGATTATCTGCAATTTTTTGAAGGATGGGTCTTCCATATAAGCCTAAAACCAAGCTCCACGTGAGGAAAACACCTGCCAGGAACTGAAAGCAAAGAGAAACTGCAGATTGGCCAGGTCTGTCAAGGATATCTTCTCCAAACTGCAGCTAATCAGGGCTGAGGGAATATCTGTCTCCCTGCATTACAGCGAGGGACCCATCCCAATCCTCTGGGTGACAGCCCTTGTGAGAGATGAGGGGTGAAGGTCAGCTCCAAGGATTCCTCTGTCAGAAGAGGAAAATATTGTTGGTGCTATTCTGGCAGCCAATATGTTTCTTGAGCGGTGCAGAGATCTGCTGGGAATCATCTCCTGCCCTTTTTGTCCTGTTTTTAGGGTGGGAATGTTGTCTGAGAGGGATTGCAAATCCAGCACTCATCCATCTCAGCAAGGCTCTTCCCAAAGGGCTCTCTCATCACCCTAAGGATGCCCATGGATATCTGTGTTGAGCCAATAGATTTCGGGTCAAGATCTAAACCAAGAGGAGTTCGCTCTTCCAAGTGCTGTATCCATCCCTAAAGCACCATGATGCACATCCTGGAATATTGGGGGTGGAGGTGAAGAAAAGTATTTTTTGAGAGAGGGTCCCATTGACTGGAACAAAAAGAAAACTGCACTAATTTAAATTAGAATCAGACTTGCTCAGAAAATCAAACAAACACCAAAATCTATCTATCAATCCACATCTGAACTTTTCTTTTACTCTTAAAAAAATAAAGGAAAAAAATCCCAGTTTGGCTTGGATTGAACTGAGTTGAGTACGAAGACCAAAACCAGTCACTAATTAATGGTGTCTCGTTTTCTGGTATTTATGCACCATAAAAATTAATAAGGGACTTCTCTGGGAAAAATAAATGGTTAGCTGGAAAGCCAGCTTTGGCCTTTGGTTTTTTTCCTGTTACTCATAACTTCTCAGTGAGATTCCTTGAAACTTTGAGCTGGTTCCTTCCCAGGAACTTTTAGCAACTTCTCAGAGCCAAGGTTTCAAACGAGGAATTGATGCAGCCTCCCTGATATCAGTGGAGAGAGACTGGATGTAGCATTTAATTGTTCATGCTGATTTCCAGACCTCATATTCTCTAAAAAAAAAAAAAAAATCAGGAAGAACACACACAGAATTTTCAGAAGCTGTGGATTTAGGTACATCTATATCTATAATTTTCTGCATTTTAAGATTTAGGCACCAAAACTTCTATTTTTTAACAGTGGTAATCACCTGTAGTGGTCATATGGAAGGCAGCAGGTGTTTCCTTTCCTAAAAAAGGTCCAAAACTTGGGAACATCTCCAGTGAGCAATGGAATCTTACACTGATACTTAGTTTTGTCCAATTTCCTCATATTATCCATTCTGGCACGACATAGGATATCAGTTTAATCCTTTAAACAACATAGCTGGGATTAAATGTATCTAAATTGAAAACTTCTGCTTTCCAGGAAGATTAGATGTGGAAAGAAGAGGAGAAAGCCACTCATGCAGCAAAGAAGAGATTTAGAGCACAAGCAAAGACCAAAAACTGGGATATCAGATATTACCCACCTTGCTGGTGGAGTTCCCAAATTCTTTATCAACCTCCCAGTCCCTCAAGAGGCAAATCCATTCCACCAGCACCATTCCCACTGGTGGAAGTGACCTCCAGCAGCCTGGGTGGGCTGGAGAGGGGACAGAGACCACAGCAGACCTTGGGATGGATCAGCAGAGCTCGGTGGATGTGGAGAAAATGAACGCAGGAGCTCGTTTTTTAGGGCTTCATGGGAAAAACCACCACTCCACATCCTTGCATGGCAAACGGGAGCCTCAGATGGAATATCTTGGGTGAAATCTCCATCTGGACTAAGAAGGGATAGCTTTGGACATTGTCAGAGCTCTGCTGGTTGACATCAGCCCAGAGCTGGCCCAGGATCCTCTTTGATGTTTATTGTGTTGCTGTGGGGTTTTCTTTCCCTGTACATGTCTTGCTTTGAAAAGACAGATGTCTGCTAAGGAAGGCAGGAGCCTCCTTTGAAATGGAAAATGTAAAACTCCTTCCCTCTAAATTATATTTTTGACATTAATTTTTTTATAATGATAATTTCATTTAATGTAATAATAACTTGGTAATTCATTAAATATTTACAATTTATTATCATTTAATAAATAAATATAATTATAATTTTGAAATTAAGGGTCTCTCAGTCAAAGATAAGGGAGCAGGAATAACAGCTCTTTACTAGGAAAAAAAAAAAAGCAGTATTACAAAACATCACAGCCAGAGTCAGAGGAGGAGCTGACCCCTGTGTGTCAGGGTGGTGGCACAGCCCCATCCCATGGGGGCTCAGCCCTCCTGCAGTGCCAGCTGTGCTGCTGCTGGAGCAGGGATCCTGCACAAGGCTGCAGTTTTCCTCTGCAGCTCCAGGGCTGCTGGAGATGGGCCTGCTCTTCCTCTGGCAATGCAGGGCAGGAGAAAGCTGCTCCTCTGGGAATGCAGTGGGCAAAGGCTGCTGTGCTGTTCCAGGCTCAGATTGTATCCAGGTAGGAATGCTTGGCTCCTGCCCTGGGCGGAGCATCTCCCCATGGAATGCTGGAATTTGATCAGCCCTGCAGGGACACTCAGTGGCCATGGACAGCAGAGATCTCCTGGAGGGAGGATTGGCTGTGGGAGAGATAAAGAAAACTGCCCCATGAACAGAGGAGAACTGCCTCACCTCTGACATGATAAATAGAACATACACACCTCCAGACATATCTTGCATTTCCAACCTAAAAGAGTACAATTTTCCTGGAATCTTTAATTCCAGCTTTTCCCCTTAATGAATCCTCCTCCTGCAGCAGCACAGCACTGGAGAAGGAATCCTGCTTGGGCATTTCTAGGCAGCCAGGTCTTCTTTGAGGCCTGTGGAGAGCTGCGGGTGTTTGGCTGGGGATGAAAGCAGGAACGAACAATGCTGGTTTATTCCTGATATTTTGCTGCAATATTTCAGTGATATCAGAGCCAAACCTTCAGAAAAAAAAAAAAGTAGTACACAGGGTTGGGTCCAGTGGCTGGATTAAAAGAACAGGATTATTTTGATTACCTTGATTTAGAGCACCAGCAGTGCTGAATCATGTTCAGCCAAAGAAACATCACGGAGGCAGAATTTACTCCTCTGTACGGAGAAAAGCAGGAGAGGAGGAAGGCAGGGAGGAAAGAAAAATGACTCTGAATCAAAAGATGAAAATATACACCAGTTCAACATTTTCTTCTTGTAATGATTTTCTTTCTTAAGCAGGCAACCACAAAAGACAGAGATGTTTAATCCATTAAAAGTGCAGCTTTCTGGGCAGAATAATCTGAGTTTTGTCAAGCCACCAGCCTGCTTCTCCCTGGGTGGGCCCAGGCTGGGGCGGGAATGGGCTTTTGTTTGATTCCCTCAGAACAGGTCAGTGTGCACAGGCTTTAGGGATGGTATCAATAACCTTTCCTGGCAGGTTGTCAACAGGAGCACGGGGGAAATGGATTTTCATCCGGGAGTAGCTCAAATCTGAATTTTATCTGGCACCACAGTAGCAACAGGGACTTTGGGGAGAGGGATGAAGTTCTGCTTATCTTTCAGTGGTTTCCTTCACCAGTCATTCCCATTTACTTCAAAGGCTGGAAAGGCAGAAGATTCCCCCACTTTTTGCAACACGTGGATTCATGGAGAGAGGTTTTGACAGCCTGGCTTGAGTCAGAGCAGTGCAAATCATCTCTGGTGAAAGAGGGACTTTCCTTGAAAGTTAGCAGAGGCAGGGACAAGGAATGGGTGGAAATCTCTCCCGTCCCTTGATCCTCTCCTCTGGAATAGGGAGGACAAGACTAGGATCACTGCGTGGCAAAATTTATGTACAGACACTGAGGGCCTGAGTGGAAAATAACAGTTATTGGAAAATAACACTTGTTAGAAAATAACAGTTATTGGAAGACAAAAGTTATTGGAAGATATAAGATGATAAGATAAGATAAGATAAGATAAGATAAGATAAGACGATAATCCAGGTTTTGCTGTCATGGCATGGGCACCACCAACCCAAAACCCTCTCTCCAGCACCAGCCCTGTGTGAGGCTGCAAATCATCTTGGACATTGGAGGTCTAAATTCCAATTTCAGCATATCCTTGGTCACTCTTGGTACCAGTTCTTGGGCTGTTTTCCCATGGGCCTCATGCCTCTGATATTTTTTAACAAGTGCTCAGGGAGCTCAGTTTTGTCTTGAGGTAAGAAAAGTGTGTGAAAGCTCTTTAAAAAGTAGCATATTTACAGCACTTGGGAAAAAATTGTGTTTTCCTACTCACAGTATTTATACTTTCTGCTTTCATTTGCACGCAGGCTCGCACAAATGTAGAATCACAGGATCATTTGGGTTGGAAAAGGCCTTTGAGATCATAAAGTCCAACTGTTAACCTTGACAAAAGCAAAGAGGTTTTGCTGCTCTCTCCTTTGGGAGAAAAAAAACCCCAACAAAACAAAACCTCAAGCAAACATAGAAAACCCAAACCAAATCAAAAAGAAAGCACCAAAAAACCTGAAAACAAAACCCCAATAATGACAAGTTTCATCTCTTCAGTTAAAGAAAATTTCCATATTAAAAATTACTTTTGTTCTCATCCAAATGATAATTTCTATTGCAACAAGCAGAAAAAGCAACCTTGATGTCCCCCAAGCCCCCAACACAGCAGAGGGCTGAAGAAATGTGAGACAAAATAGAAATGCTCCATCTACAGAGGTGAACTCTGGTGATCCTTGTGGTTCCCTTCCAGCTTAGGGTATTCCACAATTCCCAAGTTCCCAAGAGGTCTCCACACTGAATCCAGTGCTGCTGTTTATCCCAGCCTCTGGAGAGAGCAAACAGCAAAGCCCCTGTGATGCTGCACCCCATTCTGGCAAGGGATAAGGGGCCAAGGGGGGAAGCAGGAAGGACTGACAGGCAGAGGTTGAAGGTTGGGATTCCCTGGAAGGAATCTCAAGGAAAATCCCTTCTGGAATCTCACCCTGGTCCCACGAATCTGCCTGTGGGTCCTTCCTCACCAAGGTCATCCTAAGCCTCTCCCTGCATTTCTACCTGATTTTGAGAGGAGCCAGGTTTTTCCTGCCATGGGATTCACACAGAAGAACAACCAACTCCTTATTCCCAAGGATTTGAGGGTCAGCCTTGGCTGCAGAGATTCTCTGAATGAATGGACATATTCCTGGGCTTAGCATTCCTGATGGATACAACACATGGGGGGTTAGGACTGCCATGTACAGGGACAAACCTTGTGATGTGGTCCCAAAACAACACCTGAACACGGGGCTTTGGGGGATGGAGCAGATCTTACAATGTTCACCTGGTCCCATGAGAAAGGCATCCTCATTGCTGAGGATTTTCCCAGAAAGGCTCCAAGTGCCCCCAAAACCTTGTGCATTACCCAGGCATTAAACCACACACAAACTGAGCCCCCGAGGACATGGAATTAATTGCTCATTTCCCAGAAACCTCAGGCAGTTTGTCACAGGCTAATAAAGAGAATAATGGATCATGGGGGAAAATCATAATTAGGTTCACCAAACGTAGCCTAGGCTTCTGTTTTTGTTTCAAATATCAGTTCCACCAAAGTAGGAGTATTTTGTGTTTCTATGATTTCCTGAGTAAAATTGGGAGGAAATCGTAAAATGCTAAAAAACGCCCACAAATTAAAAGTTCTTATCTTGACATGAAAATATTATTCAGAATCTCTGTGGATTGTTTTACTAATTTCCAAAATGGATGATCAAATACTGAGTGATCCCTCCATGGTTGCCAATATTTTTAATAGGCATCTTAGTCAATGTTAGTACAGCTGTCCTTTCAAATCAGCTCTTCTGGTGACTCACACTTGGATTCGGAGATTTCCCGAGGTTTTATCTGCTCTTGGTGGGCCCGTCCTTGGATCCCGTCACATGAGAGAGCAGGAGGTTCCTCCTCATCCAAAACACACAACCCACGGCACAGTGAAAAGGACACACACAATTGAAAGAGGCAGGAAAAGAAGGGAAAAGGGGAAAAAAAAAGACCAGCAGGGTCATTTAATGCTCCAGCAGATCGGCATTTTTATGTAAAACTCTTGGAATGTCATATTTCTGCAGCCACCCTCCAGCCTTACTCATGGCGAGTTCACATCACCTGTTTCCCCTTGGAGTTGACATTTCCAAGGGCTTTGGCTCCCTGACGTGCAGTTGGAAAACTGAAAGACAAGAAAGTCTCCACGTTCTGGAGAAAACACGGTTCCTTGCAAAGCCTCACGGAAAAGTCAACAGCCAATGGAAATGGAGACGAGGAGGCCATGAGACACTCACCCTCCTGCAGAAAACAACTGTTAATGGTCATTTGAGGAATTAGTATTCACTTCAGGGATTTTATTTCTCAGATTGAACATTTCCCAAGTCCATTTGACTGAAGGCTCTGGGAAAAAAATATGCATTGACAGAGGGAGAAAACTTTGTCCTCTAAAATCTCATTTTTCAGGTGGAAAAGTGCTTTTTGACCCCAACTGTGATATGAGAGAGGCTTTGTGTCAATAGCTGGAGTTTTGTTACTGCCCAGATTGCTCTTAGTACTGAAAAAAAAAAAAAAAAAAAAAGAGAAAACTAAGGAGAAGTCTCTGGGCTGAATAATTTTGAAGCCTCCAGTAGCTTGAAATATCTCCAAACCTATTAAACCCTGAAACCAAAATAAACATTTTGTCCTCCCTTCATGGAAGCATAAAGAATGTCTCAAGGCAACCCGTCCACTTGCCTGCCAATCCCAAATTGCCCTCAAGAACATATTCTCCAGGGCTTTGTCAAATCAGCTTCAACATTCCTCAAGCAACAGGGGGTTCTACCACGTTTCTGGAAAGGCTTTTCCACAATCTGGTCCTGTGTCCTTTTCAAAAGGCACCGTGAAGTGCCCGTTACCTGCGAGCGCCGGAGCTGGAGAAGAATCCAACTTTCCATTCTGTGGTAAATCCCATACTTTCAAATATCTTTCCAGTCTGGATGCAAGGGAAAGCAAAATATTTTCAAGATTTCCTACTAAACAGGGCTCAGAGGGAAAAGGACACTTGCAGTTGATATAAATGTCAATAAAGACAAAATTCGGGACTGAGTTGAGGGTTATTGTTTTTATATAAACGATATGCTGCAGCATCTAAAAACATGTAGGAATAAAAACACTTCTGGAAACGGAAAACCAAAACTTATCTTTTTAAAGAAGGCTTGTCAGAATTGCTGTTTACAAACCATATCAATTTTATCAAATTGGCTTTTTCCAACGGGAAAACATTCCTACAGAAAATTTCCCATTGGCTCACAAGTAGGGCTTTGCAATATCAAGGTCACAAAGAGTGGGTTTTGTTTCTGCTCTCCAAGAATTTCAACTGCCCAACTACTGCTTTCCCAGAAGATGCATTTCACAGAAAATTATTGTATTGGAATTGAATCCTTTTAAATTGAAGGAATTTAAATATTTTAATCAGTGCATTCAGGAGCAGTGCAGGACCAATGACTAAATTCAAACAGTGTTTACATTGAGCCAATTCTTTATTTTCTCAGAATTTAAATTCTTATACCCTTGGTTTTCAAAATATGTTGATTCAATTAAGAACCTAAATGTTCCTTAAATTAAAGAAATGTCAATATACAACTTGAGCTACTCCAGAATTTCAAATTAAGTCTGGGCTTGAGGTGGATTCTTGAATCACAGAATGGTTTGGGTTGGAAGGGACCTTTAAAGGTCATTTACTCCAACCTCCCTGACATGAGCAGGGACATCTTCAACTAAATCGAGCTCTGTTCAACTTGTCCTTAAATTTTTCCAGGGATGGGGCTTCCACCACTTCTCTGTGCCAGCATTTTACCACCCTCATTGTAAAAAATGTCCTTTTTTCTATCTAATCTAAACAGCAATACCTGACATAAACACTCACCCCCTCAGCCAAAACCCAATTCAGGCACCCTCCCATCCCAAAGGCTTCTTGAACTCCCTTCCCCACCAAAGCCCTGCACCATTGATTAATAATTATTTGCAGAGGGAAGCTGCCTGCACTCTCAGCCCTTTAATATTGATTAAGAAGCTCTCGGCAAGGAAAGGCTGGGTGGCTCCAGCTCTGGGAAGTGCCAAGGAAAATAAAGCTGGTATTAGTGATCCTCAGCGTCTTTGCTGAGAAAAAGGCAGCATTGTGGGCTGGGAGACTGCTCACCAAAGGCAGATCTTTTCCAGTCATCCAACAACAATAACAGCATTGGATAAATAGGTGGGATACTCACAAGGGGAACCGATGGAGGGAATTGAAAATGAGCAAAAGAAGAAAAAAAAAATAGGGGAAAAAAAGGAAGGTGTTAAGACTTTCCAGCATTCTGAGAGAACAAGGTTTTATCCTCAGTCGGGGGAAAAACAGATTTACTAAACAGGGTGACCTCACTTGTTTGCACAGCATTCAGTAACATGAATTTTATTACCTAGGGTACCTCCATGGGAGCTTGCAAAGCCTTTCCAGCAGCCCTGTGAAAGATGCCGAGTGTATGGAAAAGACATAAACCAGCTTGAGGAAGGAATGGCACAGCTGGGGGAAACAAAAAAAGAGAGCCTAGAAACACCCTGGTTGGGTGCAAGTAAAATTGAGAGGGAAAAACCCTTTACTGTGAAGGTGGTGGTTGCCCAGGGAAGTCATGTATGGCCCTGGAAGTGATCAAGGCCAGGCTGGGTGGGCTTGGAGCAGGGGAAGGTGTCCCTGCCCGTGGCAGGGGTGGAATGAGATGAGTTTTAAGGTCCCTTTAACCAGACAATTACGGGTTTCTATGATGTGGTGAGCATTCTGGCAAAACATTGCTCTGCTCTGCCCAGTGAGAGACTTTTACTTGATGGTGGGGAGGTTTGTCCTTGTTGCCTGGGAGAAAAGACCAACCCCACCTGTCTACAGAAGGGCTCGCATGAGCTGTTGGGTGGGAGAAGTTGTCTCAGTGTCTCCTGGGGTTGAGAGCCTCACATGGATGGGAGAAGAGCAAGGGCAGAGCATTTCCACACCCACTGGCCCAGGGCTGAACTAACCAAGATGCTCAGGAACCCTGCTCCCATCCCCTGAGCAGTCACCAAGGGGTGAGGACAGAAGTTCCACAGGAATAGTTTGAAGCCAGCCTTGTTCCTAGCAAGCTTGGACAGTCCTGAGCCATGAGGTGATCATGGGCAGGAGTGAATGCTGACCAAGCAGCATGAGGTAAACGATGACAGCGCTGTACCCTCTGCTCCTCTGAAGACAGAGAATCACAGAATCCCACAGAGGTTTGGGTTTAGAGTTCCTAAATGTCATCAAGTTCCAACCAGCCATGCAGGACTTCACAGAATTTACAGAATTCACAGAATTCCCAGAATGACCAGGTTGGAAGAGACCTTCAAAACCACCGAGTCCAACCCAGCCCCAACAGCTCAACTCAACCCTGGCACCCAGTGCCACATCCAGGCTTTGTTAAACACACCCAGCGATGGGGACTGCACCACCTCCCCGGGCAGCCATTCCAGAACTTTAGCACTCTTTCTGTGAAAAACTTTTTCCTGATCTCCAGCCTGTATTTCCCTGGGTGCAGCTGGACGCTGTGTGCTTTGGTTGTGTCAGTGCTGCTGGAGACAGAGCCCAGCCCCAGCTGAGCACAGGCACCTTTCAGGAGCTGTGCACAGTGATGAGGGCAGCCCTGAGTCTCCTTTTCTCCAGGCTGAGCACCCCCAGCTCCCTCAGGGCTTCCTCTCAGGGTTTGTGTTCCCAGCCCCTCTCCAGCCTCGTTGTCCCCTCTGGACGTGCTCAGTGTCCCAAGGTCCTTCCCAAACTGAGGGGCCAGTTTATTCATTGCAAATTAAACAGTCTGTGATTTCCCCTTTTTTGCTTTTCATGAGGAAATTTCCCTGTGAGAAAGACAAGAATTTTCTGGGAGAAGCCCTGGAAGCTACCAGAGGAGCAAACAAAAATTCCTCTTTTTGTTTGTGCCTTCATCTTGGGGTGCTGTCAGGCCCCTTCCAAGGAATTCTCTCCCAGCTCCACCTTGTGGCAAAAAGGACATTTGGGCCATTGCTGTGGTCACTGGATTGGGCTCCAAGGGGACAGGGATTGTTTCTCCTGAGTCCCTTGTTCTGGGTGGCACTGATGTGACTCCTCCTGTGGGGTGGGAACAGCCCTTCACTGCACAGGGAAGCAAATTCAATCTCTGTCCCCTGCCCATGGTGAGTGCCACAGGGAAGTCACAGCTAGGAGGAAGGAACTTGGGAAGAAAGCAGAGGGAGCCTGGGGCTGGCAGCTGTTCCCAGTATTTTCCTTGGGGTTGAATTTTTCTTGACTTGAAAGACCATCAAGAAGAGTTTGGACAACACCCTTGGCACAGGGTGTGGTTCTTGGGGATGGTCTGTGCAGGGCCAGGAGCTGGACTTGATCCTGATGGGTTCCTTCCACCTTGGGATAATCTGTGATTCCATGAAGGCTTCTCCAAATGGGACCAGAGCAATGAAATCTCCCAGACTGGCCTTTGGGATGTCCAACACTGAACTCAGCCGATCAGAACTGGGCATCTCATGCCCTCTGGGATAACCTGAAGGGTCTCACCTGTCCTGCTTTGCTTCCCAGCTGAAGGAGTGGAGCTTGCACCTCTGCATCAGGCTGCTGCAGATAACTTCAGCTTTATCAGTGTACTTGACAGGACCGTAGTGATAAGGGGTTGTAAAAAGATAAGATACAGATATAGACACTGTGAGATAACACTGGATCAGTGCAGGACCCTTTAAAGCTCTTTGGATGACTAAAAATATAAATCCTGATTAAAATATCTGCAGGATCAGGTCAGTTCCTGGTCCAAAATACAACTCCCAAATACCAGGCCTTAACACAAATTTCTCCAGACACAGTTAGAACAGTAGCAGCAACATCATTGACTGGTTTTTGCTGTTAGCAACTAAGAGAAGGAAAGAGAGAAAGAATAAAAAAAAAAAGAAGGGGAGAGAAAGAAACCAGAAAGAAAAGGAGAAGATTGCAAAGAAAATCCAGGTAGGTGCAGAAATGCAAAACATTCCCTAAAAGCAGGAATTAATAATGGTGCTTTTTAAAAATGCATATTAGGAATTTGATATTTTAAAATGCATAACAGAATATATTCCTAAAAAACAAACAAGGAGGAGAAAAATGGAATGATAAAAAAGTCCCAACTTTTACTTAAATATCTGACTTTTAAACATCTTAAATTATCAAAAATCGTGAGCTGGCAAAAATTCCTGGGCCTGGCTCAAGGCTAATTGAGATGTCAGAGCCCGAAACATGCAATGCTTTCACTTCTATCATCAAGCTGATTCCAAACACTGTTATTTATGGTTGCTGGAAATGGCGTGGGAATGCTGGGTGCTTCCATTTGGGATCTTCCCTTGGCTTCCACATGCCAGGAGCTGAGGTCACTGGTGTGAAAAACATCAGGGTGTGGGAAGTGGAGCCTTTGTAGGGAGTTATGGGAGCTATAGGGGCTAATTCCAGGTTTGGAAGCAGTGATGAAGCTGTGGAGAGACAATATGGAATCAGGAAGTGTGGGGAAGGGAGGAAAAGCCAGGGCAACACTTCCAACAACCCTGCATCCCATTGAATCCCATTTATTCTGTAAACCACCCCAGTGTGAACTAAGGCCACGTGGGGACCAGCAGAGCAGATGTCCCAATCCAATCCCCACCCATCAGAATCTCCAGGGGTGTTTCCTGCTGTTCCATGTCCTCCACCCGCTCGGGCACATCCCTGTGGGAAGGGAGAGGTGCCCATGCCAGGAAGGAACTTGGAATGCTGTCCTGGGGTGTAAGATATGTGTATGTTCTATTTGCCATCTGTCAGAGTTGGGGCAGTTCTCTGCTGTTCATGGGGCAGTTTTCTTTATCTCTGCCACAGCCAATCCTCCCTCCAGGAGATCTCTGCTGTCCATGGCCACTGAGTGTCCCTGCAGGGCTGATCAAATTCCAGCATCCCATGGGGAGATGCTCCGCCCAGGGCAGGAGCCAAGCATTCCTACCTGGATACAATCTGAGCCTGGAACAGCACAGCAGCCTTTGGCCACTTTGCATTCCCAGAGGAGCAGCTTTCTCCTGCCCTGCATTCCCAGAGGAAGAGCAGGCCCATCTCCAGCAGCCCTGGAGCTGCAGAGGAAAACTGCAGCCTTGTGCAGGATCCCTGCTCCAGCAGAAGCACAGCTGGCACTGCAGGAGGGCTGAGCCCCCATGGGATGGGACTGTGCCACCACCCTGACCCACAGGGCTCAGCTCCTGCTCTGACTCTGGCAGGTTTTTTCTGGTTGTTTGTTGGGTTTTTTGTGGGTTTTTTTGTTTGTTTGTATTATTACATTTGTATTTTTAATCTTCCTATTAAAGAACTGTTCTTCTTATTTCCATATCTTTGCCTGAGAGCCTTTTAATTTCAAAAATTATAATAATTCTGAGGGAGTAAGTTTACATTTTCCATTTCAGGGGAAGCTCCTGCTTTCCTTAGCAGACACCTGTCTGTTCAAACCAAGACAAAAGTGCAGTTGGCTCTTCCCTGGAGCAGGGGAAAGCATGGAGAGAATTTGCACCCTAAAAAAAGGAAGTGTTGGAGCCAAACTTTGTCCCCCAGCTCCAGAATATAAAAAAATGCCTGGGAACAACCACAGGGAAGTCAGGAATCGCTGATTGATTCCCAAGGATATTTGGCAGTTGTCATAATAATTCCCATTCCAGTTGAGGTGGGCATCCAATGGGAGCCAGGCTGGACAGAGAACTGGGGAGGGCATCCAGTAAAAAGGTTTTGAAAAAATAAATAATTTAGATCTTTAGATCCTGCTCCCATTTTATGCTTTTCTTTCCTCAAAATAATCAGGAATAACTCTATCACATTCCTTCTGCTGGTGATGCCTACAGCAAATGTTCCACACAGATACTTTAAATAGGGAATTAAAGCCCTGTGTAAAGCAAGAATATTCCAGAATGATCATTTGTACAAAAAAAATAACAGGAATTTTAAAAATAATTCATTTTAAATGAATAATAATTAAATTTGAATCATATTTTCAGTTCTATGGCTCCTGAATACTTAAATTATCAGGCCTCCCACACAGCTGCTTCTTTTGCATTTTCAGTGTGTTTAACCTGCTAGAACTGGCTCTGGATTTCTCAGAAATTCACAATACAGAATCCAAAAATAAAAATGAAATATGTGTTTACGTAAACAACCTTCCCCCTCTGAGAGTGCTGCAGCACATCTCAGATGTGATTTTGGGTGAGTGACAGGTAAAATTGAGGTGGTTTGGCTGAGTTGGGATGATCTTGGCATCAGGAGACAAAAAATTGGATCAGGAAACTTCAGAATTATCCTGATGATCTCTGAGAATCCTGTTATCTGCAGAAAACCTAAAAATTCCCATAAATTCTTGCAGTGTAGCCATCTTTTATTTTATGAAATATATTCTGATTTTCATGAAAAATACTGCATTTTTTTCATCAGATTTCCTCCCTGCTGTCTTTTCCTTTGTACTTCCATGCACTGAAAGTATTATTTTAATTTTTTTAATGAGAATTAAAACTCAAATATCTCTCCTGTCACTGCTCTGAGACACAGCCCAAACTTCCTGGCCAATTAATGTCTCATGGAGGGGACATTTCATGCATCAGGATAATCTGGTGTGCCCAGGAGACCAATCCACTGGGGAAAGTAGGAATGGAAATAACTGAATTCTGATTTTTGAGGCATCAGAGCCGAATTTTCTGTTTTTTTCAGTTTTTCAACCAAAAAAAATTGCTTTTTGCACAGATAAAAAGGAAACAACCCAAAACCTTATCCAATCCACAGCAGTCACTGTCACCAGGGTTCTGTTTATGCTGAAATATGTTCTGTTTATGCTGAAATATGTTGAAATAACCTGTTCCAGCTCATTTTCAGTCACCAAACCTTGCCAAAACTTCAGAAAAACTCACCTGTGCCTGCTTCTCCCACCTTTGCAGCCTCAAACTGTGACTGAAAGTGGAAACCTTCAGCTCAGCTTCTCCCCAGCAAAGCCCTCCCACTACAGATCCCACTTTCAACTCAAAATCCAATTTATTGCCACAATAAACCAAAGAAGACTCAACCAAATATAGTTTGGGTAAGACCACCACCAGCCCACAGCATCCAAAAAAAGTTAGGAATGGCTTCTTTGTGGTTTTTTTTCCCCAAATAGCAGCTGATAGAAGTAGATTTTTAAGAGGGAAAATTCAAAGTTAATTTGAATTCAAAATTCAAAATTCAAAGTTAATGGTGAATGCAATCCAGAAATAAAACTCAGTTACAAACAAACTCCCCTCCTCACTGTGGCCTTGTAGTTTTGGAGCTGGTTTGGTGTCCCATTGACTGTCACAAGGAATTACAAAGGAAAACAGGCACAAGTGAGGTCATTCCCACCTGAGGAGGGGAAAACTTTGGTTTTATTGAAGTTTCCTTGCCTCAGGAGACAACAAATACAGGAACAAGAGAGAGGTGGCTCATGGAAAACATGATTCCACACCAGCCTTGATGTTTGGGACATTTGGCCAATCATAACCAAGACACCAAATCAGACAAAGTGTCTCAAATGTCTTTTTTATGCCTTTTTTAAAGCTCTGTCCATGATAATTTTAGTGCTACCTTGTTGGAAGTAACAAACTCCATTTTTCCTCCTTAATTCTTACAAAAATAAGTGAAATTTCAGACAGAGGCTTCACCAAGTAGGGTTAAATGATAGAATTTCCCAGCAGGTTTTGGAGGATTTCTTTAGGCTGGAGATCCCTTTAGTCAACACCTCAGTGCCCAACAACTTTATTTTCATTTTATTCCCTCAGCCCTCCCAAAAGGCTGCCCATTTCTCCTGGGACATCACTCAGGGAGAGCCTGAAAAACTTTAAAGTAGAATTTATTTTTAAAAAGTAGAATTCCAGATTGGTTTGGGATGGAAAAGACCTTAAAGATTGTCCCTGTCCCATAGGCAGGGGCACTTCCCACTGGACCAAGTTGCTCCAAGCCCCATCCAACCTGTCCTAATCCTTTGAGAGATTCTTCCCTGCAAGTGAGAGGGAGAAATGAGTGTTAATTTAGTCTGAGTGCCCTTGTAATTAGCACCTTGCAAATTAACACTGCCCTGGGAAGCTGAGAAGGCCAGGAATGAAAGAGAAGCCAGGACAGGAATGCCATTCTGGGGAGTTCATCATCGAAGGAGAGGTGGGAAATTGATTAAAAAGCAGGGTCTGGACTTGAATTCTAATATTTATAATTTATATTCTAGTCTTTATAATTGATATTCTGATATTTATAATTGGTATTCTGGTATTTATAATTGCTATTCTGATATTTATACTTGGTATTCTGATATTTATAATTGATATTCTGGTATTGGTTGTGTGGATCTGGGGTTCTGGTCTGGTCAGGGGCCATCAAAGTCTGTCTACTGACTCAAGAAGATTTTGTACCAGTCCCTGAGTTTGGAATTCTGCAGAAATGCTGCCAGGCTTTAACTTCACAGGATATGGGAATGTAAATCATTAATGGGAATCATTAAGGATGAAAAAACCTTTAAGATCCCGAAGTCCAGCTGACCCCAGCACCCCATATTCGCCATTTAACCACGCCCCAAGTGCCACAGCCACGTATTTTTGACCAATTTCAGGGAATTCAAACAAAAAAGGAAAAAATGAATGCAAGGCCAGATACGCCAACAACCCAAGGCACGAAGAGTGGAGGAAGAGGAGGATGAAAGTCACCACTTTCCTCTAAATCCCACTGGTTCTCCCCCATTAACCCCAGGTGGAGGTTGCACCCCCTGCATTCCTTAGATAGGAGCTCATTTAAATAATTAAGGGAAGCTGTGGCTGTTCAGTCCTTGAGAATGTGGAATAAAGCCATGGAAGGGTTTTAAGGGCCTACAAACACTGGTAATCCCCAGTGATCCCCAAAATGGATCACCCCCACTTTGTCATTTGATATGAGGTTTTTTTCAAGGTCTGGCCATGCTTTGTACAAAAATTTATGAGTTTTGTGAGGTCCAATTATATCTACTCACCATTACTTCAGGGGTAGCTAGAAGCTGATGTGCTGGAGCAGCTCCATGGACTTGTTCCTTGCTTTAATTCCTTAATTTAATTCTTTAAGTCCAGCCAGGAAGGCCAGCCTTCCAGAAATGTGGTTTCTCTGCCAGCAGAATCAAAGAACCAACCCAAAACACTTCAGCCTTGGCTTGTGAGGGTTATTTGCGGAGCACTTGAATTTCTGCACTGATTTTAGCCCATTTAAAGAGTGGCAAGGAGCATTCCTGGGCAGTGGAACTCACTCAAATATATTGCTAAAATATTAGAAAATCCCTGGCGTGCTTCTGGCTCAGGTAAAAGCACGCTCCCAAGTAATTCCTTGGCATGGCTCAGGAGCTGGCACGGGCCAAATTCCCAGGAGACATTTTAGATGGAGCCACCTTGTTGTGGAAGGCCAGGACATTTCATAGGTTGGGTGTGGGCTGGTTTAGGCCAGGTGGCATCAGCAGGAGAGCTGTGTTTAATTAATTAATGGAGCTGTAGCCAAAAAGTCCGATCCACTCCCTGTACCAACAATAACTCCTGGAAGCAGGAGCAGAGATGGCGTGGGAGAGGAGGAGGAAGGTTGGATGGCTCCTCCTCTTTTCCAAGCAGCTTCCCACCACCTGGATATCCCAGATTCTGAGGGAAATTCCCTATTTTGCATTTGGCAGCAGTTACACTCTGGAGCCACCAGCACACGAGTCACACCTTCCCCATCACCTCCAGCTTTGGTTCCCACACAGGACTGGCCACTGGCAGAAGCGGAGGAGACAGCTTGAAGCAAATCCCTTGGGAAGCAAGAAAACCCTGCTGCTCTTCCATCCACATCCCACAGCACAGAGCAGGATGTGAACTGTGAAATGTGGCACGAGTTGGGGCTCTGCCCTGCTCGCCTGTGGTGCCCCCACATCTCAAACAGCTTTGAGGGCACTACCCACTACCTGGCCTCAGCTCTCAGAGGGATTAAGGGATGAGTTTGGCCAAGTCATGTCTCATTTCTTGCCCTCTTTCACCTCTCTGGCTCTGTGTTTGTTATTCTGTTTAGACTAAAAAAGTTCAGGCATTGCTTAAGCAGCTCAGTTAGAACCTCTTAAAGGAGATGTTCAAAACCACTACACAACTTGGAAGTAACAAACTCTATGCTATGTTAATGATGCAGGCTAATGATGATGATGATGAAGAATCAATATCAAGTGTTTAAAGCCAGGCTGGAGCAACCTGATGTAGTGGAAAGTGTCCATGCCCCTGGCAGTGGGTGAAATGAGAGCAACTTTAAGGTCCCTTCCAATACAAACCTTTCTGTGATTTTGAGATCTGACTCTTTCATCTCATCTCTTGGTGATTAATTTTATTTTTGTTAAAATAATAGTCTGATTTTAGTCTTTCATGGCTATTTAAGAGGAAGCTCAGTATAAAATTTGTCCTCTCATTGTTTTTATTCTTTTTCCTCATTCTGTGCTTTTACTCGCATGCTCTTTTCCACTCCTCTCTGCTCCATCACTTGTTCCCCAGCTGGGTTACACACAGTTCCACGCAAAACACATCCCTCAGCATACCTGGAAGCTTGTAAGAGATTCAGGCAAGTCATTATTTCTTTCTAAGCTAAAGGCAACTCAGTTTTTACTGGATTTTACTTCTCATGCTCCCCTTCTGCTCAGCACATCCACAGCTGCAGCCTGAAACCACCTTCAGGACATCTCAGTGACGCTGAGGGAACCAATGGGAGAGAAGGGGGGAAGAAACCTATTTTATTTTTCTGGAGGTGAAATCTCTCATCTGATCCTTGTTTTAATCCCAAATTCTTACAATGCATTCTCGCGTCACCCACTTCCTCTGCGGGAACAGCTGTCCAAACGCCGCCACATCCTCGGCTCCTGCGGCTTTACGACTCCCATTAGCAGCTCTTTAAGGGACTGCCTGTGAGGCTCCAAACCTTCGAGTTCCCATTACCCAACTGCCAGGAAGTGTAAATAGGGGGTCAGCTGGGAAGCTGAAGAAGGCAGGGGGTTGCCCTGCAGGATTTGGTGGGAAGCAAACCCAAAGTAGATCCATCTCCCATCCCATAATCTCCTTTTTGTCTGCTCTTCTGGCATAAAAAACTGGTTTAGTGGAAGGTGCACATGGCAGGGGGATGGGAATTAGGTAATCCTTGAGCTCTCTTCCAACCCAACCCATTCCATGATTGTATGAAAAATACCTGGATCAAAGTGTTTGCCTGGTTCCTCAGAGCTTTGAGCTGATGTTTCTCACCACAAGAACAGACCAAGCAAAGCAAGAGCAGGAGGAGCATTGGCTGAACAGAGTTTTCACTGATTTAGTGAACAATTCCCTGTGCGAATAATAATCTGTGAGGAGAACAGCAGTGGGATACCATCCCAACTCCAGCATTTCTGTCTGAGGATGGCAGCGCTGACTCTGTGTAAAGGAACCAGCTCTGAAGGGGTGGATTAAAAGCCTGGGTGCTTTTCCCACAGCAGGAAATGAAATTGGAAGGTAAAACAAATGAATAAATCTAAGAATTTGTGTGCATGGGAAGGAGAGAATTGGAAAGCTGAAGGGACTTTGAAGACTCTTTGGAGACACAAGTGAGAGTTTTCAAAGTAACAGAATCATACAATGGTCTGGGTTGGAGGGGACCTTAAAGATGGTCTTGTTCCAAGGTTTCGGTTGGATCTAAGGGAAAGTTTCTTCCCCCAGAGGGAGGTGGAGCACTGCCCAGGCTCCCCAGGGAATGGGGATTCCCAAGGCTGACAGAGCTCCGGGAGGGTTTGGACAAGGCTCTCAGGGATGCACATGGTGGGATTGTTGGACTGGATGGTCCTTGTGGGTCCCTCACAACTCTGGGTATTTAAAGCTCAGCTGCAACGAGGAACTGAAGAGCTCCAGAGGTGCATTGTGAAGAAAAGGACATTTGATCGAGCAAGACAATGTGCCAGGCAAGGACACATTGACATCAACGCACCAAGCAAGTCAAAGCCTGGGATAACAACAGGTTTTTTTTTAATTGTTGTCATTCCCCCAGACTAAATTTGGCCACCTCCAACCTATTCTGAGCTCCAGCCAGTTATTTTGGAATCACATCCTCACAGTGACACACTGCCAAGGTATCCTGACTTCTCCAGCAAAGTATGATGACCATGGAATCCCATAGGAAGCCGATGGAGTCCCTCAGCCTCCTGAGCTTGTTTGATGATGTCATTTGCAATGGATGGAGAGGCATTTCTCCAGCTCAGGGTACCACTTTTGGGGCTTAAATTAGCCCCAAGGCCAGGCTTAGGTTCATTAATAAGGCTGAAGGAAGGCTCTCCCACAACCACTGTACAAAGACTTTTCCAACAATTGTGAAGAAAGAGGAGCACACTTCAAGTATAATTTAAAATACATTTATTGTTTCATTTGCTCTTGCTTTTTTTTCTTTTTTTTGTTATACAAAGATGTTAAATAACTTAAATACATTCTCAACAGTCACTCAGAATCAGATTTATACCTACAAGCTGTACATATGAGGTAGAGAAAAATAACTTAGGCTCCCATAAGACATTGGAAAAATAAACAAAACAAAACAAAAGAAAAACAAGAAAAATACTAATCCTTCATGTTAGTATTCCCACCTCCCTTTAAAAGGAAATGCCATCCCAGGTGTGCAAAACAAATCCTAGACTTTACATTCTTGCTTTAAATTATTAAAGGTGGGGTGGTCCAAGGGAAATTCCTGGGCTGGTTTGGTGATTGGTGTTTCAGATGGATCCATGCTCAGGGGGAGCTGCAAGGATTATCACACATCTCCTGATTTTCCTGAATTCAGTCTCACCTCTGCTAACCTGGATGTCTTTATCCCCTTCTACTGTCAGCAGGGAAAACTGGCACCTCCACATGGGCCAAACACCTTCCATTGGTGTTCCTGCTGACTGCAGACCAGGGGCGCTTTCCCAAGGGGAATTATTCCAGATCCATTGCACATCAGTGCCAAACACCGCTCCCAACACTCCTCTGGGAAGTCATCTCCTGGCCTTTTGGGTCATCTTGCCCAGTGCTAAGAAGGGTTTTTCCCATTTCTGAAAACACTCAGCAACAACTGAGAGAAAGGCAAAATTCCGATGTTTTCCCTGACAGGTGAATTCGATGTGTCTGCATAATTTCTGGCCTCACTCCCCACCCCCTCCCTGCACCTGAGGAATTGTAGTTACAGGAAGCCAAAGTAAAACTGTGCTGCCAAATCCATTTTCTTTTCCTCCCCACCCAAAAATCCTCAAGATTCCCTTTTTATTTTATTTGCTCTCTTCAGAAATATTCTGTTTGTGAATAATTTGGTCTAATCCAATGTTAGTTCGTGAAAAATAGACCTAAAAGCTATTCTGTGGTAACACCCATGACCAGGTTTCAAGGGGTTGAGCAGATTCAACCAGGAGGTTGGAATGAGATGGACCTTAAAGACCCCTTCCAACCCCAAACATTCCATGATTCCTATGATTCCTCTGGACCTGATCCTGTGTTATACTGAGCCATGTGGTCCAGAAAGGCCACATCTTGTATTTCTTGTGGGAAAACGTCACTTTCTAAAAGTCATCACCTAATTAGCACCCTAAAAAACTGAAATCCAGGATGAGCTGGCCACGGAAGCCAGACTCAACCCAACAGATGTGTCTGCAGAGCTGGATAAACCGGGAATGAGGAGCTTTACTGCACCTGTTCCACAGGGTACAGAACAGACTGGATTTTACTGCAGCATCAACTGAGGAATTTTTCACAGGCACCATAATCCACCAGAAAATCACCTTAAGCAGCATCTACTCCATGAAAGTACCCTTGAGAAATCTGTCCCTTCATCTGGGGTCTCATCCAAGCCTACCCCAGCCAAAACACCCGACTGTATGTTCCCTAAAACAGGGCAGCTGAAAAACGACGGACAAAGGAATTCCAGACCTGGCCTGAAGGAAGGCAGATGTCAATGAGCTGCCTGACAACAAAATCTCCTCAGAAATTACTTTAGCCACTGCTCAGGTCTTCAAACCAGCAATCCCAAAAGCTCTTAAGAAAACAGGGGGTCCATAAATCACTCCCTGCTTCTCAAGGTGATGGACAAACTTCCTGAATCGCAGCAGAGCGAATCCCCAGCTCCCCAGTTTCATACTGCCCCATTCAAATAGATAAAAGTTGCTTGTGTTGGATCAAGCCTGGAATTTGGTCCTCTTCATTTAACCTTCCAATGTACTCAGATTATGATTTTATTTTCCCCAACTACCTTTTTAAGAGCTGTTCTTCCCCAGCCAACTGAGCTCAATGGCAAATCCCTGATAATTGCAAATAGATTTGGGATTTCCTCCATCCAGACCCATCTCAAAACCAGGATGTTCAGTTAAAAAAGGGTAAACTTGAAAATTTAGGGTAGATTTTTTTTTTCTTTCCATTACAAGCTACTCATTTTTCATAACTCATTTTTAGCATTAATAATGATAATAATTAAAAATCCCCTTTGATTAAACACTGCTTGTTTCACCAACTGGAGTTTTTGATAACTGGAAGATAAAGAGAACATAATGTTTAGGACTTGTTTTGCATTTCTCCACATCCGGCATAAATGAGTCAGTCACACAGAATAGAAGCTTGTTAAAAAACAGATGACGGGTGCAACAATTATTTCTGTGGGTTTTTATTTCTTTTAATAGAAAATTCTAATATAAAACAGCAAACGTTTTCAGTTTGCCTTGTTTACAAAAATATTATATATTTTTTTTATATTTCTGACATAACTAAAATGCACTATTCAATAAAAATATTCTTCCATCAGCTAACTTCTCTTTTTTAAAAAATTAATAAAAAAGTTATATAAATAATGGTTGCACCCCCCCACCCCAAAACTGATCGGGTTGGATCAGCTTAGGAGAACCAACACTTTGACACTTTTGGGGGGACAGGGGATGAAAGGGGGTCAGGAACCAGAGATCTCCCCTCCACCCATCTGTCCTTCTCCAGTTACATCTGAGCAAAATCCTGTTTCTCTGGGGATAAGAAAAAGGGGGAAAGTTGCTTTGCACTTTTTTTTTAATATATATATATATATATATATATATATGAAATGACACCATGAAAAAGTTCAGGGACCCAAATCCACCGTTGAAGTAGTTTTACAAAACTGAGCAATTTCACTGAATTGCACTGGAGATCCAATGGTGTGGTGGCAGAATCAGCCTCTCTGGAAAAATCCAGTTTAATCCAGCTGGGACAAAAAGGTTTTGCAGGACACTCCCCAGTGTTTTATACAGGAGCTCCCAGTCTCTTGTTTAGGGTTTTCCAGACTTGTGGATGGAGTAGCACTCGTACTCCGTGAGTAAATTCAACTCCAACACATCTCTCACCATCAGAAAGCCCAGGCCTAGCACTCCAAAGGGTTTTGAGATGGTTTGACAGATTCTCTCCCAGCTACTTTTTAAGCTCCACTGGATTTTTCCAAAAGGAGGCTTTTGCCCCAGTTCCTTCTTCAACGATAAGGCAAACATTGGAAAACGCTGGAACTAAAGACCCCCTAACCAAAACACACCCACAGCGTGGGGCAGGGGGGAGAAGAAAAATAACCCACGTTTGTTTTACCACCCTAGGTCAAAAGGCCAAGAAGATAAGTTCTCCTGATTTCAGAGTGTTAGTATATTTTATACACTGCCTATACATTTAACACATGTGCCTCGCTACTATTTAGTTATTTATAATTTTTTTTTAACCACAGGAGAATAAACCTTGCTATTTACAATATATAACAGGCAAGTACTATATCCACATGAACATAAATACAATTTGTGGTGGTTTTTTCTTATTATTCTTTTTTTTTGGTTTTTTTTCTTTTGTCTTTTTTTTTTTTCTTTTTTGTCTTTTCTTTTTTTTTAAATACTTACAGAAAGCATCCAGGCTTCAGTGCGTGAGTTACAATACACAGAAGAGCTCTTTCACTCAGTAGTTCATTCACTCTTTGCTGCTTTCTTCTAGACAAGCTTGGACAATCTGCTTTATTTCCTACCCATGTCTCTCTCCCCCACACTGCTGAACACACCAAGATTCCCTATCACATCCCATCCTATCCCAGCATTTTTTTGGCCAGGATATCCATACCAACACTCCCCTCTCTTCTGCTTCTAGGGACTCATTCTCCTCTCACACCAGTGCAATGTGGAGTTACTCCAGCGAGGTCAACGGAGACAGAGACACCAGTGAAAAGGAGGAAAATGAGGCCCATGGTTTAAATATAACAATAATAATAATAATAATTAATAATAATAATAATAATAATAATGCACATAAATTGCGGCCCATCCTTTAATTAAGAACAGATTAAAAAAAAAAAAAAAAAGAAAGAATGGAGCCAGAAATAGTAATTCAGACCCCAAAATTCCTGTTTTGAGCAGGTTTGGATCTGGCTTTACTTTGAAGGGGAAGAGCTATTCTAGAACACACAAAAATGTAACAGTGAGTTTGCACATATGTGTGAGAGAGAGAGACAGAGGGAGAAAGAGAATTTAACATAATACCACATTGAAACCATAAGAAGGTCCTTCTGAAGGGCTTTACAATAAATAAATGTTCAATATTTATATATATATATATATTTATGTGTCAAGGTGTGCATATATATCTATATATACACACTGAATAATAGGCTTCTAGGCGATTTATTTTTTAAACCATTAGATAAACTGCTCGGGGGTGACTTTCCCAAAAGCTGCAAGACCTTCCCGGTGCTTTGCTGGTTTGGAAGGTGGGAATTCCACATGTGGATTCCACCTTCGCTCCTCCAGCATTATCCCAACCTCCAGAATGGTACAGCTAATAAGGAAACACCAAAAAAGAGACATTTTGCTTCACTCTGCAGAACCATGGTGCTATTAAACAGTAACTGTCCCTCCCGCTGCCCCCTCCTCAAGATTTGATGCCAACGAGCCAGGTTAAATTGCAGGTATTTGTTACTAAGAAAACCCCAAATCTATCTTTTCTCTTCCCAGTAGATGCATATGAACAGCTTAAATATTAGTGGCTATAATTAGGGGGGGAAAAATTAAATAAAGAATAAGGGAAAAAAGACTTTGAAAAATAACGGTTCATCTTGGCAAATTGCTCTCATTTTGTTTTACTAATTTCTACTAATGCTTGAGAATCTCCTCTTTTGAACACCAGATCAATGGCTTATAGAAACTTGGTGGAAATTGCTACTACTGGACAGTCAAAAATTGCTACCAAAAATCAAACAAAACACCCTCTGCTCCCCATTTTTTTTCCTTAGAAAGCTTCATTAAAGCCTTCACTAGCTGCCTCCAATCCACTTTTATATGAAGAATATTGGCACGCCAAGTCCTGGACTGTAAATCTCCTCTTCCAAGCAAAAACGAAATGCTGGAGGTTGTCATGTGTTTCACAGCGTTGGAGTGATGAACCCCTGCAGTCAAATTTCTGGCTTCTCTCAGGTTGTCTCTGTGTCGATTGGTTTTTCCAAATCCATGAGTTTGTTAGGATTTAGCACGTGTGTTTTTAAAGTACAGTTCTCGATCTAGTGGTTAAAAAAAAAAAATCATCTTAAGGTCATAGGGTTTACATACAGCTTGTGTCATGTACCACTGCCATGGTTTAGAGTAAATGGAATGATGACCTAGGAAAGAAAAGTCAACTCCTCCAGAGGTCTGATCCAGGCCAAAACGGCTGCTCCACAAGGCAAGACAGCCCCGGGTTCCAAGAGGCACTCGGATTCCTCTTGTCCTACTCAAGAGAAACACGTCCAAATTCAGCTGGCATAAGACTCAACAAGTTCCAGTTGGGATTTCTGAAGCAGTTACCACAGGTTGACCTCCATCAGCAAGAGGTGGGAAGAGGAGAGAAAAATAAATCATGCGCGAAGTGAAAATGAAACAAAAGTATCTAGTGGTTTAAAAAAAAAAATTAAATTTAAGACAGCGATAGTGCTAAAGAGCCTGCATTTGAGTGAATTGTTTTAAATAAAGAATAGGATTGGACTGAAGGGGACAGGCACGTCTGGTGTTCTGCTGTCTTCCCAACCTCTTTCTTGGATCTATTTCTGTCTGCAGCGTGGTGGACCCAACGTTTTCCGAGCTGTGCGTGGTGACGATGCACATGGGTACAGAGCTGTCATTAAAGAGCTGATGCTCCCAGTGGGTCTCTTTGTCAGAGCCTGGTTTGCTCCATGTGCAGAAACTCCACTGGAAGAACCTATCATTCCCTACAAATCCCTCTCCAGTTTTAGGCAAAATAAATGTCCGCTTCCGGCACCACCGCACTCAGAGTGGAAAGATCTTTTTTATCAGCTCTCTAAGCAGATGGGTGAGCTCCAGGAATAAAGAAGTACAGGATATTCATGCCAAAGGGAATCTCTTAGCCCAGGAGTTCATGGAGGATGGCTGAAACAATGTTCCAAGGAGAAATGATCCGTCAAACTATGTAGACAACGAAGGTGAAGGTCAACTGGTGTCTAACCCCAGTGTGACAGGCACTTATTTCCACATGGTTGGACCTCATGAAAATTCAGTCTATAGGATAAACAAAACAAAACAAAAAAACAAAACAAAACAAAAAACCCCAAAACAAAACAGCAACACAGCTGGGTCACCTGTACCCTACAAAGTGCTTATGTCTCAACATAGCTTCCAGATGCCAGAAGGTCAATCAAACCCTGTTTGTCTCCATAGGCAGTTCTCCAAGCTGGCCCATCCCCGGGGGCGGCCGTGCAGCAGAAGCCGCAGGTTGCGTCAGTCCTTGCAGGTGTAAACCTCCTCTCTCTGGGTGCACTGCTTGCACTCCACGTAGCAGCACCAACGCACCTGGCACTGGCACGGGCGCGTCACCACCCGGCTCTGCGTGTTGTGGCCCCGGCCGCAGCAGATGCTGTCGCAGTTCTTGTCCTTGTAACACTTCCGTCCCGAGGTCCCGGGGGAATACCGACTCATCAGGCAGAAACTCGGGGAGTCGTCAATGTAGACGAGATCCGTAGTCCTTGGGATTTGATCGCTGTGGCCGGGGATGGATTTTTTAGGGGGGGAAATGTCGCCTTCCCCCGTGGCCTCGTTGGTGGTACTGCCCACCTTGAGCGAGGTCTCGTACTTCTGCTTCAGCTGCTTCCCGATCTCGTGGAAGGGGGAGAGCTGCCTCCAGCACGTTCGGACGGTGCAGGATCCAGACACGCCGTGGCATTTGCAGGTGGTCTCCACGCCGGCTTTGATGACCTGCAGACACACACACGGCCCCAAAGAGAATCAGTCATGGCGGAGGAAATCAAAACATCAAGTAAAACACGACATTTTCTAGAAGACGCTTCAGGGACACCAAGTTGATGACAATACAAAAAAGTATCTGTTGGCAGCAGACAGAAAACACATCCTACAGGAAATACTTCAAAAGGCTCTTAGTTCCCAGAGTATGATGTTCACTTGCAGAAACTTTGCTTAATTGGCTAATTAAAGATACTGGAAAGGTGCACAGAGATTGTCCAGTGCTGCCACTCATTGTGTAGACAGAGATCTGAAACTGTGACACAACTAAGAGATTAATACATATTTTAATACCTATTTGTCTTTGTCAATAATAAGTAGGTAAGATATAAAAGTGGAAGAAGTGGAAAGAGGTGGGGTGACACATACTCCAGAACAGGAGCGTGGACAATAGGAACCTTCTCCATATGACAGGTCCTCAAAGCCAAGTACAAGAAGAAGCAATCTTAGTTTAGCACCATCAATTGGCTGATGATAAACAAAAGATCCCATCCTTTTCAAATCAAGTGCAATAAAGAAATTTCACGGCACAAAACCACATCCATCTACTTAGAAACAGCATTGGAATGTTCCAGCTCCCTTTCTCCAGAGAGAGATTTACACTTGGTGACCTCCATGAGCAACACAAGAGCAGAGATGTTATCTGGACAGCCACAGATACCCCACATTTTGCCCACAGATTATAAACACAAATTTGTATTTCTAATTCTCCTACCCTGTCCCTTCCCCAAAATTAGGTTCTGTTGGCTTTAAATGGGTAAGGTACAACCACCCCTTAAAACAGCAGGTAAGGACAGAGTTTGTTTGACAGAGCTGGGTCCTGACAAGGCACCAAAGTAGTGTTGGAAGTGCCCTTCATTTGGGCATCTACGGTACCTAAAACAGAAGAAAACAACCTCCCCCCGTGCCCATGATGGCATCTGGCTATGCTGTGGCCTCCTGACAGCAGAGGACTGGCTGCAGTCCATTTCCTGACCATCCGGTTCTTAATTATTTGGCTGCACAAATCCTGCTGAGCCCCATGTGCAACCGTGCAATAGGTCATGGACTCGGAATTGGGGCCTGGCCCAATTGTGATATTCCAGAAACATTTTTAGAAAGACAATATGCATAATGCAGCCTTCAGCAGAGCCTGTCCAATGGTCACACTTCATTCCTGTGACAGCCAAAGACCTTTGCAAGTGCAATCCAATAATACACAGTAGCATTCAAAGCGGTGACGGGTTACAGGGGGAGATGTGTTGCTGGTTATAGCGCTCAGCTGGGATGGCTTGGGTAAGGGCTGTCACGCTTTGTGTGCCAAAGTGTCTCGCCAAGTCCACAAGAAATCCCACAATGTCAGACAAGAGCGTGCAGAACACATTTCAACACCGAGGAGGAGGGGGGAAAACCCCAACCCTCACCCGTCCCCTCCCTCGTGTAAAGTCCCGTTTCACTGCTTGTCCAGAAGTGAGAGCTGAGTTCGTGTGAAACAAAGCTCCTCCACCTGATTTCACGCCCACACCATCAGCAAACCGGGCAGAAATTGCTGGGATACTTGGGAAAGGGCTGCACACTGCAGTCATTCATCAGTTCAGGCTTTCCTCAACCTTTCCTCCTCCCCCAGCGCATTTGCATCTGCTCCACCTGGAAAAGGAGACAACCCCCATTGCACAGGAGTTGGGAACACAAGAAACCAACGGGAACTGGCTCAGCTTGTAGTCGTGCTCCTGGGCTTGGAGCTGATTGAACAAGACAGGGTCATGAAACTCAGGAAGGGAACCTGGAGTCGGGGCTGTTCTTGTCAGGAGCCACCTCTCTGGAGCTCTGTGGGAGTGCTGACGTTGCAGGAGCACTACAGCCAAGGCGTCCACGTGGGGCTGGTGGATACAGCCCAACACGTGTTGGAAAACCTGATCCTGATGGATTGGCAGCTGGCTGATGGCACAGGACCTTCGGTCAGGTGTAAGCATGTAGGTTTAGGCACTTGAATCACATCAGCCAGCCAGGGTTGACCTCACCGAGGCAAGCGCTTGAGTTTAAACACCTCAGTCTGAGAAACACCTCAGAACTCTCATCGCAGTCAGGGCAGCCAAAGCAGGGGAGGACCCTGCAGTGAGGCAAACACCTGCTCCACTGAACAGCTCTCCAGGCTCCCACTGACAGCCGAGCACATCTCTATCACCAACAGGAGCCGGGGGACCCAGCCCACACAGAGGCACCTCAGTTCAGGGGATTCTGCGAGCAGCATCCCACCCTCTGGGCCAAACTCAGGTGTTTAAATATTTCCACCTAGCACTAACTGAGGTGCTTTAAAACATTCTCCTTGCACCAGCTGTCCTGGCAGCAGCATAAAGGTCTCTCAAGGGGTACTAATAAGTGTATTTAGGTAATTTAATTCTGTTCTCCTCATCTGGGCTCCAACAAAGTTCCACATGAACCCCAGTCTGGATTTTCCCGACTCGCTTCTAGCTCCTTGTTAAGCAGTGGCTGGGACAGCCCTGGTGCACCAAAGCATAAAAGGTTTCCATTGTCCCTATCCCCATGAATGCACCAGTTCATGAAACCCAGCGTGTGGATTTTCCTACGGCTGCCGTGCGAGCGCGGTGCATCCCAACCGCCCCGTAAAGCTTCTCCTGGAAGGACCGGGACGGGCTCAAGAATGTTACGAGGCAGCAAGAGTGAAAATCCTAGAAAAATTCCCGGCCCAGGCAGCCTCCCCTGCTGCTGTCAGTCACGCTGCAGCTCCTCGAGGCGCTGCGTGATGGGGAACTGCTGCCTCCGGGCCCCAGCCACCCACGAGCCAAAATGAATCTTGGCAAAGCCCTTCTGGTTCCCGTCCCGCTCCCCAGCTTCCACAACGACCTTTCCTCCTCTTGCTGCAAGCTCCTGTCAGAGACACTTAAATCCACCTCATTTCTTCAGGAAGCAGAGCAAGACTGATCCAAGTCAGCAGGTTGCTTGGAGAAAGCTTTGCTGGCTGGATCCTGGGACAAATGTCTGGATCATGCTTTCAAACCTGAAGGGCTTCTATCCTTCGTCCAGGATAAAAAACACTGGTTTTATTTCCAAAAAACTCTTGATTACATGAGGAAGAATAAGGTTTTAGCATATAAAATCATATTTCAGGAGCTGTAGTAGCTCCTGCTTTCTTTTCAAGGCTCATCACAGTTCAGAGCCTGATTTACCTCCATCCTACACAGACCTGACTGAACTCACCACTGAATAATCACTTCATCCACACCAAGGATGTGGCCACCTCCACCTTTGTCACAGATGTGAAGCAGAATGGCTCAGCTTCCATCCAAGGCACAAAATATTTCATGCTCCCCGTGGCCCCAACTCCACAGCTACCACACAGCAGCGGAGTTGTAGCAACTCAGGAGTAACAACAATAAGGAGCATCCTTTTTGTACTGTGTGCTGTAGAGAGCTCCTACCATGAAAACAAAGCCAAACAAAGACAAGTGGTGGGTCAGGAATGGCATCACACATGGGAATTCTGTCCTCCCACTCTCCTCTGAACAACCACCTGGTCTGGCAGTATTAAACAGAACAGTTTGGGAGGAAAATAAGGATTTTTAGCCTGACTTAGGAACGCAAATTCCCACTGACCTTGCCATGAGAACACCCAATACTGACAAATGCAGAATGAGGAAACACAAAGCAAGACAGAACCATTTTTCCTGGGGTTTTCCTGCTCGGAGGAAATCAGATAGCGCTGCTGGACTGCCTTCCCAACTGGCTTGACGTGGGGAAAAGGGATCACAGCAGAGCATTGCTATGCAACATGTAATCCTTCCTCCCAACAATGGTGCGCCGCGAAGCTCAGACTAAGTGCCCCCGTCATGATCAGTCTCAGACATGCTGCAACACACAATTTCTCAGTGTTTTAGCTGAAACGCCGAGGACAGGATTCCCATTCATTCCCAGCTGGGTCACGAGGCTCTGGCAGTGTTTTTTCATTTTTTTTTTCAGACAACTCTTGTCTGGGCAGCAGCAGCCCAGGGCGGACACCCGGCCGTGGGAATTCCTCGCTCATTGCTCCGCTGTCGTCATGGCTGGGCTGTGGCTCCAAGGCTTCAAACCATTCGCTATGGTTTGGGGGAAGAGGAGGCAGTAAAAACCCTCCTCGCAGGCAGCCCATCCAGGGAAAAGCCTTGCCTGGCTTTGGGAAGGGCTTTGGGATGCTTCCCCACAAACCCAATCCCCTCCATCCCCCTCTTCAATTTAAATAGGCTTAGTCATCCTCTCAGCTCAAGTATTAATGTTTGTTTGGACAGCAGCCACAGTCCCCACACACAACCAGTGGCCAGACTTGTCCCTTCACACTGGCCAATGCCACTGGCTGAACTATAAAAGTTTCACAGATTGTTAGAAGTTGTCCTTTCTTTTTTTCTTCTACCTTGTTAAAAAAACTTTTTTCAGCCTGTTCTCAACCTGCTTTTTCAGAACAGTTTTCCCCTCCCACCACCCTTCCCTCTTTAAAAAATAGGAACATTCATATTTTAGTGACATAGGTATTAAAACACAAACATTTAAGCATAGAACAACATAACCCTACTTAAAACTGAGAACTTCAGAAGTATTTTCCCCATGCTCAGTATTCCTAGCATGCTTCCCATGCTAAAAAAGATCCACATAAACAACCAACTGCAATCACTTATGGGACACAGCAAGCAATTTTTTTTCCAGAGTATTGATTTCCAGGCCTAAGAAAGGCTTTGGCTGAGCCATTCTCAGCCTGAAAGTAGAGGAAAATCCAGAGAGCACGCCTGGGCATTCCTACCTGTCATAACCTGCAGCAATTAATACCAGTGGTGGCCCTGAAAACTGATCTGTACATTAAGAGCTCTTCTCAGGCTGTTATTTGCTGGGTTTGATTTGTACCTTGGTAAACATGTGATGCCCCATTTCTCACTGCAAACACATCCCTAAAAACCTGCCAAAAAGGATGCTTTATGCCTGTTGTTTTTTTGCATGCACCAACTCCAAAATAGCAATTATTACACATCATGAGGGCACAGCAAAACCTGGAGTTGGACTGGAACCGTGTTAATGAGCAGGAACTGTGTGAGACTGGATGGTCAGTGCTTGTAAACACTGTCTCTGCAACAGGAGAGTTGTGCCTCCCTCCGCCTGTGTGTGACCTTTAGTGAGTCACTTAATCTTTCTGGGTCTCAATTTCCCCCCTCTGCCCAACGGAGCTCCAGAAATGAAGAGGGTGGCATGCTCTGATAACGTGTTATGTGATAGCTCATGAAGTTCCTCAGACAGATGATAGCTGGGCAAACATCTCCCTGATATGGAGAGTGCATCTCCAGCCCTGCAGAGAGATCCCTGCCAGCACTGCCTTGGGGGGAAAAGCCATTCCTCAGATGGAATTCCAAAATAAGCAAGTCAACAGCAAGGGAAGGTCCAGGCACCTCCCACTATCCTCTCGAGAGCATCCCAGATGGTTTCAGGTGTAGCTGTCTCAGGATAGGTCTGGACTTGAAGCCTACAAGGGTGACAAGGACCATGACAGGGGTCAGGACAAGGCGACCTTTAAGGTCCCTTCCAACCCAAGCCATTCCAGGAGTCTGTGATCCTTCAGAAACCCTTGCTTTGCACAGACCAAAGCATCTTGTGCAAAAAAACAATGAAGCCTCATGAAAGGAACCAATTTCAAATCAGGAAACTGCTTGAAGAGAGATCTTTTCTTCTTCTCCATCTCTACCGCCCCATAATTTTGTATTAAACACTCTCAGCTCTCAAGACAACTGAGGTTATACACGAACTTCAGGCAAAGATTTGTGTTCCTCCTTCTGGAAGGATGAAGGAAAAAGGCAGTGAGAACATGATAATTTTTTTTCTAGGGTAACAGCAGCCCCTTTTAATTGTGCCCCTTGGATCTGTAAGACATGCTTGACCAGACATACCTCTGGAAGAGGTCAGCACTCCTGGGATTAAGAAACTTAGCAACGCTCCAGAGAGGGAGTTGGAAAGTCATGTTTAATGATACTTGGCTGAGAAACTGGGCAAATTTAATTAAAACATCACTTACTCAAGCCCAGTGGAACTAATTGAGTGCTCTAATATTCCTCCTTTTCATTAATGGGTTACAAAAGAGGGCTGCACTTGTGTGTACAAGGGGGAAAAGGGGGGAGGATGGAGAGAAGATGAGAGCTTTAGCAAGGCTGCCTGGGCTTCATTTAATATAACTCAGAAACTTCATTGCTGGCAACAGAGCTCTAATACAGTTGACTTCTCCCCCATCCCCTCCACACACACATCTCCCCCCAAAACACCCTCTCCACCCAAGACCCCTCGGAAAGAATGGCTGAATGAGGGAGAGTAGATCTGGCATAGGAAGGGAAATTGCTTTTTTAATAAGTGGTCTATTCAGAGCTCCTGCTTTTCAATAAAGAGAAGGCTGGAGAAGTCCTGGTCTAATTACCTCATCCTCACACTAGACAAGCTCACCCTTTCATTAACCACTGAGGTCATATCATATAACTTGGTGAGCCACCACGGGCACAACATGTTCAGTGATTATTTCACTGGTGGCAGCAAAATTACAGGCAGCCCATCAAGGTTGTAAAAAGCAGAAGTAAAAATCATAATTAAATGAGAACGTCTACCAAGAGACACTAAAACTAGGCGGGATAGGATCATGTCACCCTCGCAGAAATACACAGATTGTTTGCTGGTGTGACACCATGGAGAAACTGGTGTGGTGACCAGGAGGGGAGAGGGTTGCTTGCCAAATTAGTCAGTCCAGCACAGGTCCTTTTTTTGCTGGGTCTCAAGGGACTATTTGTATGTTTTGCCATGGTCGGGAGTAATTAGATGGGGAAAATGACACGTAAAGAATTAGTGAGGGACCACCAAGCTTGTGCTGTGTCATTCGTAGAGACTTCTCCACTCCCTCAGTGAACACACACATCCACCACATGCTGCAAGAACTCCAGCTCCAAAATGGCACAAACCAAGGCTGTCTGCACCCCTATACTGCCTTTGATCCACCCCAAATCAAATCCAGATGAGTTATTGTTCCAATAACCACGCTAGGTTAGTCCAAAGTGGTTTCACACTGCTGCAGTCAATGGGTGAGCAAACCCTACTTGATAGTGGCAAAGTCTTTATGGCAGGAGTTGGTTGGTGAGGAGCTTCTTTGAAGACACAGAAAACGTGCTGAGAGTCATCTTTAACTCACTACCTTCCTCAAGGAAAATATCCACAAACTCAGCAAGGAATGCAGTAGTGCTCTCAGCCTCCATCCTCCCAACCCTGCACTTGCAGTGGGAACAGGAGGATGAACGGAGATCAAACCTGATATTAACCCACCCCTGAGAGCAAGCAGTGCCAAAGACAATCCATCCACCACATCAAGAGGGTCAAACTGGTTTCAATATTCTGGAACCTGAAGCAAGTATTGCAAGTTTTGACTTTGTTGTCACAAAGCCAGCATGGGTCCTCACTCTGACCATCATCTTAGTGACACCAAGTTGTGCCAGGGGTTTAGGGCCACATATCCCGACCATACAGATGTGTGTTCTCCTGATCTTCTACCACCACCCTCCTGAAAGCTTCCTCCTCAACATTCCCTCCTTCTCTGCCTGGCTCCATGGTGGTGCTGTGAGCCTGGTGGGGTGCTTGGCTTGGCTTTCAACCACGGCACAGTGAATTATTATATCCAGCAGCACAAACAGAGAAATCATTTCAACTGCCGCTGCAAACAGGCAAAGGAAAGCTGTCACACAGCAATCCCAACTCGACAGACATGTTGTGGGTGGACGAAAATAGGAACACTGGATCACTGACCTGCAGCAGAGGTCTGTGACTTGGACTGCCAGGAGGGCTCTCGGTGTCTGGACAACCGTCACAACTGTTACTCAGCTGTTTAGCTGCAGATATCACACTGTGAAACCACTGCCAGTGGCCAGAGTCCCACTGTGCCAAGGCAGAGGGTTGCTGGAGAGTCCTGCATCTTCCCCTGGGAGCTAACTCGCAAGGATCAGGACACAGAAGGGAAGGTTCAACCTCTCCCGCTCATCCTTGGAGTTTGTTTAGCTCAAATTCATGCAGTGTAGAGCACAGATGATAATTAAGGACACAAATCCTAAATCCAAGAGTGGCCTCAGCCATATGGACATCCTGACTTCAGCTCCTGGGACTGGGAATACTGGGAGTTTGGCCAAACCCATCTGGGTGGTTTTTAGCCCTGCCACTGTTGGTGGATATTCCTGGAGCTGTAAGGACTTGCCAGTGGCAGCCAAAGTCACATCCTTGGAGGTTTTGATGAGACTGTATTGTGTGACTCTGGAATGAAAGGACAGCCAGAACATCTCACAGAAATGTCCTGGAGCTACAAGGACTTGCCAGTGGCAGCCCAAGTCACAGCCTTGGAGGTTTTGATGAGACTGTACTGTGTGACTCTGGAATGAGAGGACAGCCAGGACATCTCACAGAAACATCCAACATGGAATCACAGCCTCCGTGGGCCACCTTCTCCACTGCCATCCCATCTGCTACACACTCAACTCCAAAAGATGGCACAGAGCAACCAACACAAGGGTTGAGACAAGTTCCATCATCCTGCAAAGCCTGTTTCACACGTCAAAGAGCTGCCACGGGAGTTCAGAGACACTGAGCCCTTTAATCCAGAGCAGGAAAGCTGTCAGCCAAAACCAGACACCAGCTAAATCCAGGATATTTCTAATCCTGATCTCAGCACTGTCTAGGAGCATCTGGTAGTGGGGAGAGGGGGAGACACTCTGCTGGCCAGCCCTGGCTGGTGGCATTCCCCGATGCCCCAATTCCGTCGCGAGGAATGACATTTTATACATAGACACAGCAACAACTGAGCTGGGGTGGCCATTCCTAGAATGCACAACTGGCTGGGCTGCATTTGCCTGGGAAACTGGAGACCCAGGTCCCCCATCCCAGCCCCAAGCCTGCATCCAATCACACAGACAATAACAAGGCTCGAGGGCTATTTCTGGCCTTGCAGTATGTCCCCCTTGGAGGTTGGTGCAATGAAACACTGATCCTAAGCACCTGTGCTGGCCAATCTGAGGGATTTTCGTGTTGGAGCAACTCTAGGCTAGGTGCAGCCAAGCATATTATGGGAGAAGGTGGAAAGCCTCTTCCTTTTCCCCTTGCTGGGATGACCCAGCACTTGCAGACACTTTGTCCTTTACATCTGTCATGGAAAATGCTGAGCTGGAAGGGACCCACAGGGATCATCGAGTCCAAATCCTGGCCCTGCACGGGACAAACCCAAAAATCACACCATGTGCCCTAGAGCATTGTCCAAATGCTTCCTGAATTCTGGCAGTCCTGCAGGGAGGCCCCTAGGCAGCCTCAGAGGAGGTGCAAAGAGCAGGAAGAGAGGATAAAGATGGGAAAAGAAAAAAGGGACTCTACAACCAAGCACCATCTCCTGCTCTAGGTGACACAGAAGGTTTCTGTGCTCTAGGTGACACAGATTTCTGCCAGAAGACAAAACTAAAGGGACTGTTAGGTCTGAGGTCAGCCAGAAGTTAGTCTCTCCACCCTGGTTCCCTGCCAGCTGTTTCTGCAGCCAGTTTTAAAGAAACCTGGCCAAGGAGATGCTACACTGTCCATGCTCTACTGAACTGCTGCAAGAGAAGCGTCCCTCAATTATGTTGTGGCAGCATAAAACACTTCCTCTGTGTCCTCCTAAGCCTGAGGAACCTGTATTTATATCCCTTTGTGGTGTGAAACCTTCTCCTCCCTCTGGGAAACCAGCATCTTTGTCTCCACCTCATATTTCCTAAACCTGGCCAGTCCCATTTCTTTCCCTCTGGTCTCTCTCTAATGGTTTTGCACAGTGAAAACCAGGGCACAATCCCACAGCTCAGACTCCTCCCCTCCGGAAGGAGCACCGCTCCATCCATTTCACATCCAACACTCCTATTCCACACCCAAAACCAGCATTATTTCCCCCAAAACAACGTGAACCCCCCACCACCCTGCGGCGCCTTCGACGCACCTTCATGCCCACCAGGTTGTTGTGGAAGTCCACCCTGGCTCGCAGGTCCTTGTTGGGCTTCCTCCCCAGGAACTCCTTGACGAACTTGTTGCTGTACTTGAGGTTGTCCCCACAGCCTCCCCACTGCCAGGCCTCCCTGTTCTCCAGGTCGGGCGCCTCGTCGCAGGTGCAGCGCTCCATGCGCCCCGCGCTGCACGCCTTGGCCATGGCGTGGGTCAGCCCCGCCGAGGAGATGGCGTACAGGAAGGCTGTCTCCTTAAAACCTGCAGGGACAGGAGGGAGAGGCTCTAATTGAAGCTTAAACAAAGGGAAAAAAAACCACAGGAAATGGAGATAAAACCTACAGGGAGAAGAGCGTGAGTTGCGTCACGGAGTAATAGAGTGGTAGGGTTGGAAGGGATCACAGAGGGAATCTGGTGGCACCTCCCTGCTCCAGCAAGGCCATCCCAGAGCACGGGGCTCAGGATTACATCCAGACCACTCTGGAATATCCCCAGTGAGGGAGACTCCACACCAGTGCTCAGTCACTGCCCAGGAAAGAAGTTCTTCCTCAAGTTCAGGTAGAATTTCCTGGGCACCAGCTCCTGCCTGTTCCTCCTGTGGCACTGCTGGGCACCTCTGGGAAAAGCCTGGGCTGTGCTCCTGACACCCTCAAAGCACGGCAAGCTCTGTTTGCATCACTGATGGTGAAGAGGGCACGGGGGAGGGCAAGGAATGATGGACAGAGGTGGCACAAGCCAGGATTCAGGAATGCAAATGGAATCTGGCCAGCTCGGTGGCTGTCACTCTGTGTCACTCACAGTCTCTGCCTGAAAATGGAAAGAGTTGAGCAAGAGTTGCCCCATCCCTGGAAGCATCCAAGGCCAGGCTGGGCAGGGCTTGGAGCACCTGGTCTGCTGGAATGTGTCCCTCCCCATGGCAGGAGGTGGAAAGGGATGAGCTTTAAGGTCCCCTCAAAGCCAAAGCATTGTTTGACTCCATGAAGAGTTGGACAGGACATGGAGGTACCACTGCTGCTACCAAGGGGACACCAAACTGCAGGAACCCAGCACAGACTCCCAATCCACCTCATTCTTCCCTCTCCTCCTGAATCAAATCACTGGGTCCCACTCCAGACTGGCAGAATTGTTGACAGATGACACCTGAGGGCTGGGAAGCAGGAGATGTGTCACCCAACACAGCACCTCACTCAAAAAAAAACCAATTTACACCTCAAACCTCCCATGCACAGCCTTTCTTTACACCCCCACACTCACCTGCAGGGATGTGACAGCACCCACGCCCCCGACAGGCAAATGACACCCAGAGGGACCCACGGTTTCCATCCAAATTATAAAAGCCAGAAATAAAAAGCAAACATGGCAGTATTTATAGCTGCCCATTCTCCAGCTATGGAAGCTGTAAACGACTGCATATTTGAGATGCAATTCCAGAACAGCTTTGGATGGGACTCAAGAAATCCCCCACTCAAAAATAACACAAGTGGATGGTGACAGTAGTGGATATATCTGTGAGCTGGTGTGTCAACCAAGGACATGCAGAGACACTGCCAGGTCATTTTTGGAACTGTTCCTTGGGAGGTTCATGACAGTCCAAGCAAACTCATGTGGTCGTTCCCAGAGTCTGCCTTCCCAAAACACTCCCAGAAGCAGGAAGACTGATGAAAATCCACCCCAGGAGACTGAGGTTTGGTCCTTCCAAGGGTTCTGAAGTTCTGCTTCCTCCCATACTGTGGCAGGAATTACCCAATCATTCTACTGCTCACCTGGAAAAGGAGAACAGGAACCTTTTCCTCACCAGAAACAGCACTAAAATAAAAAGGTTCACTTCTACACTCACTGAGGACTCCACAAAGATTGGTGAGAGTTAAAATAACAAATTTTATTTTCTCCCCAAAGCCAGACCATGTCCTCTGACAGCCCAGAAACACCTTCAGCACTGCAAATACTCCATTGGAAGCGGTGAGAGAACTCTTAATTCACACAACAAAAACTCATGGGTACCCAGATGGCTCCTCTGGGTAGAAAATACCTTCTAAGCATCTCTCATCCTTTGTAAACTGTGTTTTTTTACTAAAATCCTGGGTTTGTTTCTAGGTTACACCCCAGGTCAGACTACCCACAGGCCTGTCCGAGGGATGCCACTACCAAAGACAGATGTTCCCAAACCTCTGTGCTCCTGGGTTGGAGAATTCCTGCCACAGCTACACAGAATGAAGAGGCACCAGTGTAAAACAAGAATCCTCAGTGGGACGGGGCGTGCAAACCCTGCCCTGGAGGTCTGAGCCTGCAATCATGGCATGGTTTGCGCTGGAAGGGACACTGAGATCCATCCTGTCCTGGGCAGGGACGCTCCAAGCCCTACCCAAGCTGGCCTTGCACACTTAGCTCCCAGCCATCAGCCTTAATTGATTAATTAGGCAGCCCAGCTCTGCACCCAGCGCTGAATTCGGAGCGGTTGTGGAATCCCAGCAGAAAGTCAGCGCCGTGCGACCACAACGCATTCCAGAGCTGACAGAAAGCCAGGAGGAACAGCTCATCTGCCAGCTTCTCCCTTTCCACCAGCTTTGTCTCGACTCCTCCCGTTCTCCACCACTGAGAGCTTCCCAAATTCCCCGTGCCCATCAGCACGGGGATCATCTCACAGCTCCCAACGAGCTCCATGTGACATTTGGCTCTGGCCAGATTTTAAAGCCATCTCCACCACGCACTATTTGATTGCACCAAGATATTTTGTAACAAGATAATGAGCTTTAAATCAATGCAGGCATTCTAAGCCCCAGTGCATTGACAGTCTGCCGGGCCTGGCTATCCAGTTTCAGCCATTTCCAAAATTGTGCACGAGTATCCAAAGAGGATAACGAGTCCCTTAAACAATCCCCTGTTATTTTAAGAAACGGGGCTGCATCAGCCCAAGCTGCAAACCAGCAGCCGGGGCTGGTCTGGTGACCAAAGTGTAAAAAAGATTCTCCCGCACCGAGGGAGAAACTTTTAAGTGAAAAAAGTGGGTTTTTTTTTTCCCCTTTTTCCTTTCTCCCTGCAAAGAACTGGAGGAGGAGAAACAAGCTCTCAGCGATGAATTTGGAAAGCTCTGTCCTAGTGGGTGACACATGCCAGCCTTCGCCCTGGGGTACCACTTGCTGCAAGGCTCAACCAGGAACCAGCAGCTCCTGGAGGAGGAGGAGGAGGAGGAGGAGGAAGATTTACAGAGCGCTGTGTTACTGCTCAGGAACACCCCCTGAAGGATTTACAGCCCCGGGGCAGGGCAGAGATGCTGCAGGGATATAAAGCACGGCAGAATGAGACAGCAGCAGAGCCCCGCAGCCCTCAGAGCTCTCATTTATCACCCAGCTCCCTGACAAGGGCTGCCATGGGGGGGTCTCTGTGGGGTTTTAACTCCAGGCTGCCCCGCAGTGCCCCTCGGCCGGGCTGCCCAGGGGACAGGCAGGTCTGAAGGAACGAGCTGTGGCCTCCAGGTGTCAGCATGAGAAAGTGCTTGGCTTCCCCAAGGCACCACTAATCCAGGGACTCCTCTGGCATGCGGGGATATTTTTAAATGTCTTGCAGCTCTGGCCGGACCTCTTGGGTTTCATAAGGACTTTCCTTGTTTCCACCAGTCAGTGACAGTGCATTAGTTAAGCCCCGGTGCTTCTGAATTACTCCTCCTCACTAATTAGCCCTGCAAACCCCTGCTCTTATCTTTAAAGGCTTCACACCCTGGCTTTTCCAGGTCCAGGCCCACTGCTGAGTGTGGGACTTTCTGGGAGTCACTGAAGCCCTGGAGACCCTGCAATGCTGTCTGTAAAATGGTGCTGCAGCCTGGAAATGAGAACGGGATTTTACTGGGAGGGTGGAAGAAACTGGACTATATATGGAGGCACAAAGAAAAGAATTAAAAATATCACCTTCTCCTCCAACACTCCTAACTTCTGGCCATCTCCACCTGAGCTGCTGGGAAGAGGTGTGGGAATTACCCACTGCCCACATCCATGGCAGTAACAGCACACAGCCATTTGCAGATTTTGCCCTATACTATGACAGGGTTCCCCTCTAACAGGACAGCACAGAACAGTCTGGTCTTCCTTATTTCCTTATGTCGTGGCATTTTCTCAACTTCTTTCCTGAGAGACTGGCATAATAAACAGGGTAAATAAATAGGAGAAATAAACAGGAGAAATAATAAAGAGGGGACAGCTTTGGGAGCTTCCCAACCCTCTCCTCCAGCAGCAGCTCAACTTCCAGCAGAAATGGGCAGAAAATGTAGCTCCTGGCTGCAGAGACCTGCACAAACACCTCCAGCCTCCAAGGAGAGCAGCCAGGGCCAGCAGTGGGAAGCAGGCAGGGCAAGCCCATAAATTACCCCCATTAGCACATTCTTTGCCTGCCCTGCACTTCCAGGGATGAGCTCCAGCCTAGCACAGAGCTCTTGTGGAAGCACCACCAGCACAGGATGGCCCAGACTGGCCATCAGGGCAGGAGGAGATGAGCGCAGGGACCCCTGAGACCCCTCAGACTCACCTCCCTTGAGGAGAGCCCTGAGACTCCCCCAGACTCACGGGTCTTGACCCCCAGACTCACCTCTCTTGAGGAGGGCTCTGACACCCCCAGACACACCTCCCTTGAGGAGATACCCAGACCTCCCAGACTTACCTCTCTTGACAAGCCCCCCAGACTCATTTCTCTTGAGGAGACCCCTGAGACCCCCTAGACCCACCTCCCTTGAGGAGCCCCCAGAATCATTTCTCTTGAGGAGACCCCTGTGACCCCCCCAAACCTCTCTTGAGGAGCCCCCTGAGATGCCCCCAGACTCACCTCTCTTAAGAAGCCCCCCAGACCCCCCCAGAATTCACCTCTCTTGAGGAACCCCTGTGACTCCCCCAGACTCCCCTTTTACTCAGGAGACACCAGACTCCTTTCTCTTGAGGAGCCCCCTGTGACCCCCCAAACTAACCTCTCTTGAGGAGCCCCCCAGACTGATTTCTCTTGAGGAAACCCCTGAGACCCCCCAGACTCACCTCCCTTGAGGTGCCCCCCAGACTCATCTCCCTTCAGGAGACCCCTGTGACCCCCCAGGCTCACCTCCCTTGAGGAGCCCCCAGACTCACCTCCCTTGAGGAGCCCCCAGACCCCAGACTCACCTCCCTTGAGGAGCCCCCCAGACTCACCTCCCTTGAGGAGCCCCCAGACTCACCTCTCTTGAGGAGGCTGGCGCGGTAGCGGCCCTCGAGGGTGCAGTTCCAGCGCTCGAAGCGGAATTGGTACTGGCACTCCAGGGCGCTCATGCTGATGGCCTCCATCAGGGTCTCGGCCACGCCGGGGTCGCGCCGGCACATCCGCCGCTGCTTCTTCTCCAGCTTCAGGCGGTCACACACCTTGTAGTGGGCCTTGACGGCCGCCTCCTCCATTTCCGAGGTCAGAGGGAGGATGGTCAGGGGTTCGTTCCCCGTCAGCCTGCCGAGAAACACAGGAGCACCACGGTGAGGGCAGCAAAACAAAAAAATTACTGCAAGAATTCCCAGAATGGTCAGGTTGGAAGAGACCTTCAGGATCATCGAGTCCAACCCAGCCCCAACAGCTCAACTCAGCCCTGGCACCCAGTGCCACATCCAGGCTTTGTTAAACACACCCAGGGATGGGGACTGCACCACCTCCCCGGGCAGCCATTCCAGAGCTTTATCACTCTTTCTGGAAAAAACCTTTTCCTGATATCCAGCCTGTATTTCCCTGCTGGGTGCTCTCGTTGTGTCAGTGGTGGCTGGAGAAAGAGCCCAGCCCCAGCTGAGCACAGGCACCTTTCAGGAGCTGTGCAGACTGATGAGGACAGCCCTGAGTCTCCTTTTCTCCAGGCTGAGCACCCCCAGCTCATAAATTCTCCCCCGAGAGGGTGGTGAGGCCTTGGCACAGGCTGCTTAGAGAGGCTGTGGTTGCACCATCCCTGGCAGTGTCCAAGGCCAGGCTGGACACTGAGCAAACTCATCTAGTGAGAGGCATCCCCACCCAGGGCAGGGGCTTGGATCTAGATGGTCTTTAAGGTCCTTCCAACCCAAACCATTCTGGGATTCTATGAAATACAACCTGTGACAGAAATGGGGTCACTGGTGGGATCAGGATCTCCTGGCTGAGCATCTTGATTTTACAGTCAGGCTCCTCACAGTGTGTGTGCAAGGTGGCAGCAGGAAAAGGTAAGAGGAAATATTTGGATTTATGCCCCCTACCAGCTCTCACAGAGCTTGTTTGGGCATAAACCCTTGGCCACCTCCACCACAGGACTGTGTTTAAAACTGAAAGTGGAAAGAAATAATTTCAGGTGCCTCACTGCAAGAACCTGGGGAAAAATACACGAGCACCACTGTCACTGTCCTGGGCATAAACAAAAAAATCATTATAGCACACCAAGCAGAACCAGAACCCAGCTGGGGAAGGGACAGAGAATGATTTGTCCCAACAAAGCCCAAGAGACACCCTGAGAAGGCACAGAAAGCCACCCTGCCCTCAGCAGAAGAGATCCTGACAAAAAACCCAGCGAGCCACAGCCCGAGGCTGGAGAGCAGGATACACTTTCCAGGAGATGCTGCCAACAGCTTTTACAAGACAGAACAAGCTCAAAACCTAAAAAAAAACCCCATAACCCAAAGAAATTTGTGTCCCTTTGCCTCGTCCCCTCCCTCCCCTGCCTCTCCCAGCAGGTCCTTGACTCCACAGTGGGCAACAAAAGATGCCAGCGGACTGTTCCAGGTGTCAAGTGACGAGCTGCTGGAAAAGGACCAGGCTGGCATGGTCCCCAGGAGCAGAGAGGCTGCAGGAACATCTGCTGGGCTCAGCAGAGCTTTGCTGGCCAGGCTGCTGTGCCCCTGTAGTGTCCTGGCTGTGCCCAGCTCCGGCCAGGTGCCAGGCCCCACAGTCAATGGGAATCGCTGTCCGGGCTCGCACAGCACCTGCAGCCACATTCCCCAGCCAGAAAGGAAGAATGGCTGAGATCCAGAGCTGGGAACACGCTGGAATGGTGCAGTCCTGCACTGGGGAAACTTGGGGGTTTGGACATCTCCAGTGCTGCAGGAGCACTGGGAAAAATGGGGTGATGGGAATGGGAGCTCCCTCACCCCCTTTGCTGAGATGCTGGAAACCCTTTAAAGCCCCTCCTGCCCTGCAGGAGCAGTGATTTGCTGGTTTTAATGAGTGTTTGTCTCTAATTAATGGGATGCACCCTGCCAGCAGCACAGGCACTCAGAGTGCTTTAACTCCCAGACCTTGGTGCACAATGGGCATAAAATCCTGACCTGAGTCCCGGCCAGGGACATCCAGTACAGATCCAGTCATTACTGAGGCACTGATGAGGTGATTTAATATCAGATATCTCAGGGAGGGGGCAAAAAAATGGCTGAGGTGGGACTTTTAGAACAAAGATGGGCAGGAAAATGTTCTCCTCCAGTTACATTCAAAGGTATTGATATCTCCAGAAAAACCCTGCGGTGATAAGAGGGATTTGTGGGAAACATGGAAAAATATCTTCCCTCAAGTTTTCCCCAAAAATAATAATTTTAAAAAATCTGAAAGGCCAAACAACAAGGTCTGTTTGAAGCATATTTTAACCCTTTCATTTCTGGTCTGTCCCAGCTGCTTCCCAAGGAGAGGGGGACATCACCCAGCCCTGGTGCCTCCCAAAACTCCCAAAACTTAGCCAAAGCTCCCAGGAGGCTCATTCAGGAGAGAGCTCAGTCTGAGCAAAGATCTGTAACAAAATACCCAGGACATTCATTCCTGGCTTTCCTGGTACTCTAAAGATTCATTCCTGCAAAGTTTCATGGCTGGCACAAGAGTCCCTCAGCTGGCAAAGGAGAGGGAGGGAGGCATCCAAGAATTTCCTAAGCTCCCTCTCCCCATTTTTTCTTTCCAGCTGAGCAGGGATTGTTGACCTAAATGGTCTCGAAAAAGCTCCAAGGATCCTGTAGCAGATGGCTCTTGGAGTGAGGAGGAAGATGGGAATTGATTCTGCAGCCAAGATTTCTGCAGAGCAATTGGTGATTTCCACCCTCTTCTCACCTTCCCCCTAAGGTGCTTGGCTTTGGGATACTCCAAATTCCATTTTCCCACAGATCAGCCTTCCAAAGCTGGCTGATAGCAATGGTCTGTATCTCCAACAAAAGTCACCTAAACACACAAAAAATAAAGGGACCAGCAGATGGTAGGAAATGGGATTCATGGTGCTTCACAGTGCCACAACTCTCCCACAGCTGGCGGAAGAACAACCCATGTAACACCACCGTGAAAAGAGATCTGCCCATCACTGCCTGAATTATTGCTCAGAAGCACCCCTGGCACAAGCCAAGGAGTAAATTGAGGGGGAAAAGGGGTTTTCCCTCGCCAGCACACAGAAACTCTGCCAGGTGAAGAGCAGAAGCCACACACACAGACCCACACACGCATTTTCCCTGCGGGGGCCCTCGGCTCCGCGCGCACATTCCAGAGGCCCTGGGAGCGGGGCTGAGGTGGCACTTTCCAGAGCGTGGCATCAATAACAAAGCACAGGCAGAGCCAGGGAGAGCTGCCCCACCTGACACGCTGCTGCATGGAACCCTTCTAATCCCATAAAGCCCTTTTATGCAACCTCGGCTGAGCGAGGTCCTGTAAGGCAACGGTGTCAGTCGGACGCTTTCTCAGCTCCTCACAAAGGCCAAGCTGTTCTTTCCAAGGAAATGTTTCAGGGGCTGTGTGTGTGTATGTGTGTGTTTTTGTTTTTTACACTCTCAAGCCACGGCTGTTACGATTGAACTGCCAGCCAGAACCCTGTGCTTGTGTTATTTTGCTCCAAGAAGGGGCCGAGTGGGAGAAGGAGTGGACACCTCTAAGTGGAAAAAGGGTGAAACTGGATCATCCTTAAAGTTCCTTCTAAGCCAAGCTGTTTTAAGGTAGATTCCAAAGGATTGTGTGTGTGTCCACCAGGAACCTAGAGAGAGAGCAAACAGCTCATTGCACACAACCCAGGAAGCTTTACCTCTCTGGAAGTTCACTCTGAGAGCAACATCAACCTCCAGAGTCAAGAGACTGTTCATAGAATTCAGAATTTTTAATTTCTGCTTCAGAATTTTGCACTGTGTAGGCCCCTTCCAACTCAGGATATTCTGTGGGTTTTGACCTAATCTTGCCCAATTTCTGCTCCTAGTGCAACATCCAAACCTCAGGAGGACCTGGCTGCCCTGTGCCACACCTACCACGCTGAGAGGAACCTTTGCAGCATCATTTTTGCTATTCCCGTTCCAGTCCCATCAGTCTGAAGCCAGGAAATCAGAAGGTTTATCATTAATTGACGTAAAAAGCAAGACCCATCTGGTTTGCACACACTCTCTTGGTGTCACTCAGCTTCCTTGGTCATGAACTTCATCTCAAACATTGCTAATTACATTTTTTTCCTGGAGTTCAATCACCCAAGGATTTGGGAGAGATCCCAAGCAGAGCCCTGGCCACTACAGAGGCCAAGTTTTATCTGTGACATCATGGAATTATTGTCCTTCCAAGAGGCAATTCAAGACAGACCCTGCTTCCCACTCATCTCAGGGGTCAAGAGTTTTTACGGCCTCATCAGCTCACACTTCCATCAGTGCCCCTGGATTTTCCCTTGTTGAAGTGGGGACTTTCCTGGTGGGGATTTGAGCAGGATGAGGCAGATTTAAGGCACCTACACAGACCTGTGAGGGCACCCTCCGTTTTGAGGTGCTCCAGAGTTTCCTTTGCAAGTGCCACTGGAGCTGGGATCCAAAGTGAGCTGTCTCCTCTACTGCTCCCATCTGGAATGACAGGGCTGCTGAAATACTGCATTCCTGTCCCACTTCCTCCTGGATTAGGAAATTTCTCTTTGGTCCATCTGTACAATGACTGAATTAATTCTAGATCCACTTTCCACATTAATTTTTTCCTGTGGAGTTGCCACACTTCCAGCCCTTTTTCTTCTCTTTCCACCACTTTTCCTTTAATAATTAAAAAAGCTTCTGGAAAATTGACAACTTGACCACGAGTCTTCACTGCAACACCTAAATTAATGACTGCACAGGTCAAGGAGTCTGAGTTATGCTGGACACCAGGCCTATATTATTTTATTTTGCACCCAATAACCTCCAGTTGCTCTCTCTCTCCCCTATCATCACATTCCCACTCTGTGAATCTTTCCTAAATTGATTTATCACATTCCTCCTCCCACAAAGGCTATTGAATATTTGGAGTATAAAAACCCAAAAGTCCAAGAAAAAAACTCTGATTTTCAGGGCGAATGATGAGGATTTGATATTTGGAAGAAGAGCTGGACATGGAAGGCTCAACCACCTCATTCTGTATTGTCTTGTTTGGGTTTTTAAATGTTTACAGTTCAAAGTGTCCACATGAACTCTAAAATATCCCAGATCTGCTTAGATTACAGAAAAATAAGGTTATGGATTCTCCAAACCTCAGGCTTCCAAAATAAAATCTCAGCAAGCGTTCACAAAGATTGTTCTGTCGGAATTCTCCACTGCTACCTCACCCCTTTCCCGATGCAATTTTCCCAGCGATCTCCTGACAGGATGCTGTGACATTGTGAGGGTCAGGGAAGGTGACAGGAGGAAAAGTGTTTTTCCCAGCCTGAGGGAATCCAACCCACCAGGCCTTTACAAGACAGAGCTGAACCCCAGCTAGAAATCAAACCCAGCTTTGCTCAAACTCATCTTTGCTAGTTCCACCGACCCTCATGGCCGTGCCAGTTCTCTTCCCTCAGGACCATTCCCAGCCAGCTCTGCCCTGGGCTCACCTCTCCCTGTCATTGTCCCTGAACAATGGGGCCTTGCTGTGGGAGACCACAAAACAAAGCAATTGGAAACTCCAGCAAAGAGTCCAGCAATTCCCACCACAATTATATAAGGTTTTGATCCTTATCTTCCTCTCAATAGTGTGGCCAGAGCTTTCTTTAGGTGACAACCTCTCAAATGTCACTTCCTCCTCAGTCAGCAGTGCCCAAATCTCAGCTGCAGCTTCTAGAGGAGTCACAGCACCCAACAGAGGCTACTAGCCACACAGAATTCACAGAATTCACAGAATTCCCAGAATGACCAGGTTGGAAGAGACTTCAAGACCATCGAGTCCAACCCAGCCCCAACAGCTCAACTCAACCCTGGCACCCAGTGCCACATCCAGGCTTTGTTAAACACACCCAGGGATGGGGACTGCACCACCTCCCCGGGCAGCCATTCCAGAACTTTATCACCCTTTCTGTGAAAAACTTTTTCCTGATCTCCAGCCTGTATTTCCCTTGGTGCAGCTGCAGGCTGTGTGCTCTGGTTGTGTCAGTGCTGCTGGAGACAGAGCCCAGCCCCAGCTGAGCACAGGCACCTTTCAGGAGCTGTGCAGAGTGAGGAGGGCAGCCCTGAGTCTCCTTTTCTCCAGGCTGAGCACCCCCAGCTCCCTCAGGGGTTCCTCTCAGGGTTTACTACAACGTTACACACTCCCAAAAACACCAGGTAGGGGTGAGAGGGCCTTCCAAGCTCACAGCATGCAGGTGGGAAGCAGCCAAACCCCACAACCCTGCTCCAAAGGAGACCATGTTCTTGTTGTTTTTTTTCTAGTGGAAGATTCTGGGATTTTAGGATAGAGGGAAATCCTCTAAGGTCCTTGGATCAGCTTCTGAGCAATGGGAAGGAGGAGGAGAGAGGACAAAAGCGACAGCACAAGGGAACATCCAACCCAGCAGGTCCCACTGACCAGGGAAGGAAGCACCAGTCTCCTTATGGAATCTGCTCAGATTTTTGGGGGTTTTTTTTAGGGAAAAAAGGTGCAGATTCTTGTAGGTTTCAATCATTCAAGCTCTCTTCAACCATGCCTGGATAGATCCATACAGTGGCTTCCTGAGCCTCCTCTCTGAGCATCTCAGGATGGACACATGGACGTGGAAGGATCCACAACATCGGGTCCTACCCAGAGTTATTCCAGCATCCAGCAACAAAGGAAAACAACGGCTGCTTCTGGACAAAACAAACCAATGGTGCAAACCTCCAGCTTGCCCCTTTCCAACACAGCCTTCCTGAGTGCCTGCAGCACTCAGCAACCTCTCTGATCCCAAAGTTCTTTTTGGATGCCACCACAGACTTTCCTATTTTAGATGTAGATGAAGCTCACATTGAAGTTGGGAGATTTCTCCAGGCTGCTGAAAACAGAGGAATTTCCTCAGGCCTGCACTGGGGAGAACACTGGACTACAACCACCAGCAGGTTTTTTAGTCAGTTCAGAAGGGATTTCTCTGGGAATGGGACAAAACATGGATGGTTCTCTCCCAGATATGGGATGGTTGCTGCATGTATAAAAAAACTTCCATCCAATTTCCTGCCAAAATGGGCCCTCACCTTCCCCTGGACAAATGACCAAAAAGTTTGGCATGTGACATGTAAAGGAAAAAACCTCTCAGTGGATGAGCAGGGAAGATGTGACTCAGTTCAGCTGTGGAGGGCTGGAGATGCTCCCATTGCTGCAGAGGACTTTATGGGATGGAGGTGCCACGAGGAACAGCTCTTCTGGCACCAGGGCCATCAGGAGCACCACCAGGAACTCCTCCAAGCTGCTCTCTCCAGCAAAGCAGGAGGCCTGCACAGGTTATGAATTACAACTCACTGAAGGAAGGATCTGCCTTCCCTTCCCCGGGGAGGGGGAACAAACTCAGAGAGATCCCACAGCAGAGCAAAGAATCAGATTGGGGTCTTTGGTGGTGCACCTGAACCACAGGGATGAAGAATTTCTCCTCTTTCCCCCCCTCCTCTCCTCACACCAAACCTTATTCAGGAAGTTTCCAGCCCATCAGAGCAAAAGACATTTTGGTTTTAGGTAAATACCTCAGCCCCAAGACCCCATTCCCCTGGAACGACCCACTCTGTCCACAAACAAGCAGAAGCAGAGAAAGAGGGCGGGGAGGGAAAGGTTGTTTCCTCTCCCCTTCATCCTCTCAAGAATGAAACAGCAATCAGGGAGATTTACAAAGGATTTTCAACCCAACGGTGCCAGTGGAATGCACGGGCCAGGCGGCAACAGGGGCTTTCACTGCCGATTTAAGAGGCATTAGCTCTGCCCCTGGCAGCCTGTGCCAGGAATTATCCCCCCACACCTTCCCCTCCTTGGCTGGACAGCTCCTGGACCCCCAGGCCAAACCCCTGCTCCTTGTCCAGCCACTGCTTATTTTTATTTAATTTATTTTTTAGCCGAATATAATTTCTTTTGGCCTGGAGCCTGCTGCAGCACAGGCAGTAAGGAGTTGGGAGTTTTGATGCAGGGAAGCAAGAAAAGGGGGAGCAGTGAGATGGAAGATGAAGAATTAACCCAGAGAAGAAAATAAAAGGTTTGTTTTAACCCATTAACTCCACGTGGTCTAGAGGGCAGAAAAAAAATTCAAAAGCCCAAAAAGAGAGAGATTTTTAAAATATTGGGGCATTTGTTTGGGTTTTTTTTGGGGGGGAGGGGGGAATAATTTGTGGGTTTTGATCATTTTTTTACACTACTGAATAACCTTTCATCCCAGGATCTCAGCTCCATCCCTGACATAGGGTTAGAGAAATTCATGTTCTCAGGCACAGGTGAGATTGTTGAGGTGTCCTGTGCAGGGCCAGGAGCTGGACTCAATCCTTGCAGGTCCCTTCCAGCTCAAGATATTCCATGATTTTTAATCTAAAATTGGGCCTAAAATGACATAGAAAACAAAGGACATTTCTAGATGCCACTTATACAAGATATGCATCATCACCCTGCCTTGTTTTGAGCTGTTTTTGGTGGGATTCAGGACCAGGAAAGGACCACAAATGTCATGGATCACATGACAGAACACAGAAAAATAATTTATACAAGATTTTAAAGACAGGAGACCAAAGGAAGTGGCTCAGGTGCTCAGTGGTCTGAGTTTCTCGTGCCAAACTTGAGCCCCATGGAAACCCATCTGCTCCTACCACAAATCCCAGATTCCTAGAAGCCAAAATGTCATCTATAAACCTGCAAGAAATAGCTTTGATTTTCTGTTCCAAGCAAAGAAAATCCAAGTTCATGATCTTTCTCACCAGCTTCCCTTATCTGGGAAGAGTTGTACAGAATAAACAATATTTGGCATTTGAAATCTAAACAAAGAGGCCCAAAAGCCCCATAAATGCTTGTTCCCTGAGCTTCCTGTACTGATGCTGCTTTTTATTTATTCCAGCAGGTTTACCAAGAAGGAATCAGAAAGCACCACACAGGGGGTAAAGGACATTCCTTCAAAAGGATAATTCCAGCTCCCAGAACACCTCCTGCCCATCCTTCTGGCTCTCTCCAGCTCAAGCTCCTGACACAAGGCCTGAGCAAATCCTGCAGATCCAGCCAGGGCTGGAAGCTCCACAGGGCAGTGAAGGGATCAGACCTTTTGACTCAGACCAGGCACAGCATTAAAAAAAATTTGAAAAAAAAAAATTAATAATAATAATAAATGGCAGACATTGAGAACGGAGCCATTTTTCCAAAGTGCACATCATTAAACGTCAAGGCTCGCTGCCACCGGATGTTGTGAAGCCCAGAATGATGAACAGACTCCAAAAGGGATTAAACAAACTCAGGAAAGGGAGGTTCAGCCAGTTGGGTGATGAAACACGAGGGCTCAGGAAGCCTTTAAACCACAGGCTGCCAGCAGGACACGTCAGGAGCCACATCACTGCTCCCAGCTCTCCCTGGATCCCCCAGAGATCCATGGCTGTCTGGAGAAACCTTGGATTTGACCCCAAACGGCAGCTGTTGTGTTCCCAACCACCTGCAAGATGCTTCTTGCTCCAGCCACAGCATTTGGACATTTAACACTGAACCCATCTGCACTCTGGAACCCTTTGGATGGCAGCAGGAACGGCCCCAGAGGTGTCAAGCACACACCACACCAGTATTTGTGCAACTTGGGCCTTCCAGGGCTTAAAGGAGTCTTATAAAAGAGAGAGAGAGAGACTTTTTACAGATAATAATAAAGGAATAAGTTGAATTTGTCTTCTTTTTTGCCAGGGTCAGGATTAAATGTGTGAGATGGTGTTTCTTGTTGGGATCAGATGTTTATCAGTTCTTATCTCTGTCACACTCTCACAAACCCTGAGTTCTGCAGCACTGCACTCTGACAAACTAAAAATGGAGCCCCATCTCTCTCTCCACAAGGCCTTTGAAGGATCAACTGTCCAATTAAGAAATGACACCTCAATTATTTTCACTTTTAACCCAATAACCAACCACACGTGGCCATAATGTGGACTTTTTTATTCAATTACACAAAACCACTCAAACCCGTGGAGAAAAAGGGGAAGGAGAAGAAGAAGAAGGTGAAGAAGGAGGAGAAGAAGAAGGACCTGCCCCTATGCCAAAACCTCCATCTTGCTTTATATATATTTCTATATTCTAAACCCTTAAACTCTGAGTTTCCCACCCTGTGATATCACACACTTCCATTCAAACTGCACACCCACAATCCCAGTTCTGTCATTCCATTTTGGAAGCTTCTCCACGGCCTCAGGTCAATGCAGTGTTCTCCTGGGGGTCAGTGCCTGGCAGCACAGAAAGTCTGGAATTCTCAGCAGCCAGGGTTCCAACAGGAACAGGACAAGGGGGAATGGTTTTAAACAAAGAGATTTACATGAGGTGCTACAAAAAAGTTCTTGGCTGGTGAAAAACAGGTTTGTCCAGAGCAGCTGTGGCTGCCCCATCCCTGGAAGTGTCCGAGCCCAGGTTGGATGGGGCTGGGAGCCATCCCAGCAGGGCTCCCACCCACGGCAGCCCCGGGCACGCCGGGCTGTGGGCACGGCTCGCACGGCTCCCGGCCATGTGTCAGTGTCAGTCTCCCCCTGCCAGGGAATGCATCTGACTTCCCACTGAATTCCTGCTGGTCTCCCTCACACCTCAGCCAGCCCTTTTGTCCACTCCGGGGGGTGAGGGCTGCCCGGCTCTGCAGCAGCAGGATCTGGCTGGGCCTTTCCCTGCCTTATCCCATCTGTGGGATAAATGGTGCCGTCCATCCCGAACACTGCCCGGTCTGTTCCCAGCCCGTGCTGCAGCCACAGAGCTGCCCTTGCCCAGACCACAGAGCCTGGCAGGCAGGGAAGAAACTCCTCGGAGCCAAGGCAGCAGCTTCCCTGGCTGCCTGGAGATATCCCTGTGCACACACACACGCTCCAGCAGCACAGCAGCTAAAGAGAAAATCAAGTTTACTCTCCAGACAACACAAATGAAATTAAACCTTTGAGGGAAGCACAGCGAGTGCAAAGAGCTCATCGAGTTCATTTGGACAGAAAAACAACTGGAGAATGAGCTTCCTCCTCCTTCCCCAGCCCTGGTTTTACATCCAGGACCTGGAGGTCCCAGCTGGAAGCAGGGACTGGCTCTTGGTCAACTTCTGGATAAATGACAACTTCTAGAAACAAGCATGTGGATTCAGGGAGGAGGGGTGTCAGCTCCCCCTCCCCTCCCAACGTTACCAGCCCCTATTAGATATCCCTGGGAGGTCAGCTCATGGAGGATTGGGATGGTTGGGCGGTTTGACACATCATCTCAGCTATTTTGGGAGCAGTTTACGGGTCTGCAATTCCTCCCCTGCACAGCCCCGATAGCTTTTCCACTCTAATGTCACATTATCCTCGTGGCAGGTTTCAAAACTAAACAGGTGAAAAAACAAACATTCAGGGCACTGCACAGAGCAGGATGCACCAGAGGCATTGGGGTGATGGGGTGGTGGAAGTTTATCCTCCTCCTGAGCCCCAACACAGGTTGTGGGAATCCCTTGTGAGCACAGAGGTTGATTCCTTAAAAAACTGAACAGGAAGGCTCTTGCAGGAAACTCATCCCATGACCAAAGGTGTCTTGTGAATGACTTCCTGGAGGAGCCTTGCAGTCCTGAGGCTTCATCAGCCCCAAATGGGACTTTAATGGTCAAACCTCCAGCTAAACAAAGCATCCCTGGCCAAGGTTTCAAACTCTGGTAAGGAAGAGCCACCAGTGCAGGAGAATTCTTGCTGCTCCCTCCTGGAAGAGGTTCCCAGTAAGTCACCAACACCACAAACCATGTTCTGCTCCAGACTCAAGGTCCTTCCTTCCCCACCACCCCCTGAGTGCTGCTCTTGCCCTGGGGGTCCCCCAGCCCCCAAAGCCCTGCTCCTCCACGCCTCAGCTTGTCCCAGCAAGAGAAAAAGGGAAAGAACAAACAGTGTGAACATCTGCCCTCAGCCTCCTGATGTTCCTCCACCACCTTCCTCCAAGGGCTGCACGCAGGCCCAGTTTTGTGGAAGGGAAGCAGATGCTGGGGCTGGGGTTAACCAGAGAGGACAAACAGATCAATACTGATGTTTTCAACAGACCCCAGCTGCCTTTTGAATGTGACTTGACTACAGAACATTGGCAAGGACCTCAGCCAGACCTACCCTGGCCAGCACTTCAGGTGAACACCCTCAGGATACATGCTGAGTTCAGCACATACCTGTTTTGGGTTTTTTTTTACACTACAAAAAGTCTGTCTGAACAAAGAACCACATTAACCAAAATACCCCAGGCCAGGGAAAGCCACAGTTTTGTTCTGCGGACTGCACAGCATCCATAAAAAATGGAGAAAAGAGAGAGAGCCATTTTTTTAATACAGTGATAGGATAAGTAGAAAGAGTTTTAAACTAAAAGAGGAGATACTTGGATCAGATACAAGGAAGAAATTCTTCCCTGTAAGGCACCACACACCTAGAAGTGTTTAAGGCCAGGCTGGATGAGGCTTGGAGCAACTGGGGCAGCAGGAGGTGTCCCTGCCTGTGGCAGGGGGTGGAATTTTAAAGTCCCTCCCAACCCAACCCAACGCAACCTCTGATTTTCTGATCCACTTCAAAGCAATGCATCTGTGCTCAGTAATTGAAAGGAAAATCCTTTGTGTATTAAAGCAGCACGTGGGGCACACTCCACCAACCAGTATTAAGGAAAGCATTTCCTTCCTGTATTGATCACCCACCCACCCCACAAAGTGGCATTAAAAAGGCAGGGGGGAGGACAACAAGCCAAGTGTTATACATAGCAAATTCTGATTAGATTATGAAACTTTAAGAAGATCTTAACAAGTGGACAGTGTGCATTTTACATAATTAGCTTGTTACTTATAAATGCCTCCCATAGTGCCAATGGCAGATTTTCACCACCTAAAATAGCCCAAAGCTGTCGGATTCAAGAGCTCCTGCCATCCCAATTTAGATCAACTCAAACACACAAACCACGAGGTGGTTTCGTTACACCAAGATTAAGAATTCAATCGGCTCTTGTGTGCCTGGATGGTGGAAGGGGTAAAAGATTACAGAGGGCAAAGACACATTATGTCACTGTGTGCCTCGCTAGCCCAATCCTCACTGAATGTGGCAGCTGTTCCTCACGGGGTTTTGGGAGATTTCGGGTTACTTTTGGGGTGACAGAGCCCGGCTTTAGGGCTGGATGTGAAGCTGTGGGATGCCGCAGCTGCATCCATATTCATGGAGCTGAGAGCTGCTGCCCAGCTCTGTGAGACTCATCCTTCATCAAACTGGGGCTGTTCCACTTCAATTCCAAGAAGCAGCTCGGAGCAAGCCTCGAGTTACAACCGCTGCCTAAAAAAGGTGACCTCAGGAGCAGCAGGGCAGGTAAAGAAACCATTTGATTTGCAAGCTGAGGGTGCTTGAGAAGGAAGTCCCAACAAAAGCAGAGCTACACTGTGTTATTCCTCTGCCCCCCTGCAGTTAAAGGGAAAACCATTTTAAAGTCTAATTTAAAAGTGCAAGAAAAAGTTATTCCTCTGCATCCCTTCAGTTAAAGGCAAAAATATTTAAATTCTAATTAAAAAGTGCAAGAAAACATTATTCCTCTGCCAGTCCTCTGCATCTCTGGTGCTTGTAGTTAAAGGGAAAAACATCTTCAATTCTAATTTAAAAGTGCAAGAAAACATGATGGGAGGTATCTTGAGGAAAATTCTCATGGGAAGAGTGTCCACAGGTTTAGAGTTATCCCAGCAGGTAAACATCATCCAGAACACCTTCAACCAACCTGTGTGAGTTCCCATTTCCTAAAACAGCCATCAAAAGCTCAGCAGAGGAGCAGAGCAGAAAGGCAGTTCCTAAATCATGGGTTACCCAAAAAAATGAGGTTGTATCTTCACCTGCTGAACAGGACTGAGATCAGTAAAGCTGCCTTGGTGTAAGACTGGATCCTTTCAGTATCCCACACTGGGCATTTCCAAGTCCCAAAGAACTTGAGGGAAAAGGGAAATGCTCCTAGTACCCTCCAGGAGAGCTGGAGAGGGACTGGGGACAAGGCATGGAGGGACAGGACACAGGGAATGGCTCCCACTGCCAGAGGGCAGGGATGGATGGGATACTGGGAATTGGGAATTCCTGGCTGGGAGGGTGCCTAAGGCCAGGCTGGACAGGGCTTGGATAATCCTGGGACAGTGGAAGGTGTCCCTGCCCACAGCAGGATAGTGGCATGATGTTGAGTTTTTACCTTTTTCTTGTTTGGGTTGGGATTAAAAGTGTGAGATGGTATTTCTTGTTTGGACTCAGATGTTTATTAGATTTTAGTTATATTACAGTCTCACAACTGTGTTTTACAGTACTAACAAACTACAAAATGGAGTATTTTTTTCTCTATAAGGCTTTTTAAGGACAAACGGTCTAATTAAGAAATTATACTTAAATTGCTTTTAACTGAATAACTAACTAGTTGGTTTCACAATGTGGACTTTTTATCTAATCATATAATACTACTTAAACTCATGAAGAAGAAGGTGAAAAAGAAGGATTAGTTTCTGTTTTAAAACTTCTATTTTGTTTTATATATATTACTACACTCTAAATTTTTAAATTCTAAGTCTTCCACTATGTGATATTATACACCTTAATTCAAACTATACATGCATAATCTTAGTTTTATCATTTAATTTTGGAAACTTTCTCCACAGCCTCAGGTCAATGCAGTGTTTTCCTGGGGGTCAGTGCCTGGCAGCACAGAAAGTCTAAAATTCTCAGTAATCAGGGTTCTAACAGCATGAGATGATTTATCTTTTGCCCTTCTAATCCAAACTATTGAGTGATTCTATGATTTCTCTTTGTCTTCACAGTTTTACTTTCAGACCTCAGAAATGGGGGATTTGGGGGGTCCCCAACCAATCTCCAGAACAGGGTTTGAATTTTTTCTTTGGGAAAGATTGCTGAGTTTCAGCTGAATGGAAGGCGTTGGGTTTCATCTGTGAGAATCTACAGCGAGGCCAGAAGTCCCAGCTGAGATGGATCCCAACAACTGACACATTTGGGAAGAGCCAACTGGTGCAATTTCTGCACTCAGCACAGAGCATTCACCCAGGAGGATGTTCTGCCTCACAACATAAATTGCTTGTGTTGAAAACACAGGATCCATTCCCAACCTAGGCCTGGACAATCAGTTTTCTAAATATTCAGCGCTGACATCTCATTTGAAATAATTATCTACATCCCTAAATTCCTCTGAAACCCTCAGAATGCTACAGAATCCATCTGTGAAAGAGATGAAGAGATTTGAAAGTTTGGGGTCTAAATTATTCCTTGTGAATTCCTTTGGGAACTAGGAGTGGAAGAAGCAAAAGGAACAAAATCATTACAGACAAATTACCTGAATTTGAGCCACTCAAGGGCCAGGAAACATCAGCATAATTCTGTGTATGCAGTAGGAAATCAATTCTACTAAAAATAATAGAAAAATGACCATACTCTGCAAGGCAGCAGAATCCTTTTCCACATTCCCATCTTTTCTTAAATCCCAAAGGACAACTAAAGGGAAAGGAGGCAGTGGGCAATGGGAGGGGCAAACTCATTTTTGAGAATTAAAATTCATTCTCATAGTGTCACAATAAAAGGCAAATTCAGGGAAAGAACATTCACAGTTGTTCCCAAGTCATCAGCATTCCTCATTTTCCAGGCTTTAGGTTTCCCTGGTGTGACAACCAAATACAGGATGACCTATAATAATTCCAAGTACTCCAAAGTAATGAAAAGAAATCTGATTTTCAGCATCAGGAGCAATGCTGGAGTAAGTGGACTCTTGACAGCTTTCTCTGAGCTCTGTGTCTCAGACAGCACCTTAAAAACACCCACGAGGACCCAAATGTGTTTTCCATGGAATACAGAACATGGATAATGTGTTCTAAATCAGCCCTGGGGCCAGGCAGTTAATGAGAACAGTAAAGAAATATTCAGTAATTGCCCATTCACTGCAAGAGGAGAGGAATTGCAGAACAAACCTCGCATGGAATCACGGGATAAAATTCCATGGCAGGGTACAGGCACGGAGGGGATGACTGAGGCGACTCCTACACTTCTCCTCTGGAGCTTCCCAAATTAAACTCTGGGCTCTTAATTAGCAGTAATTGTGCAGTAAAAGGTGTCTCCAGATACCTGAGGTGCTGGCATTGAATCATAAATTACAGCTGGATTCACTTGCAGATGCACTTTGGTGGTTATGCTCAGTTTTTCATGGATTTGCCAGGAATTGTGTCCAGCACAACAAGGGACAAGCAAATTCCAGGGAGTCCAGGCTGTACCTGAGGGTACAGACACACCAGGGAAATCCTGGGGTGTGAATAAATAAAAAGGGAATTTTTTGACAACACAGGTGGAATTTGTCCAATATGGAAGCACAACAACAAGGGAAATAAAAATTAAATAAGGATTTAAACCCCCACACTGGGTATATTCCGTAAGCAAGACAGCTTTGCTGCAAGTCTTCACAAACAACTTGAATCCTCCTTTTCAGTTCAGCTCTTGATATTCCAACACGAGCAGGGACAAAGAACACTGAGAACCCCTCTTGAACTACTCCATCAACAGATGCTCATTAGAGCTAATCACAACCAGAGCAGCCCAGCCTGAAATGGAGTTTCCATCTGTCTCCAAAATGCACGTGGGCTTAGCTGTACAAATCCCACATCCCACCTATTTCTGTGGATCTGGACACTGAGTCATCATTCCCAAGAGGATACAGGGCACAGCTACATGGAGCCTATCAGAATTAGAGTTAACAAGCTAAAAATATTTGAAAAATAAAACCAAAAGATCTCAATTAATTTCCAAGTGTCACAAAGGTGATCAGCTATAGAGTAATATCTCAAAAAAATGTATTAATAATGATACTGGAGCAAGAGTAGACTTATATTCCAAATAAAAAATTAAAATAAAAACTTGTTCATGTATAAATCTCCTCAGAAGGGAGGATAAGAAGAACCAGAGCTGCCCACTCAATACATGAAGACAATTCAGGGCAAAAGAAGTCAAAATCTGTCTAAGCTCTGCTTGCACTTCAATTTAGCCTGAGTCATTATTTTTTTCCTGAATCCTGTAGCAAAACATATTTAAAAGGAAGAGTGTGAATGTAAATTGAAGGGAAATTTGGGAGATTCAAGGAAACTTTGAGTTTAAGCAGACACGGATCTCAGGGTGAGATCTGCCTTTGGTTTCTTGGACAAACCCAACCAGAACTCCCAGCTCTTTCAGCAAATCCTACACAACCATGTTGCTGAAGCAGCAGCTGAAACCCAGGAGCTCTGTGACAAAACTTGGCCACGTCCTTCCCTGGGAGCTGGGATCACACATTCCCCAGCCCCTCTCTCCGTCTGAGCCCGAGACTTTCCCGCTGGCCCCGTGTCAAGAGCCCTGTCCCACTCCCAGCCTTGGTGGCTCCCTGCTGCCAGAGCCTCCTGCCAAACCTCCCCCGAGGCCGGGGAGGTGTCCAGCATCCATCCCCTGACCCTCATATCCCCAGGGACACCAACCTGTGTGTCCCACACCTCACTTTTGTGAAACCCCGCGAGCGATGCCGCGGCCTGAACCGCGGGAACGAGAGCGGCGGGAGCTTTGCGCTCCCCAGGGTGCCATTTGTTTTCCTGGTGGTGGAGAAAGGAATCCCTTCTGTTTACCCCTGTCCAGCCCCAAAACAGCAGTGGTGGAAAGTGCCCTAACAATGTATCACTCACAGGCAGCTGGAGCAATGAGAAATGAAACCAAAATCATGGAGATACAGGGAGGGAACGACAGGGAGATGTTCATTTCGTTGGTACAGGTCTCAGGATGAAGGGAGCAACCCATCCTACCACAAAAATATTGCTGTTAATCATCAAAGTACTCTTTGTATTAATTTCTTCCCCCCTGTGCCACTTTAAGCAAGAACTCAAGACTATTTTCCCAGGATCATGGCTTCCCACCCAACTTTCTGCTGAAGGATATTCACATTGAGGGCTTCGACATTCCAGTAATCCCTAATCCATTCTAGAGCTGTCAAGAAGCAAAGTGAAGTTTAGCAAAGCAAATGGCAGCTTCAAGGAGGAAAGTAATGCCCAAAGAACACAAAGATAAGAGGAAAACCTTTCTAACATAATTTCTTTGTGAATCAAAAGCATTCTTCACCCTGGAATTTTTCTCTGAGGTAAAGAGGGCCATGCCACTAATTTAAAAAAAAAGCCCTCCAAGTTTCCAAAGCATTTCAAGTGATAAAACCCAAGTTAGAGCCTGAAAATAAATCATAACAGTAATATGCACACACTTGAGAGAAGAGGGGAAGAAAAAAAAACAAACCAGATATAAACCTACACTGGAAAAATCTTGCACTTAAGTGTAGCCAAAATGCCAGTTGCTACATGTCACATTTGGGCGCTCCAGGCAACGCTATCACAATGGCTAACAGGGGCAGGCAGAGCTCCAAGACCTAAGTCCAAAGCCCAAGAGGACACGCAGATGCTCCCCGGAGCCTCGGAGAACAGTGATGGCATCTCAGGCTTTTTGCTGAGGCTTTCACACGCGTTCAGCATCCTGAGCAGCGGCGCGAGTCAGAGCAAGGCTACGACCTTTGGGACGCCGTTCCCGGCTAATCCTGCCTGAAGGAGGGCCCCAGAAAACATTTAGATTGAAGGATCTGTGAGATTAAGATGTTTATCCATCCCGTGTCCTGCACAGTTGGGATTTCAGTGTCTCCTGGCTGCACGAGCTTGGGAGGACCAAGGGCCAAGAACAAGAGAGGGGAAGGATAGCAACGCTAACAACTGCTCCGAGTGTTTGCTGGAAACCTGTCCCCAGGCTGCAGATAAAGGAGTAAAACAGGATCAGGGGAGATTTTCCCCACATGGAAACACCTTGGGAGGCTGAGCTGACACAGCTGTTGGGGGGAACAAATGAAGAGCACAGTGTGAGAGACTGTGGGGTGAAATGCTAAAGTTTTACAGATGTTTATATCTGGCTTTGGCCAGGAAAGGTGACATGAACCCCTAAAGGTCACCCCAGGCTATCAACAGCCCAAAAATTACTCAGAACAAATGTTAAGGTAAATTAACTCCTCTTCTGCCTGCAGAAACCAACTGCAGGCAGAGCTGAGGGTCTCCCTCCCATTCCAAACTGGAAGGGCATTTGGCATCAGAGTCCCAATAGGGAAACCTCATGGAGACACTCAAATCACAAAATACCCTGAGTGGGAAGGGACCCACAGGGATCATCAAGTCCAACACCAGCCCTGCAAAGACACCCCAAAAGCCCCAGCCTGTCCCTGAGAGCATTGTCCAAACGCTCCTGGAGCTCTGGAAGCCTCAGGGCCATGCCCCACCATCCTCTGGGGGAAGAAGATATCCAACCTAAACCCCTCAACAGCTTCCTGCTGTTCTGGATCCTATCACTGGTCACTACAATGCCTGAGGTTTTAGCTTTTATATTTTCAGATTCTGTGCTGCTTTAGTCTGTGGGTCTGAGCTTCACATCAGGGCATGGTGAGCTCTCTGCACAGAGCAGGGAGACAAAACAATTCCTGCTCCAGCTGGGCACCAAGGACAAATGATCCAAATCTCAGCCCAGGAGCACAAACCCCGTGGGCTGCAGAGAGAAAAACAAGCAGGATGGGACTGCAGGGGCTGCAGCTGGGATTGGACAATGAACTGCAATGTGCACATGGAGCAGAGCTGATCCCAGGGAGAGACCCTGGCAGCGCTCGTGCATTTTGGGACCATTTGGGTTCATCTTGGGTGCAGCCCTGGCTGGGCTCTGGTGCTGCCCAAGGTGGATCCATGGAGGAGATCCTGTGAATAAATCCCTGCTTTATTCTTTAGCTCTGTCCAGCCTCTGTTCTAGGTCAGCCTTCTCAAGGCATCAACTACAGAGAGATCAGTGCCTGCACCTCCAATTCCCTCACGAGGAAGCTGTTGATTGCTATCCCTGGAGGATAATGCTGACCTCTTCCAAATTTGCAGCAAGGGAATGAAGGTCCCCAAAGCAACTTTGGCCATGTGGCACAGAAAAATACACCTTGGACAAAGTGCGGGAGAGTTTAGGTGGTACAGTGGGAGAGAGGATGAAGACAGCAGCAAGAAAAGAGACTTTCCCAATGCACATGGAATGAGGAGACAGGGATTTATGGAAAAGTGACCAGTAAAAACCTTTCTATCCCACCTTCATCCTGGAATAATTATCATTTGTAGAGTGTCTGTAGCAGTTTGCAAACTCCAGGTTTAGGAACCTCACACAAGACAATTTGGGTCACAGGTGAGGAGACAGCACAACTTGGTTCCAGCACAGAAAATCCACACTGAGCTACAGTTGCACTGCAGTTCCTAGAGAGGTTGTGGATTCCCCATCACTGGAAGTGTCCACGGTCAGTGTGGACAGGGCTGGGAGCAACCTGGGATAGTGGAAGGCTCCCTGTCCATGGCAGGGGGTTGGAATGAGATGGGCTTTGAGGTCCCTTCCAGCCCAAACCATTCTGGAATTCTACAGAGTCATGCCTTTGGATGCTGCATGGCAGGAGATCCATGAAGGAACAGGACAAGGCAACCACTGCTTCCAGAAAATTTCTGGCCCAATACCTACTGTGGCTCATTTAGGATGATGGGAAGTGGGTCCTGGGCAAGGATGGTCCCTGATAATTCTATGTTCTTCCACATTTGGTCATAATAAGTGGATGGGTGGATCGGAGAGAAACCACTGGCTATTCCCCAGCAAGGTTTCACGGCTTCCAAAAAAAAATCCAACCAAAAAATCCCCAAGAAACCCCAACACCAGCTTCACACTAAAGGTCCCAAAGCTTGCGAGGCAGGTTTAATTTTAGAGCACACTCATCGGATTTGCTTACATAATTTTCTTGATTTGGAAAGCTTTTTATTTTCCTTAGTGAGAAAAGCTGTCCAAATTTATCACGTTAAGTAGGGGGCTGCTTGCCCAAAAGGATCTTAAAATACATTGGCTGCGATTTTCCTTTTAAAGTTTGCATATCACAATTAGGGCAACATGGAATTAGAGCAGCTTTAAAGAGTGAGGTGGGAAAGAAACCATTAAAAAGGACAAATCCTTACCAAATTATCCTGGCACCTAAATGCAACAGCCCTCAGGTTGTCCAGAGGCTGCTGAAAACAGGGCAGCAAGAGATCAAGAAGTGTTCCAGTGTGAACCCATTAAGCAGGATGTATATAAATCCCACACCAGAGATTTTGAGTGATTTTAAGAGTTTTCAGTCATTTTGAGATCATCTTTCTCTTTGGAACTACTGGGGAAGATGATGGTTTCATCTAACTGGACAAGAGCTTGGTGGGCAAAGAAATTCCCCCTTTGGATCCTCAAAGGGTCAGGACTTGGCTGTGATTCTACTCCAGATTTAAATCTGCTCAGCTCCTCCACCCAACCACCAGCTGATCAAAGCAAGAACTCATGAAGTACTTAGGCTCTTCCTAGATTTGTTCTTCCCAACATGAAGCCACAAAAAGCCATAAAATTCATACACCAACACCTCACTCAATTCCTTACTCTCAATTTTGATGTGATTAGTTAATTTTTGTAGATGGAAGTTGAGGATCTCCTCAAACAGAGTTTCCATCCCTGTGGAAAAGCTGCAGGAGTAGAAAGAAGGGGCAACTTACACAAAAAATCTCACCAACCCCATAAATGCCATAGGTCAACATCCCTCAGATTGAAAGTTTACAGGAGGAAAAATTCAGTTTAGGTATTGAAAGCCCATTTTTAGGGCCACTCCAGAAGATCCTTTATCCCCCCCACCCACTGGTTGCAGCAACACATGATGGAAGAAGTGCCACAGCAAGGGAAGTAATTTAATTTGGGTCTAAAATGAAAACCTCTCAGGACTAAGCAGGTCTTGCATTTAGGTTTCCAGCACTCCTGACTACTTGCAAGAGCAGCTCTGGGGCTCTACAATCCCCCCAGGAAGACACAAGGGATGGAAAACTACACTGGGCTGCTCTTGGATGTCAGCAACTCCCACCTCAAAGGCAGCTTGTTGGACTCCCTCTTTAGATGATAGTCACAAACCCAAACTTCATGAGCCTGACCTCAAAGAGCCCTTCAAAGAGCTACCCTAGAACAGACAGAGAATCATGGAATGGTTTGGGTTGGAAAAGACCTTAAAGATCATCCAGTTCCACCCCCTGCCATGGCAGGGACACCTCCCACTATCCCAGGGTGCTCCAAGCCCCATCCAACCTGGCCTTGGACACTCCCAGGGATGGGGGTACCCCCAGGTATCCCTAAGAGAGGAGAAGGTTTTGAAGGATGCATTAATGCACCTCCTTTCTAGATCCTGAGGTTTAAAACCAGCATCATTCCCAAATAAAAATGTGTCCTGAGGTGAAAGAGCTCTCAGCAACACCTTGGTGTCTTCTGAGGAGTTTCTCAGCTGGACACTTACACAAAATTGATGTGTTCTAAGTAGTCTTTCAGTATTTCCCAGAGCACCTGCCTCCAGAAGTCTTAAGAGATGATAAAGATAAAGCTAATGGCCTCGTGTATTAAAGAAGAAAAGACCAGCACCTCATGGTGCTAAACTCACCAGGCACTGCCACCAAAACCTAGGGAGAAAGAGCTCTTGGCCCAGGTAATTAAAAACAATGTCATATAACTAAAAATTTTAATTAAAAAGGTATTTCATTTTGAGGGTACTTTTTGAGCAAGAATTAGATTAGGTGTTAGAAAGAAATTGTTCTCTGGGAGGGTGGGCAGGCCCTGGCACAGGGTGCCCAGAGAAGCTGTGGCTGCCCCTGGATCCCTGGCAGTCCCAGGCCAGGATGGATGGGGCTTGGAGAATCTGGGATGGTGGAAGACGTCCCTGCCCATGGCAGAGGGTGGCACTAGGTGATCTTTAAGGTTCCTGCTAACCCAACCCATTCCATGATGAGAATAAAAAAAACCTGCCCAAATCTGGCCATTGATTTCCATCATCGCTCCAGAAAACTTCACTAGAGAAACCCAACTTGGAACAGAACCACAGCAGCCACATTGCCACTGTTTGTGCCAAGCTCCAGCCAGGCATGAAGGCCACCAGGGCCTGAGGAGCAGCTTGGTGTGGAGAAGGAAGGAGGATCTCCTTGGTGGCAAGAAAATGAGATTAAACCAGCTTAGGGTTCAGGCAGAGCTGTAAGAGAGACACAGCCTGTGCAGGGCAGCACAGAGGGGCCTTTGAGGGATCTCTGAGCTGCAGCACAGAGAGGTCTCAGAGCCCCAGCCCATCAGGGCAGCAGCAGCATCCATGTCCTGCCTGTGTGCAGTGTCTGTTCCCCTCTCCAAAGCCTGCAGGGACCCTTCAGAAGAGCCATGAAAAACCCAGCCTAAAGAAACTCAGGGTTTGTTCACCAACCTCCCCCCCCCCCAAAAAAAAAAAAATCCTTGCAGGGCTGGCAGCTGCTGCTGTGGCCACCCAAACTGCTCCCCCAGCTCTGAAGTGATGCTGAACTAAGGAGAGGAGCTGAAATATCCTGAGCAGGAGGGGAGGGTGAAGTTACACAGGGCTATTAGTAAAATAAACCTTGCTCTGGCATGCTGGAGAAGCCTTACCCAGAGCAATGCTGGCACTCATTTCAGTCACTGGGTTTAACCCTTCCTTTCCTTGGAAAGCAGAGGTGGCAAAGCTGTGCCAAGCAGCCATTCCCTCCACAATCTGCTGGAAGCTGCTCCTCCGGGATTAAATCTGGATGCAAAGCAGGGATCTCACAGGAAGGGCAAAGGGTCAGGGTGGTATTAGGTCAGAGAATGGGGTGTAGGGATGAGAACAAGGAGGGGAGAGCCCCATCTGCAGAAGGGTCAGTGCTACGTCTTCTTCCCTTCACAGTCAAAATGTTTAGGATCAGCGTGAAGGAAATAAAAAGTCATTATATTTTTCCCTTCAGGGATCTTCCCTGGCACTGGCAGGATTCCCCTCTTCTCCTCCACACCCACATCATCCAACACTTCACATGCAGAGGAATGTCCCACCCAGCTCCCTCCAGAGCAAGAATCATCCAGGGCACCACATGGAATGACTGTTTTTCACAAAAACTTCAGGAAAACTGAGGCCAAAAAGTCTTTCACAACCACAGCTCACCCTCAACTGGAGAGAAACTCCCCAGCTGAAGGAGGAGTGTGCTGTTGGTCAAATATTCCCAGTTCATCCAGAGACTTCAGGACAGCAGGGAGAAGCTGATGTGTGACTCACTGCCCCGCATTTTTAAGTGAAAAAGCAAAAAGCTTGGGTTGAAGAGTTAAAGGAAAAAAAAAAAAGAAAAAAGAAAACAAAAGTTTAAAAATTTAAGGAGAGTAAACACCTCTAAGACACCAATTTTAAGCAGTGGCTCAGCAGATGCAGGAGGTGGTTCACACATGAGCTGAGGTAAAGCTTGCAGCTCTCTGTGAGAGGCTGCCTGCATTAGTCACTGGTAAGGGGACACTCCAGCAATGCTCAACTGGAACGAATGGAGCCCAGGAATGCAAAGTGGCGTGGTTAAACCACATCACTTTTGGAGTGCCTCCTCCAAACAAGGCTCTAAAGTGCCCTTAATTCAGTTCAGCCTGCTTTGCATTGAAATCAAGTCTGTTAAAGTGAATTAAGGACCTTTAATCCCCAAGGAGAGTGTTTCCACCAGGGCTAGTTAAGAGTAATTGAACTAATCCACTTTAAAAGTCACTTCAGATTAGTTGTGCTAAGTGGCTGTGCAGATGAGGCCTGGGAGCACAGGGACTGTCTCTAGCATGCAATAATCCCATCAATCTGCCCCAGGGAGGACAGCTCGGGTCTGGGAGGGATCCAAACCACTCCAATGAGAGCACTAATAGAAATGTCTCCTTGTGCCTGACAGGTGCCATCTGGTTGCAACCAAAGGCATTTTCCACGTGGAATTTCTGGGCTGGCCATATTTGCTGGGCATGGCCAAGGGGAAGTTGGGTTTTATGGGCAGCACCCCCCACCCGAGCCATGCTCCAGGCTCATGTCCCCTCACTGAAATATCAAATACAGCTCTCATTCCATTCCCCCTGTCCCAAAGGGATCAGAGGATGGATTTAGGGTCTGTGGAGGGGGGAAGGGGCCAACTCCACCCCGCACTGATGGCTGGGGGTGATTGGATCCCCCATTTAGTGCTACCACACCCACCCTGCTCTTCTGCAAGCTCCCAGGGTGTTCCCCACTTCCCACTGGTTTTCATCCCAGCTTCTCCACTGCTTCGAGCAAAAGCAGGTCAGCCCCACACAACTCCCACGGAAACAGCAATCAGAAAGCTAAGAAGGGCAATCAAATCAAACAAAAGGCTACCAACCACCCCAAACCACATCCTGCCTCAATTTTTACTCCAGATCCCCCCTCCCCAGACCCGCCAGCAGCACAGGGCAGGCTCAACCCAGGTTTTGCCTTTCTAGGAAACCACAGAGCCCCTGTTTCATGCAAGCCACTTCTTCCCCAGCTAAGAATAATCCCCCCAGCTGCTGTTTGATGTCCCCATCGCCATGGATGCAGTGTTTTTTCTCGGGGACATCCACAGGGAGAGGCAGGAGGCTGCGTGTGTTCGCTGCCGTTAATGTTTCCTGTGCGGTTCGGGCTGCTTTACCTACAGGTATGTTTATTCCACTACTTTAGCAAACCAGCAGACTTTTTAATGGAACTGTTGATATTTTTCCTGGCTGCTGCTCCTCCCGGAGAGGCGAGGCAGTGTACAAACGGAGTTCATTGCTAGCTCCAGCCTGGAGCTGCTCTGCTCCTCCTGGGACCGCGGGGAATTGAAGGTTTCCATTGCACTGGTCAGGTTTCCTCCTTCTCCCAGCCTTCAAGTTTTAGACACACAAACAGAGGAGCTCGGGCAGCTGACAGGAGCAAGAGCAACGTGTGGCTGCTGCTTGAAGCAAGGGCAGCAGCTGCCCTGGAAATCCAGCCACGCATCTCCCAGCCAGGCTCTGGGAAAGGAGAGCAGGTGCAACGCTGAACCCCCAAAGTGAAGCCTGCACCACTCATCTTGTTTTGCAGCCAGACCTCGTGGGCTGGAGCTTGGTGTTTCCTGCTTTTAAACACTTCAGACCTCACCAATTCAGCAGGAAGATTCCTATAAATCTGTCTCTGGATCCCTTATAAATCTGTCTTTGGATCCCCCTTATTGCTGCAACAGGAGAAGAAACTCCAACCCGGCGGCTTCTGCTTTGTCAGGCACATATTGAAGGCATTTTCAAATACAATTCACAGCCCAACAGCCTTTTGGGGCTTTAAAGGATGTGCACCAAATCCCTGAGTCAGCTCAGAGCTGCTCCCCGTGAGAACAGTCCTGTGCCACACAGACCCTGAGCAACCTTACACCCACAACGGGGTAAAACTGAACATCCAGACAGGCCAGACAGCAGCTTCAGAGCCACTTCAATCCCAAGCACTTGCAAGGAGCCTGCAGAGAGCCCTGGGAGCAGAGTAAACAGCCCCACACAGGCAGGGAGGAGCAGCTGTTTGGCCAAGGCCACTGATGTGGCCAGCAGCAGCAGAGCATCCCTGGGAGCAGCTCACCTCAGTCCTGGCTCTCTGCAAGCTCTGGGAGCAGAGGAGTCACTCCCCACTCCTCCCCATGAGCCTGTGAGGGGGCACATCCAGCCCCTGGCACAAACAGCCCCAGAGCTGTGGTGTCACAGGGTCACCGAGCCCAAACTGAGGCGTTTTTGTCGCTGTGAGTCAGCCCAGGCCAGGCTGTCAGCTCAGCTGCCCCCTCCCAGCGCCAGCTCTCAGATTTTCCATGAGCCTGGAGCAGCCCCAGGGATGCAGGGCTGAGGGAGGATGCCGTTCTCCTCCCCTGGTACCTCCCACCCTGCCGTGGCTGAGACAGCCCTGCTGAACCCAGCCTGTGCTCTGGGAACACAAAATCCCACAGGCACTGGGGATTTTCTGCTTCTAAAGCATCTCCACAACATCAGATTTGTTTCTTTATGGTTGGGGATCCCTCTGCAAGCTCAGCTGATCCTGCAAGTGCAGGATTATGCCTGGTCCCACTGCCCTGCAAGCACCATCCCTTGAGCCCAGCACCCATCCTGCACCTTGCAGAGAGGCAAATCTGCCTGAAAACACATTTCCCTCAGCTCCACAAACCAGTCTGGATGTTACAGCTCGTAACACTGACCACAGGGACTGCTCAAAGCCTTCCTCAGTCCAGCTCACACCCTCCCCAAGGGCAGCTCTTCAGCTCCAGTCCTCTCTCCAAACTCATGCTAAGCCTCTGGATTTCCAGAGTCAACATGGGACAAGCCAGAAGATAGAAATAGTCCCCAGGGATGCAGCACAGCTGTGCTAACGAGCCAGAGGAAGTGTTGGATCTTTGGTCAGACCCTGTAATTCAGCTCAAGTGGCTGCTTCACCTCTGGCCTGTCAGATCAACTTGTTAACCACAGACTGGGAAAGAGCTCCCTGCTTGCTCCCAGCAGGAGACTGATCTTTGGCAGGGGCTGAAAACGCCCCTACCCCCCTCACCTTGGATTGCAGAGAGGCCCAGAGATGCAGAGAGAGAGAGCTGAGCTCGAGGTTTGCCAGGTATTTCAAGATCTCACCTTACACTGGGAGAGGATTAGGGCTAGAAAACAATTTTGTCAAGATTAAGCCAAACAAGTCAGTTCTTTTAAATCAAGTATCAGTGCTGGTGAACTGTCCCCAGAGGGGTTTGGGCTGCAGGATTGGGTTTCTTTTCAGAGGAGATGGGCAGCACTGGAGAGCAGCTGAGTTCCGTGTTCCTGAGCTGGGAAAGGCCCCCTGGAGTCGTGGATTGCCCTGGGAGAGGCTCTGCAGCCAACACCAGTGGATCCAGTCCAAGGTGGACGCTCATCCCCAGTGCAGTCACTGAGCCGGCTCCCAGCTTCCCAATCCAGGATGTCAAAAAGCTGAGAAACACCAAAATCCAGCAGCATTTCCACATTCAACTCAAGTGGAAACACATTTTCTTGGATTATCTGGGTCATTTTCAAAGCCTTGTCTGATGAGCCCTCACCCACCCTTCCCCCCACTGCCTCAGGAGAGGCTGACAGGAATGCTGAGTCTGGGATACAGCATGGAACACCCAATTCCTCCTGATTCCCAACAGGCTGGATGGGACTTGGCAGGAATTTTAGGAGCAGATCCATTTAAAATCTGATTAAAACAGCATTAATTGATCATGGAATTTGGAGCAAACTTGCTCTGATTTCTGTATTTGCCACGCACTGGATGGAGGAATTTCCCAATTGGAGCAACTTGGAAAAACTTATTGGGGTGTTCCAGAGAGTGGAGCAGCAAAATTACCATGGAGCAGAGCAGGAGGTGGCTTTTGTGGTGGGGAGCAACAGATGATTTCCCCTGGATGTGAAAGAAACACTGAAAGAGACCCACAGGGGCATCCGAGCTGAAAACCCTCCCTGCTGGCTGAGGCAGTCCTGGCAGGAGTGGGCAGAAGTTTAACCAGAACCTTGCTGTGCTGTTGAAATTTCTCTGAATTTCTCTGGAGCAGCCTCCCAGCACAAAGAGGGTCAAGCCACTGCTGTTTTCAAGGCCAAAAACTTTTGGGTGCTCCTCTGCACCCACAGGAAGGCACCATGGGCTGAGAAATGGACTGCTGATGTTTCCAGAGAAATCAGCACACACTGAGCCCAAAGCAAAATCTGGGGGAAGCAAAATTGTTTCCCCCTGCAGAAATCTGTTAGAGCTCCTGCAAACAAGACACAGAGCCTTGCTGCAGGCAGTGAGGAGGTCAGCAGGGTAAACCCAGCCCAAAAACCTCACCCCAAGAGCAGCCAGCTGCCAGGGATCCCCCACAGGTCCCAAGAGTGGCACTGCGTGGTGACCAGGGCAAACTGAAGCCACCCCAATGCCAGTTTCAGCTACAGGCAAGGAGAATTAGCCAAACATCCAGAAAATTCAACTTCACACCTTGGACACTCTGGAGAGAGAGGTATTTGCTGGCAGTGGCCCCAAAACAGAGCTGGAAAACCTCACAGGGTCCTCTGGACAGAGCCACCTTCACCTAAAAGCTTCAGCTGCCATCTCTAAAAAAAGGACAGTCACACCACCAGGGCTGCCTGGCTTTGTTTTGTTTGAATACCAAACATCAGGCCACAAGCCTTAAAAAAAAAAAATCATTAATCTGAAGAGATTATAATGAGAAGTTATATTAATTACTTTAATATAGTATATATTTGTTCATTTTTATTATATTTATATTTTATTTAGATTGTATTCTTTTACTGTATTATTAATTATAATTAAATATTTAATTACATTAATGTTTATAGTAATTATATATTATAATTATATTAATATTTGTAGTAAAATAGTCAGGAAAAAATTCACTCAGCTCAGCAGGGGTTGACAACAGGGGTTCCCAGTGAGGTCTACACTGGGAGTAAGCTGTAGGAAAGCCATGAGGAGCAGGGCACAGCAATCCCTATGTGCTGTTCCTTTCAGAATCAGGTGAGGGAAGGCTACAAAAATTCCAGCAGTCATGAGAATAATCTGCCATGGGACACCTTCCACCATCCCAGGCTGCTCCAACCCTATCCAGCCTGGCCTTGGGCACTTCCAGGGATCCAGCGGCTGCCACAGCTTCTCTGGGCACCCTGTGCCAGGGCTCCCCACCATCCCAGCCAGGAATTTCTTCCCAATATCCCATTTTTTCTTGTTCTCTGGCAGTGGGAGCCATTCCCTGTGTCCTGTCCCTCCATGCCTTGTCCCCAGTCCCTCTCCAGCTCTCCTGGAGTCCATTTAAGCACTGGAAGGGCTCTGAGCCCCAAGAAGTTTTCCCAAGTTGCTTCAATTGGGAAATTGCTCCATCCAGCATGTGGCAAATGCAGAAATCAGAGCAAGTTTGCCCCAAACTCCATAACCAATTAATGCCGTTTTAATCAGCTAGGCCAAATGGATCTGCTTGTAAAATTCCTGCCAACTCCCATCCAGCCTGTTGGGAATCAGGAGGAATTGGGTGTTCTGCTGTATCCCAGACTCAGCATTTCTGTCAGACACTGTTGAGTTTGCATGTTCTGTGGTGGATAGAGAGGAAAGAGGTTTTCCTCTGTGTTCCTCCCCCAAAAGAAGTTTAGTTTTTTTTTAACCTGTCATTTCCCTTTCCCCTAAAATCCTTCAGCAACTGAATTAAAATGCTCCTTAAACTTTAGAGAATGGTTTATAATAACAGCCTGGAAAGCTACAGAGCACAATCAGGAGCTGCTGGATTCATTTGAAACAAGAGTTCCTGGTAAAAGCTGAGGGAATAAAAAAAAATTAAAATAAAATCAGGATAGATTTTTCTATCAGCTCCAGCAAATCCTGTAACTGCTGTGTTTATCCATGGAGTCAAAATACTCCCTGTTCCACTTGGGGAAGTGCAAACACACATTACAATAAAATGTAAAGCTTGCTGAGCTGATAAAGTTCATAAGTGTGTTTTATGACAGTATCTGGAGAGATAAGGCTCATTAGCACTTACAGCCACCATCTGAAGGAACCTTAAAAAGCACAGTTACAAACAGAAGAAGAGGAAAAAAATTTGCATCTTGACGTCAAAAAAAAGCTCATAAAGGGTTAACCCTTTCCATAATAAATATCCTAATAATTTCTGGGTCCTCTCAGCTTGACTTGAGCTGGTTCCTGAGCTCTGGAAAAAGCCAGGAAAGGAAATCCTACCTGGCTCATGTTGGTCCAGAACCTGCAGCCACGTTCTGCAGGAGGAGCAGTGGCCCCCCCAAGACCATTTAGGAGTGCAAACACCAAGTCCTGTGCCCGAGGGCTCCTCAGGTCAAGGAACCAACTGTAGGAACACACCACAAGCCACCAGAGAGCTGTTCTGACTGCAGAGAGAAGGGATTGCTCCAGTGTGGAGGGAAGCCAGAGGCTCAGCAGGTTTTAGGTTGGAAAACCAGGTCCAGGAGAGTTCTTGGAATGCTCCAACACAGCCCTGGGAGTTGGGAATTTTGGAAGTTCGTGCCTAACAGAAGGTTTCAGTGTGAACCCAGCACCATCCCACCCCAGAGGGGTCTCTCAGGAGGAGCTGGAACCACGGGGACAGAAATGGAGGGGGAGCAGATCAAGACACTCTGAATGCATCAAATCCTCTCCTCAATCATCAGGGGAAGACTCAACCCCTTTTCTCTTCTACAGAACTTAGGTGGCCACAGAACCCAAGCCCTGAAGGGGCCACATTATTCCATGGCACTGGAGCAGAGAGGATCCACATGGAGCTTCTGGCATCAGGAATCCTCCCACCTCTGGTGGTCCCCACAGTGGGGATATTCTGATTTAACACCTTCAAAATCCCCTTCCAACCTAACTCCCTCTTAGAAGGCATCAAGGCACAGGGATGAAACAGGAGACAGGGAATGCAAATCCAGTCTTGAGCTCTCCTGAGCCAAGATTTCCATGTTCCACCACCCCAGCTCTGGACCACAGATGCCTCACACTGTGGGAACACCAGTGATGTTCACTGGTCCAGCACCTCCTCTGGCTGCCCAGTCACCCCCATGAGAACTTAAACTCAGCAGTTTCTTCTGATTCAGATTTTCCACTTCAAATATTCTTTAAGTTTTTTTAATATCAACATTTATTAGAAATAACACTGTCAGCGTGTCCTTAAATGAAGAGAATGGAGTGGAGCATCCCTGGGCCAGGAATATCCACAAGAGAGTTGGGGAGAACTTTTTACACAGGTAGATAGTGATAGGACAAGTGGGAATGCTTTAAAGTGAAAGAAAACAGGTTTAGGTGAGGTTTTAGGAGGAAATTCCTCCCTGTGAAGGTGGTGAGACCCTGACACAGGTTGCCCAGAGAAGCTGTGGCTGCCCCTGGATCCCTGGAAGTGCCCGAGGCCAGGCTGGATGGGGCTTGGAGCAGCCTGGGATGGTGGAAGGTGCCCCTGCCCATGGCAGGGAGTGGAATTTGAAAGTCTTTTCTAACCCAAATCATTCCACGATTCTCCAAGAGAAAACGACACCAAGTCTCCCAGCACAATGAATTAATCTGACAGAAAAATGAAGAAAGAAGCAAAAACTGACAAAACTTGCTCTAGTCAAAGATTCTGACTAAGCTGCATCACAGAGGCTTCTCCATGCAGTCTTCCAGACTTTCCACTTAACTTGCTTCCCTTTCCCAATCCCACAGCCTAATTCAATTACCTGCCACCAAATAAGCCTTAAGGCCATTCTCATTACTCTGATAAAGCACAAGGCCTTTAATTATTAAACACTCTGGGGCTCTTTGTGTTGGGGTTGTGGGGCTGGACTCCCTTTTATTGTTGTCAGCAGCTTCCAGAAATGAAGTTAATCATTGACCAGGCCTTTCAGCAGGAGACCAGAGTCCTGTGGATTCCTGGTCTCTGGTTCTGCATCACCAGTCAGGCTAAAGGAAGTCACCAGCCTCCTGCTTTGCCAGGTATCCACTCAGTGTTCTCCTAACAACCCATCTTCCCCCTCCAAGGTGTCATTTGCAGAACTGGGAAAAAGAAAAATGCAATATTTGGACATGGAGGCTGAGGCAGTGCTCATCACTAACCTGAGTTCAGAGAGGAACAGCCTCAGGTGAGGGAAACTGAGGCACAAGGCAGTGTTTCCAAAATGTCAAGCAATGTGATCAATCAACTACTTAAGCAAAAAAAAAAAATACTAATTCTTGTCTGAGTTAATGCTGCTCTGTCCTCTGCAGGCAGCAGGAGCTTCCAGGCATTTCCCAGCCCGATCTGGGGCAAATCCTGCTCCCCAGGGATGAAGATGCAAGTCTGGCACAGTTATTTTTCCAAATATACCCGGCTTTGTCACCACCCTTGTGGTGCCTCATCAAATCCAGTGCCACTTCCAGGCACCTCCAAAGCAAATGCTGCTTCTGGGCACGGGGTTCCCTTCCAGAGGAATGGAGGTTAAACACTGCTTTGAGTTGACCCAGAGAGGCCAACTTTGGGAGCCAAGCCAGGCAGGACTCACGGCAGTGACAACTCACCCAGCTCCAAAAAAGCAAGGGAGGGGGAAAAAAAAAAAAAAAAATAAACCACCCACCCAAACCAGGCAAACCCTTCCAGTTTTCCAAGGAAAACCCCAAATCCAGCAGCTGAAACCCCACGGAGCCGTGTGGGAGCGGCAGAACGCGCGGCTCAGGGCGGGATGGCCAAGCCGTCCTTTCCGGGCACTCCAGCTGTGTTTGCCTGCGTGCTGCATTCCTGCCTCGCCAGCCGAGGCCAGGTTTTGTTTTTTTGGGTTGTGCTGGGAAGCAGCTGCTCCATCTCACACACGCCAGAGCCCGGCGGGCGCGCCCGCGAAGCCACCGCGGCCTGCAGGCCGCACATGGCCCCACACCACCCTCCAGTGACAGCCACACACACACAGGGGACCTGCCATCGCCCACCGTGGCCCACGGGCTGGAAAAACAGGCAGAGCCCGTGTGGGATTGCTTCTGCTGAGGTGACATTCCAGCTGACGCTGGAACCCGCGGTGACTTCGCGCCCCGCTCAGGAACCCACCCCAGAGCGCTCACAGCCCCTTCAAGCCCAACATCCCGCTTTTTTTTAAGTCTCTCTTAACAAAATCACACGCTGAACAGCGAGGTTTCTATCCTACAGCGGAGCAGGGCACCTATCCTGCACCTGCCAAAGGGAATAAAAATAAATACACGGCGCTTCCCACACGGCAAACCCCGCAGCGCGGCTCTCGGGAGCGCTGTGGTGGTAAATTAGGGCAAGCTATGCTTCCCCTCCCTCCCTCCCTCTCCCCCGTGAGCATTTGAGGGTTCCTGTTGCCTGCGTGCAGGGGACAGATCAGTTACATTTATGCAGAACATTGCAATCTGTCAATATAAACACTATGTAAGCATGAGCCACTTGTAACATTACTACTGTCTTGACAAGTGTTTGCAGAGGGGGCAGAGCTGCTGGGATCCTTCTGCTCCCGGAGGGAAAGCAGAGCAAATCCCAACCAGCAGGAAAAACACTTCTTCCAGCAAGAACTAAAAAAATAAATAATTTTTTTTTTAAAGGTTCAACAAAACTGATTCAGATTCTAAATCAGAACCTGCAGAAATAGAGGAGAGTTGATTTATGGCCTGGGTCACTTCAGACCCACAGAAAGCAGAAGCTCCTACGGGCTGCTTTCCCTTCCCACCAGCAAAGAACACAGCAGGATTGAAGTTCCTCAGCCACCCTGTCACCCCAGCATGGCTAATCTTGTCACCTGCCACTTCCAAAGCCCAGAAGTGCAAGTCCCAACACAATTCCCAGATGCTGCTCTGGCATTTCCACCACCCCCAGCCACACTGGAGAGAGGAAAGGGAGGGAGGGGAGGTACCCACGCCCAGAGCGTGTCAGGCACCGGGAAAGCAGAGCAGGGAGGAAAATGAAATGCAATGCTTTCTCAGGGATCCCGGCAGCCTGGGGCTGCTCCAAACTCCCCCCAGCAGGCTGCTGGAATATGGTGCAAATTAGTGCTCAGACAGCCCAGCTGCAGAGGCCGTGGCTGGACATAAAAGCAGCCTCGCTTCTGGGGCAGCCAGTGCATCCCAGCAGGCTGACACCGAGCCTGAGGCAATGCCTCCCCCTCTGGTGCAGGCTCAGCCTCTCCTACAAAATTCAGCCACCCCCATCATCATCATCCTCCCGAGGGGCAGCTCTAAACGCACAAAGGGCTGTGTTCAGTTTTGCTTTTTTCTCTCTGTCAAAAAGTTTATCAGCCAAGGTTTTGGAGCTGTAGCATCACCACATCCCTGTAGCCAGGCTCCTCCAGCTGTTTCCCAGGAGTTAGGGCTGAGCCAAACCCCTCAAAACTCCTCCTGAGCAGGTGCCTGCAGGCTCTCAGCTCTGCTCAGCATCACTGCAGGTGCTGCTCCTGGGCAGTAACCCTGGGTCTCGCTGGCACGTGCTCCAGGGAGGAGGGCAGCAACACCCAGCTGCCAGAATTCCCCTCAGAAAAAGGGGAAAGCTGACTCTCCCTCCACAGACACACATCTCTCCCCTCCACCTCCAGCACATTTCCCAGTCAGGCAGCCTGGGCATGGAGCAAAACAGCAGCAAGAGCCCCACCTGCCCCACAGCTTGAACTCACACACACACAAACTCTGCTTCCAGAGGGCATTTATCCTACTCAGCTGCTCGTGCATCCCTCCAAGAACACCAGAGCAGACTTCCAGGGAAGCAGCAGCAGCCTCCAGCCGTGGTGTCCCCAGCCCAGCATCCCTTCCTGCCTCCCCCCAGGGTAGACACAGACATAACTCCATGCTGACACAATCTCATTATCCTGTAACCATGCCCCATTTCTGTCCCTGGGCACTAATTCCCCACCAGGCCACACATTTGGAGACGTGGAATTCTTTCCCTGAAATAAGACATTGGGGCTGGGGGGGAAGGGATCATCCACAGCTGTCTCTATCCCCCTCCAGACTGAGGAAGGGAGCAGCCAAGCTGCAGCCACAGCGTGACATCTGCTTAACACTGCCTCACTCTGTGCCCCACCACCTCCTCCACAGGGATGCCAGCACCCACAGCGGCCAGCAGGCCACCAAAAGGTGACTTTGGGACTCAAAAGAAGCATCCCTTTCCCTGTCTGGAGGATGTGTTTTAGCTCAGGTCACTCAGCCAAGTTGTTAGCAAGGATTTATCAGAATGAACAGATGTGCTGCCTCACCTGCAGCAGCTCCTTCTTGCACGTGGCAGAAATAAAAATCTCAATACCAGCCTTCCCAGGGCACTTGCAGAGAGAACTAGGAAGTTCTGCAGGAACATCCAGCTTTTTCCAGGTGGGATTTCTTTCCTTACCAACAGACGGAAGCCCACAGTGAGGAGGGCTCAGCTCTTCCACACACACTTGTCAGGTCTCACTGTTGATTATCAGGAGCTGGGATCTCAGCACTGACTATTCCCAGTGTCCCCAGCAGCTCCGCAAGTGCAACCTCTGCTCTTGGAAGAACAAAGAGGGGATCAGCTGCTCCTTTGCTGGGGCTTTAACCAGAGACAAGGAGGCTTTGCATGAGCAAACTCCACTGCACACCACAGCAGCCCTGAGTGCACATCTGGCTGGGTGCACATCTGGCAGCATCTCCTCTCCCCTCCTCACTGCCAGGGAGGGAGTCTCAAACCAGAAACAGCAGCTGCACCAAGACTGAGAAAACCCAAAGCAGTCAGGACACACAGCAGACACTTCCCTTGGCTCAGAATGTCCCTTCTAAAGTCAAAACCTCCCCAAGCCAAGAGAGAACTCCCAGAAGGAACTGCAATGAGTTACCTGCTGCTCTAGAGCAGATAGCAGCACAGCAGGGATTAATAGGAGAGTTACAGCCAAGCTCCTTGCAAAGCCTGTCAGTCCCCAAGGCACAATTGAGCTGCGCAGTGCCGGTGGTCCTCGGCAGACACATGAGCCAACGGGCTGGGAACAGCCCTCTGCACACTGCCGAGGGAGAAAAGGGCTTTTCCTAAAAACCTGCACACACAGGACAGGCTGTTTCCTTAGAAAACCAGCCCCAGCAGCAGGAAGTGAAACGGTTCTGGAGTTGGAAACAGAAGATGTAAGTAGCACTGTTTGGAGAACTTTGCCAGACCACAAGCAATGGACAAGCCTCAACACCAGGATTTGTTTTACTGGAAAGAAGGGGGGAAAACCTCAAGTCTGCTAAAACATTCTCCAGGGCTGGTCCAGTGGCTCCTACCAGTGGTCACAACACAACATCCCCGAAAAAAAAGGAAAAAAAAACGAAAAAGAAGCAAGAATCCCCACTGTTGTATAAACTTACACAAAACCTCTTACACAGGTGCTCGCGTCAAACTCCTCTCTCAAACCGACAACATTTTACCACAAACGGTTTAAAATTAAGGATAAGAGGCAGCGACACCCCAAAAAGCACACAGAGAGAAAACCCCGCACGGAGCTGAGGCTCCGCAACGCGGCTGCGGGGGGCGATGAAGGGGACCGGGTTGAATTGGCTGGTCCAGCTCACCGCGCAGAGCCGGGACAGCGGGATCGGGGGGATGAAAATAGGAGGGTAAAACGCCAGGATAAGGGGGGATAAACCCCCGGGATAGGGGGGGATAAACCCCCGGGATAAGAGGTCGGGAAGGGAGCGGGATCCACCTGCGCGGTGCGCGCCGGGCCGGGAGCGCCCCCTGCCGGCCGCGCCGCGCCCCGCGCACAGGTGAGCGCCGGGGATGCGCCCGCGGCCGCGGATCCCCCCAAAAAACAACCGGCAGCACCACCGCATGGTGCTGAAACCCGAGCTTTGATTGCGGGGGAAAAGGAGTTTTCTCCGCGCTATCCCGTGCTGGCGGGGTACAGCCCGCGGCTGGTGCGCTGCGGGTCCGCTCCGTGCGCGTCGCCCCCGCGGGGAACGGGGGAACGAAGCGCTCGCTCGGCCCCGGCAGCTCCAGCCCGCCGCACCGGGACACAGCCCGGCAGCTCCCGCGGGGCTGCGGCTCGCCGAGAGCCCGGTCCCGAGTGGCAGATCCAAGGGGATTCCGGGAGCTGCGGGCGCTGGGACACGGGACAGCCGCGGGCACGGCGCTGCCGCTGTCCCGGGCCGGCTGTCAGCGCCCGCGGGAGGGGATGCCCGCACCCCCGAGGGACGGAGGGTGCCCGCAGCATCCCCACCTCGGGCAAGACGCAAAACCCCATCAGCATCATTAAAAATAAACTCGGGCAAAAGTTACGGAGCAGGAGCGGGGGGCACCTACCCGAAGTAGGCGGCGGAGGGCCGCGGGGCGCAGGCGAGCAGCCCTAGGAGCGCGCAGGAGGAGAGCCATCCCAGCAGGACGTGTCCATCCAGCATCTTGCAGCGGCGCCGGCGCTGCTCATCTCGTTCCCCCGCCGCGCCCGCTGCGGCCCCGCCGCCCGCCCCGCTTCTTATAGCGCGGCCGGCGGCGAGAGCCCGAGCGGCGGCGGGGCGGGCCGGGGAGGGGCCGCAGGGGGGGCGGGACACGGAGGAGAGGCGGGGGGGGACGTGGGGACACGCCCCGGGAGGAGGGACGGAGCGGCGGGGCGGGGAGAGCGCGGGGGAACGGGAGCCGGGGGTGGTGGGACGCGGTGGGGAAGGGGCGAGAGTGCAGGGGGTGAGCGAGAAGGGCAGGCGGGAGAGGGATGAGTGTGCCAGGGGTGGGTGTGCAAGGGATGGAGGGGCATCTGGGCATGGCGTGGGCAGCAGGGCCAGGTGTGCAAGGCGTGGGTGTTGTAGGGGCAGCCAGGGCTGGGTGGTCGTGAAAGGATCGGGGAAATTGTGCAAGGGGCAGGTGTGGCACATCTGGGCAGATGTGCAAGAATCCAGCAGTCGTGAAGGGGCTGGATGTGCCAGGGGTGGGCAGCTGGGCAAGGATGGGGGTGTGCCAGGGCTGGGTGGTGGTGCGAGGATCAGGGAAGTTGTGGAAGGGGCAGCTGTGGCACATCTGGGCAGCTGTGGCACATCTGGGCAGCTGTGCAAGAATCCAGCAGTCGTGAAAGGGCTGGGTGTGCCGGGCGTGGGCAGCTGGGCAAGCATGGGGGTGTGCCAGGGCTGGGTGGTGGTGCGAGGATCAGGGAAGTTGTGGAAGGGGCAGCTGTGGCACATCTGGGCAGCTGTGGCACATCTGGGCAGCTGTGCAAGAATCCAGCAGTCGTGAAAGGGCTGGATGTGCCAGGGGTGGGCAGCTGGGCAAGGGGGAGGTTTGGCACATCTGGGCAGTCGTGCAGAGGTTGGATGTGGGAAGGCACAGGCGTTGCACGCTCGTGTGCACACCCACGCCGCCGTGAGCAGTGCAGGGACACCGAGCAGCCCGGGGGGGAAGCAGTTAATGCCCTAAATGTCACCCTTTTGGCCGGCAGCGTTTTTCCAGGTCTGTCGATGTCACTGTCATCGTCATCCTGGAGGTAATTCCAGCACCCGAGGACAGGAAGGTTCCCCTCCTGGGCATGTGTGTGTCACACTGCTGAGCCAGCCCGTGTCCCCGTGGGGACAGAGGCAGGAGGACACTTGGCACCGGGCTCTCATCTCAAAAGCCACTGTCCCTGGGGGTTTGAGCTCAGCCCCACAGAGCTGACTCCAAAGGGTGACATTTGGGGCATGATGAGCAGCAAGACCCTCGGGTGCTCAGATTGGGGTCACTGCTGTTTCTGACCCCCAGAATCTGTGGACACACAAGCTCAGGAGCCACACAGGGGGAAAGTTAATGGGGATGAACCCTTTGTCCTGGAATAGCTCCTGGAGTGACACTGGGAGCTCAGTAAATTTATTCTCACCTCTGACCGTACCCTTGAGCATTTTGTCTTTCCAGCACTGTACAAACTGTGTGGATTCTGTTATTTAGGGGGTGAAAAAGAGGAAGATTTTTTTTTAATGTTTAAAACATCTCAGCCCAGTCCCTGACCACATTTTTGCCAAAACAAAAAGGGCCTTGTGGAAAAGCACTGTTCAAATCTTCCCACATCCACCCGTGCATGGGATGTGGGGCTCCCACTGTGGCTCTGCAACAGCCCCCTTGGGGTGGGGGTTGAAACCTGCTTGGGGTGGGTGTCACATCCATTCCAGCTTCCTCAAATCCGTATGATTCACCATTATCTGGGAATATCTCAGCTCCCTTCTCCCAGTGAAGTGGCACCGAGTCAGCCCCCTGTGGGTGCTGGGGGTCAGAAGCCCCATGGGCCACCACGGCCTGGCAGGGGCCAGAGCAATATTTCATTAAAGCCCCATCTAGAGGCCTTTCCTGGAGGAGAATTTGGGAGATAGGACCAGTGCCAGGGTCATGCTGAGTGTCCTTATCCTGCCACCCGAGCTCTTCCAGCTTGGGAAAAGGCAGTGCAGTGTTGTAGGTGGAGGCCAGGACAAGCAGTGTTATCACTGGAAGGCTTTTCCTGAGCGTTTCTCTGGTGGAAAAAGCAGTTGAGGACTCATTTTCCACGCACATCCCAAGAAGCTGGTGATCCCAGCACGTGGAAGGAAACTCCAGTTCCTCCAGGCAGCCCCTGGCTGAGCTGTGGGTCATGGAAAGGCAGTGGGACCCTTGCTGTTACTCATTTTCTCTGCCCACAGCGAGGTGCCAGACCTGGGGTGATGCCCTGGGTGCGTGTGACTCTTTCCAAAGCACCAAAAATAGTCCCCACTTCTGCTTCCAGCCAGGGAAAAAGGGAAGCCCAAGCAGGCAGTGGCTCCTCCAGGGTTTTGCTGCTTGTCCTGCCTGGGGACCGTGCGTGCAGCATCCTCCTGGGACAGCTTTGTGGCTTCCAGGTCCTTCAGGTGACATAAACCTCGGTGTTTCTACTCGGAGCAGTGGCCTCGGGCGCTGTCCCCGCAGCCACCGACAGCAGAGGGCAGTGCCACATCGGCGCAGTGCCACGGCTCTGGAAGTGGGAATTTTTCTGTGCGGGAGGGAAGGGACACAGCAGAGCCGGGGGGAAGCAGCCAAGCACCCAAGGAGTTTGGTGGTGTAAGGGGCAGTTCCAAAGGGTCATCATTGTTTTCTCCGGGATCAAAAGATGCCAGGTGTAAGGATAATGCTGGACAAGGAGCCCCAGAGTTGTTGTCACCTGTGGTGTGGCAGCAGCATAAACCCCGTGTCCTCCCCCTAACCCCAACCCTGTAGGAAATGGATCTGTAGAGAATTTTTAAAAAGACCACGACCCCACCGTTGTGCTTCTGGAATGTTCTCCTGCAGGCAAAGCAGTTGTGGGAGTGACCTGTGAGGATCCAAGCCTGGCATCCTGCAAAGGGTCCCGACATCCCATTCCCGGTGCCAGGGTGAGCCCTGTGTCCCTGTCCTGTGGGTGACACCATCCCATGGCAGCTCAGGTGCCAGGATCTCTGCTATGTCCACCCCAGCAGGCTCTTCCCAGGAGGATCTGGAGGGTGACTTCAAGTTTTCCTGCCCCATGACTCAGCTCTGCAGCAGAGCCTGCCTGAGGCTTCCCCATCCTAGAGGAGCCCTCACCCCATCCGTGTGTTTTTTGCAGGAATCCCAGCTCATCATTGCTCCAGGGCTTCCCTTCCCTCCTTAAAGCTTTGCTCCAGGTGCTTTTCTCTGCAGTGCACCGCCAGCTTCCACCCCCCATCCAACACTCCCTTTGGAGAGCTGGGGGTTTTGGAGGTCTCTCCAAAGGGAACCCACCCTCTCCAGGGCAGCAGCTCCAGCTCAGCGGGGAGACTGACTCACACGAGGGTTGAGAGGCAGGGAAAATACCTGTGAGCTCATCTCGCTCATCCCTCACTGCCAGTCCCGATGGATTCCCCATGAGATATTTGGCAGCGACTCCCAGGTTGGAGTAACCCAAGCACGGCAGGAGAGGCGGGGACCTCACCGGGCTGGGGCTGGGCCGGGTGGCCGAGGCCATTCCCGGGATAGCTGAGAAGCCTTTGGTGGCGTTTCCTCCCGGCACATCGCCTCCGAGAGCAGCCACTCACATTTCCCTTCCTCAGTTCCCTGAATTAGAAGTGGGCCTGGCATTTCTGTGCCCTCTGGAGGGAGGCTGAAATAACAGACAGGAGCTGGGAATGCTGCCTGCCCACGGGACAGTGTTTGTCCCACCGGCCCTGCACCACCTCCTTTAATTTATGTACATTAATTATTGTAGGGACAGTGTCTGTGACAGTCAATGACTGTGACATGTCACAGTCATATTTTCTGAAAAATCCATTCACCCAGGATTTTGCTCCTGGGAGGCTGAGAAGCCTCAGAGAAAAAGGAAAACCATATTATCTCATTTGCTTCTCCTGTGTTTTGCTGCTTTGGAATGTGGTTGGAGATTGTTTACCCACAGGTGATTGTTTCATTGGTTTCATGGGAATTGTTTTGACTCTTTGGCCAATCAGGGCCAAGCTGTGTCGAGGCCCTGGAAGGAGCCACGAGTTTTCATTATTATCTTTTTAGCCTTCTGTAAGTATCCTTTCTGTATTCTTTAGTATAGTATAGTATTCTTTAATATAATATACTATCATAAAGTAATAAATTAGCCTTCTGAGAACATGGAGTCAGATTCATCATTCCTCCCTGCCACAAGGGCACCCCACAAATACAATAACAGCACCTCGGGTACTTCACTGTGCACAACAACCAGTAAACAAAGCCATCAAAGAAGTATTTTCCGTTCAAGAGAGAGGGAGAAATGAGTTTATAGGGAATTCTCAAAGCTTGACAGAAAGCTCACACAGTGTGTGCATCTGTGTGCAAACCTTGAGGTGAGAAATGCTGACTTGGAAATGCCATGGAATGGACAGACATTGCTGAGAGAGAAATGGAACCAGGGACAAGCTTCAAAGGATGGCCTTGCATATAATACTGGATACTTGGGAGAAATAGAACTAGGAAAGATGCATTGCCCTAGGACCCACGAGGGGTAATTTTAGATGGTTGGCTTTAGGGCATTTTCAGCATGGTGTGGCTAAAGCTGACAGGCCAAGAAATATTTATAGCTTGTAATTAGGAAATAGCTGGCTTCTGATTGTGGTGGTGTGAAGGATAACATCTGCATTGTCTCACCCTTCTCATGAGATTGAAAATGGAAGTGTAAAAAGGTTGGAAGGGGCTTAAAGCTCATCCAGCCCCACTCCTGCCATGGCAGGGACACCTCCCACTGTCCCAGGCTGCTCCAGCCTGGCCTTGGGCACTGCCAGGGATCCAGGGGCAGCCACAGCTGCTCTGGGAATTCCATCCCAGCCCCTCCCAGACAGGAATTCCCAATTCCCAATCTGCCATCCATCCCTGCCCTCTGGCAGTGGGAGCCATTCCCTGTGTCCTGTCCCTCCATGCCTTGTCCCCAGTCCCTCTCCAGCTCTCCTGGAGCCCCTTCAGGCCCTGCCAGGGGCTCTGAGCTCTCCCTGGAACCTTCTCCTCTCCAGGTGAGCATTCCCAGCCCTCCCAGCCTGGCTCCAGAGCAGAGGGGCTCCAGCCCCTCATATCCCTCTTTTTCCTCTCTTCTTGCTTCTGTTAAAATCCAATCCTTTTGTTCTGGCAACAAAACACATTTCCTTTCACTGATGTTTCCAAAAGCTGGCAAATTACTTTTTAAGGTATCTGAAATGGGATTTTTTTTGCCTCCTGCTTCCATGCACATCCTTCCTGAGCTGTGCTCTGCTCTTGCAAAGCTTTTTCTTCGTTACTTCCATACCATCAAAACAGCAAACCCAGGCAGGAATTCCTCACATGGAAATCACCTTTTGCTGGTAATTTCATGGAGAATGATGGACTTTATAGTCTGGACCAGGATGCTTTTTAGTACAATTAATCCCAGTGCAAAATCAGGTCCGATTTGTGTTTATGGCAACCAGACACATCAGGAATGAAGGAATTTTGTGAGGCAGAGCTGCAGGAGGGATTTTTTAGCTCTGAAGGAGCAGTGCCAAGGAAGCAGAGACTCTTCCCACCTTCATCCTATGCTGTAAAACACATGCATTAACCAGCAATTATTTGAGGGATTACGAGGAAAATTGGAAAATTGTCATTTCCTTATGAAAATCAGATGTAAAAGACAGACCTGGATTTGTGCCCAGGGAGGGAGAAACCCTGTGTGAGCTCAGCACCTCCTCTGGGCTGATTAATTCTGTTACAGAATAGAATTAATATTGAAACCCTGAGTTATTCCCCAGCTGTGACACTCACTGGGGACATACTGGAAGGTGGAAATGACAAAATTGAGGTTGTGGGGGCAGGAATTGGGGGAGAAGAGGGAGAATCAAGGGTTACAGGGAGGGTAAATATCCCAGTGTAGATCTACAGGGGACCTCAGCAGCTCTGCTCCTCCAGGACCTCTTGTTTACCTCACCCTGAGGGTGACAGGTGCCCTGGTGACCTGTCCCTCTGTCTTTGAGGTCACCCACCTCTGTCCCTCAGGGGCTGATGGCAGTGGCCAGGGAGATGCCCCAGTCAGGGCTCTTTGACCTTGAACATACATTGAACCATTTAACAGCAGGGTCCCTGAGAGGGGAGAGGGGAAATGAGATAATGTGAGAAAAAAAGGGAAAAAAGAGTGAAAAAAAGGGAGAAAAAATGGGAAAAATAAAAAAAAATAAAAAAGGAAAAAGAGAAAGAAAAGGGGAAAAAATAAGGAAAAAAGAGGAAAAAAAAAAAGTAGAAACTGAGGAGCAGAAGCTATTTTTCTGGAGTTCAGCTGTCCCTAGCTGTGGTCACTGCTGTCACCTTGGAGAGAGGTAACACAAATCTCTTTAAATCTCTACAAATTCATGTCTGGTTGAAGTTTTGTAACAGTTTCCAACCATCTCCATTGTCTGTGTGTGCTTCATTCTACCATGGTGTTTTGGGTTTTTTTTTGGTTTTTTTTTTTGGAAATTCCTCTAATTGATTACTGCTCTGATGAAATAATTCCAGTTTAAAAGTCCTCTCTCCATTGGATCCACTGGGAAGGGACATGGGATGTTTGATCAGTTTTTAACACAGCAAAGAACAAAAAATGATGAAAATAGAGGATGAGGAGCAGGTCTGAGCATGCTTTTTCTCTCTCTTTTTCTTTTATTTTTTTGGTTTGGTTTGTTTGGTTGGTTTTTGTTTTTATTTTGGTTTTTTAATAATGAATTTTCTGGGAATGGAGATTGTCAGGGAAGATATCCCAAAAATCCACATTGAAATTGTGTGGGTGGCACAAAAGGTGGGAGAAAATTTCTATGGGGAAAAAAATGAAAGTATTCCCAAGGCAGGTCCAAAACATCAACAGATTTCCTTGGATATTTCAAAATACGACATTTTTGCCTGCAAGTTACATGCTGGCTTAAAAAAAAAAAAAATCCCAGTGTGCAAAGGAAAGGAACAAAACTGAGCTCCATGGATGTCCTGGGCTGAGCTAAAGGGACATTTGCTGTTCTCTGTTTTCATTTTTTACTGGAAAGCCTTGGGGGAAAAAAAAAAAAAAAAGACCAAACTCCTTTGTGTTTCCCAACTGCCTGAACTTCCTCCTGAACCCAGCCTGGTTTTGGGTTCTGGGAGACCAAAGTGTCCAAAGCCACTCCCCAGCAGCTGTTGGGTGGCAGGAGTGTCCCCAGGGACGTTTCCTCCTGTGCTTCTCCATCCTGTGAGCAGCCACACTTCCTCAACAAAAAATGGGAAAACTGCTGCTGCTCAGTCCTGCTATTCCCAGCCTGGAATTCTGGAGAAAAATTGCATTTTTTGGAGTTTTTTAAAGGAATTTCTCTGAAGTTGTTGACAGTTGCTGTGGCTCAAAACGTTGGGATATTTCTAGGACATTTGGGGAGTTATTCCCTGAGCCCACCATCCCTCCAAGCCTTTTTGGGATGAGCAATCCCATCTTATGGAATGCTGAAGGAAAAGGGATCCAGCCAAGAGATCTGGCAACCCTTCAGCTGCGGAACAGCCAGAAACAAACTGAGCAGAAATATTTTTGTAGCCACAACATCAAGCCCAACCATTGAAAGCGTGTCAGGGATTTTCCAGCCCTGCTGAAAATTCCTTCTCTTTGCTTTTATTTTTGGAGGACGGGTGATGCTGGTCGTGTTGTTTCACTTTTTTTGGACGTTCAGTGCTAATAAAAGTGTTTTATTTCACAGTGTTTTGCTTTCTTTGAAACTGGGCTTGTGATTTCCTTGCTGGAACTGAAATGTCATTGTCTTGAAGGCTGTCATCTGTCTGGGCCCCAGCCAGAGTGTCTGGGAGCTGGGTGTTGTCACCTGGCCTGGCTTGTGAGCTCTGCCAGGTTTTGGCCAAGTCAGAAGAAGGTTCCTGTGAGTGATCCCTGCTCCTGTGAGTAAAATGAGCCTTTTGAAAGAAAACTCGAGTTCAAAAGTCCTTTTAACAAGGGCCTGGAGTGACAAGACAAGGGGGAATGGGTCCAAACTGAGAGAGGGAAGGTTTAGATGGGATATTGGGAAGGAATTCCTCCCTGGCTCAGGTTCCCAGAGCAGCTGTGGCTGCCCCTGGATCCCTGGAAGTGTCCAAGGCCAGCCTGGATGGGGCTTGGAGCACCCTGGGACAGTGGGAGATGTCCCTGGGTAGAACTGGATGATCTTTAAGGTCCCTTTCAACCCAAACTGTTCTGTAATTCTGGAGTTTCTGAGCACAGAGTATTTTTCTTGCTGCTCTACTTGTCTGCTGCCACTGTTTTGGCCTCCCTGCACAGCCAAAATACAGAAATAATAAATTTACAAGTTCCAGTGCCTGCAAACCTCATCCCAGCCTGCTGCATCCCTAAAATCCTTTCTCAGGATTGTTTCCAGCTAAGCAGCAGAGCAAAAATTCCAGCTCTCAACAGGTAACTCCCAGCTGGGGAAAAGTTGAATATCACTGGGGCCTTCTGCTTTTGCTGTTACTGTCCAAATCTTTGACCAAAGCCAGTTTGGGAGACAACCTGAAGCCCTGGAATCTTGGAGCATCCCAATTTCTGTGCCCACAGGGCTGGGTGAGCTCAGAGTCCAAGGCTGAGTTGTCTGCTGGGTGTTTGGGAGGTGCCATCACCACGTGGGGGCTGTGGATATTTGGGAAGCAGAGCAATGGGAAGCAGGGCCCATTCCCAGTGGAAAGCTGGGATGGATGTGCAGACTCCAGGGCAGGATACTCATCCTAAAGGTACTGGGTCACTCCAGATCTGGCCCAAAATCTGGTTTCTGTTATGTGTTTGGTTAATCTGACAAGGAATTTTTCAAGGAATTTGTGTGGGGAAGCAGAGATGAAGCTTGATATGTAGGAAAGTTCATCCTTATTTGTTTCAAATAAATGGTTTTTTTTCAAAATTTCAATTTGGGAAATCACAGAGTCATCAAGGCTGGAAGAGACCTTCAAGATCATCACTCTAATGGTGAACCTAACATCGATATAATCACCCCAAAACTGGATCTCCAAGTGCCACAAAAGCAGGATTTTCACCCATTTTTCACTCTTCTTCCCAGCCCCAAAAGAAACCTTTTGTGTTCTGTTTTCATATTCACTGGATTTTCATTCATTTTCATTTCACATTCACTGGATTTTTTTTCATATTCAGCAGGATTTTCACCCATTTTTCACTCTTCTTCCCAACCCCAAAAGAAATCTTTTCATATTCCCTGTACTAAAAAACCTTGGAAATCTGAGTCAAATGCAACTCCAAGGATCTCTGCCTTTGGGGGACTTCCTGTTTCAGTATTCCTGGGAAGCCTGAGGTGCATTAAGGAATATTCCATGTACCAAATGTACACATTGCAGAACAGCCCCCCAGGCTGTATCCATGTACTAACCTGGGCAGGGGCAAAAAAGTGGGAATCTTCCCATCACAGTATCCAGGTTTTGTGTCACATCCTGATTTTGATGACATCCAGATAGAAGAGTTCCCTCCTTTGTTTTATCACATCACCACTTCTCCTTCTCTATTGAAATCAGCAAGGTGAGAAATTCTTTTCCCTGATTTTCCAGTGGCACCCACCAAGTGTAATGTCAGGGGGTAAGTATGGGACATCTGAGCAGGAACAGAGACAAAATAAATCATGGAACTGGAAGGTCTTTAAAATGCAGGAATGATGGAGTTGGTCATTAAAACACATTAGATGCTCTTCAAAACACAAAAATAGGAATTTTAAAACACACATCCAGATGGAGCTGGGTGGATTTTGAAACACAGGAGTGATGGAACTGGGTGATGTTTAAGGTCCCTTCCAACCCAAGCCCTTCAGTGATTCTGTGATGGTTTGATTGAAGATGAGTCTGACAGAGACACCCAGGATGGGATGGAGCACCATAATTCCCAAAAAAAAAATTTAATTAGTAATTATTAGCTAGAGAGAAATGATTGATTGTCTCATATGTTCAGCCAATGTCTCCAGATGAGTAAATCTGTCTTTGTGATGCCTCAGGTTTTTGCTTTTATATTTTTCAGATTCTGTGCTGCTTTAGTGTGTGGGTCTGAGCTTCACATCAGGGCATGGTGAGCTCTCTGCACAGAGCAGGGAGACAAAACAATTCCTGCTCCAGCTGGGCACCAAGGACAAATGATCCAAATCTCAGCCCAGGAGCACAAACCCCGTGGGCTGCAGAGAGAAAAACAAGCAGGATGGGACTGCAGGGGCTGCAGCTGGGGTTGGACACTGAACTGCAATGTGCACATGGAGCAGAGCTGAGCCCAGGGAGAGACCCCGGCAGCGCTCGTGCATTTTGGGACCATTTGGGTTCATCTTGGGTGCAGCCCTGGCTGGGCTCTGGTGCTGCCCAAGGTGGATCCATGGAGGAGATCCTTTGAATAAATCCCTGCTTTATTCTTTAGCTCTGTCCAGCCTCTGTTCCAGGTCAGCTTCTCAAGGCACCATTAGGAGCTCCTCAATTCCCACACAGCATTCCTGCAGCGTGCAAAAGGGAGGCTGGAAAAGGAGCGGCAGCTCCTAAACCTCCCAAGGTTTGATCCAAAGCCTGGATTTGGGCAAGATCAGCTTCCAAGGTCAGCACAGGGCAGATGGAAAGGTGGGGAGCATGGGTTGGGTGTGTGAGAGCCCAAATTGAGCCATTCCAAGGCAAAATCCGCCTGACTCTGCCAGAGAGGCACTTCCAGGATGGACAGGCAGGGCTGGTTTCTGTATGGAACCCATTGTTCAGCCAAGCACAGGCCTTCCTCTCTGGTTAATGGCTCAGCAAAGTGTGTTGCTTTAATGGTTAATCATCTACTTGCATTGTTCAGCGAGGAAAGGCAGGCAGATAATGCCCCTGCTGTTCATGTGACAGGCTGACTTCCCTGGCAGCCGGGAAAGGATTTCACTCTGGGGCAAGGAGGGAGAGGGAAAAAGCTAGGCTGGGAGGCTCTGGTGGCTACAAAATGAGCAAAAACACTCATAAATCCATATGTGGCTGTAGATACACACATTGTGTGCACAAACAGAAATGTGTGTAGAGCAGAAACACACACAGATCCACAAAATGAAATTATGAAATGATTATTTCTACCTTTCATTTGCAAGGTTGGATATTTTTCTCAGGGCAGTGAGATTACCTTGATGACTGATGATTATGATATGATGACGATGATGATGATGACAATTTTATGTTTTATTACTATCTATAGTTGTAGTTATTGGTATGACTATTATGGTTATGTATTTTATTATAAATTATCCTTGTTATTAGTGTGATTATAATTGATGATTGATGATGATGATGATGATACCAGTTTATCATCACCATCTGCAGTAGCCCCATAAGCTCCTCCAGGAATGCAGAAACCTCTGACACAAGGGCACATGGAGGAGTTCCTGTCTGGACATTAAATTATTATTTCCACTCCAAATTATTTTCCAACAGTTCAATGAGCTGATTTTCAGATATCACAGAATCATACAGTGGTTTGGGTTGGAAGGGACCCTACAAATCATCTGTCCATGGGCAGGACACCTTCCCCTAGAGCAGGCAGAATTTCACACAAATGGTTGTGAGCTCACAGGCAAAACTCACTCCACATTCTTTTAGCAGCAAGTCAGACTGAGAGCCATCACCATTTCAGGGTCTCAGGAGTGTCTCTTCTTACTCTGAATGCAAGTTTGCACATCCCACCCTGCACCCTTTGCTGTCCATCAGAGATGCTGTGGAGAAGTCAGGGGGCTCAGTTCTACTCTCTGGTATCATTTTGGAAGTGTCTCTTGTTTGGACGTCTCACACAGGGAATTCACCACTATTTCAATTCCTGGGAGACCTTGGAATCACTGAGGCTGGAAAGCCAAGATCATTATCATTAGCCTGGAGAAAAGGAGACTCAGGGCTGCCCTCCTCACTCTGCACAGCTCCTGAAAGGTGCCTGTGCTCAGCTGGGGCTGGGCTCTTTCTCCAGCAGCACTGACACAACCAGAGCACACAGCCTCCAGCTGCACCCAGGGAAATACAGGTTGGATATCAGGAAAAAGTTTTCCACAGAAAGAGAGATAAAGTTCTGGAATGGCTGCCTGGGGAGGTGGTGCAGTCCCCATCCCTGGGTGTGTTTAACAAAGCCTGGATGGGGCACTGGGTGCCAGGGTTGAGCTGAGCTGTTGGGGCTGGGTTGGACTCGATGGTCTTGAAGGTCTCTTCCAGCCTGGCCATTCTGGGAATTCTGTGAATCAAGTCCAATCACTCATCCAGCACTGCCAAATCCCCCTGAGCCGTGTCCCCAAGAACCACATCTGCTGTGGCCCTGGGGACATCTGCCTGATGCCTGGACTCATCCATGAGAGAAATCAGAGTTTGTTAGTGTCAAGGAAGGAGCCTTTGGGTCAAATTTTCTCCCTTAGTGTATTCAGCAAATATCAAACTTCATTATTGCATCCTGACCTAAACATCTCTGTGTGACAGTGACAAACGTGCATTTTCACCCCAAGTGGAAGGGCAGGCACTGAGTTTTTCCCTCTGTGACTTGACAGGACCCAGGGAATGGCTTGAAGCTGTGCCAGGGGAAGGTCAGGCTGGATATCAGGGAAAGTTTCCTCCCCCAGAAGGTGCTGGCACTGCCCAGACTCCCCAGGGAATGGGCACAGCTCTGAGGCTGCCAGAGCTCCAGGAGGGTTTGGTCACTGCTCCCAGGGATGCCCAGGGTGGGATTGTTGAGGTGTCTGCAGTGTTAGGAGTGGAACTGGATGATCCTTGTGGATCTCTTCCCACTCAGGATATTCCATGATTCTGTGATTCACCTTAATTTGACAGGAGTTTGATTCCACACATAATCGAAATTAAGCATCCAACTCCACTCCCCTGAGCTGGATGCACTCCCAGAGCACCCATCTCTTCCCACAAGGAATTCATAGGAGGAAGCACCACCCCCATACACTGGGAACATGTCCTTTATTTATTTACTGGTTTTTATTTATTTATTAATTTGTTATTTATGTCCTTCCTGTTTTGAACTTAATGACTAATCACTCATGTCTTGTAATGTGGATTTTTTTTGTCTAATTACAAAATACTACTTAAACCCTTGAAGAAGAAGGTGAAGAAGAACTAATTACCATTCTAAAACCTTTATCTTAGCTTTATCTATATTTCTATATTCTAAACCATTAAACTCTGAGTTTCCCACCCTGTGATATCACACACTTCTATTCAAACTCCACACCCACAATCCCAGTTCTGTCATTCCATTTTGGAAGCTTCTCCATGGCTTTAGGTCAATGCAGTGTTCTCTTGGGGGTCAGTGCCTGGCAGCACAGAAAGCCCAAAATTTTCAGTATTCAGGGTTCCAACACTTAATAACTCCCTTGATCCTTTCCCATCACCCTGAGCAGGATATAACCATTTTCCTATCTCCTAAAACACACAGCCTAGACCCCCCCAACACCAGGAAACAACACCCAGGAGGGGAAAAAAGAGACATCTGAGCCACTCGGGGCTGACAGAGCAGACACAGGACTACCTCAGCAGCCTCGAGACCCGTGTGACTCTGCAAGGTCAACACACTTCAAGTCCACTCCAGGAACAACAGCGTTGACTTTTTGTCATCATCCTGGGAGGAAAGAGGCAAGAGGAGAATGGTCTGCAAACACTTGGAGTGTTTGTTCCTCCCCGGAGGACACTTGGCACTTGGGAAGTACTTGCAGCCTTCCAGGGCAGGGATGAGTAACCTTTGAAGTGCAGGTTCCCTTCCCACCTGGAGAGGCTCCAGCAGCCCCACAGCCTGGCTGGATTCCCCTGTCATGGAGCTGATTTTGTTGTTGTTAAGCTCTGATGTCACCCAGGGTGATGGGGAGGGGTTGTGGCTACCAGGCTGGAGAAGAGGATCAGCAGTAGGAATTAGTCCCTGTCTCCAGGGGGAAAATGTGCTGAGGGTTCTAAAATCAGGGGGAATGGGACTGGCTTCTCCTCGAGGGAATTTAGAGTGAGGCAAACACAGCCAGGCTGAGCTGGCAGGGATCTTTTTGGCTAGGTCAAGACAGGAACTCCTCCATGTGCCCTTGTGCCAGAGGTTTCTGCATTCCTGGAGGAGCTTATGGGGCAGTGCCCACAGCACAGGGACTGCAGATGGTGATGATAAACTGGTATCATCATCATCATCATCATCAATAATCATCAATCATAATCACACCAATAACAAGAATAATATATGTGGCATTCACATTCTCTGAAAAGTCCCTTTGCTCAGGATTTTTCTCCTGGGAAGCTGGGAAGCCTCAGAGAAAAAAGAAAACAATAAGAAAACTATTTTAAAAAACCCAAAAGAAAAAAAAGAAAGAAAACAAAAAGAAAATAATTATTTAATTTGCTTCTCCTGTGTTTTACTCCTTTGGAGATTGTTTACCCACAGGTGATTGTTTCATTGGTTTCTAGTGTGAGATATTTTGACTCATTGGCCAATCAGTGCCAAGCTGTGTCAGGGCTCTGGAAAGAGCCACAAGTTTTCATTATTATTATTATCTTTTTAGCCTTCTGTAAGTATCCTTTCTCTATTCTATAGTATAGATTAGTTTAGTATTCTTTGGTATAATATAGTATTTTAAAATAATAAATTAACCTTGTGAGAATATGGAGTCAGATTCATCATTCCTTCCTTCATCTGGGAACCCCAAAAATACAATAATTATCATAATTATTATTATAATTTTATTATAAATATATAATAAAACCATAACCATAATAGTCATCCTAATAACTACAACTATAGTTAATAATAAAACATAAAATCATCATCCTCATAGTCATCATATCATAACCATCAATCATAATCTCACTGCCCTGACCAAATATCCAACCTTGCAAGTGAAAGATAAGGAAGAAAATCTGACATCAAAGGATACCAGAGATGTTTTTTTTCTGCTCAGGAACAATAAGTCAGAGCCCTCTCACCCCATAGTCCTGAATCTGACCTGTCTCAGGACCCCATCCTCACCCCAGCACAGGAATCCACCTGTTCTTCCCAACAAAAATCCTTTCTGCTGCTCCAGGGAAGGATGTGGCCCCCCTGGAGAGGGTCAGAGCTGAAGAGCTGAGATGAAAAGAGCTCTCAGAAGATGCCCTGTGAAGGGCAGTGCAGGGACAGCCAGCCTTGTTTGGCGTAGGGGACACCGAGAGGTGAGGGGGTCACTGCATCCACTGGGAATAAACTTGTCCAGAGGGGAGGGAAAACAGGCTCTGAATGCAGTGACACAGGCTGGAGTTAAACATTAGTGTGACCTGTCTGCAGGCCTGGCTGGCAGCAGCAGGGACAGGGCTCGGGGGTGGAGGGGTCACTCGGAAATCACCAGCTTGGCTTCCAGCCCCAGGAACCGCAGGACACCCAGAAAATCCACTCAGGAGCCAAAATTCAGCAAGGCAAACGGTAGAATAACAAAGAGTGTTTTACTCAAAGGAGCAAAGAGAAAATATCTCCTCTTCCTCAAGACAGAAATGCAAAGTAACACACAGAAAAACCTCCCCTGCACAGAAAATGAACCTATTTAAAATAAACACAGCTCACACCTGCCTGTTTGTCGCCTGTTTTAGCTCAGCTCCTCTCCATCCAATTCCAACAAACCCTCCAGCCTTTGGGATCTCATCCCTCTGGAAGACAGCTGTGCCCTGATTGCTTTGATTTCAAACCTTTGCCACCAGGCTCAATTTTTTTTCCTGAGAATCCAGAAAAAACCTGTCTAAGGAAGACCTTAAATGCACTTTCATGCCTGGTACAAAATCCCAGGATGGTCTGGGTTGGAAGAAGTCTTGTAGGTCATCCAGTTCCAGCTCCCTGCCATGGAGGGACATCTTCCACTATCCCAGATTGCTCCAGCCTGGCCTTGGACACTTCCAGGGATGGGGCAGCAGATGAAAATCACAGGTACTTTCTCCAGTTTGACCAGCTACATCTTTTTGAGGACACTTCCCTTTCCCAAGGAACTAACCCATAAAATTCAGTTTCAATTCAGATCCCAACTAATTTTCCACAGATGGCATGTACCAACTATAGAAAATCAATGATTCAGCAATCCATCAATCATTTCTATATCATTCCTCCCTACAGATCACTCTGCTGCTTTCTGTAGCCACTCTCCAGTTTCCCCATTTCACTCTTTTAAAGCTTTTTTTTTTTTTTTTTTTAGTCTTCTTTTGCCCTGTCTTCAAAAAGAAACTGAAATTCCTGGCTGGGAAGAGAAAGGTTGATGATCTCCAAAAAAATGCCCAACACAGATCATTGCAAACCAATAAAAGCTCTGTCCCCAGCCAGGTTTCTCTCTCCAGCAGGTCGAAATTGTTTGCCATGCTCATTTTCTGCTAAATAAAAACTTCAGGGTTTAAATTTCCAGTCCTTGACGAAGCCATTGCTCTTGGCCACGTGATCCCTGCAAAAACAGCTTCGGTAAAACTCTTGACATTGATCCTCGGGGATTCCCCTTCTGAATGTTCCTGCAGCAAATGGTTTTATTTTATCACTGCCCAATAAAACTCTGAGCTCTGGGGCTCTCAGGTCTATGGCCAAAGGAAAATCTGGCAGCAGCCCAGGGCAACTCGTGACTATTTAGGAGACTCTTGGTGCCAGAGTTCATGCCCAAGAAAAGGATGCAGAGGGTGGGAAAGCACCCCCAGGCCCCAGTGACCAGAAATTCACCAGTTTGGCTGCTTTCTTCTCCTCCACCACTGCCCTCAAAGCTCTGCTGGCCACAGCAAGCCTTTGGATTAACCTGCAGACCTTAAAGAAGTGGGATTTGGATGCACGTTGAAGCATCTAAATCTTGGTGTCTGCACCTCAATGGGGTTTGACCACAGGGAATTCCTGCCATCTAAAATCCCCCGTGGGCTGCCCCACCTGCATGCGGACACCCAAAAGGTTTGATGCCCTGCAGGTGGAGGTCCTAGATGCCCCACAGTGTCTCAGACAACATGAAACGCCTACACTGAGGTGGCTGATTTGAGATTTGGGGGCTCCATGTGAGGGGGAATCTGAGGTTTCGTTGTGACCCGTGGGGATCTGATCCCATCACCAAACGTGGGCAATCCCTGGAATGATCTTGGACTGCTTTTCCCCTGCTCATGTCTGGGCCTTCTCTAGCCACATGGAGTGACTCAAATGCAAGGAAAACTGCCCTGGATTTGCTGGATTCAGCAAAGCCTTGTTCTGTGAGCTTTCTGGCTCCCAGTGGCCCATAAGTGGATGGATAATTTGCACATCTTTGCCTGATGCCCTCAGCTTGGACATGGAATGAGAATTCGACCTTGGAAGGAGCCACAAACCAGATCAAATATGGTTCTGTATTTGCATCTTTCCTTCCCCAGCTGTCAGGGAGGTTTAGGAGACCTCTGATCACTAATTTCCACTTTATCTCCATGTTACTTTTACTGTCCCTCATCTTCTGGCTTTTTGGGATCATTTTCTGAGACCAATAACAGGAAAATGTTCTGCCGTGTACATTGGAGCTGCTGGGCACTCAGGTTTCTTTATGTCCCTCCAAAACAGTCACATCACATCACTGGGCCATGGCCAGGAGTCCCAGGTCAGGTGGGTGGCTTGGGAATATTTTTCCAAGCTTTTTGTTGTTGCCTGAAACTTGTGCACACGTGGAGCAAGGGATAGATCATGTTTGTATGTAAATGCGTATCAAGACATCTTTTTTTGGATGGAATCTCTTATTTTGCAGAGATTTTTTAGGTAAAATGCAATTTCCCAGGAGCCAGTTTGGGGCAGCCACCCTGTCTGGAGTGGAGACACCACAGAGGGGCCTGGATGAGCTTTGTCCACGCTCCATCTTGGTTTATTTAGTGCCACAGGATCCTGGCTCAGACTTCTGGTTTTTGGGCAAGCATGGGCAGTGTTGTGGTCAGCCTGGCACACCTGAGCTCTGAATGCAATGAGATATTCTCAAATTGATGCAGGTTTGATGCCCTGATTGATGGGCAGGGTTCACTCCAGGTTCCTCCCACAGCCAAGTCCCCATCACCCACCTGCCCTTGATGCCTTGTGCAGGCTGACCTAGAACAGAGGCTGGACAGAGCTAAAGAATAAAGCAGGGATTCATTCAAAGGATCTCCTCCATGGATCCACCTTGGGCAGCACCAGAGCCCAGCCAGGGCTGCACCCAAGATGAACCCAAATGGTCCCAAAATGCACGAGCGCTGCCGGGGTCTCTCCCTGGGCTCAGCTCTGCTCCATGTGCACATTGCAGTTCAGTGTCCAATCCCAGCTGCAGCCCCTGCAGTCCCATCCTGCTTGTTTTTCTCTCTGCAGCCCACAGGGTTTGTGCTCTTGGGCTGAGATTTGGATCATTTGTCCTTGGTGCCCAGCTGGAGCAGGAATTGTTTTGTCTCCCTGCTCTGTGCAGAGAGCTCACCATGCCCTGATGTGAAGCTCAGACCCACACACTAAAGCAGCACAGAATCTGAAAAATATAAAAGCTAAACCTGAGGCATCACCCTTCCCTTCTCTCTCTTGTTTTTGCTCCTCCACGAGGAGCACGAGGGAAGCAATCTGCTCTCCTCTCACCTGCTGGCACTGGGCTGAGAAGCAGAATCCATCCCCTGCCCTATTCCCAGGGGATGGAGTGCAGGGTGTAGCTGCAATTTTCAAGGGCATTTTGGCCCCTGGGAGTGTGTGTGGGCATGCAGAGCTCTCCTGCGCTGTAAATCATTGTCAGCGCTCACACACAGCAGGCCACAGGTCAGGGGCTGAGCACTGAAGCATCCCCTGCCACTGTGCCCTGATTTACGAGCAGTCCCAGCCCTCCTGAGATCGTTCCTCACCCAAGTGCAGTGAGGTCCCAGGCTCTGGGGAGCTCAGGACATTTTCAGGGGGTTCTGTGGGTGCAGGAGGTGCAGCTTTGTCACGTTGAGATGCCTCACACATGGAAAGTGCTGGGTTCAGTGGGAAAGAAGCAATGGAGAGGACACAAATCTCCTGCAGAGAGGCCTCTGGACCACTCAGCTGCTGCAGGACCACCCCTCAATCCTGTGATTGGTGTGGGTGAGACATGGCCAAGGCACAGGACACCCAGAGCATGAGCTGGGGTCTCCTTTGGGTGATCTGCTGAGAGATTTTGTCCTTCTTCAGCACAAGTGTGAGCCTGAGCCAGGCAAAAGCAGTGAGAGTGGAAAACAAAAATCATCATGATCACCTTGCAGCTCTTAATCCCCTTTTAAACCTTCTTATCAGCCCAGAGCTTTTCTTTCCCCCATTCCCACATTCTTTCTGCATCCACCTCCAGGCCAAACGAGTGTCTCACATCCACCCCCCCAAAACCAGACCCCTCCTGAGGTCCCCACCAACCTGAATCGTTCAGCTACAGCTTCCCCCCAAGGGGAAGGGGAGAGCAGGTATGGATCTCTTCTCTCTGTGACTGTGGCAGGACTCAGGGAAGGGCTGGAGCTGTGCCAGGGGAGCTTTAGGGTGGAAATCATAGAAAAGGTTCTTCCCCCAGAGGGTGCTGCGCACTGCCCAGGTGTGGCATTCACATTCTCTGAAAAAATCCCCTTGCCAAGATTTTTCTCCTGGGAAGCTGAGAAGCCTCAAAAAAAAAAAAAAATAGGGAAACAATTCTTACCTCATTTGCTTCTCCTGTGTTTTGGTTGTCCAGAACGTGTTTGGAGATTGTTTCATTTGATTCTGGTGTGAGTTGTTTTCACTCTTTGGCCAATCAGTGCCAAGCTGTGCCGGGACTCTGGAGAGAGTAATGAGTTTTCATTATTATCTTTTTAGCATTGAGTAAGTATCCTTTCTGTATTCTTTAGTAAGTATAATATTCTTTAATATAATACAGTATCATAAAATAATAAATTAGCCTTCTAAGAACATGGAGTCAGATTCATCATTCCTGCCTTCGTTGGGACGTTTCCCAGCAAACACAATACCCAGGCTTAGGGTGGAAATCAGGGAAAGGTTCTTCCCCAGAGGGTACCGGGCACTGCCCAGGCTCCCCATGGAATGGGCACAGCCTTGAGGCTGCCAGAGCTCCAGGAGAGTTTGTACAACACTCCCAGGGATGCCCAGGGTGGGATTGTTGTGCAAGGATAGGATCTGGATCAATGACCCTACGTGTCCCTTCCCACTCAGGATATTCCATGATTACGGAATTAATTAACACAGATTTCAGCCCCAGCCCATCCTAGCTAGCCCAGGGCTAGGCAGGGTCTCCAAGCACCACTGGAGGTGGCAGGAGGGGCCACCCTGGGTGTCCCCAGCTCTGTGTGGTCCCACGTGGAGGAGAGGCAGCAGCTCTGGGTTTGCTGCAGGGAGGATCCCCTGTGCCCTGGGCTGCTCCACTGGGGCACCTTCAAAAGCCAAAAGCAGCTTCCAAGAGCGTGTTCCTGCTGGCCTGGGCTGCTGGGCAGATAAAAGCAATTCCCATCCCATTTAAGCACTCGCTTTAAATCCTCCCAAGTATGTGCGAGGCAGCCAAGCCTTGTTGGCACTTTCAGCACAGGCTGGACCTCGTCCATCCTTCCTTCAGGTCCTGTCTTGAAGCAAAGCCACACTGGAGGTTTAAGGGCTCCTGCAAGTTGCAGCAAAGCCTGGGACTGGCAGGCCAAGCTGGAAAAGGCTGGGATAAATCTCCAGTAGCAGCTTTTATGGTGAGTGAAGGTTTAGGTGCTGAAGGTGGCCTTGCTACTGGACATCAGTGCCTTTAGTCTTGGCCTGAAGCAATAGGAGGAGCCTAAAATTTGGGAAGAGGGTTTTAGGTGGCCTTGCTACTAGAATTCAGTGCCCTTGGTCTTGGCCTGAAGGGATAGGAGGAGCCTAAAATTTGGGAAGGGGATTTTGGTTGGCCTCGGGAGGAGGTGAGGGAGATGGGCACTGGGGTAACACAGCCTTCCCTCAGGTGCAAAGTTGAGGTTTGCATTTTCTCCCTTGTGGTCCCTTATTAAACCACAGTGTGAATTTTGGGCAGGGCCAGGATTTGGACCTGTTGATCCTCGTGGATCCCCCTCGGCTCAGGATATTCCATGAATCCAAGTGTGATTGGCAGGAGCCTTGTAAAGCTCCAGGACTAGCACTTACCTGTGCTGCTGGATTATGGCTGGGTGACTCAGCCTTGTCCTGGGCTCAAACTGCACCTTGCTGGGCTTTCCTTTGATGTTTGGGGTTTTTCTCTTTGGTTTGGGGGCTTTCTTTCCTTCCCACAGGTCGTGAGTAAGAACTCAGTGGTTCAGGCAATTAAACCCACACACAGGATGGAAGCTGGCAGGCCAAAGCAAGTCCCAGCACTGCTCTCTTCCACTTGGCAGTTGAATAATATTTCTATTTATGTATTTATTCTTTATTATAATCTTATGTATTATTTATATTTTATTTATTATTATTTCTATTCTTAATCAGCAGGAAGATTCCTGCTATAAAAAGTTGGATGCCTTTATTCTGCTTTTTACATGTTGAGGTCTTAAAGCACAAGGGATTAAAAGTGTTGAAAATGGAATAAAAGAGGGGCTCTTATTTGCTTCTGCAGCAAGTGTTTCCCTACTTTTCCAGATGTGGGGCAGGAAAAAAAATAGTTTTTTCTGCCTTTTTGATGGATTATTTTCTGGTCTCTGACCCCCAGTCTGGGAATCCTGTGATTCCCTGGTGTGTATCTGACCTCCTCAAAGTGCCATGGCTCACTAAATTATGAATAACTGGATTTTTCCCAGGGCAGAGGGAAATCCTGCATCCCTACAAGTGGAAAGTTCAGGAACAGAGATGATGCTCCTGGTGGCTGTGGAAAAGGCTGGGAAAATCTGTGCTGTTCTCCAGGCTGGCAAAACCCTGCTGCTCCTCTGAGGAACCACCACTGCCCTCGGGGGCTTTTTCCAGGTTTTATTGGCAGAACCGCCAGGTTTTACCACGGGAAAGAAGTAGAGGAACAGGATTTGTTGGAGACTTGCTCCTGCCTGCCTGCTGGTCTTTTCCAAGACCTTTTCCATTGAGCTGAAAGCTTTTCCTCAGCACATGCCATGGAAGCTTCATCCCGGGGACTCTGGAGCCACCTTGCTGTGGGCTCTGGGAGAAGCTGCTCTCAGGGCTCTGCAGGTGGAGGGTGTGGAAATGGCCCCATCTGTTGGCCACAAACCTGGCCCGAAGCACAGGGAGCTCCAAAGCACCTTAAAATCACAATTATTCATCTAAGTCAGAATAAAAACCCTCTGTTTCCCACTTCTGTGATTTCCCTGGGCTTCTGGGAGCTGGAATGGGCAGATGGATATCTCCAGGGTAGAGATAACGAGTAGTTAAATAAAATAATCCTTGCCAAGCTGAAGACATTTATTTCAGTGCTTTTTCTCTTTAGGAAACAAGGCTTTGAGTCGAGGGAGTGAAATGCTGCAGGAAAAAAAAAAAAATAGATTTTCTGTGCATTTATCAGTGAGGAATCCACTCTGCCTGGTCTGTGCTCCTTGTGTAGGAAGAGCTGTGAATTCCAGGATATCCTGGGTGCAGATAAAGCTGCCCTGGTGCTCCTGATAAACCCAAAATCTGCGGGATCCCTGAGCAGGGCTTCAAGGCAAGCAGAGAGCAGAAGCAGCTGGGATGGGTTGGGATGCACCTGCTCCACAGACGGCTCCATGGAGAACCAGTGCCATCTTCTGGCAAACGAGACCTGGCCCAGCACAGCTCCAGGTTTTAGGGTCTTTTTGGAAAGGGAGCTCTCCAGAGGATGCCCCGACATTGTGCTGCCTCACACTCAGCCCTGCGTTGTGTTTTCCTAGGCTGTGTGCAAGTGGAGGATAAGATATTGTCCCTGGGAGAGCTGGAAATCCACCTCTTCTCCACATCCCTGCAAGATTAGGTGATTGTAAAACGTTCTGCCAGCTCAGTTTGGGTTTCTCAGAGGGTGGTGGAGCTCAGTGACATCGGCTCACTTCAACTCCCACCAGGAATGGCACCACACAAACCCATGAAGAAGAAGAAGAGGAAGGTGAAGAAGAAGAACTAGTTACCATTCTAAAACCTTTATCTTAGCTTTATCTATATTACTGTATTCTAAACCCTTAAACTCTGAGTTTCCCACCCTGTGATATCACACACTTCTATTCAAACTCCACACCCACAATCCCAGTTCTGTCATTCCATTTTGGAAGCTTCTCCACGGCCTCAGGTCAATGCAATGTTCTCTTGGGGGTCAGTGCGTGGCAGCACAGAAAGTCTGGAATTTTCAGCAGCCAGAACTCCAGGACTATTCCTAATTCCAGTCCCAATTCTAATTCCAGTCCATTTTCCTAATCCACTGAGAGCAAGGCTAAAATCTGGGATCTGAGATGTGGCTGGGGGCCATTCTGAAGTTAGCTCATGGGAAGGTGAGGATGAATAGCTGGGAAGCAGAGTCTTGAAATTACCGTCCTTTGAGCTGTGGGATCCTCCCAGATGGCAATCTTTAATTTAATCACTTTAATCACTTAATTTAATCACTTTAATCACTTAATTTAATCAATTTAATCAATTAATTAATGCTCTGATAACCGAAACTGTTGCAGCTGGGTGGTTCAGCTCTGGCTGGAGCCACAGGGAGGACCAGAGCAGCTGAAACAGGTAGAGATGGATAAATCCCATCCCTCAGACCACCTTTTCATGGATAGGACAGCTTTTCCTGGCAATATGGGCAGGTAGTTGCAGTGACCAGAGTCAGGAGCTATTCAGGTCTTATTTTCCCCTGTACTCATCCCTGGTGTGGCTACACTTCAAATCCCAGGGTCATTTTGGGTTCATCATGGCCAGAGGGACACTGAGGGGCTGGAGCGTGTCCAGGAAAGGGAACAGAGCTGGGAAGGGGCTGGAGAACTCCTGACGGAGCTGGAAAGGGGCTCAGCCTGGAGAAAAGGAGGCTCAGGGGGGCCCTTGTGGCTCTGCACAGCTCCTGACAGGAGGGGACAGCCGGGGGGGTTGGGCTGTGCTCCAGGGAACAGGGACAGGAGGAGAGGGAACGGCCTCAGGGTGTGCCTGAGGGTGTTTAGATTTGATATCAGGGAAAATTCTTCACAGAAAGAGTGGTCAGGCATTGGAAGAGGCTGCCCAGGGGAGTGGTGGAGTCCCCATCCCTGGAAGTGTTCCAAGCCATGGGCTGGTGGTGAACACAGTGGGTTACTGCCTGGGTTTTATGAGTGTAGTGGTATTGGTTTGTTAATTTTAGATTTTTAGGTTAATGCATTAATGAGTGTGGTGGGTTTAGTGTTGATCAATTACCAGAATGTTCTAGTATTTACTAGAATGTGCCCATGGACAGGGCCTGGCCTAGCTGAAATGGGGGCCGGGCCAGCCTTGTTACCCACTTCCAGACCAGAAAGAAAAGATGAAGTTTCTAAGTTTCTTTCATCTTTAACATGTGTTTTTCACAAAAGTATATACAACTTTCTCATAGTTAGAAGCTCTACATTACTTCTGTAAATAGCTCCCATTCAAAACTAAGACAATGATCTTAGAAAGTTTCTCCAACCCTAAAAATCCAAGGGATGGTTTGGTGAAGTTCATCTTCCCTTCCCACCTGCTCAAGGAATGTCAAACCTATGGACAATAAAATGACTCCACATAATCTGAAGTCCTTCACCTAGGGCCAAGTCTTATGGGGATTTTGGAAGGAATTTTGAATGAGTTAGAGAAGGACCTCTGAGGTTTTAGATGATGTGGTTTATTTTCTACATAGGTAGGAAGAGTGAGTTTGGCTCATGTCATTATAGCATGGTTCAGAAGGTCACAAGATCCTTAGTTACAAGACCATTTAAGGATTTATTAACCAATAAAACACTGCCAACAAGGATATTTATGTTTTTGACCCAATCTTTAAATATTTTGTCTTATGGACCCATGCTACAGGCTAAGCTTTCTCAGCCAATCATGACACACAAACCTGCAGTGCTGCAATCTAAACTCCTTTACATCTGCAGCTACTTTCATTTTTTCTGTATCTTAAACTCTAAAGCTCTAAACTTTCCCCTTCTCAGCTTAACATGTCTCTGCTTTAAACTCTAAATCCACATTGTCACTTCTAGCACCTCAGTTTGGGATCCCTTTCCAAGGTCTCAGATCAAATCCTGGGTTTAATTCTAAGCTTTGGCTTACAGCCCCAAAGTTCTGAGAGTTCCTTGCGTTTCGGATTCCAGCAATCTCCTTTCTCAAGTCCCTCGGGACTCCCCTGGAGGAGCCAGAAAATGAATTTTCGGGAGCTGAGAGCTGCTCCATGGTCACTAGATGGCAGTGGCTGTTCACACTTGGCAGCTCTTGGCAGGTGAGGAGCAGCCCAGGTGAGAAGGACGAGTTTGGGAACCACTAAAAGGTTCCAGTGCTGTTCCCGACCCTACATGTGAGATGTTCCTACACAAGTACCCCACACGTTGTTTATCATGCAGCAAGAGGGGGAAAAAAACCCAGCCAATAATTTATTTCAATAAACTGATTTACACATTTATCCTCCTTGCAAAAGTAGAGGAGAGATAATGCAGTGATGCGACAAGGGGAATGGCTTTAAGCTGAAAGAGCAGAGATTTAGATGGGATTTTGGGGAGGAATTCTTCCCTCTGAGGGTAGTGAGGGGCTGGAATGGAATTCCCAGAGAAGCTGTGGCTGCCCCTGGATCCCTGGAAGTGTCCAAGGCCAGGTTGGACATTGGGAATTGGAGAAACCTGGGACAGTGGAAGGTGTCCCTGCCATGGCAGGGGTGGCACTGGATGAGCTTTAAGGCTCAACCCATTCCAACCCAAACCATTCCAACCCAAACTACCCTGGGATTCTATGACAACAACAACCAGCAAAATAAAAAATTAGCATTGAGACTTGATGAGAAAAATTCACCTTGCAGGACAGAAAGAGAACCATTGCTGCTGTGTGTGAGTGGTCCCCCAGGAGATCATTCCCAAGGAGAAGCCTTAATTGGGCTTAATTTGTGACACCAATTAAGGCAGGTAATCAACTACTCCAGTCAATTTTGCTGACCCAGTGTTTGCACTCTCTCCACGTGTATTGATCTCCTGAGGGAGAAAAGCCTCAGGTGCTGTGGGGACACCCGTGGGAATCTGGGAACACCTGTGGGAATCTGGGACACCTGCAGGGACACCTGTGGGAATCTGGGCCTCAGGACATGGAGGAACCTGTCATTCCCTGGATGTCCACACCTGGACACCTTTGGAGAGCTGGTCCGAGGTGCTGAAGGCACATTGACACTCAACATGGATGGATTTAATCATGGAGCCCAGGCAGGTCTTCTCCTGGATTTGTCCTCCGTGTCTGGCACTGGTTTTCCCAGCTGTACAAGTGGAGTTTCTCTGGGATCTCCAGCGGACATCCCTGGGGAGCAGAGAGGATGTTGTCCACTGTGTTGGCTGAAGCATCCTGAGGGATGGAGAGGAGGTGGGGGAAGGAAGGGATCCACTCCTCATCTCTGCAAGCCCACAGTGGTGGTCACTGCCCTGCAGACAGCCCTGGAAAAGCAAAAAACATCTTAAAAATAGGCTTTTTCCACAGTTATGGACTATCCCTCCCATTCTCCATTTTTTTTCTGGAAAAGCCTGATATAAAGTTTTAAAAATTAGTCAGACTCCAAAGATTAGTTAGAAAAAACTCCAACAGAGCAAGGCTGTCATGGTGGTTGGGACTGTAAGGGCCTACTCCAATAACAATGAGTAAATTAATTTTTTTCCCAAAATTCTGTGGCTAATATATTATTATATTAATGTGATTTTCAATTGTTGCATTTTCCTGCCCAAATCTCACCAAGTAGAAAAATTCTTTAAAAAAAAAAAAATATATATATATATATATATATAAAGGATTGGCTGCTTTGGTTTTGTTGGTTTTCTAATTATTAATTTTTGTGGTGGCTGGAGGAATTTTGTTGCACTTTTTTGGGATGGTCTGATCCACAAAATTTTAACAGAAGCTGAGGCTGGACCTCTCTGAAGTTGAGCAGAGGACAGCAGGTGCTCATCTGGGAGGTGGATTTTTAATTTTGACTGTATATCCAATAATAGTCTATATTATCCCTGGAAGTCAATTAATGTTTATGTATTCAGTGTGGGGGAAAGAAAAATATCTTTATTTGCAGGCTTACCTCTATTTAATCTGTGATTTTGTGACCAAGTGCCATCCCTTTGGGGTCCCTGAGCAGCCTCAGAGCTGGCAGAGACCAGATCTGAGGCTGGACATCCTCGAGGGTGAAAAGCCCAACCCAGAGACTCCAAGCCATGCTGGAGCTGTTGTTAAACTTTTCCAAAACATAATCTGGAATTATTTGATTTATCAAAGCATAAAAGTGCTTTTTCCCTGCTCCTGGGGTTTCTGTTATTATTAGAACCCCGTGCTGTCTTGTGGCAGTGAGTTGCTGGGTTTAATCATCAGCCATCTGTAGAGAAGTGGCTGCTTTGACCAATTTTAATTTCAGTGCTTTCAATTCCATTGGGCTGGATCATGAGTCAGAACAAATTACAGCTTCTTGACTGATTCCTCTGCTGATCGTTTTGTCTGCAGCTCTTACTCACCACCTCTCAGCAATGAACCCCTGATATTTTTAACCTGCTCCTCTCTTCTGTCTCTATTTCTCTTCCTTTCCTATTTTGACAGAGGCTGAGTGGAGCTGAACAGTTTCATACTTAGCCAATCTCACGAGGTACCCCCAGCATTGTTCCCATTTTCCTCCCAGATGGATTCTGACTCCATTTCTCTATTTTTGGGGATCACCCCTGCACAGGGAGCTGTCCATCAAGGACACAGCTTTTTTTGGAGCAGAAGCCCTGTGTGGTGCCCACCAATCTGGGTTCTTCAAAGGCAGCATCACCTGCTACCTGTGCTTGGTGACATCAGCCAGCCTCATTTACATAATATCATTAATGTGATAATTAAACCCCAATTAGCCTAAACCATCACCAGGTTTTTACCACTTTGCTCCCACAACTATCATCTATTTTTAACCAAATTTGACCTGGATGATTCCTTCTTCCTCCACTTCAACACAAACTGGCATTTTCCCTCTTGTCCACCTTTTTCCTGCTCTTCCTATCACTTCATCTTTCCATTTCTCTCAGCAGAATTCAGGGATTTCTTGCTGGTTTTGCTATTTTTTTTAAATTCTGGACAGCTGCTGGTTTCTCCATGAGCCACGATCACCCTGAAGCCTGGGAAATCCATCCCATATTCATAGTCCATGGGAACACTTCAATCTGAATGAGATGAGAAGCCTCTTGTACACCCAAGCTGACACAGAAACCTTGGAAATGCTTGAAAAACTTTTTTTTTGCACTTTGTTGGATGTTTCCATGCTCCCATGGAGATGTGGTTTGTGCCTTTTTAGGGTGTTAAAGCTGAGAAAATTGGGATTGTTCAGCCTGGAGAAGAAAAGCTTTGGGGTGACCTCACCGTGGCCTTCCAGCACCTAAAGGGAGGTGACAGGAAAGATGGAGAGGGAATATTTCCAAGGGTCTGGAGTGACAGGACAAGGGAAGGGGAATGGCTTCAAAATGGAAGAGAGTAGATTTAGATGGGACATTAGGTGGGATATCAGGAAGAAATTCTTTACTCTGAGGGTGCTGAGGCTCTGGCACAGGGTGCCCAGAGCAGCTGTGGCTGCCCCTGGATCCCTGGAAGCGTCCAAGGCCAGGCTGGATAGGGTTGGAGCAGCCTGGAATTGGGGAAATTGTCCCAAGGAGCCCCAGGATGGACAAGAGCCCTGAGAAGGGTTCTCAGGTAAACCCTAAAAACATGAGCTCCAAAGTTCTGCCATGGTGGTTGAGGTGCAAAGGTCCCGAGAGTTCATTTCCTCCACCCATCCTAAAAATTCCCAGAGTTCCAGGGTTTGCCAAGTCCAAAACTGCAGGAAGTGGCCCTGGGGAGATTGTGGTGAGCACAGCAGTGCTGGGTTGAGGTTTGGACTTTGTGATCTCAGAGGTTCTCCCCAACTCCTGTGATTCTGGGAGGTGCCAGGCAGCCCCTGGGTGGGGACAGGTGACAAAAAGGCAGTGGGACAAGGTGGCTTCTTGTCCTCATCAACAGCTCCCTCACACCTTCCCTTAACTAGGCTGGACTTGTCCCAGTGACCTCATTCTCCAGCTCTTCAGAAGAGCTTCATGGAGTCTTTAAAATTGCTGGTTTCTTCCAAAAAATAAAAATATTTCAGAAAATTTGCATTATTTATGCCCAAGCTTGCCAACCCCACCTGAAAACACCTGTCAGTCTCTCCATTTTTATGCACTGCTCCCTCAAATATCTATATCTCCTAATTTAGGAAATACCTCAATATTTGATGGGATTTTGGGGTTTATTCACAACACAACAGCTTCTGGGTTGTGCTGTTTTGTGCAAATGTTACTTCAATCACCATGGTGGGCAGAACATTTCAGAAACACTTTCCCCACCTATTTTTAAAATTTAGAAACTGAAAAGTAACTTGTGACTCCACATATATTTGATTCTTGCAAATCTTACGAGTTCTGGGAGAAGGAGGCAGAGGAGAAAGAGCAGATTACTGATGTCTGGGGTGCAAATTTCTTGGTGTCTTCCAAATTGTCAGGGTCAGACTTGTGCAGCTCCAGCTGCCAGGAGCCCACTGAGAGGGAAAGAAGGTGAGGACAGGATGAGGAGAGGACCAAACATCTCAGGGAGATGAACTCCACCCATGAACCACCTGCTGGGCTTTCCTACCAGCTGGATGAAGATCCAACCCCAGTTCAGGCAGTGTTGCCACCATCCTCAGGGATGGGAGCACAGCAAAAATCCCTTTTTTGGGAAAAGCAGGGTTGGGAAAGGATGGGTCAAGTCCTCCCAGGCGAGCCAGGACTTCTGAGCTCACCCAAATATCCCCAACACCCTGCAGTCCCTTCCTGCCACAAAGATCCTTTCTCCTCCTGTCCACTGATTCCTGGGAAGTTCTGCAGGAGAACCTGAAAGGAGAAATAACCTTTTTAGTGGGTGCCACTGCAGCTCCAGGATTTAAGCCTTGCTTTGGTAAATAAAGGCATTTTTCAGACTCTGGACCAGCTCATCCCTGGTGTGACACCAGCAGGGCAATGGCACATGGGTGACCCAGTGCCCTGTGAAGACCCAAACACTTTTTCTACCTGCAGAGAAAGAGTACAATCCTTTTTTTTTTCTTAAAAAAAAAAGGTAAAAAAATAAATTCACAGCTTCCAATGGGGCCAAGCCCTGCAGATTTTACTCCACAGAGCCAAGAGGATTTCTGGGCAGGATCAAAGCCAAGTAGGGCTGTTAAGAAGCAAAGTTCATCAAGCCCTGTGATTTCCTTGCCATTCCCATGAAAAAAACCAACTCCAGCAGAGCCCAGCTCTGCTCCTTTGCAGGCTGCAGCCAAATCCAACCCACATTAAGGGAGTTGCTCCACATTCATATTGAAAAGCGGGCGCTTGCCAACCTCGCCGTGCCTTAAACTCCTCGTTTTCAACTCCTGAGCCCTGGCCTGGGGAAAGGATTGTGTGCAGGAATATGTTGGTGCAGTGCCTGGCACTGGGGGTTCTGGCTCATGACTGGGATTTGTAAGCAGCTCCTGCAAGACTTGTGAAGCATTTGAAGTCTGGTTTCCTTGGGAAACTTGGTGGAGCTGATTATGTCGAGCGTCTCCATCCGCTTGTTTCCTCCCCTCCAACTTCTGCACCCCTCGGCCAATCCCAGCCCACGCTGGCAGGAAGATAAAAGTTTCAGTGAGATTAAGTTGTATGAAAATAAGGGCACAGGTAGGGAAAAAAAAAAAACAACAAACCTTATTACTGCATTTGCCTCCTTTCCCCCGGGAGAAAAGGGAGCTCAGCCCTTATCAGAGCCCGCAGAGGAAGGGGGAAGGTGCACCAAGCATCATTAGCTCTGTTTCCCACTGAATTTCTTGCTGCTAAAGCCACGTTGCTTCATGCCCAGGGCTTGGAAACAGCTTTTTTAAGAGTGGGAAGAATGGGAGGATGTGGGCTTGATTTTGGTCCTGTAAACACGATGTTGAGAGCAAACCAGAGAGGTGCAGCCCCAGACTTTGCTTCCAAAATGTTCCAAATTCCATTGCAAAATTCCTTCAATGGAATCAGAGGGTCAGAGGATGGTTTGGGTTGGAAAAGACCTTAAAGATGATCTGGTTTCAACCCTCCTGCCATGGGCAGGGACACCTCCCACTGTTCCAGGGTGCTCCAAGCCCTGTCCAAGCTGGCCTTGGACACTGCCAGGGGCAGCCACAGCTGCTCTGGGCACCCTGTGCCAGGGCCTCTCCACCATCACAGCCAGAAAATTCTCCCTAATACCCAATCTACACCTTCTTTCAGCTTGAATTCATTCCCCCATAGGAATTAACAGCATCAAATCCATCAACATCCCTGCCTGGGCACTCATCCCATCCCCAAATCATGCCATGGACATCGCAGCTCCAGGCACTGCCCTCCCCCACTCCTCACAGCCGAGCAAAGAATCCAATTCGTGGCTTTTTGCCCCATTTTAACCCATGGGTTTGGATGCTGGGCCAGAAACCATCTGCAGGTGTCACCCCTGCACACGGAGTCGAGGCAGCAGAAGGGAGCTGGGGACAGGTGGCCACCCGGCAACTGCATGAAGACATCATAACTTCGACTAATTTGTAAACAGGCTGAAAGAACATCCACCCTCCCTGGAAGGGGGAGAAGTGGCTCTTTAAACCCTGGGGATATGACCTCTTGTCCTCTCTGTTTATAAGAGGGAGGGGAAGAGGGGGGGAAAGAGGAAAAAAAAAAAAAAAGAGGGAGAAAGGGAGAGAAAGTCAGACTTGTTGCCGTGTTAAAACCTGCCCCCCACCATCAGCTTTTGTGATGAAAATGGTGAGGGACACTCTCCAGCTCCTGGTTCTCGCTCTTTGTCATTCAGGCTTTGCAAGGGAGAGCTCCTTTCTGTTTATTTATCAACTGGGATCCCTTGTCAACACCTCACTTGACTGAGGTTTTAGCACCTTGGTGGGGTTTTGTGGGTTTTTTTTAAATGCCTCAGCCAAATCATTCAGGTCTCGTCCTCCCCTGGGTGCAGGCAGATCTTTTCTTCCACGAATTTTGCAAGAACTTTTCTCCCCTTGGCGCGAGATTCTCCTGCAGCAAAGCACCAGGCAATTCCCAGCCAGCCCTTGACACGGGATTTTGGGGTGCACGGGAGATATTCCATTATTCATGATTTATTTCATGATTCATTATTTCATTCTTCATTATCTCACCATTTTTCACCTCGTGCCAGAGCTCTGGCCCCTTCCAAGCTCCTCTTTCCCATCTTGTAGCTGCACCACAACTTTGCCACTGTGATATTTCCCACTAAGCTGTTTTAAAACAAACCCAATGCCAAAAAAAGAAAAAATTAATCTAAAAAAATAAATTCTATTCTGCACTTTTAAACCACATTTAAAGGTTTGGACACCTTGACCAAACACTAGTGCAATATCAGACAGTAACTCTAGATGCTCCTGTGCTCCCGAATTGTACCCTAGGCTCCTATTAGTGATTTTAATGTATCTTAATTAACTTGCTCTGTGGCTGAAGAGAAGACACTCCAGTCTGGGCAGTTTTTCAGTCCAGTGCTTGTCAGCAGCCCAGAGTAATCCCTGTTTAAAATGCATATTGATTTGCAAACACGAGGCTGAATCCCAACATTCATCTCAGCGATGCTATCACTTGAGTTTCAAAGAGGGGGGTTAGGAGCGAGTTCACAAAGGGATCAAATTCTGGTTTAAATTTTAAATTTGTTTTTTCCTTTGTTTGCACCTGCAGCAGGAGTGTGGCCAGCCCTTTGAAAAGGAGTGATTTGAATTGGGTGTTAGAAAGGGATTAGAAAATTTCAACATCAGTGCATCCATGATTTAATAAATAACTGTTCATCTTATTGTTCTTTCTGTCTCACAAACACTTGGCTTTCCTCTCTTTTTCCTTCCCTTAATCCAATGTATATCTCCACCCTCAAAATAAATAAAGAGAAATCAGATGGAGCAGAGTAAAAGAAACTGCAATTTCAAAGACAGTCCTTACTCTAAGTGTGAATTTGGAGAAAATCTTTGTAAAATTGCAGAATATTTTTGGTTGGGAGGGACATTAAAAATTTAAGTGTGAATTTGGAGAAAATTTTAATAAAATCATAGGATATTTTTGGTTGGAAGGGACGATAAAAATCATCTCATTCCAATTAATGCTGGACTTCAGCTTTCTTGATTTTGGGCATTTAGGTGAAGGTAGTTAACAAAGTAGTTAATGAAAGAGGGGTAGAAAACAAGGCCCCCCAAATGAGTTTTATTCCACTCACCAAAATCTCTTCACTCCCAAGGAACTGAACCCCTTTGGAGGTGCATCTTCACCAAGCTGCCATCCCTTCAGAGCCTGAGACTGGGCAGTAGGGATGTGTCCAGAAAGGGGTGCAGGATTTGCCCCATGAGCCAAAATACCTGACCCCAAAATGCTTCTCTCAATGTAAGCAGGCTATTTTCTTTTTTTTTTTTTTAATTTTAATTATTATTTTTTTTAATTATCTTGGAAAGTTTTCATTTCCTCAGTTAGTGGCACCAAGCCTCCTATGAATGGCTGTTTCTACACTTCACAGCAGGTTTGGGGCCCTAGAGATTATCAGCTTCCACTGCTGATTAATGGGTTTTTAATCTGAATCTGGCCTGGAGAAGTTTCACATGAGCAAACACACACGACACACGCAGGGCTCAGGTCGTGTCTGCATTTACTGGATTTCCTTAGGGCACAACTGCTACTGATCAGGGTCCTCAGTTCAAATTTTGGGTTATTTTCTCTATGATTCTGGAGTTCTCAGTGTGCCAGAAAAGCAGGGCTGGACTCAGATTTGCCTTCAAGTGGTCGCTTTGCCTTCAAAATAAATCGGTTTTCGACAAACCTCATCCTCTAAGGAAGACCCCAAATTATCCTCTACACAGTCACTTTTCAGAGGATGATCTCCACAGTGACTTTGCTGGTGGAGACCACTTGGAAGAGTCTCCCTCACCACCAGCCAAGCTCTGATTCCCCTTGCCACCACCCCAGGAGTTTGTGGAAAGTTCTGGAGAAGATCACAGAGTGGTAGAATTGCAGAAGGAGTGGAAAGAACCTTAAAAATCACCTTGTCCCATGCCCTGCCGTGGGCAGGGACACCTTCCACCATCCCAGGCTGCTCCAAGGCCTGTCCAGCCCGGCCTTGGACACTGATGGGTGACAGTGACAGCTCAGTGGGTTTGGGAGGCAGGACAAGGACAGGGAATGTTCATCTGGACAAGGTCTGGCACTGACATCTTGGCTTTTTAGCTCTCCTGTGCCCTGGCAGGGCTGGACACCCGTGCTGGGCTCCCTGCTGCTGTCACTTTTCAGGGGACACCTGTGTGGAGGAGGCCCTGCTGTGCCCAGTGGCCAACCCAAGATGTCTTCTAGCCCAGAAACCTGCCCTGCCCGAGGGCACAGGGTCAGGGCTGGCTGATGTCCCCACGGCTGGTGGGCAGGTGACAGGAGAGCTGCCTGGTGACGCCAGCCCCGAGCACAGGCCATGCACAGAGGAGGCCAGAGAGCAGCACCCGCCATCCCTCTCCCACCTTCCAGGGCACGTCCCCACAATCCACCAGCGCTCTGTGTCTCCACCAGGGACAAGGACACATCCCAGGGGCTGCAGATCCCCGCGCTCCGGGTGTGTTTTCCAGCCCTTTTCCCTCTGTTCTCCTGCTGCACCACTAGGTGGGCCAAAGCCACGCGGGTGACAGTGCCACCCCTCCCGCAGGGGACACAGGGCAGGTGGCCCTGCCTCACCCCGGGGCCCAGGGGACACGAGGTGGAGGGAAGGGGCAGGAAGAGGTGGCAGAGAGCCCCGGGTTCCTCCTTGAGTCTCGCTGTCTCCATCAGGAGAGGTGCCCTGCCCTAAAGCAGTGACCATCCCAGGAGAGGGACGCAGCTGGGACAAAGCCACATCAGAGTGGTGGCAAAGGCAGGAGCAGAGCCACCAGCACCCCTTCAACCCCGTCTTTGTCACCTACTGCCCTCCCAAAGCAGCTCCTGGGTGGCCAGGACGTTTGTCAGAGCCTGGATGGAAGGAAGGTCAGCACTGGTGCCTGTGGGGAAGCTGGAGGCACACCAAACACGAGAGGGAACCCTCCTCAAACTAAGATTTTTGTCACCCGAGGTTGGGTAGCAGAAATAGAAAAGTCTGTGTCTCGAATTCCAAAGGCAAGGATCACCAGCCATAGCAGACCTGCTCTGCTCTGCCACAGGTCTGGGACAGCCCTTTGGCTGCTCTGCCTCCATCCAGCTGAGCTCCAATCCCTCCTGGGCTCGCTCCACCACTGGGTTTTACACTTCCAGCCATCCCCCATTTCCCTTCGGAGCCCTGAGATCAGAAGATAACACAATTACACAGAAATGTTTAAAATGGGAATCCAGGAGTGGCCAAAATTCCAATTACACACGGAATAACCTAGGCACATCCCAGCCCCAGACAGGGGTGTTTCAATGTCAAATGTTTGCCGTTCCCTTTCATGTCTGCTGAGGACATCTCTTTGAAGGCTGAAGAGCTGAGAAACACACCCCAATTTGCCCTGATTCGATCAGTGCTATCAGTGCCTCCTCCTGTGGGCATCTCAGGCAGCTCCAGCTCTCAGGAGATGGGACCAGAGCAGATCCCAAAGGCAGGAATGCAGCTCCAGGAGGAGCTCACCCCACTTCTACGGGCTGGCATGAGCTGCTCAGGTCACCCCTGAGCCCGGGGACAGCCAAGGAGGAGGAAGGTGGAAGCATTTTAGGAAAAAATTCCTCTCCAGCATGGGAGCAACCTTCTCTTGTGGCAGAGCCACAGCCAGACCAGCTGGGCATGCCTTGGTGAGGGGACATGAATCCATCTCCTGCCTCCTGCCCCACTCTGATGAGCTGGATATTGATCAAATTGTCACTTTTTGTGCTGCTGTGGCTCCTGGGTGTGGGGATGACACGGCTGAAATGGATCTCAGTCTTTAGGGATATTAAAAGTGAGAGATTGAAAATACAATCAACAGGCCCATGACAAACCCTGGCCTCCTTCACCCCAGTTCCCAGGAATCTGGAATCCCAGTATTTGGATAATCTCATTTAAATAAGAAAAAGAAGTTTTGTTAAATAAATAAATAAATAAATAAAATAGTATATATTTTATACATAATATATAAATATATGTATCCCATATATATCCCATTTTTATTTTATTTTATTTTATTTTATTTTATTTTATTTTACGTTATTTTACTTTACGTTATTTTATTTTATTTTAATCTGGTTCTCCCTTGTGCTCTGGAGGTTCCACAGCACTGGCTTTAGGGAGGAAAGATTGCAGAGCTGCCTGGTGGGCATTTCCTGGCTCTCCCAGTGCTCCCCATGATCCAGTTTGGGGCTCTGGGCACAGCAGGAAAACCAGGCTGTGGCATTCTCCCTCTGCCAGGGTGGCTGCACCATCCCTGGAGAGCAGAGGGTGATGTGTGGGGCACAGAGGGAGTAAATTTTGAGGGGGGAAGATGAACCACAGCCCAGCCAGAAAACTGAAATTTTTTAAATTTCAGCCAAGCTGAAATTTGCAGAAGCAGCAAAATTACCAGTGGGAATTCAGGTGGGAAGGGGTGAATCACTGGTGTCCTCCACTAAAATGAAACAAAACCTTCTTCCCCACAAGGAGTTTGCTCTTCCCTGGTTCTGGCTGGCTCTCCACGAGGGTGATCTTCCCATCCTGCAGCCTCTTCCATGGAGGGCACAGGGGCAAGGGGAGCAGGAGAAGTGACTCAGGGAGTATTTGGGAAGTGTGACCAAGTCTGGATCCCTCCAGAGCTCCCTCATCTCTTCCCACAGGCTCCTCTGGGATGGGAGCAGCCTGTTCTGGGAGCAGCTGCTCTGGGGATCACTCATGTTCCTAAATCCAGCTCTGGACACGCTCAAGTGGCCCCTGGAGCTGCCAGCTGGGCCACCAGGGTGAGCAAGCAGGACAGAAGCAGCGATGCCTCCACGAGACATTCCAGCCCCGTGACAGGAGCCCAAGGGGTCCTCCCATCCCCTTTTCCCAGCTGGAATTGTCCAGCTCCTGCTCCTGCAGCAGGGTTCTTGTGGGGTTACAGAATCCTGGAATGGGTTGGGTTGGAAGGGACCTTCAATCCCATTCCACCATCCCAGGGTGCTCCAAGCCCTGTCCAACCTGGCCTTGGACACTTCCAGGGGCAGTCAGAGCTTCTCTGGGCAATTTCTCCCCTCAAAACTCCCTGGATATTGACGAGCAGAAGAAGCCAAAGCCAGGTCCTGCCCATCCCAATGTATGTCTGATATATTCCCAAATATTTGGAAAAAAAATGGACCATCCTGGCCCTAAATCATCCCTTGGGAGAAAACCCTGCAGCTTTTTGGGCTCTTTGCCACCTCCCTGAGGCTGCCCTGCATCCCTGAGGCCGGTTTTGTCTTTTTTACCCATTCTATGCCCTACAACACCCAGCCCTTGGAGGCTGAGAAGTAAAGCTGCTCACAGATATCCAGTGCCAGGAGCATTCCCAGGGCTGGGAATAACCATCAGCCAGCCCAGAACCTTTGGATCAGTGGCATTAAAAGCCGCAGGCATCAGAGCAAGCAGTGGTGCTTGCAATTTCCCGGCTTCTCTGGGCAACTTCTCCCCTTAAAAATTCCCTCAAAACCCCCCGGATGTTCATGAGCAGACCCAGGAGAGAAGAAGCCAAAGCCAGGTCCTGCCCATCCCAACGTGTGTCTGAACAATGTGCAAATATTTGGGACAAATGGACCAACCTGGCCCTAAATCAGTGCAAGCAGTGGTGCTCACAATTTCCTAGCTTTTCTGGGTAACTTCTCCCCTCCAAAATTCCCTCAAAACTCCCTGGATATTGACGAGCAGGTCCAGGAGAGAAGAAGCCAAAGCCAGGTCCTGCCCATCCCAACGTGTGTCTGAACGATATTTGTCTTTTTTACTCATTCTAAATGGGTAAAACCCATTCTCTGCCCTACAAAACCCGGCCCTTGGAGGTTCAGCAGTAACGCTGCTCACAGATATCCAGTGCCAGGAGCATTCCCGGGGCCGGGAATAACCATGAGCCAGCCCAGAACCTTTGGATCAGCCTCATTAAAAGCTGCTGGCGTCAGAGAGAGGGAAGGCAGCCCATGCCGGGCTGTGTCTGTGTGTCTGTCCGCCCTGACAAAGTGGATTATCTCCATCCTCCTCCTCCTCCCCGAGCCGGCGGCAGCTGCAGAGCAAAGAGGGGGGGAAAAAGGGAGAGTGGCTGAATTTGTACCTCCAGGTAAAGCTGCCTGCTGCTTCCTGCAGGGAGGGGCAGAGGCTTTGGGAGCTGTTTGAGCTCTCCCCAGGAACAAAGGGAGGGGAGATTAGCTGGAAGGGATGTGTGTCCTGCCCCGTCCGTCCTCCCCTCTGGCTGTGAGTGTGTGTGAGTGTGTGTGTGAGTGTGTGTGTTCCAGTCTGCAGCGTGAGCAATTCCACTTGAAAAGACAGAGAAATCCCCTCCTTTGAAAGTCGCGGTGTTTGGTTCTTTCCAGTAATGCTATAATTGGATGGGATTTTCTCTAATACACAGGGAAAGTCCTTAAGATGATTTTTCACACACCACCACCCCTCCTCCTTTTCCCTCATCCCACCTTATGCAATAAAATTCCCTCCTCCAGCCCCTTCGGCTGCTCCGGGGAGGAGCAGGGGGGATGGATTTAATACCCTGGCTATAATTGCGGCATCAACACGGCGGGGATTTGCTGGGAGAGCCGCGCGGAGCATCCGTTCCCCCTCTGGAAGCCGCTGGGATCGGCTCCGCGCAGCGATTAAATCTCGGAGCACTTGCCAGAGCTCACATTTGCAATCGCTTGTCATCCAAGCCGAAAGAAAATAATCAGGGCCCGACCCCTGCCAAATTCCCGGTGATTTAAATATCCCCGAATGAACTGCATTTCTAGTATAATTTCACTAGAATGAATATATCTCTCCATCTAGCTCCACACAAACATATCTTTATATATATGCATGTAAAGCCCTGTGTGTGTAAATAGAAATATTCCCTACTAAGGGAAAATATAAATGCGGCTCTTAATGAGGATGAAAGCGCATTTTGATTTGAGCTAATGCGGGGTTGCAAGGCTTCCCCCAACAAAGTCATTAAAAACTGTACCTCTCTTTGTTCCCTGCGAGCCACAGAAATTTTCTGATTCACAGATAAAATAAAAGCAAGTCAGAGAAATAAATAAAACCTCCCGCAGCCCGCTGAATCCTTAAAAAAAATAACAAACAAAAAAAAAGTGACAAAACGCAGAAAAAAAAAAAACCAAAAACAGGCAGCAAGCAGCTACAACCACAAAAAAAAATAAATATATATATATATATATGTATATATATATATGTATATATATATATATATATATATATATATATATATATAAAACCGTGGAAAGGGGGAATGTTGTTGTTATTGCGGGGAGAAAATATCTCCAGGCTCAGGCGATGCCTCCATCCCCTCTTTTCGCCTCTCCAGCCCCTTTCAAATGAGCCAGGGAAGGGGACGCCTGTCAGCTGTGGGTGACACTTGCTCCCAGCCCCAGCCAGCTTTAACCAATATGTTCCAGAGGAGCAGCAAATCCCACCACAGACCGGGATTCGAGGAGCTACATCTTCATAATAATATTAATAATGATGATCCCCCCCTCCCTTTTTTTTTTTTTTTTTTTTTTCCTTTCTGCCCCACGGAAAAAAAAAAAAAAAATCCGAATTTTTGGGACGGCAGAAATCACCCCCCACCACCGGCGCTGAAAAGAGAGAAATTGAGACAATGTGTCGAGAGAGAAATTAAAAAAGAGCTCAATTACTGGTGCCCTGTGGGGTGGATCTGGTGGATGAAGTCGTTGCAGCGGCGCCTTCCCAATGTCCGGGGCTGGGATTCCTGGAAATTGGGATGAGCTGAAGGAGCCCTTTGGAGATTTGCATGGAAGAAGTCGGTTTTTTAGCAGATGTCTTCAGTGGAGCTCTTGGATCTGCGGCTGCTTGGACTGCTGGGGAAGGGGGTCTGCGTGCCTGGGTGGAAATCCTCTTTTTTTTTTTTTTTTCAATGAAAAAAGCCCCCAAAAAGAGACCAACCGAAAGTTTCTAGAAAGTTGCTTGAAATGCATCCCAACCGTCCCCGTGAGGAAATGAGGCTTTGAGAAGAAGACAGAATGGCAAGAAGGAGAAAGTTGAGAAAATAACAATTTTTAAAAGAAGGAAAAAGAAAAAACCTTTCACACTTTTTTTTTTTTTTTTTTTTTTTTTTTTGCATTTTAGTAGCTTCGACCCAGGGAGTGAAATCCGGGCAGGTTGTTATAGCTACCCAAATCCACAGGGGTCCCCCCTGTCTATTTAAACCCCCTAAATCTTCCTTCCCCTTTTTAAAACTACATTTTATCCCTTGGCTTGTGGGCCAACGTGCCCCCTAATGAGTATTAAAACACTATCTCCTTGCAATTAGCTCATTCCTGACTTCACGCTCCTGATTGACAGAACAAGCCAAAGCATCAGAATTCTCCCTTTGGCAATAAGTGCTGATTGGGTCCTTTTTAAGAGAGCTACTTCAAACTTTTTTTTTTCTCTTTTTTTTTTTTTTTTTTTTTTTTTATATTTGCCTTCAGTGTCTTGGCTGAGAGAAGAGTTTTTTACCTCTCTGAGATTTTTTTTTTCCTTGAGAGTAGTAGAGGAAGCAAGAGAGGATTTACCTGTGTCGGGTTGAGTTCACTTCATTTGACTTTTTTTTTTCTTTTAAATTATTGTTATTATTATTATTATTAAAATAATCATCCTGCCTCAGAAGAAAGGAAGGTTTTTGGCAACTCTGGTTAAAAAAAAAAAAAAAAAGAAAGACAACTTTTCATCAATGGCCTCTTTTGGATATTTCCTGTTTCTTTGTGGGTTGAGTCAGGCTCTGTCAAGTTACCCAATCTGGTGGTAAGTTTTATTCTTCTTTTTTTTTTTCGCTCATTTTCATTTATTTTTCCCCTCCTCTGCTTTCTCTGCAACCCCTGCGCTTAAGATGACTTGAAATTCTCCTTTCGTTGCCACTCAGCTAAAGAGGTGGGATTGTTCCAGCGCCAGCAAGTTCTTAGAACCTGCATTTCACCTCTTTTATTTATGCATTCACTTTGTTTATTTTGACTGGGTTATACCTGATCTCTCCTTCTCCTACTGTAAAAGAGAGAGAGCGAGAGGGAGCGATCGGAAAGTTATTTTTTTTTTCCCTCTGAGCGCTTTGATCCTCTCCTGTGAAGAACAAAAGGCGCTGCCTGAATTAAAGAGATAATGATACTAGTTGACATGAGCATTTCAAGGTGATTTCGAGCTAGTCAGGTGGAAGCAAGGGGGGAAAAAGAACAAAACTTTTGGGTGGCTTTTATTTCCCCCCCTCCTTTCGCTTTAAGAAATATTGACGGGTGAATTAAAAATAATAATAAAATAGGGGTGGGAATGGGAAGAGACAGGAGGTGAAGCTGCACCAGCTGGGCTGTGGGGAGGCAGAGCAGAGCCGGGGATGGGCGAGAGATTCCCGGCGCAAACCCCGCGCCTCCTGCGCGCTCCTTGCGCGGGGATGCAGCACTTTTTTGGGGGGGTTTCGCCGCTTTTTCCTCCTTTTCCGCGCTTGGCACCCTACGCCTTTAAGAGCCTTTTTCTCTCCGCTCCCCCACGAAAAGCAAATGGTGCTGGGCAAGGCATGTAAGTGCACGATCTGCTCTAATTACCCCGCGGAGCTAATTGGGCTCGGGGAAGCCCTGGCGCAGGGAGGCTCCGCGGGCTGAGCCGGGGGGCTCCGCGCTGCCGACAGCTCCCAAACGCCCCCCTTTAAAAAAAAATAATAATAACCATCGGGGGCCCTTCAAAAAACGCCCCCGATCATCGCCGTGCTGCTAATTAATTTTGAAATTAATGCTCGCTGCCCCCTCCCCGCGCCGCGGGTGCGGGATGCGCGGTCCCCCCTGTCCGGCGGTGCAGAGGTGAGGGTGTTGAAGGCAGCAGCCTCTCCAACTATTTCAGGTATGTCTGAAAGCAGGGAATTCGTTGGGATGGGAGGGAGAAGGAAAAAAAAAAAAAAAAAGGAAAAAAAAGGAAAGAAGTTAAAAAAAAAAAAAAGCCATAAAATGCAAATGTGTTCTTGGGAAGACAGGCAGCGAGAGCACCTGGACGGGAGTCATTAAAAAGCAATCTTTTATTCCCAGCCACCATCTAACTTATAATTAGAAACTCTGCTCGCATTCCTGATTGGAGAAGGAAACGCATTCCTCTAATACCGACATAAATATTCGCTTGTCACCCGGCGAGGGGAGCGCGGTCCCGGCCCCCCTGCCTGTCCCCCCTGTCCCCTCTGTCCCCCCTGTCCCCGGAGCTGCGGAAAACTGGGAAAAGCTGGGGAAAAGGGCGCTGGGAAGGGGGGCAGGGGGTCCCTTCCCGAGCGGGGCATCCTCAGGTGTGCGCGGGGGGCGACACCGGGACACTGCGGCTTTGGGGTGGCTTTTCCCCCGTCCCCAAGCAGCGGTTCCAGACGCTCCTCTGGCCAGGAGAAACCCCCCCTTAGGCCATGGAAATGCAAAGGAGGCTTGGATTGGGCTGGGGGAGTCGCGGCAGAGGCCAGGAGCTGTTGCATTGGCTGCCCAAATTTCCCCCCTCGCCCTCCCGTCCCTTTCCCTCTTCATTTCTCCTCAACCTTTCCCCTCTTTATTTATTTATTTATTTATTTATTTTCCATTTATTTTTTTATTCCCCCGGCGAGATATGAGCCCACGCCCGTGGCTGGGGATGGGGGGCAGCCCCGGGGATGTGGGAATTGGGGTCTGCCAGGTGGCCCTGGGCTCCCCGGGATGCACATCCCGAGTTCCTTTTCTCCTAGGCCAGCCCAGCTGGTCCCAAAATCCAGCAAAATCCACCCCGCTGCTTGATTTGATTTTCATTTCGTTTTGTTCCGCTCTTCCTTTTGTTTTGTTGTTGTTGTTTTTCTCTTTTTTTTTTTGGAAGAGAGAACCAGGATTTTTTTTTTTAGTCTGGTCACGCAAGCAGCAAAGATCCCATCCCCAGCATCTCCCCTCTATCAGCTCACGGTGATTTGGGTGTTTAGAGTAGAAAATCTGTCATTCGCCAGCCCCAAATTGTGCCCCCTCCTCTCTAATCGTCTCTAATTAAAGCATCAGCTCATCCTAAAGCACGCAGGGCTGTGGGTATTTACACTCGGAGAAAATCCCCGCGAAAAGCAGGGACTGAGAAATGATATTTTCCTGTGAGTTTTGCTTAATTGTTGTCCCAAAATCGAGGGAAATGTAAATTTCTGAGGGGATCAGGTGTTGTAAGTTCTGCCTCCCTCTCGCAGCTCCTTTTCAGGCTGAGCTGTTCCAATTGCTGCTCCCACCGTGGCACCTGTTTGAACCAGATTCCCACATTCCTGGGAGCTTTGGGAAAAGTTCAGTGGAGGGAAAAGGAAAAAATCCCTCTGTGATGATGCTGGGGGTGGGAGGGCAGACTCTGTGAGTTCCTTAAAACCTTAAAAATAAAAATTAAAAAAAACCCTCCAAATAATTAATTTATAAACTGGGATGAAAGAGGTTTTGGAAATAATGGTTTAAAAATAATCCAGGATTGCTGCTCGGATTGATGAGCTGGGTTTTGGGATGCACTGGAGGGGTTTCTTTGGCCTCAGGAGCCCCACGGGACCTTCTCCAGAGCAGTGCAGCACTGAGCCCTTCAACCTAGAGCAGCTCTGGGAGCAGCAACAGGCTCTTCCACACCCAGGGGGCCAGATTAACTGCAAAAAATCACATAGTTTTCGGGTTTTGCTGCTTTTTTTAATGTTGGTGCTGTTCATTTTTTGGTTTGTTCAAAAAAAAAAAAAAATAAAAAAAGAGGTTGGAATGAGTGAAGGAAGGCTGAGGGAATTCTGAAGCAAAATTCATGGGTAAGGGAGGATTAAATGTAACCTTTTCCCTGTCCTGGGCGAGTCTGGGGTCTGTGGGGAGTCACAGGGGCAGCATAAAGAGAATTTAAACTTTTTCTAGCTGGCTTGCACTGCCTTGACTGACTCCACATGGAATTGGGAGGACAAAAAACCCTTTAATTTTATTTATTTTATTTTTCAACCCGTGCTAAGTGGCCTGACTTGGTCTGAACAGTGGGCAGAAATTATTCAGAAGGGGGGGAAAAAAAGTCAATCAAAATTAACACAGAGCTTCCATGCTGGGAATCTTATCCTCCTACAGCCCAGGATGCTGCTCCTGAGGGAGGTGATCCCAGGAGAGGCTCTCTGGGCTGAACTGGAAGTACAGGGAGACCCCTTTGCTGTAGGAAGAAGTAACTGGCATCATTTCTCCTGGGTGTGAGGCAGCTTGGGAATATGTGTGGTTAAACTCTGTGCCTGGACAGGGATGGGAAGAGGAGTTCTAGTGGAACAAGAGGCTGGGGTTTGGTGTGGTGGCAGCAGGGACTGTCCCCTCCTCTGCCCTCCTGGGGCTCCTGACCCTCTGTGTCACACCCAGAGTGGGGTGGGATGGGACCAGGCCCGTGAAAAGCTGGGAAATACCAGGGTGAGGAGTGTTCCTGGAGGTGCCAGGCCGTGGGAAGGGGCTGTGGAGTTTGGGGGATGTGTGTGCAGACGTTTCCCTGCTGTGGCCTGGCTTTGCTCTGTTCCCCAGCAGCTCCATGGATTTTCTCACCCCTGCAGGATGTGATGTCCTGCAGGATCCTCTTTCTGTGAGGGCTGGGGAGAGAGATCCAGCAGCTCTTTCCTCTGTGCTTTTTGCAATTCAGGAAATGTGAGCTCGAGGGAGCCCTGCCAACAGCAGGGACATCCTCCAGCAGTGCCCAGGTGCCACACAGAGCCTGTCCCTGCTCTGTGGTGTGGAAGCCTGGAGCACTGGGAATATTTCTGTGTCTGCTCTGGGGTGCCCTGACCCCCAGGGCAGCACTGACTCTGACCCTCATCCATGGACAAAGTTTCCTGGACTTCAAGATAGACCAGAATCCACAAAAGTGTGAAATAGATTACAGAGAGCAGTGTAGGTGTGTCACCTGGTGATAAAATTTAGGGTTTGGGATTTTTAGTATGTTGTGGATGGAAGCAGGATGAAGGGCACAGGGTGCTGTCCTGGGTTTCTTCATGCTGCTTCTTCCTTCTTCTTCATGGGTTTGGGTGGCATTTTGTAACTGGGCAGAAAAGTCCACACTGGGGGCTCTTTGGGATCAGTTATTGGGTTAAAAGGGAAAATAATCTAGGTGTCAGTTCTTAATTGGATAGTTTAGTCTCAAAGACCTTGGAACAAGAGATTGTAGCCATTTTTTGCCTTCTGATGAAAAGCTGAACTCATGGCTGTGAGACTGTTTTACTGATAAGAAATAATAAACACCTGAGTGTGAACATGAAATACTGCCTCAAGTGCCTTCAGTCCAGACCCAGAGAAACCAACAACTGGAACCACCACACTGTGGCATCCCCACAGCAGGAGCAGGGCAGGGATGAGCTCCTGCCTGGTGCTCTCTGTCCTTTCCTGGGATCTGAGCCCCTCAACAGCCCCCATTTTACAGCGAGAGGAACCCAGGCCAGGCTCTGGCTGCTGGGAGAAACCCAAACCCTGCAGAACCAACCCAGCCTGGCAGGCTGCAAGCAAAGCTTGCCTCGGGGTGATCATCCCCGGGTGCCAGGAGGGAGGCAGAGCCCTGAGGTCACCCGAGGGCCAGCCCAGCCAGGTGCTGGCACCAGGGCAGCAATCTCTAGAGCTCCGAGGTATGAATTGCATCTCCCCACTTCTCTGCTCGATTGGCCGGGCTGAGGAGCTGGAATTCATCTGTGTCTCCTCCCCTCCTGCAGCAGGTTGTGTGAGATGTTCAAATCCATCAGGGTACGTGGGAATTCTGGATGAGTTAGGGACAGGACCTCTCAGTTGTTTGTGATGATGGGATTTATTTTTCTTAGCTTCTACATAGGCAGGAAGGGTGTGCTCAGCTCACATCTTCACCTCATGGCTCAGAAGGGCACAAGACCCTTAGTCACAAGGCCTTTTAAGGATTTATTGACCAATAAAACACTGCCAACAAGGATATTTATGATTTTGACCCAATCCTTAAATATTTAATCTATGGACCTGTGCTACTGTGTAAGCTCTCTTAGCCAATCATGTTATGGCACACAAACCTGCAAAAACTTCTCAGTACCTTTGTAACTACATTTACTTTTTCTCTATCTTAAACTCTAAAAGTCTAAACTTTCTTTTACTTAGCTTAACATGTCTCTGCTTTAAACTCTAAATCCACATTCTTGTTTCTAGCACCTCAGTCTGGGAGCCTTTTCCAAGGTCTCAGATCAAATCCTGGGTTTAATTCTAAGTTTTGGCTTACAGCCCCAAAGTTCTGAGAGTTCCCTGCATTTTGGATCCCAGCAAGTGGAGCAGTGCAATTGGCCTGCACCCATCCCTGTCCCACCCTTGTCCCAAGCCTTGGAATTGCCTTTTTGTACCTGTACCTACAAGACAGCAGTGTCTGACCCAGCCCTGTTTTTCCAGGCAGAGAATAATCACAGAATGATGGTTTAGGCCCCTCTCAGCTACCAGCTCTCCCCCAGTTTGGATTTGGGATGGGTGCTTTGCACCCAAGCAGCAATAGGGTACAGGGAAAAGGGTCCAGGAGATTTTTCTGTACAGATCTAAGTGGTAAAATCCTGTGTTTTAATGCTGAGCAGAGGATGCTGTGTGCAAAGGGGAAGGGAAATCATTTCCCATCTCCCTCTTTTTGGTGGGACTGAAGAAACAAACTCTGAAGCTGTCTATTTGTCTAGTGGTAGTGAGATTAGTAACTGGACCAGGATTACACCAGGAGGTTTTTTCTCAGCAGGAACTGAAAATTTTGCAAGGTTTTAGCAAGAAGTCCCTGTTTGTAACATGGGGAGGGCTGGGACTTCCCCAGAGAGCCCGGTGTGTGCTAAAGAAAATCCCAAACCCCTCATCTGCTCAGCTTTCAGACTCATTTTATCAAATTGTGTTGTTCTGCTACGTATTAATTGATTTTTCCTTTCCATTTTAAGAAGACTTTATTAGAGAAATTAACCTGAAAACCAGCAACTCAGTATTCAAAGCATTGGCTGAAGGAAGCACATCCAGTAAAAAGCTTTTCCTAACTCAGATAAAGTGAATCCTTTTGCTCCCCAGGTATTTCCAGGTAACCCTGAAGGTCAAACCTGTCCTTTGCAGATCTTTACCTCTGGGAATTCTCACTGGAAAAGTTTTGAGCACTTGGAATAGTTTGGGTTGGAAGGAACCTGTTAAAGGTCATCTGGGCCTGCAGTGAGCAGGGACATCCTCAACCAGGGTAGCTGGAACTGAGGGATGGGAATCACTTTGCTTTCTGTTGGCCAAAAAAGACTTTTTGACCTTTCCTTCTAAAAGGTTCAGGCTGGAGGAGCCTTGATTTTTACTGTGGTGTCTGCTAGAGAAGGAAATCAAGGATTGCTGATTGCAGCAGGGGAAATCAGGCTGACTCCATCCCAAACCTGCGGGATCCCTCTCCTGCTTGCATCCCAATTCCCTCCCACCCTGCTCCAGCCATGCAGCAATGCTGCAGCCCCTGCAGCAATCCCTGCACCACTGGTGCTCAGCATGAGCACAGGAGGAGGGGATTACTCCACGTTAGACCTCACGAGGAGCAGATCTTTTCCCTTTGGGAGCGCAGGAAAATCCCACCGGGACACGCTGGGGTTGTCCCTGGGCTGTGCCCGTGCTCAGAATTCCTGGAGCGCTGATTCAAAGCGCCCGGCCGCATTTCAAAAGGCTTTGTTGGGATAATGACAGCACCCTGCACAAGGGGAATCCTGCGGGCATCGAGTCGGGATGAGCCCCCGGGAGCTGTTCCCGGCATGGGCAGCGCACCTGGGGGTGACAGCCTCGTGAACCACCCCATCCACGGGGAGATTCCCTTCCCAGAGCAGGACTGGAGTCATGCTGCTTCCCAAAGACCTTGTGGGGATGAGCAGTGTGGCTGGGAAGAGGATGAGGGAGGTCTGGAGGTCGTGGCTGGGAAGGAGAAGGTTCGGAAGGGGCACCCACAGAGTTCTGGTGGTGTGGAGCTCGGTGATTTCTGCCCAGACAGGAGGTGGCTGGCACTGGGGTTAAACCCACTGGAATATGGGGGAAACACAGCCTCCAGCTGAGCCAAGGGAATAGAGGCTGGATATCAGGAAGAAGTATTTTACAGAAAGGTGATAAAGTTCTGGAATGGCTGCCCGGGGAGGTGGTGCAGTCCCCCTCCCTGGGTGTGTTTAACAAAGCCTGGATGTGGCACTGAGTGCCAGGGTTGAGTTGAGCTGTTGGGGCTGGGTTGGACTCGATGGTCTTGAAGGTCTCTTCCAACCTGGTCATTATGGGAATTCTGTGAAAGGAAGGAGAAATGGCAGGGGAGAAGCACACAGCTCTTGTCCAAGTGCCCAGCCAAGGCTGCAGCAGGAGTGTCCCCAGCCCAGAAGGTCTCTCCAAACCCATCTCTGCTTTGCTGTCACCCCCCAGAGACACAGCCCAGAGCCAGGATGGTTCAGTGGGGTTTAACACTGGAACTGGAGGCAGCAGCCTTCCTATAGAGTGTCGATTAGAGCTTTGCTGGATCAGGTCTGGGCTTGGTCTTGCAGAAAAGCCACTTATAAAACTGTCCATGCCAGCTGTTTACATCCATCCTATACCATTCCTGATGCTCTTTCCCCCTTTTGTCCCTTTAAAAGTGGCAGGATTTAAGTCCTTTTGTCATCTTAGCACAACCTCTAAAAATCCAGCAGTTCATAAGCTCACTCCAAATTCTCCTGGAACTCTCAAAAACCAAGGGGAGGGAAGGAGAGCTGATACATTAACTCCCTTGTGCTGAACTCCTAACATAGGGCACGGCTTTCAAAGCAGCCTGGGAGCCAGGGGAGAGCGCTCTGCATCACAAAGGTGTTGTTTGTCCCTCTTCCTGCCTTGTCACCTGCATATTCACAGCACATCTGGGTGCTGCTGCTGCCCAGAGAGAGCTTTGCATTTGTAGAGGCTGGGCCATCAAAGGAGTCCCAGGTGCCTTTGGTCTCCTCCTCACCTCGGTTTCTGTCCTGGTGTCACACCAGCCAGTTACTCTCCCATGGATTCAGGGATAATTATTAGCAGGGATGCTGTTGCTCTTTCCCAAGGTGGATATTCCTTCATGCTGTGAAATTCTTTTCTCCTGCTGCACCTTTGCACTCTCAGGCTTTGCCAGCAAAGTCACATCAGAGCACGGGGCTGGTTCCCTTCTCCATCACCTGCCCTGCAAGGGGCTCCAGGTGTCTGGGACGGTCATTTCTCCTCTCCCATGGGGTCCTGTGGGCTCAAAGTGTGTTGGAGAAGGCTCAGGGAGTGCCTGGGCATGGCAGACCCTCACATTTCCAGCCTGGCCTGGGGTTCATCACAGGTTTGGGAGCTTTCCTGGTCTCCAGGCACCATTCCCAGTGTTCCCAGTTTAAACACGCCTCCCTGGAACAGCATCCAGCCCACAAATGGAGATGGCCAGGTTCCCACCAGGAGCCCATGCCAGGTTAAGGGGCTGGGTGACATCCTGGTCATCCTCAGAGGCCTGGCAGGGATTGCACACAACCCACTGGTGACCTGCTCCTTCCTTGGCAGCAGCTGGAGACCAGTTGGGGAAATCCCAGAGCACCAGAGTGCTCCATGTCCATCTGCAGGCAAAGCCTCGGGGTGGAGCTCACTGCACCCATCCCATGGCTGCAATTCCCATGTCTCCATCCCAGCCAGGGGCTCCTGGCTCCTTTCTTTGAGGAGAACTGGGCACTTTCTGAGCAATTCCTGTCTCAGGTGTTTGATGGAGCTTGGCTGGTGAAATCCTCTGTGCCAGTTGGATTGAGGAGACCAGCTCAGAGGTACCTCCACCAACACCAGCCAGGTTTGGTCAGAACATACCCAAAAGAGAAGTCTTTGCACACTTGCCCATTTCCTGGTTGTTAAAATCCATCATTCCCATTGCCAGGCGTAAGTTCACATGGGTTAAATCAAGCCATGGACTTTTTATCCATCATTTTCCTGTATTTTATCAACTCTTTAGTGCTCATTGGTGTATTGGAACATTCATGACATCCAGGCTGGTCCTAAAAGCCTCTGGACCACCCCTCCCCTCTGGAAATTCATCTTTGGTCCTGTCTCAGCCCAGCTGCTGAAAGCCTCAGCAGTCTGAGTGTTTTCAGCTTCCTCTGTAAATATTTAATCCTGCCTTTAATCCAGGACACTTCAGAGAACAAACGCATCCTCCTTGTGCTCTTGGACACATCCAGAGTGTCCCACCATCCCCCAGTCACACCCACAAGTCATTACCTCAAGATTGTGATAGAACTTTATCTCAGAACTTCTTAAGGAGAGATTTGAAGTGATTTCCCTGTGGCCCTGTCCTGACAGTTATCTTGGCAGGGGGACACAGCCACAGATGTTTCTGCATTTCAAGAATTCCTCTGACTTTGCTTTGCTCTCAGTTCTCTGAAATCAAGCCCTTTCCCCTTTTCCCAGTCCATGCCTCTTGGTTTCACTTTCCAGGTTTGTATTTCCTCTGCATTTCTGCTGGAAGATGCAGTTTTACAGCAAAAATTGTGCACACCCCTCTTTCCAGGGCAGCCAGCTTTATCCAACAGGATTCCCACCGTGGGGTGGAGCAGGGAGAAAAGGCAGAGCCCATCCCTGCTGCAGCTGAGCCTGTGAGACAAATCCAAATTTCTCTGAGCAGAGCAGGAGCTCCTCGTGCTTCCAGAGGGGTGCACCTTGTCTGATAGAGATATTCCTGAGGAGTGGGAAGCAGGAATGGAGCTCCTTGAACACTTGCCAAGCCTTCCATTCAGTGTGTCCCTCTGTCCCCACGAGAACAACAATGGGCCTGTTGCTAGACAGGGCTCTGCGGTGTGACAGAAAACAAAATCCTCAGCAGGCTGAGGGACACAAGGGAGAATTCCCTTTTTTTCCCTGAGCCTCCTGTAGCTGGGAAGAAATGGGACAGTCTGGGCAGGTAGGAGTCCATGCAAAACCCCCTGAATGTCAGGGGAATTCCACTGGGCATCAGATAAGATTTGTAGAATTTACTGGGAGAACCACAGCTCCTCCAGAGGTACAAAAATCTGGTTAATGGGGTTTTTTGGGAGATCCATGATTGGTTTCTGTCCCTCCTGGAGGGAGAATCTTTCTGAATATTTTACAGTGAAGTTTCCTTCAGAGTTAGTGGTGAGAGATGAGATACAGCTCACCTGACATCTGTCAGACATTTACTTTGGGATGAGTCCCATCCTGTCCCAGATTCCCAACCATTTCCTGGAAGAGGGTCCTGGATGACTGGGACAAAGATCTCTCCCTTTAGACAGGTCAGGTTTGGCTTTGAAACACTCCTAAAAGTGAGGAGCATCTGGGCACTTTATGTTCTACATAGACACGTGGAGTGCTGAAAAGGGATGTTTCCATTGGGGGACCCTTCAGTGTGAATCTTTAGTGACCAAATCACCTTTAAAAAACTCTTCACTTGAAGTCCTGGTGTTGCTGTCCACAGGTGTAGAGGAACTGAGCAAAAATCCCATCTCTTAGAGGGGCTTTTGAAGGGAATTCTTGTAAAACTTTCAGTTTCTTGCACGTTCTGGGAGCAGCCATGGAGATGAATTTGATGTGGAATAAGCTGCATTAGTGATCCAGACCAGGAGGGCTGGGTGCCACCCTGATCCCGTGGATTTGGGATGGTGCAGAGCTGTCCTGAAGGCTCTGAGGGCAGGGCCCTTCTGTGGCTCCTAGAATCCCAGAGTGGTTTGGGTTGGAAGGGGCTTTGGAGCCCATCCAGTTCCACTCCATGCCATGGGCAGGGACACCTCCCACCATCCACCCTTTTGATATATTCTGATATTATCCCACAGTGAAGGATTCAGGGATTGGGAAGCTCAGTCCAGCCCATGCCCTTTCCCAGCTGGCTGGAGCAAACTGTGCTGAATTTAATCTATAAAGAAAGGACCTGGCAGCCCAATCTCCAGGCCCTGAGAGCTGCTGTGCTGCAGCATTAGCAGGGCTGTGCTTGGGTCATCCCCTGGGAAGATTTGCTGCTGGAAGGGCTCAGAGAAAACAAGAGGCTGGACGGGAAGGACAGGAGGGAAGTGTGGGGCTACCTGGACATGTAACTTGTGCTTTATGCCTCAGATTTGTTGATGGCATTGCTGCAGTGTGATCAATTACTGGGTTTTATGGAGCTGCCCCTTGTCAGTGGGTTGCAGTGACTGGCCCATGAATACCCTCAGCTCATCCTGAGCGTGAGGAAAAGTGGATTAGCTCTGTTGCTTTTTTTGAAGTGCTTATTTCCTCTGACAGAACAGGCTTTAAGCAGCACAGATTTAGCTGTCTAACTCTCAAACACCTTGGGTTAGCTGAGATCCATCCCACTGTGGGCTTGCAAAAATAGGTGTAGCAGCTTCTACCACCATTAAATCCAGAAATCACCTCATCCATCCTCACGTGCTCCAGGCTGGATTAAATCTGCCTAAATCAGAGCTGTGAAGAAGTCATGGATGTAAGCACTCAGCTAGCTCTGAGTCACTGCTAGCAGGAATATCATCTGGAGAAGGAAGGAGCTTACTGGATCACTGCTCCTTCCTAGCAGGATGGCTCATGGATATTAGTGGATTGATTGCAAAACCTCAAAGTCACTTGCAACAGAAGACCGAGGGCACAGTGGGAACTGGGTTTTGCCTGGGAGAGTACATGGCCCAGACAGATGGGGCAAAGAGTTGAAAGAGAATAGATAAGACACATTAGCAGAAGATCGGGGCTCAGACAGGGAAATGCTAATTCAGTGGCCACTGAAACCCTCGGTGTAAGTTGCCCACAGGCATATGGGAAGTCTGTGATCCCGAGGAGCTTTGAGCTTGTCCTGCTGACTCATGTGTAGTCTCGGTCTCCTGGTGAATGAAAGGGTCAAGCTCAGCCTGACACGAGGCAGGCACAGCTTCCTAACAGAGCCGCTGAAACTGCAGCTGGCCAGAAGAGTCTCCAAATCCTAACAGAGAAACGAATTCAGTGTTTGTGTAGGCTGTATAGGCTTTATTGTATATATTATTGTATTGTATATATTGTATTTGTGTAGGATTTAAATTTACAGCCAGGGGTACCCTGGGGGTGTCTGCCAGCAGCAGTGAGAGTGGTGGTGGCTCCTGCTGCCCCAACACTGGCACTCAGAATAAACTGAGGAATTCTGTCCTGCAGACAGGCTGCAGAAATTGGGAAAACCAAGCTCTTGTTGAATTCTGGTGTGGAAGAGCAAGCTCTGGTACCAGAAGGGCAGGGAAGCATGCAAAACCTTGACTATCTAATGGACTGCAGGCTTTGTGATTAACCAGGGGACGAGGCAATTCAGGAGCTAAAACACATCCTTGGGAGCTCTGGCCATATTTCTTCTCTGCCCTTCAGAAGCCTCAACAAATAGCTGGGTGTCCTGGTCAGAGGAGAATCAGAAAGGTGGAAAATGAGAGTTTCTTACAGGGGACAGCTGCTCACATCCCATTCTGAGGGACACTGTGGGGTCACTGAGCAGAGCCAGGAGGAGAAACTGGGCCAGACTTCTCTTTGACTCACTGTTAAAAAAAAAAAAAAAAAAAAAAAAAAAAAAAAAAAAAAACCAACAATTTTTGGGTGAGGATAAGAGCCAGGGCAGCTGGACACGTGTGAGTCAGACCACGAGGAGTTGAGGGCTGTCCTCTGTTGCAGGGCTGTGCACCCTGCAGTGTCTCAGAGCTGCACATCCCATCTCAGGGAGTCATCCCAGCTCCCTTTGCAGCCCACCACGGAGGGCTAGCAATTCCTGGCTGTGACTCAGCAGCCCTGCCAGTGTCAGTCTCAGGAGGAAAGGATCTCTCTCTGCTGGGGATCAGCAGAACCAGTTGGGAACCTGACTCGGTTAGGTCAGATGATTTAATTCCATCGTGCCCAAATCCTTAAGTTCATCCTGCCCTTGGTTCCCATGGACAAGGAATTTGTATTCCTGTAATTTGTCAAAGATTTGGTCTTTTGGACTGAATTTCTGTAGCCAGTAGTGAGCTGCCCAGTGGAGGCACCTTGACAGAGAGCACCCTCCAAACCAATCACAGTTCTGATCCCAAAATCCCTGCAGCTGGACTCACCAGCTCCTGCTGCCTTCTGAGCTTCACGTTTTCATGGTTCTGCTGACCTTGCTGATAAGATCTGTGCAAATTTATTCATACGCTTGTGCTGTCTGGTCCTCGAATTCCCAGACTGTTTCTGTAACTGTGAATGAGGAAGAGTTGGGTTTATCTCAAATTTCCTTGATCTTAGAGATGCCAGGAGAGGTGCCTGGGATTTTCTTTGATGCCAGAAGAACACAGTGGCATCAATATGATGGGAGAGTGAGGGAAGTGATGTGAACTCTGAACTGACTAAACTTCAGGTCTCCACACAGGTTTTAAATCTGTCTGGGTGCTAAGTTAGGCATGAGCTTAGCCCTGGGCATTACTGTGCTGAGTTAGACTTCATTATTAATCTTAGGAAAGAATAGACAGAGACATCTCAGGTGTACTTTGTGTAATTTTCAGCCACGTTGACCCTTTTTCTGTGAAATTCAGGCCTTTGCAAAGTGTTTTTATGCAGTAAAAGCTGTAATTGTTTGTGCAAAGGGCTCCTTCAGGCCCTGGAGAGGGACCCAGGCTGGGAGCAAGGAGGGGCTCCTGGAAGGGCTCTCAGATCCACTGCTCTCTAATCCATCTCTCAGAACTGGTTTCTACATGATCCAAGGCTTAAGCAATCCTGCTGCCTCTTTGTCCCCATAATGACATTTAAACCTCTTGGCCCCAAGTGAGCTCCATTTGGCAGAGGTTCTGAAAAATGCTAGATATCCACAAATCTCACCAAAAAGGGCAGTTAAATGGAGTAAAAACGTGACCAGTGTCCTGCCAGGGGCTGAAGGGTGTGAGGATGTGTGTGTGTTCATCCATGTTCCCTGGACATCCTAAATCCAGACAGAAGAGTCAGTGCTCACCCATTTCAGTGCTCCCAGAATAACTTCTTATTCTGTTTGTTTGTTTGTTTGGTTTTTGTTTGTTTGTTTGTTTGTTTTTGTTTTCTTCAATTCGCCTTCTTTCACAGAATTACAGAGCACAGAATGGTTTGGGTTGGGAAGGACCTTTGAGGTCATCCAGTTCCAACCCCCTGTGATGGGCAGGGATGTCATTCACTGCTTCAGGTGTCTCAGGGCTCCATCCAACCTGGCCTTGGACACTTCCAGGGATGGGGCATCCACAAGCTGATCCAGTATTTCACCACCCTCTGAGTAAAGAACTTCCTCCTAACATCTCATTTAAATCTCTTCTCATATAGTTAAACTGGTTTTGTTGTCCAATCCCTATCTGCCCATGTAAAAAATCCCTCTCTCTCTTTTTTTATAAGCTCCCTTTAATTACTGTAAGGCCACAATGAGATCTTCCCATCTCTCCAGGCTGAACAATCCCAGCTCTCTCAGCCTGTCTTTGTAGGATGGTTGCTCCAGCCCTCTGACCATCAGAGGGTTTCTTCCCATTTTCTTCCTTCATTTTCAGTTTGAGATGTGATTTCTGAGAGGAGTGGGCCGTGCCAGGAATCTCCTCATTGCTTTGTGTGGCTGAGGAAGGGATGAAGAGGAGGAACCTCCTCGTTGGGTTGAAGGAGAAGGAAGGACTCCCATGCTTTGGAGGCCTGTGGTTCCCCGTCACAGCTGTGTGTCACTCACTTCTCCCCTGCTGGATTGGTGCTGGCAGCTCCCAGTGATGTGTCCTAGAAAAGTCCAGAAGGTTGAGTCCCTTCTGTGAGAGTTCTGTGGGGAGAAAAAAACATTTATTGTGAAGGAATGTAGTTAAATATATAAATATGATCATATGTGTGTGCATAGATAGGTGGATCACATATCCCTCTTAGCTTTGGCTTCTGCTCCAAAGACAGTTTTAGCCATAGAAAATCTTCCTTTGACTGTAACAAACTTTGGGACAACCTATTTGTCTTGTGTCTTGGACTCCGAGATCCTTCAGGATCCTACAAGTTGCTTCATACCTTGATTCTGGGCCAGGAAAGTTCTGCTTTGGAGCAATTCCTTTGTCTCGTGTCTTAAGACTCCGAGCTCCTTTAGGTCTTGATCCTTCCAGTTTCTTCAACTTTTGATTCTGGGCCAGGAAAGTGCTATGTTTGCTCTGTGTTTATCCTTAAATACCGGGGCAGTTCTGTTCATTTTCTGTGCTTGGGCTCTGGGCTGGGTTGCAGGGGTTGAGGTGAAGCCTGGGAGCAGGGAGAGTTTTCCTGTGCTGGGCTGATCCACAGCACGTTATTATCCCTGCTATCAGGGACACACAGTAATAATGTATGGAAATTACAGGCATATCTCAGTCCCATCTCCCCTATCCCAGTGCAGGGCAGAGAAGGAGCCTGGTTAAGGCTTGTACATATCTGACAAGGTGCAGCAAAACTTGGCTTGGAGCTGGATGGGGTTTTGGGGCATGCAAAGGCAGAATTGCAGAACTTTGGTATCCTTCAGAGCTCACAAAATCCATCCATGCACGCTGCTCTCAGCTGAGATGGGTGCTGAGAGCTCTGAGCTCCACAGGCTCCTGGCTGAATCCCCAGTGCTGGCCAAGCCTCAATCAATGTGAATAATTGATTTGGTGGTTCTGGGGAACGGCATAATCCATTGGTGAGGGTGTGCTGCTGAGATTTGGGAGGCTTGGGCTCAAAACCCTGCTCGGGATGGAGCAGAGGAAACTGGTGAAGCTCATTTTCCCATCCCATGGGTAGGAGCCATAACCACGGAGTTGCTGACTCTGAGTGTAAAGGGGACATTGCGTCCTCCACCTTCACTTTGGGAATGGCACCTTAGGGGATGGGCACCTGAACAAATTACCACGAGGTAAGTTAGGGTGTGAACTCATCGGATGCCAGTTTTTCTGTGGTAACTGCCCGTGTGAATGCTCTTTCCCTGCAATAAACACGAGATGGTTCATATTTACCAGGGGGTAAGAACGTTCACATGGGTGTTCACATGGCTCACACCCTGGTTTGACTCCCGGTAACTTGGGCCTGTGCCTCTAACCTCAGTACCCTTGAAAAGCCATCCCAAAAAAGAAATATCAAACTCCTCTGCTTTACATAAACCACAATTTTGCCATTTCTTCATTTCAAATTACAATTATTTCGGCTTGCCAGAAAGGATTTGCTGGGATTGACTCCACTGCTCCTGTTTTGGCTGGGAACTTGAGGTCATGGAGGTCCTGGTGGCCAGGGTCAGCCAGCAAGGGCAGATAATCCACAGACACCACACCAGCTTTTCTTGCCTCATAGTCAGAGACCTTCTGGGCACTGACAGAATATTAATATTCCTGTTTCTCACAGCCAGCTCCCGAGCCCTGAAGAGATTTAAACATGTGGAGATATGAAGTCAGGCATATAAAAATCCCTTTAGCCCGTGGAGAAGGGCGGTGTGGCTGTGGATGAGAGATGCTCCCAGGTTGCCTTCAGGTCACCAAGTGTTTTCCAAGTGCTTTCCATAGATCTGGGAAATGGTCACAAAGTGTTCTAAGGGAAAGACTTGGATTTTTGGAAGGAAAGGCCTTGGAATAACGGTCTGTGAGTCTTCCAGTGCTGCACAGATAGAAACCTTGCCTAGGAGCAGGCACAGCATAACCATGCATGAGCCCGGGGACAGAATGAGGGAAAATGTCTTTAAAATATTCCGAGAACTGGACTGAATGTTCCAGTCAAATCAAAATACCCACCAGACTAACAACCCGCTTGCTTATGGGCTGGGACTTTGTCTCGTGATGATCCCAAGGGATGACTCAAGTTATCTGAGGCATCTCCTTTCAGGTGAGGTGGGGAAGATTCAATTCATCCTCGAGGAAGCTTTCCCCCAACTGGGGACAACTCTGCTGTGAAAGCAGGGTTTGCTCAGAATGTCCAAGCACACCTTCAGTCTCCAAGCACACCAGGAGTGGTATCTCTGCTCTGTTGGGTGACAGAACCTTCCCTAAGAGACCTCTGGACCAAATTCACTTAATTTTAGCCATGTAATGCTCAACTATCTGAGCCAACCATCTTAGAAAGTTGGGCACCCTCTGAGGGCGATTCATCCTTCCTGAGATTGGGATCTCTCTAGTGGATGTGATGAATCACTGTCTGGAGTTGCCTATCTTTCTCCATCCACTCCAGAAGCAGCCTAAACACCTCCCTTTTAGACAGGTAAAGTTGGGAGGGATGACTGGGTGACTGAACACCCCACAAATATCATTGATGTGATGCCAGTTGGTGTCTGGGAGGTTTTCATCCCTATTTTAAGAGAGGCTGATGAGAAACCTGAGGTGTTTGTCAGGTCCTTGACCTTCCTTGTTGATTTTGCCTGCAGAAAAGAGGTAAAAGACCCAAATCATCTTCAAACTCTTCTGAATTTAAACACAATGTTTTTCAATACATTTTTTCCTAGGAAATATTTGCAGTTATTGCAAAAAATCCTGGACTGTCGTACTTAATAACAAAGAGTATTTTGTGACTTTAATTTCTGGGCTTAAAGTGACATCTGGCTAATGAAGACCAGAATAAGATTTTTGCAAGGAAATTATGTTCCACGGAAATCCTGTGCAGGACACTTAATTTTATTTTTTTTTTTTTTCTGAAGCAGCTGGCTCTAGGGAAGGGTTGCTGACCTCAGGTGTGCAAATTCACATTTTTCTTTAGGACTGGAGCATAGTTGCCAGCTCAGTATAACCATTTGTGGCCGTGATGGGTGCAGCCAAGACCTTGTAGAGAAAACAGAGGCAATTTTTCATCACTGCACCCTTCAGAGGGCAGCTCTTGGTTTGTGACTGGCCAATGGCTGGGTAGAGTTTTGACAGTGCCTTGGAGAAATATTGAGTTGCCAACAGTGTCTGCTAACTGCAGAACCACAGAAATAATAGAAACATAGAAGGGGGTTAATTGGAAGAAAGGGTTTAATTGGAAAGGACCTTGAAAGTTGTCTTATTTCCACCCCCTGCCATTGCAGGACACCTTCCACTATCCCAGGGTGCTCCAAGCCCTGGTGTCCAGCCTGGCTTTGGACACTTCCAGGGATCCAGGGGCAGCCACAGCTTCTCTGGGCACCCTGTGCCAGGGCCTCAGCACCCTCACAGCCAAGAATTTCTTCCTAATGTCTCATCTAAATATCTTCTCTTTTAGTTTAAAACCAAGCTGAGAGTTGATTTAGAAACCTCTCCCCCTGAACTCGCTGTTGGGTAGTTTTTGAGTGTGTCTGTGGCTCAGGAGGATGAGATTAATTGTGGCAAGCTTTTGTCACCCCAAATGAAACCTCTGGTTCATCATTTCCATGTAGAACCCTTTTTTAGGGACTAACTCCCCCAGAGGGCAATTCAACCCCACCTATTCTAGCCATCTATCTTAGGACACAGCAAATTGCTCTTCTGTGTCCCTGATGATTCTATTACAAGGTCAGAGAGGTTTTGGGTGAAACCATTAACTGAATTCCTAACTTAAAGGAGTTCCATAGAGATTAGATGAACTCCATTGAACATTGGTTTCTGCCATGAGCACGTGTGAAATTCCAGTCCTGGTGAATCCAGAGGGGTTTTTTGTTCATATCTATTGAAGTTCTGCAGACTTGAGAACCTGTTTAAAGCTGGAATGGTGTGAACTGGCACAGCTCCATAGCCTGGAGGATGGGGACAGAAGGTGACAAAGGTCACACTGACGATATTACAGCTCAAAGATGAACCCTCAGCTCCTGAGGAAGCTGCAGGAGCTGCTGCTTGCACAGAGCCATGGCTTGAGAAGCTTGCTAGTACCTACACGTCCTCCCAAAATCTAATTTTGCTAATCCTCCAGCAACCCTGACTCCAGGGAACTTTCTAACCATGTGCTGGAAGCTTCCTTCTTGCTCTGCTCTGCTGCTAACCTCTCCAGTGAGAAAGCCTCTGTCTGCAGACTGATTTCATAAGAGCAAGCCTGGCTGTTTCATTAGATTTTGTGGATGTGTGCTTGGAGGAGGTGACCTGGAAAAGGGAAGGTTTCCCCAGAACATCCTAAGCAATTGGGGGATGTCATCACATCTGGTCTCCAGTGACCTCCAGAGTTCATGGCAACTTGGTTTTCATGATGATTTTCCCATTCTTACCTTTATGCCAAAATTGATTACAACTGAGTTTCTAAGTTAGTAAAAGTTTCAGCTCTGCAAAATTTAAACAGAATTTACCTCATTTTTCTCCAGTTCAAACATCCATCTACTTTCCTGTAACTCCACAATGTATGAACACCTTTCCCTTTGCTTTCCTGTTCCTTGCATCCTGTTTCCCCTAGGATTTAAGAAACTCTTTCATTTGTTGGTGCAGTGCAAGCCATGCCGTGTTTAGAAAGTCAGAGGGAAAGGTGGGAGCAGCAAGCTCAGCTCTTTAGCATAAAACAGGTCCATATTTCCAGGGCTTTCTTATAAATACTGAGAGCCTGATCCCACAGGTGACTGGGTCCCCTGCAGCCCTGGATGGATAAGGTTTAATCACCAAATATTCTGTGTATAGTGAATTTAGTAAAGGCGGAATTAGCCCTGCTGGATATTTTTGTATCCATCCATCCATCCATCCATCCATCCATCCATCCATCCATCCATCCATCCATCCATCCCTGTGTTTGTCTCAGTCTGTGAACTGAGTCCCATCCCAGGAAATTCCAGCATTAGTCATTGATAGTTTGACCCATCTCAAAGTGGATCTGGGATGTAAAAATCTGTGGGCTCATTTTTAAGGATTGCAGTGAGGATTCCACCACATTTTCCCCCTATTTGCTCAAACAAGTCAGGCTGAAATGCATTTTTTGGGAAGAGCTTTAGGTTGAGATCTTGAAGATGTCAGCAGGTTGGGAGAATCCATCCTTTCTGTTGGGGGATTTGGCAAATTGGGGATTCATCAACTTCACCACACTTCAGGTCTGCTTCTGAGCTGAGTCTGGTTTCAGTGAACCATCACTGGTTCCCCATTTCACTTCCAAATTGGAAAAAATGCTTTGTATAATCCAAGTATCTGGTTGGGAGTTTGTCATTTTGAAGAGTCCTTGGAGCAGATAATTCCAGGAGTGTCCTATGGACCCTCTGGATCACTGGAGGTCTTGAATAAAGAATTCCTGTGCTCTGTCCTAGGCTGGTGAGGTGAGCAGGACCCTGCTCATGATGAGCTGCTGATCACGTCTGTCTTGGGATGGGAGAGTAAAACTCTCGGAATCTGCCTTGGAAGTTATCTCTTCTAACAATAAAGAGGTTGAGTTTGTGACTTAGACCTGGCTTAGACCTGACTGGACTATCATGGCACCCCTGACTAAGGATCTTTGGCGATATTAATTTGTTGTTTCCTGCCTCAGAAGCAAAAGTCCTATCAACCTACCTAAAAACTGATTTATTTGTGAGAAATAAATGCCTTTTATTGTTTTTTACTCTGCATGGCCCTATTGTAAGGGACGCTGGCTGCCTCTGGTGAAACAGATCTGCTGCTCTTTCATACAAGCAGCTCTTAATGCTTTTAGCTGGAAAAAAATAAGGAATTTAAGGTGGTTTTTTTTATTGTTACCACTGTTAGATTTGTACAAAGTGGAGGGGTTTGGTTCAGTACTGAAGTCCACCTTCTTGTGGCACCTCCCAGCACGGTGGGGCATCTCTGTGACCTCTCCCTCTCCTCAATACAACTTTTAGTCAGTTTTGTACTGCCCGAGGCCTTGGGAGAAATTAGAATCCAGGTCTAAGGGTTTGCCTGCGTGTGGAAGTCCTAGCAAATTAAAGTCCTGATCGAGTTTCTGCGGTGCAACAAGTTACCACACATCAGCTGACCCTTGGTACCTGTCTGTGTGCTCACGGCTCGCCTGCAGCTAGTCGGGTAATTAGACTTTGCTTACCCACAATAAAAAAGGGTTAATTTAAATCACATTCGCCAGCATTTGCTGTAGGCTAGGGATTCACATGTGTAGGATTGCTGTGGGTCAACTAGCACCAGGGAGTAATTTGAGCTCCTCTTGCTTGACCATGAGATTGAGCCCTAAGTGGGATTTGTTGTGGTGTCTGAGCAGTGATTCCTTCAGGATGTGCTCCAGGACATCCACACTCAGACTTCTGAAGCAGAGACATCTTTTCCTGTCTCTTCTGTGGTGGATAAGGTGGAGAAATGGGTGGTTGTAGTGAGACATGATTCTTACCCTAAAGATCTTTTTTAAAAAATGGAGTGAAAACACCTTGAACTGTGCCCTCAAATGGTGTTTCTTAATTCTCCTAATTGCTGAGAGGGAAATCTGGATGGCTGTCTCAGATGGAGACCACTCCATGCCTTCTGGAGATCATCAGCTGGATGACAAATGGCTCTCACCTCCCATTACAGTTTTATCAATCAGTTTTGTCAGAGATCATGAGGATCTTGTGCCATCCAAGGAGCCTCCACCTGCCTCTCCAAAGGCCTCAGCTCTCCCAGCGATCCCAGGTCAGACATGCTGATATCTGAATCTACAGCCTAAATATGGAGCACCTTTCAAAGAATGAGTTATTTTGAGGCATTCTGTTGCAGTTTATTCAATTGCTGCTGTTTGTGTTTCAGGGTTTGTGAAACAGGTAGGAATGCATTTCCATTTCCACTGCTGGTTGCTCAGTGATGCTGTCCCATGTAGGTAAATCATTAGTGATTTCTATACATTTTATAGGTGTTCATGATGACTCAGAGAGCTGGGAATTCTCTGCAGGGTGCAATTCCTGCCTTCATGTCAGCCAAAATCATAGAACTGGTCAAGTTCCAAGGTACTGAGTGCACAGGAGATGAATGAAGAGGCTTTGAGCTTAGAAATAATGACCCAAGCACTTATTTACTCTTTCAAATCAGTATCTTTCAATAGCCTGTACAATGCTGCAAGTTTCCTTTCTCTAACATAGATAACCTTTTCCAAGTTTCCTTCCTTAATACAGATAGCCCTTTCCATAATCTCAGTTTTGGGATTCCTAATTTCTTGTACAATGCTAAGTAGGGAAAAGGACTAAAAGACTTCAGTCCTGTGGAAATAGTGAATTTCCAAAGAGAACAGTCATAACCCTCCCTGAAAATTTGATACATTTGGCTGAATGTAGGTGATTAAAACCATTTGAGATTTCCCTGGAGTCCATGTGCAGCTTTCTCACAGGTCCCTCATGATCTTGTCTTGTGTAAGTATCTCACAGAGGGGTTTTCACATGGAAATATTTAGGAAATAATTGATTCCTGAGCTTCAGATCCAGATATTTTTATTTGGCTTTCTACCAGTGCCTAGTGAGTGATCCAGGCCAGTGGAGGTTTAAGGCTCCCTGTAGCTGTGGAGGCAGGAGTGTGCAGTGCCACCAAAGGGGTGCTTTGTGTTCCCCCAGGAATCCAGATGATTCAGGGAGGCAGGCTGGAGCCAGGTGGGTGCTGGAAAGCACCTCAAATGGTACTCAACACACCTGTGCTCAAGCAGTTGAATTCCAGGCTGAGAATTCAACATGTGATAAACTATGGGGGAAAAAAAATATCCAGAGAATTTCAAGCAGGCGCGTACATTTTCTCCCAAAAGGCAGCTCTTGGGAGGCTTGCTTTGGAATGTCTGCTTCCTGACTGAAAATGGTGTTGTGTAAAGGAAGGCCAGCTAACTTCTGTGCAGCAATGAAGATTTATCCTGGGAATAATGGGAATGATGGCTGAGAGCTCTGCTAGCCTGGCCATGGAGTTCTTGGCCATCACAGGGAGCTGTTGATCATGGAGACAGGGGGATGAAAAACAGAATTAGGGAATTCTAGAATGTTAAGGGGGTGGGATGGATCTGGAGGATTATCCTCCAGTCCCAATTTCCCCCACCACAGGCAGGGACACCAGGACCTCCCACCAGGCCAGGCTCAAGGCCTTTCCAACCCAGCCTCGAGAACTTCCAGGGCTGGGGCATCAGCAACTTCCCAGGGCAACCTGAAAATATGAAAGAAAAGAATGACCAACCCCCTGTGTTTTGGTTCAGCTGATTTGGATCAGGTTGAGCCAATGTTGAGGGAAGTGGAAGTTGACTTTGATGTGTGGAGGTGAAGGAATCCCACAGTTTCCTGACACTGGTAGCCTACTACCTGCCACTGACCCTAAATTGACTTTAAGTAGTTCTCACTTTCAAGAGTAATCGAGTAGCACTGATTTAGATCTGGGTCTGATTATTGTTGGAGAGGAAAATTAAGGTGTTTGTCTTACCTAGAAGGATAAGTCATGGCGTTACACGGGATAATCTTCAATTTACCACCAGCAGCAGCTGCACTAAAGACAGGCAGGTTATCAAAGCATTGAGCTTCCTTTGCAACGAAAAAATGCATCACCCTCAGATGACTGATTGCAGCAGAGCTGCTGTGGCTTGACACGTTCGCAGCCCTCAGCAGCCCTGCAACACCTGTGCATGACCTCAACTTAATCCAAAGTCAAGGGCAAAGGAAGAGATTTAAGCCTCGCTGTCTTGGTGGAGGCTCGGAGCACACGCATGGACAGTTGCAGCAGCTCTGCTGGCAGGCAGCAACTTGTGAATTACTTGATCTCATTCATTGTGTGCCAATACCTTGCTTCTCGTCACCTTGGTGAGTAAACAGAGGCAGGCAGAGCCCCGGCCTCCGCGTTTATGAAAAGCGTTGTCATGCCGACGCGCACAACCGCGCGCGGACCCGCGGCGGGGAACGGGCTCTGCACGGGCACGCACCCTCAGCTGAGTGTGAAATGAGAGGTGACAGGCCAGCAGAACCCACAGGAGACACTGCTCCCAGCCCAGCATGGAGCTGGAGGGGTGATAGGGCACACCTGGACTGCCGGGCTCCATCCCCTGCCCGTGCCAGAAAGGTGTTGACAAACTGGAGTCGAAGAGCCAGAGGGCTGGAAGGACTGATGCTGATGAGCAAGACTGGCTCTAGGTACTGATCTGGGCCAAAGGATGAGAGGATAATAGCTCTCAAACATTTGTCAGATGTATGTTTGGGAAATGGATTTATAGAAAACTCTTAAAGCTTGATGGAAGGTTTACATGTGTGTAGTAGAGGAAAACAAGGAGGGATGGTTCTGCAGGGTACCAGGAGCACAACTTGAAGGAAAGGAAAGAGGATGCCAGGTAATATCAGAGAAAACAGCTTGCCTGGATGCTCTAGAATGTAGAATGACAGTGTAGAGGATTGATGTTAAAGTGATGGAAGTATCATAATTTCAGCATGATCCCAGGCAAGGTCATGGGAATGTGTCATGGAGGTTTCTATTTTATGGCTGGGTGGTACCAAATGAGTGATAGCTTACTGGAATTCAGTCAGGGTTTATCTTCAGCTGGTGAGAATCTCCAGAGGTGCCCTGACTTCAGTGAAGCTGCTGCAGAATCCAAAGAAATGGGAGAGGAGATGGAACGGGTGGGATTCAGGATATGACTGGATGGACTCTCCAGGCATTTATCTGTGCCTCAGCCTTAGGACTTGGACCTTCACTTGTTTAGATACAAAATGGTGAAATTGCCAATTTGTGACTTTGTGTACCAGGGATAACAAACTGTACAATTATAACTTCCCACTGACTGTGATAATTACCTGTGATCAGGTTTGAGTGCCTTCAAGTTAATTATGAAATTTATCTTCTAACCTGATCAGTCACTGTGCCCACACATCCTTCCCTCTAAATTGGAGAGGCGTGGATTGGCTGGGAGGACTGCTCAGTGTCAGGAATTGGTTGGATGGTCACATCCAGAGGGTGGTGGTCAGTGGCTCAATGCCCACAGGGAGATCAGTGACCCCTGGGGTCCCTCAGGAGTGTGTGGTGCCCAGTGCTGTGTAATTCCTTTACCAGGGACATGGATCAGTGGGATTGAGGGCACCCTCTGCAGCCAACCCCAAGCTGAGGGGTGCAGGTGGCATGGTGCAGGGAAAGAATGACATCCACAGGGACCTGGACAAGCTCCAGAGGTTCAACAAGGCCAGGACAAGTTCCTAGACCTGGGCAAACCCTGGGATCAGTCCAGGATGGGGATGAAGGGATTGAGAGCAGCCCAGGGGAGTTGAGTTTGGGGGTGCTGGTGGGTGAGAGGTTGGACATTCCCTGGCCATGTGCATTGGGACCAGAAATCCAGGGCTGCATCCCCACAGGTGAGGGAGGGGATGCTTCCTCTCTGCTCCCAGGAGCCCCCACCTGGAATTCTGCATCCAGCTCTGGAATCCTCAGCACAGGAGCAGGGCCAGAGGAGGCCACAGAGATGCTGAGAGGGTTGGGATTGCTCAGCCTGGAGCAGAGGTGGTCTAAGGAGACCTTAGAGCCCCTTCCAGTGCCTGAAGGGTTTGCAGGAAAGATGGGCACAGACATTTTACCAGGAGCAGCTGAGATAGGACAAGGCTCAGTGTTTTTAAACTAGGGAAGGATTGGTTCAGATTAGATGTAAGGAATGCATTTTTTATGATGGAAGTGGTGAGGCACTGGCACAGGTTGCCCAGAGGTGTGGATAACCCATCCCTGGGAGCATTCAAGGCCAGGTTGGCCTGGGCTCTGAACAGCCCCACATGCTTGAAGATGTCCCTGGTCGTGGCAAGGGGGGTTGGACACAGGAACTTATCCCTTCCAACCCAAACTGTTCTGTGATTCCACAGAATTTTGAGAAGCTCCTGAGTGCATGGAAACAGAGAATTCTTTGTCAGAGCCCCTCAGCTCAGGTCAGTGCTCTCCTTTAGGTTTTCCTGAGTGGGGATGAAGTGAAGAATTGACCTCAGAGGAGTAGGACACAGATACTGCCCTTCTTTGGACACACCCTCAGTGTGTGAAGTGGCCATTTCTCAACTCCCCATTGTTAAAGGGTGTGAAAGGGCTGTACCTACAACACAAGTACAAAGACTCTCAGGATCAACATTGTTTAAGGCCTGTGCTACTTCTCTCTTTAGCACCCTGCTGATAAGCAACCAGCATGTTCCTTAATCAAAGATCTGGTGTTTAAGAAGAGGCTCCTCACAGAAAATGGCCAAAACTGCACATGTAAAATTTGCTACATTTGCAAAATGTAGCAAACAGGGTTTATTGAGTGACCTGACAAGATACTGGCAGGAGAAGGGCATATGGAACTTGCAAACTAATTTTTGGGGTCTCCATGAATGTGATGGAATCCCAGTGTGCTCTTGGCTGTGGAGTTACACCAGATCCCTGTGTAGATGAACTGGAAGGAAGGAGGAAGGGTTTTGTCATCACAGCCAAGGTGGGGCCGGTATCCTTAGGGACACACTAAATGCTGTTAAGGACCTGAGTCCTGGCTTTCTGAAAGTCCAGGAGTGCTGTTTGTCCCCACCTGATGGCCTGCCATCCCAGGGAACTGGTAGAGATCCCTGGATTCCAGCAGCCTTGCCATGGTACATCCTGTGCTGCTCCAAAACGCCTTGGGATGAGATTTGTACAGAAAGGACAGAGCAGGGATGAATTATGTCTGTGCTGAGTTCCTTCCAGCTGAGACAAGCTCGGGAGCAGGATCTCACACTTCCCATCCAGCTGGCAGCCAAATCCACCCAGAGATCTCTCCGCTCCTTCTCCCAGCCCTGGCTGGACCTCGTGGCTCATTGGACAGGGACCCTCGTGGTCCTTGGGCAGGAGCTCCATTAGGTGAGTCAAAAAATGGAGCCTCCACCCCGTTGGCCGAGCTGTGCTGAACTTGTCTCAGCTGGAAGTCACTGTTTGCATGTTTTCCCATAGCTACTGGAATCTGTTTGATTCCAGGCTGAGGTGTGACACGCAGCTCCCCAGCTCCTGGATGTGAGCTGGCCTGGTGGATTTGGATTGTCTCCCAGGTGCTGAATTATCCAAGAGGGACGTGCATTTTTCTTCGCCTTCATGGTGTGGTATTCCCAGGGTTGGGGGTGTGTGAGGAGTTAAGATCTCAGGCATGCAACATTTGGGGCTGAAGTAATCCTTTTGCTCAGTATTGACCCAATACCTGCTCTCACAGCCCCAGGTAGGAACTGTGTCAGGCACATGGCAGGAGCTCTGCCATGCAGCAGCATTCCCCAGATTCCTGGGTCATTAAACAGCTCTGAGAAGCTCCAAGGTTATTATCAATTATGCTGGTATCTTGATTAGTCCCCCGCTCTGCCACCTTATCAGTAACAAAGCCATAAAGCTGGCCTTTGGGATTCTTATCTCCTCACTTGGATGAAATCCCCAATCTTGGTTGCCCACTAACTTGATCTCATCTGCACGGGGTATCCAAAAGCTGCCAGCAGCTCTGCAAAGGGCTCAGGCTGTAAAAACATGACCAGAATCCTGATTTATTTTATGCAAAGCCCTCTGAAGCCAGCTCTTTCCAGGAAATACTGATTTCACTCAAAGCTCATTGAAGTGATGTGCTTCCAGTGAAGGGAACTGGCAAAATGCCTTCTGATTTCCAATCTTCAGGAGCTGAGCTCCAGGTGGGGACAGCCTGACCACAACTCCTTATCTGGGTGAAAAAGAGGAGAAATAGCAAAAAAAACAACCTGAAGAATTATATTATCCAAAATTAGAGGTTTGACTTGGCTGCCCCAGTGGCTTTTTTCCACCTATCCTGAAAAAACCCACAAACAGAAGCTCCCAGGTGGTTTTAAAGGGGAGCTGATGAAAGTAGACATTAATAATGTACACACCACATGCAACAGTGGATGAATTCAAAAGTTTAAAGTGAGTATGAGGCTCAGGGATCTGATCTGGGACAGGTTTGTGTCATTCTCTTATGACAAATCTGCTCAAGACTTTTGTGAGCACCAAATCTTAGACAATTGTTGTCTGAGTCTTCCCCGGGTTCATCTGAGCTTCCTACCTGTGCTTGCTCCTGATTATTTTTCTGTCTGCCATGCAGAAATAGAAAGAATAGGTGAAAATATGTTAAATACACACATTGTGGAAAGACACAACTGTGTCACCTCCCTGCTCTCATTTCCTATCTCAGTTTATTGTTTTGTGCTCCTGTTTGGGCTCCCCTTGGAGTCAGCTCCATCCAGCTGGAGAGGCAGAGGCTTCCTGGAGGTCTTTTTATTGGAAATCTCTTACTCTGGAATAAATTTTGGATCAGGCTGTGGATCAAGCCTTCCTCCTGCATGCCCAATTTTGTCTACTGCTGCTAAAGCATCCCTACAGATCTTTGTCAATTTAGCTACTGATATGAATAAATAATACTCTTATAAACAAGTTTTTAGTTAAACCCCTCAGTGGATAATTTTGGTTGGTAAAGTAGAGCTGAACACAGATTTATTGAAAGTTTGACCTAAGAGGGGTTTTGTTGGTTTTGGTTCTGGTTTACTTATTTATTTATTAAAATTCTTGGACATTTTCATGCTTTTAAATTATGGAAGTCTTTAAACACTTGGAGCAGCCGTTTCTTCAGAGCAGGGTCCAATGTGAAGCATCTAACACAGGGAAACCTGGGTCATGCGTGGGATTACTCATTTTCCTTGCATTAAATCTAATCCTTATGAAAACTTTCCTTGAGCCAAACACTTAACCACATGTTTAAGCACGTGGGACATCCTGTCCTTACATTCTTGCTTCTGTCTCATTGATCCATCTCTCAGCTGGGGCACCAGGTAAATCAGGAACAAACGGAATTGATCCAGGAGGGGGAAAAGGAAATTTCCAGCCCCTCACCACCTGCTCTACTTAGTAGAGTGAGTTGAAAGGTTGAAAACCTAAAAAAAAACCTCAGTGATCTGACAAGACTTGAGTGGAAATGCAGAAAACAACAGCGTTTGGTGTTGTTCCAAAGATTAAAAGGATAAAATTTATTGATGAAGTGGGGAGATTCCTAAGTAGAAGTAGAAGTGAAGCCTCCCTCATCCAAAATTGTGTTTATAGGTTTACCAGAGTGGAAGTGAGGTTTTCATAACCACTGACAAATATCTGGTTATAGGCAGAGACAGGATGTGCACCTCTGCAGCTCTTCCAAAAAAATCCACCCAGTGATCCATCAGCAGTTCACCACTGAAATACAGCTCATTCATTAATAATCCATCATCTACGTGTCAACAGCTTTGTCCTTAATTCCCTAATGGAATGGCTGTTTCCATGGATGTGGATGGTGACATTATTCCCACTTCACAGGTAGGAAATTGAGGCAAACCAAAATGCCCCCAGTCCACAGTCCCATGCTCACACCTTAATAACTGCATCACCTTCTCTTCTAATTAAGGTAATTTACTGATAGAATTGATCCATGTGCACACTGGGGTGATTATTATCTCAAATCCAGTGTTGGGACAATTTCATAACCCACCCAATCTCTCAGTGCTGAAGGTTCTCCATCTCCAGCAAGAGGGCTGAGAGTTTTTGTTACTCAGAGCTCAGGAGGTTCCTATGTGTGCTTAATCCAGAGTTGGGAGCCTGAAATTGAAATTATCATTCTTAAGGTAAAACACACACACACACACAAAAAAAAAAAAAATCTGGGGAAAATCTGCTGCAGTTCTGATTGGCAGTGTTTGATGATTAAAAACATGATTCATCCAAAAACAACCCACGCCTTGCAGTCTGTTCCCAGAGCTCTGGCGCCAACCAAATTCTGGGTACCCAAGAGACATTTCTGTCCTGTCACAGCAAGCAGCATGGGGATTGCAGCAAGGCAATCCCTTCCCCTGTGCTGGCACAGGGTGTCTTTCACAACGGGGACCCAGCGTCCAGTCTCACTTACGGGAAAGCCTTGGGTGCAAAAGCCTTTGTTGAGCAGGATGCTGCTGGACAATGAATGAAAGGGCCACGGCTGAGGTGTTCCCAAATGGTTTTTAGTTGAAGACCCTTGCTGATAAGTGATTAGATGCTCTCAACAAAAGGTGGTGCTAAAAGGATCAAGGAGGAAAGTCGGTGCTGAGTGGGAGCAATTTGCTGGTGAGAATCAACATCCTTATTCCTGTAAGGCTGCAGAAGCCTGCTAATTCCAAGGCATAAATCCCTTTGAGGCTTGCCACATCCCGGTTTCAGCCGACACTGGGATGGGTTAAAAGCAGGAGGGGCAGCATTGTAAAGCCATGATCTTATCCAAGTCTCATCCAGCTCGCTATTTATATGGTTGTAGATATATTGCATCCCATTGTCTAAGGCAGAACGTGGTACTCAGCCCTTTGAGGGCTCGTGGGGAATGCTCCTCTGATCAGGGAATTTTACAGCACTCGGTGATAGGGGACTTTGTGGCCTGGAGCCGTGGATCATCTCGGGCCTGATCGTGTCAGATTCCTTCCCGAAAACAATGAGGAGCTTGAGTCACTACTTGGGTGGGAAACCTCCAAGGAAATCTCCATATGACTCTCTATCTTCAGGACCATTAGGACCATGAGGGCTACACCTGATGGCTCCTTTGTCAGGCTGAACAACCCCTGTTTGAGTTAGAGCATTCAAAGAGATGCCCCGGGTGGTATTTCCTAAAATTCCCGTAGCTCACATTCAGACCTCTGCTCCTAAACCTCAGAGGAATTTACTGGAACCTACTGTAATGTCAAAGATCAAGAAAGGAATGAATAATTCAGGTGAAAACTCTGGTTCTGAGCACCAGAGAGAAGTTTGGTGATATTCAAGTATCTCAGTGTGAGACTTGCTTCAGTCCCATGTCCAATGTCATCCTCTGAAGGGAAGGATGATGTAGCAGATGGTATGAATCAGTCATTCCTCTCAGGTTTGGATGTCCTTCTGCTTTTCCAGGCCTTCTGCAGCTTTTCAGTACATCTGGATGTGGCAGTTTGGGTTCTGTCCTGATGCCTTGTGCAGGCTGACCTAGAAGAGAGACTGGACAGAGCTAAAGAATAAAGCAGGGATTGATTCAAAGGATCTCCTCCATGGATCCACCTTGGGCAGCACCAGAGCCCAGCCAGGGCTGCACCCAAGATGAACCCAAATGGTCCCAAAATGCACGAGCGCTGCCGGGGTCTCTCCCTGGGCTCAGCTCTGCTCCATGTGCACATTGCAGTTCAGTGTCCAATCCCAGCTGCAGCCCCTGCAGTCCCATCCTGCTTGTTTTTCTCTCTGCAGCCCACGGGGTTTGTGCTCTTGGGCTGAGATTTGGATCATTTGTCCTTGGTGCCCAGCTGGAGCAGGAATTGTTTTGTCTCCCTGCTCTGTGCAGAGAGCTCACCATGCCCTGATGTGAAGCTCAGACCCACACACTAAGGCAGCACAGAATCTGAAAATATGAAAGCTAAAACCTGAGGCATCAGTGCTCCCCTGGGCTGGGCTCTGGGTTATTCCCTCCTTCTTTGGGCTCACTCTCCAGCCCTGCTGTGCTCAGCATTCTCATCCTGGGGGTCAGTCCCCAAATCCCCACATCCTCCTGGAGATGTGCCATGGCTCCTGTCACTCCCACAAGCCTGGCTTGGCACCTGGGGCATGGAGGTGGCTTTGGGTGGTGACATCCTGACCCCTCTCTATGCTGCTGCCCTGCCCGTGTCCTTCACTCTCACCCCTCTGATGCTTCCACATCCTTCAGGCTCTCTCAGTGATGATGTGGTGGAGGTTTTTGGGCTGTTGGTAAGAAAGTTCAATAGCACTGAGATGATCTCAAGGAGTTCCAGTTAGAACAGATTTGTTTGATGGCATTGCTTGGCAGAGTGACACTGGAGAGTTGTCAACTCCCCATGTATTTCTTTTGTACTATGCTGATTCTAAATATGGCCATTTTGAATTCCTTATTCCCTCTTTTTCTTTATATTCTGACTAAAAATGCTGTACCAACATCACTTTTATCACCTCCGTTTAACAATCTCATTTAAAAATTGCAGAAAATTAGTTTTCCATAGAACTGTGGTTACTACCACTAATTATGTTACAATTTTTCCATCCTCTGTGGGTTCAGTCTTGTATCATCCAATTCCCTTTTGGGCCAGATAACAGATTTACAGTTATCCATTTGCTCTTTAACAACACAGTGGATTCCTAACCTATTTGGCATTCTCTTGTTTTCCATCATCACTTGGAGATTTATTACAAATGTTAACAGTAGTTATCCAGAAATATCCGAGATTCCCTTCCTTTTTTATCTCCTTGTTCATCTACAGGAGGTTAATACATTATTAGGGACTACAAATGTGTGTTTGAATATCTCTGTATGTTTTCTAACAACACATTAAACAATTATTTATTGATCATCCTTATGTTCTTAGCACCACTGACCATGGATTATCCACTATGGGCTTTCCTTATCACTTATCTGCCTTTTGATGTCCTAATTTATATTCACAATTTCCCACTCTTCTCACCTGGTCCTTGAGTGCGCAGAGGGATGGGGTGAGTGAGATTCATGAGCAGTGCTGGGAGCTGATGGATGGCTTTTAAACACCCCATGGGATTCCACCTACATTTATTTTCTTGGGTTTTTTGTAAGAGCAAAGGTGAATTAGGAAATTACATTCACTTTTCTTAAACTTATGCTCTACTTAGACAGATTTTTCTTTTACCCTCCCCCTGTAGTTCAGTGCTGCTGCATCACACTCCCAGCAGAATCATTGATTTCATAGAACCAGCAAATATGTCCTTTTGTTTTTAATCATTTACCAAACCAAAAAAAAAAGCTTTCAAAACTTTTTCAGAGCCCTCCCAGCCCCTCTCAGCCAGCCTGTTGTCATTTTGCCTTTCAAGACCTTCCCTGTTATTTATGATTCTGCCTTAGCAGTTGCCAGTTCCAAGGAAGTGGAAAGGTTCCTTGTCCTGAGCACCGTGTGTGCACATAGCGAGAGACAGTCCCTGCCCTGCAGCACTTCAAATCTAATCTAAAGAGACAGAAAAAAAGGTGGGTGAAATGAAGAATTATTAGTATGGCACGATGTTAGCAACTCCTTACCCCGGATCCCTGGCAGCTTTCCAGCCCCCAAAAGGACAGGAGTGCAGGTATTTCTTTCCAAGGTAAGAGCAGAGCAGGGGGTTTTTGTGGAGGAAAGTTCTCCACCCTGAATTTGCCACAGAGGAAGGGGTTTTTATTCTGGGAACTTGACACTTTTGAAGCAGGGGTCTACCAGAGAAGAGGCAATGGCTGTGAGCAGCTGCTGAAGGCTCTCCTGCTGCTCTGTCAAAAAAAAAAAAAAATTAAAATCCACATTTCTGCAGCTGGGAAACTGAAGGGAGCATTCCCCTTCTCCCTGTCGAGATTTGACATGTGTGGACACAGACAAGGAGCGGGGTTTGCTTAGGCAATGCACCAGTGCTGACTCCTGCTATTCTGCTAACTGCTCTTCATTTTCTACTTACTGCTGCCTCCCATCCTACCTCATTCCTGGCCCCTTCTCTCTTTCTTTCACCCCTTCATGTCCTGCCTGAGTGCAGAAAATGAGCTTTTTACAGCAGGAATCATCTCCCTGACACTTCTCCACCGAGCTCTTAACACAATGGGAGCCCTAATCTCAGACTCGGGTTCAAGGCATAATAATAATAATTATTGTTGTTATCGTTGTAATAACAATGATGGAAAGATTTAGAGAAAGCAGGGGGAAAAAATGTTGCTAACAGCAAGGGAAGATTACCCTGATCCTGGAAAGAGGTGTGTATCAGCAACTTTTAATCACCAGATAGGCTTCCTCTTCCAGGGTGGGGTGGTGCAGGAGTCTGGGAGCTCTGGTTGTGTTCCCTGATGGAGCATGTGCTGGGAGCCGTGTGAGTGGGTCAGTCAGGGTGCAAAAAGGGGTTTTCCTAAATTCAGGTGCCCAGAAAGATGGGGAATGGACTGCAGGCATCTGTCCAGGTCCATCAGCAGACAGTGGCCAAGACCTCACGGCCAGAGAGGTCAGTGCTTGGCCGTTTATGGGGTTTGGAGCTTGGGGTTAACAGCCAACGTGGGCATGTGGGGCTTTCTCCCCCTCTCCTTTCTTTGGAGCACAGCAGATAAATAGCTCCAGGTGAAGGCCTGCACATTCTTTATGAAGCAAAACGTGCTGTCGGTGTAAGGAGGCGAATGTGTGGCCCGGGGCACCATGTGCAATGTAATGTGTCTCGAGTCCCTTGCACGGGCTTGTTTGAAATATGTGTCAATAACAGCAGCAGCAGCAGCAGCAGCAGCAGCAGTTTGCTGCTCAGAAAGGAAAAGGTGGTGGGGAGAGAGGGGAAAGCAGCATGGGGTGGAGGGCAGGTAGGTCCCCATCCTCCCCCACCAGCCTCCTTAAAAACCCCAAAGCTTCCCCTCCTCCCCACCACCCACTTGGTGAGATCACCCTCATTGCAGTGAATACCCAGCACAAGCACCTCCAGGAGAGAGCCAGTGTTCACCTACAAACTCATTTTTACAGCAGAAGCAATAAATGATCTCTTGCAGGGAGAGGGGGAAGCCTCTAATTATTATTTTTAAGGGCGTAAACCAAAGCCAGGTTAAAAATTATGGGGGACTGACTGTCTTCCTCTTCTTGCTTCCTGTTCTATACAGGATTCAGGTCTCAGTGATTTCAGCAGAGTCAAAATTAGCACCTGCAAGTCCCATATGTGGAAAGCCACAGTCCTTCTGCACCACTTCCACGAGAGAGTGGCTGCAGCAGCACCAGCAGCTCCAACAGGGAGGATGGGTCAGCACATCCCTGGGGAACTGGTAGATTCCCTGTCTCTGGATATCTCTGGATCAAGAGTGGGCACCTTTCTGGAGGAGGTGATTCAGGCCAGTGGTGTAGAGGAGATGAGTTAATGGGTGGTCTAACTTGGTAATTATAGACGTTGATGAATCCATTAGATTACGGTGTTGTTGGAAGGGAGCTCGGCAGAATTCCTAAGCTTTTGTGACTGCCTCTCAGCAGTTCCCCTGCCCCAGCTGGGGAAAAACCATCTCACAGGGAGGCAAGTGGAACAGTGATGAATCTTCAGTCCAGAGTTTTGTGTCCTAGTGAGGATCTCCCTGGCTTGGTCTGCAGTGGGAACTGCTGAGCTTGGGTCTTTGCTCCTGAATGTGCTACAATTCCCATGGAGGGGGTTTCTACCCCACTGCAGCCCCCTTCTCCTCTCAGCAAGTCTCAGTGGAGCTCAGAGCCAGACCTTTGGCCAAAGGGTTTGGTACAGATGAATACGAACCTCTTGTTCATCACCTGACTAAATAATCCTGAGGTTAAGGTGGGATTCATCCTGTTGGACACCTGCACTGCAGTAACTCACAGCTGAGGTATCAGGGAATCATGGAATGGTTTGGGTTGGGAGGGACATTAAAGATCATCCCGTCCCACCCCTGCCATGGACAGGGACACCTTCCACTGTCCCAGGGTGCTCCAAGCCCCATCCAACCTGGCTTTGGACACAGGGTGCACAGGTAATGTTACATTTTCATGGCCGGTGGAGTCCAGCACTAAACTGGACTCAACTCCATGACTTAAATTCTTATTGAGACTGGTATTTCACTAGGCCAGATTGCTTGTCTCCTAATTGTGTCCAGTTCTTCCCACTGGACACAGGGGACCTGTGGGATGGCTGGCTCAGGTCTGTGTTGTGGCCATCCACCAAAGCTGAGGGGGCCACATGGAGGCTCCCAGTCCTGGTGTAGATTCCCAGTGGTGCCTGAGACACCCAAGCAGGGCTGGAAGCCACTGCACAGGTCCTACAGAAAACCTGTGGCACTTGGGAGCCAGGTTTGACCCCCAGGAGATGTCCTTGTGCACTCAACCAAACTGACCCTGGCATGTCCTGAGATATCTCACCAGCTTTTGGAGACTTCACCCACCTTGTCCTGAGCTTCTGATTTCCAAACGTTGTTAGTCAGTATTAGTAGGAAAAGGAGGTGTAAGAAACAGTTCCTTGAGGGCACCCTCGATGTTTCTGGTCGATGCTTGGGTGCACCAGAGCGGAGAAACGTTCAATCAAGCCTCCAGACACAGGGATGTGTCAGCAGGTGTGTCCGTGCGTGGGTACACGCGGGAAGGGAAGGGAACAGGAGGCAGAGAACATCTGATGGTGGCATCGGGGGTAAACACGTCCTCGTGCTCATGGTTTTGCTTCCACTGCCATTTCCAGCCCTGCAGCTGAGCAATCCCTTCCAAAGGAAGCGTCCTCTCTGCCCTCCTGGTTGGTGATAAATGGGGTGATGTCCTGTAGGTGAAGGGCTTAGAGACCTTTAAACTCCTGGTGTCTTTGTGCTGTCAAACCTCCAGGTGTTCCTGCTTTGAGTAAAACAACTGAGCACTTCTTATTGCTGCTAAATCCCCTGCTGTTCCTCTGAACTTTGGTGATAATCTGTGGAACTGAGTTCCATTAATTAATTAATTAGTTCAGCATTGTAATAAACCCCAGAGCTGTGCTCTAAGACAGTAGTTATAGAGGCTCTACACCATTTAGGATGTTATTCCTGTAAAATTCCTTTAAAACTGAACTTTCTATTGTCCAGGTAGTATTGGCAGTTGAAAATTCCTATATTACTTAATCAAAAAAAAAAAAAAAGAAAAAGTTGCTAAAATCTTGAATTATTTGTTCAGTTAAATATTTCTGGCCAGTCAAAATATCTCCTTTTCCACATTCTGGTGCATTTTCACTGGCACAGGTTGCCCAAAGAGGTGGTGGGTCCCATCCCTGCAAACATCCATGGTCAGGCTGGATGGGGCTCTGAGCAACCTGATCATGACAAGGGGGTTGGAGTGGGTGACCCTTGAAGTCCCCAGACCAACCATTCTTACACAAGCCATTCCTGATTCTCTAATTGTGTATTTAGGGTCTAGGAGCATGGGAAAGCTGAAAACCAGGGAGTGAGCAGCTCTTTGGTGAGGCAGAGCTGCTTCTGCAGGGGCTGCGTGGTCCCTGTGGCCACTCAGACCCCACGTGAGATCCATGGATGGCTTTGCTTTGTCTCCAGTGGAGCTCCCTTCCCACAGTATGGTTTTGTCACCATTCAGATCTCCTGTGAAACCCAATTACGAGCATTGCATAATCCCCCAGATCCAGCAGTGCTTCAGTTCTGCAGAGAAATCCAAGCTGGAAGGAATCCATCTGCTAAGCTGAGTGACCCTGAAGCTTTATTATTATTATTATGCTGAGGAGGGTTCGTCTCTGGTTTCTAAAGTAAACACAGGAGGTATCTTGGCAGAGGAGCTTGCAGCAGAAAGCTGGGATTGCTTTCCCAAATTCTTGGCCGCTTCCCTTGCTGCATGTCAAAGCTGGTATCTTTGCCTAGCAGAGATCACCCCTCCACGAGCTGATCACGATCTGGCAGCCTGTCTGCAGCTCCCCAGCCACTGTCAGACAGAAATCATTAAGGCTGGGATGCTGCTCAGGTGTGCAGGTGCTGCTGCTGCCACTGGAGAGATTCCCAAATCCTTCCACGGAGGCTCCGTGCCCCCAGCACTGAGGGCTCCTTGGCTCTTCACCCAAAATCTTTTTCCATCCCCCAAGTCAGAGATTTGGGGTAGTTTATGCTGCTGCAAGGACAACTCCTGACCCACTTTCTTTCCTCATAACCTTTCCCCTCCTGCCTGCAATGGGGAAGGCTCAGCCTGGACAAGCGAAGGGTTCAGGGTGACCTAATTGTGGCCAGGACCTGAAGGGAGCTACAAGAAAGATGGAGAGAAACTATTTACAAGGGCTGGAGTGGCAGGAGAATGGGGAATGGCTGCACACTGAAATAGGGCTGGATTTCTTCCCTATGAGGGTGCTGAGGGCCTGGCACAGGCTCCCAGAGAAGTTGTGGCTGCCCCTGGATCCCTGGAAGTGCCCAAGGCCAGGTTGGACAGGGCTTGGAGCAGCCTGGGATGGTGGAAGGTGTGCCTGCCATGGCAGAGGTCTGGAAGTAGATTTAAGGTCCCTTTAAGGCCCCTCCCAACCCAGGCCATTCCGTGATTCCATGATTCTTCCTCCTTCCCCAGTTTCTTTGCCATTCATCACCCTGACCCTTTCCAGATGTTTTCCATCCAGGCACTGCCTCACCAGTCAAGAAGTTTCCACCCTGGAGAACAATTCTGTTCCTCTGAGGGACATCAAGGCACCACATCTGCCAAGCCACTTGGAGAAGAAATCTTTGAGCCACAGCTCCTGGTGTGAGAGCACCAGACCCCAGCAGGTCCAGGGAGAGGAGCCTGGAGAGGAAAGCTTGGTCCTTGCCTGTGCTCTCTGGTGCTGCACACGTGGTGCCATAATGCTCTGGCTCTGGTTTTGGAATTTAGACCAGGTCTGGAAGAACCATGCATGTAAATCAGCTTTTTCCACCCAAGAGATTTAGAGAGTGGGTGGCCTCTTACTTGAGAATCATAAAATCACGGAATGGTTTGGCTTGGAAGGGATCTTAAAGCTCATCCCATTCTACCCCTGCCATGGCAGGGACACCTTCCACCATCCCAGGCTGCTCCAAGCCCCTTCCAGCCTGGCCTTGGACTCTTCCAGGGATCCAGGGGCAGCCACAGCTTCTTTGGGAATTCCATGCAGGGCCTCAGCACCCTCACAGTGAAGAATTCCTTTGGACACCTAGTCTAAATGTATATAAATACATATATTTATATGCCTTCCTTTCTCCAAAACAGATTGTAAAACCTTGACTTAACTTTAGGTCGTTGTCACTGTTGAGGGGTTGCCAAATGGAGGATTTTGCTTAGCAACCTCAGAAAATTAAGCTGCCTTGTGGCTGAAACCTCCCTGCCTGTTCCCTTCACAGCAGAATGAATTTTGGGCTGAAGGAGATCCAGCACATCCATTTCAGTAAGCAGGAGGTATCTGCAATGGTAAAAGTCAGTGCTGTAAAGCAAATTAAACCTTTCCCTTCTTTCTCTACACCAGGTTTTACTGTGGTTGTTATTCTTTCTGTTGTGAGAGATGATCTCTCAGAGAGAATTTTTCTCTCTCTCAAGGTGTATACAAATGCCAGGACATCCACTGGCATTTTTCCTGTACCTCTGAGCGACTCATCAGTCTGTACCTCTTTAATTTTACTGAGATCTAGCTGAAACATGTCAAGGAGCCATGAGGATTTTTTCCCATGCAAAGCAGTTTCTTTGCAAAAAAAAAAAAAAATCCAGTTGTTCTGTTGCAGAAGAAATTGCACTTTCATTTGAGGAAAAAATCGTTTTATAAGCAGTAAAAAAAGTTTGAGCTTTGTCCTCATGGCAGTCTTGTTGCTGTTTTAGTGCTAAATAAGAGTTGTTTTCTCTTTGGGCTCTGGTGTTGTTCATGTCCTTCCTCCACGTTGATTTTTTATTGTCTAACACCAGGTCATCTTTTGCTGCAGCTCTTCCCAAAGAGAGGGAAGGAGAGGATGAGGAGCTCTCTGCCTTCTGCTGCTTTCCACATTTTTCTAAAAGCTGGAATACAGATCTGAAATGTATTTCTGGAGGAAAGTTTGTCCTTCTTGATCTGCTCTCATGTTCCTTTCCCATATGGCAGGACCAGGATCCAGACAAATATTCCCCTTATTCCACTCTGGGACAGAAACAGTCCTCAGAGAAGGTGTAAGATGTGTTTTTGTCTATTTATGACTCTGGAACAGCTGATTCCCTATTGATCAGTCCTTGAGTCGTTCAGAGGCATTGAATGAGAGAATTGTGACATTTCAGGCCAAAGGAGGAGCAGATTCCATGATGAATGAATGATATGAAAGGAAGCACAACCATAATTTATTGCCAAGTACTTCGAAGGTATTTTGATGGATAGTGCAAGTAGATGAAAAGCTCTTTTGGGTTTGGGATTTTTTTTTTTTTCAGTTCATTAGTTCAAAGTGAAGCAGCTTTTTCATGGTAGCAAAATCAGGCATGTGATCAGAAATACTTTTTTTTTCCAAAAAAATCAAAACATTTCACTTAGCTTTTGAGGTTCTGAGTATTTTAAGATAAACATAAAAGATTTTTACACAAAATACAATTGCTTGCAAATCCGCCCTCTATAAAACTGCTATTTTTACATTGGTCAGAAAAATTAAGCTTATTGTGAGTGCTTGGCAAATATGCCAAACTCAGAAGATTTCAGGGTGGGTTTTTTTGTAATGCAAAAAAATTGTGTCCACTCCTAGGTGGCAGTTTCGGTAGAGTTGATAAAGTAATGTAGGAGTTTGCCCTTCCTCAGATGTTTAAGATTTGGACACAGTGACACTGAGAAATGGCAAAATTCCCGATGAAACTGGAGCTGTGCTGTGGGTCTGCAAAGGAAACAATCCCTGAGGTTGCCCAATCCAAACTTCTAATTTGGTATCGATAATTACATTAAAAAAAAAAAAAAGCACATAACAGTGTGACAAGTTCCTTATTGAGTGACTGGGTGCAATAAAAGTCCTTAAACACATGCTCAGCTTTAAATATGTGCTCAAGCCCCACTGTTAACATGAGGCACTGGCTGAAGAGCTTCCCTAAATCAAGGCTTCCTGCATTTTCTTTAGGAGTATTTTATGACCAGAACAAAAAGTAGTTGTAGGATTCATTAGAGGGAAAAGAAAAAGAAAAAAAAAAAGAAAAAAAAAAGAGAGAGAGTGCAAAAGGAAGGAAAAACAAAGAGGAGGAAACTTTATGGCTCCGTAAACAGCTGTAAGCAATGTCTCTGGTCGGGTCAGACCGGTCTGAGTTGACAAGGCAGTGTCTCCAATTATACAGCATGCTGTAGCCTGTAAAAATGAAATCAATTTGTTATTTTTCTGGGAGAACATTATAGCGTGAGTTCACACATTTGGTGAGCCTGATGACTCAGTGAAAGCCAGAGCAGGAACTCGCAGCCCTGTGTGTGTGTGTGTGTGTGTGTGAGGGTCTGTGTGTGTTCAGCACAACCCAATGCATATTCACAGCACCTTCCCCAAGGAGAGGGTGAGAAACGTGAGTAATTTGCTTTATCAGAGCAGTGGACAGTGAAAATCCTGCTGTTCTTACCTAAAACCTCAAAATGACGGCGCTCTCCATCCGCGGTTCTCATTTCAAAATTGGCTTCATGGCGGAGGAGTTTCAGGATAAAATTCCCCCAAGCACTTAAGCACTTAAGCAATTTAGAAGTCCAAATCCAATCTTTGCAGGGATCTGAGGTCTTTGAGCCCAGTCCTCCAAGGTATTTAGCACTGACATAGCCCAGGCCAGACCTCAGCGCAGGGGGATGAGCCTTAATGAGAGGTTTGAAACCACAATATGTACTTTATATTGCTGAGCATTTAAAAAAGGTTCAAGCTGGGATGCTTTAGGGGTGGGGGAGAGCTGGGAGCATTAGGACTAGCCACAGTCCTAATTATTATTGAAATTCAGAGTAGGAGTCTAAATATCTTTACATTGTGTAGGCATTTTTCATTGCCTAATATGTTGCTTTATCCCTTCCCTCCATTCCCCTAATTTAGCACACCTGACCCAGAAAATTAGAGCTATTTTCACCTAAAACTTCATTCCAGTGCCCAAGTTATATAAGCATTGTGCTGGGGAGAAGGAGGCAGGTTCTTTTCCAGGCCAGCCAGTGGTTGCCTCACAAACACACATTCTTTCCATTTGTCATGAAACCCTGAGAGGGGTTAGGCTGGGAGAAGTCAGAAGTAAGGCAGCAAAGGTGTTTACATGAAACTTTAAATTACTCCCCTTTCATTTGCAAGTAACTGTTGTTCCTCGGCCCAGGTAAATTTATCCATCAGCAATATCATTAGATGAGTTCATTATAACCACGAGATTTACAGCGCTCATAAACTGCAGTGTAGGTGGCAGATTAAAATGTTAAGGCTTATACATCTCTAAAACCCTGCACTGCCATGCTGGCACATTTTAGGAGGTAAATGGAGCTGCATGGAGGCAGATCTCAAGAGGGGGGACCTCCAGGGAGCAGCCCCAGATGCAGGATGTGGAATGGAAGCATCACCAGGGTCACTGGGACTTGGATCCAGGCTTGAAAACATGGTTTGAGGGGCCATTATTCAGCTGCCGGGGTTGTTTTTCAGATGACATGTGTAGCAAAGGAGTTAATTGCCTTGGGTAATTAAAGAGTTCCAAAGACTTTTTTCCAAGGAACTGGGTTGTTAATACTTGTATTCTCTCTCCTCCTCTGTTCTGTAGATCCTAAGGGAAGACAAAGTCAAAGCAACATCTCTTGCACTCAGAGTGGAAGGTGCTGAGTGTTGTGGTGTGCCTTAGTTCCTGTGGGAATTCGCTGTCCCGGCCAAACCTCAGCTCAGGGAATTTTGCTTTCTTAGCACCCACTTGAAGCTGCCACTGAGCTTATTATTTTTCAAATCCAGCCTCAAACCGCTCTAAATAATCTGTCGTGCTCCACATTAGAGATAGCAAAGACCTTCCTTGGCCTCCTCTTCCAGCTCTCCAAGGATTTCTGAGATTCTGCCAAAAAAAAAAAGCCTGAAATTCCCAATTCCTAGTTTTAGCTTGGAAACAAAAGGCGTCCAGTTTATGCTCCTCATTTTTCCACGGCCAGTGCTGCCTCCTGGGCATCTCCAGTGATTCAGCCCACCTATCTGAGGCATCTCTCCCAGGATGGGCCGAGCTGCCCTCTGGAGATGCTGATCTTGCTCCACGGACTCGAGCTTGGCCGAGATTCCAAACTTTTAAATGGTCAAAGTCGGGTGAGGTGAGTCCCACGCTCGGAGAGCCTCTGATGAAAGGTGCTGCAGAAACACAATGCTGCTGCATCATCACCATCGCCGTGGCTGTTATTAATACAGGGCAAGGGCGAGGGAATTATTATGGGAGAGAAGTCACCTCCAAACCTCTGTGTGTTTGCAGGGTTGGACTCGGCCACAAAATTATGTGCATATTTTCGGGGTTAGAGGAGAAAAAAAAAGGATTTAAATATAGCCCTTGTGCTGTTCTTGGAGGTGAATGAAGAATTATCCAGCAAGAACAGTTAACCCATTAGGTTGCAGCCTTTTTCTTTTCCAGGCTGGAAGAAAAAAAATCTGGAAGGACAGACACCTGTACAGTGAATTTGTGCTGTTTAACAGGTTTAGATTTCTTTTTGCGAACCTCTGTGAAATGTCTTAGTCTTCATAGCGAGATGCCCAGAGCCAAATGTTGAAGACCCCACTGCAATCAATGTTGCAGAGACTCATAATTTCTGAAATAAAGTAGGACACTTCAGTAATTAGACTGCTTAGGCCTGAGCTTGATTGTTACTGGTCCATGCAAAACAAAAAACAACCCCCAAACTGAAAAAATATCTTTCATCAGAATCAGTTATTTGATTCATGTCTTCTAGAGCCAAACCTATCATTTTGCTGATCTGTGTTAAGGTGGTTTCCAAGTTTTCAACTAAAACAACAATTAAAATTTTTGTTATTGTCCACATTTTGTAGTTGCTTGGGTTTGAGATAGTTTTAATGTCACAGAAGGAAATCACTTTGATGCAGGAAGGACATTAGTGACCAGAATAATTTCCTTTTCCATTAAAAATAACGGGGTGTGACAAGTTCCTCTTCTTTTCTTTTAATTCTAAAATTTCTTGAGGTTTTGCTTTCATAGTAAAACAGGAAAAAAAATCAAAGCCTATGCTGGAATATTGTTGTTTTCTGTAAAAATTAAGGCCTTTCAGTGAATGCAGAATTACAAGTTTTCCTGCCTGTCCACCCATCTGGCCTCTGGGCTGGTGGTTCAAACTATAGAATCATAAAACCATCGAATGGTCTTAGCTGGAGGAATCTTAAAGCCCATCCAGTGCCACCCCTGCCATGGCAGGGACACCTTCCACTGTCCCAGGCTGCTCCAAGCCCCATCCAACCTGGCCTTGGGCACTGCCAGGGATCCAGGGGCAGCCACAGCTGCTCTGGGCACCCTGTGCCAGGGCCTCAGCACCCTCCCAGGGAACAATTGCTTCCCAATATCCCATCTATCCCTGCCCTCTCTCAGTTTGAAGCCATCCCCCCTTGTCCTCCCACTCTTGTATATTGTCTCTCTCCATCCTTCTTGTGGGTCCAGGAAGGCCCCAGTGAAGATAATCTGAAAGTCTTCTCTTTTCCAAGCTGAACAAATGCAATTCTATCAGCCTTTCCTTGTAGGAACCGTGCTGCATCCCTCAAATCAACTTTGCAGCTGTTCTTTGGGCTGGCACCAGCAGGTCCATGTGCTCCCCATGTGTCTACCCAAGAGTCTCATGAACATTTGTGTGTCCAGAGTGGAAAAGACACAGAAAAATCTCCATCTCCTGTTCCTGGTCTCAACCTCTGGGATATCCTTCCCAACTCCCAATTGTCTGTGTTAGATGGACTCCACATTCCATCTGTCTTGTGGCAGCCCTGTGTTGTGTGGGGTTTTTGGGAATTGATTTACAGACCCTGCCCCAGGAGCCTCTTGACATTAGCCGTGCATGGCAGCCCCCATTTTTGGAACCTTCACAGCCTTCCACCTGCTCATTTCTCAAAAAAAACCCCAAAAAAACAAAAAAAAAACCCAAAAATGGTTTTAGGCAGCATTAGATACATGGATTTCATGCTTGAAGGTCAACTTGAAGGGTTATGGTGAGAGATGAGGGAGGGTCTATTTGGGATGTTATAGGATGGAGTGGGGGCTGCCCATCACCTGCTTCCCTTGAGCCCGTCTGGTGCCAGGAGATGTGAGACAGCCCTTCACTGGTTTAGGATCACAATACCACAGATGTATTGTGAAAAAACATCTTTTTAGAGAATCCACTTTTCACAATTTGTCTAAATTTCATCATGTGGCTGAGATTCTTCTAAGGGATGTGGCACCTCAGAGAGGCAGCCAAAGTGAGTTAGAAAGGAACAGGGGCTGAGCTGAACCTCTGGAAACCTGGATGAATTATAAGAAAGGATTTGGAGGAGGATTTTGGAAAGGATTTGGTGGCACCTTGCTGTTAGGGGGTTCCCTGCAAAGGGAGAAGCACTTAAGGCATCTACAAGAGAACATAAATCCCCTCTGTTATGAGCAGATGGACATCCTTTAATTTGACTTCTTCACCAAGACTAGCTAGACAAAAGGGGCAAAGTTACTCCTGGTGCTCAGTTTTTAATATTTGGTGGGATTTAAGTGCCCTCAGGGCATTACCCTGGGTCATTTGGCAAGTTGCAGCCTTGCTGTTCAGCATTAATAAATGAAGTTATTTTCCCTGTGTCGGGGACCCTGGAAGGACATCTCTGGAGGAAGCTCTCAAAAAGCCTCTCCAGGATGAATAGCAAAACAAAGCTCAGGAATGACAGAATCCAGGGAGAAGCAAGCAGCTGTAGGAGTCTCCACACACTGCTCCTGATGTGTCAAGGACTTCTGACACGCTGAGAAGGTGGTGACCTTGAAAAGTCAGCAGAGTGGTGCTGTACAGTGAGGTCATCCAGAGCTGAAACCTTCTCTTTTTCTGAAAAAACCTCTAAGCAGGTATTTCCTGCATATTTCTCCCTCCTAACCTGGCTGGGGTGTCCATTCCAAGAGGGAGGGTACATGTAATTTATTAAGAAGGTGGCCAGGTACTTATTTACAACGGCTCTGCTGAAGGAGCAGATAGATTGAGATAAGGGAAATGAAGAGCTCTCTAGGTGTGTTGGCAAAGAAAAATGCTCACTGGAGGTTGAATTAAACACTTCAGGGCATGCAAGGCTTAAAGATAAGCTAAGAACTTTGGCTGTGGACATACAGAGCAGTGTTTTCATGGCTCCTCCTGTGCTAATGGGAAGAAAAGCCTGATTGGTTTGAAAGGAAGAACTCTTTGACCCTTTCCTTTGGTTCAGACTTGAGCAGAGCCTGTTCTGGGCATGAGTGTGTTTGTAAAATTGAGAGCTTCAGGAATTCTCCACGGAAAAGGAGAGGTTGGGGTCAGTGCATCCAGGAAATGATGGTGCTTAGGGAATTTGAAGGTGATGCCTGGTTAGACCTCAGTAGATGACACTGAGCCCATTTCTCGGCACCATAATTTCAAAATTACCCAGAAGAAGGAGATTGTTTAGGAGAAGAACTCAAGAGAGTGGAAAAATGCAAATGCCAGGTTTGATCATTGGAAACAGTGAGAAAAAAAATGAATGATGGGAGCTACGAGAGAGTTGAGCAACACTGAAATGAGATTCTGATCTTTATAGACTTTCCCAATCTTTTCTAAAGGTTTGGTTGTTGGGTTGTTGTTGGGTTTTTTCTGGGTGGAGGAGAAGGTTGGAAGGTTCATAAGGTTCCCACCTGATGATCAATAATAATGACAGGGAGCTGAAAGAACTGGGTTCTCCTAAAGATAAATTGACTTTAGAGAGGGAGAAAGTGTTTACACCTGGAAGCAAAGTAGAAACCAAAAGAGGGTGCTCGGGGAGATGTTATCACACTCCAGGAGCTGCGAGTGAGCCAGGAGCAGCAGGAGCAGGAGAAGGAGGAGGAGGAGGAGGAGAGGAAGGTGCTCAGCTCTGCTCAACAGCAGAGCCGCTGCTCAAAACATCTCCCACATCACTGAGGGAGATGTTTTGAGATTCCACCCTGCACCTCCAGCTGAGAGTCAGTGACTGCACAGTGCCCCATGAAACGCTGAATTTGCGTTGCACCGTCTCGGGTTCTGATGACACCTTGAGAACAAGGCTCTTGCTGGAGATTGTCTTTTGCAGATTAAACTTTCCAGACTGTAACGCAGATCAAAGTGAGGTGTGACTGTTTCCCTGCTGTACTGAACAGGGAGCAGTGTGAAAAAGCAATTAGAGATATTTCTATATGTTTTGGTTTTTTTTTTTTTAGATAATCTTCCCAGCAACGGAAACGAATAGTTGAGGGCACCAACCTATAAACTCCTCTTCCTTTGACTGGTATTTTCATTTTACCACTTAGTAACCACCAAAAAAACCAACCCAGAGATAGGCTTGAGTTTGGCTGTTCATATTATTAAAGTTTATGAGGTTGGAATCCTAAACTTCATCGGGTCCTACTGATATAGCTCAGAAAATCCTTCTGGCTTCACAACATTGTGGATGGAGCCTGCAGTGGGTTGATGGTAACTCAGTGGATGCTTTATCTTTGTTGGGAACTGGGTAAGGGACTTTGGAAAGCTTTGGGAAGGATGTTGGTGACTGCAGTTGATGTGGAAACAAACTCTACAGATGTTCCCACAAAGTTAACCTCAGACACCAGAAAACATCCACATTTTGGACTCCCTGTAGTCAGTGGCTGGAGGATGAATAGGAACAAGTAAATAATGTTGTTCCCTGGAGACTTCAATGAAGGAATCTCTCCAGATTGTTTGCAGAGACAGGACCACTTACCTCCCAATCCTAAAGCTGGGAATACCCCTTAAGTCCCAGTCTTGTGGGAGTTCAAAGGATTAAAATTTGGGTATGTGGCATTGTAAAACTCAACAAGGTGACAGAGGCAACTCAACAAGTCCTCTGAAGCCTGAAATAATGTTTTAGAAGGTGTCTTTAGTCCAGAAATTTTGGTCTAGTGCTTTGTATAATATTTAACAGTGAAACAAAAATGTACACTTGGCACGGGCTCCATTTCACAGATGGCATTCTGCCAGCTGTGTACCCTGAATTAATCTAAAGCTCAAAAAAACCCCTATCTAGCCACTGAGATAAGGAAAATGAGTTTAATGGGTCCTTTCCTCAGTTTTCTCCTGTGGGTTCCTGCAGGAACTTGTCTCCTTCCTCCAGCTGAGCTCTCTGCGTGGTCTTCAACCCAGGGCTGAACTTTCCTGGGTGGGATAGTTTCAAGGAACTTATCCATCCTCGTTGTCAGGGATCATGGTGTGATTCACCTGGAGACTTCCAGGGTGCAGACATGCCCCAGCCACCCGGGGGGGTTTGAGTCTCGCCAGCACAGCCTCTGGGGGCAAGGCCATGATTCACCCCAGCCCAAAGCACACACCTCAACTGGGCAGGGGAAGCGTGGCATGGAGATGTCTGCTTCTCTCTGATTGCAAAAGCAGCCTGGGGTCAGCAGATCAGCTGGAGACACCCCAGCAAGCGTTGGAGTGTGGGTGACAGGGACACAATTTCGTGTCAGGGTGAGCTGCCTTCCCTCTTTTAATGTGATGGAAAAAAGGGGCACTTCTGGAGGGCAGTTCATGCCATTCATCTCAGCCTTCCTCCCTGGGGTAGGATGAATTGTCCTCTAATGTTGAGATTAATCATCTCCCAGAAGTCCAGCAGAGCTGGAAAGAGGCATCTAAGTTCAGGGAATCAGCTGGAAATCCTTTGCTTTTCCACACACCTTCCACCTTGTCCATCTAAAGTTCATTTACTGGAGGGCACCTTCTTGGCTGAGCTGATTATCCAGGTTCTAAACTCCTAGCTGGAGCCATTTGGGATCCAGAAATGTATGTCCTTATTTGCTTGGAAAGGATGGATGTGTAAGGCTTAGTCTGCAGTTAGCAAAGTCCTTGAGATGTGGCTCCTGCCCATGTGAATGTCACTTTCTTCTCACTTCTGTCCCCTCTTGACCAGGTCCTCTCCAGGAAAGGCTGCAAGGACCCTTCTCTTTAAAACAAAATAATTTTAAAATAATTTTTATCCTAGCTAGAGAACTGCTGAAGTCAAGGTAATTTTCTTCTGGACTTTGGCAACGATTGAATTCTTGTGTTATTTTTTAAGTCAGAGCAAAAGAGAGTGAAGGCTTTATTCCCTGACAGCCCTGTTGATAATTCAAACACACCAGGCTGTTCCCTAATGAAAACCACACAGCAAAAAATGAATGTAAACAGAAATACACACTGCCCAGGCAGGTTCCTCTTTGTCATTAATTCAGGGCAGAAAAGACAATCAAGAGATTTAATTAGAAGAAAAGGAAATTATACTCTAAAAATCCCTTCAGTTTTAGTAATCAAGGTTATTATTAGAAGCATCAGTAAAAAACACTTTAAAAATCTATCTAATTAGCTGCATATCTGCTGATCTCCCTGCAGAGCTGACTTGTTTGTCTCCAAGGCTTCACCAGTATAAAGGTTCATGGACACTCCTTTCATGACTTCCACTGGGCTGAGCACTGAGTTTACACTCAAGTTTAATTGGGTTTGGTTTTTGGTTGTTGGTTTTGGCTTTAATTTCACTCCCCTCACTTTAACCAAAGCCCCACAGAATGATGCTGCTGCCCTTCCCAAATTCTTGGTGCTGCCTTTCCAAAGACTCAGAGCTTGATGGCTTCATCTGCTGGAGTTATTCCTTTGGGGAGCTCTGAAAGTGCTTGTGACTCAGCTGCCAAAATTTCCAATAAAACATCTTGTACAGGTGTGCTTGTGGGAAGGAAGGAAGGAAGGAAGGAAGGAAGGAAGGAAGGAAGGAAGGAAGGAAGGAAGGAAGGAAGGAAGGAAGGAAGGAAGGAAGGAAGGAAGGAAGGAAGGAAGGAAGGAAGGAAGGAAGGAAGGAAGGAAGGAAGGAAGGAAGGAAGGAAGGAAGGAAGGAAGGAAGGAAGGAAGGAAGGAAGGAAGGAAGGAAGGAAGGAAGGAAGGAAGGAAGGAAGGAAGGAAGGAAGGAAGGAAGGAAGGAAGGAAGGAAGGAAGGAAGGAAGGAAGGAAGGAAGGAAGGAAGGAAGGAAGGAAGGAAGGAAGGAAGGAAGGAAGGAAGGAAGGAAGGAAGGAAGGAAGGAAGGAAGGAAGGAAGGAAATATTTCACAGCACAATGAAGAATTAAAGCTTTGGGAAGATAAAGAAAATGGAAGGAAGATATTAAAAGCAGAGTTTTTTGCCTTGTGGGCCTATATGGAACTGATATTTTGGGGAAGGATAACAATTAAAATGGTGTTTTCTGGTGAGGAGGAATGCAGAGGAACTAAAGATGTTGATATTTTCTATCCGCATTCTTCTTAACCAAGCACAAAGGTGAAACCCAGCTTGACAGCATCTCTTTTCCCCTGTTTTTCTTGCCCAGGTCGCTGGCCATTGGTCACCAGTACTCGTCCCTGGGGACTCAGCCCATCCTCTGCGGGAGCATCCCGGGCCTGGTGCCCAAGCAGCTGCGCTTCTGTCGGAACTACGTGGAGATCATGCCCAGCGTGGCAGAAGGTGTAAAGATTGGCATCCAGGAATGCCAACACCAGTTTCGAGGCAGAAGGTGGAACTGCACCACTGTCAACGACAGCTTGGCCATCTTTGGGCCCGTGCTGGATAAAGGTGAGTGAGGAGCTGTGGGTTTGGGAGGATGAATGCCCGTGGTGGAGTGGCAGCAGAGATCTTGAGAAACCTCCTGTGAACTCGTTCCCTTCTGAAAAAATCCTGTAAAATGTCCTGCAATAGACAGGGCTTGAGCTGGATAAAGGAGTGGGGTTATCTCAGTTCCAGCTGGGAGCAGGAGGTTGGACTAGAGACCTCCCTGAATCTCTTTCAGCATGAGTTATCCCATGATCCTGCACCCCTGGGAATGAGCACAGGGGGTTGCTGTGTTTGGAGTGCTCAGGCTGGACCTGGCTCCTTTTCTGAGCCCGTGCTGTGATTTCAGCTCTCTAGAGGATGGCAGAGGGGAAATGATGGGCTGTTGGGGATGGTTCCCAGGGACTGGACTTCTCACATAACAGCAGTTTTTATACTATATGAAATACAATGAAGATCAAAGGCCTGGGGAAATCACCATCAATTAATGCTTCTGCTTTCCTTGGTTGTGAACACAGTAAATTAGGACAGGGTGCAAATTCAAGCACCTGTTTCTGCACCCCCTTGATAGAAGTGGGAACTCTTAGAATTTTTTTGCCCTAGGTTGTTGAATCCTGTGAGATTTAAGCCCTAAGCTAAGCTTAAGTATCTGGTCTTTTCCCTTATAAGTTGGTAGGAGCCTGTGAGAACTCCATTATCATTCTTTGAATTTGTTGGGTGTCTTTTAAAATCCAGCCTGCTCCTGCTGGTCTCATTAAGTGTGGGATAAGTTTTACCTTTCCTTTAGCACAAAATGCCTTTCCTTTCCTTTCCTTTCCTTTCCTTTCCTTTCCTTTCCTTTCCTTTCCTTTCCTTTCCTTTCCTTTCCTTTCCTTTCCTTTCCTTTCCTTTCCTTTCCCTTTCCCTTTCCCTTTCCCTTTCCCTTTCCCTTTCCCTTTCCCTTTCCCTTTCCCTTTCCCTTTCCCTTTCCCTTTCCCTTTCCCTTTCCCTTTCCCTTTCCCTTTCCCTTTCCCTTTCCCTTTCCCTTTCCCTTTCCCTTTCCCTTTCCCTTTCCCTTCCCTCCCTCATATGAAAGAGGAAGCGTCTGGAATATTTTCATATTGTATGTAATTGATCTTTTCCCACCTTGGGGTGTGTTCTGCAGTGCTTCCCATCTGGTTTATTTTTTTAGTTTCCCCCTGCTGCATTACTCAGAACAGATTTGGGCATTTTCTTCCTCCAGACCAGGTTGCTCCAAGCCCCATCCAACCCGGCCTTGAGGACTCCCAGGGATGGGGAGTCCATGACCTCTCTGGGCAATGTTATTCCAGACAGTCTGGGATTAGACACCCTACATGTTCTGTAGCAATTATCCTCGTGGATAAACTGCTCCTCACCTCCCTGCTGACCGGAGGAACCCCAATCCCACAATCTGCCAAATTCCCTTATCTCCCACAGTGCCGGCACCAAGGGTCTGTCCCTGCTCCACACTGGAGGCTCTCCGTAGCCAGGCTCGGGGAGGGAGAGGAGACTGGGACGATTTCATAACTGAAGAATGTTGTTCCTTGAGGGAGAATCAAACCACCCTTCAGTTTTGCTTCACCTACAGCAGGAGGGGGAGAGAAAAAAAAACAGCTCAGTCGCATTCTTGTGCGGCAGATCCCCTAGGGTAGGAACATACTTGAGCTCCTACCCAGAAAGAGAGAAGGGGAAAAGGAGAGAGAGAAAGCAAGGAAGCAAAAATCTGTTTTGCAGCTTGGATTTTAAGTCACCCAGGATGTGAGTGCAGCTCTTGCAGGAGTCAGTGCACCCCATCCTCCCTCAGCAGCTCCTAAAGCATCTCTCCTTTGCTTCACAGACTATCTGCACTCCTTTCACTGAAAAGGATCGATTTTAATGCCTTCAGGAAATCCTTTCCAGGCCCAAATCTCGCTGAGGCTGCCTCACAGTCTGGCTGCCCTTGCTGCCGTGGTAGCTCATTGCTCATTCAGGACTAGGCTTGAGCTGTGATTCAGCAGTGCCAAACTGTCACCAGACTCTGGTCCTGTTAAGAGCCATGTTCTGATATCTCATCTAAAACCAGACTCTTTTTCCCCATCAGCCTTTTTATGGAAAAGATCCCACATGTTTTAGCTAAGACTATATTTATGTATAATATTTTTTAGCCAGGCCTGATCTCCAAAGGTCCCTTCCAACCCTAACAACTCTGGGATTTTGGAGTGAATCACACATTAAACAGGAATGGCATTGATGAGCTCAGCTTCCAGGGAATGGTGATGTCCAGGGGATCCTGACCTCCTGCTGTTGAAGACAACACTTGACCCTAAATCCCTCTTGTTCTTTGTATGTCACCCAGGGCAGAGGAAGGGCAGAAATCCCCCATCCCACCCTATTTGAGTACTTCCCTATTCAATTACCCAGAGAGGTGTGGACTCTCTATCCCTGGCAGTGTCCAAGGCCAGGTTGGATGGGCTTGGAGCAACCTGGGAAGGTGGAAGGTGTCCCTGCCTGTGGAATGTGTCCCTGCCCATGGCAGGGGTGTAACAAGATGAGCTTTAGGGTCAGGGCTGTGGGACGGGGTTTTTCTCCTCCTCTGTGGTCTTGGGAGTGTATGGGCAGGAGTGCAGCTTCATGGAGAAACATTCAGACAGGTGCCACTCTTGGGTCTTCCTTGCAAATCCCCAGGAAATGGGAGTTTTGGTCAGTTTGGACTACTTGGAATGCAAAAACCAGGATTCCTGTATGGGGAAAGAACTGAGTCTGATCTCTTTCTCTCTACCTGAACTTAATCTGCTTATCATTCCTCATATAAAGACACTCAACTTCTGGACAGTAGAAAGAACCTCCCACTTGAATTTTTGCAACAAAATAATCAAAAGGAAAAATCCTGTAATATTGAAAGGGAAAATACTGTTATTTGTTTCTCCACCTGTATTTTATGAAGTGGAGAAAACCAAGGCAATGGCCACATGACCTGAAGTGACCACTGAGCCACAGCTCATGCTCAGCCACTTCTCTGAGAGGCCTGGCAGTTTTTAAAGCAGTTGTTGCACCTTTCAGTTCACCACGGAGAAGGGAAGATTTTTGAGTTGCCTCTAAAAAGACACAGGATAAAGCTTTAGAGAATGTAGGAAAAGGAAACCCCATAACTGACAGCAGAAAGTGAGCAGTGCAACCTGACAGGCATTTTCCATCTCCAGCTGAAGTGTCATGCATTGGGAATTGTGCCTTTTGCCTTTATTTTAGCTTTTGTTGCCTGAAGAGGCTGTTCATGCTTAAGCTGAGAGTTTAGAGTCTCTCGGTGCCGCGTGAGCTCTCTTTGAAACTCCTCTGGGCAGAAATATGAACCAATCTCCAGAGAAGTAATACAATTAAAGCTTATCATGGCCCTGTCTCTTTAAAGGACCTCGGCACATAATTAAGTCAAAATAAAAGTTTCCTCTCTCTCCTCTCCCCCATTCAATAAAAGTAAATTACCTCCAACTATTTAAGCCCGCTGTTAGTTTAAATTTAAAAAGGGAGCCCTTGTCCATCTATTTCTTTCACTCACTCCCACCTCCTTCTGCTAAAGACTGGCCAGGGCTTTAAACCTGCCAGCTGGGCTGAGAAATGGTTAATAGTTATTGTGGAGGAGCAGCTTTTAATGAACTATTGAAGAATGATACATTGATGGAGTAATGGGAGTTTAAGTCTCTCTGTAATGAAACAGGTTCTCAGCGCCGACCCATTGTGGTGTAAATACGGCACGTCTCTCCCACTGTTTGGTCAGGACTAAATAGCAGAGGCCAGAGGGGGGTCTGCTTATGGGGTCTCCGCTTTAGTTAATCAATCTGATTGGATTAGGGTCACTGCGATCCCTAATAATGTCAAAGGTTACGCCAAACTGGATTAAATGCTTTGTTGGAGAGGGCTCGGATTCTTTCAGCCCCGGCCGGCAGGGCTTGTTTATTAGACTTTAACACTCGTGTGCAGCCTTGGGAAGCCCTTTCTGTGTGCACTGGGAGCACGAGGGGGTGGGAAGGAGCCGGGGCAGGGGTGTCCCGTGGCTCTGCACCCATGGGATGTGCCCTGTGAGGATGTACATCAAATCCCCCAGCGGACAAATGAGAGCCTAATGGTGACCAAGGCCCGTGGGGCAAAAATTCATTCCGGAAATAATGGCTGGCCACTGACCCCGCTCCGAGGCAAATGTCGGGAGTCACAGCAGTGGTGGAGTGACCCTCTGCTCGTGTCCCTCGGGGTTAATCCTGTCTGTGTCCCGCAAAGCCCTGTCCTTTCACTGAATTCACAGAATTCCCAGAATTCCCAGAATGACCAGGCTGGAAGAGACCTTCAAGACCATCAAGTCCAACCCAGCCCCAACAGCTCAACTCAACCCTGGCACCCAGTGCCACATCCAGGCTTTGTTAAACACACCCAGGGATGGGGACTGCACCACCTCCCCGGGCAGCCATTCCAGAACTTTATCACTCTTTCTGTGAAAAACTTTTTCCTGATATCCAGCCTGTATTTCCCTTGGTGCAGCTTGAGGCTGTGTGCTCTGGTTGTGTCAGTGCTGCTGGAGAAAGAGCCCAGCCCCAGCTGAGCACAGGCACCTTTCAGGAGCTGTGCAGAGTGCTGAGGGCAGCCCTGAGTCTCCTTTTCTCCTGAGTCTCCTTTCTGATGCAGCTCCTCTTTGGGCACCCACCAGGCTGAGCATGGGATGAAATATGGAGTATTTCAGACCACTGCATTGCTTTGCTGTTAAATTGGGGGGGGGGGGTGTTACCTTCCAGCACTTCCATTTCAAATCAAGGTGGGATGGGATCTCCCTGTCATCTTACCCAGAATGACCATAAAGCCTAAATATTTTCTATTGTCCTCCCTCATCACATTCCTGCAGATGACAGTGTCCTGCAGTGTCCTTCAGGATGTGACACCAAGTAACCCCTTTGAAGGTCCCTGGCAGTGGAGAGGGGCAGCACTAGCAGCGTGTAACCAGCAGGGATCTGAAATCCCTGGATCTCCAGAGCCTCATTCCTTCCCACAGCAGAGCACACAATGCCTGTTCATGGCCTGACGTGACTGTCATTATCCAAGCAGGCTTCTTGCGTGATCCAGACTGGAGAATTTCCCCTCAAGACTTCTGGAATGAACCCAAAATCTGAATTTGACTGCAACATCTCTTCCCAAAGGACATTTTGCCTTGACATATCACCAAGAGACAGACAGCCTCCTCTTTACAAATCTCCTCCACTACTCTGGTGGTGACAACCAGCCCCTCTATCTTCTCTTCTAGGACTGACCATTTTCTTTGCTACTCAGACTTCCTAAAAAGTTAAAACAGGGGCCTGCAGAAGAGCAGTGGGTCAGCAAAACTTTGAGTTCTTGATGCCAGACAGTGAGACAGGTCGAGGTAGTTCCAGTTGTTGCTGGGGTCCTCCAGGGCATGATTCATCTGATGTATTCCAGACAGTTCGGATTAAATTATTCACACCCTGACGTTTCTACACATCTCCATCAATCACTGAGGGAATCCAGGGAGACTGGCTCTGGGTGAGAAGACTCTTGCTCCCAGGGACTACATGAAGGGCAGAGCAGGCATCTGTCTAGCTCCTGAGAGAGGTGGGATTCAAATCACATCCAGTTTCTTGTGGAATGCTGGGCACTGTCACCTTTGCTGCCAGGCTGATTTTGGGCTCGGCTCATTTGTGAAGTTTGGTTTATTTTGGACTCTAGATATTTTGGGGATAAGCCCCATGTGTTCTTTCTCTCAGGAAAGCCCAAGCAAAGCTGTGTTCAAGGGTTGACTCTTCACCATTGTGGATGAGGAAGCTCATCTCATGTCTGGTGAAATCCATGTGAGTTTTTCCCCCAGATCAGGCAAGAATGCAACAAGACTTTTAAATTCAGTTATAATCCCTTGGAGTCACAAGTCTCCTCCATATTTTCTTCTTGCTGTGTCATAACAGCATCGCTCCCCAGGCTCCCTGATGGGCCTGATCTCATCTCCCAGAGTTAGCTGTCAAAGTCTGAGCGAGTCACCCCAGGCTCCCTTTGCAGTCAGTGGAGAGCAGTCGGCATCTCCGGGGAGCAATTCATCTGACCTATCTCAGACACCTATCTCAGGATAACATGAATCATAGCAAGATGTTTATTTCTCTCCATTGACTATAGAGGGAGCCTAGGGCTACAGCCTCAGACTTCCATGGGTGCTTCTTAGAGGCCCATTTTGGGGGCAGATTGTTCCCACCCCTCACATTTCTCCTGTTAGAAAGCAGTCCTGACATCCAGCCCCACCTGGAGAGGCCATTTTAGTGATGGAACCCCATGGCACATGGAAAGGATCTCCTGGACCACTGAATGCAGCCAGTCCCTTGCTATTCAAGGCATAACAACATCTCATAATGATTTAAAATTAATCCATTTAGCAGATCTCATCATATTTTCCTGATGGCATTCTGGCATCTCAGTTGTCTCCGAGCCAAACAGAGTTTGGAGACTCCCCCCTCCTTTTCCCTGCTCTGGATCAGCCTTCTCCACTTCTGCAATAAAGTAAGGCATGAGCAGAAAGCCACAAGATACTGATCCATCCAGGAGGTTTGTTACATGTAGGAGGTACTCTCTGCTCTCTCATGAAACTCTTCCCAAGAGGATCTGATTTCCAGCCACACCCCGTCTACCTCCCCGCTAATGGCAATTTGGGCAGCTGCCCTGGTATCAACAACGGAGATCTACAAACTCTGCCCTGTAACTATGGGGAAGGAAACTGGAAGGATCAGGATTGGAAATGTGACTGTGCAAGCTCTGCTCAGGATGCACAAATCCCGCGGGCCAGAGGTCTGCCAGCGCTGCTGGGGGAAAGGCAGGCCTCGAGACAGGAGCTCCACTTGGGTCTAGTGGCCGTGGAAATTGAGCTTGGGGTGGGGATTGCTGCATGAGGTGAGGGGATGAGCCCATTCCAGCCCAAATTCCCGGCTGCAGCATTCCTCACCTGGGTTTTGGGGAGCTAACTCAGTGCAGGCAGCTTGTTGGAGCTGCAGCACACCGGACAAGCACTTTGGGGAGGTCTGGAGGAGCTGTGGCTGCAGCCCACAGAGTCCTGGGGGATTTTCAGCTCCCCCTGAGCCTTGGCAAGAGCTGCAGGTTGCAAAGGCAGCAAACAGAGATGCTGAGGAAAGGTGCCAAGGTGTTATCCCTCAGCTTTTGGGAGCAGGAGTGCACTGAGGTGGTGGGGAGCTCCTTCTCTTGCTGCTGGAGCCAGGTAGGACCATCAGAGGGGCCACTTCATCCTCTGGTGACTTCTGAGGTGTCCAAGGACAAGGCCTGGGCAGGGATGGCACCCAGGAGACTGTGAATAACATCACCCCTGGCTGCATCTGCCTCTCCATGCCCAGTGCCCTCGGCTCCGTGGGCTCAAGCATTTTTGGGGTTCCTTAGAGCATTGACCTCATCAGCTCCCTACTGCACAGTGAGCCTGAGATAAAGATCTGGCTCCCGTGCATCTGGAGAGGAGACAGCCCATGTAAACAGCTGGAAACAGCTGGAAACAAACAGCCAACACCCGGCGCAGGCTGCAAACCCTGAGAGGAGTGATGGGGAAAAGGAAATGGCAGCAATTCCAGGAGCTGATCCCGTTTGCTCCCTGCGCTCCCTCCACCTCCCACTCATCTGTCAACCCTGACGTGCAGGGGCTTTCTGGTTTGGTTTGGTTTTTTGTTTTTGTTTTTTTTGTTTGTTTGGGGTTTTGTGGGGGTTTCTTTTTTTTGTTTCTGATGGGGTTTTTTGGGGTTTTGAGGGTTTTTTTGATAGGGGATTTTGGGGGTTTTGGTGTTTTTTTTTCTTTTTTTTTGTTGTTTTGTATTTAATTATTTTTGGTGGGGTTTGGGGAGTTTTTGTTTGGGTTTTTTTGTGGTTTTTTGCTTAGTTTTTGGGTTTGTTTATTTTTTTTGTATTTTTTTGGTTTTTGGGTTTTTTTTTTAGTTTCGTTTAGTTTTGTGGGGATTGTATTTTTGGTTTTATTTGGGGTTTTGTTTGGTTGGTTGGTTTTTGGGTTGTTTTTTTTTTTGTTGTTGTTGTTGTTGTTTTTGGTTTTTTTGGGGGGTTTTTCTTGTGGGTTTTTTTTTTTTTTTTTTTTCCTGGCTACTTAACCATTAGACAGGGGATCAGGGAAGGGACAAGCAACAAGACAGCCCGTGGCTACAAAACCGGTGGCGTCTCTCCGGGCGGCGGGAGGCACTGGAAGAGGCACTGGAACCTTCTGCCTCGGGCTGCGCTCACAATGCGCCGCGCTGGCAGGGAGCGCTGCGCGGAATTACGGATTTATTTCCTTCCCCCCCTTCCCCTCTCCCTGCTGGGTACATTCCCCAAAGCGGGCTCAGGTTGGTGGCAACAAGGAGCTCCCTCTGCCGCATCCCGAGAGTGCCAAGTCCAAGCGTGGGAGCTAGCCCTAGACAAAAGGGAACAGCAGAGGGAGCTGAATTAGCATCCCTTTGTCCCGGGAGAATCCCGGCCCCAAACGGGCCCTTGGCGCGCCACGGGAGGCACAAACACACACACACGCATGGACGGGAGCCAAGCAGGGAAACAGCGACAGAAGAGGCTTGGTCGCCTTCACCCGGATGCTGGGGGGGAAGGGGGATGAGCTGGGGGCTGATTTGGGATGGCTCCGGAACCACAGAGCGCCGTGCCTGGGTGGGTTTGGGTGGTTTAGGAGATAAATGTGTTTGCTGCATCTCAAAGGGCCAAAAAGAGTGAAAAATGTGTCTTCTATTCCCTCCTGACAAAGAGGGATGCAAGTCTGGGAATGTGGCTTTTCTTCCCTGGGAGATGCGTTCGGAGCTGGCAGTGCTGAATAGAGGAGGGGATTTTAAGGCCAGAAGGGGCTGTGGGATCATCTGGTTGTGTACAGGCTAACCTAGAACAGAGGCTGGACAGAGCTAAAGAGTAAAGCAGGGATTTATTCAAAGGATCTCCTCCATGGATCCACCTTGGGCAGCACAAGAGCCCAGCCAGGGCTGCACCCAAGATGAACCCAAATGGTCCCAAAATGCACGAGCGCTGCCGGGGTCTCTCCCTGGGCTCAGCTCTGCTCCATGTGCACATTGCAGTTCAGTGTCCAATCCCAGCTGCAGCCCCTGCAGTCCCATCCTGCTTGTTTTTCTCTCTGCAGCCCACGGGGTTTGTGCTCTTGGGCTGGGATTTGGATCATTTGTCCTTGGTGCCCAGCTGGAGCAGGAATTGTTTTGTCTCCCTGCTCTGTGCAGAGAGTTCACCATCCCCTGGTGTGAAGCCCAGACCCACACACTAAAGCAGCACAGAATCTGGAGATATAAAAGCTAAAACCTGAGACATCAGCTGGATTCTTGTTTAACCAGCAGAGATTTCCCTCCTCTCCATCCTCGAGCAGATAAAGGAAAACCAGGGTGGATAAAGGTGCCCTGCCTGGTGTTTCCTGTGATGGGCTTGCATGGCAGGGGAATGGCAGTGTCTCCTGCAGAGCACGAGTTTTCCAGCAGGATATTGCTTAACACAATCCCTGCTGAGCTCTGGTGCAGGAGGAATCCTGTGCTTGGATGGTTCAGCCTCTCTCACTCCTTGTTTGCTCAGCCTAACCTTTCTGGGAGCATCTCCTTCAACGCGAGGGCTTGCCCATCTGAGAAGATCCACAGGATTAAGAGAGAGGAAGGGATCAGTCACACCAGGAGAGGGAATGGCTCAAGAGGGTTGGTGTGATTCTGGATTTCTGTTGTGCAGGTGAACGAGGTGCTCCTAGGAATGATGAGGGACTCGAGTCTGAGCAGTGAGGACAAAGGAGGAAAGAAGGTTTTGGGGGTCTCCAAAATCTTGGGAGATGCAAAGGGGTCAGAGAGCTCCACCTGATGTAGGTGGGGAGTTTTCCTGTGCAAAGGAGCTGCACAGAAGTGGCATTTTTTGGAAAACAGCATGAGATGGGTGAAGGAGTGAGGGTTATGTGAGGCTGACCCCAAGACTCGAAGCCCTGCAGTGTGTGGTGCTCTGTCTCCTGCCCACCTCCTGTGCTCCCAGGGGTCACAGAGATGCTCCTGGAGAGGCCACTGCCAGGTGGGCCCACAAAAGAGGGATGTGGATGTCCCACAGTGTGGAAATGCTCCAGGGAAGGGCTTGAAGGAAACTGTTGTGGGCTGGTTTTGGTCTGGGCAGGCTTTTTAAGGAGGTGGAAGGTGGCGTGGTGAGCCTCAGGGAAGCTCTGGAGCTTTGGCTGGAGGTGACCCTAAAATCTGATGGCGAAGCCATCTATGGAATGTGAATTCTATAGGTGTTAGGAGGTTCTTTACTCAGAGGGTGGAGAGGCACTGGGACAGATTTTCCATGGAAGCTGTGGCTGCCCCTGGATCCCTGGAAGTGCCCAAGGCCAGGTTGGATGGGGCTTGGAGCACCCTGGGATAATGGAAGGTGTCCCTGATCATGGTTAGGGTAACACTGGATGATCTTTGAGGTCCCTTCCAACCAAATGTTTGTATGCTGCTGTGAAAACACAAAGAGAAATGCATAAAGCCACCAGATCCTGGGAAATGCAGAGCTGTCCTCAAGCCCTGGGAGCAGGTCCTGACTGGAGAAACAGAAAGTGTCTTTCACTTTTTGTTTCAATTTTACTCATCTCACCCTTCCCAGAGAAGAAAAGCAGTTCAGGAGCAGTGGTGGGGAACAGGGCAGAGAGGAGAGGTCCTGGTTCTGGTTCTGGATCCAGCAGAGCAGATCCTCCTTCCCCTCCTCTCCATTTCCCATGGAGCCACCACAGAACCACCTGGATATTCCAAAGCAGGTCACAAGCAGGGCCCTGCAGGTTCTGAAACACAGTTTAGGAACTTTAATTGGCCTCCATGAGCGTTTCTGTGCAGTTTGATGGACAGGGCAGCAACGCTTCCCTGGTAAGGCTGCAGTTTGCTGACTCAGCACCTGGCACAATTTCCTCCCCATTATTTCCAGGTGCTAAATCACATTCAATGATAGCTAATAATTATGGTTTATCCTTCCCTAATCACGCTGCTTTCCCAGGGAAGCTGTTGCCACAGGGGTGTTGTGGGAGTGTGAATGGGTGGGGAGGGCACCAGGAGATGTTTCTGCTCACCCGGAGCCACAGAAAAGTTGGAGACCCCTTAGGCTAAGCACACCAGATTCAGCCTAGGAGATACCGTATCTTGTCAAAAATGTGTTTATTTACTCTTCTGAGCCAGTTTGCCATCAGAAAAAAGAAGCTGTACCAAACTGGAGATGTTTTGCAAGTTCCCCTTAATTTCCAAGGGAAAAAAACCCCACAACTTTGGTTTTTTCCTGACGTTTCTTTGATTTCTTTTTTTTATTTTTGCACATTTCAGATAGTTTAATTTGAATTATTGAAAATGAGGCATTTTATTTCTTTAATTTAAATGTGATCTTATGCTAAAATAGAAAATCATTAAACCATCTTAGACTCACACCTTTAGCATTTTATAGAATATAAAAATGTTTTTTATATGATTGAGGCTGAATGATTCTTATCTTCTCAAAAAAAAAAAAGTCTGACATTAACAAGATAAAACACTTAATCAGCCCAAAAATTCAGACTCTTACATGATCCATCAGATTTTCAACTCTTAAAAAAAAAGCAAAACAGAATTTCCCAGATTATGTTAAATTAATTTTGGCCCTTGTTACTAACCTTAGCCATGGTATGAACTCCAAACTCCTTCATTCTGCCTAAATCCTGAATTAAAATTGAGCAGTGGTCACCTAAATACCTCTCTAAATTCATAAAACCACCTCACAGCTCTATGATGTGTAGCTGTAGGAGATAAGACCCAAATCTGTGGTTTATTCTCAAGTTACAACTGCTGAGTCCTGACACGAAGATGTTCCCCCAGGAAATTGCACAGATTTTTCTTAGGGAAAAATTAAGGGTGAAAATTTATTTGAGTGCAGTTGGGTTTGGTGGAGAAATTTGGTTTTTTTCATGTAAGATCTCAAATCTGCTTTTCTGATTGGATTTAAGATACAGATTCCTTGAGAGATGAATTTGAATATGTAAATGAATCCTGAGGGGGTAGATGGGAGCCCTGTGGAGCCCAGTTTTAATGGGAAACATTCTGTGGTACTCTGGTGAAATTTATATTCGAGTTATAATCCTTGCCCAGTGCCTAAAATTAAGAATATTCTTTGCATTTTGCTCCCCTGAGCAAGGGGTCTTCTCCTTCAAGATCCATCACTTGCACCTGAACACTTCAGACATGATTTGGTGACTCTGAAGGCAAATATTAAGTTCTGTTTATGGCTTTATTAATTCTAACTCTGGCCCAAACACACCCTGATACCATTGGTCTCCGTGGATCAGGAAAGACTGAGGAGGATACAAACTTTTTATCATCAAATTCTCTATCCCATCGTTTTTCCATTGGGAAAGACAATGGATTTTGTCTGCTGCTGTTGGCTCTCAAGAGGACTGAACTCCTGAAATTGCCAACCAGCAGAAAATCACCACCTCAGTTCTCAGGTCTGTGTTTCCAGTGTTCTCAGTGACTAAATCAAATAATCAATAACCAATATGTGAGAAGAATCAAGTCAGAGAACCACAGAATGGTTTGGGTTGGAAGGGGCCTTAAAGAGCATCCATTTCCAGCTGCAACACATTTAAAGTTAAAAACTCTCCCTAAAATCTTCTCACTTCAGTCAATGCCAACCACTGACCTCCAGAACATTCCTGCCCTATCAGTCATCAACACTTTTGTTCATTTATAGGATAGCTTGGGAAAACCATAGGATAGGATGGGAAAAAAAGGAGGAAAATTGAGGCGATGTTGGTGGTTTTTTAGCAGGAGCAATTTCATGACCTTTCCTCTTTCCTGCCCTTCCCTTTTCCTACTCTTTCCTTTTCCTGCTTTTCTCTTTTCCCAGCTTTTCCCTCGTCCTGCTTCTGAGCCAGCTGGGCCAGCTGAAAAGGGGTCAAGAAGGATTGGGATGAAAAATAATAAGTTTGGGAAAAAAAGAGGAAAATGGAGATGATGTCAGTGATTTTTTCATGGGAATAATTTCCTCATCTTTCCTCTTTCCTGTCCTTCCTCTTTCCTGCTCTTCCCTTTTCCTGCTTTTCCCTCTTCTCAGCTTTTCCCTCTTCCCACTCCAGAGCCAGCTGGGCTGGCTGGAAAAAGGTTGGGATCTGAAGGAAAATACTGGGGAAAAAAGGAGGAAGATGGAGGTGATTTTTGGAAGGGATCTTTAAAGGTCACCTAGTCCAAGCCCTGCCATGAGCAGGGACACCTTGGACTGGGTCAGATTGCTCAGATCCCCATCCAGCCTCTCCTTGGATGTTTCCAGTACACATTATAGTTACTGTGACATCCCTGAAATCCTCACACCAACCTGACATAAAGCCATAAAGTCATTTTTTAAAAGAAACAGTAAAGTGCAAAAGGTGTTTGTGGGTTGATTTTTTTTTTTTTTTTAAGATTCCAAACATAGTTCCATATTTAACCTGATTTTTTGCATATACTTTGCTCCAACACCCACCAGTATAGCACAAGCCTCTTACACTGGTGCTGGCTACAAAATACCAATTATTCCAAGTGTGGAGAGTGGGGTAGATGCAATTTAAAACCATATGGATCAGCATTCCAGCTGGAAAAGAGCCTGTAATCACTGGTGCTGCAACTCAGTGAGGTCACTGCGTCAAGCACCCTGGAAAATTCACTACATGTATTTACCCATTTTATGGGGCTGACCACTAATGTGGTTGGCTAAAAGCTGGAAGTATATTGGGCTTTTCTTGGTAGGGATGGGTCTTCTGATATTTAAGAGGCTTGGAGCTCACTGCTGGTTTGTAAATGCAGGGCTGCGCCTTCCTTTGTGAGGTTTGTGACTCGTGGTGCTTTAGGCTTTTATTTGGTTCCATCGATGCTGCCAGAACAAGGAGGGTGCTCTTAGCTCAGACTGGGCACGTGGGGAAGTTAGCCTGGCTTAAAATGACAGAGGAGCTAAGCTTGGTGCTGATTGGGATCAGGCAGCTTGGGATGAACCCCAGTGTGGGATGGTGGCTCCTCTTCCCGTTATCACCACGGGTGATGCACATCAGCAGGTCCAGGCTGGTGGTGTACCAGGACTCCCTCAGAGCGTGGTGGTGGCTCCTCTGGAACTGATCTGAGCAGGAAAACCACATCCCAGAGTGACCCAGCCTGGGCTCCAGCACCTACTGGGCACAGCCCTGCTGCTCACAGGCCACAGCCAGGCCAGAAACCATCAACAAAATACTGGAGAGCAAGCCACAAGTGATCCAGGAGCTGCTGGGGAGTCATTCCAGCCCTCACAGCTTGAATTCAGCTCCTCACCCAAGATAAAACCCAAACCTGCCTTGAACCTCACCCAGGCAAGTGCACAAACTGCCCTGCCATAAAAACTGATTTAACTCAACTGAGGTTAACCAGCTTGGGTGAAAGATTTGCCTTCCTTGTGTAAAGCTCACCATCTGGGAGCTCTTCATCTCAGTGCTTGGCCTCTAAACAGCTCTGTGAGACTGTGGGGATCTGCAGATAGTGGGAATTTTATGTCCTGGGTTAAAAATGCATTTATTCAAGAGGACTCTGAGCATGTTGCACTCAACATTAAAATAAGAGCAAACACAGGCTCTGAAATTCAAAGAATCCCTGCAATTCCTCCCCAAAACCTCTCTCTGCTTTGTTTAGCTGAGCTCTCAGTTCCTGAACTCTGTGTAGGCTTCTACCAATCCCCAAAATTAGCACCAAGCTTGGTGGTGATGCCCAAAACACTATTATCCACAACAGAACAAACATGGAGATTGGAAGGAAAACATCCCAAAATTCCCACTGTAGCAAGAAACAGCACAAAAGATTGTGCATATTCAAGAAAGTCAAGAGGATAGTGAGACCCAGGAATGATTTATGGGCAGGATATAACATTTATAAGATTTCTTACCAGCATTGGCATTGTTCTACTGCAGGGCAGGATTGGGCAGCGTGTGGGTGACCCAACCTCTGCCTCCTCCACACCAGGAGGCCCAGCAGAGCCATGGCTGAACATCTGAGCAGTGATTCTCATCTCCAGAGCAGCAGTGTGGCCTCCAGGAAAAAGCCAGGAGCCACCCCTGATTCCCTACACCCACGGACAGCTTTCCACCCTCCCCAGCTCAGATCCATTGTCAGCACAGGCAAAGGCCCCACATCCCATTGCCAGCTGCTTAATCCATTCCTTCCCGCCCCACAGCCCTTACAATAACACCCCACTGAGGGGATCCACCTCCCAGGAAATCCTCCTTTAACACCCTCCAAAGGAGCAGCCAGATTTATCTCTGCTGTTGTTCTGGAGAGCTAAGTGAGGACTCATCTGTTCTAATCCCCTCTTTAAGATTTCCAGTTGAGGCCTGCACTCCCATATTGGCATTCCTGACAGCTCCTACGTGTGCCCTGCGAGGCTCCATGGAGGGGAATCACCTACCAGCAGCTGCCCCAGGTGCCCCACTATCTCTGTCTGAAGGCACAGATGGAGGAGCTTTTGGAATCACCTCATAAAAATTCCTGAAATCAAGAATTGGGTTAGATGGGCCCAGAGATCTTTTTCAGAATGAATCTCATGACTCGGCCTTTGCTGGAGAATTTGGGGACTGCTCCTTCCACGTGGCACATGGCATTTCCATTAGGTTTGTTTTTGGCGTAGCAGATTTTGAGATTTCCCAGAATCAAACTCCTGGAATGGTTTGGGTTGGAAGACACCTCAAAGATCATCCCATTCCAACTTCCTGCCATGGGCAGGGGCACCTTCCACTATCCCAAGTTGTTCCAAGCCCTGTTCAACCTGGCCTTGGATTCTTCCAGGAATGGGCCGCTGCCCCAAATTCTCCTGGGCAATTGTGCCAGGGCCTTACCTCCCTCTGGGTAAAGAACTTCTTCCTCACATTGGCAGAATTCACATCCTGTAGGTGGCTTTGCCATCTGTTCTAGGGTCACCTACAGGGGGTGGGACACTCACAGGTTAAACAACAATGACTTTAAGCTGAAGGGTAAGAGGGTTAGATGGGATCTTGGGGGAAAAATTCTTCCCTGTGAGGGTGCTGATCTGGCACAGGGTGCCCAGAGCAGCTGTGGCTGCTCTTGGATCCCTGGCAGTGATCAAGGCCAGGCTGGACAGGGCTTGGAGCAACCTGGGACAGTAGAAGGTGTCCCTGCCATGGCAGGGGTGGGACTGGGTGATCTTCCAGTTCCTCTCCAGCCCAAACCACTCCATCATTCTGGGAGTCCATTAAATCCAGTACATCCACTGAGCTCCTGAATTATATTGCCCACTGACCAGACTGTTTGGAACATGTGATTCACAAGCTCCAGAATTTCCACTCCTCCCAGCTGACCAGGGAGAAGCATCTGCTTGTTGGGATGCATTTTCCAGCCTGGAACCATCAGCAGCTTTGTTGTGCCAGGCCAAATCCCAATTTCAGTCCTGCAAACCTTTAGCTGGCAAGTCTGGAGCTGCACAGAAGACGTGAGCCATTTGCATGATTAAAGGTTGCTGGACCAAACTGATCAGAAAGATTCAGCAAGTTCCCCAAGCCCAGCATGAGCACAGATCCACTTGGGAATGGGCTCTGGGCACGGAACTGGCTTCTCCTCAGAGTGGCTTCCACGAGAGCTGGATGTTCCCAGCTTCTCTCAGGACTGATCTCTGCACCTGCAGAGTGAATTCCTCTAAATGTTTTTGTGGTTTTGGTGGCTTTTCCTTTATAATATCAAAACCTGATGCTTTGATTAGAGATGGGGAGGTGGTGGTGGTGGTGGGGGTGAATCTGACAGTGCTTTCTGGTATTTAATCCCTAATTGAAATATTACCTTGAGGTATTTATAAAAAAATATTAAATTGGCCCAGATATTTTTGTATGAATAAGGCTTTAATTAACTTTTTACATATTAAATGTACATCAGTGGAAATAGTTAGACAAATAGCAGGGGTGTTAGTCATGCAGAAGCAAGGGGATGATTCAGTCAGGGACTGCGTGTGTTGCAGCAGCCTCTCCCTCCGAGGGCACATGTGAGAGATGCTGAGAGGGAAGAGAAATTAGCATAAGAGATGGAAGCGAGCGTGGAGAGGGAACAAATTCAAAAAAGGCCAGGAGAAAGGCGAGGCTCCCAGCGGAATTAGAAATTAAGGGCTCCCTTGCTTACGCAGGAATAACTCGCAGAGCCCAGGGAGCTGAGCTCTGTTACACAACCCCACAGCTCCATCCTCCCCTTCCCTTCGCTCCCACCCCCTCCTTGGCCCAAAGGTTAATTTGACAAGTTCTCCTCCACGTCCAGCCCGGTGGCAGGGGCAGAGTTTGGGAAGAGCAGAGTAACGGTGAGGGCAGCGAAGCGCGAGCAGGGATCGCCCCGGGACGGGGTGGGAGCCCCGACCTGGGAGGTTTTGGAGAACAAGTTAGACAAACATCTGTCAGGATGGCTCAGGCAGAGTGGATCCTGCCTTTGGGCAGGAGGCTGCGAGGTCCAAGTCTGAGATCTGTGATTTTAAGTGCTTCTGGAGCGCGGGCTGAGCCTGCCAGTCTATCCAGATATTAGTCCAAAGTCAAAAGTGTATCATAAACAAAGTTTTTCTAGGAAAAAAGAGTATCTTAATACCAAGATGCACCCCTAATTACACTGGCTTAGCTTTTCTGCCACTTCCACTGAATTAGATATAAATTACACCAGGCCAAGAGGAGAATCAGGCCACGTGTTTTTCTGCTGATGGCCAAAATATATATTTTTACTTGATTTATTCACTAACTGATTTGCATAGACATTTCCGAAGGCTGCTCGGTTGTTCCTCTTTTCTTCTTTTTTCAGTTTTTTTGCACTTCACATGTCATCTACCCCCCACTCATTACACAGGGCAGCATCAGTGTTGCCACCAAGGGAGCTCACATTTAACAGCAAGAGAGAAATCTTCAGCAGTTCCCATCCCAAGGGACCGCAGGATGCGGAGCTTTGATTTTGTTGCTCTAAGATAGGCAGGGATGAAAGCAATGTGCACTGGCAGGAAATCCTTAAGGTGCTGGGTTCCTCCAGCAGCTTGAAAAGTGCCTTTTCCTCCCACGAAAGTCACCAAAATCAGGGTGAGCAGAACAGGTCATCACCTCCCCTCCAAGTTAATATCATGGATAAGGAGCCATGAGTTGCTCCCACCAACTCTGGAGAGCACACACCCAGAACTGGGGGGTGTGGATGCCCTTCAAGAACCTGAAACAGAACATCAGATGTCAAATCAGGAATAAAATCAGTCAAAACAGGAATAAAATCATGTCCAGTCCTCAAATATGAAGGCAGGGAATTGACAGCAGCAGAATGAGAAGCCAAAGATGGAAATGTGAGTTTTCTTGCAGTCAGGTTGGCAAAGCTCTGAAAAACCCTCAGAATGTGAATGAAAATAAGAAAATACACTGAAATTACACACAGGCTGAGCAAGGGAAGGGTTCATCAAAGGATCTGTTATCACTTAGCTTAAAATGGGTGAGCCCAGAGACAGAGATTGAACCTGAACCAAACCCCAGAGCACATCCCTGCTCTTCCCATTCTCCCACAGCCCTGGTCCCTTCAGAAAGACCCCAATCCCAACCCAGAGGTTATTCCCAGTGCTTTCCTTGCCTGGGAAGGCAAAATCCATGTTCAGGCTGGAAGAGATCATCTCCAGAGGAGGGAGGATTTCTGTATGTGAGGGCTGACCAGTGTGTGGCACAGGGCATCTCTAATTAGAGGTGGTTGTTATTTGAGCTTAAGAAACTCAGGTAAAACAAGGGGAGCATCAGATGGATGAAATTGGTTTGTCTTGTGAGTACAAATGATGACTGATTAAGAAAATTATCTGGAGGTGTTTGGTATCCTCTGCTTCTACAGCAGGTTATTTGATTTTTGGGGTTTTTTTGAGGTCAAGTAGCTCACTCACATTGGTGAGGGCGAGGTGAGAGCTTCACTTGTGCTTTAAATCACAAACAGATACAAGTTCCGGCTATTTTAGTGCTGTTGTTATTATTGTTGTTATTATTTAACATCTGTCTATGATTTAACAGTGAAGCCAATGGAGAGCAACCACAAATCACATTTCTGTGGTCTTATATTCACCAGGAGCACAAGGCCTTATGAATATGTCTTACTCAGGGTGTGACAGATTCCCAGGAGGTCCCCATGCCATGTATTCACTTTCTGTGTTTTGCTCAGCTTCCCAAACCCAAACAGTGACATTTTCAGCCCAACACGATGGCAGGCTGGCTCCTCATGGTGGCTGAAATTAAACATTATTAGGACATGATGCTGTAGAGGGTGAAGTCTTCTTTGAAGCTGTGGTCAGGATAATTTCCTTCCATTTTTAACCCCTAGGAGTCATTTCTCCATATCTGGGACCAGCACCAGGCTGATCACCAGCTCGTAGACTTTTCTCAGCCATGCTGGCAATGCACAACAATGTAAGGAGGAAATTTGGTTTTTTCCACTTTTTCTGTTCTGACTATTTTGATTGTGTCTTCTTAGGATTGAAAGATTTAAGGGAATGTCTCAGAACATGGCTGTTGGGCAGGGTGAAAGAGCAAGTTGTGATAGGACAAGTGGGATGGTTTTAAGGTGGAGAGGGAATGGTTAGGTGGGATTTTGGGAAGGAGTTCTTGGCTGAGAGGGTGCTGAGGCCCTGGGACAGGTTTCCCAGAGAAGCTGTGGCTGCCCCTGGATCCCTGGCAGTGCCCAAGGCTGGGTTGGATGGAGCTTGGAGCAACCTGGGACAGTGGAAGGAGTCCCTGCCATGGCAGAGGGGTTGAAACCAGACCTTTGGTGTCCCTTCCAACCCAAACCCCTCTGTGATTCCATGGTTCTATGATAAATGTTCCTACTGAGTGCCATAAAAATCTATGCATGATAAAGTTCTTTATCCACCTGGCCAGCAGATGTGTTCATGGCAGGTGGAGCTGTTCCCTTCTGGAAAGGAGAGCTGTAGCTCAGTGTTTGAGGTTCCTGTTTTGGTTAGGTGAGGCAGGGGATATTTTGGTTTTTCCATCTTTAGGAGCTGAGCTCCTTCAGCAGTGTCCTCACATGCACTCCTCCAGTGATGGAGAAATTTCAGACAAGTGTTCCATATATTTAGCTCCCTTTTCTGCTTGAGATTTATACAAGAGCTCCAACTATAATCAGAATATCTGTCATCCCTAGCTTATCTGCTGACTTAAAATTGCTTGTAAATCATCCAGCCTGCATCTGGGGCTTTGCAATTTCCTTATTCCTCGGTGTCTAAAATCTGAAATTCCCTAGCATTTTCCTCGAGTGTTTGGGATTAGAAAGTGGGAAGATAATGATGGCTCTCCATCTCACAGGTGGGCAGCTGGGGCAGAGGAACTGTTTGAAAGTCGTGTTTTGTAGGACTGAGCCCCTTCTCCCTTAGGGACCACAATCCAGCCTCCAAACCATGCTTCCTCTCACGAGCTATTTATAAAAAGTGGCTTTTATGCTGTGGGAGCTACATCAAATTTTTCTGCTTCCCCAACTGGGTGAAACTGAAACCCACAGAAAAAAAAAAGCCCAAAAAAACCTCAAAAACAAAACAAAACAAAACAAACCCCAAAAAACCAGATTGCTCAAGCCTGCTGCAGGGAGATGAGCAGCTCCTCCAGCACCCAGACCCCCTCCCTTCTCCAAATGGAGCCTGTAAAGCAAAAATTTCTGCAAGCCGAAAAATTGCTTAATTGCCTCAAATTGATTCCATGGTTTTATTAAGATATTTTCCCAGCTCTATTATGGTTAATTATTTGTATTACAGTAGACTCTGAGGCCCCAAGCAGAGATCAGGGCCCCATTGTGCTAAATAGTGTACAAGCACTTAATAACAGAACCATTCCTTGCCCCAGATAGCTTGCAATTATGTGGGGAGCTGCAGTGGAAACACACCACAGCTCATGTGAACACCTTTTAGGAGAGGTTAAAGTGGATTTTGGAAGCCAAGAGGGTCCCTCAGGAGAGCCTGTGCAGCCCCACTCTTCCTGCTGAGCTCCAGTGGGAAAACCTCGAAGGAGAATCTTGATGTTCAAGCAGGAGATGAACGCCCCACCTGGCTTAAGGCTTTGTGAGGGGAATCAAGAGGAGAGAAGAGTGGGGAAAACTGAACAGGTTCCTGTGCTGCTTTCCCCTTCCCCTTTGGTTTGTGCTCAGGGACTGGGCTGCGGGAGGTTCATGAGGGAGCTTGTTATCCTGGGGATTTCCAGCCCCGTCTTGCAGAGGCAAAGCTTTCCTCTGCTTAGGTAAATGCTAAGATCCAGCCTTGCAGGGACCCTGCTTCCTCCCAGCCCCAGTGGGGAAGTGGAGCACAAATGCAGAAGGGGAACCCTGTGTGTCTCCTTCTCCCTCCTCCCACCCCACTCCACTCCAAACCTCTGTGGCTGCATCTCACCCGTCATGGGAGATCTCATCTATCAAAGGATCAGCACTGGGGGAGCTTCTCCACACCTTCAAGTGAGTGGGGAGAGTTTTAAGATCTCAAAGCCTCGCTGGAGGTGATGTTTGGGGCAAGGAGTGTGACAAGTTTGGGGTGAATGGGCAGCTGGTGATTCAAGCCAGGGCGTTTTTTGTACCCCAGGTGCTGCTGAGCTCCGGGCAACCCTCAGGGGCTGCACATCTCTGCATTGCCCACCTCTCCCCAGGGCTGAGAGGATGTGAAAAGCAGCAAACTGTAGCCCCCAAACCAGGGGAAAATCCAATTGTTTCCAAGCACTAAGCTCAGGTCTCAAGCAGAGCAGGAACCTCTGGAGATAACGCCGTGTCTGTGTGTGTGTGTGTGTGTGTGTGTAAAACGGCCTCGCCGAATCCCCCAGCTTTAGCAGGGCTTTGAAAAAGATCTGGGTGGTGATTCAAAATCCAGGTTATGACCTGTGACCTTTGGATGAGAAATTGTTGCCATTTAGGATGTGTTAGGAGGTCCATCCTTTTCATCAAATGCGTGTTTCTTCTTGCTGCGGGAGGCAATCACACCGGTATATCATTAACTCGCAGAAAAGGAGGCTGTAAAAGAAGTTGATGGGGGACCTTAGCCCACACCCTGCTGGGGTCTGCTCGGAGCACAATATCCCAGCGACCATGAGATTAAGCTAAAGAGAAAAGTGAAAATGCTTTTCACGATTCACACGCCCTTTAGATTGTTTTATTAAACCATTTGAATAGGGATTTCCCTTTCGGCCGACAACGGGGCCCGGCCAATGCATAGTTCTAGGTTGCTATGACTTAGTTGGTGCTGGCTAATCACAAGTGAGGGCAAATTTCATATAAAATATCTCGGGCCATTGTCAACCTAATGCGGCGTGACAGTGCCAGCACAAAGGGGGATTCATTCACCCCAGCAGGTAATAAGGACGATTTGCCATACCAACCAGGCAGTCTCGAGGGGGGCTGTCAAATACGATCAGAGCAGCGAAATGGAGCCTCGCATTCCATTCTCAGGTGGGCGAAGGAGATCCTTTTGTTCAACCATGTTGCTTCTGATAACAGAATACAATTATATTCTTTTTTTTTTTTGCTTCCCTGTATCCTACTGACTGTTTTGCGTAGCGGTTTTTGGGGCTTGCCTTCTTTTTCTTGCCTTATTTTTTTTTTTTTTTTCTGAAAGCCAGGAGGGACCCCAATGATTCTTTAACGTGGAAGGCGCCCTGGAGAATTTCACCCCAGTCCTTCCCCGCTCCTTTTCTTCCTTCCCCTTTCATTAAGGACCCTGTCCTGCCACAATGAGCGCCCTGTATCTCTGCTAATCACCCCAGATTGGCACACAGCTTCCTTTTGTCCGGAGCCTCCCAGGGATGTTGGGGAGACCAGGGGTAACCGAGAGGACCGTGCCGCTCCAGGAGGATGGAATATTCAGGAGAGGGCATTCATGGGGTGGCGGGAGGGGGCGATCAGAGCGTTTCACACATGACCAAGCCAACAGAAAGACAGATAAAGCATTAAGCGGGGTAGGTAGGGAGACATACACGGTAATGATTAGATCAGCAGAGAGATAGGGCGATAGGGAGGGAGATAAGGGGGTGTTTGCTTTGCAGCTATCAGACTCGGGTCACTGATACCAGACCGTCCTGCTGATTTGCCTATCTCGGGGGGGGTCTGGTTACCTGCGAGATCACCTGGGGTTGTTTTGGCAGTCGCTAATTAACGAGAGCACTCCAGCCTCCCAGCCACCCTGGGCTCGGGCTCACAGGGCAGCAGGGAGCACTGGCCCTGCTCCCAGGGCACAAGGCTTGCAGGCTGCCCTGGCACCAGCCAAGCTGGCTCTCCCTGCTCCAGGTACAGCCTGAAAGGTTTGGAAGTGCAAGAAAGGTTTGGAAGTGCGAGAAAGGTTTGGAGGTTTGAGCACCACGCTCTGCTGTGCAACAAGAGCCATGAGCAACCAACAGGGAGAAAGTGAAAAGGAAAAGAATGAGAAAAGACCCCCGTCATTCATGTTTTGGGGAAAGTTGGCCTTCAGGATTTTACAAGCTGCACTAATCCAAGCTCCTTCAATCCACCATTCCCTCTTATCTGTATCGCCTTCATGTTCCCTGGCAGGAATTGCCCATTTAATAATTTCCCTCCAATGAGCTGAATCACAGCTAATCTGATCAAATGTCTTTTTAGGGCCTTTCATCTTCCCAGGGATGTGTTGACACTAGCACAGCTGGTTCAGAGGAAACAAGAACTCAATCAGAACTCCGTTCAAAACACAGATGGGACCCAAACCTAACCTTTCCTTTAAGATATGCAAAAGTGTGGTTAACTTCTTGTTATTATGCATTTGCATAAGTCTTTGCATTTAGGGGCCTGATTTTTAAGTGGTTAAAAAAGCCAGGCAAACCCTGGAGCTGGATTTTGATGAGAAACTCTGCAGAATCAGCTGGGCACGGAGCTGCCAGGGCTCTCTGTGAAGAAGGGGACAGGCTGTGGTGTCACACAGAGCTGTGGGACAGCTCCTGGTTGGCATCACCTGCTGTGCTGTGGGTGCTGCAGTTCTCCCAGAGCTTCAGCAGCTCTTGGAGCATCCCTCATCCCATTCCAGGGAAAGCCTCAGTTACCTGCAGCCCCCAAGGACTGCTGTTCTGGGCTTCCCTAGGTTTGGAGATAAATCCATCTGGGAATGCTGCTGAAGAGGAGGGGATGTGACACAAGGCAATGGCAGCAGGAGCTTGGGTGTCACTGGGGAATGACTCCAGATCATTCAGGCCAGTCTGTAGAGCTGCATGGAGACTGGAGCTGTGGATTCGCATCCCTAGAAATGGTCAGGGCTGGGCTGGATGGGGCTCTGAGTACCTGGGCTGGTGGAAGGTGTCCACTAGAGGGTTGGAAAGAAACAATCTTAAGGTCCCTTCCCATCCAAACCATTCTGTGATTCTATAATTCTCTGATTGCAGTCTCACAAAGAGGTCTTTGAGGAATGCAATTAGTGATCCTTCTGCATCCATTTAGGCTCTGCTCCTGTTCAAAGGCTCCCAGGTAATCAGGATCCTCAGGATAAGATTGATGGGGATTTATGTAACTCTGGGCACATCTTAGTGCAATACAGAGCTGCTCTGGAACATCCTGGAGCTGCTGCCAAGACCTGTAACCAGGTGAGGTGCTGGTTAGAAACTCTCCATGTCACAGAATCGTGGAGTAGTTTGGTGTGGAAGGGACATTTTCAGGTCCCCTAGTCCCACCCCTTTGCAATGAGGTGACCACAGCTCAGCCCAGAGGCAGCTGAAGGTGCTGAGGTTCTTCTGGAAGGCCCCGTGGATAAACAGTGATCCCAGCACCAGATCACTCGTGGGGTAATAAGGCATCCTGCAGCACTGGCTGAGGAGAACACTCCCGTCCTTTGCCCCTCCCCTGTGGAATGCTGCAGGCTGAAAAGGTGCCCAAAGCTCAGGCTGGAGAGGGTAAGATGAGCTTTCTGCCCATTGCTTTGCAGATGGGGAAACTGAGGCAGGGTTTTGGAGTCACCTGTGTCCAGAGAGGCCCTTGGTGCAGTCTCCAGGCTCTGATCTTCCCAAAGCCTCTGGAGGCTCCTCAGGGCAGCCACAAGGGCTCCCTGGTTGGTGCTGCTGTGGTCAAGCACAAAATCGGGGTCAGGGCACTTGGTGGTTTAGACTTGGGAGTGACCCCAAGGAAAGAAACAAAAGCTTTAAAGATCTCAGAATCTCTTCCTTCAGCTTCCACTTAGGGAAGTCTTTTCCAGCACAGCCAGGATGAGCGCTGCTCACGCTGCAGAATTTGGGAATGTGCTCTGTGGAATGACTCTCCCTCCCACCAGGAATCCTGACTCCTTTTGGAGTCCTCGTGCTGAGCACATCCAAGGCCTCAGCTTCCATCCTGTTTGGTGGAAAGCAAACAGCACGTGTGGGACAAGGAGCCCTTTTTTAAGGAGTAAAGGGATAATTGAGGAGGTGCCAGGTCTGAGGGGCTGCAGATGGTGAGGATGGGTCAAGGGACATGGGAACTCTGGAAACAGGGACCTCTCCAGAGGGAAGCTGGAGGCTGAGCCAGACTTAGTTAAAACATTTCAGTTGCTTTATCTGAGATGGGATCCTCTCTTGCTACAATCCAGAGGAATGTGGGGTAGCTGAAGCTCAGCTGCCTCCGAGGCTGCAGAGCCAATATTTGGTTTCCAACGTTCCCAGTGTTTTCCCCTTGAGCACTGTCAGGGTCCCAGCAGCCGTGACATCCCTGTGATCCTCCTTCTCCTCCTCTTCCTCCTCCTCCCCTGCAATGGGAACAGAGCTTGTTGCCCTCCAGCACTTGGGCACAGCCTGTGGATGGATTTGTCAGCCAGCCTGTGCCAAGGAGTTCCCTGTTCTCTGCCTTCCCCTGGTGCTGAGCCAATATTTAATAGTTCTGATTGGCAAATGATTTCCTGCTTGGTGATCATTCAAAAAAAAAAAAAAAAGGCTTTTAACATTTTTTTTTCTTTTTCGCCACCTTCACTTCTTTCCCTGAGGAGAAATATGTCCTGTGAAAATGTGAACCTTCATTTCTTAGTATGGTTTAGGTTGGAAGAGACTTTTAAAGTTCATCTAGTCCAACTCCCCTGCAGTGGGCAGGGACACCTTTCCAACAGATCAGCCTGCTCAAAGCCCCACCTAATTTCACCTTGGCTGCTTCCAGGGATGGGGCATCCACCACCTCTTTGGACAGCCTGTTCCAGTCCTTCACCACTCTCACCATAAAAAATTACTTCCTTATATCTGGATCCACATCTTTTTAGTTTAAAACCATTGCCCCTGTTTTAGTTCAGCAGGCTCTACTGAGAAGTCTCTCCCCAGCTTTCTTCCAAGCTCCCAAAGAGCACTGTGAGGTGGGGGACACCATCCCCATATCCTGAACTCTCAGTTTTTGGCTTTCAGGGAGCTGCTGGTCAGGGATCTGCTGATCTGCTGCAGGTTTGGCAGAGCCCAGCTGTGCTGAGGCACTGGAGTACCCTCTGCTGGAATCTGGGACAGGCTGGGCTGCCCTGCTCCTCCTGCACGTGGATTTCGGGGCCAGCAGGCAATGCCATTGGTGTTGGTATGAGCCAGCAGTGATGCCTCCATGTGCTTTTGCAAATCCTGGGAGCTCTGACTCACCAGTCCCTTTGGATTTCACTCCTGTTGTTCAGAAAGCAGCTGTGCCTGCAAGGCTGTCAGAGCCTAAAGAAACTCCTTTTCCCAGGGGCCACCAGCTCCTCAACAACTGAGCAGGCTCATTAATCTCTTCTGGGATTCTTCTTTTTCATCCAAAGTGATGCAGTGTGAGCTTTCATTCAAAGCCTTCTGGTTTATCTTCATGGAGATGTTTCTGGGTGGATTCAAAGGGAGCACAGCGTGCTCAGAGCAGCTGGGAGGTGATCTTTGTACTGCAGTCAAAACCCAAATTCACAGAATTCACAGAATGACCAGGTTAGAAGAGACCTTCAAGACCATCGAGTCCAACCCAGCCCCAACAGCTCAACTCAACCCTGGCACCCAGTGCCACATCCAGGCTTTGTTAAACACACCCAGGGATGGGGACTGCACCACCTCCCCAGGCAGCCATTCCAGAGCTTTATCACTCTTTCTGTGAAAAACTTTTTCCTGATCTCCAGCCTGTATTTCCCTGGGTGCAGCTGGAGGCTGTGTGCTCTGGTTGTGTCAGTGCTGCTGGAGAAAGAGCCCAGCCCCAGCTGAGCACAGGCACCTTTCAGGAGCTGTGCAGAGTGAGGAGGGCAGCCCTGAGTCTCCTTTTCTCCAGGCTGAGCACCCCCAGCTCCCTCAGGGCTTCCTCTCAGGGTTTGTGCTTCACCCCACCTCAGTCTAAGGCTGGGCTTCCAAAGCTCTTCACAAATTCCTCACCACCTTTTTCCATAGGGCAACACCTTCCAATTCCCAGGATGCCAAAGGTGCAGAAGAACCACAGGAACCAGGGAAAACTGAGCTAGGACGAGCCCCCTGTGTGAAAGGCTGGGTTGTGCTGCTCCAAATACCAGAAACACCAGGTTGTTCCCAGCTTTATTTCCAGTTTCTTAGTTCTTAGGGTTTATTTAGTTTATTTGGTCAGGTTTTTTTCCATTTTAATCCAGAGTCAGTGTAGTGTCAACTGTTGTGCAAATCTTAACTGACAGCTGTGGGTTTATATCCCCTGGAGCCAAGGAGGGAATTGAAACCCTTTCTCACACTCCCTCCTGTACCAAGGGAGTCTGCCCTACCAGAAAGATTTTGGAAAGCCTTGGCACCTTCCACCCCTCAAAGATGGGTGTCTCAAGAAGCTGGATCTAGAGGTACCTTTTTGTAGACTTTAAGCTTTGAAAAATGAAACTCCGAGAGCCAGAATGACTCCTCCCCACGGTCCTGCTAAATAGATAAACCATTTCCTTTATTCCACTCAATTTTTAGCAAAATGCCTCTCCCAAGGGCACTCCGGAGGTCTGTGGTGTCAGAAATTCAGGGCTCACAGCCACACGTTTCCAATGTCTTTCCAGTCATGGAACAGGAGCAGGATCCTCTCCTCAAGAGCAGACATTATTTTTCTTCATTGTCTGGGACATTTCTGTTCTTTTCCCTGTTGTTTATACATTATCCAGCCCAAAAAGGCACTAAGTCAGTGCTTCAGCACTAAGTCAGTGCTTCACTCCAAGGACTCTCTTTCAAAAAGGGCAGATTTAGGGTTTCAGGAATGGGGATGGCAGGGCTCAATGTTACAATATAGATGTGGTAAAAAGGGATTTTCAGAGCAAAATAAACCATTATATTCACCCTCCTGCATTGCCACAGTCCATCTTGCCACATATCTGAGATACCTACCTGACCTGGGGTTAATAATTTAATTTTTCAGGGAAAATAAGTCACTGTCTGGGCAGAAGAACACATGAGAGCAGTTCCCACATATGGGACAGCTGAGATATTTATGCAGTTCTTCATTTGCCTTCCTCATCCCACAATCTGAGAACCCTGTGCTGGGCTCCAATCCCTTCTGCCTACAATTCTGAAGCCGTCACTGAATTTAGCATTGCAGGCTCCTGGGGAGATAAGCAGGATTGTCCTCGGGTGTACAGATAAGGAGGCAGAAGCACAGAGTGACTAAAGGATTTGCCCAAAGTCACATTAAAAAGCCCTGTCACAGCAGGAAAGCAAATCTTGGGTCACATCATCCTCAGGCCTCTGGATTATCAAAATTAACCTGCTCAGCCAAGTGTTTTTGCATCTCAGGATGGGTTTGGTGCTGGGACAAGTGGTCAGAGAGGTTCTGCACAGGATATTCAGGGATATTCATTTTCTCAGATTTCAGTCTGGGCTTCTTAGGAAACCCTTTCCAGTGGTTTGGAGACCTCTGCTTTAGGGGACACCCCTGAAGGCCCTCTGTAAGTCACTTTTTCACTGCTGTTCAGTCCCCCAGAATGGAGAGGGAATTGTGGAGAAGCACCAGGGGAAATTCAGGAGCAGGCAGGAATTAAAGGAGCTGAAGCCAGAGCTTTGGTGACCAAAAGTAGGTGCTTAAAATGCTCTGAAGTCAACATCCCCGTGAGATACTGGTCCCTGCAAACCTCCTCCTGCCAGGTGACTTTCCAGAAGCTCTCCTCAAGCCCCAGCCAGCTGCTGCCTCCTGCCACCAGAGCCACCCAGAGAGGAACGAGGCGACCCGACAAACACGCGGCACTTTCCTGCTATCTTGGCCAAATCTCTTGCATTTTTATATGGCACCTTAATAACCCCTCATTTCCATTACAAGTGCATGCTTTCCTTCTGCTTATCTCCATCTCCATGCGCTCCTTCTCCATTCCTGCAGCCGCACCGCCTCCGGCCACGACCCGGGGAGGTTTTTGGGAGCCCGGTTTTTGGGGATGCTCGGTGGAGGCAGCACATGTCCCATGGCTTGGGAGGTGGCAGGACGTGACTCACACGATGGCACGGCTCCATCTGCGTCAATCTTGAACCCGCTGCCTTAACTTAGGGGGCAGGAGATGTTAAACCCAGTGCCCTAATTTCGTGCAGTCATTAAGAGACCGGCTGCGACTTTCTCAAGAGACAAACTCCTCACCTCAGTGCCCCGGGGCCAGATCGGAGCTCCTTTGCCCTGCCTGCCTGCATTCCCCAGGTAGTTACGATCAGATACAAGGCGATTTGCTTCCTGTTGTGTGCTCTTAAGTGGTGGCTGCATTTCAAAAGCAGGGGAGTGATTGAGTCCTATCCAGGCTGTAAAAGGCACCGAGCCTTTCTGGGAAAAGCAGAGCTCGCTGTAATTGGTGCTTCTTAAGGTAAATCCCATCAATACCCTCCTGGCTTTCAACAAGGGCTAAAAACTGCCGAGAGTTTAGGTGATGGACCTGAGATTTAGGGTTTGGTCTCTACAGCCAAAGAGCTGCTGGAACGGCTTGTTCGGCTGTGGCCAAGTTCTGGCAAACACGGGGATTCTCCAGACTGTGCTGCCTGAAGCTCCGTGGGGTTTGAGCTCTGCTCCTGGACAGAATCATTGGATTGTAGAATCCTTAAGGCTGGAAAAGACCAACAAGGTCACTGAGCCCAAACATGAACCCAGCACTGCCAGATCCACTGGTAACCCATGTTCCCAAGAGCCATATCCTCTTAAATCCCTCCAGGTGACTCCACCACTGCCCTGGGCAGTGCCTGACAGCCCTTTCAGTGAAGAAATTTTCCCTAATATCGATCCCAAATATCGAAATTTCTCTAATATCCAATCCTTGACACAGCCTGAGGGCGTTCCCTCTCCTCCTGTCCCTGTTCCCTGGAGCACAGCCCGACCCCCCCCGGCTGTCCCCTCCTGTCAGGAGTTGTGCAGAGCCACAAGGTCCCCCCCGAGCCTCCTTTTCTCCAGGCTGAGCCCCTTTCCCATTTCCCTCAGCTGTTCATGGTGCTCCAGCCCCTTCCCAGCTCCATTCCCTTCCCTGGACATGCTCCAGCCCCTCCATGTCTTTGCCATGAGGGGAATGCACAGGGAAGCACCACTGAGCTGGTGATTCCTGCTCAATCCAAGCTGGGATCCACAAGCCATGGACTCCCCAGCTGAGGCCACCCCTCTCATACCCACACAGGAGAAGTTTTCCTGAACAAACACCACGGCTGTAGACATTTTCTTCTTGGGCCAAGCTTGGCAAGGCACAGGGGGTCTCCCCGAGCTTTGCAAACACCAGTTCAGCAGCTACAGCTCCTTCCCAATAAGCCAAAGGCCTGGATCAGATCTCTCCTGGGCAGAGGAAAGGGTGATTCCCAAGAGATGAGAGCTGACCTGACCAAGGAACGTGCTTTAGGGAAGCACATCATCCTAGTCTCTGGATTGGAGATGCCTGGATTTGATGGGTGGGCCACCTGGTGGGTCAGGAATTATCTGTGTGGTGGCACTCCAGGAGGTGCAGTGCTGTTCCCTGGGGGTTGGGGCTGGCACTGTTTGTTGGTGACAAGCACAGTGGGATCCAGGGCACCCTCAGGAGGTTTGCTGGTGACACCAGGCTGAGTGGTGCAGGCACATGCTGGAGGGAAGGGATGGAGATGTGGGTCTGTGCAAACCTCATGGAGCTCAGCAAGGCCAAGTGCAAGGTCCTGTGTTGGACAATCCCAGCTCTACAGAGACAGGGCAACTGAGAGTCCTTTTAAAAGATTTTATTCCATCATCAGTCTCGATGAAAGGTGAGACACAAGAGATGTAAAACTCAACGCCATTCCATCAGGAGCCAATCTATTTCCTGGTTACAATATCCTATAAATGTTTTTCAGCCTATCAGCTTTTGCCACACAATGCTGCTAATACTTCTAAGACCTCTTTTTTTAATCACCTATAATCACCTATTATTCTACCCCAAGTGATCTTGCTACAATGCATCTTTCACAGTTCCAGTTCTCCAAAATACCTGGTCTTTTTGCAAGGCCATCTTTTGAAATTCGTTCCTAGCTCAGTCTCTCTCTCAGCAGTGCCATCTCCATTCCATGGCCTTCCTAAGCCAGCACACTTTATCTCAGAGTTTGCATAGAGGTGTGCAAGGCTGTGTGAGCTTTCAGTGAGTTTTGAGAATCCTTTACAAATCCAGTTCTCACAGTCCTGCACAAGGGTCAGGCCAGTCCCAGTCCCAAACACAGGCTGGGTGGAGAATGGGGTGAAAGCAGCCCTGAGTAGGAAAACTGGGAATGCTGGAACCACATGACCTTTGAGGACCTTCCAATCCAACCATTCTATGATTTTATAGAAAGGTTTTAAGATCAGTTTTAAGATCACTGGGAGGATGTGGGAGGTGTGCCAGCCTTTCTCTGGCCAGACACTGCACCTTCCACCTCCCTACCAGATTATGATGGCACCCACCCCACCACCTCACCTCACTGGCTTTTCTGAGAAGCCTTTCATTCTTCAGGGACTCCAGGCCTGGTCAGAAATGTTCTTGGAGACCTCATAGAAGTGCTCTACCCCTAAAATTTGGTTTCTGGATCCCACCTGGATGGGACTTAGGCAAGTGCAAGATGCAGAGTGGCCAGTCCTGTGTGAACGGGACTCTCCTGTTCATGCTCTAAGCTGAGCTTTCACAATCAAGAGCTGCATGGTCATCATTTGCAGGATGCTGGGATCCTGCAGGCTGGCCAGATGCTGAACAAGGGTTTTTCAAAATCACACTGGGGACCTGAGGGTTCCTGCTTTTTTTTTTTTTTTTGGTTGTAGCCCTCGGTGACTTAATAACCTCCCCAAGTGCCCTGACAAACATGTTCCAGGACATTGCTCATCCCTTCAGCCTGTAAGTTCATGCACGTTATGGGATTTGCATATTGTTGTATTTGGTAGCCTTCCCAAAGAAAAGTTTGAGTTCTTGCTTAAGCCTAAAATCCAGCCAGGACTGCTCTGCAGTTGTGATTGCTCCCTGAAAACATGTTGGCTTTTTGGCTTGGTGCATTCAACTCTCTTCACATTCGTAAAGCCTGGAAGCACCTGGAAGGCAAAGGTTAAGCCAGAATGCCCAGGGAAAGCTCAGATCAGCAAAATATGGTGCAGGGAAGGTTTGAGTGGTTTTTGAGTAGTCAGGTGATACAAAGCTCAGAAGAAGCTTTGGTGAAGTTGCATCAACTGAGAATGTGACCTTGTGACTTTATGGATCCATTAATTTTTCAATGTCCCAGTGGAATCATTGGGAAAGTGTCAGGGACAACACAATTTCTAGGATAACTGCTCTATAAACACAAGGTGAGTGGGAATAATACGTGAGGTTAAGGGAGGCCTGTTATCAGAATCATTGTGCCTGCTTAGAATTGCCCCAAGGGTTTGAGAACAGCCCTCTTCATGGTAAAAATCCCATTTTACTGCAGTCAAAAAGCACTGGTGTTTTCTGAGGTGTGCTCTTGAACTGCAGGGTCATTTCTTGTGAGTGGAGAAATCAAAACTGCGAGGAGAAAGTGAAACAAAAATTGATATCTTGGGGTACTCCCCACTTGCAAAGCAGTTTGAAAAGTTTGGTTTTCATTTTGGCACAGTGTGGAAAAAACTCTGGCATCCAGGAAAACCTTCCCTGCCCAGCTCTCCCTGGAATGGAAGGCTGTGGGAGAAATTCTCCACAAAGACTAAAACTCCTCAGTCCTTAGCCATGACATCTTCTGGCTGATCCCACCCTCCAGCCCGAGGCAGTGGGCACAAAAGGAAAGCTCATTCCCAGTCCCCTTGGCAGGGACCTTGATTAGGCAAGTGAGGAAAACTGGGGGCAGGTGCAAGGTGCAGCTGCTGTCACCCAGTGAGAGGCACAGCCTAGGGGAAAAAGGGATGGAGGGAGGGGACAATGTTTGGTTCACATCCTGAGGATTGAGGATGTGACCATCCTGGCATTTTCCTACCTTCCAGCCACCATCACCTCTCCCTGTCAAGGAAGAGGAGCTTTACCTGGCCCCACCACCAGGTAAAGCATGAGGCTGTTGTTAGGTATGAACATGTATTTTTAATTTTTTTGGGAACAAACCCAAATTCTGAAGCAAAGCCCACAGCTCAGGGTCTGGCTATGTGGTGCATTGGCTGCACAGTACCACACAGAATATTCCATGTGCCCCCTGAAATTCAGGTTTGCACAGCTGTCTGTGGTGCCATGGCCCTATCCAAAGACCTGAGGATGACCCCAGTCAGAACTTTTTGTCTGACTTCAGTGGCCTTGAATCAAGCCTGGTCCTGTCTGCACAGGAGCTCATTTCCTAGCAAAAGAAAACGTCTTTGGAGTAGGTCCAAGCCAGACCACAGGGAAGAGGAGGATTCCCTGGCCTTCTGCCATGCCCTCCAGAGAAAATGCTCACAGGACTGACCAAATCCATCCTTCACTGGCCCTTCCTCACTGACTTCTCTCTCTCTCACAGCCACCAGGGAGTCGGCCTTCGTCCACGCCATCGCCTCCGCCGGGGTGGCTTTCGCCGTGACCAGATCCTGCGCCGAGGGCTCGGCCACCATCTGCGGGTGTGACACGCGCCACAAGGGCTCTCCTGGCGAGGGCTGGAAGTGGGGAGGCTGCAGCGAGGACGTGGAGTTCGGGAGCATGGTGTCGCGGGAGTTCGCGGACGCGCGGGAGAACAGGCCCGACGCCCGCTCCGCCATGAACAGGCACAACAACGAAGCTGGAAGGACCGTAAGGACATTTCAGTTTCTCCTTTCCTGTTGTTATTTTGTTACCTGATAGGGTGAATGGTGGGAGGGGATTAAGGGGGGGGCTCGAAACACCTAAATCTGGGCAAATTTATGTCACAAAATGGTAATACCTGTCCTATAATAGTTCTAGATCGACGTGCCTGGTCTGTGAAAGCTCCACATAAATTCACCCACACAGATGTAAATGCCTGCCTTGGTGTCAGCTGTCCAGATCTCTTTTATAGAGGATGGATCAAGGCAGGTTGAGGATGGGATTTCATCCCATTTTATAAGGATATCTGCCCCCAGAAATTTTGGATGCCCCACTCCTGGAAGTGTCCAAGGCCAGGTTGGACAGGGCTAGCAGAAAGTGTCCCTGTCCATCTCAGTGTAGTTGGAACTGAGCGATTTTTAAGGTCCCTTCCAATTCAAATCATTCTGTGATTCCATGATTAGAGTTATTAACTCAGTTAATAATGTCCTAATTGTACCCGTTCCCTTCCATTGACTGTGGGGCACCTGAAGTTTGAGTGCAATTGTCCATTCCCCTTCTCTGCCACCTTGAGGGAGGAGAAGAGCAGGAGAGCTTTTCCCACAACCCATCTTCTCAACCCCGTTCTATATCCCAGGAATTACTCAAACAAAATTAGAGGCAGTATAACTCTGGTGCCTCCTGATTAAACTTGGATCATGCCCTGAAGCTGTTTTTACTTCAAACAATCCTGGAACAAAATGTGCAGGGGAAAAGAAAGCACAAAATCTGCCTTATACACAATCTTTTCCCTAGGTGGAATAATCCCAAAAGGGGGATATTCCTTTTTTTTATAATCTCAAGAATAGCCCATAAATCCAGAAGAATGCAGTTTGTGGGAAACAATTTGTAGAACTGAACCACAAAGCCCTTTCTAACAGAGATTATGCCACAGCTTCGCTGGGATAAGAGAGAACAGGTTAATGTGGTCCTGTCCCCACAGCAGAAGGTCTTGCACATATCCAGGAGGACACTTGTGCAGTGAGCTGTACCAAAGCCACCACAGTTGCTGTGCTGGGACACATCCTCAGGCAGGCTGGGGTTTCTTGAGAGCTCCTGAAGTGAATACTGTGAATTTCCAGTGGTGTTATCCCACCTCACACCACAGCCGAGCTGCTGGAATACAACTTCTGAAAGGGAAATACCACCAGAAACCAAAATTGTCTGCAATGGAGACGACCACAAGCAATAATGTGGTTTCCTCCAGCTCTGGCCTAAATTAGCCCAGGCACCCCCAGGGATGGGGCAGTGCTGGTGGCAGATACTGGGATACATGGTGGGAAAAAGAGAGCTGAGGAGAAGCTGTGTGGAGTGGAAAGGAGGGCTTTCCTTTTAAGTGAGAATTTATTTTAAAGTGAGAATCCTTGTTAAAAAACAAACATCCCTGTGATCACAGGTCTGCAGAGGTCTTTTTACTCTAAGTCTTGTTCCTTAACTCTTGAGTTCTTCTAGGACATTTTACAGGTGTCAGAGGTCAGAGGGCAGATGTCACACAACTACCTGTTTTAGAAAGCACTGGTGTTTTCCATTCTCTCCATGCCAGCACCCATGGGACAGCTCTTCCAGGCCTCCTTACTCGAGTGTTCCCAGCTAAACCTGAGCCATGGGCAATGTTTCAGATTAGTTCCCATAGGAACTCCAACCCTACCGCTCTGCCAGGAGTTTTGATTAAGTTCAGTGTGATTATACGGACCAAACCTTCTGCGGTTCTCTCTCCTCGCTAATTGCAACCTGCTTTGTGGCGGGTGATACTCCGTAAATAACACAGGAAAACACCTGGTGAGCACCAAGGTGCTGATTCATGGCAAATCTCTTGGGCTCAGGCTGGCACTCGCCTGTTCACGTACCCAGAAATTTGCTGATCGCTCTGAAAATGCAGATTATCAAGCTGTTGCATAAGGTTGTCTCCCACCTCAGAGTACTGGAGGGCAACACCTCTATTTATTTAAACTCGTTATATAAGAGGTAAAAAACAAGTAGCAGGCTTCTGGGATCAATAATCACCACCCTATTTATCCCAGGAAAGTTCTTTGTGTTGAAGCCTGAGCCTTTAAAATCAAAAGTAGGGCTCTTACTTTGTTTTCCTTTGAAGTGATTTTAGAAAAATCATAACCCTGGCTTTAAAATAAAAACAAATCCCTTTTCAGTTTCTGAAAGTAGCCATAGCAAGGCTTGAACCTTGTTTGCTTAAGTAAACACGAAACATATATAAAGGATGGAGTTCTGTTCTAGATAGTTAGGACATTTCATCTTCCTTTTATTTCCAACAGAAAAGCTGCTATTTTCATTTATGAAGGCATTGTTTGAGTAGCTTCGCTTCTCTGCCCAGATGTGTTTGAATTCTTTTCCTGTGTGACAGCACTGTAATATTCCCACATAAGCATTGATAAGGCAGAAGTTAATAAATCTCCTTGGTGAAAGATTTTGGTAAATGCTTAACTCTGAGCTGGGAATCGGAACCAGTCACTGAAAACCATGAAGTACGGAAGTTTTATGGCTTAGACCCAGCAGTGAGAGGGGGTTAAGGGGATTTTTGTGCACAACAGTAAAAATATATCTATAAAAACATCCATAATTCCTTGGAAAATCATGGCCAAGTGGCAGAACGTCATAAGAGTTTTAATTACAGGTTAATTATGTGTTCCTTCTCCTTTGCCTTTCTTCTCTTTTGCAGTCTATCATTGAGCTCATGCACCTCAAGTGCAAGTGCCACGGGCTCTCGGGCAGCTGTGAAGTGAAGACCTGCTGGTGGTCCCAGCCAGACTTCAGGGTCATCGGCGACTACCTCAAGGACAAGTACGACAGCGCGTCCGAAATGGTGGTGGAAAAACACCGGGAATCCCGCGGCTGGGTGGAGACCCTCCGGCCCAAATACAACTTCTTCAAGACCCCCACTGAGAAGGACCTGGTTTACTACGAGAACTCACCGAACTTTTGCGAGCCCAACCCTGAGACAGGCTCCTTTGGGACCCGCGACAGGATCTGCAACGTCACTTCCCACGGGATTGACGGTTGCGACCTTTTGTGCTGCGGCCGCGGGCACAACACGAGGACTGAGAAACGGAAAGAGAAGTGTCACTGTATCTTCCACTGGTGCTGCTACGTCCGCTGCCAGGAGTGCATACGAGTCTACGACGTCCACACGTGCAAATAAATCAGGCACAAAACCCTTGGCCCGGGCTCCGAGTGGAGAAATGGATTTTGAGCCTACTTCCTCTGAGGTTGCAGACGTGAGAGAAGTCTACTTTTTTTGATATTAAAAGAATAAAAACTGGACAAAAAAAAAATAAAACAAAAAGGCTAAAACTGGTTGGATAGAATAGGTCTAATGACTTGTGGGCTATCCAGAGGTACATCTGGCAGTCACACAAGTTCTGCCCTGATGCTGATGCCTCCGGAAGGAGAGCAGCTTTTTCCACCAGCCCACAACACCGAGCTGGAAAGAAGAGCAATAGCAAAAGCATGGATTTGCTCTGCTCCCACCCACCTGAAGTGACTCGTGTGATTAAGTGTCCTTTGAAAGACTTGCATCTTCCCAAGCATCTCCTTTTCCCTCAGCCAGGCAGAAGCTGTGCTGAACAGCAGCACTGAGCTTTCTGAGAGATCTCTCTGCAAACTTAAATGGCCAGACTGTGTAATATGAGCAACAGCAGTAAAAGAAATAAAAGCAGATAAATTTAGGATTTTTTTTTTTATAAAGAACATGACTACTTTGCTTTTGCCTTGGAACCAGAGAAGTCTACAAATATTTAACAGAGATGGAGAGTGGGCAAGCTCTTGATGTGAACTTCTTAGCATAGTAGCTTCTGCCAGATTTGACACAGGATCCTGTGACATCTGTAGAAAGAGAAGGAGGGAGAAGAGGAGGGAGAGAAAGAGAGAAAACTGCTGATGACTTCCTGTAAGCACCCTGTTGGCACACAGGTGATGTGCACAGTACGGAAAAGTTCAGTGTCTTGTGTGTGAAGTGAAGAGGACTCTGTGTGTGCATTGAGAAGGACACAGTCCCACAACTGGGAATGCTGCTCCAGCTCTCCAGCCTGGGACATGGCTCAGCCAGTGAGTCTTCCTTGGAAACATGCGGTGCAGTGAGTCTCTGGGGCTGGGCACTCACTCCTGAGCACAGGACATCCATCTCCTCAGCACCCCAGGGAAAGGATGGGAAGGGAAAATGTTCACCCTTCCTGCCTGGTCGAGGAGGTGTGGCACCAGCAGTGGAAAGTGCACTTAGTTCTTCCACTCTCTGCACCTGATGCAGGCTTCCCGGGCACTTGGCAGCAGCCTGAGCCCACAGGTCTGTCGGGAACATGGATCTGAAGGACCCATTGTCACCCATTGATTGACATGAGGGTGACCCAACACGCCGTCACCAGCACACCCCACAAGCCAGAGCAGCCTCAGACTCAAGCCAAACCTTGTTCCACAGCTAATTCCTACAGCCATTCCCACCTGTAAAAGGGGCAAAGATTAAAATGGACAAAACCCAGAGTCTGAACCAGCCCAGAATTTGGGTAAATTTGGACACAGAGCCAAATCCCATCTCTGCTGCTCACCCCTGACTCCCCATCTTTGCATGTTGCTCTGCTTCCAATTCCAGATCAGGATCACAGTTTACAGAAACAAGTCTCACCTCCTTCGTGGACATCAGGACTTCCTTCAGGGTATCAGGCATGAGCTCAGCCCACCACCTTGGTATTTACAGCACTGTAACCCTGCTTGGGTTATCCCTGGTCAATACTGGGATAAATGAGGGGTGAACCAAGCATGGAGTTGCAGCCTGTTTTAGCCCCAGATGCACTTGCCCTGTGTCCTCTTTGCGTTACCCCTGCTTTTGGGTTCCTATCCTGGAAAAAGGACAACAAATGGGTGTTTATTCTGTCTCTTCAGCACAGGAAGGGAAACAGGGCATGAGTTAATTCCTATTTCATGGCAATGTAATCACAGCTATTGGCTGGTTCACTCCTGGAAATCTCTGTGGAGAAATCAGAGTGCTCCTCTCTGCGTGCCAGCCTTTTCCCAGGAACCAAAGGAGGGAGTACGCAGAAGAAGAAGGGAACAAACAGAGCTTAATCCCATCAGAGAGAAAACAGGAGGAAATGATGCCTCCGAGGGCTGGCTCTGAGTCACGGCGTCTCCTGGGACTACTCCTAGGCTGGTGCAGTTTATGCATCACCCATTTGTCTCAGGGCTGTGCCCACGGGCACAAGCAAGATTTGCTTATTGATGGAGGCACTTCTATCAGTGCTTTGCAAAAAAAAAAAAAAAAAAAGCTGCAGTGAAATGAGAGCAGAAGAGAGAGAAGGAGAGAGGAGATCAAGAGAAGCAAAGAAAATATGGGGAGAAAATGAATCTGTGACATTTGTCCATGTAAACACTGCACCCCATCGATGGCCACACACCATGTGGGGAAGGCAACAGGTCACTGAAAACTTAAATAGAGATCAATTAATGGATGCATGACTGATTTTCATAGTGCAGTCTTGGAGAAAAGGAAAACTTAATCATGGGAAACAGAGAAGGAAGCCACTGCAGGGGGAGATTGGACCTATAATCAACATTCAAACACAATCTGTCAAGAAAGGAAATGCTCCAGAAAGCCACATAAGGGGTGGAAGACATTGATAAATTGGAGAAGATGGGATAAGGGAAGATACATCTGATTTACTTAATATGATGCAGTGCAAGCAGCCACAGTGAGAGATGTCAGACATGTCCTACCAGGAACTTCTGTCAATAAATGGTGACACAACAGTGAAAATTCAAATCATTGCAGGCCACAGCCCCTTCAATCCATTGACTTCAGCGGGGTCACACCCACAACTGGTTTTACCCTTAGATTTTTAAGCCAAGTGGTTTCAAACTCCTTCTTTTATACCACCCTAGTGAAGAAATGGGTTGGAGGATTTGGCTTCCATGCACGGGAGCTGGAATCTGGCCCCAGCCCACCCACAGCATGTTCACATCCACCACTTCTGCTTTTGCACCAGAACAAGCCCAGCATCACCAGCAGGTGAAACTTTTTGGGAAGCAAGGGGAAAAAAAATTGAAACTGGGCATTTGCTGAGCAATTGCCTCTAGAGGTGAACAAATTTTGACTGCAACAGTGGGATTTATTTCATCCGGTCTAAGCTATTTATCTAATTTTCTGCTGGGATCAATGGCAAGAAACAAATCCAGGAGCTGATTCATTGTACTTAGGATGGTACCTAGGTTATGTTTGGTTAAGTGCCCTCTGGGTGTATCTCTGACTTCAGCTGCTGAGCTCAGAGCAGACAATGAGCTCTTCCATGGGTCCAGACTGATGATGTGAAATCCACCATGAGTCAAGGAGGTGAAGCTACAACCTGATCATCATCTGAGATGGGCTGGAAGTCGTGCTCCTTCTCTCCAAAATGGGGTCAGGCTTGAACCAGCTCAGTGTCTGGGGACTCCTCCCCCCCATTCAAGGGGATTTTGACGAAGCCTGTGGGTGCTTGTTTGGGTTTGTTATGTAATTAATCACCTCTGTGATGATACAATGTAAGGGGTTGAGCAGCTGCTACTAAAGTCAATGAAAAATGCCTGCGTGAATTCTGTTCATCACCCCAAGGGCACCCGGGGGGTTCCAGTCCTGGGTCTGACTCTGCCCATCCCTGAGGGGGGAAAAGAGCCTGTCAGGGGTCTGGGAGCTGGGCCTGGGAGTGGCTGACCCCAGGGTTTTGGAGAGGGGGTTTGGGCTATTGCTCACTGCTATACATGAATTTGGGAGGTGTCTTTGGAAAACTGAAATCCCTCTCCGCTGCCTACACCAGGTGTCTTGAGTCAGGGCTTCCATTGAACCAGTGAGAAAAATTCAGTCAGTGATGAGTGAGATGCCATCCTTCCCTAAAGGAGATGGTCTGAACACCACCCAGAGCTGCCTTCTATGGGAAAACCATAGGACCTTACTTATGGAAGGGTCTTGGCATTTCACTCAATAATATAAACATCTGGTGACATATTACAGGTGCCCTACAATGTCCTATTGGCGTTCACATGTTGTTTCAATGGCCTAAGACCCACACAGATCATAAATCCCACAGATTTATGATCCACAGATCTCACTGACCCACAAGATCTGGGCAGTCAGAGACCGCTGGTTGTCCAAAATGATCTGAGATGTCTTTGTGTAGGCAATTGAATTGGGCACTTCTCTGGACGTGGTTTTCTGTCAAACCTGTTCCCCCACCTTGGTGGAATGCTCCAGTTTATAATCAAAAGGAAAACATCATTAATTTCCCACAAATGGGAGCTGGCCATCCTCACCTCCGTGCTCCCTGATGTCCTTCACTTCAGTGTCCACTGGTGAGGTTTGTCCTCAGGCAGATGGTTTGTACCAGGGGTGTGTCTGGCAGGACAGGGGAAAAGGGACAAGATGTCACCCAACAAAGTAACAGATGTAAAAAATAAAAGTGAAAAAGGACCTTAATTCCATCCTCTCACATGCTGCTATCCAGCCTCTCCTTTAGCTGAACAGATGGGTCAGATGGGCCCCATCAGTTCCACATCCAGCTTGTTAAAGACAGTGGCGTTACCTGCGAGGGGTGAATTTGGCCTCATCTCTTTTCTTTCTATGAAAGAAATAGAAAGTTTAGGCGTTTCATTGTTTTTTTGGTTTTTTGGGTTTTTTTTTTCCCCCTTGGTTTGGTTTAGTTTTAGAATCTGGGGTCTTCTCTTTCTCTGAGCAAATGAAAATATGGGGAGGGAAGAACATTTTTGTTGCTTGACCCCAGTGTATCTCTCTCAGCTGAGTGTCATACCCAGCACTGCCTGTCTTCTCCAAAGCATTTTGAAATCTCCAAAATTGCTTCCACTCCTTATGGGAAGCTTCACGCGCAGAACTAAAGCAGTTGGGATTTAATTTTTGGAGGGGATTGCAGAGACAACCACACCACAAAATGCAACATGGCACAGCAATCCCTGAGTCAGCACCGACCACGTCAGCCCTGCACTTCTGTCGTCTAAGCTGAGCACTGCAGATTTTCTGTATTAACAAACCTCAGAAAACAATTTCTTCTGCCGCTCAGTCTCAAACATTTTTGATGTTTTCATTGCATTTGGATGTATTGCCACAGAAAAGTCCCTGGATTATGTTACATTTGTCATGTGTGTTCATATTCTTATCACGCCCCCATCCTTAAATTCATATACAGGAGAAACACTCTGAGCTTTGGGTCCCTTTTTTGTTTAGCTTCAAAGATTGGTTTCAGTGCTGAAAATCTGGTGTTTGATGTTTTTGGGGATATTCAGGGTTGCAGCATGAGCACTCTGCAGGAGCTGGGAGTTGTGAATCCGGTCCCAGGATCTGCACTATGGAAATTACTCCAGACTTCCCTTGATGCTTTAACAAAATCCATTTGGGAAGATGAAAACAGGGCCATGAAAGGCACCAAACCCAACTGCCCTGCAGATATCAGCCATTGCTCCATGGGCTGCCCACAGGGAAACAACCCCTGGCTCTTCCAGAGTCCTGCTCCAGGGCTGAGGGGAAGGGATCACGCTGCTGGCAGTGGCAGTGAGGGAGATGTTTGCTCAGATCTGTCATTCCTGAGCTCCAGCAGCTGTTGGGATGAGATGTCAGAGGGTGTTGGATGATGGGAGAGAAGGTGGGCTGGGCAGGACAACACCTCATCTCTTCTTCATACCTATAATTTCCAATTTTCTACCTCCCTCCAAGCTAAATCTTTGCTGCTTTAGTTGTGACTTCTCATTGTGGGAGTATCTCTCTTTTCTAGATTTCCCTGGAAGCAGTGGTGGCATCTGGCTGAATTATTTTATCCATGGGCTTAACCCTTCCATCCTGCTGTTTCCTTCCCTCCTGCTCTACAGCTCCTCACCCCCCAGCTCAGGTCTCCATAAACATCTGTGGGGTGCAGACTCCTCAGTTTGGTGGGAAATGAAGGCTCCTCTGGCCTCCATTTCAAAGAAGGGGTGTTTAGTCCTCATCCCTGCCCCTCCCAGTGTCTTTGTGGGCTTGGGCAACTTCTCTACTCCCACTTTGCTGCATTTTCCAGAGGGGTCTTTGGAATCCTCCACTTTAGAGGAGATTTTTTCTCAAGAACAAGAGGCCAGGAGTTGATTCCCAGGCAGTGGTACCTACAGTGGGATTTGGAATACCAAGTGAGATGCTTAAAGGCAGGTGTCTACCCGTGTGCTAGGTGCCTAAACCCCCATACAAGCCAAATTATGGACTCTATTTGCCTAAACTCAACGTTTAGGGCAGAACTAAATTATTGAAATAGGTGTCTAGAGCCTTCTGGCATGCTCCGGGGTACCCCTCTGGCTCCTAAAAGCCACTCTGGAAGAATGTGGGCTTCCCTTGAATCTCAGGGCATATCTGGCAGACCCATGCAGATGTTTCTCCATCAGAGATAGTGTTTGGATGTCTGACTCCCATGCAGACACAGGCTTGTGTGTGTCTTCATGAGCAGGATCCCTCTCCAGATTCCAAACTCTCTTTAGATTCTCTGAGGTGGAAAACTGGTCATGGTCTCAATTCTCTCCTCACTTAAACCAACAAAAATCAGTTCAAGTGTCTCAAGGGGAGCAGAAGGTGGACCTATTCTGTAAAAATAATTATTTTAATCCACTTCACTGCCCGGCTTGTCATGGCTTTGACCCCAAGGGAGCATCTCTGCTCTTCCTGTTGAGGAGCACATAATGGGAATGGACAGGTCCCACCAGTCATCCATGGGCAAAATGCTGCTCTTAGGTGGACACCACCCAGACAGAGAAAGTTCCTGAAGCCATGAGGGTCTGTTCCACATGATCTCCTCCTCTGTCTCTGTGGACCTTTTCTTACACATGTTCTGCACACCACGGGAGGTCTTGGACAGCCCTGCATGGAAGCAGGGAAAACGTAAGGAGAAGCTTTCCCTGTTTCCCTTTCTTTTCCGAGTTTCTTCTTATTATTTATTAGTATTTATTTATTTCTCTGCATTCATTCCACTCCACCAAAAATCCTGAAGGCAGGCCTGCTACAGACACGGGCTGAGCAAGCAGCTGAGTGTCAACCCATGGTTTTGAGGGATGGCACCGTGGTGTCAGAGCTCCTTCCCAACACTTGCCACCTGCTGCTGCCCCTTGGAAAGCACAAGAGGTCTGAGTCTTTCCAAGTCAGCCTCCCAAAAACTCCAAAAGATTTCTGTATGGGTAAAATCCTCCTGAGTCTCTGGTGTAGTCCTGGTTGTCCCCCTGCCCCTGTCCCCAGCTGGTGGCAGCTCAGCCTTCACCTCCTCATCCCAGTGGGGCTCCACTCCATCAATCCCTTGTGGCATCACTTTTGTCACTCCCAGGACCAAACCTGCCCGAACAAGACCTGTTGTAGCTTTGGACTCTCTGACAAGCCCACCAGCAGTGTGGAAGACATAAAACACAAACCTGTAGCACCCCAGGGGATTCCCCCACGGTACAAAACATGCTTGTCCAGCAGTCAGGGACAAGTATCTTCTTGTGAGTGGGTTTTTTCGCTGTTGCTTTCCCTTCCCACAGACTGTCTGCCTGATTACATCGCCTCCTTCAAAGCTCCATCACTGTCTGTAACCCCTGCCCTCACCCCTGTGTACAGATTGCATGTATGATACAACCTGAAATTCCAAAGCTATTGTACAAAGTAGAGTTGTCACCTTTTTCTTTTTTTTTCTCCTCTCAGTATTTTGTTAAGTCTGATGATTTTTTTATGATTATTTATTTTATGAATAAATGTATATATTAGTAAGAGTATATATTTGCGGAAATAACTCATCGGGACAGTGTTGTTGCTTTGCTGTTGTGCTTGTGACCTCATTGGCTTTTACCCCATTTTCTACTGACAGCACATTAGCAATGTCTTGTAACTGTTTTTTGTTACCAGTTAAGTTTGATAGATGTGTTAACTTTATAATGAAAATTAAAAAAAAAAAAAAAAAAAGCGCATTAATTTTAACCTGCGTTTGGGTGCTTTTTCCCACTGTTCCGTAGTTTTGACTGGATGGAATTTCATATCACGGGCTGAAATTCAGCTGGGGGGAAATTAGAAATAAATATGCTTTCCTCTTGTAGGGCAGGAGTTGTGTGCTTTGGAAGAAGAGATGTCACCTGTGCTGTCACCATTTAACCCATGCACAGCCTCTGTGGGAGGTGACAACACAAATATGAATAAAACAAATCCACTTAAACTGCCACGAGTCCATTTCTCAGCTGAGCAGCACCAGGACAGGGACCCAGCTTCTTCCTCCAGAGCAGTAAAAACCCAACATGGCAAAGGGATGAGTTTTCACAATGTCTCTGGAAGGCCATAAGAAATTTCATGTTGGTTTTGCCAATTCCAATCACTCCTTCCTTCCTTTGTTATTACTTTAGGTTGGGAGCCTCGAACCTCCTCTAAAACCAAGCTTGATGACTTCTTTATAACTGGCAGAGGGATTTAAGCACATCCAGAGTTTTATCCCAATTATTTAAATTCCTGAGCTGGTATAAATCACCTTCTGGAGAAATCCATTTTCTTACAGAAGCTCTAAATGAACACATCTATAAATGCAAAACAGCTTTTCCCTGGGAAGGGAGGTGGGCAGCACACTGGGACACCCCAGACAAAATATCCCCCTCCCAAAAACACCCTCCATGCCTGGCTTTGAACGACACAGGTCAAACACCACAGAGAGCTTTCAGCATTCCGGGCTCAGCATATTTTCCAGAAATAAATGATAAACATTCTTATTAAAGAGCCCTTGAGATAAGCCTATTTGTTAAGCTGTGTTGCCTGCTTCGCCAGGTTTGAGCAAGAGTCTTTTTTTCCCTCCTTTTTTTTTTTTTTAAACCTAAATAGGTAAAACTAAGACACGGGTGGACATCTCAGTTACTGTCAGCTTGCTCATGCTTTTAGCCCCTCCAGACCCTTTTAGGAATGAAAGAAAACAAGGTATTTTTAACTTATTGCTGCCTCATGACCTGGACTTTTCATTATTAGGGAAACTCTTGAAGTTTCCTTTTGTTTTTGTAGAAGAGTTGTTGCCCCACGGGAAGGCAGCACAAACTATGGCCACATTTAGCCATGGCAGTGGACTTTGCTCAAGACAACCTAGGTCACAGAAGTCACCTAAAACTGCTCCACAGCCAAGTGGGAGATATTTGACACCAGAGCCAAGAGTCAAACCTCATCCCCAGGCATCATTTAAGGACTGGTGTGCTGCAGAGAGGTACCAGGTATTGACAAGAGTTGAGAGCTCCATGTTCCTTTGAGAAACACTGCTCTGAACTTAGTGAAACTTGGCCACCAGCAAAAAAAAATAAAAATCATATTAGAATTAGAATTAGAATTAGACTGGTTTGGGTTGGAGGGGACCTTGAAGTTCATCTCATTCCAACCCCTTGCCATGGCAGGGACACCTTCCACCATCCCAGGCTGCTCCAAGCCCCATCCAGCCTGGTGTTGGACACTTCCAGGGATCCAGGGGCAGCCACAGCTTCTCTGGGCACCCTGTGCCAGGGCCTCACCACCCTCACAGGAGAGAATTTCTGCTGTATCTCACTTAAACTCCCCCACCTCAAGTGTGAAGACGCTTTCCATTCTCCTGTCACTACAGTTCCTGAGGAAGAGTCCAAGAGTTTCTTGCAGCTGCTTCAGATCCTGGAAGGTGCTGTGACCTTCTCCCCTCCAGGCTGAACAGCCTCAAATTTCTCAGTCTTTCACCTCAGCACTGACTGAGCTACTCCTCAGCAAACCATGGCCAGGTTCACATTTGTGGTAGCATTTCATCTCCTCTCCTGACTGTTTTTCTGGCACAGGCTTCCCAATCCTGTACAAACAGGGCCTCAAACCAGCCTGGGATGTTCCAGTTGCATAAGAACCATGCAGATTGTTCTGTACCTGAGGTTTTTTGCATCAGTCTGGTAGAAACCCACCACCCCCAATGTGAGTGGTGCCTCCTCAGGTTTAGCTTTTATATTTTTCAGATTCTGTGCTGCTTTAGTGTGTGGGTCTGGGCTTCACATCAGGGCATGGTGAGCTCTCTGCACAGAGCAGGGAGACAAAACAATTCCTGCTCCAGCTGGGCACCAAGGACAAATGATCCAAATCTCAGCCCAAGAGCACAAACCCCGTGGGCTGCAGAGAGAAAAACAAGCAGGATGGGACGGCAGGGGCTGCAGCTGGGATTGGACAATGAACTGCAATGTGCACATGGAGCAGAGCTGAGCCCAGGGAGAGACCCCGGCAGCGCTCGTGCATTTTGGGACCATTTGGGTTCATCTTGGGTGCAGCCCTGGCTGGGCTCTGGTGCTGCCCAAGGTGGATCCATGGAGGAGATCCTTTGAATAAATCCCTGCTTTATTCTTTAGCTCTATCTGATCTCTGTCCTAGGTCAGCCTTCAAAAGGTATCATGAGCAAGGCACCCAAAGCCTCCATGAAGTCACAGCCTTGCCCCACAGGCTTCATGGACTGCAGGGAGTGGGGCTCAGCTCGTGGATTCACTCACCCCAGTGAAGGTGCCCACAGAACCACACACAGGCACGGGGGGCCCTCCAGGCTCTGCCTGTCCTCTGGGAGCTGTTCCAGGAGAACCACGGGTCTGTGTCATGTCTGGGAGCTCCAGGGAGATGTCTCAGATCCCTCAGGATATGTCACCAGGCATTGGACACTTCAGCCAAGTGACTGAGCCCAATTTGCCTGAACTTGAGGTCTGACTTTCAAGTTCCTGTTATTGTTCACAATGAGTTGAGGGATTAATTTCACCATAAGGGCTGAGTGCTGCCTGTACCCCTTTGGAAATCTGGATGTCACATGGATTTGGCACATACAGACCCTCTGGGAGGTCCGTGTCCTTCTGGATTGGCAGGGGGATACCCAGAGGAATTACTGAGATACCACAGATGGGCCAGGACACCTGTGTTCAGTCAGGCACGTGGAAAATCCCATCCCCACTGGCTGTAACAGGAGCTCAGAGCCTTTGAGCACATGCAGGCATCACTTTGCATCCTGCCACCCAAATTAGGATGTCTTAATCTGCAAGTTGAATCCCGCTTGAGCAATCAGTCCAATCCACCATCCTTTGAAGCTGCGAAATCCAGCTGAAAGCAGCTCCTGACCAGCAGCTCACCAGGCCATAAAGAAACACACTGTGACCCAATAAAATCTGAGAGCTTTGCCATCTCACTGCTACCCAGCCTGGCTTTGGAATTTGCTTACTGATGTCTTTTATTTGCAGGTGTGGAAGGGTTTTTTCCCCCCACCATGCAGTCATTTGGAGGCACGCAGCCAGATTTGCATTCCACAGGGCTACAATCCGGTCTGGGATTTGCCTGCGAGTGTCAACAGGTGAAGTGTTCACTAATGAACTTGGTGGTGGTGTTAAGGTGAGGTCAGCTCAGTTCCTCTTCAAGTTGGTTTCGTGCAAGGGCAGCAAGGTTAAGTCACTTTAATGGTGATTTAAAACAGATCAGTGGTCTGGACCTGACCCTCTGAATCCTTGTGCTATTCTTCCTGGTTCAGGAGCATCCCAACACCCTAAATTTCATCCATGCTTTTGTCAGACAGGAGGCACAGCAAGGCTGTGTTGACCACATCTCACTAAGCTCTTGAGCTCTCAGAAATCCACTTGCTCTGTATTTTTTTTTTTCCTGGAATATGTGAGATAATTCTCAATTCTGTGTGTGGGAAAGAGTGGTGGTAGTGAAGAAGTGCCAGCCTGACTACAGTGAGAATTTCTTTCATGCAGGAATCCGGGGAGAGCTTTGAACCTGTTTGTTCTGTCCTAATCAATGCAGCTGGTTTGTGCAGGAAGTGTCTTTCATCCTGGGAATGTCAAGGTCTTTATGGCAGCATATGGAAATCCAGGTCCAAGCCTCCCCTCCCTGTCAGACAAAGACTTGAAGCCCTGGCTGAGTCACCAGGGACTGATAACTCCAGCCTGGTCTTGAGCAACCCGGCTGGAATTCCAGTTTCAACAAACTGCTGCTTTCCAGAGGACAAATGCTTCCTCTGGAATTTCTGTTCCTCAAGCTGCTCCTTCACAGGAAACACACCCAGATTCCAGGGGCTATCAAAAATAAAGAAGCAACTTGGGTCCTACTTATTTTTCAGACCCAGTGTCACAGAAGGGACCACGTGGGAGACTTTGTTTAATCAGGATGACAATGGGGGAGTTTTTCGACAAAGAATTGTCACTGTGAGTGCAGAATGTGATGAGACACAGCCCCTTCAAGGACCTACAGATGGTTTCACCTTCCACATTGCTGTGCCAGGTCTTTGCAGGGGATTTCTCTCTGCTGTGCCAGGTCTTTGCAGAGGATTTCTCTCTGTTGTGCTTTCCTCAGTGTCCATTGGGACAACGCGGTGTCTCGATGAAGTGGAGAGGGCAGGACAAGTAAATAGTCCTGAAGTGGGTCAGGGAAGGACTTTGGCTGATATTGAACAGCTAAATCAATAAGGAAACTTGTTCCTGGTCCAGCCATGGAGTGGGAACACCACCCTCCAAGCACCACAGTCACACAGGAGGAGTTTGGCACGCTGAGGGCTGGCAAGGAGCTAACCTTTAGGCTTGTTAATGAATGATAATTGAGTGGTCCTCAAGAGCTCTAAATAAGTTCCCCAGCTCCCAGCTGTTGTTTCAGGCTGGCAGGGGCTGCTGGGCACACCTTGCCTTAGCAGCAGATGTTGTTCCTGCTGGGGGAAGGTTACTCATTAAAAGGCAGCAGACACTCCAAACACAGAATAAAATGTGACCAAAGGACTGGCTGTGCAACTCGGATGGATTAGTTTCCCTCCCCTTTAATTAGGACGTTTTGATAGCTGGGGAGCACAATGAGATCCAGGTGTCATTGTTTCTATCATGGCCTCAATCACAATGATAATCCTTGTTTTGTGGTGGTGCCTCTGGGCTCATCACCATCCCAAGACCATCCCTTGTGTGCTGGGTGATGCCCAAACACAGCACAGGGAGGTGGACCCTGTCCTAAAGATCTTCCAGGCCCAGAGATCTGGTTTTGGCTATCTCTGTTTCCATCCACAGTGATGCTGATAAATAAAACCAGCTCTCAACCATTGCCGTGGGCTGCCTGAGCCATTTGTCTGTAAAAACAGCTGTACCCAAGGAGGTCACACAGCTCTGCTTGTCAAGCAGATGCCTTGCAAATCATCTACATGCAGAAAAACATCATATTATTAACAGCACAATGGTTAACTAGAGAAAAGGCAGGTCCACCTTTCACCATCATTTATCAAACCTGTAATGTCAAGGAAATTACTTTTTTTCCCTTGTGGCTTGCAATTAGTACAAGCCAATAAAAAACTTAACGTTCTGCTAGCTCATCAAGCAGGTGGTTAGAGCTTGCTGGCATGAAGAAGGTGGGAACTGCTCTGTAAGCACAGGTTACGTGGTGCAAGCTGGCATAATCCACCAAAGAAATCCTTGGGGCAGCCAGGCTTTGGGACACAATAGTGCTGAGAGGTGAGTGTGGATCAAATACCCACAATTTCTCATAATATTACACCCAGGAGACATCCACTGTAATTAGGGTGAGAACAACAGAGAGGAGGTTTTCTGCTCATGAGGTTTGATGGTAGAAATCTCTGCCACAGGGAGCTGTAGGTATTTAAATTTGTGTGGATTTAAGAAGCAACTGGGCAGAGTTCACCAAAGAAAGACACGTGAGGAGTTTTTATACTGAAAGACTCAAGTCTTCCATGGGAAATCCCAGCTGGGGGTTGCTGGGAGTTGAGTGGAATTGTCACCCTGGGTTTGTCCTCTTCTCCTGCTCTTCCCCTACACTTGGCATGTGTCAGAAACAGGAGATGAGACCTACACAGCCTGATCCATGATCATAAATCCATGGACATAAATGTCCATGAAACAGATCCATGAGAGACTACTGTTCCTTCAACTCTTCAGGGTGGAATGACTTTTAGAAAAAAGGTGATTTCTTCTCCCAGTCTGACTGAAAAAAATTAAGACAGTGGTCATTCCACCTGACTTTAAAAATATTAAAAACCTGAAAATCTGTACAGCCAAGGAGAGAGCGGGATATGTCCAGCTCCAAGTGATTTGCATGACCAACCCTGGGTGTCTGTTTTAAGAGATGAATCTTCCCCTCGGGGTGACTCTCCTCTCCCTTGACCACAAAACAAGCCTGGGCTGACTAACTTGGACCTGGGCATCTCACTTTTAGAGGTGTAAATTAGGGCTGATGAAACCTTCCCAAAATTGCATGCCTCACCTCAGATTTGCAGGATTCTCAATTGTGAAGTGGAACTTGGAAAAAGTATCCAAAAAAAGGGATAAAACACCAAAGAAAATGTACATATGTTTCAGAAGTGTTTTATGTGGGTTAAATAAATTTTGGTATCAAAATTTCCCTTGAACATGTCAGCTCCTGACCCAAAAACAGCTCTTCCTGAGAAGTCTACAAACCTTTCCATAAGAATGAAAACCTTTTGATAATCACAGGACCTGAAGAGTAAAGGCCACTTCTAACTAGGGAGAAACTTGTAGCTGAAGACACCAAAACAAATCCCATTCTTGACCAAAAAATGCCCTCAATGTTTGCCCAGACCATGAAATAATAAATCCTTAATGGCATTAATCTGAACAGCTGCTGAAGAAGCACAAAAGCTTTGAGTTGAGTCAGCAGGATTTCAACTCTGTGGCTGCAAGGAAGATTCAGACCTTGGAGGTGTTCAAACCCAGCCTCACCTTGCTAAATCTTTCCCAGTGTGCCAGTGGTGGAGGGTGGGCTCCTCCTCCAGATCCAAAGTCATCAGAGCTGTCATCTTTCACTTGCACAAGGATTTCTGTTGGATTTTTCTGTTGGATTCAGGAGCTGGCTGTAAATCCAAGCTGGGGGTGATTTTGAAGAGTAAATTTAAGGGTCTGTAAGTCCACAAGCTCTACAAACTCAGTTCATACTGCTGTTTTTAAAGAAAAATATGGATTTTCCATGGGAAAGGCGAGGAAATTTGGGACATTTCATTCCTAACCTGCTGCAGACTGACCACCAAGCAGAATTAAATGATCATTCCCACTGGGAAATTATTTGTGAGGACAGAGGAACTTGCACTTATTCCAGGTCCATGACCTCTTAGTTTCAGGAATGTGCAATTCTGTATGAAACTCCCCATTTGTTGGGAATGTTCTGAAGTGTCCAGATCACACAGTGGTCTTTAAACTTCTCAATACAAATAGAAAGTAAAAGTTGCCTCAGACTTTGGATAGTTTGAATCTTGGATATCTGAAGGGTGAAAAGCTTGGAAGTCAGCAGTTTGGAGAAACAGTGGAGACTGGAACTGAATCTTCTCTTGGTGTGTTCTCCATCCTCTAAATTCATGGTTGGATATTCTTTGGGGACTCCACTCCATCTGGGACACTCCTCACTTTGAAATCCCTTCATTAAAGGACATCTCTTCCTTAATTCTCCTCTGCCTTCCAAATTGACCTCATTAGCACCAATCTTTCAGCAGTGCCGCCATGGGCCAAAAGAGCTCCAGAGACAATTTATTCCAGCCTCCTCAACCCATGGAGATGCCTCAAAACCCACCCTTGGAGCAGAGTACCCACCGAGGCGGTGAAAAACCAATTCCAAGCATCTGGTTTAGCGAAGACAAGAGTGCAAAGCTATAAATAAGCATTTTTTCCATATGACTTGACTTCCATTTTTGCCCTCCTTGTTCACCAGGGCAGCACGGAGAGACATCTGGTGGCTGAATGATTTCCTGCAAGCAAATTGCAGGAAATGTGTGTTTGGGGAGGTGTTTTTGGAAGGGGGATGTCTCAAGATGTCCCTTAAGAGATGTGACACCACTGAGTTCACCTGAAGCACCATCATGTGCTGCCACATCTCCCTCTTCCATAGCAAACCTTCCATCTGTTCTTTGGGGCAAAAAATGTACCAAAATGTGTCTGTTGAGACAATGGATCTCTTCTTGTTGCCTCAAATGTTGGATTGTACTGTCAACAGCCTGTTATGTCTCATCCCAGTCCTCTCTCATTTCAGCTCAGAGGACATCCAAAGGGTGATGGTCAATCCCATCTTGATTTGGCCTTTTCTAAATAAAATATTGGGAAAAAAGGAAGGTTTTTCACCCACTAGGCATCAAAAGAAGCCCTTCTGCACTTGGCAGCAGAGGTCCAAGTGGGGCAGAGGGTTGGTTCATCCCTGCAGTCCTCCAAGACAAAATCTGGCTGAGGAGAAGAGCAGCACTAAAACCAGGATCTGGAATTTAATCCTGCAGAGGCACTCTCAATAATTCCTCCAAATTCACCACTTTCATGACATGAAACCTTCTCAAGAACTTCAGGTGTTAGAGCCAGGGCATTGATGTCTCCACCCAGACACATCTTTGCTGGTTGTAAATCCCTCCAGACTCTAAACCCAAAGAGTCACCAGCACAGGGACTTGACCTGGAATTTTCCTCTGAGAGGATGAAAAAATAGGGAAGAAAAAGTGACCCAAATGAGCTTTGTTCTGCACTGTTGCCCCACATTGTGTTGTTTTCCCATTGTTTCTGGCACACCAAGATCTGAAGTGCAGTTCCATTATCCCTATTTTTTTTTTTTCTGGGATTTGCTGAGATACCTGGATTTTCAGTGGCTGTTGTAGGCTGTAAAGTGCCCATCACCAAAGGTGCTTCCATAGAGACAGAGGCTCTTTGCTCCTTTATGTTGGACAAGGTTTTTAGATCAACATTTCCGCGGTCAATTTTGGCATCAACCACCCACCAGTGACAACAAACCTCCATTCCTTCCCACCACTATTCCTTTTGATAACAAATCATGGTCAGGGACAGTTTCCACTAACCCAGGTTGCTCCAGGCCCTGTCCAGCCTGCTCTGGGGCACTTCCAGGGATGGACAGCCACAGCCTCAGCTGTGTGACCACAGCACTCACCTCAGGTTCTTTAACATATGTCTATCCACATCTTCTCTGTGATGGAGCAGAGGCTGCTCACCTTTATTTTACAAGTGAGGAGCAGAAGCACAAAGAAATGAGGATATTATATGTTTCACTTGGTTTTGGTCTCCTAAAGTTGAGGATTTTAGTCTCTTTCTGCCTTCTGGAGAGGCAGCTGGAGATGTCTCATTCTGCAAAAGCTGCTGAAGTGAGGCTGAGGTGCCACACCAGGAATTACAGTCTTGCTCTACCCCCAACATGGATGGGGTAAATCCCTTTCCAGACAATCAGACCTCTCTAATTAATTGCAGAAAGTGAAATACTACCTTGGATTACACATAAAATTTTGGTAAACAGTGTGAAATGAGTCCCACAGCAAATAATTCACCCAGTGTTGCACTTGCACCACAGGGATTGAATCCCCCCATTCCAAGGGCCAGCCCAACCCTTGTAAAATGCTTTTTGCCAATATTTGATCAACATATTGGGTCTTGCAACACACTGGACTTGCAGCCCGTGCTCTCCAGAGCCATCCATCCATATCCTTAGGGATTGTACAAATGATTGCAGCAGGAAAAGGCCCCTGAGGTTCATTCTGAGCATAACTTGATGAGATAAGACTCAGCCTACGTCACAGATGGGAGGCTGCAAACCCTTCACCACCACAGGGCACAATCTAATCTAACGACTTCGTTTGTCTGATCTCTCCTAATTTTTGCTAATCTAGATGAGAAGAAGATCTTGTGTAGCCAGAAGCACATTTCTCTGTTCTGGTCATATCAGATGACCCAATAAAAGATATTTCCCCTCTCCACAAATTCTTGAGTGGCCTTAATCCATTGCAGGTTTGATTTTTTTCCCCTGCATTTTTGGAGCATCTTTCAGTACAAGATCAGGGGCTGGACCAATTTCCCTAATAATACTTGACTGGAGGGAACATCCTCACACTTTCCCCCCCCAAAAAAAGCTAAGATTATTTATTTTCCATGAACCCATGCAGACATCTCTCCTCTGGGGCAGTAGATATGGAGACCCTGTGGCTCAGAGGTGCTGCCTGAACATGTGCTGTTTGTTTTTATCATTCCCCATGGGCCATACACAGTTAAAAATCCAAAATCAGCACCTCCACCATGGACAGGATGGATATTTCTGCAGGCAGGTCAGTGCCAAGCAGTGGGGGCCAGTTTCCCTGTAGATCCAAAAGGCTTAAAAGCATTTTAAATCCAGGGCAGAACATGCTCATGGAGGGAACCGAGCCACACAAAAGACAATGCTTGGCAAGAGGCAACGGTGTGGGGGAACTCATGAGAAGGTGGCAATTTCTGAGAAGCCCAGGTACACCACTGAACTCAGGTGCACAGATTTTGTCCACAGGTGACCCTCTGGCATCTTAAATGTTTATCTCAGGGACTGCAACAGCTTTTGTCTGAGGGGTTCTCACCCTGAGAACTCAACCTGTACCTGATCTGAGCTGGCAGGGTGAGTCCCACCTCCCGTCTGAGAAGAGAGGTCACCTGCAGGAGGATTTGTTTCATCACCACTCTCGCAGTTCTAGATTAAGCTCTGAATTTTGGCTCCCTTTCTAATCAAAGAGGGGTAAAACTTATTATACAAGGCAATTCTTCCACCCAAAGATACCTGAAACAGCTAAGATCCTTGTGGAGGAGCCTCTCACCCCATTATCTGGTGAGAGAGACAAGGTGGGCAGCCCCTGCTGGACAAGGTATTTTAGTAAAATACATTTTAAGGAAGAATACTCTATTTTTCGCACATGATGCTGCAGGAAAGACCATGACCTGACCACAGTATTAATGTGGCCTTATCACATCTGACCCTCTTTGTGTCAGATATCTCTGCACGTTGCCCTGTGCTGTTCTACCCATGACGTGTTTTAGTTGCAAAACAGCAAGCGCTTTCCTCAGAGGGGTAATTCATCTGGAATAAAATCTCTTTCCTCTGGAATAGTGACACCACAGAAAGCTAATTCCAAAATAGCTATTCTGGTCACATTTGCCATGAAGACAAGTCCTAAGGAGATGTAAAACTGGCACCACAGACCTCGGCGTCGTGTCCCCTGTAGAGAATTTCTCAAAGAATCCCTATTGTCCTGCTTGCCTCTGACTGAGAGGTGACAAAACCAAGGAGCTGAGGGGAGCACAGAAAGGAAAAGCTCTGCTGCCTCGAGTATTCCATGTTGCATGGGAAATCTGGGCTCTTTTCTGGCAAATGTATTTTAATTACCTCCTTTTGTTTACAGCGCCGTTTCGTGTAGCGCTGCCCTTGCCAAGCAGCCCAACAACTTCTCCAGGCATTTCTCTGCCAAAATCACCAGCTCTGTTTAAACATCGTGACACCTTAGAAATAATTCATGCTGGATCCATTCAACTTCTTTTCTGAGTTTTGATTCCTCACGGGGATGTTTCTCCAACCTGGTTCTGAGTGCTAAAAATCCAGGGAAGAGGTTCCATTTCCTTTCAGCTCATTTATCACATGGCTGAGAATGTAAACTCAAGAAAAAGTCCAGATATATAAAAGGTCTGCAGTTGAATCAGAAAGTGCCATAAGCAAGAAAAAAATCAGGCAAAAAGTAGGAATAATTCAACAGGCAAACAAAGTTATGCACAAAAATAAATGAAAATCGGATTTGTTCATCCTGATGCCGATATAGGTAGGGGAGACACCTTTAATAATTCTTGTCCAGTGAACAATTCTTGTCCAGTGAGTCTTGGAATGAAGCTATTAAACTTTTCTAAGGTTACTTAAAGCCTTTTTTACATTTCAAAGAGATTTAAAAATGCTATCAGTTTTAATGATAGCATTTAATGACTATCCTTTAATGACTGTCTAATAATGGTGACATTAAGACTTGTAGCCAAAGAAAAAAATCATCTGGCAAATTCTCTTTGCCAAATTGTCATCTTTAGCCAGAGTCTACATCAGCAGGGGAAGCAGTCAGAGGCTCAGTGCAAGGGGAACACCCTGGGGTATAATTGATTCCAGGGAAATTCAGGAGCCATCCGAAACAAGAACCATATTTTTGTGAATGAACAGATTAATAATTTCTTATTATTTACTTATTTACTCATGAGCTACCCACAAATGAAAAAGAAAGAGGAAGATTTGTGACTGCCAAGGGTTTATTACTGTCCTTGTTACTATATTCTGTTTATCCAGGATGGTCCTTGTGCCTGAGTAGCTCTGCTGGGTTTAGTAGGAACCTTGCATGAGCAAGGTTCACCTGTGGCAAGGCAGCCCAAAAAACCTCTGATCCTCCAGCTCTCTCCAGGCAGGCACCTTTCATTTTTAAATTGTTAATAAAGGGACGTGTGCACCACCGACAGCCACCACCCACCTGTTTAACAAACTGAGCTGTGAAATTGGATCCTTCCCATTTAGCCTGGCTGTGCCTTTGATGCAGTTCCAGAGCTTAGGTTGCCTTATTTGCCTTTAATTTCTAATCCAGGCTTATAGCCAAGTTTAGGACACACTGTCTCTTGTGTTACAGCATCTTCAGCATGGGCTGTGGCAGGTCCGTGAGATCCTACAGCTCCAGAAGAACTCTCATGGATCAACCAAAATCCCCCTGAACTGCAAAATTCATCTCCAAGAGCAGACCAAAGAGGACAGTTAGACATGACCACAGAGACAGGGCACCTTGAGGAGGATTCCTGTGATTCTCCTTGTCTGATCTCCAAGCTTGTGATGAGGAAAGCTGAGTGTCACCAGGATGAGAAATGTCCTTGAGAAGGTTTTTCTCTGTGGCATTCACATTCTTTGGAAAAATCCCATTGCTCAGGATTTTCCTCCTGGGAAGCTGAGAAGCCTCAGAGAAAAAGGAAAACAATTTTTATCTCATTTGCTTCTCCTGTGTTTTGCTCCTTTGGAATGTGGTTGGAGATTGTTTACCCACAGGTGACTGTTTCACTGGTTTTTGCTGCGAGTTGTTTTCACTCTTTGGCCAACAAGTGCCAAGCTGTGTTAGGACTCCAGAGTCATGAGATTCATTATTATCTTTTTAGCCTTCTGTAAGTATCCAGTCTGTATCCTTTAGTATAGTTTAGTTTAGTATTCTTTAATATAATATAGTATCATAAAATAATGAATTAGCCTTCAAGAACATGGAGTCAGGTTCATCATTCCTTCCTGCCACAGGGCACCCTGCAAATACAATATTTCTCCAACAAACACCCCCAGTCAACCCTGCTTAGCCCCTTCCAGGTGTCCAGCAAAGGGTGCTGGGGAGTGGCTGTGGGGTCAGGTGTGGGAATCACAGCATTAAAGTCATGGAGGGCCCAATGGATAATGCTGAGCTTTCTCTCCTCAGGATGTGGTGTTGTGTTCAGTGAGGGATAGGTGACATTCCTGAATGGGTGGAGAAGGATCCAGGACAGCAGAGTAAGGTGGTGAGGTTTGACTAACGAGGAAAAGGCGTGTGAGGCCATGAGCTAATGTCTGAGGGATCTCTAGGGTAGGATTTCTTAGAAGAAGATCTTCTTATCACCTGCTCTGAAAGATCCGAGGATGTTTTTACACTTGAAAAGGGCCAGGAGCAACATTACACAAAGGTGGTTCAAGTGTTTTTCTGGGACATTCCCCCATGACCTCAGACAGAAAGCACGATGATGCTCTCTCCTTCCTCGGAGCAGACTGAAGAGGAAACATCCTGAGGTGGGATGGGGAGCAAACACCTTGTCCAGAGGAAGATAATCACCATCTTCTCTGTGTCTGGCTCATCACAGACATGTCAGTGTCTTGGGCTGCAGTGTAACACCACCTACACTGGGCTGACTCACTGCTGAGATCCCTCAGCACCAGCAGGGTGCTGCAGCTCATCCTTCCTTCATCTCCCTCCACTGTAGGTGATTCAAGCAAGCAGGGGTGGACTTGTCCTCTCAACAAGTGCCAGGAGAACCACAAAAAGTCCCCTCCCAAGCCAGCATTATGCCAGGGGTACGGAGACAGCTCTATCCCTAGGAGCGCACACAGAAGAGACTCAGCTCCAGAAAATGCAACGCCTCCCTCCACCCAGCTGGCACCTCCCTGGGTCCCTGAGCCTTTCCCCCAGTTTAGAACATCTCAGGCTTCCTTACTGAACTTGGCTGAGCTCTAAAAACATGAATAAGCTTCCCCTGTCTGAAAGCCAACTGGCGAGGCTGGCTTGGATGGGACCCTCCATTTGTGACAGGGAAAACACAGGAGCTGTCCCCCTTGTTCAGCTGCTGGGGACAGAAGGACAGAAGGTCTGTTTGCAACAGTTTGTGACTGTCCAGTTTTTGACATGGGTTTGTGACATTGTCCAGTTTGTGACATTGTCCAGTTTGTGACATGGATTTGTGACGTTGTCCAGTTTGTGACACAGGTTTGTGATGCTGTCCAATTTGTGACACTGTCCAGTTTGTGACGCTCTCCAGTTTGTGACACGGGTTTGTGACACTGTCCAGTCTGTGACCTGAGTTTGTGACATGGGTTTGTGACACTGTCCAGTTTGTGACACAGGTTTGTGACACTGTCCAATTTGTGACGCTCTCCAGTTTGTGACACGGGTTTGTAACACTGTCCAGTCTGTGACACTGTCCAGTTTGTGATGCTGTCCAATCTGTGACACTGTCCCGTTTGTGATGCTGTCCAGTCTGTGACACAGGACACCCAATCCCTCCCAGCCCCAAACACACAGCAGTGGCCCCAAACCTCCCCCACTCACCGAGGTGACCTAGGTCTGTTGTCAGGAGGTTAGAGCAGAGCAAAGCTGAGGGAGAATATCCTGATTAGAAGGATGTCCCACAATGGAACAGGAATACCCTTCTGTCCCTTAATTTTCACCCCAGCCCCTGATACTGGGCTTTCTATCAATGCCATAACTCAGAGGGTCATGGGCTCATCCAGTTTAAGTCCAGCTTAACTCTGATGCCATCAGCTTTACACCAGGAGAAGATCTGGCATCATGCTTTGTCACCCCAACCCTGGTGCTGAATTCTCGGAATGGAGAGGTTTTGTTTTGATAATTTAATCTTTTCCCTCTTTTCCTGGTTCTGCTCCATTCCTGAGAAAGCCTGGAAAGGTGGCAGCACTTTGTTGCCCAAAAAAAGGAGCTGTGACCATGGGCTTCTATCCCCCAGGAGAGCTGGGCTGCTCCACACACCCCACACCCAGTTCCTCTGGAAGCTGAGTTCCATAGCCATGCTGTGTCCAGCAGCTTTTCCTCCCATCCCCGAGACAATGCCACTCCTCAGTGCATTCAGGATTGGTGTGTGCAGTGGAAAAATAGCCCAGAAAAGGGATGGATCACACAGGAAAAGCTACTTAGTCCCTAAATAAAAGAGGAGAGTGATTAAACTGCTTGTCTGTATCTTCCCTGATGGGTTGAGGATGGACAGACAGACAGGCAGACATTTCCTTGCAGATCTTTAATGCCATTGCAATATGCTAATTAAATACTTCTCTAAATTTAAAATGTATTGACATTTAAAAACATGACGCATTTTACAACCAGCCCTCTGAACGACACACTAATGATTTATTAACTGCTTCTAAATGTTGAAAATAGAAGCTTGAAAGAAAACGTTTCCCTTTCCTCTTCCCTTTTCTGGTGGCAACTGTTAATAAAGGATTTAATCACCCTTTTACATCCTGTTTAAAAAAGAAGGGGCTTTCCTGATAACAGATGCCCCTCTGGCCAACTGGCAAGGAAAAGGGGAATGTATGAGGGATATAAATGTATTTCAGAGGACAGCCAACAAAAAGAGGGAGAGGGGGAGAGAGAAAGAGAGGGAGGAAGAGGAGGAGGAGAAGGGGGGAAGGAATAAAAAAAAAAAAAAAAAAGAACCTGAAAGGATTAGAAATTAAAAAGAAGGTATTTTGTGCTGAGCTAAATATTATTTTGTTTCCATTGAAAGGGTTAAGAAAACAAAGACAGAGTTGACAATTTCTCCCGACTGGAAGCTGGGAATGGCCCACGGTGGCACAATGCTATTATTCTTGCATGGGCCCATTCTCACTGGATTTTCCACAAAATCTTTAATAATTTGATTCTTTTCAGCCTCAGCAGCCAGCTGAGCTCTTTAAGAAACAGTAACAAAAACCCAGAGAAAAACCCACTACTGAGAGGGGAGCTTTGGCGGAGAGCTGAGCTGAAGCCGATTAGTTTGGCCTGAATAGAGCCAGCCGGGTCCTCCAGCTCCTGCTCAGCCTGGAGCCCTCTGTCTCATTCATTGCAGTACAATATCACCACCAGAGCCCGGGCCTAGACACTAAATTACACTATTATAAAACTAGATTGATACACAAACTTTCCCTCCCAGGCTGAGTAGGGCACTTTTTTTTTTTTATTATTCCAACAATTTTTTTCTTTTTGGGTTTTTTTTTGGATTTTTTTTTTTTTAATTTTTTTGTGATGGGGGGCAAGCTCGGGGTCTATTCAGGGGTTTTGAAGTATGGCCATTCATATCGAGCATATCAATTCTTAATGGTGCCACACACACAAGCTGCAAGCACGGGGGCACGGCCGGGGGGAGGGCGGCTGCAGCCCGGCCGAGCCTGGCGGGGGTTTTGTCGGGGTTATCTCCCCCAAGACCCAGCAGGGCAGGAGCCTTTCATCGGCCTCAGGCAGCTCGCATTGTCTCCTGGAATTCACATGGGGACAGGGATGGCGCTGAGTGGGAAAAGCAGAGGTTGGAGCCCGGCCTGAGCATCCCTGGGTGTCACCTGTCCCCACCTTGGGTGGGTGATGTTTCTAAGTGAGCATTTTTGGGGGGTGAAGAGAGAGAAATAAACATCCCCATGTCGCCTTTAGGGAACCCTTCTTTCATTTTGAAACGGGTTTGGCCGCATGATCCCCAAAATCAGAGATTTTGCAAGGTTGGCTCCGGGTCCTTAAACCACAGCAAACCTCAGCAGCTCAGGGTGGTTAAAATCTGATTAGATTACACAGCATGTTCCTACAGCTACAAACCTTCCCACAGCTGGATTTGGGGTGTTTTTAAACCCTCGAGAAGTACTAAATCCTTCTCCAGGAGAGGCAAGGGTCCTCAGCATTGCCACCTCCTTCAGCCTGCAGGGAAACTCCTCTTTGTAACAAGTTGCTCATTTCGGGCTCTAAAACACTAAATTGGGAATTCCACTTTGGGAAGGAGCAAGCTGGAAGTGGGGAGGGGAGGGAAAAGAAGGGATTTTTATACATTTTATGGAAAACATCCTACATCTGTACATCCCCATCCCACACACCCTCATCCTCATGAGCAGGATGCAAAACACCATCTGAACATACAAGGCATAAGGATGTCCATGGAAAGCTCTCCATAATCCTCTTTTTTTTAAATTTTCCAGTGTGTTTTTGGGTGAGGGCTGCATGTCTCCATGAATCCTTCTGATTAATCTTTCCCTGGAATTTATCTACCTTAATCCCTGCCTAGTTGTTTGGTTGTTTTTTTCTTTTTCCCTTGCCCTTGCTGCAATTATTTCTATTAAAGAAGGTACTATTAAAAAAGGAGGAAATACAGGGTTTTGCTTATTTTTCCTAGGAAAAATGCATGGAAAAAAATTAATCCTCTATTTCCTTGCCTGTGCTGGCACTCGTGGAATTTATTTTCCCCAATTTTTCGCTTTCTTTTCTCAAAGCCACATCCATCAATGAAAACAATCTCCCCCTCCTCTGCCTCCAAACCTCAGGCTCCCCAAATGCTCTGAATATATTAAAAGCAACACAAAAAGAGCAGCAACCCAACATGCAAATTAAAGTAAAACTTACTCTCCACAAGGGGGAAATAAACAAATAAACAAAACCCCCACAGCTTATATCTCCACAAAGAGGAGAAATTAAAGGAGATTTAACAGTTGGAGGAATTTGGACTCTTGTCAATAGTTTTTCTGAATGGGATCTGCTCCATGACATCAGCACCAATTCCTATATTGTCTGGAGGAGAGAGAGAGTTTTTCCCAAATCATTCATTAACTGGAAAGTGTTCGGAGTACTTCCCACTTTGAATATTCTGGATATTGTGGGTAAAAAAAATCAAGAAAATGAATTTTGGCTATCATCAATGCCATCTTCATCATTCCAAAATGTTGATGGGGCACACTGGGCACACGGCTGCAGCAGGTTTGGAACCCCCTAATTAAGACAGCACAATTAAGAAATGACACAGCTCATGGTTTGCTCCCCACTGTCTTTTTTTATTGTGTGTGTTGTCCTGAGTGTGGCTGTGGGGAGGGTTTCTCATGTGAATTGGGTGTGCTGCATGGCCCGGGTGCCTGGGAGTGATATGGAAAACCCAATTAGGGCAGGAGAAATAATTAGCATTGCAGCACATGGAGGAATGACCCTAAAACATCTGAAAGCTGCGGCTGCTTGCAGAGAGAAACAAAAGAGCCCGAGAAGAGAAGAAAGCAGCAATTAGAAAGGAGAGAATGAGCTGGGGTGTTGAACCACAGATCTGTAAATGGACACAAATTGTGCTGATTTTCCCTTTTTTTTCCCCCCTGCTTTCCTCTCAGGGACGGTAGCTTCAGGAAAAGTCATTTAGGCAGGATTATATCAGAAGTAAAATCCAACTGCCAGGATCCAATCTCTGCATTTTAAGGCTGCTGAATGTTCTTGGATTTTCATAAATTAATTCTAATATTCGCCAAGATCAATGGAATAGATGTCTGGGAAGCAGCCAGGTATTTTTCCTTCTGTGCCATATTTATCGGGCACAGCACGACTGCAAATTTCTTCTCAAAATCCTTCTCGACATTTCAACAACTCCACAGCTTCAGGACTAAAATGATTCCTGGCAAAAAGAGGCAGAGGAAGTGGTGGCTGAGAAGTGGCTCAGCAGCTGTTTGGCAGCAGCACCAGCTCCCAACAGCATCAATCAACAGGGCTGGCTCCAGGTCAGGGGCACGAGGCAGCTCCCTGCTCCCAGATTTTGTTGATCAAAAATCTCACCCTGACTCCAAAACCAGCTGTGTCATCCTCTGGCAGTGGAGCCAACAGCAGCAGACTGGTGGTTTGCTGAATAGGTAGGGTAGGTATGCCAAAAGACTCCAAAACAGGACGAAAACACCTAAATCTTGTTATTTATGGACATCCCTGCCATAATCTGGTGCCCATGGGGAAATTAATGACAAAATTCTGTGAAAACCCAGAGCACTGGGAATATTTCTGTGTCTGCTCTGGAATGCCCTGACCCCCAGGGCAGCACTGACTCTGACCCTCATGCAGGGAGAAAGTTTTCTGGACTTCAAGATAGACCAGAATCCACAAAAGTGTGAAATAGATTATAGAGAGCAGTGTAGGTGTGTCACTTGGGGAGAAATTTAGGGTTTTGGGATTTTTAGTATGTTGTGGATGGAGGGCACAGGGAGCTGTCCTGGGTTTCTTCTTCATGCTGCTTCTTCCTTCTTCTTCATGGGTTTGGGTGGCATTTTGTAACTGGGCAGAAAAGTTCACAGTGGGGGCTCTTTGGGATCAGTTATTGGGTTAAAAGGGAAAATAATCTAGGTGTCAGTTCTTAATTGGATAGTTTAGTCTTAAAAGACCTTGGAACAAGAGATTGTAGCCATTTTGTGCCTTGTTGGTGAAATACTGCAGAACTCATGGCTGTGAGACTGTTTTATTGATAAGAAATTAAATAAACACCTGAGTGTGAACAGGAAATACTGCCTCAAGTGCCTTCAGTCCAGACCCAGAGAAACCAACAACTGGGACCACCACAAAACTCTTCTTCTGCTGCCAAAATATCCGTGGGCCAGCAGGTCCCAAACCGACTCCAGGCTCACCTGGGGAGAGCCATGGTGGGAATCAATGAGGAGCACAAACTGGGAATGACAGAAACCAAAGGGTTTCACGCTCCAAGGAAAATGGGATTTTCCATTCCAGCAATGGGGGACCATGGACAGCCAGGCTGGCAGGCAGGAATGTGTCCTGCTGCCCAGTGCCCCACCCTGGGACACCCAATTCCCCTGGCAGGGCACGGTGGTGGCCACTTGGGCAAGTGCCCTGCCAGGGAATGAGGGGTCATTGTGGCTCAGGCCTGGACTGTGTGTCTGTGTCATTCCAAATGGCTCAGCCACCTCAGGTCCCCTCCCCAGGCACTGCCATCCCTCTGGAATATCCCACAGCAGCAAGGAAATCCAGGAGTTTGGAGATGCTGCCATGCCAAGCCGGCTGTTTGCGTTTATCCTTGATGCGCAAAATTAGGGGGACTTGTAAAAAACTCTTGCTTCACTTTTTCCCTGGAACATGAGCACTTGTGAGCTTCCAGAGGTCCAAGCACTCCTTGAGACACTTTAACTCCTGTAAATCACCTTATTTCTCCTTTTTTTCCTCCCCCTTTCTCTTTTTATGATGGCCCAGCAAGGAGCTCCCCAGATGGGGACATAACACCACAGCTGTTCACGGCCTGAGCTGGCTTTGCATCCCTGATTTCCACTCTGACAGGAGCCCAGGTGATCCATCCTCTTCAGGAATGCCTTTCATTCCACAGCCCTGCCTCTCCTTCCAGAGCAGACGGATTTTTTTTCCTCCCAGCTCCTTTTATGGAGCTGCAGCACCACAGCAAGACAGGTCGTGCCCTGCACAAAATCCCCCAAAAGCTTCGGTCTCCCAGAGGCTGGGAGTTGGGCAAGGATAGATCCAGGCCCTGGGGTTCTGGGTGACTTCATCCAGCAGGGAAAATCCTCTCCTGTGACCCCCAGACTGAGCCAGAACGGGGTCCCAAACCACTTCCTCACACCACCAACCCCCACACCCCCACATTTTATTTTTTCTCTGCATTTTTCTGACATTTCCCAACGTGTTTTTTCTTGCGTTACATTTCTGGAGAGGCAAATCATTATTAATTCCTCAGGTATTTGTCCTGATACAATTAACCCCCAACACCCCAGGCTGCACTTCCCAAAGAGCCCCCTGGTCCACATCCATCCCCACCACTTCCAGAGTCACGTCTAAAACAAAATGCATGAACAAAAAATGATGAGAGAATGATCCAACCCTTCATCCCCTCTGGATATGGAAATTTAGAGGCACTGTAGGAGCCCATCTGAATTTTCCCAAGGTTTTCAAGTGACATGTCCCAGGCTTCATGCCCTCAAATCTTGCACTGCCCTGCACAAAAGGCATGGAAGCCACGTGGAGGATTTTCCAGCACAAAAATTTAAGGGAAGCCAACAGCAAAATCCCTGTTTCTCTTCTGGGAAAGCCAGTGCAGGTGGAGAAGGAATGACACAGATAAATTTTGGGGGAGCCCAGACAGCTCCTGCTGCCTTACCCAGGTCACAAAGACACTCCTTTCAATTTCCCTGATAACAGGAATTTTTTACTGCTTTTGCACTCCCTCTTTTCTACAAAACCTGAGGCTTTCCCCAGGAAATAGGGGTGGCATTCCTGCCCCTGGTGGGGAGGTTGGAGCAGATGAATTTTAGGCCTCTTCCAACCCAAACCATCCTGTGGTTCCGTCATTCTGTGGAATATCTGCCCGTGTCCCTCAGGAGAACATTTTGCAGGGACTTTTCTGAGCAGCACACGGGGAATTTTCCCCCCTTGGGAGGGGATTTGGTGTTTCCAATTTGGTGTTTCAGCCGTGGCTGCAGCAGGGCAAGGAGGTGGATGGTGCTGTCAGGGCTGAGAAGGAGGCACAGCCCTGCACTGGTGGTGGGAGATCCCTCTGGATGTCACCTCAGCCTCAGAAACTGCACGTAGAAGGGCTCAGAGCCAACTTTGCCATGAAAAAACCCCACTGGAATAGGAAATTATTGAAGTCTGATTTTTCTCCTGCAGTGGGGTGATGCAGGAAGGGAGAGAACTTGAAGCCCTTTCAGACCAAGCCACATTGCAGCTCCCAGAGTCAGAGCTGTGCCTCACCATCCTTCTTCTCCAGGGAGAAACTCAGGCAGGGAGACTCGCTCAGACAGCAGGAGAACACCCCTGACAGCTCACATTCACTCTTCTGACATCACCCTGCTCCCTGCCACTGAGGAAATGCTCATAAATATCATTTTTTTCACTGTGGTGGCTGGAGAAACCAAGGTGATTCTTCCTCTATGATTTTCCTGCAACTACTTTTGCCACTTTTCCAGCAGCCACAGCTTTAAAATCTGGTTTTTAAAGAGCAGAGCCAAATCCACGTCCTCTGAAGGAGAAGATCTTTGCAAAGTTGGTTGGCAAATTAGGAATTTTTCTCAACACCATCCAGCAATTCCTAAAGGGAAAATGTAACAGCAAAGGATATTCACTCCAATGTTACACTGAGAGGGGAGAAAACCCCGTTTCAGACCTGGGATGTTGGAATTCAAAGGAAGTGTTGGGGATTTGGGTTAAACCCAATGAAACAGCCTCAGATTTGGGGCTGATCCCTCCTTGCTCGTGCTGCACTGGGAGCACAGCTCACAGCACTTTTATCCCAGTGGGAATAAAGCAGGATCAGCCCCTTGCCAGGCTCCAAATGCTCTGGGTTTGCTGCTCTGGGATCCTGGTTGGAGCTAAAAGGCAAAGTGGGATTTCTCCAGCTCAAAAATCACCCAGGGCAGGAGGGAAAACCCAGCCTCCATCCCCTGCCAGGTTGTCTTCAGCTCACCATAAAATCATTACATTTGGAAAGCACCTCTCAGATTACCGAGTCCTGCAGCATTTCTTGAGCTGCACCACTGCAAACTGAAGGAAAATGAGAATTTCCAGCCCTTTTTGGCTGCAGCTTCCCCACCAAGAGCCCTGCCCCAAGCCTGGGTACTTCCATCCACAGCCAAGCCGGGGAAAGCCCCTGTGAGGACCTGGAAAATCCTAAAGGATGTGGGACTGCCACCTCCTCAGCAATGTGGATTTTGCTCCAGCATCCCCCAGAAGGAGCCAGCCCCGAGATAAAGGAACTTGTTGGCTTTTAACACCACCTGGGAGCGGGGAGGAGGGGAAGGAAGCAGAGCAACAAACCCAGAGAAGAAGGAGGAGGAGGAGGAGGAGGAGGAGGAGGAAAACAAGAGGTTTACAGCCTGCCTTGAAAAGCCCTATTAAAAAAAAAAAAAAAGGGGGAAAAAAAAAAAAAAGGAGTGACATTCCTGGCTCCCCTCACACCTATTAGCTTAGGAAATGGTGCCCTGGGAGCTGGCTGAGACCAAAGGCAGGGGACCTGTTAGCAGGTACTTGAGAGAGGGGCTGGAGCCCGGAGGGGTGAGAAGCCCCCGCACCGCTGGCTCTGCTCCCCCATGACCATATAAAAGGCTCGGGGGCAATCAGCTCCCCCAGCCCCACAAACCCCGGAGGGACGGCGTTCCTGCATATCCATCCCTGCCGAGCTGTTTTCCCCGGGAAAGCCGGGATGTGTCACTCTCCAGGTCCGGGAATTCGGCCTTTGATGTCTGCGAGCATCTTTGGGCAGCGGCTGCTTCTGCATCCCAGATGTGAATCCCGGGATAAAGACAACTCAATCCCACACGTTTTGTAACAAAATTGCTCTTGTTTTCCTTCAGAATCACAGAATGGTTTGAGTTAGAAGACTTAAATAATTTTCTATTCCAGTGGGGTTTTTTTTTCATGGCAAACTTGCTTATTTCCCAACCAACTTTGCAAAGATCTTCTCCTTCAGAGGACATGGACTGGGCTCTGCTCTCTAAAGACCCAATTTTAAAGCTGTGGCTGCTGGAAAAGTGGCAAAAGTAGTTGCAGAAAACTCATAGAGGAAGAATCACCTTGGTTTCTCCAACCACCACAGTGAAAAAATGATATTTATGAGCATTTCCTCAGTGGCAGGGAGCAGGGTGATGTCAGAAATGTGAGCTGTCAGGGGTGTTCTCCTGCTGTCTGAGCGAGTCTCCCTGCCTGAGTTTCTCCCTGGAGAAGAAGGATGGTGAGGCACAGCTCTGACTCTGGGAGCTGCAATGTGGCTTGGACTGAAAGGGCTTTAAGTTCTCTCCCCTCCTGCACCACCCCACTGCAGTACAAGAATCAGACTTCAATAATTTTCTATTCCAGTGGGGTTTTTTCATGGCAAAGTTGACTCTGAGCCCTTCCACGTGCAGTTTCTGAGGCTGAGGTGACATCCAGAGGGATCTCCCACCACCAGTGCAGGGCTGTGCCTCCTTCTCAGCCCTGACAGCACCATCCACCTCCTTGCCCTGCTGCAGCCACGGCTGAAACACCAAATTGGAAACACCAAATCCCCTCCCAAGGGGAGAAAATTCCCCGTGTGCTGCTCAGAAAACTCCCTGCAAAATGTTCTCCTGAGGGAGACGGGCAGATATTCCACAGAATGACGGAACCACAGGATGGTTTGGGTTGGAAGAGGCCTTAAATTCATCTGCTCCAACCTCCCCACCAGGGGCAGGGATGCCACCCCTATTTCCTGGGGAAAGCCTCAGGTTTTGTAGAAAAGAGGGAGTGCAAAAGCAGTAAAAAATTCCTGTTATCAGGGAAATTGAAAGGATTGTCTTTGTGACCTGGGTAAGGCAGCAAGAGCTGTCTGGGCTCCCCCAAAATTTGGCTGTGTCATTCCTTCTCCACCTGCACTGGCTTTCTCCAGACAGGAATTGGGAGTTCCTTGGTGAAAACAAGAGCCTGGCAAAGTTACTTTTCTTCATCCATCATCCTTTTTTTTGTCCCCATATCCCTGGTCCTGCAATGCATTTTGAGTTTGTGGCAGTCTAACTGCTGGTTTTCCTTCATTTGCCTTGTAAGGGATGAAAAATACCTGTCTGAGGAAAATGGAACTGTTTTATTTCAGTGTTTCCAAAGGAAGATGTGCATTTTCCAATCTTCAGTTGGAAGAAGATTGGAAAAATCTTCTCAATGCCATTTTTGTTATCAAAAATATTTTTCATTGATTTAAGCAATTTATTTTCAAATGGATATTTGAAATGCCAAGAAAAGAGAAAAATTCAACTGGCTTTGTCTCTGTCACTTCTGAGCCATTTTCCCCCACTCATTCAGTTTATTAAGAATGTATTGTGAGGCTCCAGAGCCCTTCCACCCTCCCTGTCCCAGCCTCACCAGGGCATGGGGGAACCTTTATGGGCTGACAGAGTTTTGGATTAAGCCCTTTACTGATGCAGAGCTGGGGCAATTGAGAGGCATTTAAAAAACTTTTATTCCATTTTCAGTCTCATGTGAAGGGTGAGACAGTACAGATGTTGTAATTCACACAAACCTGATGCCTCAGGTTTAGCTTTTATATTTTCAGGTTCTGTGCTGCTTTAGTGTGTGGGTCTGGGCTTCACATCAGGGCATGGTGAGCTCTCTGCACAGAGCAGGGAGACAAAACAATTCCTGCTCCAGCTGGGCACCAAGGACAAATGATCCAAATCTCAGCCCAGGAGCACAAACCCCGTGGGCTGCAGAGAGAAAAACAAGCAGGATGGGACTGCAGGGGCTGCAGCTGGGATTGGACACTGAACTGCAATGTGCACATGGAGCAGAGCTGAGCCCAGGGAGAGACCCCGGCAGCGCTCGTGCATTTTGGGACCATTTGGGTTCATCTTGGGTGCAGCCCTGGCTGGGCTCTGGTGCTGCCCAAGGTGGATCCATGGAGGAGATCCTTTGAATGAATCCCTGCTTTATTCTTTAACTCTGTCCAGTCTCTGTTCTAGGTCAGCCTGCACAAAGCATCACCATTACTATTAGCAGCCAACTATTTCCTAATTACAATACATTATAAAGTGTTTCTTGGCCTATCAGCTTTAGCCACACCATGCTGAAAATGCCTCAAAGCCAATCATATAAAATCACCCCTCATGGGTCTCACCACAATGCATCTTCCACAGTTCTATTTCTCCAAAGCATCCAGTCTTATTTGCAAGGCCATCCTTTGAAGCTTCTCCCTGGTTCCATTTCTCTCTCAGCAATGTCTGTCCATTCCATGGCATTTCTAAGTCAGCATTTCCTATCTCAAGGTTTGCACACAGATGCACACACTATATCAACCTTCTATCAAACTTTGAGAATTCTCTACCAATCCATTTCCCACAGGGCAGCAATGCCAGATCCTGTTTTTATAACCACGTCACCATTTGAGGGTCACTCGCCCAAGAAATCCGTGCCATGTAATTAATTGATTGCTGTCTGGTAGTTTGAAACATGATTGTTCCAAATTTTGGCAGGACCTGGAAAAGGAACTCAGCACATGACTGAGGGGCAATCAGTACAGAGATGTTGTGGGTCCTTGAAGAACAGCAATGGATTGAAAAAGATCTTTAAACAAGCTTTAAAGAGGCCAGTCAGTCACAGAAAAGAGGGAATTCTCCTGAATTCCCAGGAGAAGCCACACTTTCACACCCCTCAGTCCCTCCCCGCAGTCTCTTAGAGGCAATCCAGGAGAAGAACAGAGCCCTGAGCTGCTCAGGTACATGAATGGCCTTGGCAGAATTGTCTTTGATGTTTCTTCTCTTCACAAGAACAGCTGGAAGTTCAAAGCATTTATCAAAAAGCCAAAGGAATTCCATCACTGTGTAGATCTATGTTAAAAAAAACACCAAAAAACAAATAAAAACCACACGAATTTTAATAGGAGTTCCTGGGAAGGCTTAATCTAATTTTTCTTTCCCACTTGAAATCCCAGGTATGAACTGTATCCTGCTGGTAAAATGGCAAAATGTAATGCTGAGTTTGGAAAGAGCTTCCCTTGGAAATCTCTGCTGGGCAGGAACAGGGATTAGATGCTGTTTTGCAGGAGATTTCCTGTCCTCCAAAAAGCTGCTACAGAAAAAACCCTCTCAGATGTGTCCACATGAGTGTTGGCAAAACCATTCCAGCTCTGGTCACCTTCTCCCTCTGGAGGGGTTTAAGCCCTTGAGCTGAATTTCACATACCTAAATACCAAGTTTTGAGTTCCCACTGCCTGGAAAAACCATTTCAGCCAATCTGGAAGAAGGAATAATCCCAATAATTTTGCTGAGATGAAGACCTGCATCTCCCCTTCCAAAGGTGCAGAAGTCAGTGCTAAGCCTGAAACACCAGCTCTGGTTTTATTCCTGTTTCAGTGGTCCTGATCCCCCTGTCCAAGATCAGATCTTGGGCAAGTGTCAAGCCTTGTTTTGCATGGATTTATTTTGCTGTTGGTGCAGAGGAAGGCTCAGTTTATGATCCCAGGCTTTGCCTCAGCCTCTTCTCCCTGCCTCTTTAATGGCATCCCAAACATCGCCTGTTTAAAGTTTGGACGTTTATCCTGGCCAAGAAGATTGTCCCAAATCTTTAATTTTGCCAGAGGCAATCAGCTGGGCTGGTTTTCCCTCCTGGGGGACCTCTGCCTTATTTTTGTTGTGAATTAACCCACATTTTCTTCCCCCACTGCCTGTTTTTGGAAGAGCCTCAGAGCAGGCAGTGCTCGTTCCCCAAGGCACCTTTTACACCAAACTTTGAAAAATCCACAAGTGCTTCCCAAAGATGGTGGTGGGAGGCTCTGAAGCAGAAAAGGGTGGGAGAGAGGAGGTGGTTTGGGGAATGGAGCCACCACCCCCAAGGACAATGACAGTGTCACCATTGCTTGGCTTTGCAGGACACGGGGTCCAAGGCTCTGCTGGAGCGTCCCAGTTGAGTGTTCTCCTCCCTGCTGAGCCCAGCCAAAGGGAACTGCTCAAACTTTTGCCTCCAGCCCTTGTTTCTGGGCCTGGTGTCTCATTTCTGACCCAAAAAAAACCCCTCCTAATGGGATTCACTGTTTCTTTCCTGTTTTGCAGCTGCTGTTTGCTGCTCCTCAGGCAGATCTACAATCGGTCGGAGCAAAAGTCACTTGGTGGGCCTTGCACAAGGACAGGGGAAAAAAATCCCCAGCCCATAAATAAATAAAAAAGGAAGTATAAAAGGCAAGACTTTCTCGAAGCCATGGCTTGCAGCTAAGCATTTTCAGTCACCTCCACTGACCAGACAGGTTATTCAGAGTAATTCCAGCCCTGGAGATGACATTTGACATGACATGTACATGAGATGTATCATTTAGGTCACTGTGCTAAAGCACCAGACACCCCCCCCTTCCTCCTCCTCCCCTCCTCTGTGCCCCTGGGGGAATCTCAGAGTTCAGGGTCTTTAAAGCTGAATTCCCTGCACAAGAGTTCAGCACCTTTCAACCTTTCCAGACCTATTACAGGAAGGGAACTGAGTGGAAGGAGTGTGGAGGGCAGGAGGGAGGGTCAGGGGCTGTTTCAAGGCAGGTTATTTACAGGCAGGTTTGGAAGCTGAAGAGAAAAGAGGCTTTTTTGCATTGGTTGGAAGGGAGATAAAAGTCCCTGGAATGGTTAATTTCCATGGCCTGTGGCAGAGCACAGGCTCCTCCTAAAAACCTTATAATTCTGCAATAATCCCTGCATAATTGGGAGATAAAGGCAACAGAGTGGGATGTCACCATGGGACGCTGGTTTAAAATCAAGAATAAAGACATCAGGGGGAATAAAGAAGCACAACCTATCCAGCCATGATCAACTGGTTCACGTTTGGGGTGAGTTTGGGCCATTTGGTCTGGCACTGAACTGCCAGACAAAGCCATGTGCACAACCAGATCAGCTGCTCCCACCAGAGCCTGCCACAGGAGGATCAGCAACCATGAAAATCCATTGGGATTCATATTTTACTTCATTCTCTTTCCCTGCACATGTCCATGTAGTTCTCTAAACCTCCCAGCTCAGAGGAAGGTATAAAACTGTTGGCATATGAAGGATACGGCCCTGAGTGGATCAATTCAAGGACCACGCTTCCCACACTGGGAAATGGTGGAATTGCCATCCCTGGAGATGTTCAAAAATGGTGTGGGTGTGGCACTTGTGGACATGGTTTAGTGGCGGCCTTGGCAGTACTGGATTAACAATTGGATTTGATGACTTTAGAGGTCTTTTCCAACCTCAGCAATTCCATGAAATAGGAACGGTTCAGAAGCTGCATGGAGACAGATGGGACATTGTGATGGACAAACATTCCCTTGTCCCACCAGGAAAATCTTTCTAGGCCCATCTGTAGTCACATTTTCAGGGAGCACAGGCACAGGGAGGTGCAGCTGGAAGGGAAATGAAGGTGTTCCTCAGGTGTCACCTCCAAAGCATGGAATGTCTGCCTGGCACTGGCTGGGAGCCACCAGAGGTGACAGTGAAGGACTGGCCAGGAGCAGGGACCAGGATGGACCTTCTGGGAAGTGTGCCCACCTGTCCTGTGGGGGCAAAACAAGCCAGGGCCTTCCAAAAGCAGTTCCAAGTATGGCTCCATCCAAGGATTCTGGGGATGGAGCCAGCAGGGGTTTCACAGTGGCTGTGCTGCACCACGGGTGCAGCCTCTCAACAGTGCTATGGGATCCACCTTCTGGCCATGAATGACTCCTGAAGCTCTCCTGAAGCTCTGGGAGCAGAAAGAAACAGTCATTGCAGGCACACAATGAATTTTTGGAAAGTTGGATCATCTTGATACAACTATTCCAGAGCAACCTTTGTGAGAGGTCCCTTCACCTTGTCAGAGACCAGCGAGGTCTGGGCAGGTGGTGGTGGCAGAGATGACCCAGACAAGGGTCCACTGCACCTTGGAGAGGTTCCCACACAAGAGACAAGTGTCTCCATCCGTGTCTTTTTTCCCAGGATTTGTCCAGCTCCATAAACCAGGAAACATTCTCATGTTTTCCTCGTGGTTGACTCATCCTGCAGGCTTCCCTCCCCCCACAGAGCCAGCTGTGGGATGCAGCCCTCTGGTAACTGTGCCCCAAGTTCTCCAAAAGCAGAACATTCCCTGCTCCATGGTATTACCCGTCCTAATTTTGGCCACACAAGCTGTTCTCACACTTGTGTTCAGGGTCACAAATATCCTGACCAATATCCAGGGCTCGTTCTTTAAAACTTCAGCTCTTGCTTGGGTCTCAAGCTCCCTATTCTCACCAGGCTGCTGTTTTTATTGCTCCATGTGGATGAGTTATTCCACATTGATTGTGATCAGCTTTGAGCCTGGAGAGAGACTCAAATCCTGGATGCTGAATTTCGTGGACTGACAGTGGAGACCAAAGCACCATCCATGGAGAGTTTGCATCTTGGAAGGTTAACCAAGACCAGCAAAACCTCTGCCAAGTGGACCACATGTTTTGGAAGGGAACATCTTTGAGTTTGCCAAAGGTTGGAAATTAATTAAAACAATCTGTGGTTGTTCAGCTGCAGTTTGGGATTTAATAGTGACAATTGGCAATATTGGCCTTGTTCGATTAAGGAAAATTAATCCAAGAATTTAATCCCATCTGAAGGGCAGAGAAGCACCCTTAGAGCTGCCAGCTTCAAGCAATTGGATATAAAAGGAGAGTGAGGAGCCCTGTTTGGAATTAAATGCTTTGACAGCTAAAGACAGGTAAAGTTATTCTGTGGCAAAGTTTCTGGAGCAGCAGGTTTCTTCTGCAAGACATTTGATGTTTTGTGGCTTTAACCTAAATTTTCCTTGCTCTGTCCTAAATGTATCCTCAGTCAGTATTTTTCTGTCCCTGCTCTTTCCAATGCCCGTAGGAGAAAAGCACACACTGCTTCCCCTTCTCATTTCCAGAAAACCTTGGAAAAAAGGGGGTTCTCTAGGTTAGGTGGATAAAAAAATATGTAAACAAAAGCCTGAAACTCATTAAATGCTCTATGCTAGAAATAGGCGCAGTTTCCTTTGGATGTAATTCCTTGGGTACCAAAAATTTGTGTTTTCCCATAATCATTTCACCTACACCTTCTGCTTAAAGGAGAAAAGTCTAATTTTGGTCACGTTACCTTCACATCTTACATTTCATTTCTTTCTGCTTCATTTGAGACTGTGGACAACTTTTCTTCATGTCCTCCTGCAGCAGTGCTGGCTCCAGTCGTGTTTTCCAAAGCCCACCCAGACCCTTTGGAGGCCTCTTGCTGACCACTGGGCTTGGAGGCAGGTGGGGAGCACCTGTGTTGCATCAAAAAATAGCAGTGTGGAACCAAAGAAAAACAATAATGAAGCATTTCACTCCCAGCCCCCCACCCCACCTTGTCCCAACCCATCTGCCAGATATAAAAGAGCATCCATAATCTAATTAATCTGAGCATTGCCTGTCACGGCTGGAAGGCAATTTTGAAAGACTATCGCCCTGTGTTTTACTCCTAAAGTTAATCTCCTCAAAGCACGGGGACTTCCCATTCCCCCCCAGCCCCACAAGCCTTCATCTTTCTCCTGAGCCAGTGGCTGGGTGGCTGGATGGAGGAATGTGGAGGAGGGAGGTGTCCCCTCCTCCTCTCCTGCCTTACAAAAGACGATTTGTGAGAGGAGCTGCTGCTCACCCCACGCTTCTCCCACCCCAGGAGGAGCCACAGCTGCCCAGCCTCGCTCTGTGCCCAACCAATTACCCTATCTCTTCCATCATCCACCTCTTTGCTCCTTCTTCCCTCTCCCTCTCCCCCTTTTTGGGTGAAGATTAAAAGATCTCACATGCTTGGAGAGAAGAAAGAGCCTCCAGTCCATCTCCACCTTGTCAATTAGAAGCAAGGGGCTGGGGAGGGTTGCACACTGTTATTGACTCGGGCACTTTGGAAAGGTCATCTTCAAGGTCTGAACCTTCCCTTTGCCACCCCAAGCTCACCTGGGCCCATTAGGGAGGAATTTCTGGTCCGTCCTCTATTTCATTTTGGGCCCACTGGCACTTCTGAGGGCTAATAGACAAGGTGGAGAGGGAGGAGGTGGGATGGGGGCACCGAGGGGAAAATGAAGACAGGTGAGGGGAAAGAGAAGTCATTGAGAGACTTCAAAGTGGAACAAAGACCCATCCAGATGTGAATAATTGCTAGGTCAGCACGTTAATCACAGGCAAGGGCTCCACTGCAAGACATCCCTGGTCGCTTCACGGGGCAAGGAGGGGAGGGGGGGACAGACAAAGAGGCAGAGATATAGAAACAAAGCTTTGATACAGCAAAGAGCAAGCCTGAGAAAAGCATTTTCCAGGTGATTATGTGAATAATGAGGCAGCCTGTGTTTTATGAAGGGCACGGGCAGGCTGTAATTGCAAAGGAGCTGAGCTCGGGGGGCAGCGATGGGCACACGAGGCTCTCCCAGAGCCCAACAAAATCCCCATCTCCCCACCTGACAGAGCATTTCCTGCCCTGACCAACACAATCCCTGGGCTTTCAGATCTCAGCGTGGTGGGACGGAACGATTAGGGTTTTGTTCTTGTGCCTTTGAGTGAATTATGACTCCAACAGCCTCTAACCAAAGGTTGAGAAGATGCTGGCTCGTCATCTTAGCTTTTTTTTTTTTCCTTCCTTTTCCCCAATCCCGTGTTCCCGTGCCACAACACCAGCTGTGTTTATCTTGGAAAGGTCTTTCTTCTAAATCAAGCCACAAGGTTTCACTCACTGCAGACAAAACACCTTCCCACGTGGCTCTTTGCTGTGTAAATAAACATCCAGCATCTAAACAGCTCCAGGAGATGCCACACTGCTGACGTTTGCATGTTCTCTTATTATAAAAGGAGTTTCTTATTGCAATTGCAATATTATTTCAGGGCAGCAGCTGGTATCTCTCCTTGCCTGTGCCCATTTTTCAATTGGTGGGTTTTATTAAAAAAAAAATAAATCTTATTTTTATCCAATATTCTTATCATAATATCTGACCCTTTTCCTAAATTAAATGATGTGGGATCTGTGCAGACCTCTGATCCACAAAACCTAGGAAGTCCCTGTATTTGTAAGGAATTTAAATTTGTAAAGGAAAGGCAGACTCCTCTTGAAGTGATTCTCTTTTAATGTAATTTGGGAGGTACTATGAGATATTCATTGGGAAGCAGACATGAGGGAGCTACAAAATCTGGAATAAGAATGACCAGAAAAGAGAGACATTCCTGACTTCAAATCTATTTCTTGATTAAGCAATGTGTAAGTGAACAGAGTTAATGGTTTTGTTTTGGACACAAAATTTAAAGTAAGATGTAGACAAGCTGGAAAAGGGTAAAGAAAGGAAAATTATAACTTACTTAGGAAAAAAAATAACTATAAGGAAGCTTAGAAAAGATTTTGGTGTGGAAAAGAGGAGGCTGAAAATGAGAAGCAGAGGCCCTCACTCAGAAGAGGGTTTAAGGACAAGTGTCTGCCCCAAACACCTCGACTTTTGATGGAAGGTAACTATTAATAAAAAAATGTTTCTCCCACAAAGTCCTTGACAGTTCTCAGTCTCCTTTCCATGACCAAGAGCTTTGTAGGATCTCCACAGGACAATGAAGAACGTGATGTCTGCAGAGATAAATAAACCCAAATCATGCCGTACTTAAAAATAAATGTTGGAAGCACAGGAGGCCTCAAACTACAGGAGGAGAAGAGCTCCTGGGGGGAAGGCCTGAAATATTGCAGTTCCTATAAGGACAGTGAAAAAGCTGGAATTTCAGGCTGTTCAGAATGGTGAGGAAAGGACACTGTGGACCCTGATTATCCGTGGAGATCAGTACCACACTCTTCTTCTCACACCAGCTTTTCTGCCCTCTTTGCAAGGAGTTTCTTGCTCAGCTGCCAGAACCTGGGCAGGGTTCAGCTCTCGCCCATCCATCCCACCGCTGGGTTAATTGTGAAGAGTTCCTCATCAGAATTCCCAGAGAATGCAATAATCTCCCTCTGTGGCTGAGCCTGGAGAGATGGGGCTGTGCCAGTCAGGGCTCAGAGCTGCTGTTTGGCTTTGGCACCACCACTGCCTCATAAACACCTCTTTGGCCTCCGCCTCATCAACATCTCATAAACAACTCCTTGGCTTGCTGTGGGTCTCCAAATTAGTGTTTATAGCCATGCAGAGAGCAAGCTGTTTGCATAAGTAATCCTGAAGCAAATCTTGCCTTCTCAGCCAAAAAAAGAAAAGGAAAAAAAAAAGGAAAATTGCTCAGCTGCATCTCCTGATTCGCTGCACGTGCACAGGGGACATCAGTGCCACCAACTCAAGGGACAGTGCTCCTGCAAACCAGGCTCTGATTCCTCGAGTTAAGGAACATATTTCATTTCCCAGGTTGATCTGTGCATTCCAGGAGCCTGGGAATAATGGAATGGTACAGAGCTGAACAAGCCTGGTGTTCAAGCTGGCAGAAGCCAGCAGGGTGCAGGCAGAGGGATGGGATTCACTGCAGCTCGCCTCAGATGTGAGCTGCTCACACAAGAGCCCTCCCAGGGTCAACAGGGAGCAATAAGAGCTAGAGAATAATTTATCTGGTTTATCTCAGCTGGTTGTGCTTGGGCAGATAAACCCTACACAGCACTGGAGAAAAAGGAGCACAAATCCAGAAATGTAGAAGCAGAGATTGCGCCACTCAGGGGACAAAGTTTGGGATCTGTTTCACTGCAGCAGAGCTGTTTGACTGTGTGGATATTTTCCTTGAGTAGGTCTCAGCTCCCTGAGTTCCTGTGATGATGAAAACTTTATTAAAAATAGTCCAGCTGCTGCCAGGAGTTGGTTGAAGTGTCATTCTTGGAGCTGCAATTCTCTCAAAACATGTTCTGATATAATTTTCATTATTTCCACTGCTTGGTGGGGTCAGTGTTGCCATTTGTGGGTCTGAAAACAATTCCCTGACAATTCCTGGGATATCTGTGCCCTGCCCAGCTGTACTCAGGGCACTGCTGTGTCCTTCCTCCCCCTCTCCATCACCTTCATCACAAGCTCTATAAGAACTGCCCTTCCTCAGCTGCACAAAAAAGGCATGGATTTGAGGATTATTCATGTGTGATTGAATTTTTAGCCTGGCCCCTGGCATTGCTTGGCCCTGTCCAGTGGCTGGCTCAGTTTGGGAGCCTGAGGAAGGCACTTTGGATGCAGCTAGATGCACTATTTTCAGGGAAAAGTGACTTTTAATGCCAGCCAGGTGGTTCCTGTTGCCTGCCTGACTGGAGACCAGCCCTTTGCCCATGCACAAGTGCATAATTTAAGCTCCTGCACAAAACCAAGCACAGTGGAGACTTCATTGAGAACTGAGATGCTCCTATAAAACAAATGTTTTAAAATGGCAACATAAATCAGCTTCCAGTCACCTGGGGCTCATGGACCTCTTAGCCAGGGGTGGTATCTTTGTCCACCACCTGCCTGCCAGTTGTGTTCCAACACCAACACAATATTTCTCAGGAATATTTATCAGTTTGGGGTTTCAGAAGCAGGAGAAACCGTGGCTAAAGGGAGAGGGAGTTCATCTGTAAAGATCAGTCAAAGTAAGGGGGTAGCTCAAATCAGCCTGTGTTTAATTGTTCTTGTTCTGGAGGAAAGTCAAGGGAAAGCTCAGGAAGGCTGAAGTGAGATAATGTTGTGTATGAGTGTCTCAGTTTGGGGGGATTCATGACAAAATAGAAATGCTGCTCTTTCCCAACTCGGTTTTGATGCTGTTCCAGCTTTTACTGCAGCATTCACTGTTTCATCAAGCCACCAAGTCAAATTAACAATGTGTATTTTTTAAAATTTAAAATTTTCAATCCCAACAAAACGCTCAGGGCTGCAGTGTCACAGAATCACAGAATGCCCTGAGCTGGATGAGACCCACAAGGACCATTGAATCCAGCTCCTGGCCCTGCATAAAACAACTCCAAAACTCTCACCATGTGCCTGATGCTCCTGGAATTGATGCCATGATCATTCCCCTGGGAAATCTGTTCCAGCCTGGGCAGCACTGACACAGCAGCTTTGTCCTCAGCAAGGAAATAAAATCCTGTATGTAAAATATGAGAACCTATCAAATATATTGTAACTCCTGGCCTAAATAATCCACAGCATAGGGTCATTTTTTGTGTTCTGCTTGGAGCTCTGAACATTTCTACAGCCACAGATAATCCTGCTTGGAGGACCTTGGAGAAATATGCTCTGTTTCTCTGCTCTAAGCAAAATTAACTCTATTTTAAATATAAAATCCCCTCAAGGATGTCCCTAATTGGCTTGTTCTTATCACAGTCACTCAATTTCTGCAATACAGCATGAAAAGGGTTGGTTTTTCTTTTTTCTTTTTGCTGTCAGAGAGGAAATATGACTCATTATGATGAATTATAGATTTGTGCAATTAATTGTCCTCTCAGAAATTCCAGTTTCTGTGACATCACTTTGTCTACTCATCACATCCTTCCTTGGAGAAGAGCGTGCTGCATCCCAATCTCTAAAACCTTCAACTAAGGTCATAAATGGGATGAAGGAAATTACAGAAGGATATCAGGGTTTTTCTTCCATCCCAACTGGGATGAAATGAAGATTTTGTGGTTACAACTGCCCTGCTGTCCTGGAGCAGTTCTAGTTTGAAAGTCCACCAGGCCACAAATGTTCTTTACAAACGCCAGTAATTCTGGTATTCAGTTTAGGTATTTTGAGTTAGAATAAATTTTAATTTTAATCCCCCTCTCTGCTCATGGGTCAGGCAGAAATCTGTATCCAATTTGGAGGCACTCTTGAGGTGTGGGAGAGAAAGATCTCACCCTTGCTGGGCCATGAGATAGAAAGGGCCCCAGGTCCTGCAGAAACCCACCTCAGACCCCTTCCCCCTCTGGGAGTGCCCAGGGTTCACTTCCATCACTTTCAGTGCCCCTTCTTAGTGTTTTTCACCATTCACTACTTTCAAACAAATCCGACCATCTCAAAGCCTTTCAAGCAAATTTCCCTTTTCATTGCTTGAGTCCCTCCTTCCTAAGCTTGAGTATTTATCACAATAAACAATATTTCCCTGTTTACTATAAAGTCTAAGTGCTGGTTCCACAATGCCAGGATCAGTTTTGATCAGGCAATATTCAAAAATTTCCTGTCTTGAACCACAAATTCATAGAAAAACTGAGTCAGAAGAGACAGAGCTGGCCCTGAGCAGAGGTTTCATCAGCATTTGAGAGAAAAAGCAGGGATCATCATTCCCTCTGTACAGAAGAAAAGAAGATGCCAAGGGGCTGCTGATTGTCTCTGAACAGAAACTGGAGCTTGTGTGAGCAATTTCAGCAATTTTTGATTAACAAGGCCCCCACTCTCCTCACACCATGTTCTACCTGCACCTCGTGGAAAGGTGCCATTGCCCCTGAGGGAAATGCTCTTAGGATTGGGAACTGGGTTAGGGATTCTCCTCCTCTTCTGGGATGTTCACTCCTGATTGGTCACCCAGGGCTCTGCTCAGTGGAGACATCTTTGGATCCCTCCAGATCCATCACTTTGGAGTCTCTGGTGCATGTGCCAAGGCTGTCACCTTTCCTGCCCATTGTAGGTCCTCCAAGGCATCTGTAAAAATCCCATTTTGGACAAATCCATGTGGTGCCAGACTCTGTGGTCAGCGGGAAAATCGTTCTACCTACAGAGGATGCAGTGAATATCAGATTGATCCCAGAATGGTTTGGGTTGGAACAGAATTAATAGAATAGAATGAATGGAATCATCAGATTGATCCCAGAATGGTTTGGGTTCGAATAGAATGAATAGAATAGAATTAATAGAATCATGAGATTGATCCCAGAATGGTTTGGGTTGGAATATAATTAATAGAATAGAATGAATGGAATAATCAGATTGATCCCAGAATGGTTTGGGTTCGAATAGAATGAATAGAGTAGAATGAATAGAATCATCAGATTGATCCCAGGATGGTTTGGGTTGGAATAGAATTAATGGAATAGAATGAACATTCAGAATCATCAGATTGATCCCAGAATGGTTTGGGTTGGAATAGAATGAACAGAATAGAATGAATAGAATCATCAGATTGATGCCAGAATGGTTTGGGTTGGAATAGAATGAACAGAATAGAATGAATAGAATCATCAGACTGATCCCAGAATGGTTTGGGTTGAAATAGAATGAATACAATCATCAGATTGATCCCAGAATGGTTTGGGTTGGAAGGGACCTTTGGAACTCATCTTACCCAACCCCTGCCATGGACACCTCTAAGGGATCAGCTTGCTCATGGCCTTCTGCAAACTACTCTGGAATATTTCCAGGAATGGGACATCCACCACCTCTCTGGACAACCTGCTGCAGTGTTCCACAACACTCACAATCAAAACCTTCCGTGTTAACCCTAAAATCACCCTTTCCAGGGGCTGACCTGTCTCCATTGCCCACGGAGAACAGCTGGAACGAGCAGCTCAGGTGAAAAACTTAATTTTCAGGGTGCTGAGCTGACTTCTACCTCCCTGATACCACCTTCAGGAGAGGCAGCTGGCTCGGTTAGGGCTGCAACCACAAGCGTCTGATTCCTGCCTGTGCTGCAAACTCGCCCTGGGGTATTTGCGTGTCCTTTCTCGCCCCCTGCCCCGGGGGCAGCAACATTTCCTTTGTTGTCTCCTGTGTCTTATTTAGACTCGGAGCTCTCTCTCCGGGGCAGGGACTCTCCTTTGGAGCACCTCACCCCGCAGGACTCGGATCATGGCTGAGCCTCTCGCTGCAGGAGTAAATAATAATAACATGCATTAGCTGCTAAGTAGGGGAATTAGGGGTTAGCTTATGTGTAAGCACCGTGCATGCTGTAATGATATCCTCGTGCTTAATGCAACTGGATCCTGCCATTATTAAAGCAGCAGGAGAACTGATGTTTGATCTACAGGGCTAATTCTAGTTTTTGGAGACATCAAACAGCTGCTTTTCTTTTCTTTCTTTCTTTCTTTTTTTTTTTTTTTTTTTTTTTTTTCCCTTGGCAAATGCGCATGTTATAAGCAAATCTGAAATTACCAGGTTCACAAGTTGAGTTTCATGCAGAGAAATGTTTACTTTGATGCCAGAGGACCTGGCTCATTTCCATTTACAGTAAATGAGGAAGAAAATTGATTTGCAGCAGCAGGAGGGGTGTCAAACCTTTATTGCTGCTCAGGACATGTATGCACTGCTAACCAGGAAGATAATTAACCTAAATTAACCTTCTGCCTTGAGATGAGTCATAGTTTGGGGAGGGGGGAGGTGGGAAGCGGGGGTGGAGAGGGTGTAGGGAGGGGAACAGTGCTGCAGAGCTGTATGGACATGTCCTGTGCATTTCCAAGCAAAAACGATGGGCCCATGCAGCAACTGATTAGATTTAAATGGAAATTCTCGATGGGCATGAAGGAATTAAAAAAACCCTCAATGTTTAAATTAGGGCTGGACTGTGAATTGCATAAGTTGTGGCTGCAAAGTGGGGCAGAAAAGTGCATTTCCAGGTGCTGCTGAGCCAGGAAATAGCAAGTTCATGTCTTGGACCTGCCATTATTTGCCGGCCTCATCTGAAGATCTGCAGCTCTTACCCAAGGGTGGAGGAGCTGCCAGGGGTGGCAGCCTCTGCTCCAGAGTGCTTGGATGAGCTGGATGTCAAGGCAAGACCCATGTTGCTGTTATTCACCTGCCCAATTAATGAAATATTTCGTTATTAATTCAAAATAAATAACCATGTAACCATTCCAGGCAGTCATCAGGCAGTTATGGAGGTGGAAAACTGGCTCTGTTTCAGTTTTGTTTGAAGGAAGAGCCTAAAATCTGGGCCCTTCATTTAGTGGTGTTTGAACATCCTAGATCCAGAAAGACCCAGCAGCCAAGTGCTCCATTTCCTAGGAAATCAATCACCAAAGCTGATCTCTTATGATGGAATCATGAATGTTGGAAAAGACCTCCAGGGTGCCCAAAAGCTGGTCCATGGTCACTCCAGCCTCCTCCAGGATGAGCAGCAGTGGGGCTGAAATCTTTATGTGGATCCAGGCCCTGGACATTATTTGGGTCAGGGAACAGCTGAGTTCCTGCTTCCCACTTCCTTCACCACAGAATCACCAACACCTCCAAAATCATCGAGTCCCAGCATCAACCCAGCACCACCAAAACCAGCACTAACCCTGTCCCCAAGTGCCACATGTCTTTAAAACCCCTCCATGCATGGTGACTCAACCACTTCCCTAGAAAACCAGGCAAATTCAGACAAAACCAAAGATGGATTTCTTTCATTTAGGGTTTTTTGGAGGTTTGGGGTTTTTTTTTTTTAATGGAGCCTAAGGATTTCAGACGCCCAAATGCCTTTGACATAAAAATAGTCCTTTACAAACGCCAGTAATTCTTGTATTCATTTTAGGTATTTTGAGATACTAAATTTTAATTTTAATTCCACCTCTCTCTCGCTCATGGGTCAGACAGAAATCTGTAAGAATCTTTCTTGGAGGCACTCTTGAGGCATGGGAGAGAAAGATCTCATCCTTGGTGGGCCATGAGATGGAAAGGGCTCCAGTTCCTGCAGCTCTGTAGGAAATCAGAATCCTGGGATGGAGGCAGAAATCCCTGCAGAGTCACTCGTCCAGAGGGAGCTTGTCCTGACTCCCTAAGGATGGATGTCCTGCTGAGGATCTGTGGGAACAGCTCTGGATCTGTGCCCACAGCTCTGCACACCCCACACACCTTCAAATCACCCCACACACCTCCAAATCATCCTACCAACCTCCAAATCCCCCCACACACCTCCAAATCACCCCACATTCACCATCTCCACTCCCCACCTCCCGGGAGAACCTCCATTCCAGTGAGGCTGTGCAGAGCTCATCCCACATTAATCCTCATTCCTACCGCTCATTTCACAATTCCTCCCCTTCAGAGGCAGAATCCAGGATATTGGGCACAAAACTCCTTTTTCAGGGAAACAAATCCCAGGCCAGAGACATCCAGGCTGAGCAAGGGACAGGCAGAGCTGAGCCAGGAGCTCAAGGGAAGTCCCAGCTCCCACCTGAGGTGACCTGTGTGGATCCTGTTTATCCATCCTCCCCCTGGAGTGGTGGAGATAATCCAGGTGTGAGGATGCAGACACTGCACGGTGATGAGGAGTGGGTCAATACCTCAATATCATGACCAGTCAAGCCTCCACTTCTTCCTTCTCTGAAGGGCAGAAGTTATCAGTGACCCAACACAGTTTTGACTCATCCCAGGTCATTTTGTGGGAGAATTTATGACGATTTAAACGAAATGCTCTTGGGGAGGTGGGGGAACATCTCAGAAAGCCAAACCTTGATTTCGTCTTCACTGGGTGTTTCTTGCCTTTAAACAAAATCAAATATTAAGTAATTAAAATCATCCAAAGCCTAGAAGCAACACAAAATGGGCCATTCTGGAGCCAAGCACAGCATTCCACTCATCTCCAGGCAAAACGGTTTTGACGTTTTTTGGTTCTCTGAGCAATTTGGGAACCCAGTGAACCAAAAAAGCAGCAGTTGTGTGCACCACCCTCCACCTGGCCAGCACAAACACCAATAGCTGAGAAACCTGATGTGGGAGCAAATGCGTCCTGCACCTCTGGGGGATTGCATCCAAACGTGTTGGCTCTCAGCAGGGATTTTGGGATTTTTAACCACATAGGCCACCCCTCATTTCCCACATTAACTTTTTAAGCTCAGTTTTGGCTAAATCCAGCCACAATTTAGCAGTCCTGTTGGCGGAAGTCCCTCCACATCCTGGTGGATCCATGCAAGAAAAGTGCTGCATCCACTTCCCGAGCCCAAACCAGGGTCTCCCCTCCTCCAGAGACAAACAGCATTTCTTTTGAAGTCTGAACGTCTGTTCCTGGGCCAATAAAGTGCCTCATTTTCCCAGCAAGAAGGTAAAGGTGGCGAAAGGTGTTACAAGCACCTCCCTGTGAAGTGCAATTAGCAGCTGGGTGAAGGGGGGAAGTGTTGGCACAACAGGGGGAGGCGATGGCTGTGTCACCTCGCTTGGGATGGGCCAGATGGGCCAGGCAGGAGCCCAAACACCAGCCCTGGAGACAGTCTGGAGGCCTCCAGGGAGGCTGTGGGGTTTCCTTGCTCCATATCTCATCCTGCTGGTGACACTTGGAGAGGGTTGGATGGGCAGAAGGGAACTGGAGTTGCTCGAGGAGCTCAGCAAAGCAGATATTTGGTCTGACTCAGAAAATTCTGACTGACCATAGTAATCCTCTGAAGCTCTGTTGGATAAAAAATTGGCCATACAAGCAGCCCCAAACCCATCTACAGCAAAATACATCCTTCACAGACAGTAAGACCTGTTGGTTTAGGTCTCTCTTGGCTCCTCTATTCTCTCCAAAGGATGTGGCTGTGGAGGGAAACAGCTCAGAGTCAGAAACGGGGAGGATTCAGAACAGAGGGGGAAAGTGTGGCTGCTGTTAGAAAAAGGATGTGGAAATGCAACTCTGTTAAAGAAATTCCAGGCAATTTTCCAAGGTAGCAATGCTTCTCTGCAAAAAAAAACCAAAAAACCAGGGAGTGAGAGGAAAATGGAAGAGTAGTGAAACTCCATAATGTAGTTTTTGGTGTCCAATGCTCCAAAAATGATCCACACCAGGTTCTCACTGGAGATGGTGGCAGTTTTGGTGTAGACTTGGTGACAGACCCCAAGTAACACAATCTGCTGGCACTGCTGCTGTTGCCTCCATCAGATCCCAGCATTAAATGAAATCAGTCCCCAGCAAACAGGAGAACACAAGGACACCCCCAGGGTCAAACCATAATCACACCTTTAAACCTAAACCCAGCTCAGTGCCCCCAACACCACCTCATCTACACAGCAACCCTTACACCAGGCTGCCAGCTGGGGAGAAAATGTCTGGTTTTGGGGCTCAGGTGGATCAAACATTCAAGAAATCTGGGGTTTGCACATCTGCTTTTATCAGCAGACAGTTCACTTGTACAAACACATCCAGTCCAAGGGCAAGGCGAGCCCTCTCCAATATTAAGCCACTAAAAGACAGGGGAATAGGTTAAGGACTGGCTAGCAGCCAATGAGGTTTGCAAAACAGTGGAATCTAATAAAAATAATTGAAATATTTAAAGGCAGTTGCTTCACTTTATAAAGAAGCACCTGCAATGATTACCCAAAACATTTGCAGGTGGAAAAAGGGCTGAGCACGTCATTGGTGTTAATATCATTTATGCTCAGAGGGCAAATTAGGCATTGTAATTGTCAGGAACCATTGGAGCTATTTCAATAGTGGGATGAGTCTGATAATGAGGGATGATTCCTTTAGATCACCTTCAGTGTGTAACAGTGCAAAGCCAAGGCTTGGGTCTCTTAGAGCCTGACATCAAGGTGAAAGGTGTTCTCTGCAGTGTGTCCCAGGATCATTTTGTGCAAGAGGTTTTACAGCAACTTCTGTGAGCAAGAGGGAAGTTTGATAAGAGGATCCACGTTCACCCCTGAAAGAATTTCCTGCCAAGGTGGTTGACATAGAAACCAAGAAAGAAAGAAGGATAAATAAGAGAAACCTGCAACTGCCTGTTCCAATGAGCACTTTGTTTGTCTCTCGTGACCAATGAGTAAAGTGAAAACTTCTGAGCTCTGTAAGAATGTATAAAAAGCATGCATGCTGTAATAAAAACAGTTTGAAGCCTTCTGAAAACAGAGTGTGTTGCTTTGCATTGTCTCCATCTCAACTATAACATTTACCTGCTTCAGCCTGTCCCTGTCTGGAGAAAACAGAGGAAAATTCACCTCAAAGCCCTTCAGCCAATCCAGCTGATACAGCTCAGTGCACCTCCACTGGCTTCTGTAGGAAGCTGCCATTCCATCCCAGCATTTGGGCCTTTGGATTTTGGTTTGGGTGCTGATCCAATACTTATCCAATGCCTGGATCCTGGAGCTCAAAGGTGTCACTTCAAGGAGCAAACAAAGGGTAGCCATGCACAGGGAAGGGAGTTTTTATCTTTTTATCCAAATGGAGCCACACAAGCAGCCAGGCCCCAGCCATGGCATCAGCCTGACACCAAACATTTTGGAAGCAGAATCACCTGCTCTTTTTTAAAATAAGTGTATTTTAGCACACTCCTCACCTCACTCTCCTGAGTTCCCAGCAGGATATAGTCACCCCTCTAGACTTGGTAGGAAATCCACTAATTTCTATGGAAAGACACTTTATTTCCCATAAAATTTATAGCAAGCACTATTAAAATTCATTGGGAAGTAGGAGGGGTGACCCTCTGCCTGTGCCACCAGGCAGCTTCTTGGCATCAAAAAACAAATGCACTGAAGAGCCTGGGGCACAGAAAACTGCGAGCCCAGTTTGTGCCATCCCAGAGCCAAATCACTTAGGAAGTAAAATATGGAAGAGGACAGTCAGATGCTGTTTGATGCCTTGCTACCATTTTTAAAAATCCTGTTCTACAGATGGTGCCTTGGGTGTTTTCCATCCCAGGAGAAACATGACTAGAGGGGAATATTCCTTCACCTGAGGAGCACTTCAGCCTTTTTAGAGGATTCACAAATTTAGAAGAGACTTTTCACACAGAAGCTGGAGAAGGCACTGTACAGACACCATCTGGCCAAGTACAAACACAAAATAAAACCCTCTGGCTTTTTTTTCTGGCCCTCGTGGACTCTTTGAGGGACCATGGAGATCTGGGTAGTACCATCAGTACAACTCACCTCACCCTAAAGCAGGAAAGCTGAACCTCATCCTTAATTCTGGCTCTGAGGGTCTGAAAATCTTCAGAGGGGAAAATTGTCCTGCAGGAAGCACAACAAAAATGAATTCCAGAGTATTTTCACAATGTTGGCCCCAAACCTTAGAGACTTGTCCCAGCTCTGGCAGTGGCTGACCAATCAGCTCTGCTGAAGAAGCTGATCCCATCATCACAGCTCATCACCATCATCACTTTCTTTCCAAGGAGGTGTCCAAGTCCTTCAGGTCCTTAAAGACTTTGTGCTGTTGCTCATCACTTTAACAAATTAGTCAGGAAGGGCTTCAAAGGTAGCTTAACCTGAATTTAAGGGACTAAAAGCATTGCCAGGCAGTTTCCCAGAGTAGTGGGGTGAGTGGAAAAGTTGGATCCACATTTTCCTGTGAGGATTTGAGCCTTGGTGCCCACAGGTGATGGACAACTAAGCCAGGTATTTAGCCAGATTTTGTGTGTAGGCATCAACCTTTCCCAGAGATCTGTAAGTTCTTTCCTAAAGCAAATATCTAAAATTAAACAGATGACTCAGTAGATCAGCTGGGGCTAGAAAGAAAGAATCAGCTTTCAACTTGGACTGGAATTAATCTACTACTTAATGGGATAAACTCATTAAAGCATAGAATCACAGCATGGTTGGGGTTGGAAGGGACTTTAAAGATCATTTCATTCCAGCCCCCTGCCATGGCAAGGACACCTTCCACTCTCCCAAGGTGCTCCAAGCCCTGTCCAGCCTGGAACTGGACACTTCCAGGGATCCAGAGATATCCACAGCTTCTCTGGGCACTGTGCCAGGGCCTCAGCACCTTCCCAGCCAAGAATTTTCCCCCAATATCCCATCTAAACCTGGTCTCTATCAGCTTGAAGCCATTCCCCTTAATTGTATCACTTCACACCCTTATAAAACCAATGCTGCCATTTTTTTCTCAGACAGATTTCAGATTGGTATTTAAAACTTGCCCCTGAAATAACCAGGTGGTCTTGTGTAATGCCAGGGATCACATGATCCTTTGTGTTGTTACCCACCAGTTTTAGGAGTCTAAGAGTTTAAATTTTTATTATTGAACCTCACAGCTCAGAGTCTGTAATTGCCCCAAAAAATGCCTTTGTGTGAGGTTGGATTTGCAAAGATCAGCAGGAGAGGAGAGGAGAGGAGAGGAGAGGAGAGGAGAGGAGAGGAGAGGAGAGGAGAGGAGAGGAGAGGAGAGGAGAGGAGAGGAGAGGAGAGGAGAGGAGAGGAGAGGAGAGGAGAGGAGAGGAGAGGAGAGGAGAGGAGAGGAGAGGAGAGGAGAGGAGAGGAGAGGAGAGGAGAGGAGAGGAGAGGAGAGGAGAGGAGAGGAGAGGAGAGGAGAGGAGAGGAGAGGAGAGGAGAGGAGACAGATGGGTCCAGCTGCTGCAGGAAATTTTGCATCTGAACATTTTCCCTCGTGGCAGGACACAGCACGAGAGAAGCCTGCTTGTTCCCAGGAGACACTTGCCTAATTGCACAGAGTCAGCAAGTTGAGGCCTTTGGAATAGTTTTGGATAACATCCCATGCCTCTCACCTTGCACAACCATGCCCAGTGCCCTCCAAAGCCTACTGAAGCCTTCTGCAGCACCAAGGGCTGTTGGACCAGGTTCACAAACCTGAGCACCATTAAGAGAAAATCCTACCAATATCAGCACTCTCCGCTCACTTACACCTACTTTGCATTTTAAATGCCAGTAAATGACTGCCCAAGGGAACACAGAATCAGACCCATCAATGTGGGTATATTTCAGCAAGCCAGACCCCAGGAATTTTGGAAGTGTACCAGCATTAAGCATTATTAATGCCTATTGAAAAATAGCTGGAAATCTCCCCAGCATTGTTAAAGAATCATTTAATTATTATTAACTGAGTCACGGAGGGCAGGCGGGCGAGTTTATGAAACCCATACACTGAGTAACTGTGGACTCTGGAGGATGAGCTGGTTCCAGTGCCAAGGTTTGTAATTAAACTGCGGCCCAGGGCCGGGCGCTGATGCATTCAGCAAGTGCCCTCTGCTGGACTCCCAATCCAGCTAGAATCTTCCACATCCATCCCTCACCCTTCCCCTCTGCAAGGCTGGGTGCACCAGGCATCCTCCCAGCGTGACTTCCAGCCCACTGCCCTTCTGCCAGCAGCCACCTCCCATTAGTTTTCTCAGCAAGAGCAATTATTCAGGGGGAAAAAAAAAAAAAACAAACCCAAAACCCAAACCAACAATATGAAGTTACACCCCGTGCCACCGCAGCTTGGTTGGGCTTGAAATGTGGGTGCAGCTCTGGGGAGTTCATTGCCCTTTCCTACCCCTTTCCTACCCCATTCCCACCAGGGACTGGGAAATGTCCATCTTCACTGGTTTGTTCTCGATGACTAAAACAGGTGGGGCTCACTCGGTGAGCAGATATGATGTGAGAGTGCAATTAAACAACAGAGCTTTCAACACCCAGCTCCCAGGGCCTTATTTAGCTAATTAAGAAAGCCGTGCTTTCATTCCCCTGAGGTGTTTCCACCACCCTCAAGAGCACTGCCAAGGTCAGATTTGCTGCTGACCATTCACAATGGCCCGTGCTGACCATTCACAATTCCCAATGCCAAGCCACAAGAGCTTGATTAAAGAGGGTTAGGCTTCCCTAACTGGGGCACATAACAGTCCTAGGCCTCAAACTGGTCAGCAGGAGTCCAGCTCTCCACTGGGCACTGCCAAGTGAGCCCGTGCCTTCTGCCCCATTCACATTTTCCATCCCCATCGCCAGGTCTGGCTGCCAGGTACTCAAGGCAGGAACGGTCTCTCCATGGAGGACCCAGCACAGCAAGGCCTCTAGGCATGCTTATAATGCAAACAGAGAGATTAGATCAAGTCTGGCCTCTCTCTCAACGCTGTAGGCAGCAGAAGAGTGGAGTGTTTGCCTCTTATCTGGAGTCTTGGGGGATTGGCCCAACATATTGACATAAACTCCTGCCAATGTCAGTTTACACTAAGGAAAACGGATTATAAAATGTGTTGGCTTGGGAACAAGATCAGAGTCCTGGTAAGGCATCCCCTCTGCAGAGCCCAGAACCTCCCACGGAGAGGAAGGGACCATCCAAGCCTTTGGGACCATCCAAGCCACTCATCTTTGGACCCCCAAACGTACGGGGGGCTGTAACTCAGCAAGGCTCCAAGGCCAAGAGTGTGGGACATGTCCTCAGCTCCTCCAGAGCTGTTCAGAGACATGCAGAAAGCAATTCCTGGCAGTCTTGTGGGAAATTCAACAGTTAGAGGAGAAAAAGGCAAATTTCAAAGTGATCTCAAGTGAAAAAATGCATTTTCACATCAAAAATTTTCGTAAGAAAGTCAAAGTGCAAGAAAGACTTCAGTGAGTCAGACCAGCAGTAAGGGTAGCTCAGGAGCCTGTCTGAGACCCCAGAAACCAGAGATGCTCTCCAGGGAGGTCACTTTCTATAGTCATTGCTCTCATGTTGTCCCAGCAGCACCTCCATCACACAGGGATGCTGGAGAGTGTCCCTCTGCTGCTGCTCCATCCATGGCTGAGCCTGGTATCCATGATTTTTTGACCCTCATGATGTCATGTGCCTCAACAACCTTCTGTAGCAACAGATTCCAGGAGTCCACCAATGGCTTTTTTCATGCTCAAGAATTAAAATTCATGGAATCAATAAAGTTGGAAAAGACCTCTGAGGCCATCATGTCCAACTGACCAAGCACCTCCATGTCCAGGAAAACAAGAGCCTGATTCCCAGACCCACACCCACGTGCTGGGTGTTTCCAGGGGTTTGGGTGTCAGGGCTCCCACTGCAGCCCCTGGTGCCTCAGGCTGTCACAGAATCATGGAACGCTCTCAGTGGGAAGGGATCCACAAGGATTGTCAAGTGCAGCTCCACACAGGACCCCCCAACAATCCCACCCTGTGCATCCCTGGGAGCATTCTCCAAATGCTCCTGGAGCTCTGGCAGCCTTGGGAATGTGGCCATTCCCTGGGGAGCCTGGGCAGTGCCCACCACCCTCAGGGGGAGGAATCTTCTCCCGACCATGGCTTCAAAGGGAACAGGAGTCCCCCAAGCCCTGTGGGCAACTCAGCTGAGCCTCTCAGGAGGAGACCCCAGAGATCCCAGTGCTCACACCCCCTTTTTTATCTCTGTCATCATCATTTATCTCTGCCATCTCAGACACAAGCTTAGAAGCTGAGGCCATGTAAACGTGGGTGCCCAAGTCTGGTGCTTAAACCTACCTGGAAACATATTTAAATTAGAAGAGGGATTTTGGAAATTTAGCCAAATTTGAACATTTTGGTTTTCAGATGCTGTTTTTTGTTTTAAAACAGGGAAGATTAACCAAGGAATAGATTTAGAGCATAATTCAGTTTGGAGGGGACTCCATGTCTCCTCTAACCACCTGCTCCAGCTGTGAGGTCAGACCAGGCTGCTTTAAGGAGCAAACCACAAAATCTGGAAGTAGAAAATTCCAAACCAAGGTCCAGAGCTAAGAAGCAACGTGGTTTTGAAGCATGGTTTGATTGCCAAGGTCCCTGGCAAGAATTTCATCCAGATGTGAGGGAAAGCTGTGGATGAACACACAACAGCAACACCAGTTAACTGTGCACAACCACAATGACAATGGTCCAGAGGGGAGGCATGGGAAGGAAGGGAGCAGCAAATCTTCATAACCACACAAGAAGGAAGAGCAGGTCGGGGGTTAATGTGAATTAATGACAACCAGGTTTCAGTGAAGAGCAAGACAACCTTGTCCTCCTTTTTTCTCCGTGAGGGACACTGGAAACACACAGGTGGGAGCTGAGTGGTGTAAACTGGGCCACACACCAGAAAAAGACCTTTAACATTTCAACAAATTAAGGATGGTAAGGATTCATCCATCACAGGTATTGTCCCGGGGAGAGGAATTCCCTGTAACCCTCGTCTTACACAAAGGAGGAACAGATCCAAGTGGTCAAACAGCAGCAGCTTCAACAGGAGAGACTTTACATGAGTCAATATGTGAACTATTCAAGAGCGTTTCTGCTTGCTGATTTAAAATCTACAGCCCTTATCAACAAGGAGAGGTACCATAGTGGCTTTTTTTCAAGGCAGATTAAGAAGGAAAGTAAAAGTAGGTATTTAAGATAAGAAATAAAACAAGCGAGTTGTTGTATTAGAATAAAACCAGCATAATGTATGGAGTAAAAAAGACATTTTTGTCCTAGCTAGAGCTCAGGAGTGGGGAAAATCAATAAGGGAAATAAAGGACTTGAAGAAATATTTATAGTCAGCAGAGTCAAGGTTGAAGAGAAGGCACTTTCCTTGTGCAAGCAACAAAGAAACCCTGACGAGAGCATTAATTTGTTACTCCGGGGGAACGGTGGAACCATGGATAATAACCAAGAAAAGCCCTGGGTATTCAATAAAGACCTCAGTTCTGCATTTTGAGAAAAAGCTGCACAAGCTACTTCTACCACACACTGCTGATGATCACACTTAGGGCTCTAACCATAAGCAAGGAGATGGTAATCAGCATCTCCCACAGCTAGCCATTAATAAATCTGCAGATTCAGATCATTTACATCCAGGAGGTTTTAAAGAGCTGGCCAAGAAGGCATTGGAGCCTGTTCAAAAGTCTTTGAACCCCAGGGAAGTTCTAGAGGACCAGGAGAAAATGAGTGTTTTGTCGGTGTTTTAAAAGAGGACAGCACGGGTTCTAGAGTGCCAGCCTGCCATTAATCCCAGCAAAAAACAATAATAGAATAGCTCATATGAGATTTGTTTATTATGGAATCAAAGGAAGGTAATATAATTGCTGCCAATCAACTTGGGTTTATGAAAAATAGATCTTGTCAAATTAATTTGATGTATTTTGTGATAACAGCACAAGCGTGGTTAATAAGGGGAAGAGTGCTGATGTAATTTTACTTGGATTTTCCTCAAGGCAACTGCCTGGGTACTGCATGATATTTTGATTAAGAAGCTGGAGTCCCAAACATGGCACACATTAAAGGGATTAAAAACCAGCTAACGTAGGTCTCGGAGCGTTCCTCTAAACAAGGGATCTCTGCCAGATGGGTGTGTTCCGAGCCAGGTCCCACAGGGAACCGTTCCTCAACGCGCATTTTAACATTTTCTCCACGTCCTGGGAAAAAAAAAAATTAAAAATTGCTGATGACACCACAAGGTTTACTGGATCAGCAGGTAAGGAAGAGGCTGAGGTCAATGGGGTGGAGGAAAAGGACTCCCTTGTTCAGGGGGGTGAAGGCAGGTGAGGGCCAGATGTAAAGGCAGATGTGCTGAAGAGAAGAACGTGGCCGTGTTCCCCCTCCTGGGAAGGGGCAATGCAGGAGAGATTTGCACATCACAGCAGGCAGCAACAGGAGGAGAGGCTGAGGGCACTTGGTTTGTTCAGCTGGAGCAGGGGACACTGAGGTCAGGCCTCACTGGGAGCTGCAGCTCCTCCAGAGGGGCAATGGAGGCAACGAGGCTGGAGAGGGGCTGGGAACACAAACCCTGAGAGGAAGCCCTGAGGGAGCTGGGGGTGCTCAGCCTGGAGAAAAGGAGACTCAGGGCTGCCCTCCTCACTCTGCACAGCTCCTGAAAGGTGCCTGTGCTCAGCTGGGGCTGGGCTCTTTCTGCAGCAGCACTGACACAGCCAGAGCACACAGCCTGCAGCTGCACCCAGGGAAATACAGGCTGGATATCAGGAAAAAGTTTTTCACGGAAAGGGTGATAAAGTTCTGGAATGGCTGCCCAGGGAGGTGGTGCAGTCCCCATCCCTGGGTGTGTTGAACAAAGCCTGGATGTGGCACTGGGTGCCAGGGCTGAGTTGAGCTGTTGGGGCTGGGTTGGACTCGATGACCTTGAAGGTCTCTTCCAACCTGGTCATTCTGGGAATTCTGGGAATGGATGGGCAGCTCTGATCTCTGCTCCCTGTGACTGGGGACAGGACCCAAGGGAAAGGCTGGAACTGTGTCAGAGTTTTACTGATTTAGTGAACAATTCCCTGTGTGAATAACAATCTGTGAGGAGAACAGCAGTGGGATACCATCCCAACTCCAGCATTTCTGTCTGAGGATGGCAGCGCTGACTCTGTGTAAAGGAACCAGCTCTGAAGGGGTGGATTAAAAGCCTGGGTGCTTTTCCCACAGCAGGAAATGAAATTGGAAGGTAAAACAAATGAATAAATCTAAGAATTTGTGTGCATGGGAAGGAGAGAATTGGAAAGCCAAAGGGACTTTGGAAACCCTTTGGAGACACAAGTGAGGGTTTTCAAAGTAACAGAATCATACAATGGTCTGGGTTGGAGGGGACCTTTAAGATGGTCTTGTTCCAAGCTTTAGTTTGGATATCAAGGAAATTTTCTTCCCCCAGAGGGTGCTGGGGCACTGCCCAGGCTCCCCAGGGAATGGTCAAGGCTGCCTGAGCTCCAGGAGCTTTTGGACAACTCTCTCAGGGACAGGCTGGGATTGTTTGGGTTGGACTTGTGATCCTTGTGGGCCCCTTCCAAATCAGAATATTCCATGATTCCATGATTCAGCCCAGTCTGCCTGCAGCTGGACTTTATTGATGAAATCTCCAGTGCTCTTGGGTGCTGGAAAGGAGGAAATATTGAATTTTTGGGATGTGCTCATGACCCCACACTCCTGTGAGAGCCTCAGATTCCCCTGGGTTGCTCCAGCAGGCAGTGGAGGGAGATGTTCCTGCTGGGCAGGATCCAAAGCAGGATATCAGGGGTGGTGCAGGAGGTGCTGAGGGGTCCTGCTAAATCCTCCCACTGCCAAGCCAGTCCTCCCAGGCTGCAAACTGGGCACAGCTGAAATACCAGCAGGGAGAGCCATGGAAAGGTGCTGTCAAATCAAAGAGGAGTTGGAGGAGATTCCCAGGAATGGAGGCAAGTTTGGAAATCATTAGAGCAGTTCAGTCCACCAGCTCCATGGACAGGAGGATGGTAGTTTGTGAGCCCATGAATCATCCACTGAATGATCTTCAGAAATAAGGAGCTCTTCAGTCTGTCACACACAAAGGTGTGAGGAGATTTAAACACAAATAAACAAAGTTAGCTATAATCAAACACCAGACACAGCACCTGAACTTGATTGTGTGGTGGGAAAATTCAGCAGAGGGGATGACAATTCACAACACACAGGTTTTAGAAGAGACAAATGTTTTATCTAAACCTATATTTTAGTTCAAGCAGGATTTTTTCCTTCTCTGGCTTTTATTTACAAAGGAAGTCTGGGAGAGTAATCCCAGCACTTCTCTGGCTATTTAAATTCCTTCCCTGAACTGAGGCAGAGGATGAGGAGGAGAACCATGGAAGAATCATCACATGAGTCACTCCCAGCACAATTAGGCTTCCACACAGACACCATCAGATGGGAATTTGTCATGAATTGCCTGGAGAAAGAATTACACCTGTGAAGACCACGATTCTCAGAAATGCTCTCATCCTTCCTGTCAAGGGAAGGCTTTCTTTGCATTCCTCCCATTTTTTTGGACTCCTGCTCTCCATTTGTGTGTTCACACAAACTCATTCCACTGAACCTCTCCTATGAGGGAAGGCTGAGAGTGTTGGGATTGCTGAGCCTGGGGAAGAGACGGCTCCAGGGAAAAACGGTTTAAAATGGAAAAAGGGGAGATTTAGATGAGATATTATGAAAAAATCCTTCCCTGTGAGGGTGGGCAGGCCCTGGCACAGGTGCCCAGAGCAGCTGTGGCTGCCCCTGGATCCCTGGAAGTGTCCAAGGCCAGGTTGGACAGGGCTTGGAGCAGCCTGGGATGGTGGAAGGTGTCCCTGCCCATGCCAGGGGTGGGATGGGATGGATTTAAAGTCCCTTCCAACCCAAACCATTCTGGGATTCTGTGTCTATGGAAAAGCAGCATCTTCTTAGAGCAGCACTGCCAATGGCAGCTTCGGTGCCTCTGTTGAGAATGAGCCCCCCCCAATTTGTCTTCCCATTTCATCTCCTACCTTTGCTCAGCCTAATTTTGGGACTCTTATATTGATTAAAGCAGCCTCAATCCAAACCCCTCAATGGAAACTGATTGAGGAGTATTTAATTTTATCATTGTCTTAGTTAGGAACCGTATTGTAATTCTAAATATAAAAATATAAATACAAATACTATAAATATAAATAGAGTAAAATATAAATAAAATTATAATATAATATAATATATAATATGTAATATTAAATATATCATATATAATGTGTAATATACTATATAGTGTATATTTTAAACTATATATTATATATTACATACTATATCTTATACATTACATACTATATATACTTTATATTATATATTACATATTACATATTATAGATTATACATATTATACATATTATACATTATACTTATATACTATACTATATTATATTATATTATATTATTACATTATAGTATTATGTTATCATATTCTATATTCAATATCATATATAGTATGCAATATGTAATATGTAACATGTAATATATACAATGTAAAAATATAGTAATATACAATATATAATATATAATATGTAATATACAATATATAATATATAATATATAATGTATAATATATAATATAGTATATATTATATATTATTATATACTATATATTAAATATTATATATTGTATATTACATATTATATATTATATACTATGTATCATATGTCATATATCATATATTATATATTGTATATTATATATTATATATTATATACTACATATCATATATTATATATCATATATTATGTATTATGTATTATGTATTATATATTATGTATTATGTATTATGTATTATTATTATTATATTTTATATGTTATACTTTATACTTTACATTTTATATTTTATGTTTTTACATATTCTAATAAATACTTCTATTTATAAATATCCAGAAGCTCCACAGGAATTCAGCACTGGGACCAAATCTATCAGAAGGATAACCCCACCAAAATCAGATAAGCCTACAAGAGGGGAGGCCTCTGGACAGGGAATGTTGTCCCCACTGCCACTTCCCATCTCCTGCCCAAGGAGCTTGCCTTCTTCATGGCTCCCTTGTAGAGGACCTACCACAGACAGGCCTTTCCCTGGTCAGGACCTGGACTCCCATGATAACCACGGTGTGGGAGGATGCCATTCCCATAATCCATCCCCTCCCAAGGACAGCAGAGGGAAGGGGAATGGCTGTGCTGAGCCCGGGGTGCTTTGTGCTGGGCTCTGGGAACAGCAGTGGGATCACACCCTTCAACCACAGCACAGGATGGCTCCGGGGTCAGGGAACAGCATCATCCCATGGCACCCCTCATCCCACGGCCCCACACACCAGGAACAACCTGTCCAGAGGCTGACGGGGCCCCCAGGGCAGCTCCCGGGACAAGAGGCTGCTCCTTCTGATGCCTTGTGAAGGCTGCCCTAGAACAGAGACTGGACAGAGCTAAAGAATAAAGCAGGGATTTATTCAAAGGATCTCCTCCATGGATCCACCTTGGGCAGCACCAGAGCCCAGCCAGGGCTGCACCCAAGATGAACCCAAATGGTCCCAAAATGCACGAGTGCTGCCGGGGTCTCTCCCTGGGCTCAGCTCTGCTCCATGTGCACATTGCAGTTCAGTGTCCAACCCCAGCTGCAGCCCCTGCAGTCCCATCCTGCTTGTTTTTCTCTCTCCAGCCCACGGGGTTTGTGCTCCTGGGCTGAGATTTGGATCATTTGTCCTTGGTGCCCAGCTGGAGCAGGAATTGTTTTGTCTCCCTGCTCTGTGCAGAGAGCTCACCATGCCCTGATGTGAAGCTCAGACCCACACACTAAAGCAGCACAGAACCTGAAAATATAAAAGCTAAAACCTGAGGCATCACTTCCACAGGTCCTGGTGCTCTTTGAGGAATGCCCAATGAAATCTGCCCAGAAAAGTTTTTTATAAATATATTTATCATGCAGGTATCACTCAGGCTAATTAGATCCTAAGCCAACAGCACAATCCTGCCACAGGTCAGAGCAATGGATTGTTCTGGGGGGAGGTCAGGGAAGGGGAACTCAGAGCCAGAGTCCTGCTCCCACCACCCGCGCTGCCAGGAATGGGATTCCACTCGTTGGTTTTGCACTTTTGGGGATGCAGGGAGTGGCCACTGCCCCTCTGGAGTCAGGAATGAGAGTCACTGTAGATCTCTTTACCCTGTGCTTCCCTCCACGCTGACTTCACATCATTTAACTGGGCTTAAAAGTGGTGTAAACCCTTTGCATAAAAACTCCATTTGTCCCTGATATTTTTTATGTATCTACATATATATATATATGTGTGTGTGTGTTTATATATATATTTATATCTATATCTATATTCATATTCATATTCATATTCATATTCATATTCATATATTTATAGTTATCGCCATATTCCATTTTTATTTTTATATACATATATATATACATATACATATACATATACATATACATATACATATACATATACTTATACATATACATATACACATATTTATTTATAAATATATAGAATTATAGATATTCTTTATTTATATATGTTTCTTTGCTATTCTTTCTCTTTAAAGATGTCTATGTACACAGACCTTAGAAACACATACACCACATACATATATATATATAAAAAAATTTTGATGTCATGTGTGTACCCCCATGGCTCCCTATTCCTGGGGAGAAATACTTCAGAATAAACTGTTCTTTGTCCCAAATGTTTTAATCATTTTCCCACCCAGGAAACTGTACATTATCCTCAGCCTTGGATCTAAAGGGATGCATTTATACCGAGAGTTTTTATATGAGAGGTCAAACCCCTCACAAGACATTAAATATGAGTGTTAAACATGGAGATGTTTTCAAAAGAAACAGCAGGGGTTTGAGTTTTTTACAGCTGGCAGCTGAGCCTTGTGGTACAATTTTGGGACTTGCTGAGCCAAGGGCAAGGTGTTGATTGCAGGAGCCAGTGCTCAGTGCCAGAGAAGGCAGGTGATGGCTGGGAAGGTGCCTTTCCTTAGGGAATCACCACGCTTGGCAAGGGATTGCAAACACCACTGAGCTGGGACGGACCTGCACGGCCTCACCACAGCAAAACCCTCACCACCCTGCCAAGGAGGAATGCCACACCCTCACTGCAAGCAGCTGTGTCCCTTCAGACCCAAACCAGCCACGAGGGAGGGCTCGGGGTGTTCCTCAGCACCTGCAGCCTGGCTGTGCTCAAGGCACAGCTGTTTTCCTCCAGCTGTTTTCCTCCAGCTGCTCCCTGGTGGCACCATTCCACTGGGACACTCCAGGCCAGCATCCCTGCTCCCCTTTGAAGGGGATGAGCCCTGGGTTTATCTCCAGGATTTTTCTAATGAGCTCTTAAACCTTCTGTCAATGACACATTCCATCAGTGGATCAAGGCACCTAAATAAAAATTGACATAAGGCAAGGCCTTTTAATTATCCAATTATTTTGTTTCAAGCAACAGCTGGTAAAAAATAAAAAGACTTAGTGTTCTTCTCTCGTCTCTGTTGACATAAAATCAAGGATCAAAGCGCCTTAATTTTTGGCCTCTGATTTTTCTCTGCTTGATTTAAACACGCCTGTTATGAGTTCAGTGGCCTTCCTGCCCCTTTGCTTATTTAGCAGTGATTAGTGAGTGCTGAAGCTGCAAAGCCTCGGAGTTTGTTGTCATGGGATGAAGCCCCCGTGGCACTGGGGGCTGATGCTGTGCAGAATGGGCCCTCACCCCATCACCAAAACCAATCCCAAGAGTGAGATTGGAATGATTTAACCATGGGGAACTAACATAGGAAAGATGAAGGGCTGCGTGGGAAGTGTTAGGGAGACAAAAGCACCCAGTGCAGGTCACACCACTGCTCAGGGACCTGCTGGAGCTGCTGGCTTGAAATTCCATCATTGTTTGGACCCCCGGTGTCAGACCAGACTGGAGATTTTAAATCTTGCTTGATTTTTTCCCCACCTTTGCAGCACACCCTGTAGATCCAGCTTGGACATCCCCATGGCTTCCTAAAGAACAGACACGCTGTGGATGCCCATGGTCAGATGGATTTTGCACCAGGCTTCATCTGCAGGATGGAGTTTCTGAGGAAACCTCAGCCCAATGAGCAATTTGGACCAGCCCAGATCAGAGTGCCCTGGAGAGGTCTGTCCCTCCCCAAGGGAATGCTGATTCCAGGTTCCAGGAAAGTGGGAAAAATCAGGGCGTGAGTTTTACCCGAGTGTAGCACAAAAGGAAATACCACTCAGTTTCCTGATTTCTCCTTGCAGAACCTGGACCTGCAGATGTGGTGGGCTGTGAGTCTCTAACATGGGATTCAGAGTCCATCTGTCCATGTGGATTCATTTGTTGGAACCCTGGCTGCTGAGAATTCCAGACTTTCTGTGCTGCCAGGCACTGACCCCCAGGAGAACACTGCATTGACCTGAGGCTGTGGAGAAGCTTCCAAAATGGAATGACAGAAGTGGGATTGTGGGTGTGGAGTTTGAATAGAAGTGTGTGATACCACAGGGTGGAAAACTTATAGTTTAAGGGTTTAGAATACAGTAATAGACATAAAGCAAGATGGAGGTTTTAGGGTGGAGGCTGGTCCTCCTTCTCCTTCTCCTTCTCCTTCTCCTTCTCCTTCTCCTTCTCCTTCTCCTTCTCCTTCTCCTTCTCCTTCTCCTTCTCCTTCTCCTTCTCCTCCTCCTTCTTCTTCTTCTTCTTCTTCTTCTTCTTCTTCTTCTTCTTCTTCTTCTTCTTCTTCTTCACCTTCTTCACCTTCTTCACCTTCTTCCCCTTCTTCTCCTTGAGTGGTTTTATGTAATTGGATAAAAAAGTCCCCTTTGGTGGGCATGGGTGGTTGGTTATTGGGTTAAAAGTAAAAATAATTGAGGTCTCATTTGTTAATTGGACAGTTGATCCTTCAAAGGCCTTGCAGAGAGAGAGATGGGGCTCCATTTTTAGTTTGTCAGAGTGCAGTGCTGCAGAACTCAGGGTTTGTGAGACTGTGATAGAGATAAGAACTGATAAACAAGAGTTTTATCAGTTTCTGAGTCCCAACAAGAAATACCATCCTGAGCATTTAAGGACTCAGGATTCACAGACAGCAATATTCATGCACGGATGGACAGCTGTGAGGGGGAAGCAAAAGCCCAGGAGAGGGTTCCCCAGAGTCTGACCGGACAGCAGAGGCTCTGCAGGAGTTTCTGTGGAGCAGGGAGGTGGTGGCTGGGCCCTGTGCAGGAGGACACCCCTGGCAGGGCACAGCAGAGCGTGGGATCCCGCGCGCTCCGGCACCGCCTGGGGCTGCACCCTGGGAAGCACGGGCACAGCCCCGTCTTTATGCAGGTGTCTCTGTGGATGGGATCCAGCAGACACCAGCACTGTGCAGGAGGAGGGCTCTGCAGAGAGCTCTTCCAACTAAACAAGGGAGGTACCACCCAAACCAGCAAATTTTGGATGGTATTGGGTACTCCCAGCTCCTCCAATGTCTCTGGATGTCCTTGAATAAAATCTTTTTAAGCCTCTCTTGCAAGGCTGGCACTGAAAAGCTTCCACAGCCCTGCCCAGGCTCTTAAGCTGCATAGTTTTAGGAAAGCTCCAGGGCAGACTTGGTCTGGAATTCTTCTTGTCACTCAGGTCAGCCATGCTGGAGGACCTGCTTCTAATTCATGCATCTTCCTCTCATCCAGTGCTCCCAAATCCACAGGAAAAAAATCTCTTTTGCTGTGGGACATTGCAAACTCCAGGCTTCCCATCACCAGGAGAAGCTTGCTGAACTATCCTTCACCTCCCCTCCCTCAGCTGCAGCTGTGAAAAACAAAAATTAAACGGATTAGGGATTCCAGTGCCAAACCAACCTTTTTCCACCAGCACAGGGTAGGAGGTGAGTGGCACACTGGCCTTCCCAATGAATCCCTGCAACAGAATGGTGACTCCGTGAGTTTTGGAACACAGAATATGTTCAAAATCACCACCACTGCCTGGACTCTCTCCTGGTGTGAATCTCTGGATGATCTCAGGTTGCTTTTATGAGGGGACTTGGCTGAGGATGTTGGCTAACTGCAGGGCTCCTGTTCATAAAGCCAAGGAAGCCAGGGCCATTCCCTCAGCTGGGAAATGTGATGGCTAGAGGAGCTGGGCAGTAAATATGAACCCCGTCAGCACCCACACATTGTGCTGCTGATGTCTCCAGGCTGGAAATATTGTCCTCACCAGCTCTTCTCCTTCAATTCTGTCCTGTCATGGGTTTGGCTCCTTCTGTGACCTTGGCCAAGCTCTTTTGCCTTGGGTTTTGCTGCTCAGGAAGGTTTATTTATTTTATTGTCAGGAATGGTGTGGCAGCAGGAGCAGGGAGGTCACTCTGCCCCCGTGCTCAGCTCTGCTGGGGTCACACCTGCAGTGCTGTGCCCAGCTCTGGCCCCTCAGCTTGGGAAGGACCTTGGGACACTGAGCACATCCAGAGGGGACAGAGAGGCTGGAGAGGGGCTGGGAACAGAAACCCTGAGAGGAAACCCTGAGGGAGCTGGGGGTGCTCAGCCTGGAGAAAAGGAGACTCAGGGCTGCCCTCCTCACTCTGCACAGCTCCTGAAAGGTGCCTGTGCTCAGCTGGGGCTGGGCTCTTTCTCCAGCAGCACTGACACAACCAGAGCACACAGCCTCCAGCTGCACCAAGGGAAATACAGGTTGGAGATCAGGAAAAAGTTTTTCACAGAAAGAGTGCTAAAGTTCTGGAATGGCTGCCCAGGGAGGTGGTGCAGTCCCCATCCCTGGGTGTGTTTAACAAAGCCTGGATGTGGCACTGGGTGCCAGGGTTGAGTTGAGCTGTTGGGGCTGGGTTGGACTTGATGGTCTTGAAGGTCTCTTCCAACCTGGCCATTCTGGGAATTCTGTGAATTTGAGTCCCAAAGGTGCAGCTGACAATGTCCAATTTACTCTGATGAATGTCCATGTGTACAATGCACACCACATTCAGCCACTCCATCACTTTGGCTACACCAAGGGTTGGACTCACTGATCCTTGTGCTCCCTTCAAACCCAGGGTGTTCCATGATTCTAGGAACACAAACAGAACCCAGCTGCTGTGTTCACTGTCAAAGCCAAGCCCACATGGAGACAAAGACCTTGGGAATGGTCCAACCCTCCTAACTTTGAACATCCAGAGAAGGTGGCAGCTTCTCTCATGTCTCTTCAGGCTGAACCTTTCCTCAAAGCTTTCCTGTTTGTTTTTATGGGCAGCAAAGGGCAGGTGGCCACCCCAGACTGCCAAACCAGCCCTGTGGCCACCTAAAGGCAGGTGAGGTGAGCACCATCCTCACTAAACCTGCTGCACTTCAGTCCAAGCCAAGGGGCTGAGATTTCTCTGAGTTGGTGCCACGGGTGGCTTCAGGTGTCCCAAAATCCTGTGATATCCAGGGAATTTAGCAGGGGAATGGCCACAGAAGAGTTGGGACAGCAGAAAGTCAGGGTTTAAATCTGAAAAACCCCAGATGTGGCATCACCTGAGGACTTGGGGAAGCAGAAAATTCATTTCTCAAGGAGTCCATCTCTGAGGATGCAGCTTCATCTGGGGTTAACAGGAGCAACATTTGGGAAAAGGAGCCCAGAGTTGGGGTTGGAGCACTCCCATAAAGCAGAGTTTGAGCTCTGGCAGCCTGCAGACACAGGCTAGCTCAGGCTGAAGCTGTTTGGGAAGCTCAGACAGAACTGGGGGTTCCAGAACTTACTCATATCAGCACTCCCAGCTTATTACTTTCAAAATTAAAGAATAATTAAAGAAGAAAGCCAAGGCAGAGCTCGGCACTGAGTCTTGCTCAGAGGAACACGAATTTCACACAGCAGACACAGGAATGACAAACCATAATTAACATCTGGGAGCAAGCAGTGAGGACCTGGAGAGGCAACGACTCCTATTGTAAATTAAATATCACTTTGGTCAGAGGGTCAATAAAAATGGGCTTTCACCTGCTCCTAATTATTTCCCCCACTACAATAGCTGCTTGTTCCCACTCAGGGGAGGACAGGGCTGTGAGACAGAGTGTGCAGAGGGTGGAATTCACCTCTCTGAGGCAGCTCTGACCTGCTCACACTCAGGGCTTCACGAGGCCAGAAGCCCTTTGCATAAAGGTGCTTTTTTACCCCCGGTGTGAAGCTCAGAGCACCTGACAAATTGCATATTTTAATCTGCTGAGCCCGTGGCTGCTGCTGGCTGGGCTCTGGCAGCAATGGAAGTGGCTGGAATCCAGCTGCAGAACCAGCCCTGCCCGTGTGCTCGTGTGCAGGCAGTGTGTGTTCATGCAGCTATGCAAATGCACCAGCAGCGTGTTTTTAATGCGTTCAAATGTCATCACAAATTGAATTTTGAAACAAAAAAAAACCAAAAACCAAACCAGACCAAAACAAAAAATTGAAAGAAAAAAAAAAAGAAGAAAAGAAAAAAAAAAAAAGAAAGAAAAAGGGAAAAAAAGAAAGAAAAAAAAAAAGAAAAAAGCCCCACATTTTTTAAGCCTTCAAAACAAACGCCCTTTTCAACCCACTGGCAATTATGGAGAGGTCCTGATCCTTTCTGCATGTTACTGTCAAGCAAGTTTTCAGTAGGATTCAATAAAGTGATCTGACATTTCTTTGGAGATCTTTACACACAGTAGCTCAAGCCACGAAAGAACTTTACTTCTGGCAGCTATGTGAATATTTTATTTTGCCCAAAGCTAGACAGGTGTGATCAAGAAGAACAGGGGGGAAAAATATATTAGCAAAAGGCCTTTCAGTGGCAATACAGGTGTTTGCTGGAGTGCAGTCAGTTTGGGTTTTGTGTGTTTTTTTAAGGAGAAAATCTTGGTGGGGTTAAGATTAAAGGCACAGCACATTTATTTCTTATAGACTGAAAGTCAGGGAAGCATTTTCTGAAAGAGAGGGTAGGGTTTGCCCCTGGAAAGGGCATCTTGAACCAGATCTGAAATAAGGATTAAGCTCCTCATTCCCATAAACTCAAAGAGATTTTGGCACATCAGGTATTCCCTGGATCCCAGCCCTTCTCGCCAAGCACTGGGGAGTCACTAAAGAGTTAAACGAGTTTATAATTCACAGAACAAGTCAATACATTCATTCAAACAGTTACAGAAAGGTCACAGGCTGGGATGCCTGAAACCTGCTTAAGCAACAATTTTTTGCTCCTCAGGTAAGGCGAAAGGCAGGGCACATTTCCTGGAGCAGAAATCAGGGAAATCAGGCTGGAGACCCTGCTAAAGGGGCAAGAAGCTGCACTGGGTTTTTTGGGATCTGGGAAGCCTCCTCCCGAGTCAGAGGCTCGGGGAATTTGTTGGAAATGAGAGGTGGGTTGAGAAAAATGGAGTTTGTGTGGGAGGGTCTGTAATTCACAAAGCGTGACAGAGGAGCTGGGGCCAGCCTGGGCGAGGCCCAGCAGGAGGGACACCCCAAAATCCCACTGCAGACCTGTCCCTGGGGATGCTGGACGTTCTGGGAATGTGTCTGGAGCTGGATCCAGGCCAAGGAGAAAGGAGAGGGACAGGGGGCCTGGGGCAGATGGGCACTGGGTCATGGAGGAGGCAAAACCCATCGTCTGAGCAGCTCCAGCTGGGATGGTCTCCAGAGATCCTACAGGGTGTCAGCTCAACCCTAAACATTACAGAACAAGGCCCTCAGTGCCTGAGCTCACAGCATTTCGTGTGAAAATCCCTCTTTCTGGTTTATAACCTCTGTGGGCTGGTTTATCTTAAAAAAAGATATTTGTACACAGCTTTTCTTTCACTCTGCCAGAGGGATGGACAAGAAATCAGCCTCCTGACCCTCCCTGCAGGGGTCTCAAAAGTGAAGGAGAGCAGCCATGGTAAGGAGTAAAGAAGAAAGAAAAATGAAGATAAAATTTTAAAAAAGTAAAAGAAAGAAAAAGAAAAAAAAAAAGAAATAGAAAAGAAAGAGAAAAAAAATTAAAAAGAGTAAAAGATAGAAGAAAAATAATAAAGAAGAGTAAAAGAAGGAAAAAAAGGAAAAATAAAAAGAAAAAAGAAAGAAAAATAAAAACAGTAAAAGATAGAAAAAATGGAAATGGAGAAGAAAAAATATAGAGGAAAAAGAAAGAAGAAAGAGTAAAAGAAGAAAAAAGGGAAAAGAAAAAGAAAAAAGAAAAAGAAAAAGAAAAAGAAAAAGAAAAAGAAAAAGAAAAAGAAAAAGAAAAAGAAAAAGAAAAAGAAAAAGAAAAAGAAAAAGAAAAAGAAAAAGAAAAAGAAAAAGAAAAAGAAAAAAGTCACTGGAGGGAAGTGATGCATTTTTCTTTAGGCTAAGTCTCACTTTGCATTGATCACAGGCACAGTGAGGCACGAAGGATCCCAGCTGCCATAACCAGAGAAGAAATATATTTAAGAACCTTCAGAAGAATTGAAAAATGATCAGGAAAAATCAGGTGCCTCTGGGAGCTGAGTCAGGGCAAAACTCCATCTTTGGAGTTCCAAACATCCTTCTGGAGAGAGTTCTTCCCTGAACCCAGAGGCAGATGAGCTGCACCCAGGGAAATACAGGTTGGATATCAGGAAAAAGTTTTTCCAGAAAGAGTAATAAAGCTCTGGAATGGCTGCCCGGGGAGGTGGTGCAGTCCCCATCCCTGGGTGTGTTTAACAGAGCCTGGATGTGGCACTGGGTGCCAGGGTTGAGTTGAGCTGTTGGGGCTGGGTTGGACTGGATGGTCTTGAAGGTCTCTTCCAACCTGGCCATTCTGGGAATTCTGGGAATTCTGTGAGTTCAATCACCTCACTGAGATGCCCTCACCTGACCAGTGTTTGCTCTGTGACATCTTTAGGGGGTTGGCCCATGACATGTCCTCACTTCTTCAGCAGGAGAAGGAAGATTTGGAGCTGATGAGCACAGATGGGACAGCAGAGGATAAAGAGAAAGAGAGACAAAAGGTTGTTACTCAAACACAGCAAGCTCTGGAGGTATCTGGCTGGGCTCTGCCATCTTTTGGGGCTGTAAAGGGTGTCAGGAACCAGCAGCCCTGTTGTGACTTGCTGCAAGCATTGCCTGGATGGCGCTCCCAGACAGCCCTGCCTTCCTGCAAGGTGAATTTCAGAGTGCCCACAGCAGTGCCCTCCCTCAGCCACGGGCAGAGCGTGACCCACGAACGCATAAATCACACCTGGAGGTCAGCCCCAGGTGAGCTGCAGCCAAAGGGGAGGAGAAGGGGAATCATGGCAACAGGGCAGAGCAAACACCGCCCTGCTCTGGGGAGAGACAGCAACAGCCCAGGAGAAGCCACGCGGCTCTGGGAACACAGGGACACTGCTGTGAAACCCACCAAAGGTCACTTCTCTGGTGGCACCAGAGCACTTGTGGCACCCCAGGCCCCAGATAAATACCACCCATGTGCCAGGAGAAGTGGCAGCAGGACACATGGCATGTTTTCCATCTGGGATAGGGAGGAAGGAGGCTTTGCCTGTGCTGCCAGCCGGGCAGAAAATAAAAAGGAAAAGAGGAACAGGAAAAGGAAAAGAGGAAAAAAAAGAAAAAGGAGAAAAAAATAAAAATAAGAACAAGAAAAAAAGAAGAAAAAGAAAAAGAAAAAGAAAAAGAAAAAGAAAAAGAAAAAGAAAAAGAAAAAGAAAAAGAAAAAGAAAAAGAAAAAGAAAGGAAAAAAAGAGGAAAAATAAAAAGAGAAAAAGAAAAGGAAAAAAGAAAAAGAAAAAGAAAAAGAAAAAGAAAGAAAAAGAAAAAGAAAAAGAAAAAGAAAAAGAAAAGGAAAAAGAAAAAGAAAAAGAGGAAAAAATAAAAAGAGAAAAATGAAAAAGAAAAAGAAAAAGAAAAAGAAAAAGAAAAAGAAAAAGAAAAAAAAGAAAGGAAAAAAGAGGAAAAAATAAAAAGAGAAAAAGAAAAGGAAAAAAGAAAAAGAAAAAGAAAAAGAAAAAGAAAAAGAAAAAGAAAAAGAAAAAAGAAAAAGAGTCACAGGAGGGAAGTGATACATTTTTGTTTAGGTGAAGTCTCACTTTGCATTGATCACAGGCACAGTGAGGCTCGGAGGATCCCAGCTGCCATAACCAGAGAAGAAATATATGACTGAGCCACCTCCACAGCAGGCCCAGGTTCCTCACCTGCAAACCCACCCTCCTCATTTCCACAGAGGATTAATGATTCTAAAAATGAGGGCTTTTATCCTCTTTTTTTTTCCTTTTTTTTTTTTTTCCATTGCTGCTGTCTTATGCTTGTGGTTGGGAAGTTGCCCAGTGCCTCCCTGAATTACTGAAAACATGTGGCTCTGTTTTGGGGAGGAAAAGCCACTTTTCTTGCTGTTTGTGCAGCACAGCCCCACACGAAAGGAGGGCTCAGGATCTTCGGAGCCTCTCAAAAGCCTTTTAATTACCTCTGAAATAGGACAGGTCTCGCTCTTTGGGGAACATCACGAGACCTGGGAGCAGAAAAAAGCTGAGAGAGCTGGTCCCACCGACTCCCAGCTCCAAGCCAAACAGGTTTGGCCAGCCCTAATTAAGGTAATTAATATCCCCAAGCCTGTTATTAAGCAAGAAGCAGTAAAAGGGAGTCTCCCCTTTACCTCGGGGTCCTGCTGAGCACCTCAGCCCAACAAGCAGCCCATTGTCAGCCCCCGGGGCTGGATCCTGCTGCTCAGGGGACCTCAGGAAGTCACCAGATGAGCCCCCAAACCTTTCTTAGCACCATTTCAGGCCGTGTTCCAGCACGTGCTTGGGACACAACTGTGGAAACCCAGGGCACTGGGAATATTTCTCTGTCTGCTCTGGGGTGCCCTGACCCTCAGGGGAGCACTGACTCTGACCCTCATTCATGGACAAAGTTTCCTGGACTTCAAGATAGACCAGAATCCACAAAAGTGTGAAATAGATTATAGAGAGCAGTGTGGGTGTGTCACCTGGTGAGAAATTTAGGTTTTGGGATTTTTAGTGTGTTGTGGATGGAAGCAGGATGGAGGGCACAGGGTGCTGTCCTGGGTTTCTTCTTCATGCTGCTTCTTCCTTCTTCTTCATGGGTTTGGGTGGCATTTTGTAATTGGGCAGAAAAGTCCACACTGGGGGCTCTTTGGGATCAGTTATTGGGTTAAAAGGGAAAATAATCTAGGTGTCAGTTCTTAATTGGACAGTTTAGTCTTAAAAGACCTTGGAACAAGAGATTGTGGCCATTTTGTGCCTTCTGATGAAAAGCTGAGCTCACAGTAGTGAGACTGTTTTACTGATAAGAAATAATAAACACCTGAGTGTGAACAGGAAATACTGCCTCAAGTGCCTTCAGTCCAGACCCAGAGAAACCAACAACTGGGACCAGCACACACAACAATGCCTGGTGGGGTGTTTGGGCAGGGGGAGGTGGGGTGAGAGGTGTTGGAAAGGTGGCCCAGGTTATTCCCTGCTCCCCATGAAATGGGGTGGGTGAGGTGGGACCATCCCGAGGGCAGAGTCAGGTCTGCACGTCACCCCCAAGAGCTGGAGTCTGAATTTGGAACTGAATTTGGGCCTTCATGGACATGAAGCACCACTGGAAAGGGAACTCGTTTCAAACATCCTGGTGAGCCTTCAAAATAAAATAATTAATATAAATTGAGAGAGATAATTAAGAAATGCCATTTAAATGTAAGAAGCAGCTTTTTCACTATGAGGGTGATCAAAGAGGGCTGCCCAGAGAGGCTGTGGAGCCTCCATTCTTGGAGAAAGGCAAAATCCAATGGGAAATGGTCCTGGACAAGCTGTTCTAGGTTGCCCTGCTTGATCAGAATGATCTCCAGAGATCCCTGCCAGCCTCAATTGTCCATGATTCTATGAAATTAAATATACATTAAATAATGATGTGCAGCAAATCCATAGGGTCACAGGATCTCAGAATGGGTTGGGTTGGAAGGAACATCAAAACTCATCCAGTTCCACCTCCTGCCATGGACAGGGACTCCTTTCACTATCCCAGGCTGTTCCAGCCTGGCCTTGGGCACTGCCAGGGATCCAGGGGCAGCCACAGCTGCTCTGGGAATTCCATCCCAGCCTCTCCCCACTCTCCCAGACAGGAATTCCTTCCCAATCTCCCATCCATCCCTGCCCTCTGGCAGTGGGAGCCATTCCCTGTGTCCTGTCCCTCCATGCCTTGTCCCCACTCCCTCTCCAGCTCTCCTGGAGCCCCTTCAGGCCCTGCCAGGGGCTCTGAGCTCTCCCTGGAGCTTCTCCTCTCCAGGTGAGCATTCCCAGCTCTCCCAGCTCTCACCCTTTTCCTCATAGGAGGATGCTTGGAGCACCTTCATGGCCCTGAATACCCATAAATATACAATAATCTGTGTATCTGGATGTGTCATGCACACCATGGTGGATCTCAGAGCATCCCAGGCCTTTCTCTCCTGCTGGAGCTCATCCCTCCATCTTCTCCAGGAAAACACCACGAGGCATCCAAGGAAACAACCCCTGGTGCAGAGCAGATGCAGGAGAGATGCTCTGCCACCAACCTCCCCTTTTGCTTGTGCAAAACAAAAAGGGCCTGACCATTTTTTTAACCTCATACCTGTCTGTTCAAGTCCTTTTTCCCCCCCTCAGCGCCCCCAGGTAGGAAAATTCCTCCCAGAGGAAAGCACTGTTGCAATCTATTTTGTTTCTCAGTCAAGTACAAGAGTTTGGTATTTTTCCACTGGAAATTCTTCTCTGATGCCTCCTTTCAAACATGCCTAGGAGGAAAATTTGCTTTTCCACTGCTGGCCTGTGAGAGCCCAAGGTGTCAGGCTGCCCTGCAGGAATGTGGGGTTGGATACCGTGGGCGAGGGAGCTCTAGGGAGATGAGCAGCCCCTGGAGCAGCACTCCCAGGGAATGGCTGCTGCATCCCAGAAAACCTCCAAGAGGGAAGGAAAGAGCATGAGGGCTTGGAAAAGCAGCAGCAAGGTGGTTCTGGATGGTTTTCCATAGAGGGATGGCATATCCCAGTGTGTGCTGGGATACCTGCACACAAACAGCTGGATCTGTTCAGCCAAAAAAAATCCACTTTCAGTCAAAAATGGCACAACTGAAGGACATTTTCTATAGCAGCTGATATTCTGAGCTTGAGAAGTCCCATCCCCATCATTCCACTTCCCTGGAAGTGTCCAAGGCCAGGCTGGAAGGGTCTTGGGCCATCCTGATCTAGAGGAAGGTGTCCCTGCCCATGGCAGGGTTGGAATGACGTGGTCTTTAAAGTCTCTTCCAACCAAAACTGTTCTGTGATTCTGTGATATTCTTCAGGGTCTGGGTTCCCTGTTCTTGAAGATTTATATCTCCATGGGGTTTGTCAAGCCTTGCTACCCTCAGGGGCTTCCTCGAGCCACGGGTTACAGCCACTGAAAAGGAAAATCATTGAAATGGAATGTAGCATTCACATTTTCTGGAAAAATCCCTTCACCCAGGACTTTTCTCCTGGGAAGCTGAGAAGCCTCAGAGAAAAAGGAAAACAATTCTTATCTCATTTGCTTCTCCTGTGTTTTGCTCATCTGGAATGTGGTTGGAGATTGTTTACCCACAGGTGATTGTTTCATTGGTTTCATGTGAATTGTTTTGACTCTTTGGCCAACCAGTGCCAAGCTGTGTTGGGACTCTGGAGAGAGCCACGAGTTTTCATTATTATCTTTTTAGCCTTCTGTAAGTATCCTTTCTGTATTCTTTAGTATAGTATAGTATTCTTTAGTATAATGCAGTATCATAAAGTAATGAATTAGCTTTCTGAGAACATGGAGTCAGATTCATCATTCCTCCCTGCCACGAGGGCACCCCACAAATACAATAATGGAGATTTTCAAACTCTGACCAGCACCAGGACTGGCCTTGGCAATGGCTCTGTGCTTGGAGGGTCACCCATGGGGATGGGATGTGGCAGCGTTTGCCCTTTGCTCTTTAACTAGTTTCTCCTGGTCATGTGCAAACAAGAGTTTTCCTCCCTGAGGACAAAATCCTCACTAAACTCCACTGCAAACTGGGGTAGGAGGTCTTGCCCCAAAAATGTGTGAGTTCACACCACCAAAGCCAGCAGCTGCTGCTCAGAGGATCAAACCACCGAGGTCTCTGCTCTAGCAGCAGCAAACAGACAGATGTGGGCCTGGGAAATCTCATCCCAAATACTGAAAGCAAAGTTGGAAGACCAATTTCTGGTTGGAAGTGTCAGACCAAATTCCATCAGAGCTGGACAGAGCCCAGGAGGCAGGGCAAGCTTCAGCCCTCTGCTCTCCACCACCCTCTGTGCCAGGACCTCCTCGCCCTGGCCAGGCACCTTCACTGCACCAGCTCCATACCCTACAGGGCTGGAGAAGAACTTTAATTACTCCAAACAAAGCCTTCCAAAGCTTTATAGGAACAGGCAAAACATCCATGTACCTGTGGAAAAGATAATAAAGGATTATATTTTTTTAAAAAAATCAGGCTTTGTCTGAGGTGTGGGGTTGCCCTGGGGAACAGAGAACAAGATTCCAGCAGGTTTCAGAAGAAAACTGGGCACTGATGCAGATGGAGATTCAGAAGGTGCCCAGCAGAGAGAGGATCTCTAGTTCCTGACATTCCAGGGGGGATTTTGGAGACAAGTTCTTTCTTCATTTGGCGATATCTGCTATCTATTGTTTTGCTGCTCTGGTTTGTGGGCTCAGAGCCTGATCCAGCGAGCAGTAACTCTGCACTGACTTCAGGAAGCTGTGGATCAGGCACAGAATGAACTCAAAACCAACATCTTCGAGCTTCCTAAAGAGAAATTCCCTCTCTTCACATTTCTGAGGCCAAGCAAACACTTTAGCACAGTGGCTGCTTTCAGGGCTGGGCTCAGGTACACGGCCTCAAGTACATTTGCCACAGCCAAGGAGGAAGCTCTCCACATGAGTGGGGGCTTTTCTGGTTGGTGGAGGAGAAATCTCTTCAACAGAAAGTGTCTGACTGGACAAACATCCTCCCTCAACATCGTCCAGCCCTGATAAGGTCCCAGCACTAGACAGGGCAGAATCTCTGCAGAAAGGTTCTCTAATAAATCTTTCCCCTCTTGGGCAGGTGCCAGTTGCTCAAGCTGGGTAATAATTTGCTTTGTGAGTAAGAACACCCAAATCTCTTGTGCTTAACCTCTGTCCTGCCTGGAAAATTCAGAAGAGTGACCAAGGAGCCACGCTGGTGTCAGTGTTGAGACAGTTGTAACAAACCCTGTATTTGAGAAGGCTTCTCTCTTTCATTTTACCAGCATGCTGTCTTTTATAACTTCTCACAAAGTTTATACTTATTCATTGGCCACAACAAATCAACATAATGTTCATTGGTGCAGAGTGGTCTCCACCACTGTTTTCCACCAAAATCTGACTGCAGACTCCTCGTTTATATCTTCTTCTCCTCTGTTTCCACACCAATGGCCTTGGTACAGCTCCTTTCAGGGCAAAGGCGACTCTTGTCATCTTCTCCTCTTCAGCTAACTCTTCCTGACTCACAGAAAGCCCCTTCCACATTGAGATTGTGTTCCCAGCCCCTCTCCAGCCTTGCTGTCCCCTCTGGATGTGCTCAGTGTCCCAAGGTCCTTCCCAAGCTGAGGGGCCAGAGCTGGGCACAGCACTGGGGGTGTGACCCCAGCAGAGCTGAGCACAGGGGCAGAGTGACCTCCCTGCTCCTGCTGCCACACCATTCCTGACCCAGGAGCCATCGGCCTTCTTGGCCACCAGGACCCATGCTGGTGTTGTTGTTGAGGTGGTTGTAACCAACAGAAGAACACCCTGTATTTGAGAAGGCTTCTCTCTTTCATTTTACCAGCATGCTGTCTTTTATACCTTCTCACAAAGTTTATACTTATTCATTGGCCACAACAAATCAACATAATGTTCATTGGTGCAGAGTGGTCTCCACCACTGTTTTCCACCAAAATCTGACTGCAGACTCCTCGTTTATATCTTCTTCTCCTCTGTTTCCACACCAATGGCCTTGGTACAGCTCCTTTCAGGGCAAAGGCGACTCTTGTCATCTTCTCTTCAGCTAACTCTTTCACAGACCAGCTGTGAGCCCCCTCCACATGCTGGCTGTTGGACAGAGTCCTGCTCCCATGGGAATGTCCAGGTCTGTCACCGTCATATTTTCTGGAAAAATCCCCTTGCCCAGGATTCTTCTCCTGGGAAGCTGAGAAGCCTCAGAGGAAAAGGAAAACAATATTATCTCATTTGCTTCTCCTGTGTTTTGCTACTTTGGAATGTGGTTAGAGGTTGTTTATCCAACATGTGATTGTTTCATTGGTTTCACATGAATTGTTTTTGACTCATTGGCCAATTGGGGCCAAGCTGTGTCAGAATCTGGAGAGAGTCATGAGTTTTTCATTATTATCTTTTAGCCTTCTCCCTTTATCCTTTCTGTAATCTTTAGTATAGTTTAGTATAGTTTAGTTTATATTCTTTAATATAGTATCATAAAATAATAAATTAGCCTGCTAAGAACATGGAGTCAGATTCACCATTCCTTCCTTTGCCTGGGAACCTCACAAGTACAAGTCACGTTGGCTCATCCATCCTCTCCTGGCGGGCTGGGATGGAGGCTTCCAGCACACCCAGGATGCTGATACACCCCTGGTGTGCAAAGCCAGGAAATCAGTGCTGTCCCCATGGGAACAACGCTGGGGAAAGCTGGGTTATATCATAAATTCCTGGCGGGGTAAAACGGGAGGCAGCCGCGCCAGCACCGGAGCTCCCAATCCCGCCGGAGCGCGGAGCCAACAATCTGTCCAGGGAGACAGAGGGGAAATGTACCAACAGCAGATCTATATTTCTTAAAGGGATTAATTAAATCAAACCAATTCACACAGTCAGCAGCTCATCACCAAGCAAAACAAAGGAGGGAGGGAGGGAAAGGAGGAGGACGAGACAGGCCAGCGCCGCTCCCTCCGACTGAGCCGCGGCAAATTGTGCAGGAGGCTGCCAGCCTCCCCTCCGTGCCCTCCCGAGGGATGCCCGGCACTGGGGAAGCACATCCAGATGCCTGCAGGGAGAGACAAGTGGCTAATTAGAGTCCTGGCCATGAAGGGCAGCTCTCTGAGGATGAGCTGCCAAAGGGAAAACACGCCAGGCGCAAGCTGGGAGCTTCAGTCACACCATTTTTTTCCCCTATTTTTTTCCTCTTCCTGGTGGTGTGATAATTTTTTACTAATTATCAGCTTGTGTTGTTTGACCATCTCAGCAGCACGGGGCTGGAAACTCAAATATCCATCAGCTGTTGAGCAGTGGAGGTCCAAGAGGGATGAGAAGGTTGGGATCAGTGAGGATTCCAAACATGAATAATCGTTTTAGCCACCTAGACTTTGAGCACAGCCCCTTTTTCTTTCTGAATTCTGAATCTATAACTTTTCCAAGATGTGTTGTGCTTCTCCATGAGCTAAAAACTGCTGGTTCCTCAAGAGGAATGTCATGACTTCTCTGAAATTTCAGGAGCTCAGAAGCTGGAACAGCAGAAGGAGAAACATCAGGAACCCCAAGAATCACACAGAGGATGGTAATGCTGAAATATTCCATATTCCCAAAGGATAAAAAATATCTGGAAATAATTAGTAGGGAGAAAAGCATACTGAGGTTTTCTCTAAACCAGTGGTATTTATTTTGCAGTTCAGATTAGCTGAGGAGCTTTGGAACTGCTCCTGGCATTTTTAGTGAGTGGGAAGCTGGGGCTCAGAGTGATCAAATCATGTTTCTGAGCACAGCCATGGGTTTTTCCTCCCTCTTTTCTCCCTCTGGCTGCTCTCATTTGGACTTGCCTTGGGGGAGGTCACAAAATGCAGCTTTGGCTATGCCCCTAAAACCAGCATCTATTTTTCAACTGCAGAATTTCATTCAAATGAAGTAATTTACCAGCAATTATTAGAACAACCTGAATTTCTCACCCTTGGCTTGACCACATATCAGAGAGGGCAACCAAATTTTCCACAGGTGATGCTTCACTCGTTCTTCTCTCACATTTTAAAATTTCTTTAGGAAGAAGTTCTTATCCCCATTTTACTTTTTGTCCTCAATTGTCCCCCTGAAGTCTCCAGCAGAGGTCACAAATGAATCATTTCTGCCATGGGCTGAAGCAAACCTTTACTTGCAGAAGTCCAGAAGTGAAAAAGGCTTTTTCAATATTTTTGTGCTGTTTTGCTAGTTTGTTCCACTTGAGTTTAAAGTGAGGATAAAATTATCACCCAATTTAGGCCACCAAAAATGCCATTCAGAGAAGCTGAGTGTGAGTTGGTCAATTTTCTGAGCATTTTTATTTCATCATTAATGCAACTGTTTTAGGCACATCCCATTTCCCACCAACCTTGTCAGGAAACATTATTTTATTCCAAAATTTCTGATTAAAAGCAAAGGAGAAATATTGCAAGAGCAGTTTGTATCCACTCTAATGAGAAATTAATGAATTGCACCATCCAATCATTCCCTTCCTTGATGATTTTGTGATAAGGGCAAGGCAGAGGGAAGGAGAAGGTTGGAGTTGGGTCTCTGACCTCATGAAGGGCTGATCCACCAGTGATCCTCACACAGAGCTGCCCTTTGTCCTTTTCTTGGTGTCCTGCATCTCACCTTGCTGAGGAACAGGAAAAATCCTGTTATTACAATAATTTCTCACCCTGTTCAAGCTGGAAGGAACCTGTTGGACCCCACACAACCCACAGGGCCCTGGAATGGATGGGAATAAAAACCCATTTTCATCCTCGTGCAGGATTTTCCCGAGGCACTGGAGAAGGGGACACAGGAACAGGAGCCTGGGTGGCCCTGCCAGTGTCAGAGCAGCTTTTCCAGAAGCCCTTGAACAGTACTTAGGGCTAGATCTGCTGGCACATTTTTTATTTATTTTAATGCAGAGCATTTCTTTCTTGGCACTCAAGAGGCATTGGATCCATGACTTAATCCACAACTTAATTCTGCAGATCTGCACCAGAAAAATCATCCAAGTGTATTGGCCAAAAGGGGTGGGGAAGCAAAATAAAAGAAGGGAAAAAAATCAACAACTGGTTTAAAGTCTAAATAACGGTGTCAAGTGACAGCTGCAGGAGTGAGGGTGAAATCCTGAGTGGGAGATGAAGGGAAATAAGCCCAGACCACAGAGCTGCTGTGAGATTTCCCACCCCACATGGAGCCACGTGGCCAGGCTGGGTTTGTGTGAGAAGGAAGAGGATAGAAGCTCCAGTGAGGAACTGGAGCGTGGTCCCACCTCTTCTAATTGCAGCTGATTTGGGATTCATCCCACCTAATGGTAGGGATGAAAATCAGCAGGAATATTAAGACCCCCAAATAGGGGTGTTCACACAAAATGTCTGCTTAGGCACCTGGTGTTTGAGCTCCCAGAGGAAAGAGAGAAGATCCAATCACTTAAACCTCAAAGAATTCAATCTGAAAGATGTTTTTCCTGAGGACCTGAGCTCCTGAGCAAGGACCTGTTAAAACCACTGCTCCACTAATACCTTGGGTTGTAGCTTCCTGTTTTTTTTCTTTTTTCTTCTTTTTGATTTTGAGCTACTTTAGTGTGTGGGTCTCAGCTTCACATCAGGGCATGGTGAGCTCTCTGCACAGAGCAGGGAGGCAAAACAATTCCTGCTCCAGCTGGGCACCAAGGACAAATGATCCAAATCTCAGCCCAAGAGCACAAACCCCATGGGCTGCAGAGAGAAAAACAAGCAGGATGGGACTGCAGGGGCTGCAGCTGGGATTGGACACTGAACTGCAATCTGCACGTGGAACACAACTTATAAAAATGTGAGATCTCCTTTGCTTCCATCTTGGAGCCATCTGGGCAGACCCAAATCCACGGGTCTGGTACTGCCAGGGTGTGGCCATTGAAGGCCCTTTAATAAATATCTTTTTATTCCCCTTAATTCTGTCTAGCCTCTGTTCCAGCTGCTTCAGGCATCACCACCTTCAGATTTCCTTCCTGATCCTCACCTAAGGAAGCAGCAGCCTGCAGAGAGGCAGACTGGAGCATCACCAGATTTGGGATGATCCATCTGCTTGGATTGGCTCCATGTGACACGAACACGAGCACGCTGGAAATGCCAGGAATTGCCCCATTTTGCTTCAGGGAGGGCCGTAATTAGATCAGGTCAGAGAGAAGCCACAGCAGTGCAAAGCATTAGAGGCATTTCAGAGCCAGCTTTGTCACTCAAGAGGAAAACGATCCGGGGGAAGGTGGCAGCTTGCCACAAAAATGTTCCCAATCCTCACGTGGCATTCGGAGCTCAGTGCCTGGGACGTGTCCTGACATGGAACTCGACGCCTGACACGCTCCACAGCATTGCTGGGGAGATGGAGAGGCCTGGAGTGGACAGGAGTCTGTTCAAACCTGGGGAACTGCAGTGGAGAAACCAAATGTTGCATGAGAAAGGGGCCCAGCCCAGAATGACAGAATTAAAGAATGACCAGGTTGGAAGAGACCTTCAAGGTCATTGAGTCCAACCCAGCCCCAACAGCTCAACTCAACCCTGGCACCCAGTGCCACATCCAGGCTTTGTTAAACACACCCAGGGATGGGGACTGCACCACCTCCCCGGGCAGCCATTCCAGAACTTTTCTGTAAAAAACTTTTTTCCTGATCTCCAGCCTGTATTTCCCTTGGTGCAGCTGCAGGCTGTGTGCTCTGGTTGTGTCAGTGCTGCTGGAGACAGAGCCCAGCCCCAGCTGAGCACAGGCACCTTTCAGGAGCTGTGCAGAGTGATGAGGGCAGCCCTGAGTCTCCTTTTCTCCAGGGGAGCACCCCCAGCTCCCTCAGGGCTTCCTCTCAGGGTTTGTGTTCCCAGCCCCTCTCCAGCCTCGCTGTCCCCTCTGGATGTGCTCAGTGTCCCAAGGTCCTTCCCAAGCTGAGGGGCCAGAGCTGGGCACAGCACTGGGGTGTGACCCCAGCAGAGCTGAGCACAGGGCCAGAGTGACCTCCCTGCTCCTGCTGCCACACCATTCCTGAATGAGCCAATCCCAGGTTGTTCAAGGGCTCAGAGGATTGTGTTGGAGCACTGCTGCCCGAGGTGGGAACATCACTGAAGCATGAAAAGGCACTTTATTATTAGAAACCCACAGTTCTTACAGAAACAATGGTGGACCTAAGACCTGATTGGCCTTTAGGAATCTTCTCTCACACTATTGGTGAACTATCAATAGCACACTCTGGAGAATCATATCTATAAACAACAGTTGCAGAAAGAGAGATAATAATTGTTTTAATTCTTTCTCTGAGCTTTCTCACAGCTTCCCAGGAAAATCCTGGGACAGCTATTCTCTCTGTTCAGAGGATATGTGATTACCACAGTGGGAACATCTCCAGCAGGACATTTGGTGGGATGGGTTTCCCTGAGAAGGTGCCTCTGTTGGCCATGACAGCTCCTCAGGTGGGAACATCTCAGATTTGGTGGAACAGGCTGCCTTGGGAGGGAGAAAACTGGGGATACAAAACAAGAGGAGTCCACAGGATGGTTTTTCCTCAATGGATTCAAGCCTGGGAATTGCACTAAAGGAAGTTTATGTTAGGATTTCACTGGCCAGGGCCACACCAAGCATGCCCAGCACTCCCACAGGGATTGAAATGAGCCCCAGCCCAAGTCAAAATGAGACTCCAACATCAGCTTCCAGGAAAATTTTGGGATTTGGGCACCAGAAGAGGAGCATGTCAGAATTTAACCCTTGCTCACAAAATCAGCAATATTCCCAAATATTGTGTCCTTGTGCCCGAATTTCCCCAGGGAGCCCTGAGTCATCTTTTTTCATGGGGGAAAGGTGAGGATGGTCCCAGCTGGCCTTGCAGAGGACACAAACTGTCCCATTAGCCTTGCAGCCCTGATGACCACCAGAGAAGTGCCCAGGGACTGTGCTGGGTCCATCCAGGAGAGTCAGGACACAGAGGGACTGTGGTACTGACAAATCCCATCAGCACGGCGGTTTTGGAGAGGGATTTTCCACATCTGTCATAGCTGAGATGGAGACAATGCAAAGCAACTCTCTCCATTTTCAGAAGGCTTCAAACTGTTTTTATTACAGCATTCATGATTTTTATACATTCTTACAGAGCTCAAAAGTTTTCACTTTACTCATTGGTCACGAGAGACAAACAAAGTGCTCATTGGAACAGGCAGTTGCAGGTTTCTCTTATTTATCCTTCTCTCTTTCTTGGTTTCTTTGTCAACCACCTTGGTAGAAAATTCTTTCAGGGGTGAGCATGGATCCTCTTATCAAACTTCCCTCTAGCTCACAGAAGTTGCTGTGAAACCTCTTCCACACAAAAGACCAGTTCAAGGAGTGGGAAAGGCTGGACAGTGCACGTGGAGTGAGGCTGATGATGCTGCAAGCAGAGTCTGGAGCCAGGAGAATCTGCAGGATCCAAAGGGAGAGGAGGAGAAAGAGACCTCCCTGCTCAACCCATGCCCAGGAGGAATCAGGGTTAACCTGGCCTGGAAAACACACGCGGGTGGTCCATAGGGTCTGGACACAAGGCATGAGGCTCCTATTCCAAGCTGCCACGTCCAAGCTGCCTCTGACACCCTCAGTTTCCCCCTCCTCATGCTGTTGGAGGAGTTTTTTCACATATCTGTCCTCACCTGCACAGCTCCAGCTGAAGCTGCTCGGGAGGACGCGATAAGGGGATGCCAAGGCTGTTTGCCAGCCTGCCCAGCAGCAAGGAGCTGGTTTGACAGCCAGGAATGACAGGGAAAGAGGAGAAAATGTGGCTGGCTGGCTGCCCTGGGAGCAGGGGAGACACCGGGGATGTCCGTGGGTTTTATCTGAAATGTCCAGGTACAGATGAGAGGGGAAGGAGGAGCAGGGGTGGTGCATAGATCCTTCCCACACCCAGCAAAACCCAATTCCCTGCTCCAGGGACTGTTTTAGTGGATAAAACTCCCAAAACTTGCCTGTCCCTCCTGATGACCAGCGTTGGTGGGTGAGAGGGGATGTTTTGGGGGGTTTCACATCACTGGAGTGGGGCTCAGTCCCCAGGACTTAATGGCATCTCCTCAGAGAGTGGCATTTGCAGGGATGTAGCTGAGACAGATCACCACCATCATAAATATTATTATTATTATTATTATTATTATTATTATTATTATTATTATTATTATTATTATTATTATATGTTACTATTGATCTTAATGTTAATATTGATAATATTGTTACCAGCAGCTGCTCTAAGTTATTACTGAAGGTAGCAGAGGAGGGGGTGGAACAGGAACTTTCTCAGGACAAAACCAGTGAGTTTTGTCCCCTGATCTGCCTCACAGGGACATCTCAAAGCCTTACATCAGTGGGAGAAGTCAAAGATGCTCTTCCTGGGGCAGCAGCAAGGCCATACCGAGTGTCCTCCTGGACCTGAGCAGTTCCCTCACCCACCAGGGATGGTGCCACCCACCAGCCTTCGAGGTGAATTTTACAGCAAATTATCGGTTTTGAATTATGAGCTTTGAATTATTGGTTTTGAATTATCAGTTTTGAATTATCAGTTTCTCTGTGCTCTGCTCTGCAGTTCTTGGCTGCAGCTAGGACTCAGGAGCTGAGGTTGCAACCTGGATGTCCAAAAAACCGGTCAGCTGTAGGCACCTGAGCTTTTCCTGGTGGGAAAGCACCTCCTGAAGAAATTCCCAGCTGGGGAGGGCCAGCTGCTCTCACAGGAGACAGGTGACAAGTGACACAGGCATGAAGGTGGTGGCTGCTGTTGGATGGAGCCCTCGTTCACCGCCCATCACTTCAAGATTCACCCTTCACTTTATTCTTCTCAATAATTAATAGCGTTAATTGTTATCGCCACCAGCCACCACGCCTCACCCCCGTGCTGGCATCCATGTGCTCTGAAAGTAAATTTGCTTTGCAGGGACGCTGAAAAACGTGCACTTGAAGAGGAAGGGAATAGACCCAACTCGTTTACACAAACAAGCAGGAGAACAGGCTTGTCACATTCCAGGCGTGTTTCCCCCGGCCGCCGGCCCCCTCCTGCTCCCATCAAGGAAAAAGGCTTTTTCAAAAGAAATCCAGCATGGAAAGCTCCCCATCCACAAAAATCCTCAGGGGGATCTGTCTGGGAGGTGACCTGGTTATATTTGAGCTCCCAAGGTAATTTTTTCCGTCCTTGCCTTGATTTGAAGCACAAAGGGAAGGGGTTGAATTTTCCCCTTGGGAGGGCTGCCATCATCTCAGTCCCTTCCCTGAACGACATGGAATGGTTCCTGTCCAAGCTGGGGAACTTTTTATTGTCCAGAAGACAGAGGCTGTTCCCTCTTTTGGGGCACCCTCCTGGATCCCCTCTCCCTGTGAAGATTCCAGTGAATCCCACCGGCACCTTACTGATGCTCCCTGGGGACGCCTGGGACTGGGAGCCCGGAGGGGAGGCTGAGCCTTGGTTTGCAGGGCTGGGGAAGAGAAAATCCAGGGGGGAAATCAGATAAAGCACATTCCTGGGCGCACATTACTGGAATGACTCCGTGGCAGCAGCGCTAATGCCCATACTTGACCGAGGAGCTGCACAAATCCACTTGATTTATGGAGCAGAGGCACAGGCAGAGCCAGCCCGGGCAGGGAGGGTGTTTTCCCACCCCCCGTGGGACAGGGACAATGTCTGTGCTGTGTGTGAGGTGCTCTGCCAGAGAAAATGGGGAATGCCAGCAGGGAGATAAGCGCTGCTCGGAGCTGGGTGCGCGTCCATCACTCCTCGGCTCTTTATCAGCCACCTGGGCACTGGGTGAAGGGATCTGCTGGCTCAGGGCTTGCAGAGATGGAAAAGACTCACTATTAATGAGGGGGAAAGAGCTCAGCCTCAGCCCAGAGCACGGGGGTGTCCCTGTTCACCCCACAGCCAGAGGGCACCAGGGATGATCGACTTTCACCCCTCTCCATCACCCCCAGGTCTTCTCCACCCACCTCCCAACACCAAACTGGTTTGCTCCCTTTTTGCTGGGTGCTTGGCAGAGAAAATTTCAGCATGTTGGAATTATGTCCAGGTTTGGGTTGGAGAGAACTTTAAAAACCATTAATTCCAACCCCTGCCATGGCAGGGACACCTTCCATTATCCCGGGTTTCTCCAAGCCCTGTCCAGCCCGGCCTTGGACACTTCCAGGGATCCAGGGGCAGCCACAGCTGCTCTGGGCACCCTGTGCCAATCCTTCATCACCCTCATATCCAGAAATTTCTTCCTAATAACTAATTTAAAAGCTCCTTTGTCAGTTTAACCATCATCCCTGTGGATTGGTTTGATTGGTCTCATTTTGCAGAGGAAACCGAGGCACAAAAGACACAGGGTGAAATCCATTCTCTGGATGAGTGACCAGGCCTGAAAATGGGCTGGAATTGCCTGTGGTGATTCTTCACCTTCCCTGGGAGAAATTTTTTTGCCTTCACACGTTAATCTGGAGGGGGAATTCAGAAGGGTCTTATTAGCTGGGATTTGTGGATGTTTGTTTGTGAGATTTGGGGCTGTTTTATTTTCTGATCCCAAAAGAAACTGGGGTAACACAAGGACTCAGACACATCAGAAACATGAGCTGCCAACTCCTTTATGCTCTCTGCCTCAGTTTCTCCACCTCCCATGGGATGAACTCTGCTTTGACCCCCCCATCCCAGCAGAAATCCAAGGTGATCACTGTGATTTCACCCAAAACCAGCTCCAGCAGCCTGGGTGTTCCTCAGCAGCTCAGCCTAAATCTGCACTGGGCTCAGCTCTCAGCACAGCCCGGGGTGCTGAGATTATCACCCCAAACCCAATGCTTTGGATTGCTCTGCTGTGGCCCCAAATTCCAACCCCCTGACCACCACCTGGTGGAGTTTCCAAGCTTGCAGCTTGTTTACACACATTTCCTCCCTGAGCCCTGACTCAGGCCTCAGGTATTTGAGAATTTGGTCATTCCTGAGCTAAGTCACCTTCCCAGCACCGGGAGGGACTTTGGCAATCCTCAGTGGAGCTCCCACCACCCCTGGCTGGGGCATGGTTTGCCCTGTCCCAAGCATCCTGGAGTGATGGAGAAGCCTCCAAGGGGTGACCTCAACATGTGCCTTGACACCAGAGGGAGATTTTTGGTGCTGGGGCCAGGACAGAGAAACCAGACCCACATCCCTCAGGTCCAGCTTGGAAAAGCAGCAGCAACAACAAATCCTTTAGGGCCAGTCTGATGCTCCTGGGGGTCAGTGTGGGTTTGTGCTGGTGTGGGACAAGGACACGAGGTCCTGCACTGAACCCACTGCTCCCACAGCTACCCCTGTGAATAATAATAATATAATTCATCAATTCATCAATGATAATATAATTCAAAGCTACATCAATGCCCAGATGCACCCAGCAAAGAGCAGGAGCTTGGCTGAGCTGCCTCAGCTGGGAATTGGAAATTTCCTGGAGCCCAGGCACCTCTGGACTCCAAACAGTCCCTCTGAGCTGCAGAATTCCCTGGAATGGCACAAACAGGAGCTGGATACGGGCACAGCTGCCAAGGGCCTGAAATCCAGGAAGGGGGGATCCAAAACTGAGCCTGATGGGATCCAAAACTGAGCCTGCTCTAGTTCACAGCAGCACACGGTGTCACAGACACCACCCAGGAGAGGGACAGCCCTCACAGGGCACAGCAGCCCTGAGAGACCCTGGCACAGGTGCCCAGAGCAGCTGTGGCTGCCCCTGGATCCCTGGAAGTGCCCAAGGCCAGGTTGGATGGAGCTTGGAGCAGCCTGGGATAGTGGGAAGTGTCCCTGCCATGGCAGGGGTGGAAGAAGAGGAGCCTTAAGGTCCCTTCCAACCCAAGCCATTCTATTATGAGGTAAACTGAGGCACCAGCTTGTGGGGAGCTCCTTCCTGGAGGCTCCTGCTCATCTGCCACAGGAGGTATTTCCTACAGACACAGCTGAGAGAGCACAGCATGAATGTCCCCTTGAATCACTGGCAAAAAGCACTTTGGTGCCTAAATCTTCCCCCTTAGGTCCAAACACAGATATCCCACGTGGATGAGGGGTGGGGAATCTGTCAGGGAAGGAGGAACGTGCAAACAAGGGACAACTCCATTATCCCAGGTTTCTCCAAGCCCTGTCAACCTGGCCTTGGACACTCCCAGGGATCCAGGGGATCTGCTCTTTCCTGCTTTGCTCTGTGTTCAGAGCACCTACAGCAGGCGGGGACAGCCCAGAACAGCCCTGTGCCACCACAGGGGGCTTGGACCAGAGATCCAAGGATGCCCTCATCCCTGGAGGAAGCCCAGCAGGTCCTTGCAGCCAGCTGGTCCATCAAGCAGGAGGGCAGCCTGCAGTTGTTGGGATTCTGTGTTTGAGATGACCCCGAGGTGTTAGACAATCCTTTTTATTCCCAGCTCTGTGACAGAAGAAGGTGAGATTTGTCAGTTCTGCTTTTCAAGGTTGTTTATTTTCTCTTATCTGTAACTTTCTTTCCCTGAGATCTGTCCTGCAGGTCTGGCTGTGGCACGGTGCCTGCCCTTGGGGTGGTGTTAACATTTTATACTAACCACTGCGTGTGCTTTATTTACAATAATTTTCCAATACCTCTCACCTATGTCAGACAGTCTGTCTCTACTCTAAACCAATCAAGCAGTGTCACCATCACAGCAGAAGATGGAGGACAAGAAGAAGGAGAAGAAGGATGGGACACACACAGATTCCTCCATCTTGCCCCATTCTAAACCCCCAAAATTCTACTTTTTCACCCTGTGACAAATTCACCATCATTCTACTCAAACTCTCGTGGCTTGTAAATCCTCACACAAAGCTGGTAGTTTTCCCAGGGTCTAAAATCAAAGGCACTGGTGTTTTTGACTCTGTGCCAAGGTCTCTGATCCCCTTGCCAGGGTCTGGAGCCATCCAGAGGAGTGTCCTGGGTTCCGACACGCAGTGACCGCTCCGTGTCCGTCCGTCTGTCCGTCCATCCCCTCCTAATCCCCCACCTCTGACCCGCTGCCTTTGTGCTGCCCAGGGAACACGCCCTGCTAAGGCAACACGGAAATGACCCCGAGCCTGATCCCCCTGATCCCTGCTCCACCTCCCAGGACGGGCACTGTCCCCCGTAGCCAGCCCCTAATCCCCGGGGCAGGGTCGCAGAAATGTGGAAAAACCACAGAAAAATGCTTTATAAAACCAGGCCTGCTCTCCTGGAATCTGGCACTGGCAAAGCTGGCATTTTGCAGGTTCACGAGTGAAAGCAATCCTGGTGTGAGCAGCTCATTAACACAATAATCTATTCCTGGGTAAAAAACCACTGGCACCTGTATAAACCGTTTTTACACCATTAGATAGAAAAATTAAAACTATCTCTCACAAACCTTCCTTACATATACACACTGAGAGTTTGAATGACCAATCAATAAAGAATAACAATTTTTTACTGACCAATAAATTGGCAAGAAAACTACTGACCAATTGGCGTCACACCTGAGGTCTGTAAAACGGAATAAAAAGGAATTATGTGAATAAAGAATGAGCTTTTTCCACCATGATTTTTTCCCCCATGTGATTTATTCCCATAGGGCAGGTCATGGAGGGACAGTCCCCATGGCAGGACACTGAGCATCCAAGGAGTGGCGACCTGAGCGCTGGAAAAGAGCTGTTTTGCCCCAAATCCTTCCCGATCTGTCCCAAATCCTCCGGGGCCGAGGTGGAAGGTGAGGATGGAGCGGATGAACCGCGAGCAGGGTATTTTTGTTCCTTCATGTCTAGGGCCACTGCTCCATCTAGTGTTGGAAGTGTCCCTCCAGCAGCCGGGAAGGGACAGGTCGGCAGCCTGGAAAATAAAATTTTTGGAGGAGCACAAAGCCCTGGAGACTTTATTCTGTTTGGTTTCCTGGTTTGGGGGTGTTTTATTGGTTTTTGTTTGTTTTCATGGGGTTTTTGGGGGAGCTTCTTTGTTTTCTTTGGGTTTTTCTGGGGGTTTTTTGGTTGGGTTTTTTGGGTATTTTTGGGTTTGTTTTTTTTTTTGGTGTTTTGTTTTGGTTTTTTGTTTGTTTGTTTATTTTGTTTTGGCGTTTTTTGGGTTTTTTGTTTGTTTCTTTGTTTGTTTTGTGGGCTTTTGGTTGTTTTTGGGTTTTTTTTGTTTTTTTGGGTTTTTTTTGTTTGTTTGTTTTTTGTTTTTTGTTTTTTTGTTTTTTTTTTTTTTATTGCCAGGAGGATCTGGCTCTTTTCTCTTACACATCCCAAAAACTTTGCCACGTGATCTCCAAAAATGCCATGGAAGGAGCTGGAGAGTGGGATCAAATCCGAGTGCTCACGTGTGGGTGATCACTTTATTCCCAGACCTCAAATGAGACACCTTGAGCCCCAAATGAACCTTTAAGTTCAGGGGAAATCAGGAAAACCCTCTGGCAAAGGATGCCAGAATTCACGGTGACACAAAAAATGCCACCAGCAGGGTTCAGAGTAATGAGTTGCTCGTTTTGGGGAGGCAGATGTGCCTCTCTCCGAGGGCTTTGAGCAGCAAAGATGATTTGCAACCTCTCTGTAAACCTTGCAGTTACCTCAGAGCAGCCTGGGATCGAGATGTCACCAAGTTTTGGGAGTGATAGAGAAGAAATTGGCTCCTTTTCCAAAAACAGCCCAAAATGTCCATTGTGACTCAGCTGGGCCTGCCATCCCTGGGTCACCATCCCTGCAAAAAACACAGGCTGTGGGAGGAAGGAAGGAAGGAAGGAAGGAAGGAAGGAAGGAAGGAAGGAAGGAAGGAAGGAAGGAAGGAAGGAAGGAAGGAAGGAAGGAAGGAAGGAAGGAAGGAAGGAAGGAAGGAAGGAAGGAAGGAAGGAAGGAAGGAAGGAAGGAAGGAAGGAAGGAAGGAAGGAAGGAAGGAAGGAAGGAAGGAAGGAAGGAAGGAAGGAAGGAAGGAAGGAAGGAAGGAAGGAAGGAAGGAAGGAAGGAAGGAAGGAAGGAAGGAAGGAAGGAAGGAAGGAAGGAAGGAAGGAAGGAAGGAAGGAAGGAAGGAAGGAAGGAAGGAAGGAAGGAAGGAAGGAAGGAAGGAAGGAAGGAAGGAAGGAAGGAAGGAAGGAAGGCCTTATCCAGCATTTTCAGGGTGTTTTATTTTCAGCTTTTCATGGAGGGTTTTGATTCTCCTCCTGGGGAAGCAGGGGAAGGTCACACCACGGGGGCACCCAAATTGCAGAGCTGATGTGGGGAACCAAAAGTGCCTTCCCCACTCTGCAGAGTGAGATGGGCTCTGTTGGGGCAACTCTGGGCACAGCTCTGGCTTGAAATCCCTGGAGAAAAGTGATACTATTGGAGCATTTCTAAAAAAATTAAAAAATTAGAAAATAATTTAAAACCCAACCTCCTCCCCCAGATAATTATCTGAAACAGTCATGCTCCCAAAATAAAATTGATTTTTTTTTTTCCTAGCTTGCAAATATCACTGGTTGCTTCCGAATTGTTTTGATAAAATGACTGAGACAGAAAAATTAAATTTAAAAAATGCTGGATCTGGGTTGATGCCAGAATAGAACCTTCAGGAGCTTAACAGAGCCTTCCAGTACTGAAAGGAGGCTTTAAAAAAAGAGGGACAGTGAGTTTTTACACAGGCAGGCAGTGACAGCTCAAGGGGGAATAGTTTTAAACTAAAAAAGCTGACATTTAGATGAGATATTTGGAAGAAATCCTTCCCTGTGAGGGTGGGCAGGCCCTGGCACAGGTGCCCAGAGCAGCTGTGGCTGCCCCTGGATCTCTGGCAGTGCCCAAGGCCAGGCTGGATGGGGCTTGGAGCAGCCTGGGACAGTGGAATGTGTCCCTGCCGTGGCAGGGGTGGCACTGGATGAGCTTTGATGTCCTTTCCAACTCAAACCATTCTGAGATTCTCCCTCAGAACCCCCAGTGGTGTCCCAGCTGCCAGGACAGATCCGGAGTGACAGCTCTTGGCTTTGGTGAGCCCCTGCAGCCACCACAGGAACAAGAAGAGCCCCAAACCCACGGGCAGACAGGGCAGGAGCAGAGATCCCTCGTGCCTGAGGGATGTAGGGAGCTCAGGTGGGAAGGGAACCTCGGGGGGTCTCCAGTGCAGCCTCTCACCCAAAACACAAGGATTGGGTCGGACCAAGAGGGGCAGGACATCACCCAGATGGGCCTTGCAGGCTCACTCTGCCTTTGCTTCACGCCTGATGCCAGGGAAGGGATGTGGGTGGAGGAATTGCTGTCACGTGGCAGGTGGTGACCAGCGTGGTGGGGTAGGGATTTTGGGGTCCTGGTGTTTGATCATCACTTCTCACTCTAGAACTCACAGAATTCCCAGAATGACCAGGTTGGAAGAGACCTTCAAGGTCATGGAGTCCAACCCAGCCCCAACAGCTCAACTCAACCCTGGCACCCAGTGCCACATCCAGGCTTTGTTAAACACACCCAGGGATGGGGACTGCACCACCTCCCCAGGCAGCCATTCCAGAACTTTATCACTCTTGCTGTGAAAAACTTTTTCCTGATATCCATTCTGTGCTGGTCCCAGTTGTTGGTTTCTCTGGGTCTGGACTGAAGGCACTTGAGGCAGTATTTCATGTTCACACTCAGGTGTTTATTATTTCTTATCAGTGAAACAGTCTCACTACTGTGAGCTCAGCTTTTCATTAGAAGGCACAAAATGGCCACAATCTCTTGTTCCAAGGTCTTTGAGACTGAACTATCCAATTAAGAACTGACACTGATTATTTTCCCTTTTAACCCAATAACTGATCCCAAAGAGCCCCCAGTGTGGGCTTTTCTGCCCAATTACAAAATGCCACCCAGACCCATGAAGAAGAAGGAAGAAGCAGCATGAAGAAGAAACCCAGGACAGCACCCTGTGCTCTCCATCCTGCTTCCATTCACAACATACTAAAAATCCCAAACCCTAAATTTCTCCCCAGGTGACACACCTACACTGCTCTCTATAATCTATTTCACACTTTTGTGGATTCTGGTCTCTCTTGAAGTCCAGGAAACTTTCTCCATGGATGAGGGTCAGAGTCAGTGCTCCCCTGGGGGTCAGGGCACCCCAGAGCAGACACAGAAATATTCCCAGTGCCCTGGGTTTCCACACCAGCCTGTATTTCCCTGGGTGCAGCTGGAGGCTGTGTGCTCTGGCTGTGTCAGTGCTGCTGGAGAAAGAGCCCAGCCCCAGCTGAGCACAGGCACCTTTCAGGAGCTGTGCAGAGTGATGAGGGCAGCCCTGAGTCTCCTTTTCTCCAGGCTGAGCACCCCCAGCTCCCTCAGGGGTTCCTCTCAGGGTTTGTGTTCCCAGCCCCACTCCAGCCTCATTCCCCTCCATTGGAGTCTGTGCTTTCAGAACTTTATCACTCTTCCTGTAAAAAACTTTTTCCCCGATATCCAGCCTGTATTTCCCTTGGCACAGCTCGGGAAAGGGGGAAAGCTGCAGGAACAGGAGCACAATCCCCTCTGCCCATGCCATGTCCCTGCCCAGCGCCACCAGCGACTTTAATCAGATCATACCTTAAAGCCAGGGGCGCATCAGGAGGAGCTGAATGCGCTTTTGGCTTCCCCCCTGAATACAATTTCCCAGCAAATGGTTATTTTGAATGGGAGGTTTGCCCAGGACATGAGATCGCCCAGCCCTCGGGTATTTCCCTCGGCATTACACACTCTGAATGCTCCGAGACAAGAAGTTACACAGAGAACTCCTTTTGTCCGCCAGCACAATCTGCTTTTTTGTTCCAAGGCGGCCGAGACAATTGGAGCTGCGAAGCGCTACCTTAACGCCCTTCCACCAGTCATGGACTTAATTCCGGGGAGAATAAACTCCCCGCAGTTATTGCCATAAAGCAAGGCAGCGATTCAGAGAGCTCCTTTTCAGTGGCCGATGCCGGGGGGGACCACCCAGGCGGGACAAAGCCACCCCGGAGCCCGCTGCGGGGCCGGGCTGCTCTGCTCCCCCCGGGCTGGGATGCAGGGATGCAGGGATGCAGGGATGCAGGGATGCAGCTCGGAGCCCCGCAGCATCCCACGCGGGCAGAAAGGGATGCGGGGCTCGCTGTGAGGCTCCAGTAAAGGTGGGGGGTGGAGGGATGAGGTTTGAGGGGTGCACAGAGGTAGCCACCCCCTCTTTGCCGCCTCTTCCACGCTGCTGTGCTCGTGCATCAGCTGCAGAGGCGGCTGCCAGCTCAGGCAGGCAAATCTATGCATATAAATCCATAGAAATATATGTTAAAGGGAGGGGGGAAATCAGTCCCTTTTTTACAGCCATTATCTGGTTTCTACTCGCGTGGAATGGGACTGGACAGTCTCCCCTTCTCCCATCCTCTTGTCCCCAGGAGCGGGACATGCTCAGCTCCGTGATGCCACAAAGAGCAGCTGTCCAGAAATCTCAATTAATTCTGGCAGAAACGAAGCTGGAGAAGGGCTGAGCCCCATTCCTGAGCCATGTCCCTGAGCCCCATCCCTTAGTGACATCCCTGGGTGACATCCCTGAGCCCCATCCCTCAGTGTCATCCCTGACTAACATCCCTGAGCCCCATCCCTGAGCCTCATCCCTGAGCCTCATCCCTGAGCCCCATCCCTCAGTGTCATCCCTGAGTAACATCCCTGAGTATCATCTCTGAGCGACATCCTTGAGCCCCATCCCTTAGTGTCATCCCTGACTAACATCCCTGAGCCCTATCCCTGAGCCTCATCCCTGAGTAACATCCCTGAGCCTCATCCCTGAGCCTCATCCCTGAGTAACATCCCTGAGCCCTATCCCTGAGCCTCATCCCTGAGTAACATCCCTGAGTATCATCTCTGAGCGACATCCTTGAGCCCCATCCCCAAGTGACATCCCTCAGTGACATCCCTGAGCCCCATCCCTGAGCCATGTCCCCTGAGCCACATATCAAATCAAATATCATCCATCCCCCCTCCATGAGGAAATACAGAGACTTTCCAATGGGACAAACCCTCCCTGAGTGGTTACAATTCATGGAATGCAAAAAGAGCAGAAAAGGGTCATGTTTGATGATGTTTCTCCCTGGAGAAGAGTGGTCAAAACATTCCCATTTGATTTTTTTTTTCTTAACAGCCCATTTGTTTCACTTTTTCCCCTTGAGCCCCATCCCTGAGCCACATACATCCCTGAGTGACATCCTGAGCCCCATCCCTGAATCTCATCCCTCAGCCACATCCCTGAGTGACATCCCTGAGCCATGCCCCCTGAGCCACATATCAAATCAAATATCATCCATTCCCCCTCCAGGAGGAAATACAGAGACTTTCCAATGAGACAAACCCTCCCTGTGAGGTTACAATTCATGGAAAGCAAAAAGAACAGAAAAAAGTCACATTTGATGCTGTTTCTCCCTGAAGAAGAGTGGTCAAAACATTCCCATTTGACTATTTTTTTTTCTTAACTGCCCATTTGTTTTACCTTTTCCCTTGAGCCCCATCCCTGCTGGATCCCTGGCTCTGTTGCTCCCAGTCCCCAAGGAATGCTCACCAGGAGCACACCAGCATTCCCACCTCTTAATGGAGTGAAAAATCTTAATTTTCTCTATATTAGGGACCAGAGGCACCTCTGCCATTGCTGTGCTGTGTGGCCTTGGCATGTCACTCGTCCCTGTCACCCTCCCACATTTGCAGCAGGCGTGGTCTGGTGGATCCAAGCTGGATCTGGCTGCTCCCACAGGGATTTCATTCAGTATTTGGGAGGAGTATTTTCCTTAACTGGGCTGAAATCAGCCTAGAGAACAGGAATCCTGTGGAGGGGACACAGCAATGACATCAGATCCCTCCTTGGTTTCAGAAAGTTAGCTAAAAAAAGGATCAGAAAAAGGGGAAAACATGTTCATTAGGAAGAAGAGATGATTAAAAGACTGGCTGAGATTCCCAGAGGAATCTCCCCTGCAGAGAAATAAGGATAAAGTGGTCAGGCTGTCTGTGTTCCTGTCCACTCCAGCTCCAAACCATTGCAGGAGGGGATTTGGCCTCAATATGGAACCCACGGAGGTTTCTGGGATCATTGGAATAAAAATTCAGTGTCTGGGGGAATATCTGCTCAGCAGCCCCCACTGGAATTCCAGGACTGGGAATTCCAGGAGAGGAGGAGCTGCTCCAGCCCTCTGTGGGACACTGGAGAGCCCCCAGCAGCTGGGGAATGATGTTTTGCTGTGGGATGCAGAGGCTGTGGGATCATGGGTGGGACATTTCCCTCCCAAAATCCCTGCTGGAATCCCTGGGAGCTGCCAGGACCTGGCTTCTCCAACCCGCTGCTGCCATCTGCTGCAAGAGACCTCCCTGGGAGCCAAAAACTGGGGCTGGAAAACCTTCCCCGAGCCAATCTCGCTGCTGGGCAGGCACCAGTGCCTCAGTTTACCTGCAGGGAGGGTCCAGCCACAGCTGATTGCAGCACCAGCCCCGTTGTGAATGGGCTGTTACAGCCCAAATACTGTGTTTGTTCTTCTTGGTGCATTCAAATATCATCATTTCCCCCTCCAGGAGGAAATACAGAGACTTTCCAATGGGACAAATCCTCCCTGTGAGGCTGTAACTCATGGAAAGCAAAAACAGCAGGAAAAGGTCACGTTTGATGCTGTTTCTCCCTGGAGAAAAGTGGTCAAAACATTCCAACTTGGCTTTATTTTATTTTTTTTCTTAACTGTCCATTTGTTTTACTTTTCCCCCCTTTTTTCCCCCAACTTTCCATGGTTTCCTACTTGATCTCAAGCCAGCTGGGACCAGAATGTGCCCCCTGGCTTTGCAAAGAGCTGCCAGTCGTTATTATTTGGCCCCCAAATTTCAATTTTATCCAGAGAGTTTTGCTTTTACTTTCATTTCAGTTGGAAAGAGAATAAAAGAAAGAAAAAAAAGAAGAAGAAGAAATGAAACTACAAAAAGCTTCTCAGAGAAGAGCAAGTCCTGCTTAATGCAAAGAGCAGCTGGGGCTGGACCAAGGGCTTAAAAAACATTTATGATCTCCTTAAAATGAGGGGAGCAGCCCAAATCATCCCAGCAGAGCTTTCAGTTCCCTGCAAACAGAACTGGACCTCAAAGCTGGATTTGGGTTCTTTTTGGGGTACCAGCAGAAAATCAGGATGATGGCCCCTGGTTTAGGAGATGTTCTGGAAAGCTCTTTAATCCAGGACCTCCTGGAGCAGCTGCTGGAGGGATTGCCAGCCAAGGAAAGTCACTGCTGTAGTTTGTTCCTTGGAAAATGAGGATTTGGGCCCAGACTCCTCCGGGAGGTGTTGAACTGGAGTCAGTGTCAGCTGGAGCAGGAGCCAGAGGGGTGGAGAAGCTTCCAGGGTGACTCAGACTCTGGAGTTCACAGATCAACTTCAACTTCTGCTTCTGTGGTGGCCAGAGGAGACTTTCCCTCACCAGAAGTCTGCACCCAGGGAAAGAGGCTTTTCAGAGGTTGGGATTGAGCATTTTACACCTGAAGAAATTCCAGGTGGAATTTTGGCACATCCCAAATCCACATCTTCCACTCTGCTGAAGCCACCAAAGCAGGAGGAGAGCACCCCTACACCCCAGGGAGGTCACTGCCCCTGTGCTCAGCTCTGCTGGGGTCACACCTCCAGTGCTGTGCCCAGCTCTGGCCCCTCAGCTTGGGAAGGACCTTGGGACACTGAGCACATCCAGAGGGGACAGCGAGGCTGGAGAGGGGCTGGGAACACAAACCCTGAGAGGAAGCCCTGAGGGAGCTGGGGGTGCTCAGCCTGGAGAAAAGGAGACTCAGGGCTGCCCTCATCACTCTGCACAGCTCCTGAAAGGTGCCTGTGCTCAGCTGGGGCTGGGCTCTTTCTCCAGCAGCACTGACACAACCAGAGCACACAGCCTGCAGCTGCACCCAGGGAAATACAGGCTGGAGATCAGGAAAAAGTTTTTCACAGAAAGAGTGATAAAGCTCTGGAATGGCTGCCCGGGGAGGTGGTGCAGTCCCCATCCCTGGGTGTGTTTAACAAAGCCTGGATGTGGCACTGGGTGCCAGGGCTGAGTTGAGCTGTTGGGGCTGGGTTGATGACCTTGAAGGTCTCTTCCAACCTGGTCATTCTGGGAATTCTGTGGAAAAAACCTGTCCCCAGCTGAACTTCACCTCCAGGCTGCAGCCAAGGGACTCATCCCAAAGCCACATCCCCACCATGATCGTGCCATGCCCAAAATCCACCTGGAAATTTTGTTTTCCTTACCTGGTTGTAATTACCTCCAGAAATCCATGGCTTCAGCTCCTGGGTGCTGTCTGCCCGTGGATTAGGAGAGCTGCTCTCCAATTCAAGGCCCCAAATCTCCATTTTCCCCCCATTTTGCCCCCATTTTTCTGTGCCTGCTCTCACACACTGATGGGAAGAGGTGCTTGGTCCCCTCCAGCCTCTCCATCCCATCACCTAACCCCGTGGTGAGCCCACATAAGAATAAAACAAGGAACCAACCTCTATTTTAACAAGTTTATTGCCACATCCATTTTAATTAGTGACCAGCACATGCTCCTCAGAGCCTGGCCAGTGGATCAGGGAAAGGTGGAGCTGTTTTGGCAGCTCTGGAATCAGTGACAGCATTTTCTGCTGCGTGCCCAGCTCCCACCAGGGTGAGTTCGTGATTAAAAACCTGATTCATGATATTGCCTTTGTAGCTGCATCACGGGCACAGACTTAAATGTTAATTGCAATCTATTTCTCAAGGATGAATCCCAGCTGTTTCCCTAGAGATGAGTGTGACACAAGCCCTGAAAATGTAAAGAAAATGAGTGTTTTTCCAAGGGATGCAGAAACCCAGGGGACAGATTTTAGGTTTTACCCTGAATCCCTGAGGTGAGAGGAAAAAGACATCTCAGGATCATGACCATGAGGTTGTCCCTTGGTCAGTCCATGTGGAAAGGTCAAGTCCTTCCCCTCTGCCCTGTGGTTCTGGGCAAGGAGATGTCCTGGAGGTGATTCCTGAACTACAGAGGCCTCTCAAGGTCCTCATTTGTGATGTTTGTAAGTGTTACATGAAGCTATTGATAAATGTGACGTCTTTTGAGGGCTTTTTCCTCCTGGGAATTCCGATGGATCTCTGGGAACTTCCAGCACTGGCAGATCCCACCCTCACCTGCAGTAAATGGGAGGGTGCTCAGGCTCTCCTGCACCATACGAGCTGTGAGTCCTGGTTATTTCACACCTGAATTTGCCTCTGACTTCAGCAGATTTACCTTTGGTCGGAGAAAATCCTGCTGATCCAGCCTGTGGGAGCCCAGGAGCAGAATCTGCTGATCAGAGGTGCTGGAGGCTGAGTGAGCCAGCCCCACCCTGCCACCCAGGCAGCTCCTTTGCCCCATGCCCAGGGAAAGAAGGGAAAAATACCCTCAGCTTCGGGTTTGTGGGAAGGTGCAGGAAATTTAGAACAGGGAGAGGGATCTCTGCTCTTGGGGGCAGATTTCTGTTTTTTTTTCCAGAGGAATCTCTGCTCCTGAGACCCCTCAGATGTCACCTGAGCTCTGCATAATGGCAAGGACAGAGTCAGCCCAGGGTCACTCTCATGCCTCTGGTCATTCTGCTTCTCCTCCTGGCACAGAGATCTGCCACAGGAGGATGGAGATGGCCCAGCCCTGGAAACATTCAGGATGATGTTGGACAGGGCTCTGAGCAGCCTGATCTGCTTGAAGGTGCCCCTGCACTAAATGTTCTTTGAAGACCCCTCTGACCCAAACTATTGCATTTTTCTACAATTCACAGGGAATGAGCTTGTCAGGGGACTGCTCACAGAGGCACAAAATGAGATTAAGTGACCCTGTCCTGCTGTGAGTTAGACATTCGCCACTTTTTGACCTCCACACCTTTCTCCTACCCCCCAAACCCTCCTCCATTTGATGGTTTGCATAAGTTGAATCATTAGCACGTAATCAGTGATCCATTAATTCTGCAAGGAAAACTTTGTGATTTACATGGAGGCACGGATTTCTGCAACTTTCGAATTAAGAAGAAAGATGAATACATGAATGTTGTGAAACTGAAGGTACAAATAGCAACACCTAGAGATTAATCAGCTTCTCCATGGCCCTTCCCCAGTCCAGCTCCTCCTGCCTTGCAAACCAACCCTTCCATGCTGGAATTCCTCCCTCCTGCAACATTCACCCCCAGCCTTCCACAAAAACCACGCTGCCTGAACAAAGCCCTTCAAGGTGACATTTTTCCAGCCTGGAAACAGAAGCTGCACCCCAACCACCACTGTCTGGGATCTTTTTTTCCCCCTCTCCATCAGGCAGGTGTCCAGTGGGGGGCTGTGACCTGACATTGATGTTATAATTAGGCTGCTTTCCATCCCTCCCCTCCCAGAGGAACAATTCCGGCATTCTTGCCGGCGGTCAGAGTTCACCCAGGGCCGGGGACGGCTGTGACATTGATTGGCAGGTCCCAGGGCAGCCACCATCCCCTCCTTGTCAGGGTTGGCCTTATCAATTAGTGGCTGCACAGCTTAATGAGGTTTTGATGATGGAGGGCGGGTGAGATTTCGTTCCCACCCGGGCCAACACCGTGGCAATAACTTTGCTCCCTCTGGTGTGATGTTCTCTTCCACAGCAATGACTTCGTAGGGAAAAGAGGAGCTTTTCTCCTTTTTTTTTCCAAGGAATCCTGGCTGGAAAGGCGTCCTGAGTGACAGGATGCACCATGAAGAGTTTCTGAGGTGGCAGCTTCAGCTTTGCTGGGGTTTCAGAGCACTCTGCTGATGGAGGGCAAATATTTCAGCTGAGCTTTAAAAACCAGATTTTCTGTCAGGAGTTGTTAAAAGCAGGAGGATTCATGCCACAAGAAATCCTGTACAGCAGCGTGGTGCCCTGGTGAGGGTCGGGCAGCTTTCCCTGATGGAGCTCTGTGAGACTGCACAGAGATCTCCAAATGGGAGTTTTAATGCTCCCACCTTTGGTTTTAATGCTCCCACCTTCCGTCTTCACACTCAGAGAGAATCTCTCCCCCACAAAACAGCTCCAGCAGTGTCTGATGGGCTGGGGGTAGGACCAGAGCAGGGGATTTCCTCTGGGATTGCTGCACTGCCCACCCCAGAGGGCAGACAAACTCAGCACACCTCAGGATCATAAATCAAGCAATATTGGGATAGCCCTAAGGACTTGATCCTATCAAAATTAATTAATGACACTAAAATGACAAAGATATTGTTTAATTTAAAATATATAATAGCAATAAATAAAAAACTTAAAATTTAAAGTTTTAAAATATAATAATATTTATAAAACAAAACAATAATAAGTAATAAGTAATAAATAAATAATAAACAATAAACAATAAATAACAAATAATAAATAATAAATAATAAATAATTAATAATAAATAATAGATAAAATATTGTTTTAAGATAAAATTTTAAAAACAATAATCCTTCTTCACCTTCTTCTTCATAAGTTTAAATAATATTTTTATAATTTAAAAAAATCTGCATTGCAAACTTTAAATAATTAATTATTAAGCTAAAAATAAAAAAATATTTAAATATCAATGGGCAGTCCCATGGCCCTGCCATGAAGACCTTGAGGAGTGGCTGGAGTGCTTTGGGTTTGCCCAAAGACAGGGGACAGTGGTGGTTGTCCCCATCCCACGTGGACCTGAGCCCCATGGATCAGGACACCTGATGGAACTGCACTGCCACTTACTTCCAACACTAAAACACTAAAAACCCAAAACTGGAGAAGGTGGAAAGAGGCACCAACAATTTATGATCCCAACCATCAGTTCTGAGCTGCACAACCCCCTCACCCCGGGTCAAACACTGACTTTATTCCTCACTCCTAAAACACAAGCTTGGAACGTCCAGGACCTGCTGCAGTTTGCCTGAACACTTCCCCATGGGGGTGAATTCAGCTCATCATCCCTTTGAGGGGAGCTCTGGCTGCCCAAAAAGGAGATGAGGGCTCAGGGCTGTGCTTCTACAGCTGCTGCCTTGGTTTGGAAAGTCAGGTGTCTGCTAAGAAAGACAGAAATCTCCCTTGAAATGGAAAATGTAATCCCTTCTCCTTCTGAATTATTAGAATTTTGAAATTAAGGGGCTCTCAGGTAAAGATATGGGAGTAGGAATAACAGTTCTTTATTAAGGAAGAAAATAAAAAATAAAATAAAAAATGCAGTAATACAAAACAAACACAGCCAGAGTGAGAGCAGGAGCTGAGCCCTGTGTGTCAGGGTGGTGGCACAGTCCCATCCCATGGGGGCTCAGCCCTCCTGCAGTGCCAGCTGTGCTTCTGCTGGAGCAGGGATCCTGCACAAGGCTGCAGTTTTCCTCTGCAGCTCCAGGGCTGCTGCAGATGGGCCTGCTCTTCCTCTGGGAATGCAGGGCAGGAGAAAGCTGCTCCTCTGGGAATGCAGTGGGCAAAGGCTGCTGTGCTGTTCCAGGCTCAGATTGTATCCAGGTAGGAATGCTTGGCTCCTGCCCTGGGCGGAGCATCTCCCCATGGGATGCTGGAATTTGATCAGCCCTGCAGGGACACTCAGTGGCCATGGACAGCAGAGATCTCCTGGAGGGAGGATTGGCTGTGGGAGAGATGAAGAAAACTGCCCCATGAACAGAGAATAAATGCCCCAGCTCTGACAGATGGGGATAGAATACACAACCCCATTTCCAGACGGGTGAATCCCTCTTTATCTTCATTTATCCCAATCCCTCCTCTTTATCTCCATTGACATCTGAGGGTGGGGAGGCCCTGGAGGAGATTTCCCAGAGCAGCTGTGGCTGCCCCATCCCTGGGAGTGTCCAAGGCCAGGCTGGATGGGGCTTGGAGCAGCCTGGGATGGTGGGAGGTGTCTCTGCCCATGGCAGGGGTGGAATGGGGAATATTTAAAGTCCCTTCCAACCCATTCTGTGATTCCATGACAGCACAAAAGTAAATTTTTCCTGCCCAAGCACCTTGCCTGGGTACCAAAAGGCACCACCAAGGCTGCCCAAACAGAGCATCACCCTCATGCCTTGTGCAGGCTGACCTAGAACAGAGGCTGGACAGAGCTAAAGAATAAAGCAGGGATTTATTCAAAGGATCTCTCCATGGATCCACCTTGGGCAGCACCAGAGCCCAGCCAGGGCTGCACCCAAGATGAACCCAAATGGTCCCAAAATGCACGAGCGCTGCCGGGGTCTCTCCCTGGGCTCAGCTCTGCTCCATGTGCACATTGCAGTTCAGTGTCCAATCCCAGCTGCAGCCCCTGCAGTCCCATCCTGCTTGTTTTTCTCTCTGCAGCCCACGGGGTTTGTGCTCCTGGGCTGAGATTTGGATCATTTGTCCTTTATAGTAAAATCAGGACCCCGACGAAGGAATGATTGGCACCTGACTCCAAGGCTTCGGAATGCTGAACACGAGCTTTATTAAAATTATACTGTATTGCATTACAACTATATTAAAGAGAGATACTATACTATATTGTATCATACTTATTACTAAGAATACTAAAGAACACTAAAGGAAACTCATGATTGTCTCCTGGCATTCAGGATACAGCTTGGCGTGATTGGTTAAGGAAACAGAACAATCTTCAGCAGAATCCAATTATCAAATTCTTTCAGGTAAATAATCTTCTAACACATTCTACATGTTCACAAACACAAGAGTAGTAAACGAGATAAGAATTGCTTTAATCATTTTTTTCTCTACTTTTCTTGCAGCTTCTCTCTGTTCAGAGGGCATGCGAATACCACAGTCCTTGGTGCCCAGCTGGAGCAGGAATTGTTTTGTCTCCCTGCCCTGTGCAGAGAGCTCACCATGCCCTGATGTGAAGCTCAGACCCACACACTAAAGCAGCACAGAATGTGAAAATATAAAAGCTAAACCTGAGGCACCACCCCACTGCTGCTGCAGTTCCCTCCCGAGGTGGCAGCACCAGCAGGGCTGAGGTTCAACATCTCCCCACTGCCAGGTGACCCTGCACGCCACCAAGCCACGAACTGCAGCTGCTTCCAAGTGAAGGAGGAAGAAAAATGAGGCAGGGAGAGCTGAGGCAATTTTCCCACCATCCCTGGGGGGTGGTGTCAGAGCACGGAGCTGATCTGCTCCCTCTGCTCTCCAGGGCTCTCAAAGGTGCTCCAGCTAAATGGGTCCTTGTGCCACCCAAATCAGCTCTGAGAGGAGAAACCACAGCAAAACAAAAGCTCTGGCTGTGAATATTCTTGATTTTTCTGCCTCTCCGTGCAGCTGTGTAGAGTTTTTCTCGCTTTTCTCCTCTTTCCACCTTCCCTTCTCTTCCAGGATGGTGAAACACGAGCAGCAGCATTAGATCTGTCATCTTTCCAACAGCCCAAGCCCATCTAGAGGTGACCCCAGGACCACAGATCCCAGGAACCATGGCTATTTTTGGTAGGCAGCACAGCAAATTGCTGGAGGGGTGGAGGGTGGTGTAATTTCTCAGCTCCTGTGCGTAATTGCAATTCTCAACTCGAGGTGAGAGACTCAGAGGTGAGAAATCCTCAACCCGACAGCAACCAGGAGCTCCAGGGCAGCAGAAAAGGGAGCAGTGATGGGCCCTGGTGTCCTTCAGCCTCTTCCACCCTTTTGGGGTCAGTCTCCACCCCAAAATTACCTTTCCATCACCACCAGGAGGGATTTAATGGTTGGACATCGCTACTCAGGGGTGTCCACCACCCCGTTACACCAAACATTCTCACCAAGAACCTTCTCAATAAAGACAACCTGCCCACACTCAGGAGAAAAGATTATTTTGGGGGGATCCTGAAGCAAGAGCAAATCCAGCCTGTGGTGTTTTTCCCTGGGGGAAGATGCAGAAGGAAAAGCAGGGCTTGGGAAGCGCTCTGCGACTCCGGGTGATATTTTTATAACCTCAGAAATCGCCTTGCACAAACACTTCTTTTTTTTTTTTTTTTTAAATCCAAAAGGGCAGTGAGAACTGGGTGTAGTTCAGCTGCAGATTTGTCATCAGAGGAAAACTCTCCAGCTCCAAAGGGGCCATCCAGGAAAATCCAAAGGGTTTTCTGGAGCTCTGGGAGCACCCAGAAAATGAGCTGAGCTGTTTTGTCCTTCTCCCACATGGGTTTTTTTCTTAGGATGGAGGAAGCAAAGGGCACTTCTGCTGAAAAAAGAAACTGAGGCCTCTTTCTCCTTTCCACGAATGCTGTGAGTCACAGGGCAAAGGGTTCCAGCTGCAGCACAGGAATTAATCAGAGGGATGGGAGCTCGAGCTCAGCGTCCACTCGGGTCTCCAGAGGATGATGATAACGAAATCAGATCTCCCTGGTGATGTGTCATGGGTGAGAATAATGAAATAACCTCCCCTGACTCGCTCTGCAGCTGGATTTTCACCCCGGTGCCATGGTGGGGTTGAGCATCTTCTCCCCTGAGTGAGATAAAAGGAGGAGTTGCTCTGGGTTAAAAATAAAGCAAAAAAAAAAAAAAAGAGAAAAGAAAAGGAGAGAAGGGTTATTTTTAACTCAGAGCAGCCCTGATCTGGTTCACTGCCCGGGCATGGAGACAGGGCTGTGAAACAAGGGCTGCTCAGCTCAGCTGTGGCCAGGAGGGGATTTAGGGATGGGGAGAAATTTGGGGGGTTTTTTTCTGTGAATTTAGAAGCAGCTTCCTCCTATCACGGACACACAGAGCCACCCAGCTCAGCTCCTGCCCCAGGGCTCACCCAAAATATCCAGCAAGAACAGAGGCAGATCCTCCCCAGGAGCCCTGAGCGAGTGCAAAGTCTCCTTATTCTCCTTAAATTACAATTTTTTGGTTCAACTCAGTCTCTCTTCCAGCAGGTCCTGGAGGCTGCTGTGTCCCAAACAGGTCACAAAGCCAGGGGACAGGGACATCTGTGATCCCAGTGGGAGCTGTCCGTGCCTGGGCATGGAGGTGGGCAGCAATCTGTCCCCTGGAACAGTTCTGCTCCTCCTGAACCCCCCATTCCAGCCAGGTGAGCTCCCCCAGTGCAGGAAAACGGGATTAATTTGATTTTTCAGCATGTCCTTGCTGTCACTTTCTCAGCCCATCCGTGCTGCTGCTGCTGAGTGACCCTCTGGGGAGATTTAATGCAATTTAGGGGCTTTCATAAGCAAAATAATAATAATATTTTAAACCTGCTCTGCATGGGGGTGGTGCCTCCCTGGAAGAAACCCAGGGATGATCTTCCCTCCTGCCCAGGCTCCCTCCTGGCACTTCTCAGCCCTGTTGCTGCCATCTCTCCTGAGTGTGACCCAGTTTTTTTTTTAGGAAAAGCAGCTTTTGGGCTCACGCCCATCTGCCTTGTCTGCAATGCTGGGTGATTTCAGCCCCGTTGGACAGGGGATGGAGATCTTTGAGCATTGGGGGAAATCTGGAAAGAAGCAGTTTTGGTGGCTTCCTGCTGTGTTTCCAAACTTCTCGTTAACAAAGTGTTTAGCATACAGCTGGGACAGCACACAGCCTCGATTTATCTCAAAGTTAACCCAAAACAGAAAGGAGATAAGCTGAAATTTATTGTGCACAGTTGTTTCTACACTGACCTCTTGAGCTTTGGAACCATGTGAATGATTTTCTTTGCATGTAGAGTTGAGATACTGCTGTGCTGATCTATCCCCTCCATGCTGTATAAGGTAAAATGAATTAATATCAGTTTAAAGAATGAAAATTAATTGCTTAGGTTAAAAAAAAAAATTAAAATTTCCCTGTGTGGGGAAACTGAGGCACAGAGAGGAGCAGCAATCAGGGTGGGAGAGCTCAAAGAGGATTGTTGGCTGTTTTGGGAATGGGGAATGGTGCAGGGAATGGGGAATGGTGCAGGGAAAGGGGAAGGATTTGTGCAGAGAAGATGAAGGAACAGTGCAAGGAACGGGGAATGATGTGGGGAAAGGGGAATGATGCAGGGAACAGGGTAACAATGAAGGGAAGGGGGAAGAGTGCAGGAAGAGGGAAGGAATGGTGCAGAGAAGGTGAAGGAACACTGCAGGGAAACGGGAACGGGGAAAGAACGGCGAAGGGAAGCGGGAACAGAGCAGGAAAAGGAGAACAGTGCATGGAAAGGGGAAGGCACAGTGCAGAGAAAGGGGAGCTGTGCAGGAAGGGCAGGCATGTTCCCCCTAACCCCACCCCATGCCACTGATCCCATGCCACTGATCCCATCCCATGGATCCGACCTCATCCCATTGAGCCCCTCCTATCCCATCCCATTGATCCCATCCCGTGGCATCGCATCCCATGGATCCCATGCCATCCCATGGATCCCATCCTATGGATCCCATCCCATCCCATCCCACCCCATCCCATGGATCCCCTCCTATCCCATCCCATCCTATGGATCCCATCCCATCCCATCCCATCCCATCCCATCCCATCCCATCCCATCCCATCCCATCCCATCCCATCCCATCCCATGGATCCCATCCCATCCCATCCCATCCCACCCCATCCCATCCCATGGATCCCATCCCATCTCATCCCATTAATCCCATGCCATCCCATGGATCCCATCCCATGGATCCCATCCCATGGATCCCATCCCATCCCCTGGATCCTATCCCATGCCATCCCATTGATCCCATCCCATGCCATCCTATCCCACGGATCCCATCCCCATCCCATCCCATCCCATCCCATCCCATCCCATCCCATCCCATCCCATTGATGCCATGCCATCCCATAGATCCCATCCCATCCCATCCCATCCCATCCCATCCCATCCCATCCCATCCCATCCCATGGATCCCATCCCATGGATCCCATCCCATCCCATGGATCCCATCCCATCCCATGGATCCCATCCCATCCCATCCCATCCCATGGATCCCATCCCATCTCATCCCATTAATCCCATGCCATCCCATGGATCCCATCCCATGGATCCCATCCCATGGATCCCATCCCATCCCCTGGATCCTATCCCATGCCATCCCATTGATCCCATCCCATGCCATCCTATCCCACGGATCCCATCCCCATCCCATCCCATCCCATCCCATCCCATCCCATCCCATCCCATCCCATCCCATCCCATCCCATCCCATCCCATTGATGCCATGCCATCCCATAGATCCCATCCCATCCCATCCCATCCCATCCCATCCCATCCCATCCCATCCCATGGATCCCATCCCATGGATCCCATCCCATCCCATGGATCCCATCCCATCCCATGGATCCCATCCCATCCCATCCCATCCCATGGATCCCATCCCATGGATCCCATCCCATCCCATGGATCCCATCCCATCCCATGGATCCCATCCCATCCCATCCCATCCCATGGATCCCATCCCATGGATCCCGGCCCCGCGCGCGCTCCCGCTCCGGTCACGCGCTGCACAGTGGGCGTGGCCAACACGCAGGCCACGCCCCCCGCGCCGTCCAGGGCGCTGCTCCCGCTCTGGCCACGCCCACTCGCCCCAGGCCACGCCCCCGTTCTCACTGAGCTGTCACTCCCGCCTCAGCCACGCCCACTGCGTCTCTACGCCACGCCCCCCGCGCATCCCGGCCCTGCGGCAGCCCGCCCTGGCCACGCCCCCTCGGCGCAGGCCCCGCCCCCCGCTCCCTCCTCGCCTCCCCGTGGTGCCTCGCGCGGGGCGGGCACTGACGTGGCCGCATCGCGCCGCCATCTTGTGCTCCAGGGCGGATCGCGGCCGGGCCGAGCGGCTCCGAGCGGGACCCTCCGAGCGCAGCCAGACCCACGGCCCGCGGCTCCCGACGACGCCGGTGGGTTTGCCGACACCTTCTCCTTCCCTCCTTTCGAGCCTTTCTTCCCCCCTCCGGCCCGCCGCGCCGCGCCCCCGCCCGCATCTCGCGGCCTTGGCGCTGAGGCGCGGCGGGCGCTGAGGCAGCGGGGCCGGGCTGTTCTTTCCTCCTCTTTCCTTTTAATTCCTTCTCACTGCAGCTTATCCCTACTGGTTCCTTTCCCCCACAGAACCAGAGGGAGCGGCGCTGCCCCATCCGTCCCCCCTGCCGCCTTGGGGGGGGTCGGGCCTTTCCCTTCCCCGCCTGTGGGTGGGCAGCGCTGGGAAGGGGGGATCGCTCCGGCTCGGCAGCAGCTGCACGGGGCCCCGCTCCGCTCCCTCTAGCGATGGCTTCGGACGGGGTGGGTTTGTCCTGCCTTCCCCAAACTCGCTGGTTGCGGCCCCTGCCCCGCCCGCGGCCGGCTCCGAGCAAGGAGAGGCATTTCCTCCTTGTCCTCTCCCCCAAAAAGCCCTCGTGTGGGGGGCGAACGGAGCCTCGGGTGGAGCCCGTGGGGCACAGGTTGTTCCTCCGTAAGCCCTTGCCTGCTGAGTTGTTTTTTTTTTGGTTTTTTTGTTTTTTTTTTTTTTGCCGGGCAGAGGAGTTGAGCTTTATCGTGGAGCAAACAACTCTTGTTTGCCGTGCATCGCCTCGGGTCTGGCGGTGTGGGAGATCAGCTTTCCTCGGCGGAGCAGCTCCCGGTGGGAGGATATTCTGTTCTGGCTGAAAATACTCCGTCGTGGCTCTGTGATACTTGGGGGCTGATGGAGCGATAGCCCGGCTCTGCCCCGGCACAGCCAGACCAAAACTCTCCCGGGCCGTGAAACTGCCCCAAATGTTGTGGTGCTCGACATTGACCTTGTGGCTTTGCCGCTCTGCTCCTGCCAAAGCAAATTCCGCGGGTTGATTAGAGCCGTGCCCAGAGGTCTGGTGTTGAAATTGTAGCTCTGTCAATAACGAAGATTCCGGGTATTTATTTAATACTTTGAGCTTTGTCTTGCGAGGCTCGCAGCACCCCTTTGCGGGGTATTCCATTAACCTTATTTTCCAGGAGGAGAAACGGAGGCAAAGTGGATTTTTCCAAGGTCATTCAGCAATCTTTATTGCTATTTTTGCTGCTGATTTGGAGCGCTTCTGGGGAAAAAAAAAAAAGGAAGTGTGGCTGAAGTGGAGGATTGAATTTTGCTTTTATTCGTGGGGTTTATAATGGAATAAAATAGGAACATGTTTTTATGGATAAAGGGATTTTCTGAAAGGAAGGGTTTTGGGGTTGGTTTGATGCCACTGATTTTTCTCTGCCACAAACACGTCTGCAGTGCTGGAGGGCCCTGCTGGGCAGCTTTCCCTGCTGGAATAATTGCATTGGGTGAAAGGGTGAGGAAACTCACCTCGACTGAACCTCTGCAGCTCCAGCTCTGCCAAGTTCGTCGGTGCTTCCTGCGCTGGAGCACCGGGAATTAAAATGGCTCAAGCAGAGGCGCCCTCCCCTCAGGACGGCCCTGTGTTTGTGATGTAAACGCTGTTAAAAGTCAAAGCCCTCGGTGTGAATGGTGCGAGGAGCTCCGATGTGGGTTCCTCTGAGCGTTTCCTCGGTTGTGAAATAGTTGGAATGTGGAAGGGCCTGGCAGGAGCTCGAGTTCCCTGTGAGCGTTAGTCATGCTGGCCGAGGGGGGGAGGACCGGGCACAGCTTCTCCCGGCGAACCGAGGTGTGTGGGAGTCGGGGCTGGATTCTGCTCCTGGGAATCCACCCAACCGTGCCGTGCTCCAGCTGCTTCGAGCAGGAGCCTTTCTGCAGATAATTATCAGCTGAGCCATTGATTACATGGATTGCTGGAAGGAGGGAAAGCTCCAAGCGCGGGGTTCCAGCTGAAATGGCAGAGGTGAAATTGAAAGAAACACCTTCACACATCCCAGAGGCTTTTCTTTCCAGCAAGAATTCTTACGGGTTTCAGCAGCCTTCCCAGGCATCCAGCTTGCTTTTCAGTGGATAAATTTGGTGAACGTGAGCTAACTTTATCTGAAAAGGAATAGTTCTGATTCTTTTTTTAGAAATCTCTTGGAAGTTCTGCTCCTGGAATGCTACAGAGCCTGTGTGAGAGCTGGTGCCATCCTCAGCCATTCCCTTTCTTTAACTGATGAGTAAAGAAGTCCAGAATCAGCTTCCTACTACAGCAGCTGTTTTTTCTGTGTAATTCAGCATTTTTTTTCTTTCTGCTTGCGAGTATCCGATTTTATTCCTTATTTTTAACACACACAGACGTCGGAGGGGCTGTGCTGGAGCTTCTGCTGATGTTTCAGTTCTGATAAAACCCTCGTGTCTAACACGGCTCTTGTTCACCCACAGCTTAGAGGCTCTGCCTTGACATTTCCCCCAAACCAAAAGCCAATTTCATTGCTGGATGGAGCTCTCCTGTGAGTTCTTGCCATTTCTACTAGGAGTGTAAATGTTGACTTAGTGCCCAGTTCCTGGGAATGAATAACAGGATATTTGGCTTAAAATTGAAGATTTTAGGAGCTCGGGAACAATTCAGCCTCAAAAACAAAAAAACACCCCAACTGTGCACTGCTTATCTGAAAAGAAATTCTTTGTACCCACCAGTTCTCACACCAGTGTACCCAGTGCTGAGCTGGTGAGCAGAAAGCCCCAGGCCATTCCTGGGGTTCACAAGTTCATTTTTGGCACCACAAAATTTCCTGAGGGAGGAGAGCATGGATGCAGCTCTCAGCTTACCCTTTAGAGAAGGTATTTCTCAGCCCAGATATTTTATTTTGCTTTTATTCGTGGGGTTTATAATGGAATAAAATAGGAACATGTTTTTATGGATAAAGGAGTTTTCTGAAAGTTTTTGGGGTTGGTTTGATGCCATTGATTTTTCTCTGCCACAAACTTGTCTGCAGTGCTGGAGGGCCCTGCTGGGCTGTTTTCCCTGTTGGAATAATTGCACTGGGTGAAAGGGTGAGGAAACTCACTCACCTGTGGCTCCTCTGGGTTGCTTTGTGTGCTCTCAAGTGTATAAATCTTTAAAACAATTGCAAGTTCTGTTGTCAAACAGCAGCAGTTTGCTTTCCCTGCTTGAAGGTGAGAATAAGGGAGTAATTCTGATTTGGGATTTGAGTGTCAAGTCAAGCAACCCACTCTGATACTCTTTTTATTCTGGCTGTTATTTTAGGAGTGACTTGTTCTCATGTCTGTGACCCCAAAGAAAACTTTCCCTCTTCTGTGTTGATCTTTTAAATGAAATTATTTTCTGGTTTATGCCTCTCCAAGCCCAGTGCACCCAAGAGAATGTTCCAGCACATGGGAATGTCCTGTCTGGGTAAGGTGTGTAGGCAGGGGGTGTTCATCCTCCTTGGGACAAGGAGATTTCCTCTCACCTGTGCTGGGCTTGTCCTCCATCTGCCCTGGACATGCACAGTGCAGTTTGCAAGTCTTTGGTGGCCAAATCCAACAGTTATGTGTCTTTAATTTTGATTTCACTGCTTTTCCCCTCAAATAACCAGGTTATGATCCTTCAGGACACCTTTCCCATGCCAAGCTTGGCAGAAGCACCCCAGTGTGAACTGGGAGGAAATGGTGCCAGTGGTCAGTGTTGATCTGCACAGTTAACACTCCTTTGGTTCTAATTATTAAAATTATCAAGGAGTTAAGACTGATATTAATGAAGAGCTCTGGGAAGATGATGTTGCCATGGCCTTTATTACAGTGCTGTTTGTGCAGGGTAATGAATCACCTGGTGAACAAAGGCCTGCCTCTTGGCTGCTCTCACATGTTACACGTAATCCATTCCTGCTGATACTGATATGCTCCAAGGAGCTCAGATCAGAATTATCTGGGCTAAATTTCAGTGTTAAATCCCCCAAGTTAAAGGGTCTGGGTTGATAGATTCCATCTCTCAGGTTAGCAGATGTGGAAGGGCAGTAAACAGTTCCTAAAAATAGTTGAATGTAACTGTACTGGAATAGTATTGGGCCACCCTGGCTATATATAAAGAGGTGTTTCCAAAATTTGCTGTAACAGAACACTTTAATCTGTAAAGAAATATTTTCAAGTTCAAGAGAACACATCAGTTCCCTGCTGAGTGGGGGTGTGAAACACTGGGGCTGTGGATTAATCCTGAATTTTAGCAGTGTTCTATTCTTGTTGGATCCCTTCTCACATTCTCCTTTAAATCACACTTTATATTGTTAATGACAAGCTTTGGGTTAGATTTAGATTTGCACTTTAAATTATTTGCAGTTGTTCGTGCATGTTACACCAGTAACAGCTGTTGGAGTTGCATGGGTTTTTAAAAAAATGCATTCTCACCTCTTATTTGCACATTGATTTGGTGATCTCTTGTGTGAATATTTTACTTCTCTCGATAATTTAATTTAAAACATTCTAGAATGCTGTAAATGAGAAAGAATGGTCCAGACCAACTAGTGACAGCTGGTTGAATTTCAAATCAATATTTCTGATAAATAACAAATTGATCCATTCTTATTCCCCTGTGACTGATAGAACCAGTATGTTAATACCAGGTTAGGAATTAGGAATTGGGGGTTTTCTAATTGTTTCAGACATGGAGCTAAAGCTCAGGCCATGTAAAGATTTTCCTTTAAATGGAGATGGAATTTTGCTAGTGAATCCACTGCCCTTGTAAACAGGCCAGTTTTACTTGCCAAGGTGCCCAAGCAAATGGAGCAAGGTGCAGGAAGGAGCTTTCAGGTAAACCTGCAGCTGTTGGGAGTTTTACCTGTGTTTAATATTTTGTCAGATTGTAGCTGTGTATCTGTGTGCCATTGGCGTTTATCTCTCCTTGAAACAGGATAGGAACATCCCAGGGAGAGGAGCAGCTCCCAGAGACAGAAAGTGCCCTCTGCACCTCTGTCCCAGCCTGCTGGGCAGGGGAGGGACACAGGCTTGAGCTTCCCTTGCCTGATCTTATCAGAACCATAAAATCCTGGAATGGTTTGGGTTGGAAGGGGCCTTGAAGCTCCTCTGGTTCCAACCCCCGCCGTATTCATGGCTGCTGGGATTTTCAGATTGCCAAAGTGATGGGCTCAGCAAGCTTGATTTTAGCACTTGCAGGGTTTGGAGCCTTATTTATCCACTGTGGGAGCCTCATGTGGAAAGTGCTGGTGTATAGAAGTGAAATAAATGAATTTCATGCTGCAGTATAGTTTGACTCAATGCATATGGCATCCTCTGCCTTGGCCTCTCATTTTGTCTCTGAAAATTTTAAAGAAATGGTGTAAACTTAAATGAAACACAGTTCCTGTCTTGGGAAAGTTTAACCTCTATGTGGCCAAAAAGAACTTTTCCAGAGGTGTGAAGCTGAGGTTCTGTGGGAATTTCAAGGTGTGTTTTGCTCTCTTTGGTGGCCTGCACACCCTTCTGGTGACACCCCTGGGGTTGTTAGCCAGGCTCACCCGAGGAGTTTGGAGGTCAGGCAGCAGACTGGACTTCTCATGATAACAGCCTGAATGAAATGACGTTCAAATGCATTAATGTACATTTAAATATAAAACCCTGCAGCATGATTAAGTGTTTAGTGCTCTTTGGCCTTGAGATACTCCTCAGAGCTCTTATTCTAACCACCTACAATTAATAAAAGCAGATTCTGCTTCTTCCTCATGGGCCATATCACTTTAACAGCCACGGGCTGCTCATTCATTTTTAACTCCTCACTCCGAGCCTCTCTGCAAAGGGCTGCCTGTAAAGGCTGCCTGTTCTCCTGCTGGCTCATCTGAATGTATCACTTACTAGAAAACAAGCTGCTGAAAATACTTTGTTTCATGAAACGAAACTGCAACTTCCCCATTGGACGTCAGCGCTGCTGTTTACCATGGCACCCTGTGCCCTGGCCGAACCTGCCCGACGGGTTTTAATGCTGCTCAGGTGGAGTGCAGCGAGCTAAAGTGCTGTGGGACTTCATGGCAGGGACAGACAGACAGACGCGACAGTGCCGGGGTGGTCTGGCTCTGCTCAGGGGTGCTGAGCTGCCGTTTCCAGAACTGAGGGAAAATACACACCGAGCTCTGCAGAAATAGTCTGTGTGTTTATTCAAATCGTTCCCTTTCATACTCAAATCTTCCCACTTAGCCTGATGGATCCCTCTTTTGAAGATGTGCTCAAGCACTACAAGCAGCTCACAAGCCGTAGTCTTTTATGTTTTCAGGAATTTTATCCAGCTTGTGCTTCTAAAAGATCAGTGTAGCAATTACTGACAACATTCGGGTGGAGGAAGTTAAACTTCAGTAAGGAGTACAGGTCAGGTATTGTTGAGTCAGGATATACATTGCAAGGGGTGATAATGCCTGAAAGATAACTATTTTTTTTTAAATATACGAGGAAATGGAAGGCTTTTCAAGCTGTGCACGTTCTGGTGGTGCAAGTCATGGGCTGGGATGGGAATTAGAGGCGAGTCCTGGAGTGCCGAGGGAGCAGTCCCGTGATCCCTCAGCTGAGCTGAATGAACCCCGGCAGTTCCTGTGGCAGTGCAGTGCCAGCCATGGAGTGCGAGTTCCTTCCTGTGGGAAGGGATGAACGTGAGGAATTTCTGCTCAGGGGTTGTCCCAGCTGTGGGGAGGACAGGGACCCTGCCCCAGCCCCATCCAACAAAACCCCCATGGGAGCCACAGCAGTTTGTGGGAGTTCTGCAGATGGATTTCTCCTGGTTTTTTTTCTTCTTTTAGACTGCAAGGATTCAGCTACTTTTTAGTCAACTTGTAAACACGCTTTTCTTGCAGGAGTGGGCTGTAAACTATACTGTGCTGCCTGTAAAAATAAATGTGACTTTTTGTAATGCCACCTACCCTGAAGTACCAAATAAAGTTACAGACTGGGTTTGGATAGGAGGGATGTGGAAGAGAACAAGAGGAAGATGGAAACCAAGTGCTTAAATGGATCTCAACTTCTTAATCTTGACAAAAAGTAAAAATAGGGAGGATGGTGGTATAAAAGCAGCTTCAATGGCAAAGGGCAGGCTTGACCTGGAAATAGCTGCCAGGAAAACAAGGATCTAATGGGATTCACTGCTGTTAGTGCCAAGTGCCAGCAACTTCTTCAGCAGCCTGGACTTCTCCGGTGTGTGGAAAGCTGTTCTGGATGTAAATGATATGATTTTGCTCTTTTTGCTAATTACTGTGATCAGTCCAAGCATTCGATAACCCATTATGCTTTTAAACATGTGCAAACCGAAGAAAGGCACTCTTTGTGCAGGCTTCTAAGGTTCTCTTGCTGGGAAAGTTCCTGCAGTCAGTTTCTGTGAGCTCTGCTGAAAGGTCACAGTTCAGCCCTGGCTGCTGCTTTGCAGATGAAGCAGGAGATAGAGGTGGCATGAGCAGCCAGACAAAGGGAAGCTTTACAGCCTGCCTGCCCTCCAGGCCGGTGAGAGCTGGGCTGTGGGCTGGGGTGGGAGATTTCCTGCTGTGGAGAAATGGGGACTGCAGCAAAACTGTTTTCTCTGCTTCCTAATTAACCTTCCTGTTTATATAGCCTTCGTATATTCCAGTGGGACTGGAATATCCATGGTCAGGTTGCAGAAATACAAAAGGAAATGGTGGAATAATAGAACTTTGAAACCTCCCCTTTGGTTTTAATCCCCAGTCTGGTTTGTAGAGGAGTTCAGTTTTAAAGCTTCAATCGCATAAAATAAATAAATCTTTGACTCAGTTGCTTCAGCGAGTTGGTGTGTGGGGATTGACATCCTGTGTGAGCTCTGGAGTGGACTCTGAACTTCTCTGTGGAGCTGGGAGTGCTTAGACACGTGACTTGGTTAATGTTAGAGTTTAACTTTTGGGTTAAAAATTGTACCCAGCAAAGCTTCCTGAGGAGGGCAGAACTGCTGAGCCCTTCCCCAGTGCAGAGTGGGGAAGCCAGGCTTCAGAACAGGGTGGGAAAAGGCTTGTGTGGTGTGGTGTGCTTGTCAGTCCAAATCTTGCTTTAGTGTTCTTAAATAGATTTTCTGTAAAGATAGATAAATGGATATTCTGTATAGATATTCTGTTCTCTTTCTAGGGAGAGTTTTGCTTCATTGTGAAATACTGAGTATTTCCAGAGATGATTCAGACTTCATGTTATGTTTTAAATTTGGTTTGGTTTACAGGAAACTCATGCTTTGAATGTATTGGCTGTTGGTGCATCTTGTCTGAAACTTGAATTTTCAGTTGGGTTTTATCTTTCCTTAAACTGACGCCTGAGAGCTTCTAGAAGCAGCATCGGGGAAGGTGTGAATCGTCCCTGTCACCCTATAACTTGTAAAAGCTTCCAGGCTGCTTTCTCCTGCCTTGTATGAGCACAGCAGTAATTCTCCTGGGAATTTCAATCCTGCTGTAAACTGTGCAGGAGTAAGTTTGGGAAGGGGAGGAATTTGTGATGGGTCAGGTCCCAAGGGCACAGGGAAGTGTCTGAGGCTGGAGTGAGAGGCAGCTCCCAAACAGGAATCACTTCAGTCACCCAGGCAGGAGTGCTGGCTGGGAAGGAAGTGCTCATCTCTGAACGAGCTCTTTTAATGTGGCTGTTCATTCTCCATGGTTAACTTTGATTAAATGCGGATTTGTTTCCTCCAGAAGGTCTGTTAATGAAAGTAACTGCTCTGTGTTTATGTGCTGCTCACAGACCATTTCCTCGGGGATGGAGAGGAAGGAAACTGTTCTGAGTAGGAGAAAATCCAAGCTGTATGCAGAGTTTCCTTCCCAAAAGAAGGACCAGCCATTGCTGTGCTAAGCAAAAACTCGTTATCTGCAGGTCAATTAGGAAAAGTTTGTTTAATGGTGACACTTTTCTGCAGATAAACTGTCCCATAACAATGGGGAGCAAAGTACCTGAAGGGGTCAGCTGCATGAATCTTGCAGGCAAAAGTTTGAGAACAGCAATTAATGCTGAAATCTCTGAAAGAATATTTGAAGCATTTCAAGCACTTAAAGCTGAGTCATTTCATGAGTTTTGGCACATCTGTTCATCTTTTTGTTGCTTCAATATAGGAAAAACGTTCAGTGGTGGCTGGGGTGTCTATAAATGATTCACATAATCTCTTATTTTGGTTTTTTGTGGTTTTTTTTGTGTCTTGGTCAGAACACAGTTGTTGGTAACTCATGAGTGATACTCTGATTTTTTTTTTTTCCCCTCCAGACTTCACTGGCCAGTGAGAACATATCTGAACCATGGGAAATATTTTTGCTAACCTCTTCAAAGGCCTTTTTGGCAAAAAAGAAATGCGTATTCTAATGGTTGGCCTGGATGCTGCAGGAAAGACAACTATTTTGTACAAACTTAAACTTGGTGAAATAGTAACTACTATTCCTACTATAGGTAAGAGTTTTATGTTTCTCCAACTGATGGCTTGGAGGTTTGGGTCTCAGCTGATTGAAGTGACTTTTCTGTCAGAACAAACACTTGCTAAAGCCGTGGTGTGAACGTGGCACATCCAAATCCTGTGCCATGGCAGGAGATTGTGACTCTTTTCTCACCCCCCTCCCTCTGTCAGTCACTTGGGGAATGAGCCTTTGTGGGCCACAGAAAGGCAGTTTGTCTCCCAGCTGTTCTGGCATCATGTCACACTGACTAGCAGAGGGTTCACCTTTTTTTGTTCTCTTATTATTGGAAGGTATTGAGATTTGCAGTTCTTAAAACCCAGGGGAGGTTGGGGTTTGTTTTATGTTTGTTTGGGGGGGTATTTTTGTTTGTTGGGGGGTGTGTTTGTTTCTTTGGGGTTTTGTTTGCTTCTTTGGGTTTTTTTTTGTTTGTTTCTTTGGGTTTTTTTTTTTTTGTTTGCTTCTTTGGGGTTGTTTTTTGTTTGTTTCTTTGGGGTTTTTTTGTTTGTTTGGGGTATTTTTTTCATTTCTTTGGGGTTCTTTTTTTTTATTTGGGGTTTTTTTGTTTGTTTGGGGTATTTTTTCATTTCTTTGGGGTTCTTTTTTTTTTTATTTGGGGTTTTTTGTTTGTTTGGGAGGTTGTTTGTTGGGGGTTGTTTCTTTGTTGGGAAGTTGTTTGGGGTTTGTTTGTTTGTTTGGGGTTTTTGTTTGGGGGTTTTTTGTTTGTTTGGGTTTTTTTTTAAGGCAACACTGTTTTTTGTAAGCACTCAGGTAGCAATTAGATTTGTTCATTGGGGTGATGGGAGCAGGACAGGCTGGTTTTGCTTTGAGAGCTTCAGCACAGGGTTCTGCTGGTTTAAAGTAATTCCCATTTTAAGCGAACTTTTTTAAATGATCACAGTCTGAGAGTGTGACCTGTTAAATACAGCAGTTCTGTTTGAGTGAGATTTGTGCCACCCTCTCTTGTCCAGGTTTCAATGTGGAAACAGTAGAATACAAGAACATCAGCTTCACAGTGTGGGACGTGGGTGGTCAGGACAAGATCAGACCCCTGTGGCGCCACTACTTCCAGAACACACAAGGTGAGCCCACACTCCTGATTCCCAGCTTCCCAGAGTCTAAGGGAGCTTTTTGGCTGTCTTCACCAAGTTAATTTTGCAATTTTCGTGGAGGGGAGTGGAAATATTTGTTATTATAAAAGGTGTGTTTGTGTGCTGCTCTGGCTTTGCTCTTAAGCCACTGCAGGTTCAAAGAGGGATGGGAAGAATTCCAGAAACCAGTCTTCCTTGTCCTTGTGACTCAGAGGAGTTCAGGAGTTTGTTTTTTCTTCTGTCAGCATCACAGCTCTGCCCTCACTTCAAAGCAGAGTCTTTACCTAAAGCTCTGCAGCCCCATGAACTGGGAGTTTGTCACTTCTGTCACTGCTGGGCCTTTTTCATGTGCGTGTCTTTGAGTTCTGTCACAGCATCTCAGGAGCTGCTGCTCCCTGGAAAATGCCAAGTGGTTTTGTAAAAAGAGCACCCAAACAAATTCAAACCAACACCAGTTTTCACCAACTTTCAGCAAGAACAGACTTTCTCTCAGACATGAGACTTCAAGCTTATGTTTATTCTTGTTTGCTTATTTCTAGGTCTGATTTTTGTGGTTGACAGCAATGACAGAGAACGTGTGAACGAGGCCAGAGAAGAGCTTATGAGAATGTTGGCAGAAGATGAGCTCAGAGATGCTGTTTTATTAGTGTTTGCTAACAAACAGGTATGCCCCAAAAAGGTGTCTGTCTGTCTGTCTGAGCCCTTGAAAACTTCCAACATCCTTGTGAGTGCCAGATCTTGGCCTTGGTTTTCGTATTTTCAGTGTAATGATAAATAACTCAGAGTAAATGGCCATTCAGGTGTGTTGAAGGGAGAAAACCATAGATTGAATTCTCATCTGAAAGGAGCATCCTTCTAAACAGTCTTGGCTAAGAGATTTTCAATTTTAGTGAAAACCAATTTGATTTTTAAGGTTGATATAGCTCAATTCCAGCACCTGCCCAGACTTCCTCCAGAGAGGAATGCTGGAATGCCAGAACTTCCCTGAATTCCTCATTTAGGCTCTTTGAGGGCACTGCTGGTGTTGTGGAAGCTCTGGAGTTTTAATGTGCTTGTGTTGGTCTGTGAGCTGGGTCAGAGTTAGCTGAGAGTTCTGCCCTGTATTGCTTGTGGAGGTCTTGGCAGCTTAACCCCAAATGTCAAGGGCCTGAAAAGTGACCAGGAAATGTAAAGAGGGAATAACATCCTGCTCCACTGATTGCACAGCCTCAGCTGGGAAGGGTGAAGGAGCCACAAGTCATGTCCAGGAGCAGGGGAGGTGGGCTCTGAAGAAGCTGTGCTCAGCAGAGTAGTACAGGGTGATAAAAGTTGATCTTAAATCATACCTGCAGTCACAGAAGGGATACTCCTGAGTGGAAACAGACTTGGAATTGTGAGCAGTGTCAGTGCTGGGGGAATGGCTGGATCCAGGCATCAGCACTGAAATATTCCATAATATTGATTTAGATTGGGTTGTTAAACCTTTGAGGCTTTTATCAGTGTTGGGGGAATAGCCTGAATATCACAGTAATCCACTGGGCTTTCTGAAAGAGAAGTTCTGAGAGCTCTTAACTTTCTTGTAATGCCTTTAAAGCTGGTGGTGAAGGAGTGGGGAATGACTGTTGTTGCTTCCCTCAGGACCTGCCGAACGCCATGAATGCAGCAGAAATCACAGACAAACTTGGACTGCATTCTCTTCGTCACAGGAACTGGTACATCCAGGCCACCTGTGCCACTAGTGGAGACGGTCTCTATGAAGGACTGGACTGGTTGTCCAATCAGCTCCGAAACCAGAAATGAAACCATAAACCTTCCTCTTCCCTCTTTTTCCACCCCTCCCTCTTATCTCCTCCTACTCGCCCTTCGCTTTACTCTAATGTGGCAAACTGTGCTACTTTGTGGTATTGAGTGCCGGAAGCTGTTTTCATTTCTTTTTGTCACAGTATATATTGCATCATGCTGTAAATGTGGCAAATACAAGCCTGAAAACAGTTAGGTTTCTTATTTAATGTAAATAGTTTTTGTTTCCAATGAGGCAGTTTCTGGTACTCCTATGCAATATTACTCAGCTTTTTTATTGTAAAGAATCGAGTCACTGTTTAGTACCTGGAAGGGAATTCAGTGGGTTAATAACGTAAGGGTTGCCAGTGGTCCTTGTGCAGTAGAGCTGGATTCGATCCTGGTTGGGTTGTGAGATCTGTGAGATCCATTTTGGTGGTTGGTTTTTAACCTGAATTCTGTATTTTTTTAAATAGACAAGGAAAAGTAAAAACACTTAAAACACGCAAACGTTTGACATCGCTTCTGCTGCTCCAGCTCTAACGTGGTGACTCTTGATTCTTTTGAAAGGGTGAAGCAATGACTGACACCCAATTAGCTTCATCTGCTTAACGAACAGATCATAAGTGGTAGATCTCTGGCTCTTTCTGTAGCTCGTAGTCTGTGCTCATCTTCGTTCACAACCGTTCAAAGATTTGCTGGGCCTGGTTTGGATGAGCTTTGCAGACTCATGCTGAACATCTGACTTTTGGTTCAGGTGAGATTTCTCGTTTCCATTGAACTTGAATCATTTCCAGAAGTCGACATTTTTAGCCTGTCATATTTGTCAAAAAGTGTTTTGTACTTTTCTTGTGCGTAAACCACTCCAGGAGGCAAAACCTTTCCACAGGAAGCACAGCCTGTCCTAGTCCTAAGCTCTATAGGCAGCAAGTACTGTACGCAACGTAAGAATTGCCATGAAAAACACCAAACATCTATGTATAGTGTCTAGGGAAAAAAACAAAAAAAGCATGAGAGTTTGGAGAGTCATTCCACTCTACAAGTATTCAATCCCATTTTGGAACAATCCCATATCTGTATATGTGTGAAAACCCTTGGCATCCCTCATACTGCAAGGTTCAGATTTGCCATCAGAAAAATAAAAAAAAGACCTCTTTACTTTTCTTTTGTATTTTGATAAACACTGAAGAAGCTGGAGCTGTTAAACTTTAACTCGAGGAACTATCAGAACTGGTTTATTTAGTGTTGTGGAAACCTTTATTGCTTTCAATACACAACTAGTAATCAACTGTTTTGTATACTTGTTTTCAGTTTTCATTTCGACAAACAAGCACTGTAATTAAAGCTATTAGAATAAAAATCTCTTAACTATTTCATGTTTTTTATGCCTTGCTGTTCATTCGATCATCTTGGCAGAATCATAATTAAATACTTGTTGAATAAAAAGTTTCATGAAACTTGCACTGGTATCGTGTTGGTTTGTATCATCTTTGTGCAGGGGATCCAAATCCAGGCAGCTTTTTGCCACATCATGATTTGCATGAAAATTTGAGGATATCTCCTGTATTTTCCAAGGAATGAATCATTCCTGGTTGGAACCCTGCAGGTGGAATGGTGGATGAGGTTTGTTGGGTTCTACTGGAGTCACTTTGTTGAGCTTGAGCAGCCCCATCAGTTCCCCCAACAGGTTCTTCCTCCTGCTGGTCCCAGTTAATTACAGCATCTATAATTAGCAGTTTTGTGGGGGAAAAATAGGAATTCCACCTTCCTAAGTGCTTTGTTTTGCATTTTCCCTTTGTGCAGTTCCCTCTGGATCTGGGACAGAGCTGCTCCTCCGGGTGATCCTCCTGCCTTCCCTGTCAGCTGCAGCTGCTCCTCCCCAGTGCTCAGCTCGGGCTGCTCTCCTGGCTGGAGCTGCAGCAGATCCCCCTTTCCACAGGCTGGAAAGCTGTAGGGTGAAAGGTCTGTCCTGCAGGTTAGAGAGCAAATTCCCTGGGGGAAACCTGGGACTCTGGGTGGGTAACAGGGACTGGGGCTGGATACAGGGTCGATAGCACTGGGCAAACTGGGATCACAAACCTCCTGCAAGCCAGGAATCCACCTTGGAATCTCAAGCTATGGATCAGGATATTTGCATCCCTAATAGAGCAGGACAGCCTTTACTCCTGTTCTGGGAAGGAACTGAACTTGAAGGGCCAGCTGGGTTAGGATGCTGCTCCTCCGCATCCAGAATTTGCTGTGGAAAACAGGGAATGTGGTGATGCTGTGGGAGCTGTGCTCTGCTCTGTGCCAGGCTCTCAGCCTGGAGTTTTGGGCACCCAGCAAGCAGCTGGGCAGGAGGTGGCTCAAGCCCAGGGAAAAGGATCCTGCCCAGTGCCCCAGGAACTGCAGCAGCCAGACAGGGAGGCTTTGGGGGGAGCAGGGATGGGGCTGGGCTCCTTTACTTGTGGCCCCCTCAGTTTTGGCTTCCCGTGGTTCTCAAACTGATCTTGGTTTGAGTGTGAAACAGGGAAGGCCAGGAGAGCTGAACTGAGCTGGGCCAGCCGTGCCCAGCCCCGTGCCATGGTGCACACCAGCACCCTGTCCCTTTGCTGGGAGCCAGGGGTGCCCCTGGCCCTGCCCAGCCCATCCCAAAGCCTGGGAGGTGAAGGTGGGATGTGGGAGCCCACGGAGGGAGCAGGACTCTGGGATTTGTGGTTTTTTTTCTCTGCTTGCTGTGCTGTTCCCACTCTCCCATGGCTCCCTTTCCAACCTGTTGCCCAGTTCCCATTAGGCACAGTCCTGCTCTGGGGTGTTCCCAGCAGGCTCCAGCCACAGTTTGGATCCCAAAATTCTGTGCAGGTGACGCTGAGCTCAGCCTGGTGAGCACCAGCAGGGGCAGAGCTCCTGGCCAGGGAGTGCACAGGCTCGGGGTGCCCCAGCTGGGGATCCCTGGGGTGGATCAGGAGCTGCAGCCCTGGTGCCAAGGGGCTGCCAGCCCCAAAAATGGCCTTGGGGTGGGGATCGCCGAAGGCTGTGACAGCTCTGCAGCATCTCCCACTGCTGGGACAGAAGGGCTTTGTGAGCTCCTGAGCACGGTGCCACTGGGCTTTTGTCCACCAAGACACACAAACCCCCCCTGTCTTCCATTGCATCATTAATTACACAAACGAGGCCCTTGTGCTTGGCAGCGATGCTCCGGAGCTGCTGGGGACACCCCCTTTCCACTCGGATCAATATTTCTATTTATTGGTGTAAAATTCCCCTCTTTCAGCATGCCAAGAACATGAACAATCACGTGCTGAGGGTTTCAGTCCTGGTTGGGAATGAGTTTGCTGCTCCCTGGGGTGGGGGATGTGGCCAGGGCAAAAGCCTGGGATGACACCTGTCCCATCCACTTTCTCCCCAGAAGCTGAGGAATTATTTGGGAATCCAAGGCCAGGTTGGGCAGGGCTTGGAGCAGCCTGGCCCAGGGGAAGGTGTCCCTGGATTGGACTAGATGAGCTTTAAACTCCCACCCATGCAGCTGATGGATGAACTTAGGGAATCTTTAAAGAAACTCTTCAGCCACTGCACTGGGAAGCACTCGAGGGCAGGGAAAGAAGACAAAACCCCATCATAATAACAACAATAATAATAATAATCTCTTCCAAAGTCTCTACCCATAAACACGAGGTATCCACAGCATTTTCAGCACCACAGCCAGAACCACCCCAGCACCAGCCCTCACCCACAGCATCCTCCACGCTCAATCCTGCCTGGATGGATTTGGGAGTGAGGACAAGGGTGCCCAGGCCCTGCTGCCCCTGGGCGGGCAGGGACGGGGCTGCTGCCACCACAGCCTTAATGCCCTTTGCCACACTGCCCCGGCACCCGCGGGGCTGCAGCCTTCTTAATTCCATCACTTAAAAAATATAAATCTATGCAAGACGTCCCTGAAACACCCCCAGGCTCCCTCTCAGTCCTCCGAGTCGGTGTCGTGGCGCTGCCGGAGCCCGCGGGCCGGCGGGGAGCGGGACCTGCTCCTCTTCCTGCCCTTCCTCCGCGGGGACGGGTGGCGGCCGCGGCCGTCCCTGCTCCGGCTGCGCCGGCGGGCGGGGCTCCGACCGCAGCTGCCGCTGCTCGCCGAGGAGGCCGAGCCGTGCCGCCGCCGGCTGCCGTGCCGCGGCGCCTCCGAGCGCTGCTGCGCCCTCCGGCCGTGCTGCCTGCGGGGAATGACAGCCGTGACACAGGGGACGCCAGCAAGGCGGCTCTGGGGGTTTCCAGCATCCCTTCTGGAAAGGCAGGAGGTGCCAGTGGGCATCCTTCCTCCTGTTTTGCACTGCTGATGCCCCAGCCCAACCCGGCTACCTGTTATCCCGATCTGGGGAAGAATCAGAGGATGATGAGGCAGCATCCTTCTTGGAATGCTTCTCCTTGTCCCTCTTCTTCTCTTTCTTATGTTTCTTCTTTTTCTTGTTCTTTTTCTCCTTCTTCTTCTCCTTTTTGGATTTTTTGCTGCTCTCAGGTCTGCAGGGAAGAGATCAAGCAATGAGAATCCCTGCACCGTGCATCCCTCTGGCTCCAAAATCTCATCCCCATCCCTTTTCCCAGGCACATCCCACCACATCCCTCCTTTGCCAAAGAGAAGCCCACGGAGGCTTTTGGGGATGATTCAGAGATGCAAAACAAGCCCAGTGTCAAACAGAGCCATGGAAACATTCTGTAAAATATCTCCCATAAAAGCCAGGGCGTTTCTGGTGGTCTCCCACCAAAGTGGGAAAAATCCTCACCGTTTCTCCTCCACCTTCTCCTCCTTTTCCTGCTTCTTCTTGGAGACAGATGTCTCTGGGCTGCTGGAGACTTTCTGGTGCTAGGGTTGGAGAGGGGGAAAAACACAGAGTGAATCCATGAGCTTGTAATTACAAGACAAAGGGTTTTTCTCCCTTTAAAAATCAAACTTAGAAAAAAAAATTAAATTAACTTTTGGGGGGAAATTAGAATACCCTTAAAAATTAAAGCCCCACAAATGACCTCTGTGCCAACAGGACACAGGAAACTCCTGCAGTCTCTGTGCTACAATACCCAGATGTTTTTTTAGATAAAATATTCCAAGGGGCACTGCTCTTTGCCTTTTTCCATCTATTTTTGAACCTTCCAAGGACACTGTGACTGGCACCGTACCGTGAAGACCGAGAGCCCCATCTTGGCCGCCTCTCTGTCCTCCTTGGAGAGCATCAACCTGCCAGCACTGCCACTGCAGAAACCACAGGAAAAAAAAATCATAAAACCACTAAAATCAAACCAATTGTTCAGCAATTGGTGTGGGATCCTTCCCTCTCCTCACCTGGAGCTGCCCAAGCCCACCACCCGATCCACGTCCTTCTCGTCCCGCTCGCCGCCGTCCCTCTTGCACACCTCAGCCAGGTCCTGTGGGGCACGGGGACAGTGTCCTGTGGGTGTCCCCACAATCACAGCCCAGGGGACACTGGGGGGACGTGTGGTGCCCCTGTTACCTCTTTGCTGAGGCCCGTGGGCTGCCTCTTCAAGCTCTTGTAGCCCCTATAAAAACAAGGGCAGGTGATCCGTGCGTGGACGTGCACCTGCTGGTTTTGGGGGTTTTTGTGGGGTGGGCACTCACAGCGCTGCCATCATGGCCTCCTGCTCGGCCAGGCGGACTGCAGCCAGCTCTTCCTCCCGGGATAACGGGGGGCCCGTGTCCTTCTTGCCCTTGGCATACCAGGTCAGGTCCTTGCCCTTCTGCCACCGCCCCACCGGCGCCATCAGGGAGTTCCCTGTGGGGAACAGCGTCCCCCCCTCAGCATCATCACACCCCAAAACCGTGGCAGAGGGGATGGCAGGGTGGGACTGGAGCGGGGTCAGCCCTTACCCAGGTAATTCTCACGCTGCTTGTCTGTCTTGACATCCTCCCAGCTGAACTGGTCCTGGCCCCCCCGGACCCCGCCCCGGGAGGAGCCGAACATGGCGCCGCACCCCGCAGGGGATTCGGGGGGTTCCGGTGACCTGCACAGAGACCAGCCCTGGGTGCACCCGCTCCGCACCCCCCAGCAGCTCTGGGGGGGCTCCTGAAGGCGCAGGGAAGCAAGTCTGGCCCCCCAGGGGTGAGTGGGGTAAGCAAAGGCATTTGTGAGGTGGGACAGGCTGGAAGGGAGGTTTATAATCCGGAGGTGGGAGGGGGTGCACGGCTTGGGGAGGGTCCCAGCCTGGGGGGAGGAGGGGGGTTAGGGCAGCCCCGAGGGGTTCAGAGTTTGGGGGAGGTTTAGAGCCTCAAGCACGGTTTGGGGTCAGCAGTGGGGCAGTCACAGCATGGGGCTTTCGGGGTCTGGGAAGGGGCTGCAGAGCGAGGGGGACTCACAGCCTGTGACTAAAGTGGGAAGGCTCTGGGTCTGCGAGGAGGTTCAGGGTCCATGGAGGGGTTTAAAGCCCGCATGGGGGTTCTGGGCTTCAAGGGGAGAGGGTTCACGGAGGGTGCAGGAGGGGATCACAGCCTGGGTGGGATGAGCTGCAGGAAGGGATCATGGCCTGGGGCGGGCTGGGCAGGGAGGCTGGGGTGGGGTGGGGCATTACCTGGGGGAGCTTCAGGGTCTGGGAAGGGGCTCAGGGCAGGGAGAAGCTGCAGGGCCTGAGGTTGGAGTTTGCCCGTCCCCGAGGCGTGTGAAAGCAGCTCGGGGCGGTTCCCTGCAGCCCGGGCCCCTCCGGGTTGGGGACTGCGAGGACCGGACCCGCGGGGTCGCACCCGGAGCACCCCAAGTCCCAAAAATTCCCCCAAATCCCCCAAGCCGCCCCCGCTCCCCTCACGCACCTCCGGCCGCCGAGCGCGCGCCCGCCCCGCCGCTACCACTGCGGGCACGGCCGGGGGGGGGAGACGGGCGGTACCACCGCGCCGCCCAGCGCGGGGGGAGCCCCCCAGAGCCGCACCGCCCACACACGGCTATACTCGTATATTTTTATTTATACATTTATTTATAAATTTAAATATTTCTGGTTTCAGCGCTTCACTTCTTCCAGAACTTCTTGTAGGTGTCCAGGTCGATGCCCTGGAAGGTCTCCTCCTCCTTGGCCTTAGGCTTGCTGGGGAAGTGGCGGCGCAGGCGAGCCTTGCGCTCGGCTTCGGGCAGCGTGTTGCTGTCCAGGGGCATCTGGGGACACGGGATGAGACCGCGGGGACACGGGATGAGACCGCGGGGACACGGTGTGACATTCCCCATGGACACGGTGTGAGCTCAGAGGGACATGGTGTGACCCCCCCCGGCACACACCACGAACCCTTGTGACAGCCACGCCGCCGTGCCCGTACCATGAGGATCCTCTTGGGCTCTCCGTAGCGCAGGCGGACGGTAGAGCCGTCGGTGCTGACGAGCAGCGTCGGGTAGAGGCGCCCGTAGCGCTGCCGCTGCAGGTGCCCGATGGCGGCGCGGTTGGAGTTGCTGCGGGCAGCGAGCGGCGGCCGGAGCAGCAGGGCACTGCCGGGGGAAGGCGGGGGACAGGCGGTGTCACCGTGAGGGAGCCCCGGCAGGGCGCTCCCTCAGCGGGAGAGGGCAGCCCGCGCTCACCTCAGAGCCCGGCTCGCCGCCATCGCGGCCCGCAGCGGGGGGGACGGCTGCGGCGCGCGGAGTAGGTGACACACCTAGGGACACCCTGGCGACAAGAAAAGGGTCTGCGGGGTGACAGCGCCGTGTCGCCAGCACTGTGAAGCTCCCACGACCGCTCCTCAGCACGGAGAAGCTCCATGACAGCTCCCGCCATGGTGTGGATCCCCCCGCTCCCGCAATGGTTCAGCCCCACGTCTCCCCCGCCCTCGCCATGGTTCAGCCCCGCTATGGTTCCCCACATTCCCGCCATGGTTTATCCCAACCACTGCCCAGCCATGGGTCAGCTCTGTGCTAGCTCCCCCCTCTCCCCGTCATGGTTCAATCCCATCGTCCCCCCACACCCACCTTGGTTCAGCCCTCCCGCTATTCCCCCCATTCTCGCCATGGTTCAGCCCAACCACGTCTCCCCCCGCCCAGCCATGGGTCACTTCCATGACAACTCCCCCCTCTCCCCGTCATGGTTCAATCCCATCATCCCCCCCCCCCCACACCCACCTTGGTTCAGCCCTCCCGCCTCTCTCCAGCCACGGTTCAACCCCACTATGGCTCCCGCCACCCCAGCGTGGTTCTGCCCAACACCGCCGCGGTTCAGCCCATGCTGTCCCCCCCGTTCTCCCCCAACTCCATCCACCATCACGGCCCTGCCAGTGCCGCCTGCCCCCCCCCCCCCGCCATGGTTCAGCCCCTCGCTCACCCCCGCCGCGTGGTCCGTCCCGCCGCCCCGCACTCACGTGACGGCGCGCTCCCTCCCTCCCCCGGGGCCCCGCCCCCGCGGTGACGTCAGGCGCGCGGCGGTGGCGGCGGGCGCGCGCGGGGGCTGCCGGGACCGCCCCCCCCGTCCCCTCATGATCCTCGGGCGGATGCGCGGGGCGGGGATCGCCCGGGCGGGTGAGCGGGGATGGGGCCGGGACCCCCGCGGGGGCCGCGACACAGCGGGTTCTAACCCGAGCAGCTCCGTCACTCGCAGGGGTCCTCGGCTGAGTTGGCCTCGGGGTGTTCAGCCCCTCGCGGGGGCTTGGAGTGAGGAGTCCTGGCCGGCTACTGGGGTTCTCAGCCCCTCACAAGGGCCCTTGGCTGAGGGAGCGCTGGGGTGCCGAGCTCCTCACGGGGTTCCTCTGCTCAGGGGTCCCGGGTGCTCAGCCCCTTTTGGGGGCTCTGCATGGAGGAGTCCTGGCTGATCTTGGCGTGCTCAGCTCCTTTTGAGGGGCTCTGCACTGAGGAGTCCCTGGCTGGCTTTGGGGTGCTCAGCCCCTCTGGGTGCCCTGCATTGAGGAGTCCTGGCTGATGTTGGGGTGCTCAGCCCCTCTGGGTGCCCTGCATTGAGGAGTCCTGGATGATGTTGGGGTGCTCAGCTCCTTTTGAAGGGCTCTGCATGGAGGAGTCCTGGCTGGCTTTGGGGTGCTCAGCCCCTCTTGGGTGCCCTGGATTGAGGAGTCCTGGCTGATCTTGGGGTGCTCAGCCCCTCCTGGGAGCCCTGCATGGAGGAGTTCTGGCTGATGTTGGGGTGCTCAGCCCCTCTGGGTGCTCTGCATGGAGGAGTCGTGGCTGATGTTGGGGTGCTCAGCCCCTCACAAAGCCCTTGGGCTGAGGGGGTCCCGCTGCCCCCAGGATGCTCAGCTGCTCAGAGGGTCCTGGACTGAGGGCCCTCAGCCCCTCTGAGGGGTCCCAGGCTGCTGAGTGCCCCTTGGGGGTCTCTCGGCTGGGGATGCCAGGACACTGAGGTGCTGGGGGAGTCCGTGGGGTAGGGTGAGGTAAGAGGGCTTTAGGGATAAGCATCCCTCAGGAATCCTAAAACAGGTGTGGGGAAGTGGATGGCAAAACCACAGCTGTGTGAGCTTCACCTCTCTAGAGTTTTCCCAGGTGGGTGAACTGGTTTCATCCTCCTGGTGGGTTCAGCTGCCCTGGTTTACAGGAGGACATGGATTGGGAATAATGGGTTTGGAGCTCCCTGGTTTCTGCAGTGACCTGGAGCAAGTGGTTTGTGCTGTGTCTGCAGCACCACCAATCCCTGCAGTGGAGAGGCTAATTAGTGCTTTGTAGGTAATTATTTCCAGGAAAAAGGTGGCTGAGCTCCAGCTCTGTGCTGCTGTGGGATGCTCTGCTCCTCATGGAATCAGATCCCTGCAGATAATTCCCTGTGTGTCCCAGCTCTCTCCCTTTTTGGAACTTGTCCCAAATCTTACAAAGGTGGGGGTGGCACCTTTATAACAAAGCTGCTAAAAATAGGGGTGGGATTATAATCCTAATCCAGGAGACCTTTCTCAAGGCTCCAGGGAAACCGTGCTTTAATCTTCTTTTCTTCTTCATAAGGTGGCTTTGCCTTCCCTGTAAAGCCTCTCTGCTAATCAGTTTTAATTTGTTTAACTCTTATGATGTCTGTCCTTTGCTTCCCTGGTTACGTTGCCAGCTGTGAGGTGAAATCCAGGGTGAATTTAGCAGGAACCATTCCTTGCCTTGGGGACAACCTCCTGTGACCACCTTGTCTTTCTGCAGCCCTGAGGGGTTTATGTGGCTGTTTGTCCTCAGGCCAGGTGTGGGAGATAATTAATATTGTTAATTAGTTGGGCTGTTCTCTTGCTGATCAGCTCTGCAGTGGTTTTGGTGGGTTAGGCTGGATCCCAACCCATTTTTAGGAAACCCTCTGTGCTGGATATTTGCAGATTGGCTGCTCTGAAAATGCCAAAATCTGACAAAGGGGGGAATCAAAAACTGATCTTCTGCCTAAAATAAACACATCTTTGTGACATTCCTGCTGCAGCCAGCTTGGAAATGTGATGCACCAGAGCATTCCTGGAACCAACAGGAGAGAGAAAAGCCCCATATCCACCAGATCTGGGGTTTGGGGGTTTCTTTACCTGTGGTGTGTGGCAGGGATGGGGGAGCAGGGAATGAGGGCAGGAACATCCTGGGATTGCCCTGGGAGCTGTGGCTGCTCCATCCCTGGCAGTGTCCTGGAGCACCTGGGACAGTGGGAGGTGTCCCTGCCAAGCTTTAAGGTCACTTCCAGCCAAACCATTCTGGAATTCTGTGGAATTCCCAGTTTGCCATCTTTCCTCCTGTGAGGCCCCAGCCCCAGGGTGGGATTCCCTGGGAGTGGAAATGCCTTTTGTTCCCTCTCAGTTTTCCTCTGCAGATCTGCAGCAGGAGAAGGGATTCACCAGGGAGGCAGCAGGAAACACCTGCAAGTCTTTAGGTTTATTTTTAGCTGTTGTGAAAGAAGTGAGGCGTGACCACAGCCCAGGTGTCTTTTCTCTTAATTTTGAGTATTTTGAGGAGGGAAAAGGGGGTGAAGTGGAGGAGAGGGTCCCACTGTGGGAGTGGTTTGATCTGAGCAGGAGAAGGAGTTTTCCCATCTTTGTGGTCATGGAGCTGTGTGGATTTGGTCCAAAGGGAGAGCAGTGCTCCTGCAGAAGGAAAGTGCCTGGAAGTGTTCCAGGTTGGACGGAGCTTGGAGCAGCCTGGCCTAGTGGAAACTGTCCTTGCCCATGGCAGGGCTGTGGAATTAATGTTCTGGAAGGTCCCTTCCAAACCACTCCAGGATTCTACACAGACAGAATCCTGGGGACTGCAGGGACAGGAGCAGCTTTGCTGTTTTCCATAATCCCAGCCCAGCAAGGGCTGGCACCCCTCAGCCTTTGGGGCTGTGGGCTGCAGCTTTGCCAGCCAGGAGAGCAGAGGAGGAAGCCGGGGGAGATTAAAGCTCAGCAGGGTTGTTCTCATTGGCCACCTTCAAATTGCAGCTCGTTAATTAAGGCTTTAGGAGCTCACAAATAGCCCAGCTCTGTCCCCAGGAGCTGTGCTGCTGCCACTGCTTGCCTTGGCTGGAAGGGAACACAAGGAAAAGGTAGGGATGTGTTGGAGCCTGCTCCCAGCCCATTCCTCTGCCCAGTTTGGGGTTGAATGGAATGGTGGGAAGTGATTTGGGCAGCTTCACATTTCTGCTAAGGGCATGACATTTTGAGGGAGATGAGGGGAAAGCTCTTTTCCTTCTGGCTGGGATCTGGGACTGGGATTTGTGCATCTTGTTGGCACAGCTGGGTCCTGGAAGGGAACCTGGAAATCCAGGCTGTCACTTTGGGGGGGTTTTGGGGTGCTTGTGCAAGCTGGTGTGTGATGAGCAGCATTGTTTGGGGGCAGATGTGTTGTGGGGATGTCTCAAGGGTGGGGAATTAGTGTGGAGTGTTTTCCAAGGAATGCTTAGACCTCACCTGATGGAATTATGTGGGAGAGAAGAACTGTGAGGGCCGGAGAGAAGGAAGTGCTTTGGGTAACTGCTCTCCTCCCTTGCTGCAAGCACTGAGTACCATTTCCCCGGTGCTTTCTTCTGCTATTGAACATTTATGCAAAACCTGATTTTTTTTTGGAAATTACAGAAGTTTGAGGACCAAGGGAATGGTAGGAAAGCCCCCAGAGGACTCCCTAGAGTTTGTTCAGCCTTCTGTTTTTGGGGTGATGGAGCCTAATCTGGCACTGTGGTGATGAGATTGGTCCTCCCAAGATTTCATCTCTTGCATCTCTGAGGAAAAAAAAAAAAAAAGAAGAAGGAATGAAGGAATTTCCGTATGGATGATTATGGACCGTGGGTGTTTTCACTGCCCACGCTGCCGCCACCTCCTCATCCTTTGTGTTAAACCCCGACCCTCGGCGCAGCCTGGGATGAGCTGCGGTCAGACGAGGATCCTCAGGGAGGAGAAGGAAAAGTTGTGTAATTCTCCGGCTGTCGAGGGAGGAGGATTGAGGGATTGAGGGCTGGGGCCGGGGCCGGTCCCGGCGGGATTAGCCCGCGGCCGCTCGGTGAGACAGCGTTTGGCTTAGGGCTGCTTGAAAAGCGCTGTGTAAGGTCGGGGTGACATTGCTGTGAGCCAATTTAAAATGGAAAGGCATTAGCTGCCTCTTGGCTGGTGGCTGCCAGGCCACACCCAGCCCGGGAGGATGAGGAAACGATTTTATTGCTTGCTGAAAGTAGCTTTTAAAATGGGAAGAACTTGTTTGATTTGTTCCGCTCTCGCCATCACTTCTGGTTTGGAAGCTGCTGATGGATGAGGGTCCCTGTGGTGGCCCCACACCTTTACAGCATTTCTTCTTTTTCCCATGTGGATAATTAACCTTTCTTCTCTCCAGAGACACAGGAACATGACACCACTTTTTATTTTTCTTTTTTTTTTTCTTTCTGGCTGAAGAAACAACTGCAGCAAGTTGTGTGGCCCCAGGCTGCCTTTTCTTCACCTGTACCAGGATCTGTGTACCAGGATCTGATCTCTGGGATCTCTTTCTTTCTTGCCATGGAACACCTGCAGATGGAGTTGGTGCTTCAGAAAATGTGGGGATGAACACCTGGGCATGCTCCTGACAGTGATTGCACCTGATGCTGTTGCAAGGGTTTGGGGGTTGGTGATGCAAAGTTTTATCTGCAAACTCTGCTTGAAGCTCCTTTCCCCCTGTGAGGGAAGGCACTGGGACTGTTCCTCTGTGTCATGACTCCAAATGCCATCAGGCACAAATGGGATTTTGTTCCTTTTAGAGAGAGTTTTCCTTGGGATTTTGGTCCCAGTGAGACCCAGCTGTGATGGAAAACAGCTGGCTTCAACCATCCCAGTTTCCTCCTTCTTTGGGTTACATCCTATGAGTTTAACCTTTGTCTCTTGAGAAATGTTCCCGCACTCCCAGTACTTTTTATCAGCTCTAGGCTTGTGATTTTGCATCATTTCAGATTTTCCTGCAGAGATTTGTTCCCAAGGGTAAAGGATTGGTGCCGTTTTGAGGGGCTGAGCACTCCTGGGAATCCACAGCTGCCTTTCCATGTGTGTTTCTAACCAGACCCATTTTTCTGTCTCTCCCCAGTCATGCAGGGACCAAGGCCAGTGGTTCTGAGTGGCCCATCAGGTGCAGGGAAAAGCACTTTGTTAAAGAAATTGCTCAAAGATTATGAGAACATCTTCGGCTTCAGCGTCTCCCGTGAGTATCCAGGGCTGGGCTGAGGAGCTCAGCAGTGCCAGCTCAGAGCCTCTCTCTATTTATACCCCAAATAATGGCTTTTCATGGTTTGGCTGTGTCCCAGTCTGCCTGTGAGCTCTTTGGGATGTTTAAATAATTCAGGGCACCTTTTACTCCTGGTGTTGTAAACTTCCCAGGTTTAGTGACTCCCCACATCTCTAAACACAGCTCAGAGAGGAAACAAGATTCTTCCTAGTGATTCTTGACTGTGAAAGTAACAAAATCCCCCCACATTGCTGCTTAAAAAGCCATTTGATTTTTTTCCATGGAGCTTTGTAAGGTGTTTTTTAGGTCCATTTCCAAAACGTGTTTTAATGTCCCAACACTTTGTGCATTGAAAGTGAAATCTGTGCTTTGAGATCTGGATTCATTCCACCATGAAAGAATAAAATACTGAATGTTTAAAAATCTAATGCTATGGGAGGAGATAAAGTTATCCATTTTGTGTGTGTGTGTGACATCCTGTGTTCCTTTTTCAAGGAACATATCTCACTCCAAACTAAACCTTATTTCCTCCCAAATTGCCTCTTGGTGGAGATTTTTATCCTAGAGATCCACGTGCCAATTAGACCCTGGAATTTCTTTGATCCTACAACACCTATGGGTGATGCACAGAATGTACAAGGCTGTTTTTTCTTTTATTTCCCTTTTTTTCCTGCAGATACCACAAGGCAGCCGAGGCCTGGAGAAGTGAATGGCAAAGGTGAGCCTGCTGCAGTCAGGTCTGTCTCACTGGACTCTCCAAATAACTCAGGTTTTCAGAGCTGGGCTCTCATTTTGGGTACTGTGCTCTGAACTTGGGTGATTTGATTTTCCAAAATTCCAGGTAGTTCTGAGGAGATCTCCAATGGCCGTGGCTTTGGGAAGTGCAGCTGCTTAATGAGATGGTTTTAGCTGTATTAATTGCTTGTGCCCAGCTGTTTTCTCATGTATTTGCATATTTAAGAAACAACCAAATGAGGTTCGTTCTTAATTTCCAATAGCAATTTTCTTCCTGAAGTAAAAGGAAGGAATTTCAACAGAAGATTGAGAAATATTCCTTTTTAGTTAGTTTGGTTTTGATGTTCCCTTTTATCTCCCTCTCTCTCATCCCATTCTGGTCTTTAATTAGAAATCCTTTCAAATGAAAGGCTTTACCATTCCTGCTGTAATGTGTCCCACACCTGTAGGCAAGGGAGGAGATGTTCCCACTGCACCAGGAATGGGAAAGGATATAAAAATGGGGTAGAGCAGCATTTTTGGCCACACAGAAAACTCCAGAAAGTTCTGAGCAGGTGTTTGGACAACGGGTGTGGAAGTAGGAAGTGAATCCTTGTCTAAAACAGATTTTTAGTGTCTTCTCCCCCAAAAACCCACGGGTGTCATTTTGACCATGAACTTTACCTTCAGAATGTTAATTTCTGTCCATTTTTCCCATTTTCCCTTCTCCAGATTATCACTTTGTGTCCAGAGAGGAAATGCAGAAGGAAATTGATGCTGGTGAATTTATCGAGCACGCGGAGTTCTCCGGGAACATGTACGGGACAAGGTAGGTCAGGTGTCCCTGCCTGTGCCACGGGGGCTGGAATTAGATGGTCTTGAAGATCCTTCCCAATCCAGACTATTCTGGGATGCCAGAAAATAAATACAGAATCTCTCCAAGCCCCTGAGGATGTTCCTGCTCAGATGTGGGATAAATGCAGAGTCCCTCATGCTTAGGATTGGTGAGAACTCCAACTCTTCTGCTTTCTGCTCCCTAAGTCATCAGTGAATTATAATAAATGATTAAAAAGCTTGAAGCAATTCCCCATGTTAGGGAAGAGAAATTGTCTTTACAGTATACAAAAGCCACCACTTGAAAAATTAAGTGGAGAATTAAGTTCATCTTTTGACTCAGATGGAGCATCCATGTCCATCCAGCATCCTTCAGGAGATGGATGGACATCTTCATCCAGGAGAGCATGTGGACTCAGTGGATCTCAGTGGAGAGAAGGGGAGTTCTCAGTGGTTTTGCTCTTTGGTGAAGGTTGTTTCCATGTTTGTCACAAAATCCCAGGATGGTTTGGGTTGGAAGGGACCTTTAAGATCATAGAGTTCCAACTTCCTGCCATGAGCAGTTCCCTCCAGGTGGAAGCTCTGCCAAGGCAGGAGTTCATGGACATCCCACCCATCCTGTGGAACAGTCACACATGATCCATCCCCACACCTTCCAGCGTGGCTTTGCCAGCCTCTAGCAGGAGACTGCAGCTCCCTGCTGCAGCCAGAGCAGTGACACCTGGAGAAAGTTTTACCAAGAGCAGGGCAGGCTCTGTCCTCTCCTGCCACACTCCGGGGAGCCCTGTGAGGTTCCCCCGCTGCCGGAGGGGACACCCCAACCCCGCTGGGCTCTGACCCCCTCCCTGTGTGCTGTGCCCCCAGTAAAGGAGCTGTGCAGGCCGTGCAGGCCCAGAACCAGATCTGTGTCCTTGACATCGACATCCAGGGCGTGAAGAACATCAAGAAGACGGAGCTGAACCCCATCTACATCTCGGTGCAGCCGCCGTCCATTGAGATCCTGGTGAGCGCCCGCCTTGCTTTGCCCTTAGCAGTTAGAGGTAATCAGCATCTGCAGCCACGGCTCCCCCTCCCCTCAGCAGGGCCCTGCTCTAGGTGGGGAGGACATTCCCAAGCTCAGCACCACCCAGCCCAGCTCCTCTTCCTGTGTTTTGGTTTTTTGAGTCCTTCCTCAGTGGTTTTTACGCCTCGGTTATGGGCTCCACCAGTCTTTAAATGCATTAATTGTGTTTTGTGCTGTGCTGAGATTTGGCTCCACAGTTAAAATTAAACACAGGGAGGCTGGTTCTGTGCAGCACCTTAAATTCTGTGCCCCTCTGGTCTTACCCTGTGTAAGTGATTGCAGTGGGACTCTTGCAAGCAGTGGAATCACTGTTGTGGTTCAGAGAGGGATGAGGACACGTGAGGACAACTCCTGACTCTCCCCTCTTGCTCTCAGTACATCAGGCAGGCTCTGTTTCTCGTTGAGTTTGTGGAGGAGGAAGCCAGCAGCACCAGATGCCAGAGCCCAGCAGAGAGATCTCATTTCCAGCAGTACCTGGAAAAATAAATAAATGAGAGGGAGGTAAAAGAAACCTGGGACCCTGAACTGTGGGTAGGAGATGTCAAGCCCAGTTTGGCCACTGGTTTGCACTGGGCTGTGAGTGAGGCCCCTCACCCCCTTTGCAGGGTGTTCTCACGTGCCCGTGGTCACAGACAGCACCAGCCTGAGGGTGGGGGTGGATTGTGCCTGCAGCTTTCAGAACACTCCCTTCCTTAATGTCTCTGCCCCTGGGTTTAGGAGAAACGACTACGGGACCGAAAGACGGAGACGGAGGAGAGTTTACAGAAGCGTTTGACTGCAGCCCGTGTGGACCTGGAGCTCAGTGAGTCCTTGCAGTGGTGTGTGCTGGGAGGGGATGCCTGGGTGATTTGGGAGCAATCTGGTTCGTGCTCTCCAGCAGGGCTTGCCATGAGCTGAGTTGGATCACTGCTGCATTTCCCACTGCAGTTCCTCGGGGGAGGTTGGCAGAGCAGTTCATTAGCAGCAGCTGATGTAATAATAATACTGAAAAAATCATATTAAAATGCCATGGGACTTCATGCATGAGAGCTGACACAGGGAAGAAAAATTGTCCTCTAACTCTGTCCTCATCTCCTTCCCCAGGTAAAGAGCCTGGGCTGTTCGACCTGGTCATCATCAATGATGATTTAGAAAAGGCCTATTCCGAATTGAAGGAGGTGCTGCTGGAGGTGAGTCCTTGGGGATTTTTCCACCTCACTCCTGGGCCAGAGAGGTGAGGGTCTGTTCTCAGGCAGCCACAGAAATGTCACCTCATCCACTTGGTCTGCTTTGAGCTGCTGAGGGACAGATTGAGTACAAGTGATGATGGATCTGTGGCCTGAGGGTGGGAAATTAATCCAACACAATCCTGAGTTTGGGCAAAATAAACATTCATCCCTAGGTAGCAGAGAAGGGGATTCCTGTTTCTGGAGCTTCCAAGTCAAACCTTGCCTTGTCCCTAAAGGTGAACTCAGGGCTTGGTCCTGTCATGCTGTGGAACTGCTCTGAGCTGTTGGTCACTCCTGCTCTCCCACGCTGTGAAACCAAGAGCTGTTTCCCATGGAGTGGCAGATTCTCAGTCTCTTCCCTGATCTCCTTGCAGGAAATCAAGAAGACCCAAGAATCCAGGAAGTCCTGAGCTGGCCCTGCCTGGGCGTTTCAATTTTGCACATCATTCCCGAAGCACGTCGCAGCGTTTTATTCCACAAGACATTCCCTTTAGGCTGCTCCTACCCCCAACCCACCCTAGGATGTTTATATTAAAAGGAAAGAAAAGGAAACCTGGTCATGCTTGTGCTTCTGTTCCCTGCCTGCTCAGCACGTGCTCCCCCAGATTTGTACCTCTGGGTCCTTTGGGAGCTGTCAAAGGGCTGAGCCCTCCTGGAAGGCTGCAGAGAAGCTGTTGGGCTTGAAGACAGCAACAAAATCCCTTTTCCTGGGGGGAATCCTCTGCATCCATAACTGTTGCTTGTACAGGTCTCTGTTCTGACACTTAGAGAGCTTTGCACTTCATTTCCCAAGTTTTCTTCAGCTTTAACATTGATGTTTTTGTGAAACTTCCAAGCCCTTCAGTCCCTCCAGCAGGACATATCCTGAATGTCCTTGGGCTGGCTTCTCACATGTGAAAACTGTGGGGACAAGCTGGGAGAGCTGGGAATGTTCCCCTGGAGAGGAGAAGGCTCCAGGGAGAGCTCAGAGCCCCTGGCAGGGCCTGGAGGGGCTCCAGGAGAGCTGGAGAGGGACTGGGGACAAGGATGGAGGGACAGGACACAGGGAATGGCTCCCACTGCCAGAGGGCAGGGATGGATGGGAGACTGGGAATTGGGAATTCCTGGCTGGGAGGGTGGTGTGGGACTGGGATGGAATTTCCAGAGCAGCTGTGGCTGCCCCTGGATCCCTGGCAGTGCCCAAGGCCAGGCTGGAGCAGCCTAGGGCAGTGGAATCCTGGAACAGGATGGGCTTTGAGGTGCCTTCAACCCAAACCCTTGTGTGATTCCATTCCATGGGATGACCATTCTGTCAGAGCTCCTGTCCCACAGGGGTGACTTCAGCTGCTTTACCCCAAAGCCCACGAGCAGCTGGGCCCTGCAGTGTCGGGCTGGGAGGTTTTCTCACCCAAATCACATCTTACCAGAGCAGCTTTGCACCTAAACACTCCATCTTCGGGTTTCATCCTCTTCACATCCCATCCCTCCAGTTTATCCAGCTGCTCTGCAGTGCCTCTTGGTCCAGATCATCTCCAAACCTCCATCCACCTTATGGACAACAAGCAGAAACCCCCCTGGGGCCACCCTTTTAGTGCCTTTAATTCACAGCCATGATTTGATGATTATTTTGCTAGTTTACCTTTCTTGGACTGATTTGATACATCTTTCCTAAATTTCCTAGAAAATATCACATCCTGTTGTGGGATTCCCACTGCTTGGTTCTGGAATTGGCTAAACAATGAGGAGAATCCTGTGTGGATTCATGGATTCGTGGTGTGAACCACGCAGGCTTTTCCTGTGCCATCAAGCGACGGGCTCTGATTATTGGGCTCTGATTATTGGGCTCTGATTATTGGGCTCTGATTATTGGGCTCTGATTATTTTTCCTTCTGAATCGTGGGATTTCGTTACAATTTGAGGGACGCGCTTGCAGTGGGAAAAGGTCCCCTCTAGATGGCAGGAACGGCAGCGGGAATGCTCTGGAGTCGCGGAGCAGCAGAGCAGGACACGGCGGCCACCTCGCTCCGGGGCTCTGCGGCCACCGCGTGGCACCTGCGGGGCTGTCACCCGATGGAAGAGCCCGGCTGGCCCTGCCCATCCCTCCTGCCAGCGCCCCCGGCCCGGCCTCGGCTCATCCCGGCGGGACAGGTGAGTGCACCGCGGAACGCGGGCCAGGGCAGCTCCTGGGAAACGGGAACAACCCCTTTGGATGGTTTGTGTCCCCCTTCTTCAGGGGCCAAAATGTCCCAGCCTGGTGGGGTGTCCTGCTGTCGCTGCTGTGTGTGATGGAGCAGATGGAGAACGCCTGGAATGCCAGAGCTAACACGAGGTGACGGGATGGCAGTGGGAAACAGAGGGAGTGGGAATGAGTGGTGGAGCCAGGCTGGTGCCCAGGCAGGTGGCACAGCTGGGGAGCATCTCCAGGGAGTCATTTTGGGTGCCTCTCTCCAGGTTTGGTATTTTGGAGGTGCCGTGCATCAAATCCCGAAGCTGGGTGGGTACAAAGGCACGTGTTGGAGTGAGTTTAATTCCTGCACCCTCAAAAATGGGATGTCTGTTTGTTAATTGAGTTTGCAGCCATAAATGCCTCTCTGGCTCTGTGGGTTTGGTACTGGCTCATTAAGGTATCCCATTCCCACATCCCTGGGGCAGATAAGGACCATGCTGAGGTTCTCCACAACTGCAAACATCTGCTCCCAGTGCTCCATGTAGGGCTGGGATTGAGGGATCATACTGGAAAAGTGAGGATACAGGAGCCTTCCAGCCCAGGGGTTCTCTGTGATTAAAGATGCTCCTCCTGGAGGAACATTTTCCCACCCAGATGTCCCAGGCAGGAAGGTGCTGTTCCCATCTCGGGGTACACTCAAGTAAAGGAGCAGGCCTGCTCTTGGGTTGCTGCCAGAAATGTCAGAAATAGGGATTTTATATAACCAAATATTCCCTGTTCTGTCAGACTGAGATAAATTTGGACAGACTTCAGCTTTTTTCAGCTGAGATGCTTTGGGAAACGTGGCAGCACCTACATCCCTGCAGGAGAGGGATGCTGGGGGAGGAAGAGGAGGGCAGGGGATGGTAAAAGCTGGGATAAAACCTGCCCTGGGAGCTCTCTTGTCTCTGGCTGAGAATATTTTGCAGCCGATGCCAAGAAAATAACAACGCCCTGTAGCACTTTTGCTTCAAAGCTGTTGCTTTGCAGTCATTGCATTGTTTTTTGCTGAATCCAGGCTGACATGCTGCTTTTGGGGCAGGAGCTGATTATTTTCCCCCATTTTTTTCAATTTTCCTGCCAACCCAAGCTCTTTGGCAACAGAAACACTCCTTCAAGGAGTGAACTCTGCAGTGGCTCTGCTCTGACCCAGCAGCACCCAGCCCCTGCCTGGGAAGGATGTTGTGCAGGCATTCCCCAAAGCCCAAACCACCCAAGAAAAGCTGGAGCCACACTCCAGGACACCTTGAAGCAGCCAACATTAGCCCAAAGCCCATTTTTCCCCATCCTGATGAGCCCAGAGACTCGTCCTTGCCGTGGTTTTCCTTGGCATCTCAGTGCCGTTGGAGGCAGCTCTGATTTTCAGGCTTCCTTCCATTCCACTGCAGAAAGGCACCGCGGGGCAGAGCTGGCCTGGCAGATAATTGGGCAGCCGGCGTAGAAAATGAGCAAGGAGGGGAAGAAGGAGCAGGAATAATCCTGATTTTCCTGCTTGTCCATCAGCATCCGGCTCGCTCCGCGCGCGCGTCTCCCACGGCAGCGCCGGGATTGAGCAGCCAGGTATGGAAGTGAGAGGGGATGTGCTCGTGGTGGGGCAGGGGGAGGGTGTGCTGTGGGTGTCTGAGTGCTGCCAGAAGTTATCCTGGGAGGAAAAAACTCCTGGGATCTTCTGGAGAGGCTGTTCAGTGGGGGAGGCTGTTAATTGCCACCTTTTTTGGCAAAGATAGCTTTCCTGCTGTATCCATGAAGGAAACATCTAGGAAATCCTCCTGCTGCCTGCATGGCTTCAAAGAGGAGAGCAGGGAATTGGGGTCTCATCCTCATCCCTCCACAGTGGAGCCACCTGCCCATGTTCCCCAATCCCCCAGGGTGCAAAAACCTCTGGCAGCTCCCAGCTGCTCCAAAATGGATAAAGAGCAGTGGAACTGCTGGGAGCAGAGGGAGGTGGGCTCAGGGTGGATTTCCCCAGCCATGTGGGTCCAGGGGTTTTTTCAGGGTGATGTGATCCACGCTGGGTGTCCTGATGTCCCTTGTGCTCTCCCACAGGACAGGGAGGTGCCCACCACGCTCCAGCTGCTGCCACCTCACCCTGAGGCTCCAGCACCACCAACACCCACCACAGGTAGGTCCCATTATCCCACAGCAGCCAAAAACCCTCCCTGGGATAACTGATCCATGTGGGACTCAAATGGATCCGTGCCAGTGTTCTTTGACCATGGTATTGCTCCTCCAGGGCTTTTGGCCAAAGCCAATTTTTTTCCTCCAGGGCTTTTGGCCAAAGCCAATTTTTTTCCTCCAGGGCTTTTGGCCAAAGCCAAATTTGCTCCTCCAGGGCTTTTGGCCATAGCATTGCTCCTCCAGGGCTTTTGGCTAAAGCCAGATTTGCTCCTGCAGGGCTTTTCTCTGCCCGTGCTGCTGCTGGGAAGGAAGTTGAGCGGGAGGACGGAATTTTCTGCCGAGCATCCCGTGGCTCTGGATGCTCCAGGCTGCTCGTAGGAGTTCTGCCGTGCCCATCAGCTCCACGAGGCTGAGAGTGGCCCTGGCAGCTGGCTCAGGAGGCCGTGCCTGCCTCGCTGGGTGCTGTATTTGGGTCAGCCACATCGACTGGATGTGCAAGTGTGTCATCCCTGGAGAGCGCGGGACGCCGATCCATACCCGCGGCCGGCTCCGGCCGGGATGGCACGCACAGCCTGGCACCCTCCCCCTGCCCAGCCTGCCCAGCCCTGCTCCCAGCCTCCAAAACTCAGGAATCCAGCACAGGCTTGGCTTTTTCCAGCAGCAGCAGCTGTGAGTCTGCTTGTCCCGGACATGAGTCCAGCCCTGTGAATAAGCAGGAGCCATCTGCAATTCCCATTGTGCCGTGGCAACTGGTACAGCCACCCCAAGGACCGGATGCGTGGGGAGTCAGGGATGCATCCCCCTCCTGATGCCTGGTTCCTCTCTGTCCAGCCACAAAAAGGAGGGAAAACAGGATGTTTTTCTGGATTTTACTTTCCCCATCTCTGGAGATGCAAAGAGGGGACAAAAAGGCAAAATTTCAGTATCCAGGTGGAGCTGGGCAAATATAGATTTATATTCCTCAATTTCCACATATTATCATTTATTTCATAATAAATACATTTATTATAAAATAAAAAAAAATTATATTATTTTTATACATATAAAATATTATATTTATAAAATTTTATTTGGTTTATTTTTAATAGGGTTTATTTTATTGAAGCCATGTGGGAATAAGACCTCTGGGAGCTGGGTCCAGTGGGCACAGGGAAGGTGCCCAAGTCATCAGCCCAGCATTAATTTGCAGATATTCCCTGAAATGTCAGGGGCTGCTGCTCCTGTTTGTATCAGTTCTTGATGGAAAACAAAAGTGTCTGTGTGGTGGGCATTGAACTTTTGGGATGGCCTGGCTCCCTGATGTGGGGTCAGCATGGAGGTGATGGAAAAAAACCTCAAAAATCCAAAAGCAATGCTCCAGTCACCACCAATGTGCTGACCTGGATATGCTGGGTATAGGATGAGAAAATAGAGGAGATTTATTATTTTTCCTAGCTGGAAGTGGAGGATGTGTGACCTGCACCCCTTGCTCTGAACATGCTTGAAATACTGGGATGCCTCCTGGATGTGGGGGGAGAAAAAGCACCCCAGTTTGGATGGGGAGGGGAGGGGAAACTGGTGCCACAGCCCAGAGCAGAGGGACAGTCTCCCTCCCTGGCAGGGTGGGTGCCTGTGGGCTGTGCCCTGAGCAGGGAGGGTGATCCCACACCCTCCATCCTTTGGGATCTGCCCCTGCCAGCAGCCTGCCTCCAGCACAGCCCCATTTCTCAGTTTCATTTCCCTTTTCATATATATATATTTAAAATATATAATATTTTGTTCCCCCTTTGTCTTCCCAAGCACAGATGCTGCTGTTTCCCCTTGGGGTCATCCCGCTGCAGCCTCACCCCACAGCGTTGCTGTGGTGGCATCTCTGGGATGTTTACAGGTTTTTTTTTTGTCTGAAACCCAGCCTGATCCCTTTTATCCTACAGGGAAGGCATTTCACTGGTCTTGCAGCAGCTCCTGGTGTGTCCAAAGGCAGGCAGGACCTTCCCTCGTGCATCCTCCCCACAGATGTGCTGCCTCTGGGCCCTGGGTGCCTCTGGGAAAGTTTTGGCTCTGTTTTCCCACCACTTTCCCATTTAAAACTTGTATTTATCAGTGAAGTCTCCCTGCTGAGCCTCCCCTTGTGCCCCCATCCTCCAGCCCTGACCATGCTCCCTGCATTTCCCAGAGCAGCTGTGGCTGCTCCATCCCTGGAAATTCCCAAGGCCAGGCTGGACAGGGCTGGGAGCAGCCTGGAACAGTGGAAGGTGTCCCTGCCATGGCAGGGGTGGCTCTGGGTGAGTTTTTAGGTCACTTCCAACCCAAACCAGCTGGGATTCTAAGTTTCCTCCAACTCCCCAGCATGCTCTTCCCATGGAAGCAGCATCCAGATGCAAACTCCTGCAAGGACCCCAGCAGAATCCCCCTGGGAGCATCCCTCTGTTTGATCAGTGATCTGTGACCTCCTGTTCTCACCCCAATCCTCCCAATTCCGATTTATTCCCCCCAAGATCCCATTTCCTCCCTCTCCTGGAGGAACCTCACCCCAGTGCTGCTGTCAAGGCAAAATTGGGATTCAAAGCCAAGCCTCCTGCTCTCCTCCAGCAGTGGCATGAAGCCCTTCAGGAGCTCTCTTGTGGGAATTTGTGGAAAATTTTTAAAGTTTGATAGAAGGCTTACGTAGTATATATTTGTATGTAAATTTTGAGAAATGTTGACTTAGAAATATTACGGAATAAGATATTGTTGAGAGAGAATTGGAATTAGAAACAAGTTTTAAAGGATGGTTTTGTAAACGAGACTAGATATTTTAGAGAAATAGAGCTATAAAAGCTGCATTATAGTAGAACTCATGAGAAGTAATTTTAGATGATTGGTTTTAAAGGATTTATAGTATAGTGTGATAAAAAGTTAAGAAACACTTGTAATTAAAAATAGTTTCTGATTATAATAAATTATAACATCTGTATTATCTTACTCTTCACATAAAGCTAAAAATCATTTTTTTAAAGCACCTCTCAATTGCTCTAAGACTAAAATACAAGTTTTTAAAGCTCTTCTCAGTTACTCTAAGCCCAAACCCCCCTTCATCCAGCACTGCCCGAGGAGCAGAAGCTTCTCCCAGTGCCACCAGCCGCAGGAGCGTGGCTGGGCTGGGGACAATGGTGCCATTGAGGGCACAGTGACACTGCTGCCGTATTGTGCCTGGCAGAGATGCCCGTGGCTGATGGCTCCTCCTTGGCTTTGTTGCAGGGCTGAGCTGGGGCTGCCGGGGCTCTCCGTGCCCAGCCTGCGCTCCGGGAATGCGCTGAGCGCCCGCGGCTCCGCCGGCTCCGATTCCTGCCTGGGACAGGTACGGCTGCCTGGGACACTGTGTGGGCACGGGGTGTTGTGGCAGAACGCCAGCATTGGGTGCTGTGAGAGAGCGTAATGATGTGGTATTGTGGTGGAACATGACAATTTGGTGCTGTGATATAGCGTGGTAATGCGGTATTGTGATATAACACAGCAATCTGTTATTATAACATAACCCAATCATTTGGTGTTGTGATAGAACACAATATAACAATCTGTTATAATAACATAGCATAATCATTTGGTGTTGTGATATAACACAGCAATCTGTTATTATAACATAGCATAATCATTTGGTGTTGTGATATAACATAGTAATCTGTTCTTATAACATAACATAATAATATGGTATTGTGATATAACAATCTGTTATTATAACATAACCCAATCATTTGGTGTTGTGATAGAACACAGCAATCTGTTATTATAACATAACATAATCATTTGGTGTTGTCATATAACATAACAATCTGTTACAACATAACATAATCTTTTGGTATTGTGATATAACATAGCAATCTGTTATTATAACATAGCATAATCATTTGGTGTTGTGATATAACATAGTAATCTGTTCTTATAACATAACATAACATAATAATATGGTATTGTGATATAGCAATCTGTTATAACATAGCATAATCATTTGGTGTTCTGATATAACACAACATAACAATCTGTTATAATAACATATCATAATCATTTGATATTGTGATATAACACAGCAATCTGTTATTATAACATAACAATCATTTGGTGTTGTCATATAACATAACAATCTGTTATTGTAACATAACATAATCATTTGGTATTGTGATACAAGATAACATAACAATCTGTTATTATAACATAATCATTTGGCATTGGAATATAACATAGCAATCTGTTATTATAACATAACATAATCATTTGGTGTTGTGATATAACATAACAATCTGTTACAACATAACATAATCTTTTGATATTGTGATATAACACAACATAATAATTTGATATTGTGACATAACATAACAATCTGTTATTATAACATAACAATGATATGGTATTGTGATATAACATAACATAATTTGATGTTGTGATATAGCATAATAATACGGTATTGTGATATAACAATCTGTTATAACATAATCACTTGGTATTGTGATATAACACAACATAATAATTTGATATTGTGATATAACATAACAATCTGTTATTATAACATAACACAATATTTTGGTATTGTGATATAACACAACATAATTTGGTGTTGTGTTATAGCGTAGTAATATGGTATTGTGATATAACATAACAATCTGTTATTATAACATAATCATTTGGTATTGTGATATAACATAACATAACAATCTGTTATTATAACATAATCATTTGGTATTGTGTTATAACACAATGTAATAATTTGATATTGTGATATAACATAACAATCTGTTATTATAACAGAACATAATCATTTGGTGTTGTGATATAACATAATTTGGTGTTGTGATATAGCATAGTAATATGGTATTGTGGTATAACACAACGTAATAATTTGATATTGTGATATAACACAGCAATCTGTTATTATAACATAATCATTTGGTATTATGGCATAACATAATAATTCGTTATTATGACATAACTTGTTATTATGAGTTAGCATGCCATAATAATTTGTTATTTTGACTTAACAATTTGTTACTTTGACATAACATGACGTGTTGTTATGATGAAATATAGCACAATAATTTGTTATTATAACATAATTATTATGCTATAGCATAGCATAATAATTTGGTATTGTAATAAAACATAACATAATTTGGTGCTGTGATATAGCATAGTAATATGGTATTGTGATATAACATAATCTGTTATTATAACATAACATAATAATTTGGTATTATGGCATAACATAATAATTTGTTATTATGATATAACAATTTGTTATTATGAGATAGCATAGCGTAACAATTTGTTGTTATGGCATAACATAACAATTTGTTATTATGGCATAAAAAATTATGATATGACATAACATAATAATTTGTTATTATAACAGAACATATCATTATTATGATATAGGATAACATAATGATTTGTTATTTTGACATAACATAATAATGTGTTATTATGCTATAACATAGCATAAAAATTGGTTGTTATGATATAACATAACATAATTTGTCATTATAAAATAACATAATATTTTGTTATTATGGCATAACATAAAAATTTGTTGTTATGATACAGCATAATATAATAATGTGCTATTTTGGCATAACATAATAATGTGTTATTTTGACATAATTTATTAGCATAACATAGGGTAATAATTTGTTATTATGGCATAATTTAACAATTTGTTATTATGGCATAACATAATTTCTTATTATAACACAGCATAATAATTTATTATGCTATAATAATTTGTTATTATGACATAACATAATTATTGTGTCGTTAATTGGAATGGCAGTAGTATTGATATTTTTATATATATATATAGCTAATACTCTAATTGGTTTAATTGTTTTAAGGTTATTTTTGAGGTAGAAATAAAGTTGATGTAACTTCTTTTGTAGGATTTTAAGGTTTGAGGCTGTTTTTATAGGTATTTTTTATAATGATGGGTAAATTCTTTTTAATGCTGTGAGAAACAACCGCTCACTTTGAAAATTTAAAAGGTTTGTTAACTTTTTAAACCTTAACAAAAAGACTACATAAGGAAAAATTCACAGCACTGGGAACTGCTCTTGTGGACCTCTCATTATCTATCTATAACAATGTTTTACTTTGTTTTACTTTTTGACTGTTTTTATGGGTTTTTAAAAATTTTTTTCTATGGTTTTTCATCGTCACCTCCTAACCAGGATGGGTCTCTTTGGGGGGACACTGATGGGGAGAAATTGTGGATTTGGGAGCAAAAAAATGGGAGGGAAATGAAGTTCCTGACCCCAGGAGGTCACTGTTTTACTGATCCTTGTAAAATATTGTGTACTTATTCTATTTTATATATTACATGTATAAAGGCAGCATTGAGAGCCATGAAAATGACAATTCCTTCCTAAGCCAGCAAAATGTTTTGCATTAAATATTTGCATAAGATGCAGAAATCCAACTGCACTTGGGGTCTGGAGAATCCCTTGAAATTTGAATCCAGGATTTTGCTGGGACCTCTTTTATACAAGGCTGAATGAGAGTTTGCTCAGAGTCTGACACAGAGCAGGGCAGAGATTTTTTTAGGAGCATATTTAAGGTTGTTTTGGAGCTGTGTGGTTGCAAAAAGTATTTCCCTATGCATTTTCTTGCCCAAAATTCCTCGAAATTCTCAGATTTGGGCTCGTGACTGAGCTGCAGGAGCAAGTGCTGTGGTGCTGCCTCCCTCCTCCTCCTCCTCCTCCATCCCTGGAGCATCCAGGAGCTGATTTCCTCTGGAAAACTCCTCCTGGGATCACATAACTCCTGCAGAATCAGCCAGGCTTGTTCCTCCCCCGGAGCAGCTGCAGAGCAGAAACACATTGAGAAATTAAATCAGGGGATGAAAACTTGGCTGCCCCATCCCAGCTGTTCCGAGGAGCAAGGACATCTCTTAAAATTCCCTTCAAACCAGGAAAAAACAAGTTTATTTTGAGGAGTTTCACATGGTGGGAGCTGCTTAGGACATGCTGAGGTTTAAGAGAGGAACCAGATTTTAAAGATTTAGGGCCTCCTTCGTGCCAAATTTGTTCAGTTTTGGGGTTTTCTTTAATTGCAGCGAGCAAAACCTCACTGGTTTGGACTCCTGGAAGCCAAATCTCCCCCTCACAACACGGGGCCTTTAAGGAAAACATCGATTTTTGTGAGGTCAGCCATAAAATCATGCGGGTTGGCAACGGGGAGGGACGGATGACAGCGTGCCGAAGGTTGTGGCAATTATTTAATCCCTGCTTGTGGCTTTGAGTCAGGGGCAGCATCCCCCACTCTGCAGCAGGGATGTGCACAGGGGGGAGAAAAATCCCTGTGGCAGAGAGCAGGAGGGGCTGGGCGAGGAGGAGAATGTCCCTCTGTCCCCTTCCAGCTGTTTTCCCTTCCAGCTGTTCCCCCTGCCCTGCAAAACGGGGCTGGGGTAGGAGCCTCTGGTCAACAAAAACCATTAAAATACAAAATTTCAGCAACAGGCACTGCTTTGGGCATAAAAACTGTGGGGGGAAATGAGTTTTTTGGCCAACGGGGAGAGTTTGTGGCCAACTTTCCGCCAGGATTGGAGCAGAAAGGAAAAGAAATCCCAAACAAGAAGGAAACATTCTTATCCTGCCGCAGCACCTCCGCTTCCCGCCTTCCTCTCCTGCTCCAAGGAGCTCTTTTTGCTATTTTTAGCCCTAGACTATTTGAATTATTTGATTTTTTTTTTTCTTTTTCCACCAACACCGCTCCGTTAGTGCGAGCGAGTTGAACCCATCCCGCTCTTTTTTTTTACGGCGTTTTTTCCTGCGGGCTGAGAAGGAAAATCCAAAAAAAAAAAAAAATCCCAAGGGAAGGCAAGGAATCCTTGCTGTCCCAGGGAGCGCTGGGGTGCAGCTCCGGCACATCCAGAGGAGTTTTCCCGGCTCCACGTCAGAGCGCGGGTGGGAGGGAGGAGAGCGGCGCTGGGAGCGGCCCCGGACGGGGATCCAGGGACCCACCGCTGCCCAGGATGGGACACTTTTGGGAAGGACCGAGCCCAGCTCTTCTCCGTATGTTGCTTTCGTGTTTGCTTTGTTTTGTTCTCCCTCATTCTCCTCCTCGTTTTGCCGGTGGTTTTTCAGCTCGGCGTGTCGCGGATCCCCTCCTGTGCTGCAGCCCCCTCTGCTCCTACCCCGCTCCTCATTTTCTGCCCTTTCCCGATTATTAGGGTGGGAAATGCGTTTGCTGAGGCTGAGGGTTGCTGCGGTGCCTTTCCTGCCGGGGTGAGAGCCACAACATCCCTATTTGGCATCAGTTTGTGCACGCTTTGCTGGAGTGAATCCCCCGGCACGCAGGGCAGTGCAAATCCATCTCCAGGCAGTTTGGGATTAAACCAGCCGTGGTTTAGCTTTTCCCCCACGGAAAAGGGAAAGAATTCTTCCCTGTGAGGGTGGGCAGGCCCTGGCACAGGTTCCCAGAAAAGCTGTGGCTGCCCCTGGATCCCTGGAAGTGCCCAAGACCAGGTTGGAGCACCCTGGGATAGTGGAAGGTGTCCCTGCCATGGGGTGGAATGAGGTGATCCTTAAGGTCTCTTCCACCCCAAACCATTCTGGGATTCTGTGAAGCCCCTCTGAGCTCTGGGACCTCCTGCCAGTCCCCATCCCAAACCTGCTCTTATCTCAGACCACCCGAGCTGGGGGGAGGAGCACCAGATTCTGATTTTCCTGCTGATCCCCTGTTCCATTCCTGAGGTTTCTGCAAACTTTGGGATCTGCATCCTCCTGGCTTTGGGATCATCAGCTTAGATCCCCCTGCTCCTGCACCCTGAGCTGGGCTGTGAGGCCAGCACAGCTGGAGAGCAGCAGCCAGGGGGGCTCATCCCAGCAGCAGATGTGGATTTGCAGCTGGTGTCTCTAGTCCATGATAAGTTTATCTTCTCTGTAAAGTGCTTTTGGCTTGTTTTTGAAATGAGATCCAAGGCTGTGAGCGCCCTTTTCATCTTCACATCCCAAACACCTTGCAGAGGCTGTGCTCCCTCCTGTGCAGCTGGGGAAACTGAGGCAGGGGTTGCCCGTGGCTTGGCAGCACCACCAGCAGTGGGAGCTGAACCTGCTCCTGGGTGGCCTCATCTTCTTGGCCAACCTTCCTTGAGAGAAAACTCTGCTTTGGCTCCCAAACCCCCAGGATGCTCCTCTGGGGTGGGATCTCCAACTTGGATCCCTCCTCCCCACCTCAAGCTCCTGAGATGGACCTGATGGGGAGATGCTGTTGAAGTTCCACAGCTTTTAATTGTCCCATCCTTCAAAATCCTCAGGATTTTCCCCCTGGCTGATGCATGACCCTGAGTTATGTCCCTTCTACCTCCTGATCTCTGCAGATTGAGTTGCCACCAGTGTTTGTGCAAAGGATTTTCTGGAGAGAGGTCTGGAAGGACCTCCTGACCCACCTTGTTCATGGCCTGGCATTCCTCCCTCCATCATCTCCTCCCACCCCAAAAAGCCCTTCCCATCTATCCCAAGCACAGGAGCTGGGCTGAATGGATTTATTTCAGCTCTGCTTGATGGCAGAGGGCTGTGTCCTCTCCTGGTGGGAGGAGAGCAAACATTCCATGACCCCCCAAAGGAAAACAGAGTCCCTTAAATCCTGGGAGGCCACAGGCACCTTCTCCTTTCCCCCAAATTTCCTTGGAATGCCACAGGAGGGCACCTGCCCTGTGTCCAAAGCTTCCTTAGAGAGGCAGAGGGAGGAAATCCCAGCTCCAGACAATGGGAACGGGAAAAGGGCCATGAGGCAGATGGGGAACCTGCACCTCCTGCAAGCTGGGAGAGCCATTTCCCAGACAATCCTTGGGTCTTGTCCAAGACCAAAATACCAGGAGGGTTTTATTTTTATGTGTGTGTCACAAGGAAACTCCTCCTTCCCCAGCAAAATAGTGTGCGCCGTATTCCTGATGGATCCCAGTGCCCTCTTCTCCTGTCATTTATGGCCTGGCTGGAGTTCTTCCACCCAGAGCTCACCCCAGCACCCCCAGGGTCAGTTTTGAGGCTGCCCAGCTCCCTTTGACCCGCTCTGTCCCTTGGAGATTGTGGTGACCATGAACATCCACGTGGTTTCTGCTCCTTGCTGCCAGGAGAAGGGAAAATAAAGGAGTTTTTGTGGCATTTCTGCACGTTGCAACCTGGGGCTGTAGCAGTAAAAGACAGGGAACAAGGATAAAAAAGGAGCAGCCCCATGCTATAAATTAATTAGGGCACAAACTTTGCTGGAGTAATTTATCTCCCTGCCTCTCCCATTTTTTGGTGCTGTGGGTTGTGCCACTGTTCCTCTGGCTGCCTCCTCAGAAGGTGAGGACCCCATGTCCCACCCTGAGCTGTCCCTAAGGAATGAAGTGACTTTGTAAGGACAAGCCAAGCCCTCGAGCAGGTCAGAATTGCTCCTCGAAGAGCTGCATGCTCTCTTTCTTGTGCAGTTTGACTTTTTGCTCCTTCTCCATCCTCTGGGGGTGGATGCCAACTTTTCCTGGCTCCAGTGGGTGTGGGAAATGCTGAGCAAGGTGAGGATCCCAGGGTGATTTGGGCAATCCCAGGCCAGCAGAGGCTGGATGTCCCTCAGGAGGTGCAGATGCCACCAGCTCTCCGTGCCAGGGAGACTTTTATTTCCTAGCCACTTGAAATTCTTCTGGCTGCATCTTGTCCTTCCGTGGAGTATTTTTGGGATGTCTGCGAGCAACACAGGGCAGCAGTGCTCCCCCACCCCCCCAAACCCATCACCCTGATCGTTAATGACACTCCACAGCCTCGTCCCCACTCGTCATCCCTGGGAGGTGCCACCACCAGCTGGGCCCTGTCACCATCACAGCAGGGTGACAGGGTGGCACCAGCTGCTCCACAGGAGCCAGGACAGTGGTGAGGCCACAAGACCCTATTTTCTGAGGGGTTTACACCCAGAATCCCCATTTCCCCAGAGATCAGGTCTGTTTTGGCAGAGCAAGGACTGAGGGAGCTCGGCACTTCTGAGGCTGCGTTCCTGCTTTGCGTTGTTATTTCTGACCCCTTTTCACACCCTTTTAACCTGGCTGGGAGCTGTGCAAGTCTCTGCTTGGTGTGAAACACCTTCAAACACAGGGAAGGGAGCAGAGAGCCCCTGATGGCACCAGCGGAGGGATGGAAATGGGCAAAATCATGGGAAAACAGCCCTGAAATGGGGCTTGACCCCCACTGGGGCGAGGCATCACTGCCAGCCCAGCCCTGAGCACCTCTGGGTGCTTCCATCCCTCCTCTGTGTTACCCTCTGGATCAAGGCAGGGTTAATCCACGACCCCAAACCCTGTTCCCTACCTACAGCCCCAGAGAACACCCGCCGTGCATCCGGAAACCTCTGCTTCCGAAACCTGAAGCCGGTTCAAGCGCGAACCCGCGCCAAATTCCTCCAGGCACGTTTCTATCATCTTTTTTTACTTTATTGTATTTTTTTTTTCCTGCCGGCGACAATGGCTTTGCTCAGGGCTCTGCCCAGCCCTTTCCTTTGCGCTGCCAGACAGAAATACAGAAATAGTTAACCAGGTTGGCTCAGAAATGAATGTCCTCGTTTCCTGCCCGTGTCCCTGCTCGGAGCCCCGGGGTGGAGCTGCTCCCTTCCCAGAGCATCGGAGGATGTCTCAGTGACCCGGTGGCCTGTGCCAGCACTGCCCGGTGCCCCGGGGCTCTCTGCAGCATGGAATGGCACTTTGCTCACTCCCTGCACCTCGTGTGCCCCGGGGGAGGTGGGAGCCAGCGCCGGCTCTGCGGCTCCACTCTAAACAGATCAGGCTGATGATAAAAAGCGGTGCCGGAGAATGTGGCATTTGCATTCTCTGAAAAATTCTTTTGCTCAGGATTTTTCTCCTGAAAAAGGAGCTTCTCCTGAGAAGCTGAGAAGCCTCAGAGAAAAAGGAGAACAATTCTTGTCTCATTTGCTTCTCCTGTGTTTTGCTCCTTTCGAATGTGTTTGGAGATTGTTTACCCACAAGTGATTGTTTCATTGGGTTCTGCTGTGAGTTGTTTTGACTCTTTGGCCAATCAGCGCCAAGCTGTGACAGACTCTGGAAAGAGTCATGAGTTTTCATTATTAGCTTTTTAGCATTGATTAAGTATCCTTTCTGTATTCTTTAGTATAGTATATCATAGTAGTCTTTAATATAATATTATAAAATAATAAATTAGCCTTCTGAGAACATGGAGTCAGATTCATCAGTCCTCCCTGCTACAGGAATCCCTGCAAATACAATAGGAAAAGAGGAGGGGAGGAGAAACAGAGAGAGGGAAAAGATGATGCCACGGGCATTGCAAAGCAATCCCTCCTGTAGACACAACCTCATTTAATAGAGTGGCTTCTCCTGGGAGATCCCCAGGAAAGGGGAGACCACCAGAGCCCTGTGCTGACTCAGTGCCCAGACCCCACGGGCTGTGTCAGGGACACCCCAGGCTGGTCTGGGGAGGTGTTTAGGGTCATCCCAGATGCCACAACCCATTAGTTCTGCCGTGGGTTGATGGCTCCCGGGATGCTCCGGCAGCGACGCGGCGCTCGGGAGGAGCCGCTCGCTGCTCCCACAGCCTCCTCTCCGAGGGCATCCAGAGCAAGGCTGCCTCTCATGGGTCTTTGTTGCATGCTTGGCTTGGCTTGGTGGGAGGTGGTCGCTGTCAGGCTTGCAGAATCCCCGGACAAAGCGTTTTCCACGCTGCGGGGCCGCAGGGACGCGGGTGAGATCAGCCGCAGCCTCAGCGCCTGCTTGGATGGAGCCGGAGGCGTGCAGAGCATGGAGGCAGCCTGTGCTGGGGAGAGCTGGGCTGCTGGAGCGCGAGACATCCCTGCCCGGGGCATGGAGACCTGCCTGGCATCCTGCTGTGGGTGGAGAGGTGAGGCGCTCCAGCCAGGGAGCAAAGATCTGCCGGGAATGTTGGGAGGTGGATCGCGTGCCGCCAGGATTTTGGGAGAAGGGAGGATTTCTGTGCCCTCTCCTCTGGCCCAAGCCTGCGAGATGATCTGGGGCTGGTCTTTCTGTGGGTGGGACCAAAATGAGCAGAGCTGGGGCTGGACCCTGCCTGGGGGCTGCTCCAGACCCTGCCTGGCTTTTGGGGCTGCTAGAGCGTTTGGCCAAGGCTGTTTCTGCCTGGAGATCAGGGAGAACTCCAGTGGCAAATGCAGGGTTTGTGCCCATCCTCAAGGTCAGCGTGAGCTGTGGGGGCTCCTGAAGCTGCTGTGTGGGGTAACCTTACCCCTGGTGGTTACAGCACAGAGGGATACCCTGCAAAACAGGACAGGCATGTGGCCAGCTCACAGGTTCAGCTTTCTGCAAGAAATTCTGTGTCTAAGGGCAAACATGCAAGGTTCTGTGCTCTGGCCAGGAGCGTGTGGGCGTGGAGCTCCTTTATTTATTCCTCCATGAGCAGAGCTCTCCTGGAGATCCCGGGGTGGGAGGATGAGGAGAAAGCTCAGCTCCAGCTTTCTCTCAGTCCTTCTCCCTGCTTGTCTCCTGGATCCCGTGGCTGCAGAGCCTCCTGGCAGCCCACAGCACTTTTTTAGCCATTCCAGAGAACTGGAATAGCTCTAGCGAGGGCGAGCTCTGATTTACAGGGAGTGTTTTTATGGTGTTTATGTTGGCAGGCTGGAGTTTATGTACGGCTGGAAATGTTCGCTGAAGCCTTTTATCGCCGGGGCTGAAAAACAACAGAGTGCTGATGAAAAGTCCTGTGCTAATTGCAGAGGGGTTGAGTCAGGGCTGGGGCTGCAAAATGCTTGGCTCCAGGGGCTGCTGCTGCCTGCAGTCCCCACGGGGAAGGAGGGATGATTTCAGCCATCAGCAGGGTGGGATCTGTCCAGGTTGGGTCATTTTGCCAGTGAAGGTCACATCTGGCACTGAGAGGGACAGATCGTGGTGCCTCAGGCTCCTGTCCCTGCTCACAGCCTGACAGGACAAGATGATCAGCAGATGTAAGAGGTTTCAGCTTGGGAAAAAAAGCATTTGTTTAAATGTGGGGTTTTTCTATAACTCAGATGTGCGGGGCAGCACCTTGTGCTGGTGTTGGAAATGCAGCTCAATTCCATCCCATCCCTCCTCTCCCCATGTCTGTGTAGGATTCTCAGTGTCCCAGCTGAGGTTTTAGTGAAATCAGTGTCTTGGTGAGATCCTGTCATCACCTGTGGGATTTAGAGAGATTGAACCTCACAAGCCCCTCACAACCTCCTGTTCTTCATTTTCCACTGGATTATCCCTCCCCCATTAGTCCTGCAGGATTAGTCTGAGAGCAGGAAACTTTTTCAGGTGCCAGCAATGGATCATCTTGGAGAATAGGGAAAGAATGTATCACCTGCCATAAGAAACCTACTTTAAAATCACTCCTGATCCCTCCAGTCATGTCCACCTTCCCTTCTGGAGCATCACAGGTGCTAAGGAGAAGTGGGTGATCCATGGGGTGTGAGCAGCACCTTGCTGTGGGATGGGAACTCTTAAGGGCAGTGTAAAATGTAAAAACAGCAGGAAAGAGTTGCAGGGGGATGCCACACCTTGGGCAGGGTGTGCTTCAGGTCTGCTGGTTCCTGAGAGCAGCTGTGACATCTGCAGGAGTGGGGAGAAGAGCTGGAAACTGAGAAGGGTCCCGGACAGCCCCTGGATGTCAGGCAGGTCACAGAATCCCAGAATGGTTTGGGTTGGAAGGGCCATGGGCAGGGACACCTTCCACCATCCCAGGGTGCTCCAAGCCCCGTCCAACCTGGCCTTGGGCACTTCCAGGGATGGAGCAGCCACAGCTCCTCTGGGCACCCTGTGCTCAGCTCCAAGGAGGGTTGACCACCCAAGTTTAAACAATGAAATCCCACCCCAGTGCCTTAAAACCAGTCTTGGAGGATGCCACAGATATTTTATCCTTTGGAGGAGACCATGGTACAAGGTCCTGCCTCTGCATCACCCCAGAGTTGCTCCATACCCCTGCAACCCTTATCCCAGAAACATCTACTGGGACTCTCCTGCCAGGCAAAAGGGCACTTTGTTCCAGGCCAGCTGTTTAGGAAAGGTCCTGGCTGGCATTAGGCACCTCAGTAGATGTGTCCTGCTGGGTGGATCCTAATAAGAAGGGAGGGAAGGAAAGGCACAGCATTACAAGCACATCTACGTGCTTCTAGTCTAGTCACACACAAAAGAAAATTTAAGGAATTTGGTTCAAAGTGTTTTAGTGAGGCAGAGAACCTTCTGATTTAAGAGATTTCTGATATCTCTCAGCCTGCACTGAACCACACAGATTCTAAAAGAGGAGGGAAATAAAAAAAAGACACAAAACCAACAAATCCCCCACTTTGCTACTGGCAGTAAAATTTTGGCTGACACATGTGAGCCTCTATTAACCCATGGCCCTGTGAACGTGCTGCTCAGGGACAAACCTTACAGTAGGAGAGTCCATCCTGCTGTTACTCCAAGCTTCCAAAAAACCAGCCAAAACAAATATTTGGAGGAAAGGAAGGGGCTGCCTGGAGGGAGGACTCGGGCAGGAATGCTCCTGCCACTGGGCAGGAGGTGACATCATCCAGATTCCTTCACTGAGGAATGCAGGATTTGGTCTTCCCTGCCAGTAATTGCTTTTCAAAAACAGGCCTGCCCAGGGAAGCAGATTTCACCCAGCCCCTTCCACTGCACGGCAGAGAGGCTGAATGTTCCCAAATCCCCTTCTTGTCCCTAGTTTAACAGGGAATTGCATGGACAGACACGGTAAAATTGGTCATCTCCCAAACCGCGAGTGAAAGCACCCAAAATTCCAGCAGTGGGAGCTGGACAGAAATCTGGGCAGGAAGAGCTGGTGGGGCAGCAGTGACTTCTTGGGCAGGTGATGGGCTGGGAGTCTGTGTGGACTTCTGTGCTGGGCAGACTTTGCTGAGGGCTGCAGGGGAGCCCATGGTGGCCTCCATGGTGACCTCAGTCCTGTGAAGCCCAGTGACTTCGTCAGGTGTTTTTGGATGTAGAACTTCAGTGGTGGCTGGAGGGTGTTGGTCCTGGTGGATCCCTTCCAGTGGAATGTTCTCTGGTTCTGTGCTGGAATGGGTGCTGGTGTGCAGAGTGTTCTGACCAACCAGCTGACATCTGGCTTGATCCAGGGCAGGGACTGTCCCCTGTGCTGGCACTGCTGGGACACCTGGAATTCTGTGTCCATGTTTGGGCTCCTCAGGACGAGAAGAACATTGAGGGGCTGGAGCACCAGGAGAGGCTGAGGGAGATGGGAAGGGGCTCAGCCTGGAGAAAAGGAGGCTCAGGAGGGATCTGGTGGCTCTGCACAGCTCCTGACAGGAGGGGACAGCCAGGGGGTCGGGCTGTGCTCCAGGGAACAGGGACAGGAGGAGAGGGAACGGCCTCCAGTTGTACCAGTGAGGTGTTGATTGGATATTAGGGAAAATTTCTTCCCTGAAAGGCTGGTCAGGCATTGGAAGGGGCTGCCCAGGGCAGTGGTGGAGTCACCATCCCTGGAAGTGTTCAAATACACGTTGATGTGGCACCTGGGGACGTGGCTTGAGGTGAACACAGCAGTGCTGCCTTGATGGCTGGACTTGGTGATCTCAGAGCTCATTTCCAACCTTAATGACCCTTAATGATTAGTCTGGTGGGGCTAATTCAGCCAGGCCACCCCTCCACGAAGCTTTTGGCTTCTCCTTTGGGTCGAACACCCCACATCCCATCTCCAGCCCCTTGGGCTTGCAGCCCTCCACCCCAGGCTCTGCGGGGGCCCCACAAACACCTCTGGAAATGGATGTCACCAGCACTTCCAGCACAGCAGAGGGGTCAGTTCCTGTGGGATGGAGGCTGCTGCTGTCATTTCAATAGGTGGAACTAGGTGTAGTTCAGCTGCCCCATTACCAGTCCAACGGGGTGATTTAGTGCCTGGAAAGGCCCGAAATATTTTGCTCTCAGTGCCTGACAGAGGATGGCTGGCAGGAAACGAGCTCCAAGGCAGGGCAAGTTTTGCTGGTCCTCTCATTTTCCGCCAGGTTTTGGAAATTCTTGGCAGTGAAATGGAGAGCAGGAGAGAAGGGCCTCGGCCAAAGGAGAAATCCCACTTGGTCAGCAGGATTTTTGGGAAGGGTGGAGTGAGGAGCTCTGAAGGGGCAGCAGCAGGACAAGGGCTGGATCTGCTCTGCTGAGGTTGCTGGGATGAGGGGTCAGGTGTGCCAGGAGAAGGCCTGCTCGCTTTTGGGGCCAGCAGCCCCCCCAAAAAAAGAGGGGATGGACACAAAGCAGGGTCTGGGCTCATAGCAGGGTGATAATATTGAATTTTGTCATGGCAGAAGAGGCACAGCCATGCAGGAGGGTTGGGATCAGGTCCCACACAGGACAGGGTGACAATGCCATGGGAGAAACCTTCTGTGGCACATCCTGGGCTTGGTTTGGATATTGTCCCCCACCAGGCAAGTCCCTTCCCTCGTCACATCTCAGCCACCCTCCACCCCAGGGCTGTGTCTGGTGCTGACAATCCTGGTCTGCAGGGCTCTCACAGCTCAGACAAAACCAACATTTCCCTCGTTCTCTTTGGGAGAGGGGGGAAATCACAGAATCTGACGGCGTGGGTTGGAAGGGACATTAAAGATCATCTGCTCCCCAGAAGGAGAATGCAGGCACCAATCCCACTGCCTCAAACGTGCTGAGCAAGCACTCCACCACTGCAACCAACCCCCTGTGGGATTCCACAGGGCTGGAATAGGGAATAAAGGGTATGAAATAGGGATCTCCTGCTCATTCCTGCCTGGAGTCACCCTAGAAGCAGCACAGAGTTGGCCAAGCAGGACTGACATGAGCTCCAGAGGATTCAGGTGGAAGCTCCAAGGCTTTGAGGTCAGTAGGGGCCAGAAAGCAGCCAGGAAAAAGGATTATAATGGATGCAGATCTGCTTTTAAATCACACAAGGAAGCTCAGAGGCTCTGTATTTATCACAGCTCAGTGAGTCAGGTGTGGGGCTGCTCCTCTGGCTCCAGGCCCCCCAGCAGGACGTGATTTGGGGGTTTGGTTCCTGTTGTTTCTTCAGGTTTCTCACAAACACAGATGGTGGTGAGGTTTCTTAATTGTTTCTGTCTGGAGGCTGAAGGGAGGGTGACTTGGAGAGGAAGGGAGGGAAGGATCCAGAGATGGAAAGACTGAATTTTCAAGAAGAGCCTCCCACCACTTCATCTTCTTCCCTCAGATTCTCTTTTCCTCAGCTTCTGGTAAAGGCCAGGGTCAGTGATTGAAGGTTTTCACTCCAGAAAAGTCTCAGGGGGTTTCCTGGAATATTGAAATGTGGTGGGCTGGGTGCCCAGCCAGTGACCACCACAGCAAAGAGGATGGACCTCAGCTGAGCAGCAACAAACTGAGACAGGTCCCAAAAACTGCCTGGAGGCCAGAGACTCTGGCTTGGCATTTTTAAGGTCTATTTATCACCAAATGAAGGAGAATCAGGGTTTTTTTTTCCCTTAAATACCCTCTTTCCAGCATTTTCTGTGCTGTTTGCCTCTTGAAACTTAGCAGAAGAGGCTGAACTGACCCTGGGCTGGCAGAAAGTGTGGAAGAAATGTGAGCACCAGACTGGGAGCCTGGGAAGGGGCTCACTGCATGTCATGGAGGGATTTTAGTATTATTGTGAATTAAACCATGACTGCAACATCCTCTGTGTCCCATCCCCAGCCTCACAGTGGGGCTTCAGGCATCCCTGCCTGAGAGCCAGACAAATTCATGGGGGGAACCTGCCCTGGCAGCAGGACATCCCTCTTCCCAGGGGTGGTGTAGGGTTTGGGGTGAGCAGGGCAGGGCTCACCTGAGCTGTTCTTTTCTCTAGCAAAACCTGCACGTGATACAAGGGCCTCCTCGAGCCAGGTCTCATAAGCTCTTGGAGATCTACACCACACCTGAGATAGCTCAGCCACCTCAGATGGCATAAATTAGCAGGATGGCTTCTGTGGCAGTGTTGGAAACAGAAAAGTTTTAATAAAAGGCAAAATAACAAAGCTCTTTTACAGAGAAAAACCGAGCTAGGGCAAGAGGTTCTTGCTCCTGGTAAAACACCCCACAAAAGCAATTAGTTCCTTTTGTTCGCTTCTTTTTTTAGTAAATTGCTTAGGCAGGACCTTTTGGCTTCCATCCAATTTGGCTTCTATCCTTAAGTTTGTGGTGAAGTCCCCCAGGTCCTATGAGGTGTCTTTTCACCTAACTGAGGAGAGAAACTTCTGGGTTTATTTCCTTTTTTAGGAGACAAAGGATAATTTGGTCACTCTGTCGACAGGGAGCACATTCCTACATGCGCCCACGGGCCTGGTGCTCCCTTGGGAAGATCTCTGAAATCAGGACCGACCTGAAAACAAAGACAGACCCCTCATCTCACAGTCTCAGGTTTAGGATCAGCAACCTGAAAGCAAAGACAGACCCCTCATCTCACAGTCTCAGGTTTAGGATCAGCAACCTGAAAGCAAAGACAGACCCCTCATCTCACAGTCTCAGGTTTAGGATCAGCAACCTGAAAGCAAAGACAGACCCCTCATCTCACAGTCTCAGGTTTAGGATCAGCCCTGAGCGCCGCGGCGTTGCTGGCTCAGGCCCACAGCCGTGAGCTGCAGCTTCCCCTGTGAAACAGGCATGGAAGGGCTCTCCTCCTCCTCCTCCTCCTCCATCTTCCTGCCTTCCGCTTCCGCCTCAACGTGCTCATTCATGAAAAATTCCCTGTTGGATGGACGTGCGGAGAGGAATTGATGTTGGCGCGTTTCTTCCCGCGCGCAGGCCAAGGGAGGCCGTAGGCCCAGAGGGATTCAGTCTTTGTTTTCACAGCTGGATTCCACATTATCCTTTCTTCTCCCCCAGCTTTTTATTGCTGCTCATTCCCCGGAGCAACCTGCTGGGAAGCAGAGTGTGTGTTCGTGTGGCAGCGGGTGGTGCTGTCCCCCCAGGATCCCAGGATGAGGAGCAGTGGCCATAAACAAAAACACAGCGAGTTCCACCTCAACATGAGGAAAAACTTCTTCCCATGGGGGGTGGCAGAGCTGTGGGACAGCTGCCCAGGGAGGGCGTGGAGCCTCCCTCTCTGGAGACACCCCAAACCCACTGGGATGAGTTCCTGTGCCACCTGCTCCAGGTGACCCTGCCTGGGCTGGGTGATCCCCAGAGGTCCCTTCCAACCACACCATTCCAGGGCTCTGTGATTCCATGCCCTGCACGGCCCCACGTGTTCATTAAGGATTGAGGCTGGAAGGGATTGTGTGCTCCTGCAGTGGGGCCATGCAATGGATCCTGCCTGGGGAGGGAGGAAGGTGCCATCCCATAATGGCCCCCTGAGGACACCCGGCTGCAGCCCAGATCTCTGTTATCCTTGCACAGTGTGGGGTGAAGGCAGCTGCTCCAACCAGCTTGGTCCATCCTTTGGGAGGACAGGGCAGGGAGCAAGGTTGGGATCATCTGCCTTGGCTTGGGGCACGATGGGATCCCAGCAAAGCCTTGGGATCACGGTCCCAACCGGGCACACCATGAATTTGGGGAGTGCTCTAGGGTTTGGTGGAGGTGGGCTATGGATTGGTGGTATGGGGTAGGGTTTGGTGGTGCTGGTGTAGGTTTGAGGGTGTTGGGTCATTTTTTGTGGTGCTGGAGTAGGTTTGGGGATGCCACTGTAGAGTTTGGGGATGCTGGTGTAGGTTTGGTGGTGTGGTGTAGGATTTTGTGCTGCTGTTGTAGGGTTTGGTGCTGCTGGTGGAGCTTTGGGGGTGTGGTGTAGATTTTATGGTGCTGGTGTAGGATTTGGTACTGCAATATAGGTTTTTGTGGTGCTGGTGTAGGATTTGGTGCTGCTGGTGCAGAGTTTGGTGCTGTGGTGTAGATTTTTGTGGTGCTGTTGGTGCAGGGTTTGGTACCACTTCTATAGGTTTGGGGGTGTTGGTGTAGGGCTGGTGGTGCTGGTGTAGGGTTTCCTGCTGTGATGTAGGGTTGATAGTGCCAGTGTAGTTTTGGGGGTGTGGTGTAGGTTTTTGTGCTGCTGGTGCAGGCTTTAGTGGTGCTGTGGTGCAGGGTTTGGTGCTGTGGTGCAGATTTTGGTGCTGTGGTGCAGATTTGGTGCTGTGGTGCAGATTTTGGTGTTATGGTGCAGGTTTTGGTGCTGTGGTGCAGGGTTTGGCCAACAGGCAGGTGTGAGCTCATGCCCACTGTGGTGAGGGGTGGAGAAGGTGCTGCTGGAGCCCCCCTGGATGCCCACAGGACTCCAGCACTGCAGATCTCAGCCTTTGCTCTGAGCAGCAGCGTGGCCCAGGGCCAGCTGGCACTGCCTCATTCCCACCTGGATGCCAGCCTGGGGACACCTTCCCCATGCCACTGCCCCGCTCCTGAGGGGACAGAGGAACTCAGATCCAGCCCTGCAGGCTTTGGGGCTGACCAGACACGTGCTGTCCCTTCTTGGCACGGGGGACCCGGGGCTGTCCAGAGGTGAGGCAGGAGCTGCTGACCTCTGCAGCGTCAGCGGGCGGGGGCCACCTATGAAAACAGCCCCAGGAAGGTTCCTGTCCCTGCTCCAGCCCTCAGATCAGACCCTCCTCGGAGCAGGAGCAGCAGCCCTGGCTGATGCTCCAGCCAGCAGCCCTGGAAGGTACCGTGCTGCTCGCCCAGCCCTGGGCTCTCCTCTGGGCACTTCTCTCTCGTCCTCCTCTTTGCATGCAAACCTGGCTGTGTAATTGAGTCTGCGCCTAATTACCTAAGGGGTTATTAAATATTTGCTGGTGATATCTGTGTAATGAAATATCTCAGTGAGCAGAGTAGGAACTTGCCCCAGCCGTGCTGGGAACCCGTCCAGGAGGGTTGGAAAGCACTTGTGGAAATGATGTTTCCTTTTTTTCCTTATTTTCTGTTGTGTCTGTTATCTAAGAACAGTTTGGAAAGAGCACATCCAACCCATCTGCTGCCTTATTTTTCATGCTCAAGTCTCTGTCTTCCCTTTTAACTCAATTTAGGTCTAATTAGTAATGGGGAAATGGGCCATGAAGTCACATCTAGTGTCTTGGATCTGCTTTGGCATTTTCCTTCTTGTCTTCATAGAATCCCAGAATGGTTTGGGTTGGAAGAGACCTTAAAGATCACCTTATTCCAAACCCCTGCCAGGGACACCTTCTACCACCCCAGGCTGCTCCAAGCCCCATCCAGCTTGGTCTGGAACAGCTCCAGGGATGGATGGAGAGGGCACAGCCTCTCTGGGCAACTTCTTGTTGTCTTCAATATTGGTTTTAAAGTTGCTGTTGAATTTCTTTACCATAAAGATTTTTTTTTTTTTTACCATAAAGAAAATCTGGTGTCCAGGGCTGAGCTCAGGAGGATATTTTTGTGGTTTGGGGTGCAAGTGTGCAGCAGATTTATTTGGGGAGGGCACAGGGATGGGTTTATAAGGTGGAGAGAAGGGTTTGACAGCTGTTCCCAGCCCTTCTCCTGTTTGCACAACACTTGGACCATGGAGCAGCCTCACTGTTACAGCTCTGTCTGACCTGACAAGTCAGAGGCTTCTCCAAAGCCAAAAGATTGGGAAAGAGATAAAATAGATATCCCAGCAATGAGTGCTGGATCTGCAGAAAGATCTGCTATTTCAGATATGATGGTTTGGGTAAAATTTTGTCTCATCTCTCAAGTCCTGCTGCCTCAGCTTCACCTCAGCTCCTGCAAACAGAACTCCTGTGGTGGGTGATGGGTTTGAGAGACCAGAGGAGGGTCACCAGGGATGGAGAGCCTCTCCTGTGAGAAAAGGCTGAGAGAATTGGGATTGTTCAGCCTGGAGAAAAAGAAGGATTCAAGGTGACCTTGCAGCCCTTTCTTGTGGCTAAAGGGGCTCCAGGAGAGCTGGAGGGGTATTTTGGACAAGGGATGGAGGGACAGAACAAGGGGGAATGGCTTTAAATTGAGAGAGGGAAGCTTTAGATGAGAGATTAGGAATAAATTCCTGTGATGGTGCTGGCACAGGTGCCCAGAGAAGCTGAGGCTGCCCCTGGCAGTGCCCAAGGCCAGGCTGGACAGGGCTTGGAGCAGCCTGGGATGGTGGAAGGTGTCCCTGCCATGGCAGAGGGGAACAAAATGAGCTTTAAGATCCCTTCCATCCCAAACCATTCTGGGATTCTGTGATTCCATTGCTGGCAGAGCAGGCTGAGCCCCAGAGTGTGACGCAGCACCCTGAGAAAGTGACACACCAAAGCAGGACCTGGAGCTGCCCCAAGTGGCCCCCAGATGGTTTTTAACCACCTCAGAGTTGTTAGGGTTGTTTAGAGCAGAAGACACAAGCTCTGCCCCAAGGAGGGTGTAGGACAGGGCAGTCCTCAGTGGTCCCAGGGTCCTGAGAACCAGGCAGAGCATGGACCTGATGCAAACCCCTGGGCTGGCTCCTGTGGCTCCTGTTCCTGACAAATTGATGCAGCCCTTGCTCACTGCAAGCTCCCGGCCCTGTTAGAGTTGAGAGGTTTCTTTTGGTTGGCAAATTACAGATGTTTTTGTGTTTGTAAAAAATGAGAATCATAGAATTGTTTAAGAGCATCACCAATCAACCCAGCACCATCACAACCCCCCCTAAACCACGTCCCCAGGTGCCACATCCACACAGCTCTGAACACTTCCAGTGGTGGTGATTCCCCCACTGCCCTGGGCAGTCTGTTCTGGTGTTTTACAACTCTTTCTGTGTAGAATTTTTCCCTAATATCCAATCTAAACGTCCCCTGGTGCAGCTTGAGGCCGTTTATTCTCCTCCTGTCACTTGTTATCCGAGAGAAGACAAAAACATTGAATACCTTTGGATCATTTCTCATGGCTGTCCTGGCTGGGTGTGAGCAGGTCGTGCCACCTGCTGCAGTGGCTGTCCCTGTGCCAGACGTGGATGAGGTGTGTGGTGACAGAAATGACACCATCGTTTTTTCCACTGGAACTTCTGGGGGAAAAAAAAAAAGAAAAAGAGTCAAACTGTCAGGGTCAGCAGCCTGGCTGTGACATTGCAGAGCATTTTCCACACACAGAACCAGCCCAAAGCTGTGAGCATTGCAGGTGTTTGCAGGGGGAGGTTGGTGAGGAAATCTGGAGGAGATGTTGGGCATGTCCTGATTTCAGAGAACCACAGAATCATGGAATGGTTTGGGTTGGAAGGGACCTCAAAGCCCATCCTGTTCCAAACCCTGCCATGGCAGGGACACCTCCCACTGTCCCAGGTGCTCCAAGCCCTGTGCAGCCTGGCCTTGGGCACTGCCAGGGATCCAGGGGCAGCCACAGCTGCTCTGGGAATTCCATCCCAGCTCCTCCCCATCCTCCCAGCCAGGAATTCCTTCCCAATCTCCCATCCATCCCTGCCCTCTGGCAGTGGGAGCCATTCCCTGTGTCCTGTCCCTCCATGCCTTGTCCCCAGTCCCTCTCCAGCTCTCCTGGAGCCCCTTCAGGCTCTGAGCTCTCCCTGGAGCTTCTCCAGGTGAACATTCCCAGCTGTCCCAGCCTGGCTCCAGGGCAGAGGGGCTGCAGCCCTGGCACAGCTCTGTCCCTCCATGCTTTCCTTGGGTGGGTGCCTGGGACAGAACGGCTCCACCTCCACTTTGGGGGTTGCTGTCTTTATGCTCAAGCTGCCCTTAAGGTGTTGCTGCTCCCATCCCCTTTCCCTCTTCCCACACTGACACTGGGAATGTGGTTTTCGTGCTACTGAAAAATAGGGGAAAATGTTCCTTTCACCCACTTGGCAGCAGTCAGGGACCTCACCCAGCAGCTCCTGAATGCAGCTCAGAAGCCGTGGCTGAGCTCCCAACCTCTCCTGACCCCTTTTCCTGGGGCTCCCTCCTAACACTCCACCTCTGCCCATCCACAGGTGTTGGGAACAACACCACCAAACCCACACCTTGCTGCAGCAGCCAAAAATGTGTCCATTTCCCTTTTTTTTTCCAGCATTCCCTAACCTTTCCCATCCACCCTGACCCTTTTCCTCTGCCCCCACCTGCATTAAGGCACTGCTGGATGGAGGAATGTCCACATGGACAACACAGGGAGGAGGAGATGAGCTGTGAACTTTTGCACGGCCTGGAGATGGATTTCCTCTGATTTTAATTGAATTGTTTAATTTTTTTTTTCACTCTTTTGTACAAGTTCAGGAAGGTCTGGAGCAAGTCAAGCCTGGCTTGGCTTCACAGGGCTGGCAACACCGAGTGGAAATTTTATTGCTTCCTGTTATGAGAGCTCAGGGAGGCAGGATGGGATTTCGGGAGGAACAGGGGCAGCTCTGACTGCAGGGATGACCCTGATGGGTGGGGCTGGAGGTGGCCTTTCATTCCCACTGCTCCTCCAGCTACTTCAGGAAAGGGAAGCAAATAGAGGAGGGAATAATGGCTCAGTTTGACCTCTGGCTATCGAGGCAGATGTTTTCTTTGGAGCAGGAATAGAAGCCGGGGGAAAAATGCTGTGAAGGGCTTTGCTGAGCCACGTCAGCTCCACCTGAGTCCCCTCTTGTCACCTCTCAGTGTCATCCCACCACCTCAGATGCTTCAGCAGAAAGGTTCCCCTCAGAAAAATTAATGTGTTTTTTTTCTCAGCACTGAAATTTATCTCAAGAATGTGTCCATCGCAGAGAAATGTTCAGCTGGAATAAATCCCTTCTGCTCTCCAGCCTGGGTTTAAACATTTCCTCTGGGCTTTTGTACTTTGGGATTTAAATCTTGCTGTTATTTAAGCATATCAGATAAGTTTTTAGGTCATTTGCAAAGTGCTTGTACCTTTCTGCAGTCATCAGCCAGCGATATCTGAAGGAAAACTTTTCCTGTTTTTCAGCAGAAATGTTATTTATTGTGCTAACAGCACTGCCTTCTGGCTCCAGGCACAAACCAATGCAAACTTCACAGAAATTCCATTTTCTGACCTATCTTTGTGCTAACTGAGGCATAACTGTGGTCCAAATGTCATGGCAGCTCAGAGCCAGAGTTTACATTTTCAGAGTGCATGAAGGAAAACATCCCTCACCTCGCTTTCAAACAGCCTTGCATTATTCAGCCAAAATCCCCACGGGCTTTGGAAAAATGTGTAAGACCAGATTTTCCCTGTTTCATCCTTGCAAAGAGCCAGAGACCAACCACATAATTCTTTTCCACATCAAAACCTTCTTGGGTTCATCCAACAGAGCTGGATGCAGGATAAAAATCAACCTAGTGACGAATAAGTGGAGATTTTGTCTTTCTGTCCTTCAAATGACACATTTGCATTGGGACTGAATGCCCTGAAAAGTCTAAGCAGAGTTTTGTGATGAAGCAGATTTTAACAACAGCCCCTGGCACAGCTTTTTCTGCTGCTTGCAAATAGTTTTTTTTTTTTAAAAAAAGAGTTAAGATTCTGGCTGAGTTCTTAGGATGCAAGCCCTGATTAGCCCCAAATCCTGGAGAGCACCCAAGGCTCTGCATGAAGGAGGGAAGAAGTCTGCACAGCTGGGGTGGTTTTGGTGTTAAATCAGGGAGTTTGGTGGCGCTGGAAGGGAGCCTGGAAGATCTGGCTGAGTGGAGCAGCAGCAGGGCCATTCCCACCTGCTCAGCCTGTCTCAGCTCCCTGGGACAGCCACGCTCCCCCCTGACCCCCTCACCCGTGGAATTGTTGGCTGGGTTTCTGTTTCAGGAGGAAATTTGCTCTTTCTGTCCCCAGGCGTGCCCCCCCCCACCCATTAATCCAAATTCTGTCCCAGAATGGGGCTTCCATCCCTGCTGGGAGCTGCTGGCCTGTCCCAAAGCACTCAGGAGAGGTGGCCCAGCCCCAGCCCAGCCCTGTCACTGGGGCAGTGACACAGCCTGGGTCCCTGGGGACACAACTTGGGTCCTTGGGGACACAGCCTGGGTCCCTGGGGACACAGTTTGGAACCCTGAGGACACAGTTTGGGTCCTGGAGTACACAACTTGGGTTTTTGAGGACACAGATTGGGTTCTTGGGGACACAACTTGGGTTTTTGGGGATATAGCTTTGGTCCCTCATGACACAATTTCGGCCCTTGGGGACACAGACTGGGTCCCTGGAGACACAGTTTGGGTCCTAAGGACACAGTTTGGATCCTTGGGGACACAGCTTGGGTTTTTGGGGACACAGCTTGGGTTCCTGGGGACAGATTTTGGGTCCTTGGAGACACAGACTGGGTTTTTGGGGACACATCTTGGGTTCCTGGGAACACAGCTTGGGACCCTGGGGACACAGTATGGGCCCTTGGGGACACAATTTGGATCCTTGGGGACACAGTTTAGGTTCCTGGGGACACAGTTTGGGTTTTTGGGGACACAACTTGGGTCCCTGGGGACACAGATCAGGTTTTTGGGGACACAATTTGTGTTCCTGGGGACACAATTTGTGTTCCTGGCAACACAGTTTGGGTCCTTGAGGACACAGACTGGGTCCTTGGGGACACAGTTTGGGTTTTAGGGGACAAATTTGGGTCCTTGAGGACGTAGCTTGGATCCCTGGGGACACAGCTTGGGTTCCTGGTGACACAATTTGGGTCCTGGTGTTGCTGAAGGCCCTGGAGACTCCAGGCATGGAGAAGGGGCTCCCCTGGGAGCTGGTGGCCTCTTTGCCACCAGGAAATGCAAATGCAGATGTCCCAGTGGGACACAGGTGGGTCTCTGGTCCCAGGAGCCTGGTGCAGTGGAAGGTGTCCCCACCCATGGCCAGGGGGTGGGACTGGAGCCTCCTTAGGGTCCCTTCACCCCAAACCCCTCTGGGGTTCTCCACAGGGCTCCGTTCACCTCGTGCCATGTGCCAGCCACGTGCTGCTGGAAATGCCAAATTCCCAGTGCTGGCTTGAACCAAACCGGTTGAAAATGAGCCCAAATCCTCTTCCAAAGCCATGGATCCCCCCACACCTGTGTGCTCCTGGGACAGCAGCTCTGGGAGCAGAAGAGGGGGTGCAGGAAAGGGGGACACTTTGAGGATGGAGGTGTCAGCCCTGAATCCCACCTTGAAGGGGATAAAACCTCAAAGTGCTCCCTTGTGACTCTGTCACTGACTGAGCTACAGATCCCTTTTTTCCCCAAAACTGCCACCCAATTACTGGCAAATGACAATAATAACACAGTTCTGTGGATTTTTAGTCTGGGCAAAAGAAAAATCATATTTTCCAAACCCCAGTATTCCTTTTTAGCAGTGCCTTTGCCACGCTTCCCATCACAAATCCCTTTCCAAGTGGGCAGCACCCACAGCCACCAAAGGTGAGGATGAGTCCTGCATCCCACCTCCAAAAGTCAGGGAAAAAAAGTTTAGTGAAGTTAATCCAAGAGGAAAAAGATAAGAACTAAAACTGCTGCTTCACATCTTGCTCTCGCTTGTGGTGTTCAAACATTTTTGCTTCTCAGATGGGAAATTCAAATAATCTCAAAACAACAGTAATCAATAAGGTAAAAGATGGTGGTTTTAATTTATTCCAGTTTTGTCACATCTGTCTCAACACAACGGGCCCTGTTTTAAAAACAGGCTTAAAATTTGCACAAAGATGCAAACCTTCACTGCCTTTAGTTAAAAACTGAACAAATGAACATCCAAAGGAGGAAAATCAGAGAAGAAAATGACCTGTCAGCACAGAGCTTTGTAGGTTTGTGCCCAGAGTGGGCAATTATGGTCTGCCCTCATCCCTGGAGTAGCAGGAGCTGTTACACCAGTTCTCATTATCATTGGTGACAGCACTTATGTATTTCAACAGGACATTTAAATAAATATGTGCAGATCACTGCTCTGAAACACAAATGGTGCCTGGGGGAGAGGTGGCTTGGGGAGGTGACTCCCAGCAGCAGCCAGGATTACCCAAAGCTCCATCACACCCTTTCCCCTCTGTCTCCTCTCGTTTATTCCCTCCTCTCCTGGCCGGGCAGGGGTGGCTTTTTCCCTGAACACTCATTTATGGCTCTGCTTTCTTGCCTGGTTTGGTGAGGGGAAGCCCTCATTCCCTGCCAGCGTGATGGCTGCAGCAGGAGCAGATGTTGCCCGGCCTGCCTGGAGCACAGATGCCCCAGAAATCTTCACCCAGCCCTGAGAGCTGTGTGTATAAATAACCCCCGTGGTTAGAAAGCAAAGAGCCTGGAAAAATCTGCCTGACCCAAGGGGCTGGGACCACGCTGAGCTGCCTTTTATCTCCGAGCTGAGCCTGGGAGTTGTTCTCAGCTGGTTATTTTTAAATGACCAACAGCACTTCCCTGCAGCTCTGTCCTGCACCAGCAGCAGCAGCAGGTGGGGCTTTCAGCACAGCTCTTGTGTGGGAACGAGCTCTTGGTGGCCATCCCTGAGCTCTGGGGGATGTCACAGCCTGTGGCTTTCAGGAGGAGGAGGACTGACATGTGCTGGGGGGACCCTGCTAGTGGGGGATGCACCCAAGGAGCATTCAGTGCCCCTGTGGAGTGACCACGAGGTGATTCACTGCTGTCCCCAGAGCTGAAGGACCTTGAGGGGAAGGAGGTCAGTGCCCCAGCGTGCTGGAGCCCAATCCCTACCCAGGATAAACAGGGATAATGTGGCCTCAGCCTGCTGCATGTTCTCACTCTCTCAGTGGGAGATCTCCAGCCCTGGAGGAGTTTTTGGAGATCTCCAGCCTTGAGGCTGGAGGTTTTTGGAGATCTGCAGCTCTGGAGATGTTTGGAGATCTCCAGTCCTGGGGGGATTTGGGGATCTTCAGCCCTGGAGTGAGAATTTGGAGATCTCCAGTCCTGGGGATTTTTAGAGATCTCCAGCCCTGTGGGGAGAATTTGGAGATCTCCAGCCCTGGTTGGGGGGGGGGGGAGTTTGGAGATCTCCAGCCCTGGGGGGATTTGGGGATCTCCAGTCCTCGGGGGAGGTTTGGAGATCTCCAGCCTTGGGGGATTTGGAGATCTGCAGCCCTGGAGGGGTTTTTGGGGATCTCCAGCTCTGGGGGTTTTTGGAGATCTGCAGCCCTGGTGCTCTCCTCTGGAACCTCCCCGTGTCCTTTGGGAGAGCAAGCTGTCATTGTGCCACGTGCTGAAATTGAAACATGAAGCCAGGGTTGTGGTAATTTAACTTTTTTAGAGGTTTACTCCCCAAAAATGCCTCCCAGACCCTGGTTTTCCTGGCGTGGCATATTCCCACCAAGGTGTGTTCATCCCAACACCTCACTCAGCTGATAAGGCTTTTCCTGCCTGTCTTGGTGACTAATTCCAAACAGAGAATAAACTTATCAGTAAAGATAAGGGAGTAATTAGTTTATAACAGGAAACCTCAAGGAATGGAGCTGCAATAAAATGCAGGTGCTGCTCCTTGAAAGAGCATCCAGACAACAAGTTCCAATTAGCAGGAATTGCCCTTCCAGGTCCATTCAGGCTTTTTTGGAAGCCAGAGCTCTGAATACCCTCCTTTGATCAGCATCAGGGATAAAAATTCCTGATAAACCATACGGTTTCTAACACCCCTTTTAATCCCAGTGCAGATCTTCCCACGTTTTCTGCCCTCAGAGATCTTGGCTGGACTTTCTGCCCTGACTCTCCATTTCCACTCTCAGCACAGCAGAAATGTTATTTATCCTGCTAACTATTTATTCTGCTAACTACTTATTCTGCTAACAGCATTGACAGCCCGAGCCCTGGTGCTGCTGGAATGGCAATGCCAAAGCTCCTTGGACCATCAGGGTGGAGGTTTTCATCTTGAAAGAAGTTTTCTTCTTCTTGCCTCAGGCTCCCTGCACATCCCCATCCCTGCTATTCCTTCCTGCAGCTGCAAAGAAGGCAGAAAACTTTCTGTAGGTGCTCAAAACCCCTTTCCCACCCTTCACCTGCTCTCTGCTCCTTCCACCAGCTCGGAGAGAGAGGAAGGCACAGCTTTTCCTGGCAGTGCAGCAAAGCAGGAGCCTCAGGGCAGTTTTTTTTTTCTCACTAGCGAGCTTCCCTTTTTTCCTTTAATTTTTTTAAATTATTTTTTCACCCCCAACGGCGCAGGAGCTTCTGCCAGAATGCGTTTTCCACGTGTTCCCTGTTAGTCATGCTCTCCAAACCTCCCACCAGTGCCACTGATGCTCACTCACTCATCACCGGCACAAGCGCTCGGCGCAGCAAAATTCCGGGCGGCGCTCCTAAAACCAGACCCGGCGGCTTGTTTGGATTTAAAACCCTTTTCAAGCCCTTCTCTCTGCTTTGGAGTGCGTGTGGAGCACCTTCCCAGCTTCTCCCGAGGCTGGGCCAGGCCGGGGGTCGGGCGGGGGCTGCCGGCAAAGGCGGGGTCTGAGCGCCTTAAATAGGGAACGGGGCTGGAGGCAGCTCCGGGATTTTATCCTGGGCAGGATAAAGCTCTTCACCCACGGCAGAGGGATTGGAGGCACGGGAATGCCGGTGGAGGGGGGAAAGCCACGGCGAGAAGCATCATGTCTCTGTAAGTAGATTTTTTTCCCCCCTCCTTGGAGTTCAGGCAGCGGAGGGAGAAGCGTGCAGAATGGACTGACATCCAGCTAGCCCTGATTCTATTTTTTTTTTTTTTGTTTTTTTTTTTTTTTGTTATTTGGCGTGTTTTAGAGTCGGTTTTTAAAGTTTTCCCAGTTCCTACAGCTGTGCCTGTGGTTGTGTGGAGGGTTTTGGGAAGTCACTGTGGTGAGAACAGCTCATTCCTGCACAGTTCTGACTACTTCAGGAGCTCGTGGTGGTTTGAGTAGCCCTGTCCCTCCTTTGCAGCTGTTTTGAAGTGTACCCTGTGTGTGTTTCATATGCTGGGTATCACCTCTGCAGGTGATGATGGAATGGATTTCAAAACCAGAGACATGGGGAGTCCTTTCTTGGGGAGATAATTCAGCTACATGAATCTGCACTGGAGTTCAGGCAGCAGAGCAAGAAGCGTGCAGGGAGGACTGACATCCAGCTAGCACTGATTTTCATATTTTTTCGTTCTTTGGCGTGTTTTAGGGTCAGTTTTTAAAGTTTTCACAGCTCCTACAGCTGTGCCTGTGGTTGTGTGGAGGGTTTTGGGAAGTCACTGTGGTGAGAACAGCTCATTCCTGCAGATCTGACTACTTCAGGAGCTCATGGTGGTTTGAGCAGCCCTGTGCTTCCTTTGCAGCTGTTTTGAAGTGTAGCTTGTCCCCTGTGTGTGTTTCATACACTGTGTGTCACCTCTGGAGGTGGCATGTGATGATGGATGAGTGAATGAATGGATTTCAAAACCAGAGGCATGGGGAGTCCTTTCTTGGGGAGATAATTCAGCTACATGAATCTACACCTCATCTAATGCCCCTGCCTGCTGCAGATCCACCCAGATGTTTGGTTTTGGTGGGGTTTTTTTTGTTTGTTTGGGGTTTTTTTTTGTTTTGTTTTTTGGGGTTTTTTTTTGGTTGGTTTCTTTTGGTTTTGTTTTTTTTTTTGTGTGTGTGTTTTTGGTTTTGTTTTTTTTTTTACCCAGACTACATAACTTTCACACTGCACAGAGAAACTGGGTGTGTAGCAGGTGGAAAGATGCAGAAATCTGTGTTCTGTGCTTTGGTGGTTGGGGCTGTGAGGAGAGGAGACACAGCCTTTTCCTAGTGCCAGTCTAGCGCTGTGAACGAGTCTTTCCTGGGAAGCTTCTTTAATTTATAATTGATTCCAAAACATCGTGGTGCACTAAATTCCAAGCAATCAAAAGCCCTGAAATCCCACAGTTTGGTCTCTGTAGCCAGTGAGTCCTAAACCCCAGTGGAAGTTTGTGGGGTGGGGTTTTGCCCTCATTTCCCTGGGCCCTGCTCTCAGTCACAGTGCCAGGAGGGCAGGGGGACTCCCAGGGGTGCAAGGCCAGGGTGGGACCCCTCAGAGCGGGTCCCAGGGTGCAGGAGCAGCTCGGGGCTGGTTCCTGCAGATGTTCCTGCAGATCCAGATGTGCACAGAGGGCTGGGCAGTGGCAGGACCCGCAGCTCAGGGATGGTCTTCCCAAAGCAACAACCCCTCACTTCTGTTACTTCACAATTTCTGTCCTTTTCCTTGCCTCGGGAGATTGGGAGCACTTAATTGGGTTGTCCTTTCTAAAATGTATCTCCTAGAGGAGACAGAGGGTGCTGTGCTAACAACCCTGACAAATGCCAGTTCCAAACTTTGAATATTTACTCCAAAAGCTGTCACAACCTTGGTTTGCCCCTTCCTGCCCCAGCAAATTGCTTCTGGAAGGTGTATTTGAGCTTTGGGAATTGTGTCCATGAGTAACACTTGCAAAATGGTGAATTATCCTTGGTGTGGTCTTTAGGGTAGCACTGAAATTCGGATGAACTGCTCTGCAGGACATCCAAAGTGCATTTTAAGGAACAATTTGGGGCTTGCAGCTAATTTGGGGAGCTGCTGGGGGGGTTTGGACACCTGCATGGGGCCAGGCGAGGTGGGGCTGCATCCAGCCCTGCCTCATGCACACCCGGATGCTCCACAGACAGATGCTCCATGCCCCACACCCAGCAGGGTCTTCCCTTCCCAGCCTCCCCTCAGCTGGAGCTTGGCTGAGTGCCTGGATTAATCCTGCAAATCATCTAACACCCCAATTTGCCCTTATCTGAATGTCAGCACGACAGGGGAAGGGTTAAATACCCCTTGGGGTGTACCCACTGCAAGGAAGCAAAAAAAAGGCACTCAAAGAGGGAACCTCCCCGTCTCAGCCCTGAATAAACCAAATTTCCTCAGTAAATAAAGAATATCTCAGTGGGCATCACTTTCTGTGGAATTATCCCACCTGCACAGCTGTACTGACCAAGGCATCATTTTGGGGCAGGAGGGGGTGATTCTGCTCCCAGCAGCTTTGAGGGCTGATGGCAGAGAGGAGAATTTCCCCACCTCTCCTTCTGGCTGATGACCCAGCTGTGCCTCAGTTTCCCCAGCCCCAGGACAAGAATAGCACCATCTGCAGAGCTCTCCCACAGGCCAGGCCCGGCGTGTGAAGACTTGGGGGTTTGTGTTCGCAGGGGATTTGTTTGATCTGGAAATAGCAGGGTTAGAAAATTCCATCTGCCTGCTCTCGAGAGCCCTGGGCGGGGGCAGCGCCACGGCGAGCGCCGAGCGAGGCAGCCCCGCTTGGCTCCTGTCCTGGGAAGCAGTGGGAGCAAAAAACTGCATTCCAGAAGGGCTGGATGTGGAGAACAGAGTGGGGCACGTCTCCCTTCCTGCTGCTGGCTGGGGCTGTGTTCCCACCACGGAAACCCTGCAGCAGGATTTTGTGTCTCCAGTGGTGAAAAGCCGGGCTGGTGTCTCATGGCATCACCAAGCCACGTTGGATGGGGCTTGAGCAGCTTGTGGAAGGTGTCCCTGCCCATGGAGCAAGATGATCATTAAGGTCCCTTCCAACCCCCTAAACTTATAGGATTCTGAGATTTTATGATGGTTTTCTCCACTCAGCCATGCTCACCCAGCATGAAGAGTTATGGTTGAAGCCCATACTTCTTGCACGTAGGAAAACAGCTCCTCTCCTCTCCTCTCCTCTCCTCTCCTCTCCTCTCCTCTCCTCTCCTCTCCTCTCCTCTCCTCTCCTCTCCTCTCCTCTCCTCTCCTCTCCTCTCCTCTCCTCTCCTCTCCTCTCCTCTCCTCTCCTCTCCTCTCCTCTCCTCTCCTCTCCTCTCCTCTCCTCTCCTCTCCTCTCCTCTCCTCTCCTCTCCTCTCCTCTCCTCTCCTCTCCTCTCCTCTCCTCTCCTCTCTTCTCCTCTCTTCTCCTCTCTTCTCTTCTCTTCTCTTCTCTTCTCTTCTCTTCTCTTCTCTTCTCTTCTCTTCTCTTCTCTTCTCTTCTCTTCTCTTCTCTTCTCTTCTCTTCTCTTCTCTTCTCTTCTCTTCTCTTCTCATTTTTTTTCCTTTTTTGGGTGCAGGTGCTTTCCCTCCTGCTCTCATCCCTCAGTATCTGTGCCAGCCAAGCAGTGAAATTGCCTCCTGTCTTTAGTGCTGCCTGAGGTCACCCAAGGAACTTGGGCTGAGGCCCTGCTGCAAGTGAAGCTAAACACAAAATGCTTGTTACAAGCTCTTCCTCCCCAGCTGTCCAGGTCTCCTAATAAATCCATGGTTTTCTCTTGAAAGCTTCTCAAGGTTTATTTTTGAAACAGTCTGTATTTGATTAAAGTTTTGTTTTGTTTTGCTTTGTTTCAAGAGGAACTTAAAAGGGCCATTGGCCTGTAAACATAAATATTCCCATTCTTTCACTGATTCTTTGCATTTTTCTGGGTTTACTAATGAAAGATGTTTCAGCAGGGCTAGTCTCTGTGTTGTGGGAGCATCCTCTACTGCTCCAGCCCTGACCATGCTTTAGGGGGAGAAATTTTCCCTAATATCCAATCTAAACCTCCCCTGGTGCTAACTGAGGCTGTTCCCTCTGCTCCTGTCCCTGTTCCTGGAGCAGAGCTCGACCCCCCGGCTGTCCCCTCCTATCAGGAGCTGTGCAGAGCTACAAGGTCCCCCCAAGCCTCCTTTTCTCCAGGCTGAGCCCCTTCCCAGCTCCCTCAGCCTCTCCTGGTGCTCCAGACCCTTCCCCAGCTCCGTTCCCATCTCTGGACTCGCTCCAGCCCCTCCATGTCTTTCTTTCTCATGAGGAGCCCAAACCTGACCCTGGGATTCAAGGTGTGGCCTCACCAGTGCCCAGCACACGGGTCAGTCACTGCTCTGGTTGTCCAGCTGGCACAAGATGTGACCTCACATCCCTGTTTTTTTATCTCCCCCTCTCCCTGCAGGTCATAACTGAGCAGCCCTTATGACCAACATGAGCTGGAGCTTCCTCACCCGCCTGCTAGAAGAGATTCACAATCACTCCACCTTCGTGGGGAAGGTCTGGCTCACCGTGCTCATCGTCTTCCGCATCGTGCTGACGGCCGTGGGGGGCGAGTCCATCTACTCCGATGAGCAGAGCAAGTTCACCTGCAACACCAAGCAGCCGGGCTGCGACAACGTCTGCTACGACGCCTTCGCGCCGCTGTCGCACGTCCGGTTCTGGGTCTTCCAGATCATCGTGATCTCCACGCCCTCCGTCATGTACCTGGGCTACGCCATCCACAGGATCGCCCGCTCGGCCGAGGAGGAGAAGAAGTTCAAGGGGTTCAAGAAGAAGAAGCAGTTTGCCCTCAACTGGCAGGCCGTGCGCAACATGGAGGACGCCATGGAGGCCGACGAGGAGGAGCCCATGATCTCGGACGACGTGGCCGAGCACGAGAAGGCCAAGGCCAAGCCCAAGTGCAAGGAGCAGCAGAAGCACGACGGGAGGAGGCGCATCCAGCAGGAGGGACTGATGAAAATCTACGTCTTCCAGCTCCTCACCCGGGCCTCCTTCGAGGTTTGCTTTTTGATAGGGCAGTATTTGCTCTACGGTTTCGAGGTGGAAGCTTACTACGTCTGCAACAGGGTCCCTTGTCCCCACACCGTGGACTGCTTCGTGTCCCGGCCCACGGAGAAGACCATCTTCCTGCTGGTGATGTACGTGGTGAGCTGCCTGTGCCTGCTGCTGAACATGTGCGAGATGTTCCACCTGGGCTTCGGCACCATCCGCGACGCCATCCGCAACCGGAAAATCAACAGCTTCCGGCAGCCCCCCTACAACTACGCCTACCCCAAGAACATCTCCTGCCCTCCCGAGTACAACCTGGTTGTCAAATCCGAGAAGTCCACCAAGATCCCCAACAGCCTGATGGCCCACGAGCAGAACTTGGCCAACGTGGCTCAGGAGCAGCAGTGCACCAGCCCCGACGAGAACCTGCCGGCGGATCTGTCCACGCTGCACAAGCACCTGCGGGTGGCCCAGGAGCAGCTGGACATCGCCTTCCAGAGCTACAGCAGCACCCAGGCCAACACGCAGCCCTCTCGGACCAGCAGCCCCGCCTCGGGGGGCACCGTGGTGGAGCAGAACAGGGCCAACACCGCCCAGGAGAAACAAGGTGCTAAACCCAAGGCCTCGCTGGAGAAAGGCAGCTCCAGCAGTAAAGATGGGAAGACGTCCGTGTGGATATAACTCTGTGAGGAAGGAGAGAGGGCGGCGTGAGCGGGGTTTTTGTTTTGGTTCGTTTCTGGTTTTCGGTGTTATCTCGCGTTTGTTTGGCAGGGCACGGTTTTTGTGTGGAAGTCAAGAGAGTAAAAGGAGTTTCGGACCAATTTACTGCTGTCTTCCAGTTAACAAAAGACATTTCTTCCCCTGTTTCCACTTCCTGAGTGACAGGGACCTCCAGTGAGTAACAGCAAACCCACCCCACCTCCCAGCCCCTGGCTCAGCGCCGCAGCCCCCAGCAGAGACTGGACAGTGTGCCGTGGTGGGAAGAGGAGGGAAAAGTCAGGCTGGCAGGGATCAGCCACCCTCCTGCATGGCAAGGCTGGAGTGCTGCAGGCCAGGCAGTGTTTAATTACTAAACGCCCTTAACCAAATTAATTCCTGATCCTTTGGTAAGAAAACCGCTGACATGTTGCAGGGACCTTGGTGGCAGGCTCACAGCTGATGGCCTGATGCCAGGGGAGGCCTCGTTGGATGCTGTGAGCCAGAGCTGGCACCCAGGTCAGGTCTGGGGTGACTGCCTCACACAGGGAGACCTAAAACCAGCACAGGGCTGAAGGTTTCATCTTTCCTTCCTCTGCTCCAAACCCTCTGGAGCAGGAGCGAGCAGTGACATTGCATCCTACTCGTGCCTGTGTAGCCTTGCTACAGATGTGATGGGAATTGTTGCAGTTAACAGGGTTTTTAACAAACTGCTGCTTCACATCATCAGAAAGTGCCTTTATGCAACCAGGAAAACAAAAGTGTAAAGGGTTTAGGCTCCTTTACTTGCTGAATTTTGGACGATCAGCGTCGGCAAATTTGTTTTTCTGATTAATTGAGGAAAAGCGCTGTTGGCAAATTTGTTTTTCTGATTAATCAAACCCTTATAAGTAGTGGCAGGAGGAAGATCTATGCATAGTGTGTCTCTGGGGGGTGTGTGTGTGTCCATGTGTAGATACAGACACTCTGAACACGTGTGTGTGAACATAGACATAGAGAGCTAGGTGTAAATGTAATATCACCCCTCTGCTCCTCTACAGCCTTCCACCTCCCCTGAGAAAACCCAGCTGCTCCAGGGCTGGGGCTGATCTCATCCTGGGCTTTTACCTCCAGCTCCACCTGGAACTGGGAGAGTTCCTACACTTGCTGGGGGGGCTTTGCAGAAGGTCTGGCTTCAGTGGGGACAGGGCCAGGATGATAAAAGGAAGGTTTTCCTGAGTTTATGTGGATTTTTTTTCAGCTGGGCTTGACTTTAGGGTGGTTTTCATGCACTTACAAGCTGCTGAGCTCCAAGGCTCCTACTGTTCTTTGTCAGAGGGTAGTTTCGTGTCCCCCACAGAGAACCCAGACAGGCAGAGCCTTCAGGATCAAACCTATTGCAAAAGAAATGAATTCTCCCTGAGCACTGCACTGTCCCTGTGCCAAGCTGTTCCCTCGGGCTGTGCCAGGATCTCTTATCCATGGGATATTCCTGACTTCTCTCTGGACATCACTCCCATGTCCTTGAGGTCAGTCCCTGACGGCCCTGAGGATGCCTGTTCCCCTTTGGTCATTCTTGGGAACAGGCAGGGAATTTGGATGTGCCCTTCATTTCCTGGGAACTTCGGCTGAGCTGTGTGATGCATTAGAGAACAGTCCTGGAAGCAAAAAAAAAGAGTAGGATTAAAAAGAAAGCAGAGAAACATCCTACAAGGTATCCAGCAGCAAATACTCAGCTTTGTGGCTTTGTGTATCTGGCTGGGGAACCTTCCAGGCCTGGCCTGCTCTGGTCCTGCTGAAGGCATTGGTAAAATGCCTGGAATGCTGTTTGCTCTTGCAGCTTGAGATCTTCCCCTCACAAAGGGGTAACTGGATCCAGGAGGAGGATCAGCACAGCAGCAGCCAGTACTGCCATCCATCCATCCCCTTCTGCTGGGAATTCTGCAGGAAAGGCTCAGAAGGGTCACACCACGGTGGTGTGGAGACAAACACATCCCACTGCTGTGTTTGTCCTTGTCGTGTGTGGGAATGTGCTCTCTGCTGGGCACTGCAGGAGAGGCTGGGTGCTCACAGGGCTGCTGAAACCTGGAAAAAAATGCCTGCAGGGCCACAGCCCAGGCTGCTGGAGAGGAGAGAGGTGATCCTGGGTGGAAATTTGTTCCCTGGTCGCTGCAGCTGTGCAGGGCACCAGCTTGTCCCCCCCATCAGTGGGGCTTCTCCTTCATTCCCAGCCCTGTGTCCCATGGGAAACTGGGTGTATTTAAAGCTGTGATCCCAAGGGAGGGATGGAAACTCTAAGGATGACCATGGCTGGGTTCTTCTGATTCCTTTTCCATGAGCCACAGTCCCACAGCCCCAGATAAACTTGTGCTTCCCACACGATGCTGGAAGGCACCGCCCCGTGCAGGACTTGGGATTTTGGGTTTCTCCTGCCTCCCTCAGCACCATTCATGGCCTGAGCACTTGCTGCTGACTCAGATGTGCCCCTCAGCTCCTGCTGACCTGCAGATCCCCCCCTGAGTCACCACACCAGGGATAGGAATGTGACTCCGTTGCTCTTGCTCCAGGAAAAACGCCTTGCCGTGGGGAAAGCCAGGGGCAGATTTTAAGCTAAAACCCCCTCAAAACTGGTCACAGAGACCTGATGAACCCATTAAACCCAGTCAGTACAGCAGGGCTGCCCCTGCATCACCCCAACAGGAGGAGATTCCAGCTTCAGAGCAGCAGGGTGGGAAAAGACCATGGATCTTCTTGCCAACTTGCCACCATCAAACGACTCCTGAAGGGTGAACCCCCTCTCTGCAACCCCGTGGAGACATGGAGAAGTCTCATGCCTTTAACCTCTGTGTATTTTGGCTCTTTGGAGACTGTTTTCACCCTCCAATGTGCTTTAAGCTGAACACTTCCAGTCTCACCAACCTTTCTGCAAGGGCTGATTTTCCAGCGTGGTTTTCCCTGGTGTCTTTGGACCAACAGCAGCCACTTGAAATATTCCCAGCAGTGTGGCAGTGCTGCTCCTCGTGTCACTTTCTCTCCATTTTTCACTCTGGTCCTCCCCAAAACCCTGCTGCTCCCCTCTCCAGATGTGTGGTTGTACAGTCAGAATCTTCCTGCCCTCCTTCAAACCCCCTTTTTTATTGTCACACAGTGAGCCAAGGGGGCCCTGAGTGACCCCTGGGTCCTGCAGAGAGGGTTTGGAGCCTCTCCCCAGCTGGTGTCACCCTCACATCTCACATGCACACGCTGTTTTCTGCAGGGAGAGTCAATAGCTGCAGTATTGATGGGTGCCAGAGCCAGGGCAGACTCTTGGGGGATCAATAACCCCTCACTGGGCAGGGACATGGGGTGACCACTCCCAGCCCTGCTCATCCCTCAGGTCTGGAGTTTTTCCCTGCATAACATCCCTTCCAAATGGGAGGTGATCCTACTTTCCCATTTTTTTCCAAGTTTTGCCAGGAACTCAAGCACAGGGGTGTATTCCCAGCTGGTGTCAGGGGTGCTTGGGAGGGATGCAGAGTTGCCTGTGGGGTCCCAGCCAGCCTGGAGGACACTGCTGATCCTCTGAGCCTGGGGAGGAGGGATCCCAGTTCCCCCAGATCCCATCTGGGCCACACACAGGAGCCAGCACGGATCAGACAGCCCTAGGAAGAGAAAATATTATTACTATTATTATTGCTGTTATTTCTATATATACTGATTTGCTCGTTTTCCCCCTTCCTCCTCCACTCTGTGACCTATAAACCCTTCAGGATGTTGGGTTTCTCCACTGAGTCACTGCCACAGAGGTGACCAAATGCAATGCTGGCTCTGCAGGAATGATTCCTTTCCGGGCAGGAGCAGCAGTCCCTTCTTTAATCCTGTAATGGGGGCAGGAAAAGGATAGAGCAGCAAAATATTCACAGCCACAAGCAAAATCCCCACCACAATAGTTCCCAACTCAACCAGCAGCTCGAGGAAATTGATTTAGAGGGTGGAGCATCAGCCACAGAAGAAATGCCAATGGAATAATTAATGCTTTGCTTTTATTTTTGCCTTTTCTCCAGGTAGCAGTTTTGTCCACACGCAAGGCAGGTTTAGCTTTGTGGCTGAGCTAATCACAAATGTTGACTCTCTTGCTAAACTTGCTCAGATAAAGCGCCCACACTTACATTTCTCTCCTTACCATTCAGGGCCAGGAATGTCCCATAAAAGCCAGATTACCTTCGTGCTTGCATTGCATTCCACTGGGAAATACTTGAACTAAACTCGAGGCCATAACCAGTCTGTGCTGTTACAAAGTGTCTGGGATTGGTGGGGTTTTTTTCTTGTTTTTTTTTTTTGTTTTGTTATTTTTTTAATGTACTAACTGTATTTGTACTAGACATTTTTGGAGTATGAGGTCAAATCTGTATTTTTCAGTGTAAATGTTACATCTGGGCTGTAGTTAGAATATGAAACACTGGTCAAAAGGGAAAGGGACATCAGTCCAACTCAACTGTGGCTATTCCACATCCATTACTAATAACATGGAATAAAACTTACATTTTGTTACAGTACATAAAGCGTGTGGTGCTTGCTTGAGCAGGGCTCTGAGCGATGAGAAGAAATCCTTCTCCATCTATAATTTGCCTGTTTTAGCCATGTAGGAGCTCTGTTTTCCCTGCTATGGCTACAAATCATCCCAGAATAGTTTTGCCTTAAGAAGCGTTTGACCTTGGCGTTGTTTGGGACTCGTTGTCTCCCTGATGAATCACTGCAGATCCCTCAGGCACTGCTGAGGGAAGCCTGGGCTCTCAAAGGCAAGAAAACTTCAGGGAATCTGGGAGAAACTGATGATTCAGGCTGAGCAAAGGATGGGAGAGCACTTTGTGAGAGAGCCTTGGTCGCTGCTGCTCCCGTTAAATGTTAAATCACTCACAGCCCCTCTCCAAATATCCTCAGGGAAAAAATTCTGCACTCAAACATTTGTGGTGTTTGTGAGGGTCCCAGGATGAGGGAAAAGATGAATCTGACTCCATGTTCTCAGAAAGCTAATTTATTATTTTATAATATCATATTTTATTAAAGAATACTGTACTATACTAAAGAATACAGAAAGGATACTTACTGAATGCTAAAATGATAATTATGAAAACTCGTGACTCAGATTTCAGAGTCTCAGCACAGCTTGGCACTGATTGGCCAAAGAGTGAAAATAGCTCACAGAAAAAGCCAATGAAACAATCACCTGTGGGTAAACAATCTCCAAACACATTCCAAAGCAGCAAAACACAGGAGAAGCAAATGAGATAAGAATTGTTTTCCTTTTCTCTGAGGCTTCTCAGCTTCCCAGGAGAAAATCCTGGGCAAAAGGATTTTTGCAGAGAACGTTAATGCCACACACAGCCCCTCCCATTCCTTGGGAAAGCCGGAGTGAAATTGCCAGTGGCTCTGCAGTTCTCTCTGGGATCACAGCACCCATGGCTGCTCCTCCTGCAGACAGAATTCCAGAATTCCAGCCACAGCATCCCCCTGGCTCCCAATCCCTCCTCCCAGGGTGCTGGAATGCAAACCCCTCAGGGGCACAGCCCCAGAGGGAAATTTAGGTCCAGGGATTGACCTGAAACCAAGGAGAAACTGAGATATATGGAGCTACAAATAGAAATATAGATTTAGAATGTAGATTTTAGCTTTTGGTAGAAACTTAGACTAAGTGCCTTGCTCTAAAAAGCTGGAGCAGAGAGCAGAGGCATTTTTGCTTGTAGGCACAACCCTACCATGGTAGTGGTATTTCTGTAAGGTTACCCTGCCCCAGACAAAATGCTCAAAATCCCACTCAATTTATTACTATTTTACTACTACTACCACACCAAAAATAACAATAAATCCCCCTAGAACTCTCACCTTCAAAAGATCTTAAAAGAATATAAAAGAAAGACTTTAGTACAACACAACAACGACAACTTATTCCTTTTTGCTCTCACCTAGAGTAAAACACCCACCACAAAGCCACACCAGGGAAATGCAGCACCAGCTGTCCCTTCCCCTCAGTCCCAGCAGCAGGAATCACAGATTCCCAAGGCTGGAAAAGTCCTCTAATTTGAATTCAACCACAAACCCAGCACCACAACCACCAAACCCTGTCCCCAGGTGCCACATCCGCACTTTTTTTTAGGTTTTTAAAGATTTCCAGGGGTGGTGGTCCCACCCTGGGCAGCCTGTCCCAATGCCTGGCCACACTTTCAGAGAAGAAATTTCCCCTAATATCCAATCTAAACCTCTTCCAGTGCAACTTCAGGTTCTTTCCTCTGTCACTTGTCCCTTGGGAGAAGAGTGATGCCCACCCTCCTTTCAGAGCACCTTTTTTGTTGCACAAACTCACTCCCCCCAAGCTCAGCTTCCACTTTGCTCTATTCCTGCCTGGTTTATTTGCAATTCCCTCCTATCATCACTGATTTTGCATTGCCCAGGCTGCCACAATCCCCGTTTTCCTCTCCAGGGCTGTGGGATATTGTCCCAGGAGTGCTGCTATGGTTTACCACAGCCCTGTGTCCCAGCTGCCTGTGGCTGCCCTCCCGGAATATTTCATGCACAGGGTTTGGGAGGGATAACTGCAGCTCACGTGGGTTTGTGAATGAAGATTTGTGCTTAAAACCCTGAGAAAAAGCTGGAGAAAATGAGTTTATTATGGCAGCATTGCCCTGCAGGGCTGGCTGCAGAGGTTATCCCTGGTGAGGATGAGTTATTGATAATTAAATGCCAAGGATGAGCCCTCACAAGTGGGAGCCTCGGGCTGCCCAGGGTTTCAGGCAGGGGGAGAGCAGAGAGTGGAAATCTGATGGAGCAGGAGGCTGCTGGCAGCTTGAGCAACACCCAGGGGCTGCTGAGGGACAGGGAGGGAACTCTGTCCTTTGTGGGAAGGGATCCTGACACTATCACTGGCTGAGAGGAGGGAATTTGTGTCCTGTCACCCTGTGCCACCAGCTCTCCTTCCACAAACACCCCTGGAAATGACAAACCTGGTGGGGGGTGATCCAAACAGGGACAACACCAGAATCCCAGGATGGTTTGGGTTGGAAAAGACCTTAAAGATCACTTTGTTCCAACCCTCTCCCACTAGAATTCCACACCTTCCAGTAGAAATTAAAGTCATGGAAGCTCTGGGAATTGTGTTGTCCCTCCCAGCAGGTTTCAGGCCCCCATTTTGAGTGAAGACAGGCACACACTCACTGAGGGCTGGCACAAACCTTCCCAGGGCTCCTGGGGGGCTGCAGGTCTCAGTGACACCGTGGATTGTCCCAAACCATCCCCTGGGCTCATTTAATGCACAAACTGGCAGAGCTGTAGTTTCTGACACTGAAGTATTTCAATATGACTTTATTAGCCAATAAATTATGGACTCAAACATGCATTTCTGCACATAATAACTGAATAACTCCATGAGAAAAGAAAAGCAAACGCAGAGGGGAGGGAATAGAAGCAGTAGGAAGTGGTAAAACAAATAAAGACTCAAATTGGCTGCCTGATTGTTTTCCATTTTCACTTTTATTCCCCTTGCTGCCTTTCTGAATACCTCTGTGGGGTTTGATAGAGCACACCAGTGGCTACTGACCATGCCTTGGGTGAAGCAGGGATGTGGAACAGGTAAAAAACCCAAAAGCTGGATCCAGATGTGGGACCACGATGCTTCTTGGACTCTGGAGTTCCAGCCCAGCTGTGCGTCCAGATTTGGGACTTTCCCCTTTCTCCTTAAAAAATCAAACCCAATCCCTGCTCTGGGCACATTCCCACTTCCAGGGAGAGAAAAGAACCAGCCTGGGCATCGGCTCTCTGCTCCTCCAGCTGCCCCAGAGGCAGGCAGGTGTCCCCAGCCCCTGTGTGACACTCAGCTGGTGCCACGGGCGGGCACAGAACGCGTGCCAAGGTCACCTCGAGTCACCTCTGCCGCATCTTTATTTCTCCAGCTGCAGGGCCAGCCCCGAATTCCAGCGGGGAATGGATTCCAGGGTGAGCACCAGCACCCCACGGGTCTCAGCGCTGCCGGGACACCCTGGGGATGTGTGATAAGCTTATCACTGCGGGGCACCGGGGGAGGGAGAGCCCAGCCCTGCATCCACTCCATGAAACTGAGCCTCCCTTCACTCAGGGCTTTAGGATGGGCGGGTTTGTGCTGCTGTGCCTGTCCTGGAGGTTTTAGGGGGGTCACTGGGGGGCAGCCCCCCCATCCTGCCCCTTCTCTCTCCCTCCCCCTGCCCGGGGAGCTGCGGGGGCAGCGGGAAGGGGCGGGATGGGCTCAAACCGAGCGGCAGCCGCTGGGAAGGGGATCGGGAATGGCAGCGGCGACTCAGGGCTGTCCCATCCCGGGAAATAGTCAAAATCAGTTTAGGCTGAGCAGCCTGATGGATTGGACATGGCCCTGCTCCTTGCAGCGTGCTGGACTTAATGACCTTTAAAGCCACTCCACTATTCCATGGTTTTATTCCATGGAATAATAATAATAATAATAATAATAATAATAATAATAATAATAATAATAATAATAATAATTCAGTGGAATAATAAAAATTAAAAAATAAAATAAAATAAAATAAAATAAAATAAAATAAAATAAAATAAATAATTATAATAATAATGATAATAATAATAATGATGATGATAATAATAATAAAAATAATAATGATGTTGTGCTGCTTAGCAGAAATTCCTGCTAAACTGCCAAATTTTGTAATTGCCAAACGTTATACGCTGCCAAACATCATAATTTACTCCCTTACAATGAACTTTTAATTTACCCCAATCCGGCATCACTGACAGCTTCTCCAAGGGTGTTAAAGGAGGATGGAGGGCAGCTGGGAAACAAACCAGTGGAAAACAGGGACCTTTGGAGTCTCTTTTCCACCCTGACAGACAAACTGTCCCAGGAGGGGGAGAACGGCGCTGTGCCTTCTCTGCTTGCAGCACCCGGTGGATTTCAGGGCCGGAGGTGCTGAAGGAATCGTGCCATGCTCTGGCTGACCTGGCTGATTCTCCAATTAATTCAACGGGGAGCAGCCGGGACAGGGAGAGCCGGGCCGGGCAGCCCCGAGCTGCGGGACGTGGGAGCGCTCTGGGCAGTTCCCTGCTCGCTGCACGGCCGGGGATCCCGGGGAAGGCCGGGGGGGGTTCCCAAAATTCCCAAATTCCTCCTTCGGGATCGCGGGCAGCGCCGCTCGCCACGGGGGCGTGGCCAAACACAAGGGGCGTGGCTATGCGGATAGGGGCGTGACCAAAGCACTGCTGACTACATTGGAGGGGCGTGGTCTAGAGGGAAAGGGGGCGTGGCTACCAAAGGGGGCGGTCCCGCGGCGCTCCGGCCCCGCCAGCAGGTGTCGCCCCCCCAGCGGACACACACAAGATGGCGGCGGCGGCGGCGGGCGGCGGCTGTGGGGGCACTCTGTGACGGCGCCGCCATGTTGGTGAGGGCATTAACGGCGCCCGGGCTGCGCCGGTGGTGCCGGGGCGAGCGGGGCGCGGCCGCCGCCTGCTTCCCGCTGGGCCGGGCGCTGCTGGGCGTGAGGGGCGCCGAGGCCGCCGTGTTCCTGCAGGGGCTGCTCACCAATGACGTCACGCAGCTGGTGGCGGAGGGCGACGCCCCCCCCGCGCTCTACGCGCACGCGCTGAACGTGCAGGGCCGCTGCCTGTATGACGTCATCCTGTACAGGTGAGACCAAGCGGCGCGGCCGGTGGGGGGGGAGGCGAGCCGGGAGAGACCATTGTGGGTGGCGGGGGGGGGCTGTGCTGTGACTTTTTCGGCTTAAATGCCAAAAAGTCAAAATTAATGTGCAAAAAAAGCGCTTCCTCCGTGGGTGTGCCATCACTCAGTGCAGCCCCTGGGGCTCGCCGCAGCAGAGACGTGTGATGGGTGCGATATCCCCGCGTGTGGGTGCTGGCTGTGCTGTGGGGCCGGGCTGAGGGGAGAGCTCGGAGCCCTGCCAGCGGCACGGACGGGATTTTGGGAAGGAATTCCTCCCTGTGAGGGTGGGGAGGCCCTGGCACAGCTTCCCAGAGCAGCTGTGGCTGCCCCTGGATCCCTGGCAGTGCCCAAGGCCAGGCTGGATGGGTTTGGAGCAGCCTGGGCAGTGGAAGGTGTCGCTGCCATGGCAGGGTTTGGAACAGGATGAGCTTTGAGGTCCCTCCCAACCCAAATCCATCCTGGGATTGTGGGACAGTGGAAGGCACAGCTGAACAAAGCTTCTCCCGCAGCTGAAACTCCCTTCACTGTGGGTAAGAATAGAGAATTCCACGTGGGCAGATGTGTTTCTGCTTCTGGGAGAAGTGAGGGCAATGTTTGCTAGGGAAGCCACAGCAGATGGCTGGAACAGCTCAGGTATTTATTTTATTGTCAGATGTGGGTGCTGCTCCCTCTGTGCCATCCAGAAACTTGCACAGAAATTTCTGTGCAAATCCAAAAATCCCTGTGTGGAATTCTGCATTTGCACCACGATCCAAATAAAAATCCAAATACAACCCCCCAGCTTTGGCTCCCGCTGCTGTGGGTGTTTGTTTTCCTGACCTTGGGGGTGCGATATTTGGTTTTTTAGGCTCCACGGGAGCACAGCAGAGGACCCTCACATCCTGCTGGAGTGCGACAGCAGCGTCCTGGACTCCATCCAGCAGCACCTGAAAGTCTACAAGATCCGCAGGAAAGTCACCATCGCCCCCCGCCCCGACCTCTCCCTGTGGGCTGTGCTCCCTGGGGACGCCAGCTCCCTCCCAAAATGTGCAGACCAGGCTCTGCTCCTAACCCCCGACCCCAGGGCAGAAGTCATGGGCTGGAGACTGATTGCAAAGAAAGGAGCAAATGTGTCAGAGATTATCCCTGGGAGCCAAGTTGGAGACGTTCAGGATTACCACAGGCACAGGTATAAACAAGGTAAAGCCAAGCCCTGTTTTGCACTATGGGAGTTCACGTGCTGATTTAAGGCAGTAATAAGTTATAAACCCTTCATTCTCATGTCTTAATGCATTTAATTTGTTCATTAATAGATGTATTAATTGCTGCTTTGAGTATCAAAGTGAGCTGGTGGTTATAATTCTGTCTGGGTATAATTTTCTCTTACTCAGATTATGGGGATTGGTCAGGAATGCTAGAAGAAAGCCAGGATTATTCATTTTCTTAGAGAGAAGCTTCTGTGGATTGAGTAATTTTGATTATTTTGAGATGACACACAGCTCAGGCATTTGCTTGTTGCTGAGGAAGGAAAAGGAAACACCCAGACTTGGCTTCCTAAAAACTTTGTGGCTGGATTTGCTGAGTTAACTCTGAGGCCAAGGAGAGTGGACAGGGATCTCAGTCCTGGGAGCCCCAGAGCCTTTGATTTTAGTGTGTCCATGCTGGTAAAGGATTAAATTAATTGGGAAAGATGGGAAGGAGGGAAAGATGATGGTCCCGTGCTGAAACTGGGATCCCTTTGGGTTGGAAAATCAAACTGGGAACGAGCCAGACAATTCATAGCACAAATCTAACGAGGAGCAGTGTTTACCTTGATGCCTCAGGTTTCAGCTTTTATATTTTTCACATTCTGTGCTGCTTTAGTGTGTGGGTCTGAGCTTCACATCAGGGCATGGTGAGCTCTCTGCACAGAGCAGGGAGACAAAACAATTCCTGCTCCAGCTGGGCACCAAGGACAAATGATCCACATCTCAGCCCAAGAGCACAAACCCCGTGGGCTGGAGAGAGAAAAACAAGCAGGGTGGGACTGCAGGGGCTGCAGCTGTATTGTAAAATCAGGACCCCTGATGAAGGAAATTATTGGCATCTGACTCCATTGATTCAGAAGGCTGAACAATTGCTTTATTAAATTATATTATATTACATTAATACTATGTTAAAGAGATATTACACTAGACTATACTAAATTACAGACTAAAGAAAACTCATGACTGTCTCCCAACACAGCTTTGAGTGATTGGTTAATTAAATACAAACAACCATCACCAGAATCCAATTACCAAATCCCTTCAGGTAAGCAATCTCCCTAACACATTCCACTTGTACAAAACCAACAGGAACAGAGAAGAAAAATATAAATTATTTTCTCTTTCTTCTCTGTATGCTTCTGAGAGAGAAGATTATGTCTCTTTCTATTCAAAGAATGTGAATACCACAAACCTGGAATTGGACTGAACTGCAATGTGCACATGGAGCAGAGCTGAGCCCAGGGAGAGACCCCGTGACTGGTTGTGCATTTTGGGACCATTTGGGTTCATCTGGGCTGGGCTCTTGTGCTGCCCAAGGTGGATCCATGGAGGAGATCCTTTTAATAAATCCCTGCTTTATTCTTTCTATTGTTTATTATTTCCATTCCAGCTCAGCCTAGCCTCTAGCTCAGATAACACAAGGCACCAACCTGCTGCCTTTGTTCTCTCCCTAGGAATCCCCGAAGGGGTGAAAGATCTCCCCCCTGGAGTTGCCCTCCCCCTGGAATCCAACCTGGCCTTCATGAACGGCATCAGCTTCACCAAGGGCTGCTACATCGGCCAGGAGCTGACGGCCAGGACGCACCACGTGGGCGTGATCCGCAAGCGCCTGCTGCCCGTCACCTTCCCGGGGCCCCTCCCCGGAGCCGGCATTCCCGAGGGTGCCGAGATCCTCACCCAGGCGGGGAAGCGGGCGGGGAGGTTCCGAGCTGGAGGAGGAGAGCTGGGCATCGCCCTGCTGAGGCTGGCTCACCTGCACGAGCCGCTCTGCGTGCCCCTGGCAGGGGACAGGGTGGAGCTCAGGGCCGCCACGCCCCAGTGGTGGCCCAAAGGTGCCGCTAAGTAGGTGGGGGAGAGCTTAGGGAGAGGTCGGGTTGGGGGTTTGGGAATGCTGCTGTTCAGGGGAGGGGTCTTGGAGGATTCCTCAAACTGGGATGAACAGCGGGAAGCCAAAGCTGTGGCAGATCACTGGGTTGGATCTGCCGTGGGGAGACAAATCCAGGGAATTGCAGCTTTTCCTGAGGGTAATCCCCAATTTTTAGGGGTGCCATGAGTTGTTGGGTTGGATCTATTTAGGGGGAGCCCTGTGTGTTGGGTTGGACTCTGGATGGATCCCTCAGGCTGTGCTCTCCCAAGCAATGGGATCAGGACATTCCCTGTTCCATGCACTGATTTTTTCAGTTCAGAATAACCATTCTGAGGTATTATAATTGTTAGGTTTTTTTTTTTTTTGAGTGGAGGTCATGCTGCTCTTATTAAGATGTATTCTCAGGCTGAAGTTTTTTTGCTACAAATTTCTCCTTGCATTGAGCTTCTTCAACTTTCTGTGGGGCTGGTGTTTCTTCCCACTACTGGAATTGTGTTCAGGAAGAGGAACATCTTGTGCTTCACGTGTCAGACCTTGATTTTAACTCATCCCAGCTGGGAAAGAAAGGTCTCAAACCTCCTGTCCTGTCCCCTGTTTTGGTGCCAGTGGAGGGAGCAGGCCAGTTTCTCTGACTCCCTTCACTCAAACAATTTTTTGGGAGAGGAAGAGGATATTTTCAGTGTCACAAGTGCTGGCTTTGCTGAGGGAGGATTTTCACCATGTTCTGGTTCTTTCTGTGCCCCTCACGCTGTCCCTGCTGCCACCTTGGGGTTTTCTCCATCCACCACCCCCTGGGTTTTCAGGGCAGTCCAATGCCTTGGCATTTCTTTGCTTCATTTTTTTCTGGCTGCCAACACACCTCTGCTTCTCCAATTTTTCTTCTTGCTGCAACATACTCCTCTCTTATTCCAAAGCCAACCAGCTCTGTGCCTCCTGACCCTTTCAACCTGCAGTGATTTATAGGAACCCTTTTTATTTTTGTATTGCAATAAATCCCTGACACAGTGAGAGAGCTGCCCAGGTGAGATCCCATTTTGTCCAAAACAAAAAAAGAAAAAAAAGCCTTTGCATGAATATTTGTAACAAAACCCGTCCAAAATCACATTCTGCCTCTGTTTCAGTGTTACTGTGAAAGGAATTTGTCTGTAAAAAAATGCTTATATTGATTAAAACTCTATGGTTGCTGTAAAATGATGCTGTGGAATACCTCATTAATTATTACCTCTGATTTAAATGGGACTCATCTGAAAGAGAAGATGCCTTTTTTTGCTTGGTGTGAAGACATACAACAGAATAAATGCACTTTCAGGTTGCTTGCTGACAAGAACCATTCCTTACACTGTTGATCAGGTGTGGGATTGGTATCAGAGTCATTCTGCTGGGAAAATAAATGAATCTGGACCCTTCAGAGGCCACAAAGATGAGGCTGTGCTGCCCATCTCTGCCTGAAGCAGCTTTTCCTCTGCCTCCCATTGTGCAAAGGCTGCTCAGAATGGTTTTATTGTCCTGGGGTGAGCAGAGCCTGAACAAACACTGAATAAACTCCTCTGTTTGGGGAAGCCCTGCATCTTTCCTGCCTTGGACACACATTTCTTTTGTCTTCTTCACAGTGTTTGAAAGGCTTTTGTTGCTGCCAGCAGCTGCAGGTGACACAAGGTGACACATGAGAAGGTGGTGCTGGGGTCAAGAGGTGTTTGATGGCTTCCGGAAAATAAAAAAAATGAGGTAGAAATGGAGGGGAGTAGCCCCAATCCATGTCATCCTTATTTTTTTTTTTATTTTCCCTCCCAGCCTTTTCCACCTTTAATGATTGGAGCCAGGTGAATTTGGGGCTGGAGGGTGCAAGAGTTGATTTTGCAGGGATTTTGCCTCTCTGAGAGCCATGGAATTACTCAGGCTGGAAAAGACCTCTTGGATCATCAACTCCAATCATTAACAGCACTTCCAAATCCACCACTAATCCACGTCCCCATGTGCCACATCCACCCAGTTTTTGGCCACTTTCTGGGATGGTGACTGCACCACTTCCCTTGGCAGCCTGTTCAGGGTTTGACCTTTCCAGTGAGGAAACTGGAAGGGAGAAGGACTCTGCAGGGAGACCTGGAATGGTTGGATGGACGAGCAGAGTGCAGTAAGATGAAGTTTAATAAATCCAAGTCACACCTCGAGTGCTGTGCCCAGCTCTGGCCCCTCAGCTTGGGAAGGACCTTGGGACACTGAGCACATCCAGAGGGGACAGCGAGGCTGGAGAGGGGCTGGGAGCACAAACCCTGAGAGGAAGCCCTGAGGGAGCTGGGGGTGCTCAGCCTGGAGAAAAGGAGACTCAGGGCTGCCCTCATCACTGTGCACAGCTCCTGAAAGGTGCCTGTGCTCAGCTGGGGCTGGGCTCTTTCTGCAGCAGCACTGACACAACCAGAGCACACAGCCTCCAGCTGCACCCAGGGAAATACAGGTTGGTGTGGAAACCCAGAGCACTGGGAATATTTCTGTGTCTGCTCTGGGGTGCCCTGACCCCCAGGGGAGCACTGACTCTGACCCTCATCCATGGACAAAGTTTCCTGGACTTCAAGATAGACCAGAATCCACAAAAGTGTGAAACAGATTATAGAGAGCAGTGTAGGTGTGTCACCTGGTGAGAAATTTAGGGTTTGGGATTTTTAGTATGCTGTGGATGGAAGCAGGATGGAGGGCACAGGGTGCTGTCCTGGGTTTCTTCATGCTGCTTCTTCCTTCTTCTTCATGCGTTTGGGTGGCATTTTGTAATTGTGCAGAAAAGTCCACACTGGGGCTCTTTGGGATCAGTTACTGTGTTAAAAGGGGAAATAATCTAGGTGTCAGTTCTTAATTGGATAGTTACTCTTAAACGACCTTGGAACAAGAGACTGTAGATATTTTGTGCCTTCTAATGAAAAGCTGAACTCACAGTAGTGAGACTGTTTTACTGATAAGAAATAATAAACACCTGAGTGTGAACATGAAATACTGCCTCAAGTGCCTTCAGTCCAGACCCAGACAACCAACAACTGGGACCACCACAGGCTGGATATCAGGAAAAAGTTTTTCCAGAAAGAGTGATAAAGCTCTGGAATGGCTGCCCGGGGAGGTGGTGCAGTCCCCATCCCTGGGTGTGTTTAACAAAGCCTGGATGTGGCACTGGGTGCCAGGGTTGAGTTGAGCTGTTGGGGCTGGGTTGGACTCGATGGTCTTGAAGGTCTCTTCCAACCTGGTCACTCTGGGAATTCTGTGAAATTTTTCCTGAGCACCAACACAGAGCCCAAGGGGGGCTCTCAGGTGACCTGCTCAGATTCCAGCCTCAATCCAACAGCTGGAAAATGTGGGGCCCTTCCTGATCCCCTTTTTCTGTGGGTCCCCCCTTGCTGCCTCAGTTTCCCCTTTCTCTGCCCGAGTGATGCTTTCTGAGGGAAGAGAGTGGGGTAAACACTTGGAATAACCTGAAATCCCAGTGGGATAAGACAGGAGTCACTGGCAGAGATTGCAGTGGGGAATACCTGAAATGGTTGCTGTCAGGAAAAAGTTTTCCTCTTTTTTTTCTGCCTTTAATTTAATAAAAAAAAAATTTAGGAGCAGTGCTTGTCTTCATTTTTACATTTTTTACCTTCCCTGTCATAGTAAAATGCCAAGAAAAAAGTTGTCTTGGTGTGGTGAGGAGTCCAGAAAAAACAGCTTATACTTCAGTCTACTCTATTTTATATAAATACAAATAGAAATATATATAATACAACATATTTTTTCCTACTATATGTTCTAGATATACTTCTATATATATTCTATATATTATATATTATACCTATATAGAGAGGTGTGTATATATATTTTATATATATAATATAACATATTATATAGATATAGATAGATATTCTACTATATATATTTATATTATATAGATATATCTATATTCTATATATATTATACTATGTATTCTATAGATATATATTCTATACATCATTATATATATTCTATATCTGTACACATATATATTTTATATATCTATATATCTAGAAATATCTATAATATAACATTAAAACAATATATCTACATATATATATTCTACTGCAGGTTGCTAAAACCACTGCTATTCCCTATTAAAAACATAATTACTCACAGGGATTCCCACTGCTGCACCCAGTTTTTGGGTGGGCATCTTCACTCTGGATGACTTTAAGAATATTTCACCAATATTTGTAGCTGAAATCAATATTTTGATTGTTTTTTTTCCTGCTGCTGAGGCAGTGCTGAGCCCTTTCAGGCCTTCAGGGAGTGTCCAAAAACTGCCCAGAAAGAGCCACAAATTTGATTTTTTCCTCACAGGCTGCCCTGGTGCTGCTTTTCCAGGAGATTCATTTTCCCCAGGGTTTTCAGGGCTGGAAAAATTGGCAGCTTTCATCCCCTTTTCCCAGCAATTCCTGCTGAAACCACTCTCTGCAGGGGCATTGTGGCAAAATTACATTTTTAATGTAATTTTGAGAGGAGGGTGTAGGAGAGATCTCCTGCTACTTTTAATTATTTAATATTTCTGGGAGCACAGTTTCTGCTGGATAGAAACAAAGACAAATGCTACATTTTGGCTTTAAATCCTTTCTTCCCAATCCTTTTCCTATGTGGTATTTTGCTTTTTTAGACTGTGACCCCTTCAAGGAAAAGTCTTGGTTTTTTTTTTTTTGTTTGTTTTTTTTTTTTTTTTCTGTAACCTTGTTGTTGAGCCAGCAGAAATAATTTCTGCCTGAACTGTTTTTGTGGATTTGAGTCTGGGTTTCCTCTCTTTCCCTCCATCCATCCAGACCAAAGGAGTGTGGAATTCTGCTGTCTCCTCCCACCACTAAAATCAGAGTTTGTGCTTCAGTGCTCTGCTTCCAAAACTCTGGAAATATTTGGTTTTCCTCTCTTTTCCTTCATCCCTGCCTGAGATTTTTGATTTTTCAGGATTTTGAGGGAAAAAAAAAAAGGAAATGAATATAAAAGCTTCTTGTTTTAGTTTTAGATATTATTTTATTCTCCAGTTGTGCTGGCTTGGCAGCTGGAGGGTGTCTGGGAATGTCTCTGGAAGTTTTGGGACAAACCAGAGCAACTCAGCAAATAAAAGTTGGGTTTTTAGAACTGATCTCATTTCCTACTTATTGCTGTGTCAGAAAAGCTGCAGGGAATAAATTTAATATTTGGGGAAGGTTGTGTGCTGTGTGCTACTCACATTCTGTTTATTAGAGCAGTTTTATTCAGATTTTGGAGTTTAACTAAAATAAATGCATGTCAAAGGTAGCTTTTGTAATTGTTTTGATGGGTTTTTGTGGTTTTTATTTTTAAATTTAGTGGGAATTTAGCAGTTTCTCTTTTTTCCAGTCTCAAGATTAATAATTCCTGACTGGCGATGGACTCCACTTCCCAGCAACCCAACTAAATTGCCTTTTAACTGGGTTTTGTGCCATTTTCTTCTGAAAAATGAAGATGGATCAGTTTACTATTGCCATTGTCTCTGGATATATTTATTTGCTGAAATTACATTTGGGGTTTTTTTCCTTTTTTTTTTTTTTTTTTTGCTAGGGCTGAAGATAGATTGATGTGCAGGGACAATGAGGATTTATAATCTCAGGCAAAGAATTGTGGGAAAACCATTAATTTATTAAGGAAAAAGAAATGTTTAAAAGGTGATAAAATACAACTCTCACTGAGAAATTTGAAAAAGGGGAAAATGCAAATCAGCTTAGCATGGAAGGACGCTTTTACTTAAAATAAACTTAATTTTAAATTATTTTTAGTGCTACTTTCAGTGGGGAATGGAAGTGCCACCACCAGCAAAGCCAGATTAATTCTAATTAATTTTTTGAGATGCCAAACCCCCAGAGGTACAAGAGGTGTACAATCCTTTTACTGAGAAATAAGACGTAATTGTATATTTCTATGTCTATTAAAGCAATTAAAATTTCACTACTGGGTTGTGCTTCCTGATTACAGCTGAAAAGGCTTTGAATTATTCAAATATATAGTTTATTGCTCAATAAGTATAGTATAAATATACAACTATATATACTAATAGAGATATATGATTTTATTATATGTATATGTGTTTATTTATATTATTCAATATATATAAGTGTATAAATATAGTATGTATGCATGAATATATACTAATACAAATAGTAATACCTATGTAGTTATATTTAAAAGATATATAGTATCTATAAATGAATATATCCACTTATATATATACTTTATATTTTTATATTGATATTCTTGTTTATATACACACACTTTCACACATACATAAAGTTTTAATATATATACATATATATACACACATACTTTGATACATATACTTTTATACTTACATAATTTTATATATATTTTTAATATATATTTTTTACACACATATATACTTCAAATATATATCTACACATATACTTTTATACATATATTTATACTTATATACTTTTAGAGATGTACTTTTACATATATATAAAAATATATATAAACACTTTAAAATATATATATACACACATACTTTTATATATATGCTTTTATTTAATTTTATACATACGTACTTTTACACATATATATACTTTAAATGTACATAAATACATATACACACATACTTATATATTTATACTTACATACTTTTATAAATGTACTATCACACACACATATATATACACATATACATTTATATATAATTTTTAATATATGTAGTTTAACTATATGTACATATATACACACATACTTAAAATTATACTTTTATAATGATGTAATTTTATATAGATGTACTTTTACACATATATATCCTTAAATATATGGAAATATATATACATTTATATATATATTTAGACATATAACTTTATATATGTACTTTCACACACAAATATATATATACATTTATATATACTTTTAAATATATATACATATAACTATAGACTTTGAAAATATGGTCCTATAATGATATAATTTTATATATATGTACTTTTACACATATATCCTTTAAATATATACACACATTTATATATATATTTATGTACTTTTATATGTGTACTTTCACACACATATAAATATATACATATACATTTATATATGTACTTTTATATATTTTTGGATATATATGTACTTATATAGGTTAAATATATATACATATATGCACACACATACTTTGAGAAATACTTGTATACTTTTGTAGATATACTTTCACATATACATATACATATTTCTCTCTATATATTCATACTTATATACTTATATATATAAAATATATATTTACTTTTTGTTATACTTTATTATTATATACTTTAATGTACTTATATATAGATATATTTTTACTTTTTAATACCTACACAGACACATATACCTACATATATATACAAATATAGACATATACCTATTTCTCTCTATATATATTTATACTTATATACTTTTATATATATATAAAATATATATTTACTTTCTGTTATACTTTATTAATATATACTTTAATGTACTTATATATAGATATATTTTTACTTTTTAATACCTCCACACACACATATACATATATATAAAAATATATTTATATATATAAATATATTAAATATTCTGTATTTCTATACAACTACAGAACACCGATCCCCTGAGCACAATCCCTCGCGAGCTGGGGAGGAGGAGCCGCATTTCCAGCCTTGCTGCTTCCCCACCTGGGCAGCGTTTCCTCATTAAACGGCTCAGCTCATTATAAAACCCCGTGGGAAGGGGGAATCCCAAACCTCGGGACACCGGGGGCGGACCGCAATTCCCAAACCTCGGGACACCGGGAGCGGACTGCAATTCCCAATCCCCGGGGATACCGGGAGCGGACCGCAATTCCCAAATTCCCAAACCTCGGGAGCGGACCGCAATTCCCAATCCCCGGGGACACCGGGAAGGGACTGCAATTCCCAATCCCAAACCTCGGAACACCGGGAACGGTCTGCAATTCCCAAATCTCAGTCCTCGGGAGCGGACCGCAATTCCCAAACCTCGGAACACCGGGAACGGACTGCAATTCCCAAATTCCAGTCCTCGGGAGCGGACCGCAATTCCCAAACCTCGGGATACCGGGAACGGACCGCAATTCCCAAACCTCGGAACACCGGGAACGGACTGCAATTCCCAAATTCCAGTCCTCGGGAGCGGACCGCAATTCCCAAACCTCGGGATACCGGGAACGGACCGCAATTCCCAAACCTCGGAACACCGGGAGCGGACTGCAATTCCCAAATCCCAGTCCTCGGGAGCGGACCGCAATTCCCAATCCCCGGGGATACCGGGAGCGGACCGCAATTCCCAAATCCCAGTCCTCGGGAGCGGACCGCAATTCCCAAACCTCGGAACACCGGGAACGGACTGCAATTCCCAAATTCCAGTCCTCGGGAGCGGACCGCAATTCCCAAACCTCGGAACACCGGGAACGGACCGCAATTCCCAAACCTCGGAACACCGGGAACGGACTGCAATTCCCAAATCCCAAACCCCGGGAGTGGACCGCAATTCCCAATCCCCGGGGATAGCGGGAGCGGACCGCAATTCCCAAATCCCAGTCCTCGGGAGCGGACCGCAATTCCCAAACCTCGGAACACCGGGAACGAACTGCAATTCCCAAATTCCAGTCCTCGGGAGCGGACCGCAATTCCCAAACCTCGGAACACCGGGAACGGACTGCAATTCCCAAATTCCAGTCCTCGGGAGCGGACCGCAATTCCCAAACCTCGGGATACCGGGAACGGACCGCAATTCCCAAATCCCAAACCCCGGGAGTGGACCGCAATTCCCAATCCCCGGGGACACCGGGAGCGGACCGCAATTCCCAAATCCCAGTCCTCGGGAGCGGACCGCAATTCCCCAAATCCCAGTCCTCGGGAGCGGACCGCAATTCCCAAATCCCAGTCCTCGGGAGCGGACTGCAATTCCCAGCGTCCCCGCGCCTCCCGGCCCGCGGTGACATCAGCGCTCCCGGCCGGGCAGCGCAGCCCCGGAGGTGAGCCCGGCTGCTCCCGGGCCCTTCCCGCAGCCCCTGCGGGGACACGGCGCCATCGCCGAGCCCGCCGCCTTCCCGGGGCTCTCCCGCCGCTTTCCGCCTCGTCCCGCGGCCCCGGGAGGGTGGAGGAGACGCTTTGCCATAGCCTGGCAACGGAGCGCGGGTGGGAACCGCGGGGGAGCGCCGGGAACGGGCTCGGCTCCGGCCGCTGCTTCCCCGCTGATCTCTGCCGAGGGCAGGGAGAGCAGCCCGGGAATGGCAGGTGGGACCCGGCGGCTGCGCGGGTTGGTCCCGGTGCAAGTTGGCTCTGGATGCGGGATGAGGTTTCTGCGCCTCTGGGAGGGATGCTCGGGGTGTCCGGAGGGGACAATTCGGGCTGCCAGAAGGATAACTCGGGATGTCCGAGGGGGGATAACTAACTCGGGGTGTTCAGAGCGATGCTTGGGCTGCCCAGACGATAACTCGGGGTGTCCGGAGGGGATAACTAGCTCGGGGTGTTCAGAGGGATAACTTGGGGTGCCTAGATGGATGCTCGGGATGCTTGGGCTGCCCGAAAGATAACTTAGGATGTCCGAGGGGGGATAACTAACCCCGGGTGTTCAGAGGGATGCTTGGGCTGCCCAGAGGATAATTTGGGGTGTCTGGAGGATAATTTGGGCTGCCCGGGAAATAACAAACTCGGGATGTCCGGGGGGATAACTTGGGGTGCTGGATGGATGCTTGGGCTGCCCAGAGGATAATTTGGGGTGTCCGGGGGGATAACTAACTCGGGGTGCTCGGACAGGTAACCTGGGGTGCCCGGAGGGGATGCTCAGGCTGGCCGAAAGATAATTCGGGGTGTCTGGAGGGGATAACAAACTCGGGGTGTCCAGAGGGTTAATTTGGGGTGCCTGGAGGGATGCCCATGGTGTTCAGGGGTGCTTGGGCTGCTCAGAGCATAATTCAGGGTGTCTGGAGGGAATAACAAACTAAAGGTGTGCAGAGGGATGCTTGCGCTGCCAGTGGATAACTCATGGTGTCCAGAGGGATGCTGGTGGTTTGAACATCTGGAAAATCCCCCAGGACAGTGATTTTTGCACTGTAACATTGCCTGAGATGTTGTTGTCTAAAGAGAAGTGTGGTGAGTTGCTTTCCTGATAGTGTTCAGTGGTTTCTCAGTGCTTTCAGGAGACTCAGTTTCTCCAGGGTTTTCAGGGCTGGAAAATTTGGCAGCTGTCATCCCCCTTTCCCAGCAATTCCTGCTGAAGCCCCTCTCTGCATGGCCATTGTGGCATTTTGAGTGTTATTTTGATACCAGTGCCTGATAAAACCCAGGTTTCTCCAAGTGTCTCGTGGTGCTGAGTGTCCTAGCAGGAGACTTTAAAAGTCTTTCTCAAAGTGAATAGGAAATGTGGGAATGCTTGCTGTCATCTCTCCCCTGAGATGTGCATTAACTTCACAACCAGGTAATTAAAACGTGAAAAACTCGTCCATTTCTCTGCAGAAACAGTTTAGGTGTTTGAAGGGATGTTGTGACAGTGCTTTGTAGTCCTGAGGACACCTAATTATGATTTTAATTTCACAAAGGGAGGAGGAAGTCAAGTAGGAAAGTGGCTTATATCTAATTCGAATAGTCTAATGAAACTAAGACACAAACTTTTATATAGTATTTAGTATGTCCTGATCATTGTGCAGGTGATTAAGAAAGTTCTCCACATGTTGCACCAATTTGTAACTTCAGTAATTGTGGGCTTTCCCCATTCAGGAATGGATAATTTCAGCATTTTTGTGTGCTTTAAGATATATTTGGAAAGAGTTTGATTTAGTGGAGTTTAAACAGTACTGGATAGGTCAGAATGAATTGGGGGAAATATTTTGTAACTCCAGCTGGAATTTTATATTCCTGAACAAAAAGGTTTATTTTAGTACCAGTAATCCTGTTTTACAGCACAGGCCATTACCTGCAAATGAGGCACTTGTAGTGCCTTTGGATTATTTGACTTTAAAGTGAGTGGAAGTCCAGTAAAATCTCATTACCTGTTTGTTTAATATTCCCTTGTGTTTCCTGGGACTACCAGGAGATAATGGAGTGTGACAGGAATTGTAAGTGAAGGTGAATTACATTCCCTTATATTTGCATGGAGCAAAAAAGTGAAACTTCTAAGTAAAATAGAGTAAAACTTCTAAGTAAAATGCTTAGAAATAGTGGGACTGGATTGTTCAGAGTATTTGTGGCTTTGGACAACAGTCAGGAGTGTGTAGAGCTGTAAGATCTGTCATTAAAAACAATATTAGTAACTTTTTGAGATAGTTTGAAAGAATGGTTGAGCAGGGCTTTGTTTCTAAATGAGCTGCTGGAAAATTATTACTATTATTTTTTTTAAATAAAGCAAGAATTTCAGTCAGTGGAAAGGTTAGAAGCTTCAATATAAATGTTGCAGAAATGTTCTGTGAGTTTGGGTGGGGTTTTTTTTTGCTCAGGAAGAGGCACCTGACAAAGGGATCACTGCCTTCTTGCAAGGATGGAATTGAGGAGCTGGTTGGAACCTCTTAGCCCCAAAATCTCTCTGCCACGTAGCTTTGTCAAGCAGATAGGCCTAAATATAAAATAAGTTAAAAAAAAAGATATGTTAGAGAGAAATGTGGGTCTTCAAACTTGGCACCTGATTCTGGAGCTTGTAATGTAGGAAGAATTTCTCAGGCCTTCCCCATTCCCTCCTTGAAATCCCCTTTTTATTTACCACTAGTGCAAGAAGCATCTCTTTGTGGCTGCCACAGCCAATGAGCACAGAAAATCCATTTTTCTGAAGGAGGCTGGAGCACAGGGGCAGCACCCAGAGCTGTTTTTGAGCACCTGTGTAAATGTTGAGCTTCACTTGGACTCTTGTGGGTTGTGAATTCCAAATGCAGCACCTGCAACAGTTTGGGAATTTCCCATGATTTCAGGTAGCTCCTTTTAGAGAGATCCATGGATTGTTGTTTGGGCTTCAGGATATCCCCAAGTGCTTTGTGAAATCCACTTCTAAAGCTGCAAATAGATGGGTTGTGGCACAGAGGTAATGATTAACCAGATCAGTAATGTATGGTGAGGGGTGCCTTGACAGAAAAACAGCTGATAAAAGGTTGATGTGGTGAGATCCCATTTCTGGGAGCAAAATCCAGCTTGGACACCAGATCAGCCAAATCCTTGGTGCTGAAGGATGGGGGGATCAGCCACAGTGGGATGTGGAGTCTTGCTTCTTTTTTGCTAGGGTCAGGATTAAATGTGTGAGATGGTATTTCTTGTTGGGACTCAGATGTTTATCAGTTCTTATCTGTGTCACACTCTCACAAACCCTGAGTTCTGCAGCACTGCACTCTGACAAACTAAAAATGGAGCCCCATCTCTCTCTCTGCAAGGCCTTTGAAGGATCAACTGTTCAATTAAGAAATGACACCTCAATTATTTTTACTTTTAACTCAATAACCAACCACCCATGACTGCAATGGGGACTTTTTTATCCAATTACACAAAACCACCCAAACCTGTGGAGGAGAAGGTGAAGAAGGACCAGCCTCTGCTCTAAAACCTCCGTCTTGCTTTATCTATATTTCTATATTCTAAACCCTTAAACTCTGAGTTTCCCACCCTGTGATATCACACACTTCCATTCAAACTCCACACCCACAATCCCAGTTCTGTCATTCCATTTTGGAAGCTTCTCCACGGCCTCAGGTCCATGCAGTGTTCTCTTGGGGGTCAGTGCCTGGCAGCACAGAAAGTCTGAAATTCTCAGCACTCAGGGTTCCAGCAGTCTGACATCATCTCCTTCCTTTAGGGCAGGAGCAGCTGCTTTGTCAGGTTTGGAGGATTTATCATAACGTGACTGCTGTGAAATTGATCCCAATTTATCTTAATCATCAAAGCTGCACTGAGCCTCACTCAGTCAAAGCTTTGTGGCAGGGGAAATGAAGCCTCAGGTTTGTGCTGGGCTTTGAGTCTCTCACCTGGGACGTTGCTGTGTCCTGGGAAGTGTCACACGTGTGGCAGGGGACAGCCCCTTGTGACAGGGAGGTTGTGCTGTAACGGGTCAACGTGGAAGGATTTTGGGATCGGAGCATTTCCCCGGAGTGCTCTTGGGAACAGGGAATTGGTCAGGTTGGAAAAGACCTCTCAGGTCATGGAGTCCAGCCCTGTCCCCACGTGCCACCTTTTGAGCACTGGTGGTGATTGCACCAGTGATGGGTAATTCACTTGTGGGGAATTTTGGAAGGAATTTGAGACATATTTGATGATCTAGTTGAATAATTGTATTTGAATGCAATGATTGTATTTGATGGTGCAGTTTATTTTCCTATCTTCCATAGGCAGGAAGGGTGAGTTCAGCTCACATCTTCACTGCATGCTTCAGAAAGTCCCAAGACTTTTAATTACAAGACTTTTAAAGGAATTGTTGACCCATAAAACACTGCAAATAGGATATTTATGCCAAGGATATTTATGTTTTTGATAGATTTTAACCTTTAAGTATTTAATCTTATGGAGTCATGCTACAGTGTAAGTTTCTTAACCAATCATGTTATGACACACAAACTTACAGTATTGTATTATAAGCTCCTTGTTTACATCTGTAACTACTTATTTTTTTCTAAATCTTAAACTTTAAGACTCTAAAGTTTCCTTTACTTAGCTCAGTGTGTCTCTGCTTTAAACTCTAAATCCACATTCTCACTTCTAGCATCTAAGTTTTGGAGTCTTTTCCAAGGTCTCAGATCAAATCCTGGGTTTAATTGTAAGCTTTGGCTTACAGGCCCAAAGTTCTGAGAGTTCCCTGCAGTTCAGGTTCATGCATTTAAGTTAAAAACATAAATATCCTTGTTAGCAGTGTTCTGTTAGTCCTTAAAAAGTTAGGTAACTAAGGGTCTTGTAACCTTCTAAGCCATACAGTAAAGATGTAAACCAAACTCACCCTTCCTATCTGTGCAAAAGATAAGAAAAAGAAATCACACCATCAAAAACAATTCAAAAGTCCCATCACAAATTCTGTGGGAATTGGAAAAACAGAAACATCTAGGGGCACTGAAGGGTTTGATTTGTAGCTTTGGCAGAAGCTTGGATTGATGTAAAAATATAATACACAGATATTAAGTAGAAAAATCATAAACTTATGTTTCTGTAGTTGTAAGAAAGAATATAAATAAGTGAGAAATTGTATGGATAAGATGAAGGGTTAATATGTTTATATAGTGTAGGAGTGGGGTTGTATGGGGTGAGCTAAGAGTTTAGAAGTTATAATAGAAATGTATTTATGCATGTGAGACAAAAGCCCACTGGATAAAAGTATCCACAGTGCAGTAGAAGTGAGTAAAGGTGATAGGTCAGAAAAGCAAAATAAACCCTGTGACAACTGCCTGTTGGGTTAGAAAGTTCTCTATTTTCTTGTAACTAAGAAATTACAACTACTCTGAGCTATGGCTTGCTCCTCTCAAATCTCTGTGTCTGAAACTCATGTTTATCTGAATAAATAGTTCTTAGCCCAAAAATAGTCCCATCCCTGCATTAAAAGCAACAGCGATGATAAAATTCCTTCCAAAATTCCCCACGAGTGAATTGTCACCCCTTCCCTGGCAGGATGGATTTCCCCATCTGGCCTTGGGGTGGGGATGGCTGCACTGGAGGAGCAAATGAGGGGGAGCTAGGAAGGAGTTTTGTGTATAAATACAGCTTTGATAGACCTGGTAATTGCTGTTTTTTGGGTTTTTTATTGCTTTTAACAGGAGAAGTTGGTCCTGAGGAGCCTTGATCCCAGCCTGCACGCGATGCTGCACGCTCCAGAGCAGAGGAGCTGGGTGCTGATGCCAAGGACATGGTCCAGGTGCCTCCCCTGGGCACTGCCAGCCACAGGTGAGCCCAAAACTGAGTTTTTGCAGGCAGCAGAAGTAAAAACCTGTGTGAGGTGTTTATTTTATAGTGAATAAGCACAGTTACATAACAACCCCAGTAGCTGGAGGGAATGTTGCATCCCAGCTGGAGCAGCTGGCCCTGGTGGTGTGAGAGTCATCCTCTGGTCGTGGAAATCCAGCAGATCCTCCCAAGCTCTTCTTGTCTTGGGCAGGCTCACCACAAAGTCCTGAAGAGCAGCTGCTGGAAGTTACCATGGACCAAAATAAAAAAAAAAAACCCAAAATCTTAGTTAGTATGAAATGAGCATTTAGATGCTAGTGTTAAAATAAACAAATGGCCTGTGAGCCTGTGAATATTCTTAATTGTAATTTGGCAACAGAACCCAGGTATTGAGCAAACACCTCATAAATTTATTTAATTATTTATTATTATTTTATTTATTCACACACACACTTTAAAACTTATTTTATTTACCTTTATTCCCACACACACCTTATTCCCCATCCTTAAAATGTGCTTTTTTTAAGCTGCTTTTGACCCAGCCAAGGGGTCTGGCAGACTTGGATCCTTTCCCTCTGGGAAAGAAAAAGTTTCTTGATTCTGCGGCTGCTGAAAAGGAACCTTTTCTTTTGTTGCTGTGACAAATCTTTTTGATGATGTGAGCTCAGGATTTAGAGGGAAGTCTTCAGTAATCTGCTATTTTTATAGTTTTATCCCTAATATTAAGAGATCTCAATAACTGACCTATTTTCTCCCCTAAACTTGTGGGTTTTTGTTTTTTTTAATATCCTTCTTGCCTTTTTAAGTCTGCTGGTTCATTTCCTGGGAAACCCAGAAAAGCAATTTAGAGATTTCTTGGTTTTTGGGTTTGGTTTTTTTTTTAAATTATTTTTTTACCCAGTGGTTTCAGAGAATCCCTGGCAGTGCACCCTGAATGAGTCAGGCAGTTCCAGTGTGCTACAAATTAAGATGTCCATAGGTGGGAATTATTAAAAATATTTTAATAGATTAATAATTAATTATGATTAATATGTATAATATATATAATACTTATAATATATAATACATTATAATAAATAATAGTAAACAAATATAATAAAATAATAAAATACCAATACATATTAATATTCATATATACTATGTCATATAATATATAATATTAATATATAATTAATAATATATATTAATAAATATAAAAATAAATAATAAACAAATATAATAATATAGAATGTAATATTATTTATATTATAGATATTATATTTTATATAATATAGACTATAGATATATTAATATATACAGATTAATAATTAATTGATTAATTAATGATTAATAGTTTAAAAATCTTTTAAAAGCCCCCAAACCAGAGCTTTTTGTGCTTGTTTTATCCTGCCAAGAAACAAAACCCAAGGAATAAACAGGAAATGCTTCCCCTGCCAAGAAATGAGAGCAGAATACCCTCAGTGTGGCTGTGATAATGCTGCAGTGCTGTTGTTTGCTGTTGTTATCAGGGATGTTCTTGCAGTGCTCTGGGGCAGGGAGATCCTGCAGCTTTAGGATAACTGGCTCTAAAAAGGCTTTTGGCTAATTTGAATGCTTTTTTGGAAAATCAAGAGCTGTGTCAGGTGGGATTTCATGTCAGTGGAAGCAGTTTCTTCTGATGGTCCAATGGAGCAATATTTAGCTGTGGTTACGTTATTTTTCAGCTTATAAAATATTTTCTCAGAACTTTTAATCTGATGTGAGCCAGAAGTTCTTCTCACCTCTAAAATGGAGGGAATCCTTCCAGAAGGGTGGTGATACCCTGGAGCAGATTCCCAGAGCAGCTGTGGCTGCCCCTGGATCCCTGGAAGTGCCCAAGGCCAGCCTGGATGAGGCTTGGAGCAGCCTGGGACAGTGGACGTTGCAGGTCCATTCCCAACCCAAATCATTCTGTGTCAGTCCCCCAGATGTCCCTAACGCTGGCATAATTTAGGATTCTCCATGAAAATTCCTAAAACTTCTTCCAAGTTGCCAGAGGGGTCTCCCCTGCTCTGCCAGCAGCTCCTGGCATCTTGGAATGACAGCCACAAGTCCTGAACTTCTTCCAGGGCTGTGCTGGACAACTCTGGGAGCAAAACCCTTCCAGTGATGAGGAGCAACATGGGAGTGTCTGTCCATTCTTTTGCTTTTCTGCCAGGGTCAGGATTAAATGTGTGAGATGGTGTTTCTTGTTGGGACTCAGATGTTTATCAGTTCTTATCTCTGTCACACTCTCACAAACCCTGAGTTCTGCAGCACTGCACTCTGACAAACTAAAAATGGAGCCCCATCTCTCTCTCTGCAAGGCCTTTGAAGGATCAACTGTCCAATTAAGAAATGACACCTAAATAGTTTTCACTTTTAATCCAATAACCAACCACCCGTGGCTGCAGTGGGAACTTTTTTTATCCAATTACACAAAACCACCCAAGCCCATGGAGAAGAAGGAGGAGAAGAAGAAGAAGGAAGGTGGAGAAGGACCAGCCTCCACCCCAAAACCTCCATCTTGCTTTATCTATATTTCTATATTCTAAACCCTTAAACTCTGAGTTTCCCACCCTGTGATATCACACACTTCTATCCAAACTCCACACCCACAATCTCAGTTCTGTCATTCCATTTTGGAAGCTTCTCCACAGCCTCAGGTCAATGCAGTGTTCTCTTGGGGGTCAGTGCCTGGGAGCACAGAAAGTCTGGAATTCTCAGCAGCCAGGGTTCCAGCCAGTGCCCTGCTGTGGAATCCTGGCACAGAGAGGAATTTCACAAGGTGCAGCTCTCTTGTTTCCAGCTGCCCTTCTGGAAGCCTCTGTGTGGAAAATGTCTTGGACACATCTTTGACTGATCTTGCAGATCACAGAATCCCAGAATGGTTTGGGTAAGAAGGAACCTTAAAAATCATCTCATTCCCTACCCCTGCCATGGCAGGGACACCTTCCACTGTCCCAGGCTGCTCCAAGCCCCATCCAGCCTGGCCTTGGGCACTTCCAGGGATCCAGGGGCAGCCACAGCTGCTCTGGGAATCTGTGCCAGGGCCTCCCCACCCTGACAGGGAACAACTTTCTCTCAATGTCTGATCTAAATCTCTCCTATCTTTCATGTCACAGATACCCCAACAATATCCATGTCTAATAGCTTTGATGCTCTTTAATTTTGTTTATATTTCTACCTGAAATATTAACATTTTACTGATGAAGTTGTGCTCATGTATTTCTCCTCAAAAGGAACTTTGGAAGGGAACTTAAGTACAAAGAACTGCTTGAGTCTTTTGGAAATAGTGAATGGTTTTGGTAAATACTTTTTTGTCTGTTCCTTCACTGTTTGAATGAAAAAAATATAATCCAAAGGACCTGTCTGGGCCTTAGATGTAGTTTTTTATTATTGTTTTTAAAGGTAATTTATTAAGACCAGTGGTTTTCCCAGGATTTGCAGGGGAATAAAGTAAAAGCCCTACTGAAGACTCTGGGAGTTATAATTTGCCTTTTCCTCCTTTGAAAAAAAAAGGGCAGCATTTAATGAATTGATTTTTAATTATTTATATTTAAATAATTAAAAATAATTTTAAATTATTTGTCTTAATAATTGATTTTTAAATTTCAATTAAATTTTTAATTTTTTTAATTTAATAATTTAATAATAAAAATTAATTTTAATTTTTAATTAATTTTTAGATAGTGATTTTTTTTTTTTCCCTGCACTTGTTAGTGGTTCCTGTGTAAACCCCAGAGCAGAATTAGTGTTTGCCTGGGGGGAAGCACAGGCTCCAGTGTTCTGGAAGCACTGAGCCTTATCTAGGGTACATGAAGTCCCTCTTCTCCTGGGCTTCAGACACATTGTCCTGCACAACTCCCATCAGCAGTGATGGATGGCTCTGAAAATAAAACATAAATCCATTTGTTACAGGCCCTATTTTTAATCTGTGCACCAGTTTTTATTCTCTGGCAGGAATTTCTCTCTGTGTGCTGCTCCCTGGTAGCCCAAACAGCACCAGGGGCTGTGGGTTTGCTGCTCAGTTCTTGTGGGATTTTGGCCTGTTGAATAAATACTGCTGTTCATATGTTCCATACTGTTTATATGGGATTTTACAGGATATTTGTGTGGCCTCCACGGGGTCCTGGTGCCTCTAATTCTGTTATTTAATAGGGATTGGTTTGGGTGTGCAAAGTCAGTTTGTAGCAAGTGATAAACTCTCAGTGTAAACTTTTTATTTATTTAAAAACATTCACTGCAGGGTTGTTCTGCCCTGCTCTTGGTTGGAACACACCTGACCAGAGAATATTTTTACCAACCTGCTCACAAAAATCCCCAGGAAGGGAGATCTGAGTCTGGGACAGCTTTCAGTAGGCCAGGGATTAATTGTAAATTAATTTTAGAGAATTCCAGGTTGGAAGAGGCTTCAAATATCATCTCCTCCAGTCTTTCTTGGCATCAATAACCTCAGAACAAATAATTTATTTGTAATATTCCTTTCTGCAGCAGTATTGGGTTGCTTTTCTTTACGCCCATTTTGCTCTGTGGAGTTCCCCGATGCCCCTCCCTTCTTCACTGGAATATTTTATGTTTTTTGGGAATAACAGGGATGCTGGCTGTTGTTTTCCAGAGGGGATGTGTTTGCCTGGCACAGGAGCAGTCCCAGTCCCCTGGAGCAGGAGGGTCTGAGCTGTGAAGGTGCCACACCAACACCTAAAATGTGAAACCTGTGGAGAATTCCTAGTGCTGTGCAGTAAGTCAACTCTAATATTTCATATTCATATGAAATATTTCATATTTCAAATCTGTTTTAGACGACAGATTTGGGCTAATTTAAGGCAAGGGAGGGAACATGATTTAGACTTGATCCTTGATTACGCAGTGCTGAAAAATTAATTTATTTCAGGAAACAAAAGCAAAGCTTTGCTTTGCTGCCTTTCCTGCTCACTAGATGAACATCTAACATTAAAAAACATTTTTTTTTTCTCTGTTCCGTGCAGGTGAATAGCAGGAAGCAAACCATGGACACGCAGTTGTTCTCCCCATTCCTGGGAGCAGTCCCCAGTCCCCCCACGCCCCCGGAGCCCTCCCAGCTGTGCAGGGACTGGCTGGGATGTGCTGAGGATTTTGGATCCCAAGCTGCCTTCCAGGAGTGCCCCAAGAAAAGGTATCAGCATCCCTGCTGTGGCCTTGGGGCTTCTGGGTCACCGGGATTCTTGTGTTACAGAACAATCCTGGATGTTTTTTGGGGAGAGGTTCAGGCATCTCTGGAAACTCAGATTTTCTTTGCTCTGTGGTGGTTATTACTGAGGTTGTGAAAAAAGTGTGTGGGGGTTTCTTTTTTCCATCCTAAAGCCAAGTGATGGTGACAGAATATTGCCATTTTTTGGAGGGAATTGGGGATAGAGACTGACACAGAAGCTTCTGATGAGAAAATTCTCTTTTAATGATCATTTCTAATACCTCACTGAATTTTTTTTTGTCATTTGATTAATAAAAAAGAAAATCTGAGGTGGGGAGAAAGTGGAGTCCACTGGCTCACAAGGTGCTGAAAGGTACCAAGTTAAAGAAAATAATGGATTGCAAAAAACCTTAATTCTTTTGCTGTTTTTAGTGGGAATTGTCAGAGTGATGTTTATTTTTTAATAAAAGATCATACAGCTTTGATGTCAGCTTTGAGAGTTAATTTTAAGCAAGGAATGGCAATTTGCTAAATAAAATATACAAGTCTAATTTGCTAATTAAAATTATTGCAAGGTAGCTTTTAAACCAAAAAAAAAAAGGAATTAGAGTTAATCCATGTCTGCATCCATTCTGAGCCTGTGGATATTCAGAATTCCTTGAGGTCTCCCTGAAAAAAAAAAAAGAAAAAGAGAGGGAGAGAGAGAAAAAAGAAAAAAAACTTTGCTATTTGACCAAGACACAGGAAAGATCTGGTTATCAAATACCAGTTCAAAACATTTTCAAGAGTCTTTGCACTTCTGTGCATCCTAAATTAAATCCAGGTTCCTTAGAGAGGAGCTGAGCAGTCAGGGGTAAATCAGGGATGAATTAGAGGTGAAACTGGTGAGGTCTGAAAAGCCAGCAGGGTGTGATTCTCACTGGGATTAAAATGTGATTTTTTTAATGAGTTTGTCCCATAATTTATGGTTTCTGTTAATCAGCAAAGTCAGTGAGCAGTTTTGTGGCAGCCAGGGGGGTTTGGAAAGGTGGGACCAGGAAATCTCAGAGATCTTCAGGGACCCTGAAAGGATTCCAGGTGGGGAGGGAAGTTTATTGGAGCAAAACAATGAGGATAGGGGCAAGGAAAGCTTTATTATTAACCTGTGAGGAGGAGCCAGGAGTCATTCCAAACAACTCCATAAAAATCTAATCTTGCATCAGAAGTAAAAAGTTGGGTTTGTTTAAAAATTGTTGGAAACCTTGGGTGCTTACCAGAAATATTTAGTAAAATTTTGACCTGTCCAAAAGGAGATTAAAAAGTGGTTCAACTTAAGTATATATAATTTATATTTATATAAAATATATATATATATATTTTTTTTTTTTTTTTTTGAGGTTAACAGAATAGCTATTGAATTATTTGGCAGTAGGTAAATTAGAATGCTCCAGACTTTGAGAATATTGATCCTATTTATGCTCTAAACAAGACAGTCAGGGTTTGAAGGAATGTCCATAAAACAGTTTTTTTTTTTTTCTTGGAAAGGGGAAAATTTTTGCTGCTTGGAAAGTGTCTGGTGAAAGAAGGAAAATAATTCTACTTTATTTGGGCTCTATAATTCACAAATGCAGGAAGGGATTTCTGTAGAGGATACATTAAATTCAAAACAACTGAAAAATGCTGCTAAAATAGAGGCTGATCTTCTTTTTGACTGTTTTATTTAGGAGAAAAATGCTTTTTAAAAACTTTTACTTTGTGGTTTTATTTTTTCCAGGGCACCAATAAATCTTCCTTACTCTGGCAATGGCCCTGATGTGTTTGGGTTGGTGTCGAGCATTTTAGAGGAGCCAAGCAAGCCAGAGCCAGCTACAGATTGGTGAGTTTGTTCTGAGGGGTTTTATAAATTCTGTGCTGGTTTTTATGCCCATTGTCACACAGATATGATACACATTTTTAATTATTTCAGAGTTGAGTAATGACAGCCTTTTAAAATGTGGAAGTGTCTTTACTTCATTTGTCAGTAAAAAAAAATACTGAACTGTTAAAAATCCACATTTTTTTAAAGTTTTCCATCAGCTTTACAGCATTTGAGGAGGGGAAAAAAAAAAGATAATTAATTTTAACCAGTAGGGAGCTGGCTGAATGCAGTGGAATCTGAGACATTTAATAAATCCAAATAAACTCTGCATTTCTGAAGGTGCAGAATAAACAGTGTGGGTGATGAGATTTCACAGAGCACTTGCTCAGCTGCAGTGGGAATATTCCTCCTGTTTTTGAGGAGAGCTGTGCATGGCTGGCCAATAATGCAAAACGTGATGTGTGAATTGTTTTAAAGCAAGAAGTGTTTTAAATCCTGACGGGAGGCTGCTTTAACTCTGTTCCAGGAATTCTCTCTCAAGGTTGTTCCCCCCTGTGTGGGCGCCTGATCTGGGCAGCAACGGGGAGTTCCCAGCTCAGCCCTGGGTCCAAACCAAGGATTTTCCCAACCTGCTGGGCTCCAGCTGCCATCAGGAAGCCCTGCAGGAGCCTCCTGAGGTGGAGATGCTGCACAGAGGTTTGGGGGACCTTCAGCTCCTCGAGTCTTGGCTCTCTCATCCCAGCAGTGCCCCGAGGAACCCTGGCAATTCCTCCTTGCAGAGCAGCACCACAGCTCCCCAGGAAGGGTTTTCCTTCCCAAATTGGGGCTGGAACCAGCATTTGTGCACTTATGACCATGGGAGGGTAAATGGAGGCTTTGAAAAATGTGGGTCCAGTTTTAGCCCTTTTTCCCCTCATAACAGGGTGAAAGAAAGCCCCGGCGCCCAGAAGGAGTTTTGGAAAAGAGGAAAAGCTCAGAAAAATTACACTCAAGGACAAACTAAGTATTCCCCTGATCTTTCCAATCAGCCTGGTGGTGGTAACTCTTGGGATAAAGTACCCCAGGACAGCCACCTGTTCTCTAAGAGATATGAGAACTTCCCAGCTGATCCCAAACTGCAGCCACCTCTCCATCCATCCCTTCATTTTTTCAACCCACCCCCTAAGGAAAATACATTTTCTGAAGGAGCGGGCAGAAAAACCCAGGAAAGCCATGTGCAAAATGGCCATTGTGGCTTTACTTTTGGGGATGTTTTCAATAATAATAATAATAATGAGTGTAAAGTGAATATGGGCCCTAAGGAAAGCTCTCCTCAAGCAGCTGAATATGATTTTTCTGTGAAAAACACTGTGCAAAATGGGAATTACTCCTCGTACCAGGGGTGTGCATGGCTGGATGGGAACACCCTGGCAGCTGCATCTGAAATTCCGTATGGAAAACAAATGGCAACGAGCCCCCAGTCCTCATCAGGGGTTTCCACCATGTCTGGGGGCTCTCCCACCCACCAGCCTTTCACACAGCCCTCCTGCTACTCCCAGCTCCTTCCTGCCCTCCCTCCCAGGAAAGATGGGAGGTTACAGACCTCAAATGGCGTTCCCAGCCCCTTGGGGGTTCCTCATTTCCTCTCGGAGAGCCAGAAGCAGGTGAGATCTGTTGGAAGGTCCCAGGATGATGCTGGGATGAGCAAGGACGGGCGGCGCCGCAAATTCTCCGTTGGCTTTTCACCCGACTGGCTGGTGCAGCAGAAGGCTGCAGGTGAAGACCCTGCTGAGAAATACCACAGGTTCCCAAAGAGGCAGAGCCAGGAAAGTGGCAGTAAGGATGACAGAAGAGGTAGAAGGAATTGGATCCCTCCTTTGGGGTCTGCGGCCCCGAACCGCCAGCCTTTCACCGCGTTTCCGAAAAAGCGCGAGCAGAGCGGCGGCAGCTTGTCAGACTTCATCAATCCTTCTCTGCTTCCTTCCTTCCCACTCATGTCTGATTTTAAGCAGAATCCCAGCTGCCCTCCATTTAATCACCAACTGTTTCCATCAGCAAATACTTTCAATTTCCCTCCGCCGCCGTTTCCATTCTCGGACCTCGTTGATCTTTTCCACTGTGACGACTTCAACCCCTTGAGTCCCTTCATGAGTGAGCTGTTCCCTGGAGATATCCCTGCCCCCTGCTTTGCCTTTCCAGCCCCATTTAACAAGTTCAGAGCTCCCAGGAGCCGCAGTGGCCCCGCTAACGAGCTCCACGTCCGGCTGGAGGAGTGTTCCGAGCAGTGGAGAGCTTTGGAGAAGGAGAGGAAGAAGGTAAAACACAACTGGTGGTGATTCCTGATAAAGACTTGGTTATAAGAGAAAGTTTTATGGTGTTTCTTCTTTGGTTTGTTGGGGTTTTTGGTCTTTTTTTTTGTTTTTGTTTGGTTTTTACTGTCCATGATACAATCACAGCTTTCTCTTCTTCTGATTTTTCTTTTTTTTTTTTTTCTTGTTCTAGTAAATCTCTACCTGTAGTAAAAAAGAAAATGAAGTAACTAATCCCAGGCACCTTTGTATGTCTGTAGAGAAAACCTACAATATTTTTTTTGTTCCCAAAGGGAATTCCAGTTTATGCTCTTCTCATTATGGTCACTTTGCAGCTTCACACTCACTCCCAGAACTGTTGGCAGGGGAAGGATCACACTGATAATGAGGGTTTTGCACTTGGGAATGAAAGCTCTGTGCTCTGAAAAAGCAGAAAGAGCTTTCCCAAGAGGGGTCAACTCCCTGAATTCCATGCCAGGTCTCAGAAAATAAATTGTCCATAATCCCTGGTTCTGATTATGCACTGGGTGCTACTCCCACGTGTGAGAAGCCTCCTGGTCACTGGGTAAAGGTGTCTGAGCAAAGTAGACCTGGAAAATCCCTTTTTCTCTCCATCCTCAGCTGTGGGGCCTTGCTGATGGACTTCTGGAATAGTGAATGGAGGTGCCTGTGTTGTTCTCTCATGGACGCCTTTGAGCAAGACTCCTCTCTGCCTGTCTGGCCTTGCAGGAATGCTCTGGAAGTGAGAAAGGGATGGTTCTTGCTCCAGGGTTTGTCTCCTGTTCTCAGGCAGGATTTGGGAAAATTGTTTGCAAAGACCAAGTCATACTTTTTGTCTCCTGATTTTTTACTTCATAATGAAAGGAGGGTGGTTTATCCTCATACCTCCTACTTATTAATCAAAGGGGATTAATTGACCCCTTGCTCTGGTCCCATTCCAGTTTTATCCCAGTGAGCTGCTCTGGGTTTCTCAGGGTGGTTTGTGGTTGCAGAATAGAAACTGTTCTGAGTCCTCCAAGCCACAGCCTGGCTCCCATTCCTGCAGCCAAACCACATTCCTCAGGAGGGGATGGCTGCAAGGACAGAGAAACTGCCCCTGGGATTTTATTTAATTCTCTCTTCTTGTCTAATCACTCAGCCCTTTCAGCTCTCTGAAAACTTTGCAGCTGCTTTGGGGTCACAGCTTACCTTTCTCCTTTCATAAACCCCACTTTTCCAGGGATCTCACATTTAAAGCATTTCCACATGTTAGGAATTGTCTGCAATATTAAATGTGCATGTAGTTTAGTTACTTGCTTATTAACTGTAATTCTTAATTACCTGGTGTCATTTTATGAATCCATGACCTTTTCTCCATCCATTTTTTTTTTCTGGATGCCTTTCAGGCTCCTCAGATGATGAATACTGGTGGAGTCAGCTCTTGTAATCCATGTTAGGCCAGGGCAGGGAATAAATTAATGTGAAAGTAAAACAAAAAGGGAAGGACTTCACCACATACTTTCAGTACAAATATGCACAGTGTGGATTTAGGCTTGCCTTGAACTGCAGTGCAGCACCTGACCCCCCTCTCCTGCATCCATGGTACCCTGGAGAAGGAATGAGATAAGGAATCTACTGCTAGCTGTGTCTTTTCTACTCAAATGTAAAAATTTCCTACCCAGAAATAGGTTTGGTGCTGTTCAGTGTCTGTCTGTGTTAGACCCTGGCTAAGCCACTCTTTCTCAGTGGAAGTTTGGATGTCGTGTTAAAGATTTTCTCTGTTAAAGAAAAAGATATCTTCTGGGTTAAAGTGCTGGTATCAGTTTATGTTAAATGTGGGTTCATCCTGATGCACTTCAGAAGTGATTTATGCTGCTGCTATCACCTGGTTATTTTCAAAAATAATCATGATATGTGTAAATAATCATAATATGGGTCTTTTTTAAAATAACAATATTGGAGAGAAGCAGTGAGAGGTGTTGAGCTCTGAGGGAGAGCTGAATTAGACAAATATTCCTGCAAGGAAGCTGGAGAGGGACTTCTGACAAGGGCATGTAGTGATAGGTCAAGGAGAATGACTTCAAACCAAAAGAGGGCAGGGTTAGATTAGATTTGGGAAGAAGTTTTTGGCCATGAGGGTGGGGAGGCCCTGGCACAGGGTGCCCAGAGAAGTTGTGGGTGCCCCTGGATCCCTGGAAGTGTCCAAGGCCAGGCTGGATGGGGCTTGGAGCAACCTGGGATGGTGGAAGTTGCAGGTCCTTTCCCAGGGTGCCCCAATCCCCAAGATTGGACCGGGCTTGGAGCACCCTGGGATAGTGGAAGGTGTTCATTGCAGGGGGTGGAAATAAATGAGCTTTAAAGTCCCTTCCAGCCCAAACCACTCTGGGATCCTGTGAGGTTTGGGAATGTTTTTCTGTCAGTGCACTCAGAAGTCGGTTGCATGCTCACTCCAAATCCGCTTGAAAATTCCAAACGGCGCCAAAACCAGACTGAGGACACTGCTCTCATTTCAAGCCATCACCCTGACAAATTCTTTCCCTTTCAGGCTGAGGCTGACCTTGCAAGGCACTTCCCAGGGCAGCACAGCTCCATGCCCAGTCCCGTGCCGCGGCTCCGCGCGAATCCGTCCCGCGTGGATCGCCTGCTCGCCGACCAGGCCCGGGAGCGCGCCCGGGTACGCCTGCAGGGGCTGCAGCTCCTGGGATTTGATTGTTTGCTCATCACCCTCAGTGGGTTTGGTGGCTTTGCAGTGGTTCTCTTTGGCTGATAGTTGGAACTGGTAGTTGAGTTCACTGATATTGAGTTCACTGATGGGTGGAGCGCAGCGCCAGGGTTTGGTTGGGGTGTTGGGGTATGGGTTGGACTCTGTGATCTTAAAGTCTCTTCCAACCCAGTAATTCTGTGAACTGAAAGGGTGAACTTTGGGGTGGTATGTTGAAAAAACAGTATTTTAATTTAATGAAAATAGTTGTCTTTTAAACTATGAAAATAGTCTTTTAAATTGAAGCTAACCAGAGGTTTGCTTCTTGGAGTTACCGATAGAGAGGGAAGTCTAGGTTGGAGGGGGTGTTGTGTTTTTGATTGCTTTATTGATTTTCTTTAGGTTATGAAGTAATCTCTAGGAGTTAAGAGCCTTTTTGTTGATTATGAATACTGGTGAATTTTAGGGACTATTTCTGGGTATGATGTGATTTTTTTTTTTTTTTGTGTAATTCTTCTTTTACTAAATTTTCAAGGGTACTTAGTTTTTTCTTTGATCAAGTTTACTGATTAATTTAAATAGGGTTATCAGTTTTTTATGATAGCTTTAGAGTGGTGGGTTTTGATGTGGTCTTTATTAGAGGTCTACTTCTAGTTTTGCTCCCACTGGGACAGTACATCTTTCTTTTATATAGTTTCTGTACAATGAAGGGATGTACTGTTGCTGTTTGATCTCTGTGAGGGTGTTTACTAAATTTGGGAGAGAGGGGGGATTGTGGGAGATAGTAAAGGTAAGAAGGCTTTCAGAAAGCTGTGAAAGCAGGCCTCAGGAACAGAAAGAGCAGAGAACTTAGAGCAGAAAGTAGAAAAGTTACAATAGTACAGCAAGCAAGGACAGGAAACAATAGTTTGATTTTTCTGCCAGGTGCTCGCCCTGATAGGAAGAATGGAGAGGCTTTGTGGTGCTCCCCTGCACAGGAACATCTCCAGGACCTTGGAGCTGCACCTGGAAGCCATTCAGGTGACCCAGGCACGTCGGAAGGATGAGATTGGGAATGCTGCAAACCCCCAGAGCTGTGGGGGGCCACGCTACAGCAATGAGAAAGGTAATGCTGCCCTTTCCTGCAGCCCTCAGGGCTTTAGTTGTGAGTATATTCCACTTAAAAATGTAAATTTGCAATACCCAGAAATTCTTGTCACTTCAGCAAGGAAGTTTGTAAACAGGCTCTTGTTACTTTTTAAGACTTCACATTACTTTGAGTTCTGTTGGGGTTTCTTTTTGTTTTTCTGTTAAGATTTTAAAAAATTTGAAGTTTTTTCCTCTTGACTAGAAGACTACTGTAAAAACTCTTCAGTGACATGCTATAACCGTAAGTGGTGGTCCTGAAAGCAAAAGTGTCCTGTTTTTAAGCAGGTAGAATTATTTCCTGGTATGGCTAAACTTTCTTTTCTCTTCAGCTAATAAAATAATAAAAAAATTGACTGTGTTGTGCAGAACACTTGTCTACCTTACCTAAGTCACAAACCCACCAGGAATGACATTCCTCGCTCACTTCTTCTTCGCTCTCTTCTCCATGGGTTTGGGTGGTTTTGTGTAATTGGACAGAAAAGTCACATTGCGGATTTTGATTGATTAGCTATTGGGTTAAAAGTAAAAATAATTTAGGTGTCATTTCTTAATTAGATAGTTTAGCCTTAAAGGACCTTGTAACAAGAGATAGTTAGCCATTTTGTACCTTGTTAGTGAAAGGCTGTGAGACTGTAACATGGATGAGACGATAGTGCGCGTTTAGACTTAGATGTTTATTTTTGCTTAAGTGCCTTCAATCCTGACCTTGACAGAGGTAGAAGGGGAAACCCAAACCCGTCAATAACATTTCCAGGCTTGTGCACTGATGTGTTTGTCCTGTTGTTGCAGATGTGCTGGCCCTGGCAGCCGCCCTGCGAGCCCTGGCTGGCGCCACGCGCAGAGCTCGCACCGCGCTCTGGTGCGCGCTGCAGGCGACTCTGCCCAGATCCCCTCCAGCTGGGCCCGAAAACCAACAGCTCCTCCTGAAAGAGCTTTGTCCTTCAAGCACAAGCAGCCGGGAAAAAAGCAGCCTGGAGCAGGAAAGCAGAGGAAGTGAAAAAGATGAGGAAGCGAGGAAGATTTTGGAGTAATCGGTGATAAACGGAAAGCTGAGGATGGGCTCAGGTCCTGCCCAGCACCGCGAGAGGAGGATTTCACTGGATGCCAGGAAGGGGTTAATTAAAAAAAAGGGTTAATTAAGGTGCCTGGTCAGTACTGTGGTGTGGAGAGACACAGCTTGTGGTGGTGTTGATGCAGTTTAATGTTGCAGACGTCTGCTGCTGAGAATTTTAATGTTCAGAGGAGCTGAACAGGAGCTGAGCTTTCCTCCTGTGCTTATCCAAAGCACTGAGTCCAGCCAGGAGCAACCAGAGTCTGGTAGAACTTAATTCTCTTTCTTTTTTGTTAATGAGAATTTAGGATATTTAAAGGTACTCAATAGTCAGTCAGGGTTTGTTATATTTTCATTTTTTGCACCGTGTGTAGCTCTTTCCAGAGCCAAAGTGATCACTGAGTGGTTTGCACCCCATCACTGTGTCAGAGCAATCCACGCTGCTGTGGTGGTGTTTTTTGGGACAGGTTGTCTCTGTTTGACAGGGATAATCAGTGTCCAGTGCTGGTTGTGAGAGAGTTTTGTGTTGCCAGTTCAGTTTCCAGCAAAACCAGTGTGAGCTGAGCCTTTCCATAGAAGTGTTCACTTTGGTTTTTCCACTAAAAAAGTGGATTTTTGTAGCTTTGCAGTGTGAACTGCATGGAAATGCTCATTAGCAGGTGATAGAAAACTTGCTCAGGATTAGAAATTAGATTTATTGGTTCCTCAGTGGGTTTAAAACCAGTAACAATATAACATAGTATGCACTTATATAAAAAAACTTATTTGTTTCTAATATATGTTCATGGTACTATAATGTTTTTCAGACACATTCCATATTTATTTTAATGTCTTCATTGAATGTTTATTTTTAAAAAAATCTATTTTAGTAATATGAAGTTAAATATTTTGCCAAATCTTCCAAATAATCAGATTTAATGATTTACTCAGGAACTCTGTATATTATTATATAAATATACACGTGGTATATAGGGATTTTTTGGGAGAGGGATGTTTGCAAAATATTTACACAAAGCTAATTATGTACTAGGTTACCAAAGCTCTTTCACTGATTATTTTTTTGGTGTGGAAGGTTTAATATATTTAATTGCTGTTAATTAGTCTCCATTGTGTGGCTTAGACAATCAGAGTGTGGTTGTTCAGAGTGAAAACTAGTAAAGAATAATTAATTCAAGCTGTGATCTTAGGGCATTTAGGAATATTTTAATGCTTTAACAACTGTCTTACTGTTCCACAGTCTCCTAACATGTACTAATAATTAAGGTTCTTGAGTATCAGGATATTAATGAACAGCTTTGGAGAGCAGTTCTTGGGTTAAAAGTGAATCAAGTTGGGGATATAAACAAAATTTGAAGGACAAAAATGAAGATTTTATGTTATGTGGTGTTCAGTGTCAAATTTGACATTTTTGTGGGTAATCATAGAGCTGTTCTCATAGATATTGTACTTGCAAAATTGTTCCAAATGCAGTTGTGTAGTTCTGGATCTGTGGATTTTTCTAGAGCAGATTTTGTCTCAGTAGTGTCATCCTTAACTCTATTGGGGCTTGGAGATTTGTAGCTAAAATTTACCCAGGCCTCGTTGTAATCCACTGAGTGAAGTTTAAAAACAAAAGTAGATAGAAATCAGATAATTAGTTTAGCAAAATCATGTTTTTTCCCCTAAAGAAAGTGAATTTCACTTAAAGATGATTTCAAACCTTAGGCTAAAAAACAGGTGCCAGAGTTATTTTAGTGTATTTTCTCTGTGTACATGGAATTTATTTGCACAAAGTAATTTAAGAAGGTTCAATCTGCATTTGTGAAACTGATTGTGCTCCACAGCTTAAAAGTGGAGTTTGCAGTATTTCAGTTCCTGGGTGATTTGGGGGTTTAATTACCCAAATTAAAATTAATTTACCATCACTGTGCTGACAGGAAATCAGAATTTCAGAGTCTGGATCTTGGGGTTTTTTTTCTGTTTACACAACCAGAGTTGTTTCGTAGTGGTGAATGTTTAGGGTATAATTGGTTCTTATTGTACTGCTCATGTGTTAATTAATGATCTTAATTAGCTCATAGTTAATGTGCCTTTTAACAATCTGATTTTTCCAGAGTGTTAAACAGCTGTGTGGTCACTTCTGATCCTAATTTCAGTTTAAAAAAAATGCATTTTAAGGGGTTCCACGTGGCTGCAATCAACTCATGTTGTTAATTATGTTAATTGCACTCGGGAGCTGCTGCAGGCTGGGTTCCTGAAGGAGCTTTGAGGCTCTGGAATGTCCCCCTGGATCCTGTGCCCAGGTCAGGTGCTCCCACCCTACAAATGCTCCTGTTTCACTTGGCCTCGCTCACTTTTCTTCACAAAAACTCCAGCTCTTCAAACAAAAATAAGATTTTATTGATAATAATATTTATTTATTAATTAAGTTTAATTTTTTAGTGCCCTTTTCTTTAAATTCCTTGGTTATGGACAGCATCAGACCTAGAATGAGTTATGCCATCAATTCCTAATTTCAGAATGCTCGACTTCTGTTGTTTTATTACAAAACTTTTTGCACTTTAAGGGAAAAAAACCCCACTTTATTTTGTAAGATAACACCTGGAGTTGCAGCAGCTCTGTCAGTCAGAACATCATTTTTGCTGCCTGGTGTTTAATTTGGCAGCAAGGTGCAGATTCTGCAAGTCTTGCACTGAGTTTTGGGTGTGAATAAGCACAAGTATAATGCTTGTGGCTTTAGGGGAGTAATTGTATTCACATTTTACTGACTTCAGGGAAGCAGGATTGAAATTTTGGGTCACATTTAAGCCAAAGAGGTGGTTTTGGTTTGGAGTTAGGTTTGATGTTTAGAGAGAGGAAAAAAAAATGTCCCTTTCCCTCCTCATTTTGAGAAGCTATCAGGTAAAATTCAGTTTATTCCCTGTTTTTCCCCACCTCCATCCTTCCACTCAGCTTTTATGAGATTTATTATTTGGGGGTTTTTTCCCTGTTTTGATTTATACTTTTTAAATTTTGGGGGTGAGCTGAAGAAGGTGGCAGAATTGTAGCCAGTCCTGGTGGCAGGAACACTGGATTGCTCCAGTTTAAATAAATGGAACATATAGTTGTCCCTTTTTGAGTCAGGATTATTATCAGGGTGCTTTTTGATAGTTGTTACTCAATCTTTAATGCTTTCAAATCCCAAATTCATAGTCCAGTACAACATAGACTTAATAATTACAATTATTTCTGTATTCTGTGCAAATAACTGAAGGTTTTTGGTGATTCATCCTTATTAATTCCCAGAAAGGAGCCCAGCAGCAGGGAAGAACTCTTAATTATTTATTTTTACTTTATTTTTTGATTTTCTTTTTTTTTTTTTCTGGGCATAGGTTTTGTACCTCTGTTTTTCTGTACCCACAGGGTCCCTCTGGCAGTTAAGTTGCCCTGATGCTATTTACATAAACTAAAACTCAGAAATTGGTATTAATTTGTTATTCCCATTGGAGCAGCATGCAGGGAGGTTATTTAAGTTCATGCTGCTTGTCTTGCTGTGGCCTTTTCAGGAGTGGGTGACTTTAAGTCCCAAACTGCTGCTATTGCATTTTTATCCTTTCCAAACTGAATTTTTTTTTTTTGTTTGCTGCTGGAATTTACCACCACCACCAATATTTTTGTCTGTACCTGGGTATGTGAAATTTGGGAATGATTTGCCTTAGAATTGCTGCTCTGGATCGTGTAAGTCTCTTATGGGTATTTCTTTTGAAGGAAATCAATGTTTTAAGGTGGGGATTTGGTGAGTGAGAGGCTTTGGTGAGGGATTTCTGTTGGCAGAGAAGTGTGGGGACACCCCAGGTTTTTGCACTTTTCCAGAGCCCAACTTCCTGGCATTGTCCTTGACCTGCAGCCCCTTTTTGGGGGGGATAAAAATGAGGAAAAGAGAGCTTGAAGAAGGAAGGAGCCCAAATTCCAGTGGGGAATTCTCTTCTTTTGCCTTCCATGGTCAGGAGGGCTTGAAGGGACTTGAAGCATCAGCTCCTCTCCTGGCAGGATTTAAGCTCAGCTTTTCTAGACTTGGGAGGTGGCAAAGAGCAAGGAGAGCTGAGCACAAGGTGGGTTTGGCTGTGGCTCATGTCTGTTTTTCCTGCAGTGCCAGAATCCCCCTTGGCTCTGTGGGATATTTACTGAGTCACCATTAAGTCTCTGATTCTGCAGGAAGTTGGATTTTTGTTTTGTTGAAATACTGTAAAAATTATGCAACAAACACACCTTAAGCCTATATGTTTATTTAAAAAAAAAATTCTGGTTTTACCTGCTTTGGAAGCTGGGTATTGGAATTATTTTTCTTTTTTTTGGCCCATTCTTTGATGGAGAGCTGCAATTTTCACAAATGCTGCGTGGTGGCACAGCCCAAAGCAGTGGGCTTTGGGGATTTTGTTCTTTATATCTTTATTTCTGTGGCAGAGTATGTGCTCCTAGCTGCAAAATGAAGAGTTAAATTCTTTATGGCCACAGTCTGCTACAGATTTATTCATTTATTTTTTCCTAATGGAGTCGTAAAGTGGAAAAACTTAGAGTTATTGATTATTTAGTGTTTGTGGATTGAACAGGAGCAGGGAGCACTTCCCATCAGTCAATATGAGGGCAGTTGGCTGTGGAATATATATTTTAATTATTATTTTTGAACAACTGGGGTGCTGAAGAGCTGGGGGTGGTCCTGCTTCCACAGCTTTTAAGGGATTTCTGTCTCAATTTGGCTTTGTTGCTTTGCCTTGAGTTCAGGAGCTCATTAAACACAAGCTCAGTGGCTCACCTTGAACTTTTTATCAAAAAACTCTGGAGGGTTTTTTGATAAAAAGGATGAGCTCCCAGCCTCCTTCATAAGGATTCTTGGAATGAGCCTGGATAATTTGGATTTCTCTTAAAGCTGAGGAATGCACCTGCTGCAGGAACTGGGGGGTTTCTGGGAATTTTTGCACCTTGTTTTCTCCTGTTCTGCTTCAAGGGAAATAGAGCCTTAACCATGCTGGGACCTTGATTTATTATTCCCCGTGCAGTTTGTCCATGGCACTCACCAGCACTTTTTGGGATTTTTTTTTTATTTGATTTGTAGCACTTGAGATGTCTGGTTTTTTTATCAGTTATTTTTTTGGTAGAGAAATGCTTTGTAATTTTCTAAAATCAAAGAATAACTTTGCCAAGCAAATTTATCAGTGCTGTAGAATGGAAGATCCTTATTTTTCTTCATTAGCAATACTGTAATCAAAGGTGCAAAATAATGTGTTTAATGTACATGTTTGTGCTGTTAGAGACTGAAAATATATTGGATTAGGAGCAACTTCTAAACAAATTGAGGAACTAGAGTTATAAATCCTCTTTGCTTGTTGCCAAATGAGCTTTAAAAAGGAAAATATTTGCATATAGTGTATTTAAAAAAAAAAGCACTGGTTAGAGAGAGACTAAATCAGAGTAAAAATCATTGCCAGACAAAGATTGCTTTGTTTTTTACTGAATAAAACACAACTTGTTTATGCACAATAGTAACTTAATGAGCATAGTTTTTTCACAGAATTAGGCTGTTTCCAATATATAGATGGGAAAAATAAGTTTCCTTTTATTTTTATGACAGATATACAAAGATGAATAGTGTCTATATTTTAATATTACTGTTTGGTGTCTGAAGTGTATCATTTGCCTGTGTGTTGGTCAAACTCATTTCCTTAAAATACTCCATTTTACCCTGATAGTGAAATATTACTGAAGGACAGTTTGGTTGGGCCCAACAAAAATACGTGAAATTATGACTCAGCTTAAAAAAACCTTGTTGATAATGCAAGATTTTAATCATTCATCAATTTAGGCTTATTTAAATGTTTCTGTAAAACAACTGTGGATGTTTGAACGCTGCAAAAATCTTACTTCTACCTCTTGTGTAACATCCTTAAAATTGCCCTTCACAGATGTATCTGATGCCACAGGGTGTTGTGCACCTTAACTTGGGAATTTAATTTGCTTTTGCTTTTAGTTTATTTTATTTTTTTATTGTGGAACACCAGGATGCCTTGTTATGTCCACCTGTGCTGAACTGCTGGGGTTTGTGTCACGTGTGTGAGAGCCTTCAGAAATAGGAGAATTCTGTAATAAGTCATGGCCAGTGTAATTTTCTGGTATTTTCTGTGTGTGTGGTTTGATTCCTTTTATTTAAATAATCACCTGTGTTGTGTGGATGTCCCTAATAAATGGTGACAGCTTGTTCAGATCAACTCACACTGTTTCCCAGCTGCTGAATTTCAGTTTGGTAATTCTGCCTTGAGAAGACCTGTTCTGTGTTCATGACAGAAATTAAAATCCTTTGTGTTTTTTGTGACTGGTTTTGTTGCCTTGATTCTGGAAGAGGGGGAAGTTTGGGCAGGTGTTGAACTTGGGGCTGAGGGATCTCTTGGATCACACCAAAAATTCAGATTTGCATCAGGTAGTTGAGAATTAAGGGAAGGGTTTACTGAGGACTTCAAGGGATGTTATGGGGGAATTGGGATGAATTTAGCATTTTTCTCAAAATAAATTGACAACTGACCCAGGTCTGGTTTTGTTGGCAGAGATCTGAAGAAGCACAAGAATCGCACAGGTAACAACAGAATTTGGTTTGTCCTGTGGAGTTGAGTGTGATGTTCTAAACCTTGACTGGGAAAAGTTCCTTGCTTTAGAGTTTAAAACTTTAAAAGTATGTTTTCTTTCTTTCCTGGTGACGGGCAGAAAAAAAAAATTGATAGGATTGTTTTTCATTGATGGAGAAGTTATAAAACTTATAAAATGTTATAAAATGGTGCTTTGGATAACCTAAAGATGTAATTTTGAGGTGTTTCCATCTTCAGCTGAGCTGTACACATCAAATATCCCAAATTATCCCTTCTGAGCAGGTTCCTGCTGTTGCTGCTGACTGGACACATGCTTTATAAATGAATTTTGGAGACCCTGCCAAGAAGCCTCCTCTTTTTTCCTCCTTTTGCAGAGAGAAGGGGATTTCCAGAGCAGATCATGAGAGAAACATCCCTGCCCTGGGGGGCATCTCTGCTTTTATTTGACTGCAGCTTGGTTGCTTTGATACTCGTTCCAAAGCACCTGTGATGGAATAAATGCAGCTATTTTAGTGGGGTGTGCTGGCAGCCTGCCACTGGAGATGATTTGGAAAGCAGGCACAGGGAAATGTGTTCCTCCCAAATCAGTCTGGTCACATTCAGTGTTTTACGTTGGTTTTTAAATAATATTAATCAAAAGTGTTTTAAATCCACGTTTGTGTGATGGGCTGGGCTTTGTGGAGCTGTGAAATTCAGGAGCGCTGTTCTGATTTGAATAATAGTGCCATATAAAAAATAAAATCTGGATTTCCACAGTACCAGCTCCCTCCACTTACTGAGGAGACCTTGGATTTGGAGCTGATGAATCAGATAAATATTTAATTTAAGAGTGTTGGGTTGCAAAAGCAGGGAGTTTAAATAAATTGGGGGGAAAAAAGTTCTGCTGCTGCTTGTGGTACAGAATTCCCAGATCTTTGTGCCTTGGGTAGGCCATGACTGAAGGAGCTGTGGGGACATTCTGACTTAGAATTTATGACAACACAGATCTTTAGCTTTGCTGACAAATGTTGGTTTGGGAGATGTAGATGGGTTTCAGAGCTGTGAGAAGTCCCTTGGTTAAATCCCAGACTGGTTTGGGGTGGGAGGGATCTTAAAGCTCAGCTTGTTCCACCCCTGCCATGGCAGGGACACCTCCCACTGTCCCAGGCTGCTCCAAGCCCTGCCCAGCCTGGCCTGAAATAATCAATAATCTCATCAATAATTAGAAGATGCAGTGTCCCCTGGTGAGCTTTGAATCTCAGGCTCTGTTGCATTCCCAGTTCTTCAGTTCCTCCTCTGCTGTAAATCCACAGTTTCCTCCTGTGGGGAATGGGTTTGTAGGGAATTCTCCAAGCCTGACAGAAGGCTCACACAGTGTGTGCATCTGTGTGCAAACCTTGAGGTGAGAAATGCTGACTTGGAAATGCCATGGAATGGACAGACATTGCTGAGAGAGAAATGGAACCAGGGACAAGCTTCAAAGGATGGCCTTGCAAATAAGACTGGATCCTTTGGAGAAATAGAGCTATGACAAATACATTGTAATAAGACCCACGAGGGGTAATTTTAGCTGATTGGCTTTGAGGCATTTTCAGCATGGTGTGGCTAAAGCTGATAGGCCAAGAAACACTTATAATGTATTGTAATTAGGAAATAGTTGGCTTCTGATTGTGATGGTGTGAATGATAACATCTGCATTGTCTCACCCTTCTCATGAGACTGAAAATGGAATAAAAGTGTTTAAAACTCCTCTCAGTTGCCCCAGCTCTGGGTCAGAAAAGGGAATAACCCAGCATCCCCCTCCCAGGAGCTGTTCCTGATCTCTCTTCTTGCTGTGCTCCAGAACCTGGTGAATCACAGAGTTCCTTTTGTTCTTCAGGGGTTTCAGGGTGGCTTGTCCATTCTTGAAGCAAATAGGGAAGAACTCAAGGTCTGCTGGAGTTTAATCAATATAATTGTGCCAGTGTGACCCTGGGAGCTCGGGGATTTCCCCCAGAGCAGGAGGGACTGGAATCACTTAGATTTGAAAAATAAGACAGGTGATGAGGGATCAGAAGTTTAAACAGAAATGAGTGGGTTTAGAGGATTGGTTGAATTGGTGGGGTGTTGCTTTCATCATTCTGGAATCCATAAATCAATTTTCAACAGATGTCTGACCTTTTGTAAATGAGATTTTAATGGAAAAGATGGATTTGTTATCCTGGTAGATCCCTGGCACTGCAAAGGCTCCAGGGAATTCCATTAAAATTCAGTGTCTGGAAGAACAAACAGCTCTTTAAGAGGGATTGAACAGAGGAAGTCACATCTATGAATGGGGGAAATAAAATCTGTCTGGCTTATGTCAAGGTTTTTTATCAGGGTGCTCAAATGAATGGTGTCACCAGGAAGAAACAGACATGGAGGAGTATCTGGAATTCACACTCGGGTGGTTGTTCAGCCTTCACAAACCTTCACAGATGCTGGGGTCGGCTGTCAGTTGTCTCTGCCCCAGCACGGGAAAAGGTGGTTCTGGGCAGACTGTGCTTTTGAAGAAGGAGTCTGGACTCTTGCTTTTAGGTCTTCAGTTGAGTTTATTGTTCCTTATCTACAAAGTTTTTCTGTCTGTCCAGCCGAGGTCTGATCAGCAAGACAGCCAAGGGCACTCTCTCCCGCCCACGGGGCGGTTGTGTCTTTTATAGTGAAAGCTACTTGTTAGCAAGTGCACCTTCACCATGAACCAATCCACACATGCCAACATCATCCTGAACATGGATGCCAAGGAGAAGAAAGAAGAAGGACAGGGCACGCCCAAATCCCTCCATCTTGGGACTCCTGACCCCCATGTACAGGATTCCAAACCCCCCTGTGCAACATACAAAACACCCCTGTACAGTGCTCCAAAATTTTTCCCTTCACCCTGTGATTGCTACTTAAACTTTTGTGGCCTGTAATTCTTCATATAAGGTTGGCAATTTGCTCCATGAATTAAGATCGAATTTCCAGCTGTCTTTGGCTTCCTGCCAGGGTCTCCGAGCCCCTGCCAGGGCTTTGAGACATCCAGGGCATCCAGAGAGATGTCCTGGGTTCCGACACACAAAGTCAGTCACTCCACTCTTCTTGCAGATCATGAAATCCCAGAATGGTTTGGGTTGGAAGGGACATTAAAAATTATCCCATCCCACTCCCTGCCATGGCAGGGACACCTTCCACCATCCCAGGCAGCTCCAAGCCCTGTCCAACCTGGCCTTGGACACTTCCAGGAATCCAGGAATCCACAGCTTCTCTGAGAACCTGTGCCAGGGCCTCAGCACCCTCTGAGAATTCCTTCCCAAAATCCCATCTCAACCTGCTCCCTTCCAATCTGGAGCCATTCCCCTTTTTCTCCCAGAGCAGGTCCTTGTCCCAAGTCCCCCTCTCAGCCCTCAGCAGTGATGTTTGTGCTGTTCTTGTCTGATGGGGTCTCTGGGGTTGAGATGACCCCGAGGTGTTAGAAAGTCTCTTTTTCCCAGCCCTGTGACCCAAGAAGAAGTCAAGATTCGTCGGTTCTGCTTTTCAAGGTTGTTTATTTTCTCTTATCTGTAACTTTCTTTCCCTGACCAGCTGAGATCTGTCCTGCAGGTCTGGCTGTGGCACCGTGCCTGCCCTTGGGGTGGTGTTAACATTTTATCCTAAGAACTACGTGTGCTTTATTTACAATAATTTTCCAATACCTCTCACCTATGTCAGACAGTCTGTCTCTACTCTGAACCAATCCAAAAGTGTCACCATCCCAGCAGAAGATGGAGGACAAGAAGGAGAGGAAGGATGGGACACACACAAATTCCTCTATCTTGCCTCTTGAATCCCCATTCTAAAACCCCAAAATTCTACTTTTTTTCACCCAGTGACAAATTCACCATTATTCTACTCAAACTCTTGTGGCTTGTAAATCCTCACACAAAGCTGGTAGTTTTCTCCATGGGCTAAAATCAAAGGCACTGGTGTTTTTGACTCAGTGCCAAGGTCTCTGAGCTCCTTGCCAGGGTCTCGAGTCCTCCAGGGCAGTCAGAGGAATGTCCTGGGTTCCTACATTTGTCCCATTTTTTTTGCCGTTCTTGTCTCGTTTTTTTTTTGCTGTTTTTGACCCGTTTGTGCAGCTCTTTCTGTCCCAGGGTGGGTGCAGCTCAGCTGAAGCCACTGCTAAGCTGAGAGAACTCTTTTCCCTCTGTTCAGCAGAAGCATCATTGATCACAAGCCAAGTTACATTTTGCTTTAATCAGAATCACTTCAAAATTCAGGCTGAGTGTCCAAGTTAGATTTTAAAGACAACTTCTGGCAGCACTTGTGAAGCAAAGCTGTTCTGGGGTGTAAATGTGTGTGAGTGAAAGCTTTCCTGGGTGCTTAATCATCTTGTAAATGATTGATTTGTGCTCCACTTGAGGACATTTAAGGGCTGAATTCTGTTGTGATGTGGAAAGAAATTGCCTTTCTTGGATTATAAATCCATTGTGCAAGCACTTTGTATTTTTCAGGTGTGGATGTGCATCCTGTTGGGAGGTAATCACACTAAAGATCTGTGAGTGACACTGACTACAGTCAGTAGTTGTATAAATAATTATATAAATATCCATAATTAGATGAATGTGGCCCTTTAAGGAGAGCCCACTTGAATAAAAACCTTGGTGCTTGCTCCTTCTCTCTTTCCTGAGGGATCTTTGTCTGCCTTCCAGAGAGTAATGGAAAAAAAAAACCCAAAAAAAAATCCCACCAAAAAAGAACAATCCAAGCAAAAAAAAAAATTTAAGTTCAAATAATGGAAAAAAAATAATTTAAGGTCATTTTCATGCAATTAAAATATTTAAGATAGTTTTATTAATGTAAAAAAAAATCAAAGTCATTTTCATGCAAGTAAAGTATTAAAAATAGTTTTATTAATAAAAGCTACCTGGTTGTCAGCCTTTTATCCAATTTTTCCTTCATGTATCAAGGAATCAGTGTCAGTGTGTATCAGTCTTTAAAGCCCCTTTGATGAGAATGTCACATCTCTGACAGATTCAGCTTTTCACAGAGGCACTGCTGCTGCTTGGATTGTACTGGGATTGGTTGGATTATACTGGGATTGATCCCTCAGGGGTGCTGGAAGAATTTAGAGCTCAAACAACTCTTTTGGCTTCTCCAAGGTGAGTCACAAACAGGATGTGCACTGAGTTTGGAATTCCCTGGAAAGCAGAACTCACCCAATAACAATGTGGCCATGAAATCTTTATTTTTGGGTAAAGCAGTCACTGCCACTGCTCGTGGGGTGGGTAATGGCAAAAAGGGAAATGATTTCTTTGCTGATTCCCAGAATGGCCAAGTTGGGAGAGACTTTCAAGACCATCGAGTCCAACCCAGCCCCAACAGCTCAACTCAACCCTGGCACCCAGTGCCACATCCAGGCTTTGTTAAACACACCCAGTGATGGGGACTGCACCACCTCCCCAGGCAGCCATTCCAGAACTTTATCACTCTTTCTGTGAAAAACTTTTTCCTGATATCCAGCCTGTATTTCCCTGGGTGCAGCTGCAGGCTGTGTGCTCTGGTTGTGTCAGTGCTGCTGCAGACAGAGCCCAGCCCCAGCTGAGCACAGGCACCTTTCAGGAGCTGTGCAGAGTGAGGAGGGCAGCCCTGAGTCTCCTTTTCTCCAGGCTGAGCACCCCCAGCTCCCTCAGGGGCTCCTCATGGTGATGATGAAGGGTGAGGCAGAAAGAGTGGGATGAGCTGAGTCTCTGGGCAGTGTCTGGGATGAGGGAATGATCCTGTTTTATCCGTGCTGACACACCTTCCTTGGCTGGAACCCGGGTAGGGATGGGTGAGTGAGACCATGGAGAGCCTGTGGTTCTGCTTTAGTGCCTAAAAATGGACATTCTGTGCAGGTAACTCTCTGAAAAAGATGAAATTGCTTGAGTAAAAGGCATTTCAAAAGGGAAATCAGCCACAGGCTCCTGGTGTCCTGCTCTTGGCTGAGTGGTTTTTTAACATGGGGAAGGCTGGATGGGGCTTGGAGCAACCTGGGGTAGTGGAGGGTGGAAAGAAGGGGTGGAAAATGAGGTTTTTAGGGTCCTTTCCAACCCAAACCACTCTGGGATTCTCTGTTGGGGTTTTGTGTTTGTTGTTTTTTGTTTTGGGTTGGTTGGATGGTTGGGTTTTTTTGGGGTATTTTTTTTTTTTTGTTTTGGGTAGGTTTTTTGGGTAATTTTTTTTTTCCAGTGCTTGTTTTGCTTTTTTCTTGTTGTTGTTTTGTTTTCTTGGGGTTTTTGTTTGCTTTGTACTGTGATTGTTTATTTGTTTGGGGTTTTTTAATAGAACTATTTCTCAGGTTGTTTGGGTTCTTTCCAACCCAACCCACTCTGGGATTCTCTGTATTTTTTGTTTCGGGTGGGTTGGTTGGGTTTTTTGGATATTTTTAAATTTTTTCTGTGTTTGTTTGTTTGTTTGATTTGGGTTTTTTATGTTCTTTTTTGTTTGTTTGTGGGTTTTTGTTTGCTTTGTGCTGTGATTGTTTATTTAGTTTGTTTTTTAATGGAACTATTTCTCAGGTTGCTCAGAGCCCAATCCAACCTGGCCTTGAACCCTTTCAGGGGAGTCCATCCACATCTTCTGTGGGCAAAACCCCATTTTTATACCAAGTGTGGTGTTTTCTATGGCAATTACACTGCCCTCAGTGCAAAAGAAGTTGTAAAATGTACATTTCTACCAGCATGAAATTATTTTTTTCATCCTGTAGGAAATAAACTGGGCACTCTCTCCTGTGAGAGACCTGTAGACAATTTTGGATTGTGGTGCAGAGCTTTATTTACTGTGTTGTTATTGTAGGTTTAATGTCAAAATGGAAGGATTGGCCCAAAAGAACCACACAGATTTTGCCATATTTTTACTGAAAATTTGATTTTGACAGAGTCCCTTGAGCCACCAACCCAAAATTCAGGAAATGGCTTTTTAACCTTTCATTTAGGTTTTTTTTGGGGGGTTTTTTTGGTTTTTTTTTGTTTGTTTGGTTTTTTTTTTTTTAATTTTTATTTTTTCAGTCTAGTTCTTAATGCCAGGAAAATGCTGCTCAGGTGCAGCTTTGAGAAGCAAAGGTGGATTTGGGATCAGCAACTGCTCAGTTATTTTGAAATGGGCAAAACTCCATAATGGGATGCAGAAATGTGTTCACTCTTCCAACATCTGCAGTCATCCTGACAAAATGTTTGAGATATACAGGGTTAAATCACAGCAGGAATTTTTAAATGTAGGTATTTTATTAGCAATATAGAAAAAGGTTTAATGCTGAGAGCAGAGAAGCTCAGGAAAGCATAAAATAAAAAGGAACATTTATAAGTTTTTTTTTGAAGCCTTGGCAAGATGTGTCACTTCAGCCTTGTTTGTTCATTTTTTTTTTGTCCTGAAAGTCTAAAAAAAATGCATTTTAAGAAAAAAATAATCCAGTTAGGAGTGAAGAAAAATTAACCCAGTTCCTCTGTTTGTTTTTAAATCAATGTAATACATAATTTGCCTCTCTATATTAATTTTCTGTGTCCTCCATGACTTTCTCAATTAACATTGCCAGATATAAGTAAACTTTTTAGGGGAATGTGTTCCCTTGTAGATACATCCTTGTAGGTAGATGTGCCTTAAGGAATTTCTTGTGAGGTTTAATTCAGAATTAGGTGCTCTTCCCATCAGAATTAAATGTGGTAGGAAAAAAAAAAATCTCGTTTTCTGTAACTTATTTCTGCATGAAGTTTTTATTAACATTGATTTTTACTTAATTTTCTTTTTCTGACAATATGCTACATTGGGAGACAACACACAAGGATTTTTTAGTTGTAAAATCTAAGTAAACATACTGAGGAGAAATAAATTGTGTCAGCTTTTAAATTTTTGTGCAGTTTCAATGGGGAAAAATCAAATTAAATTCTCCCACAGAGAGAAGCAGGAATAATATTTTTTTTTTTTTTTACAAAAACATGCCTTTTTATGCAAAAAATCTCATTGTTCAGAGGATGAGATGTAACGCCTCAGGCCTTGTTATTTATTATAATTCAAATAATTTAAATTGATTTCTTGGAGAAAGCCCAAACACAGCTTGTTTTGGTGCCTGTAAACTCTGGTTAATTCTGTTTGGCATCCTTTTATTTCCAACTGAACTGCTCAGATAGGCAGGTTTGGAGCTCCATGACACAGTTTTCAAGGGCAAGGAAAGATTTTTCTGTGTTTTAAAACTGCACAAGTTTCTGTTTCAAGCACATCTTCCTGATGTTTGTTGTGGGGAGAAAACATATTTAAGAAAACTTTCAGTTTTTATTTCAAAGAGGAAGGGACTAGTGTTGTGCCTGATGACATTTTATTTGTCTTCATCCAAATTCAGGGTGTTGTTCAAGCCTTTCACTGTTCTCTCTATAGGCTGGAACTTTGATTAGCTCATCACTTTAAGATGCTCCTTTATTTTAAACCCATGACAAGCTGTAGTTCCTGAATAAGTTAATAGCTCATTGGCACTGGAGATATTTTTCGCTTCTTAATTGTTAGTGACTTGTAGGGGTAGCTCAGATAATCCAACTTATGTCAAGAGAATTAGGGCAAAAAAAGCAGGAGCAAAGGAGGCTCAGGGGGGACCTTGTGGCTCTGCACAGCTCCTGCCAGGAGGGGACAGCCGGGGGGTTTGGGCTCTGCTCCCAGGGAACAGGGACAGGAGGAGAGGGAACGGCCTCAGGCTGGGCCAAGGGAGGTTTAGTTTGAATATTGGGGAAAACTTCTTCCCTGAAATTGTTTCTAAACCCTGGCAGCGGCATTGGTGGAGTCACTTTGCGCTTCTGGTACATACATTACACTTTTTGGTACATCCTTTACCAAAAAAACTCCAAGGTGGAGGTCATAAAGTCTCTGAGGTCTTCCTCAAAGTCACCAAGATGTTAAAGGAAATGCACTGCTTGTTTAATCCCATAAAAATCCACCTGGTGCCTCTGGCAATTGCATAGAGCAGGGAAATGGAAGGTGGTGACATGGTGGGCTGGGGAACAGCAAATTTCCTTTGGTTTGCTCCAAATGGACACTGGATTATTCCAAATTAACAGCTGTGATGCCTTGTGCAGGCTGCCCTAGAACAGAGAGTAAATGGAGCTAAAGAATAAAGCAGGGATTTATTCAAAGGATCTCCTCCATGGATCCACCTTGGGCAGCACCAGAGCCCAGCCAGGGCTGCACCCAAGATGAACCCAAATGGTCCCAAAATGCACGAGCGCTGCCGGGGTCTCTCCCTGGGCTCAGCTCTGCTCCATGTGCACATTGCAGGTCAGTGTCCAATCCCAGCTGCAGCCCCTGCAGTCCCATCCTGCTTGTTTTTCTCTCTGCAGCCCACGGGGTTTGTGCTCCTGGGCTGAGATTGGGATCATTTGTCCTTGGTGCCCAGCTGGAGCAGGAATTGTTTTGTCTCCCTGCTCTGTGCAGAGAGCTCACCATGCCCTGATGTGAAGCTCAGACCCACACACTAAAGCAGCACAGAACCTGAAAATATAAAAGCTAAAACCTGAAACATCAGCTGGGGCAGACCTTGGAATCTGCTGATGTCCAGTTTGTGTGGCAGTGCCTGGTCAGAAATCAAATCCTGCTGAGTCAAAGAGAATCCTGCTGAGAGCTGTTGCTAACACACCCTGGGCACATTCCTGTGTCTTTGGGAAGCCTCTCTAAGTCCTGCAGCTAAAACTTTAATCCACCTTCAGAAGAGAGGGAAGAATGAGCACAGTGGGCACTGTGCTCGAAGAGGGGATGAGTTTTTCACAGAGCTGGCCATTGGATAATGTCCCTAAGCCAATGCACAAGGCGTTCAGGTAGCACCTTAAATCTTTTTTTCTCCTCAATCCTGTAATCTTGTTATTAATTCAGACAGAATCACAGAATAGTTTGGGCTGTGAGGGACCTTAAACCTCATCTCATTCCACCCCCTACATGGGTAAGGACACCTCCAACTATCCCAAATTGCTCCAATCCCTGTCCAGCCTGGCCTTGGACAATTCCTGGGGAATGAAACAAGATGATCTTTAAGCTCCCTTCCACCCTAAACCATTCTGGAATTCTGTGATTCTCTTCAAGCCCTGCTTTCAAAACTACCAGATAAAACTCCCTTTTGCTGCCCTGGTTGGTGGTTTTATGCCCTGAAAAGTGATTTAACAGAACCTATCACTGTGTCTTCAGAGCCTTGGGCTATGCAGCACCTTATCTGCTTTGTTTACTGCCAAAAATAAGCATATCTTGCCGTTCACTCCTGATATTTGCACAGAGCTGAAGTGGTTGTGGGGGAGCCTGCTGGGCTCTGTTGTAGCTCTTTGACCATTAGCATAAATTAGTTTTAAATTTAAAATACTGTGATTGCCAATAAGAATTGGCGTGGAGGCCAAAGAAATTGTTTTTAAAAACTAGATATTTGACTTGTAAACATAGAAATTATGGTCTTGAGCCTCTGAGATGTGATGGATTGGCAGCTCGGGTGATTTTTGCACACAGTTTGTATTCATGAGGCAAAAAGGTGGGAAAACATAAACCCCATATATAACCTATATATATACGTAACCTCATATAACATATATATGTATATACAAGGTGAAGGGGCAGAGAAACACTTAGGATTATGAATTTGCTGTTGATTTGCCATTGTAACAGCTCCTGCCTGGGAGGTTATAAATAAACCTATTATTGATTTGATGCCTTTGGGACAGAATTCCTGTCCAGTGTGCAGCACTGATAATTCAGCAGCTGCCCGTTCCCGAGTCCCCACGTCACATTCAGCACTTGGCTGTGGGATGGACCCTCGAGGAAAGGCTCTGATCCACCTTGTCCCCCACCCAAACACCCTCTCCCGATGGGGTTTTTGCCCCCTGCTGTTGCTGGGCTGTGGCAGCGAGTCCCCACAGCGCTGCCCTTTCGCCTGTGTGCTGCAGGAAATTTAATCTCCCCGGTAAATGACACCCAGAGCTATTTTGGAGCTGGGCTGTGGAGGGAAGGAGAAGCACGTCAGCGATTTGACTGGAGGAGGACAACCCAGAGGAGGGTCAGGGGGGTGGCACAGCCTAACCCTGGGCAGCAGAGCCACTGCAGGGGGACTTGGGGGGACCTTCTGCCGCGCGTCCTGCCCTCGCTGGGGTTTCTGTTTTATTTCCTGGAGGGGAAAGGGGGGGGGAACCCAAGCCAACATGGTCTCCCCATGTCCTCTGTTCCCCTTTTCCCTCTTCCCCCTCCTTTCATCTCAGTAGGAATCGGCTTTTTCTTCCTCTGCCCAGGGATTTGTCCTCCTCAGACTCAGACAAGACTCCAGGTAAGACTGAAACCTTCAGCTAAGGAGAGGTGGATTTGGGGATGCTGGTGTCCAGCAGGAAGTGGAGAAGGTCATTGGTAGATGAGGGAGGGGTGAGGTTGTTTTTGTGCCATGCCTGAGGATGTTTTTTTTTTAATTAAACATATTTGGGGATGGAGCTGAATTTGCAGGTGATAAATCCATCCTTCCTTTGCTCTGAGCCAAATGTGGATTGTTCTGCTTAATTACTTCTGAGTCTCCAGAGGAGGAAAGTGCAAAAAAATCAGGTTTAGAGCTGTAGACTCAACTTGATACACTTTGTCCCCAAATCTGAGACACCACTGGGCATGGAGAGCCTGGGAGACACATGGAGAGGTGGCAGAAAGGAATGTTTCAAAAAGCTTTATTTCCAGGGCATCATCTCAGCGCAGTTTTTCTCTTCAGCCAGGACTTTTTTCCCCTCTGAGCTCCTCTCTGGTGTCAATACAGGTTCACTCTGCAGCCCCCCACCCTCCTCCCATTTCTCCAAATGGTTCTGAGGGGAGATAGGCAGAGATGGAGCTCGACAGCTGAGGCTATTTTGGGCCCTACAGCTCAATGGGGTGGAGTGACTGTAATGACAATGACGTCCACTTGTTAAAATACAAGGGCTTAGGTCGGAGCCACGGCTGATTGTCACCAAGGGAATTCTTTGTCCATATGGGAGCTGTGATCCTGCAACTCCCTCGTGTAGGAAATCACATGGGCTAAAGCAGGAGCGTTTCTAGCTTTGCAAGTCTGGTTTTTTTTCTGGATTCAGCCACAGGTGCTTCTCTCCAGGCCTGTGTGTAAAGCAAAATGCAGTTGGGTGAAATTCTTGATGAAGTTTCTATATTTTCATCGCTCCTTTTCTGTCTTCTGGGTGGAAACCCCAGAATTTGTGTGTTTTCTGTGCATTTGTCTCCTTTATTCTCAGCCCCACAGAACAGGAGTGAGCATCACAATGTGCCCTGGTGCTTTGGCCTTTTGCTATTGTCAGAGCAGCCTTGGGAGGCTCAGAAAAATAGAAGGAAAAGTGGCTGCTTTGGAGTCCTGAGGGGCTGCTCTGTGCACTTTTAGGCCTCTGGGAGTTTCAGGGGTGGTTTTGTAGCTCCATCAAGAGTGGGATGCGAAGTGAAGTTCCCATGTTGCAGTAAAACCCAAGGAGGATGAAATTTCTTCCCTGCATGGAGTTTCTTGGAGCTGTTAGAGAGTTGATGGAAAATGGTTTCAGGCCAGGTGGTTGAAAGTGGGATGAGATATCTAAGAAAGTTTTGCCTCTGTAGAGAAGAAAGGTAAAATGTGTTTTAACCATATAAATCACTTAAGTGGCTTGAATCTGTTGTGATTTTTATGAGGTGTGTGCTGCTAAGGTGGCTGGAAGGTGTCTGACTCTCTTGCCCAGTGACGTGCACAAACCACGTGATTTGTTCTTGCTCCTTGTTGGAATTCTCTAAACATTTGAACCCTTGTTTGCTACCAATCATTGGGAACACCCAGGTTATTGATAAGGGATTAACAGGGGGAGCACGAGGGGATGCAGGTCCCTCTGAGGCACTTGGTGCATTTTATCCCTACCCTGAAGGTCAGAATTGTCTCGAGCTTCTCCTTTTCCCTGAGGCCTGCTCACCATGTTTAACACCATGTCAGCCCCTGACCTGCCAGGAGCTTTCCCTCAACATCTCCCATGGATTTTGGCTTAGGATGAAGGCTGTGGATGGGAGGGAATGCAGACAAGCCTTACTCTGAGTCCAGTTAGAAGCTCCTTGCAAAGGGCTTCGTGCGCCGCGGGTTCCCGGTGTCCGACACCCCCAGCGACGGATCCCCCACAAAAATCTCTCCCATCTGCTCATCCAGTGACCTTTGGACATGCCAAAATCGCTTCTCCCTCACTGAAGAGGAATTCAGAGTAGCCCAAGCTAAGCCCTGAGCCCAGCTCCTGAGGCACAGATACCGTTCCTGCTCCGGTGGAAGGGGATAAATCCCGCCTCCCCGGATTAGAGCTCTGAGCCCTGATTTAGGGGTGGAACGGGCAGCACTGGGTGTGCTGGTGTGCATTTCACCCCCAGAGCTCCCTGTCTGCTGGGACGGCTCTCAGGCACCCACCAGAGCCCGGCTGATGTCACCCAGCCTGCAGCTGACACCCAACACTTGTGCTATTCCAAAGTTGTCCGTTCCCTGGGAGGCCGCTGGAAGTGGGAGGGCAGCTGGGTCAGTGCTCTTTTCCCTCAGCAGGGCTTTAAACATCAAAGGAAACCCAAACTTCCCATTTAACAACTCTTTGACTTCCCTTCCCACCCACGGATTCCATTTCCTGATGTTTTTAGATGGAACAATACAAGCAGATAAGCCATGTAAACTGCAGTAATACCGGTGCTGCCTTGATTTTTATCTGGAGCTTTCATTTTCAGTGGTGTTCTTTGAAAGCTCAGGATTCAGAGACAGGAGGTTCCCTGTAAATCCTGCATTTCCTGGCAGGAAAAGGAGTGAGAGGATTAGAATTTAACATTGCAGAGGAAGTTCAGGAAACATAAACTCCAAAGACAAGAAAAATACCTCAAATCAACGTATTTTTGACAAAGAAAGGGTAAAAGAGGATTGAGGAAATGAACAAACAGGGTCGTGATGGGGCTTAATGTGGTGTTGAGAGAACTTCTGTGCTTCTGATCTGTGTTTGGATCTTGGTGATCTCTGAGGTTTATGTCCCCAAAGTCTCCAATTTTGCTACTCGTGGCCACCCTTGTCCTGGGAATGTTTTATGGGATGGATTGCATTGTGCTTTTTGCTCTTTGCCCTGAGTCCTGGTGGACAGGATTCTCTTTCTAATCCTTGAATTGAAAGGCTTGGACAGGGAATGGCTGTTCCCCCTGTCCTCTCTCACACCAAGACCTTCACCACAGGCTGCTGACAGCCTGGGGGACAGCTCACTGTGGAGGCACCTCTGCCTTCTCAGAGGCTGTGGAAGGTTTTCCAGGTGCAGATCAGCAGTGAATCCCAGGAGGCTGGGATGGAGCCAGGCTGGGAGAGCTGAGGCTGTCCAGCCTGGAGGAGAGAAGGGTCCAGGGAGAGCTCAGAGCCTCTTCCAGGGCTTAAAGGTGCTCCAGGAGAACTGGAGAGGGACTGGGGACAAGGGATGGGGTGAAAGGATAAGGGGGAATGGCTTCCCACTGCCAGAGGGCGGGGTTGGGTTGGATATTAGGAAGAAATTCTTTATTCTGAGGGTGGTGAGGTCCTGGCACAGGGTGCCCAGAGCAGCTGTGGCTGCCCCTGGATCCCTGGAACTGTCCCAGGCTGGGTTGGAGCACCCTGGGATGGTGGAAGGTGTCTCTGCCATGGCGGGGATGGAAAAGGAGGGTGGACCAAGGGTCTTTAAGGTCCCTTCCAACCCAAACCATTCTGGGATTTGGTGGCACCACTATGGGGACTCTCCACCTCCTGATGAGTTCCACTTCTGAGCACTCCAGCAGGAACTGGACAGCTCTCTGGTGGTTCCCACTGCAAGGCACTCATTCCCCTGCCCATGGGAAGCACTGGCAGGGGTGGCACAGGAGTGGGCAGGAGGCCTGGACCAGCTGCATGTTGGCTCCAGGGCAGTGATTTATTTATTTATCTGACAGCTCCGTGCAGTCCTGCCTCCTTCCCCAAACACAAACTGGGGAAAATCCGAATGAATAAAGACATAAGCAAAATTATAAGTGCTGCCAGTTTGCCTTTGGCGTGCTCAGAAATGCCCCAGATGGGAATGTGATCTCTGCTGCAAATGATTAATCACAGAGGGATTACATGGGGAAATGTGACACTGGCAAATGTCTGAGATTTATTGGAAAGGGCATTTGCATTGACTAGGTTTATTCATGCTTTGTTGCTGGTCCTGTTGCTTCCAAGGGAGCTGTCCTGGCACTTGCAGAGAGTTACTATTTTTTTTTTTAAGTTTCAGACTTACTGGGCTTTGTGAAGTTTGAATGAACATGTAAATAATTTAAATCAGAGTAATTATTGAATAAGTTAATTGACAAGTTACACAGTAGCAGTATTAAATCTTGTCCTTTCAGTACATTCACAAGTCTGTCCTCTCCTGACTCCTAAATCTATTTATCATCATAATCCAGTGTGATGTGTTTTATTCCATTTGAAATGGGATAATGTAATTTATCCCATTGAATTTAAATTTATCCCATTTCATTTAAATTTAATGTAATTTATCTTGTGCAGCCTAACTTGTTAGATGTGTTAGATACATACACAGCCTCATCCTTGCTGCAGGTTAGGATTTCATGCCTCTAACTACATTTCATGCTCTCCACGCCCATAAAACAAGTTTTCCCCCCCTCTTTTTCAGATGAGGACTAAAGATACGAGAGCTGGAGTGTCTATCTCATAATTATAAAAGCAAGCCAGCAGCAGAGCAAGGAATAAACCCTGTTTTTTCTTTCCATGTTAGAAAAATATCTAAAATAATGATGAGCACACATGGTTTTCACCGATCCCTGGGTTTTATTCTGGCCATTTATATTGGTGTAAAAAACCTTAAAGTGTGAGGGCACATGGTGAAAGCTGCTGGAGGTGTTGGTAAGAGCAGGGGATGTGGGTTTTCACCCCACACTAGGAGGTCTGTGGATCTTGTACTGGATGGGGAGGAGTTGCAAACACCAGATGAGTTTTTGGGAGCCGTGGGAGAGGGAGGCTGGACCTTGAGGCCACTTGGATGGATTTGCTGCACCAGTTCAGGAGCAAAACCAACAGGTGTGTGGTGTTTTTTGACTGTTCCTGACTGGTTTTTGACTGTTTTTTTGGCTGTTCCTGACTCTCAGAGGTACCAGGCAGCATCTGGGGTGTGTTTGGGCACAGCTTAGCAGGGAGAGAAGGATGCACTTGAGGAAGTGGGCAGCATTCCTGCTCCTGTGAGAGCCCTCACCCTGCTCCTCCAGGCCCAGAAAGGTGTCCTGGGGCCCAGCTATGGAAGCAGCACACAGGTGGGTTGAGGGGAACCCCTGGCTGCCTCCCAAGCAGCTCCTCTCGTGTCTCTGTAGCCACCTCAGTGCTCCAGGCACTTGTCCATGTTATGCCGAGCCCAGTTTGATGGAGAAGTGAAGCAACTCTATTTTTCTGCTCTTTTTGACACTACAAAGCTGGAAATAAGTCAGTGATGCATCTGTTGGACACACTAGGAACCCAGGAAGGGTGAGACGTGGCAGTGTCTTCTGAAGGTGAATCCTAGTGCTTTGATGGCACAGTGCAGCCTGAAATTCAAGATAATGGCAGGGAAATATTAGGACATTGAGCTCTGAGTCTGTATTTTGATTGTTAACTCTTAGTTAATGCAGTGAATGGTCCTGCTGGGCTCTCCAGAGTTGAGCTGAGCCTCAGCATCTCCTTCTGAGCACTGAAATGGTCCTTCCCCAAATGAGCAGGAGACTCTGATTGTCAATCAATTGACTTCAGTGGAAATTTCCACTGACTTCAGTGTACTTTGGCTCAAGCCCCAGGCTCCTATCTGCCCCTTCTAACCATTCATGCAGCTTCTCTGCTTGCAGCTGCACAAGCGTTTCTGGAAAACACATTTTAAAGCTCAGCTGAGGGCAGAGGCTGGAGGTAGTAAGAGGGTCCAGAGAAGTTGAAACTAATTCACCGATTTCTAGACTAGTTTGAGACCAAGAGAAAAAGAGATCTGTGTATTGAAGGTGGCCACTTGACAGAAAGTCAGTTGGTCATAGCACTGATGACTGCAAGTAAATAATTCTTTACCCTCTTAGCATTTACTGAAAGTAAATTTTCCCTGTTACTTTTCCCCTCCTCCCACTCAGATTTAATGCTTGAAACTTGTTTCTCTATTTTCTAAAGATCTGCGGCACAATAATGAAATTTGCTCAATACCAGGAAACAAAAGCAGCCAAAATTGAATTAACTTAGAAAGGATCGATGTCATCTAAAAGGAAAAGTCTTTGATTGCTCCTTGTCATTTTGTGTGTTCTTTGGAGTGAGACAGAGGATAGGGCAGGACATGGTGCATATTTTCTGTTAAATGTAGAAAGATTACATTTGGTTTTGCCTTAGGTCTGTGACCCAGATGAAGTTTGAAGTTTGGCTCAGCTATACTATCTGGAATTATAATAATGATCCCAAAATCACAGAATATCCTGAGCTGAAAGGGACCCACAAAGACCATTGAGTCCAGCTCCTGGCCTTGCTCAGGACAACCCCAAGAATTCCACCCTGTGCCTGAGGCAGTTTTCCAACAGTTTCCTGGGCTCTCATAACAAATACCATTTTGTATTTTTGCAACATCCCTTTTCCAGTATATGGATTTAATGGTAACTTCTATTTTCCAATCCCCAGCAGCATAAATTGAATTAAATTTGTAATCTGTTATTAATTTTCATGCACAATTTTTCATTTACCTCAGCAAGTACATTGCAAGCACACAGTTATTTGCTAGCCCATCCCTGTCTTGATATGAAGTGGGAGGTGAGACAAGAAATTGGGAAAAGAAGTGATTTTTCCCAAGGTCATGCAGCAGGTTGATCCAACCCTCAGTCCCTGATGCCATCAATGATTTGTGCATTAACAAAAATGCACTAACAGGAGCTGGAAGAGGATGGAGAAATGGTGATTTAAGAAATTAAAGCAGGGTTTTGGCCTGCTCCTATTGATTTCTGCTGGAGATGGTGAGAGCACCTGCCATTGGGTGAGAGAGTGGGTGGGTGTGTGGCCAGCAGGGAAGCCAAACCGCTACAGGATTAAGAAGGATATTTCTGTCTCACTGACTGGGTTTTATTTCCTTTCTGAGTTACAGCACCCAGAGCCCTGGTCCTTCTGCTGTGTGCAGCATTTTGAAGGTGAAAAAGCAGGGATGTGCTCACCTGGAGTAGGACCATTCCTATGGTCAGACAGGAGCTGCCAGGACAGAGGGGCCTGGCAGCATGAGGCCAAAGAGGTTAAACAGCTTGAAGAGAAATGGTGCACTCAAATCTTCATGGAAAACCTGGCCTGGGAGGTGGCATCCCTACCCATGGCAGAGGGTTGGAATGAGGTGATCTTCCAGGTCCCTTCCAACCCAAATTTTGAGATGGAGGCAGTATCCTGATGGGCAGACCCATCTCTCAGAATGTGGTGTCCAGTTTGTTCCCCGTGGCTGCAGAACCAGCCCATCTGTCTCACAGCTGTAGTGCAGGTCACTTTCTGAGTGCCACAGATGAAAGGCATCATCATGTCCCTGCTGTATGAACAGCCCAGAGAATTCTGTTTTGCCCAGAGGCTCTGTGGGGGAGCGAGCTGCCTTATGCAGCAGTTTGTTAACCTCAAATATAAGAAATCCTCAAGACCAATAATATTCCAAGGCCTTTTCACTCGTAATGGGAAGGGCATTGAAAACATGGGGGTTCCAGGTGGCAAACACCCTGACACCACAGGAGTGCAGTGATTCTTTGGCTGCATGCTCTGCCCTGCTCTGTGCTGACACTTTTCTCTGTCCCCCTGCAGGAGGGAAGCCAGGATGGATTTCAGCTCGCTCAGTGGGGTCCCACGCTTCCTGACCCGGCCCAAGGCCTTCATGGTGTCTGTGGGGAAGGATGCCACCCTGAGCTGCCAGATCATTGGAAACCCCATCCCAGTGGTGAGCTGGGAAAAGGATAAACTTCCAGTCCAGTCTGGGGGAAGGTTTAAAACCACAGAGGATGGGGATTTGTACCGGCTGACCATCTACGACCTGAGCCTGGAGGACAGCGGCCAGTACATCTGCCGGGCCAAGAACACCATCGGGGAGGCTTTTGCTGCTGTCAGCATCAAAGTGGGAGAGGAGACCACAGTCACAGAGTCAGCTCCTTACTTCATCCAGAAACCGTCCAACATCAAAGTAACCTTGGGAGAAGACGCCATGTTCAAATGCAAAGTCCAGGGCAGCCCTCCCCTCTCGGTGAACTGGGAGAAGGACGGGAGATACCTGAGGAACAAAGCGGACGCTGGACGCTTCCAGATCGAGTCCGCTGGGGAGTCCAACGCTCTCACCATCCAGTGTGCCCAGCTGGGGGACAGTGGCACCTACACCTGCCGGGCAGAGAACCTCATTGGCTCCGCCAGCGCCTCGGCCGCGCTGGTGGTGGAAACGCACGGCTCCTCCAACCCGGGCAGCGACAGCACCGGCGGCAAGACGGCCTCCTTGCTGTCCCACCTGCAGAAGAGGCGGGAGGAGATCAGGAAGATGGACACCTCCCACGGGACCCTGGACTCGGCCTCTGCCCAGCCCTACTCCGCGGTGGAGGGGCTGTCCAGCATCGGGCTCAGCCTGTCCCGGGACTACGAGCGGGCGGCGGGGCTGACCAAAGGGGCCCGCAACGCCACGTTCGGGGCGCTGACGCGCACCTGCAGCGTGACGGAGGGCAAGCACGCCAAGCTGAGCTGCTACGTGACGGGCGAGCCCAAGCCCGTGATTGTGTGGAAGAAGGACAACGAGGTCATTTCGGAAGGCCGGCGGCACGTCATCTACGAGGATGACCAGGAGAACTTTGTGCTGAAGATTCTCTTCTGCAAGCAGACGGACAACGGGCTGTACACCTGCACGGCCTCCAACCTGGCGGGGCAGACCTACAGCTCTGTGCTGGTCACTGTCAAAGGTGGGTGGCTGTGGTTCTCACCAGGGTGGACGTGCCTGCAAGGACACACCCTTGAACTGGGGTGGGAGTTTGAACAAAAACTTCTGCCTCCAAACTGCTGCAGGGGAGTGTGTTAGGTGTGAATAAAGCTCTCCTGGTGGAAAGGGCTTGTGCACTTTAATAGATGACCTGGGGACACAGTTCTTAGGAAGGGCAGTATAGAGGTGCCAGGCAGGGGTGGATGAGGCAGAACTGGCTGTGATGGCTCAGGTTTTAGCTTTTATATTTTTCAGATTCTGTGCTGCTTTAGTGTGTGGGTCTGGGCTTCATATCAGGGCATTGTGAGCTCTGTACAGAGCAGGGAGACAAAACAATTCCTGCTCCAGCTGGGCACCAAGGACAAATGATCCAAATCTCAGCCCAAGAACACAAACCCCGTGGGCTGGAGAGAGAAAAACAAGCAGGATGGGACTGCAGGGGCTGCAGCTGGAATGGGACAATTGGCTCCAATATGCTAATGAAGCAAAACTTATAAAAGTGTTAGACCCTGTGACAGGTTGTCTATTTAGTAAACGTTTTAAGTTCACCTGGAGTTGCAGCCCTGGCTGGGCTCTTGTGCTGCCCAAGGTGGATCTATTGAAGCCTGCTAATAAATCCTTACTTTATTCTTTAGCTCCATCTAGTCTCTGTTCTAGGTCAGCCTTCACAAGGCATCAGCTGGTTGAGGGGCAGCTGGGATGCACCAGATCCCTAAGGCTCCTGGCAGTCCTGGTTTCACAGTGATGTAAGGGATCCATTCCCGTGCTCTGGGTCAGTGACTGCCAATCCCCTGTCTCACCCTCCAGGCTTTAATCACATCTGGGTTTGTGCTCACCGTGGGGTTTACTCAGACGTGCCATTTGTAGTAGTAGTGGAAACCCCTCCCTACAAGATGAGCATGTCAGGCTGCCTCGGATCCCCTGGGGGACCTACTCCAACTCTAATTACAGTCCAGCTCAGTTTTCCTGTACAGTGACCCACCAGCAGCCTGGTTCTTGCCAGGCTCTTCAGCCTTTTCCCAGCTTGGGTTGCTGGATAGTCTGTGTTCCTTGAATGCTCCTAGAAAACCTCCCAGGTCCAGGATGCCTTTGCTTGCCATAGTCAGTGGTGAAGAACTTGCCTGCAGAGGGTCACTCCACACTTGTGAAGGTCAGTCCTAGTTCTTCAGGATGGCAACCAAAATGTGACACACAGTTTTTATAGAATCCCAGAATGGTTTGGATTAGAGGAGATCTTACACATCACCTCATTCCTACCTCCTGCCATGGGCAGGAACACCTTCTACCAAACCAGGTTGCTCCAAGCCCCATCCAACCTGGCTTTGAACAATCCAGGAAGCTCTAAATTTTCCATCTGCTTTCCCATTTGGCAAGGGGACAGCAGGCAGTTTGCAACCCAGGCAGCACCTTTAAATGAGCTGTCAGATACAAAAGGTTTTTCCACTTGAGTGGTAAAACTGATGATTTTTCACTGGCAGCAAAGTAAATTAGAAATATGATTAAGTAGGAATTATCAGTGTTTTATACTCATCTTTAAGGCTCTCAGGTGTTATTTGGTTTTCTGTTTTCCCTTTTTTGGAAAGTGGCTCGGTCCCTGTGCCCATCAGGGACACCTGATCCATGGAACTCACTGGCACTTGTCGCACCCCTTGCTGACCCTCCGAGGTGCTGAGTGGCGTGGGGAAGGACATTTGTCCTGTTCCATAAAGCTGTGATTACCTCATGAGCTGGGACTCAGAGGTGAAGATCAATCCTGGCCCTTGGGTGGGGGATCACTTTGAGGAGGGGTCAAGCTCATTTCCCTGCCCAACACCTTGCAAAAACCCCCCTGCTCTGCCTGTGCTTCTCCTATTGCTCTCATGGCTGCAACCTGTCCCAAAGGAGGTGGGGAAAGTAAGGGAAGCAGCCAGTCTGGGAGCAAACACCATAGGAAAGGGTTATTGATCTGTGTCTGGTGTCCAGGGCTGCCTGTGAGTCAGGAGGCTGAAGTGGAAATGTTTATGGATTGTTTATTTTTTATGCTGTACCACGTTTGGCTCCCTGGCCAGGCCAAGGCTGCCATGGAAAATCTACGTGTGCTGGTTATAATTAGGCCCTGATAAATGACTCTCCTTTGTGTCACCAGAAGTTCTTCTCAGGCCTCCCAAGACAGGTCAGAATGATGCAGCAGATGAAAAAAGCTTTTAATTCTGTTGTTTGTGTCACTGGTGATGCCATTGGTTCATCTACTATCAGGCTTAGGGAGGGGGATCATCTTGCCATGCAAACTTCTCTTTGTTCAGCCATGTAGGAATGGTTGAATTCTCCAAGCAGCCACCCCTAGAATCACAGGATCAGAATGGTTTGTGCTGGGAGGGCCCTCAAAGGGCATCTGGTTCCAACCCCCTGCTATGGGCAGGGATGCCACTCACTGGGTCAGGTTGCTCAGGGCCCTGTTCAAACTGGCCTTGAACACTTCCAGGGATGGGACATCCATAGAAAGCCTCCTATATTCTGTCAATCTATATCCTAGGGACCTAAGGACACAGGAACCCAACATTTGTGAACACTTTGCTGAGCCTGTGCCTTAAAGATCACTGAGCTGGAGGAAAAAAAAAAAATTTTTGAGCTGTTCTTAAATGAGATTTAGTGAATCAGACTTAAACAAAGAAAGGCTACAGGGCAGAAAATCACTCTCCTAAATAAGGAAAACTGAAGCTTGATTAGATTCAGAAATGTGTCTGGAACAGAGATAATATCACAATCTGAGATGTGAGCTGTAAAAGGAATTGGGGAAATTGTGCCCAGGAAGAAACCTTTAACAAATCAAGGAGTGGGGAGGATGGGAGGAACATAAATAACCAGCTTGGGTTTACTGAAGGCTTTGGAGATTTCCCTAGGCCATGTGTAAAGTTGGTGAGAACAGAATTCAGGTCTCCACCCTGGGCCAAGCCATGTTCAGTGGAGTCCCTGAATAAAGTAACCAGATACTGGATGAGAAGGTTAAAGGTTGCAAGCCAAACAGGATGGAGGTGGGAAAAACACCCTGGTGCTGAGGCCACCTTATTCTCCCTATAATCAGATGGGATTTTGGAGGGTCACTGTGATGACAGTCACGTTGGAGATCTGAAAGAGAATTGCAACTTGAGAAATGAGGAGGTAGAAAGGAAATTTGGAAAGCACAGTAACTAGGAAGATCAAAGGCTGAAGATGGTGGAAGTTTGTCAATCCACATTTAGCCAGCTCTTACTGGGAGGGTTTTCCATATTCTTACCTTTCCTGGATCTTTTTCATTAGGCAGAGGGAAAACTTGCCTCTGGAATAATAAATGTGAGAATTCCAGCAATAAGAAAGATGAATTGTAGGCAAGTGAAAGAATGAGGTTCAGAGGGCAGATGTGCCTTGATAAGGTTAAGAAAACATTGGGCTTCTTTGCAGGCTGCACCTGTTCTTAGCAAAATATGTGTTAGCAGGACTTGCTTTTTAAAAAATAACATCCTCTCATTGCCAGTTTGCTTGCTATGGACCAAACAAAAAAACCTCTGGCAGACTGGAGAAATATCTCCTCAGGATAAGCAGTAAAATGAGTCTCTGATGAAAGTTCTTGCATTTTCCAGCTTATTTCTTGAATTGTTCTTGCTCTGTGCTCCCCCAGTGTTTTGCTCTGCTGTGGCTCTCACATTTTCCCCAGTGGGCAGGTTTTGGCAGCTGTCATATTTTCTGTCTTATTTGCACCTCTCTGCCCTGGGTGTGGTGCTGGTTATGGGCCAGATGATTTGGGATGCCTCAGGAGACCTCTGGTCCTTCTGTAGTCCCCTGACCCAAATCTACCCTCTCTGCCTGACCAGACACATTCTAGTCCTTGTAAAGAGCATGGAGGTATGCTCAGGAGGAGGATGAGGAGGCTGGTGGGTTTTGGAACCACTCTGACATCTCCAGAAGCCCTGGGCTGGGTTCATCCCGGGCTTCAGTTCAGTTTATCAGCTGCTGTTGCTGCGAAGCTCCATTCAGAGGGAGATAAGACGTGTGTGCACATGTCAGCAGGACGAAAGCAGAGTTGTTTTCAGAGGTTATCTGTGACCCCAAGCTGCCAAAGATACCCTTGCACTGCCTTTCCCTGGCTGGGAGAGCAGTGCTGTTACTGCAAACCGCTCCTGAGAGTCAACCAACCCTGCTCTGCTTGAACCTTTAAGAGCTTATTCCTGGAATAGCTTTTTAATGTTTTTTTTTTTTTACACTTTAGGTACTGCTTAGTGACTGTAAAGGGAGAGGGGTTAATGATATGGCCAGCTGCTCCAAGTATGGGAATACACTTGTGTGCCTCTCAGGTGCAGCTTGTGTTTCTTTTTGGCCCTTGTGCAGCTCTGTGTGTTCCCTGTGGCAGCTCCAGCCTCCCTCCTGCCAGAGGGCTGCACCCTTCTGATCAAAGCTTGCTTGGCCTCACAGAATCCCAGAATGGTTTGGCTTGGAAGAGACCTTAAACCTTATCTCCTTCCAACCCCTGCCATGGACAACTTCCACTGTCCCAGGCTGCTCCAAGCCCTGTCCAGCCTGGCCTTGGGCACTTCCAGGGATCTAGGGGCAGCCACAGCTTCTCTGGCCACCCTGTGCCAGGGCATCTCTACCCTCAGAATAAAGAATTTTATCAAAATATCTTATTTAACCCTGAAAAAAAATCAGGAAACAAAAGGCTAATCACCATCTGGAGTGTGGGCAGAGCAGATCTGTGTAACCATATACATGGTTATCTGTGTAACCATAGCTGAAGGCTTTTCAAGGCAAGACTTTGACTTGCCTTAAAATGAGTTGTATTTAGGCATACTACTAAAAAAAAGAAAAATCCAAGTTGACATGGTTGCTGTCACCTTCCTGTTCCTGGACATATTGTGTGGGTTCTCAGTCAGGTTTTACCCTCAGGATGGCAAAGGTAGTCCATAGCATTGCTCCCTCCAGGTGTCCTGTCAAGCCTTTAGAGTCTGGTACCTTATTTAAACTGAAAGAAGGGAGCTTTATATCAGATATTAGGAGGAAATTCTTTACTGTGAGGGTGGTGAGGTGGGATGGAGTCACAAAAAACAGCTGGGAGCTGGCACAGCTATTACTGGGAGGTGAAGGTACATATCCAGGCATGATCTCTCATGAAGCATGAGCAATGTTTCAGCACTGGCTAATCCAAGGGTGTGACACAACTGTGGCACCAGTCCCATGGTCCTGACTGCTGTCTGTCCTCTTCAGTCCAGCTCTTCTTTGCCCACTTTAGGGCTGGGGTATCAGGGTGATGTCACAGCGCGGCTGTCGCTGGAATTTGACATTGTTCAGCTGATAAAATGACTTCCCTCACTGTCATGCAGCTGTTTTGTGGGTTTGATCTGTGCTTGGGTTTGGCCCTCAGCCAGAGCACTGCAGCCCCAGTGCTGGAGGAGGGCTGAAGCAGTTGGGAGACTGGGGCTCATTCTCTATTTTATTGTTGTTGGCAAAAGCTGATACAGAGCCTTTGGGGCTGGTGGGGAGAACAGAAAACTCCTCCTTTGTGCACATCTGACTGTGCAAAGCCACCTCACAGCTCTCTGTGCCCTTTCAGGTCGCTCTGCTGAGCTGATGTCTGCTGTAAGACCCTTAAAACATTGGTTCTTGCACCAGCTCACCTGCTCATTCTCACTTGGAATTTCTGCCCTGTGCTCTGTCCCAAGACCAGCTTGTCTGTTATTAAACCAATTCCAGAAGGATTCCTTTTAAGGCCTTTTACTCTAACCTGGCCTTGACCACTTCTAGGGATGGGGCAGTCACAGCTCCTCTGGGCAACGAGTGTTAGGGCCTCACCACCCTCACAGAGAAGAATTCTTCCTAAATTCCCATCTAAACCTACTCTCATCATAAATTCTTATTTCTCCCTCCTCTTTTTACCCTCTTCAGAACCCACCATACCCTTCAAGGCGAAACTGAAGGATCTTGAAGTGAGGGAGAAGGAATCTGCCACCTTCCAGTGCGAAGTGCCCGTTGCTGGGACAGAGACAGCGTGGTTCAAGGAGGAGACCAAGCTGCAGCAGAGCAAGAAGTACAACATCGAGGAGGAGGGCACCTACCGCCGGCTCACCGTCCAGAACGTCACCACGGATGATGACGCCGTTTACATCTGTGAGATGAAGGAAGGGAGCAGGACCATTGCAGAGCTCTCTGTCCAAGGTAAGAGAGATATGGCTCTCCTCGAGCCAGGTCTCATAGGTTCTTGGAGGTCTATATCACACCCAAGATAGCTCAGCTACCTTAGAAGGCATAAAATGAGCAGGATGACTGTGGTGGTGTTCGAGGGTGCCAGGGCGAGGGAAGAGAGGAGAATCTTGACTCCATGTTTCAGAAGGCTGATTTATTATATTATGATATATATTATATTAAAATGATACACTAAAACTATACTAAAATAATAGAGAGAGGATCCATCAGAAGGCTAGAAAGGATAGGAGAGGATTGATAAGAAAACTCGTGACTCAGAGTCTGACACAGCTGCATCTTTGATTGGTTATTAAGTAGAAACAACTCACATTGACAAATCACAGATGCACCTGTCAGTAAACAATTCCACATTCCAAAGCCATCAGACAGTTAATTGTCTACATGTCTTTTCTGAGGCTTCTCAGCTAGAATAGGAAAAAAGTCTTAGCAAAGGATTTTTCATAAAATATCATGGCTACAGATGACTTCTGTGGTAGTGTTGGAAACAAAAATGTTTTAATAAAAGGTAAAATAACAAAACTCTTTGCAGAGAAAAATCGAGCCAGGGCAGGAGGTCCTTGCCCCTGGTAAAACACCCCACAAAAGCGATTTGTTTCTTTGTTCTATTCTTTTTCTAGTAAATTGCCTAGGTGGGACTTTTTGGCTCCTGTACAATTGTCTATCCTTAAGTTTGAAGTGAAGTCCCCTAGGTCCTATGAGATGTCTTCTCACCTAACTGAGGAGAGAAACTTCTGGGCTTATTTCCTTTTTAAGGGGACAAAGGACATTTTTGTCACTCTGTCAACAGGGGGCACATTGCTATTGGTACAGCTCTTGGTATCTCAGATTGGCCAAAAGTGTGGGATTCACACGTGAGACTCCAGGTTTGGCCTTGTGAGAAGGATTTGCCATGTCCAAGTGGGCACTGAAGAGAAGCAGGGTCCCTTGTAGCGTGAAAATGTGGTCAGTGGGTCCCTGGGGCTCCTGCCAGGGTGTCTCTGGACACAGGGGCACACAGCAGGGACAGGCTGTGTTGCACAAGATGTCACCCAGTGGGAACCTATGCTGAAAGAAGCTTCCTCCAGCTGTGGCCTGGCCCTGTAGACTGCTCTTTGATGCCTTGGAGTGGCTACCCAAAACAGAGACTAGACAAGATTAAAAGAAGAAAAGTGGATATTTATTAAAGGCCTTCAATAGGTTCACCTTGGGCAGTCAGAAACCTCTGAGAGGGGCTACACCCAGGATGGATGATGGACATAAGTTTTTCGTGCAGCTATAAGTTTGGTCCATTTACATACCAGGGGTTAATCCTCCAATTACAGCTTCAGGTAATGAAGTAATTTACTCCAATTTTTCTTCCCACAATTCTCAAAATTCACAGAATTCCCAGAATGACCAGGTTGGAAGAGACCTTCAAGATAGAGTCCAACCCAGCCCCAGCAGCTCAACTCAGCCCTGGCACCCAGTGCCACATCCAGGCTTTGTTAAACACACCCAGGGATGGGGACTGCACCACTTCCCCGGGCAGCCATTCCAGAACTTTATCACTCTTTCTGTAAAAAAACTTTTTCCTGATGTTCAACCTATATTTCCCTTGGTGCAGCTTGAGGGGAATTCACTGCTGTTCACATCTCTCAGGACCCAAGACAGTCAGGTGCCCCTGAGTTTCAGGCCCAGAGAGAAATTGTTTTATCTGAATAAAACAGGAGAACAGCAGCTGAGAGGCTGTGGAGTTTTCGAGTTATACCCTAAAGCAGTACAGGGTCTGAAAAACAAAAAAGCTGCATCCTAAGGCATCACCTTAACATGACCCCAAGCATCACATGTGTCCCCTGGCACTGTCACACCATCTTGTCTGGTGCCCAGTGAACAGAATTGTGATTCTTGTCCAGAATTGGTGCTGACCACAGTGGAAAAGGAGTTTTGCAGCTGTGGCCAGATGTGTGGTGCAGGCTGCAGTCAACACCAGGATGGTTTAGATTGGAGAACACAGCTCCAGATCCCTGGGAGCTGGAGCTGTTCTCTGGAGTTTGGGAAGGGGACAAGGAAAGGACAAAGTGTGGATGGCCATGCCCAAGTGTCCTGAGTCTGGTGGTTCAGACTGGAGGTGTAGTTGGGTATGGTGAGGGTGTCTGTCAGTGAGTAGACACAAACCCCAGAGCTGCAGGCAGTGGAGGCTGCCACAACTACAGGATTAATCTTGTCCTGACTCATTTGAAGCCTGAGTATACTCCCAGTGAAACCAGGAGGAGTTCTTCATACATAAATTGCTACATGACAGCTGGGTGATGTGCATCCTCAAATTCCTTTTTGTACCACCAGTAAAGAGCTGGGAGTGCACAGAAGTGAATGCAGAAGGGAAAATTTAGTCCAGAGACTTGGAAAGGTTCAGGCTGACATCTTTTTGTTGCACCTTCTGTTAGGTCTGGACCAGCCCATATCTGTGTGTTTGCTCCCAGTAGGACAGCTGGTATTTTTTCACTTGTTTGTGCTATAATGGTATGTTCCATCCAAAAGAGAGTGACTGAGCCAGGTGGAGCTTTCTGGAGGGAAAGGAGGCAGAGCTTTCCTGGGGAGCCTTGTGCCTGCCCTGGGAGGGAATTGGAGGGAGCAAGGTGGGATTGGGACAATGTGAGGGCTTGGCCAGAGGTAAATTGCTGTGGGATGAGGACAGTGCTGAGGGCAGAGAGGTAAAGGGAGGATAAGCAGAGAATCAAGTCTTGAATCTTGTGGTAAAACCTGTGCCTGATCTGTTGTTTTATGAGGGAGTTCAGCATTGCTGTTCATTGAACAGCTCTGGGTGATCTGCCTGGGCAAAGCCTCTTTCACCCCTCAGGGACTGTCCTGGAGCTGGAGCCAGTCGCCGTTGGTCTTTTGGGGTGGTGTCCTTATGGTTTGGCCAATCTTTTCTGTGAATATTCACATCTTTTATCTTTGAGGTTGTCCTAGTAAGTGATGATATTCACAGTCACTTGGAAAGGACATAAATTCATTCAATGTGAATTTCTGGTCTGGCACTAAGAGGAAACCTGAAATTTTCAGTGTCTTTCTCACTAATTTAGACAACTTCTGTGTCTGCCATGTTGGTTATGTGATTTACTTTGATGGAGGTAAAATCCTAAAGGTAGAGGAGAGACCTGTCTGGCTTAAGACTGACCTACTTCAGCATAATTTTAATTTCAGTTCCCAGCATATGTGGAAAATGAAAGCTGTCAAATCTCTTCTCTTGCAAGGCTGTGTATATTTTGTGTTTACCCAGCATCTGGCTTTGCTTGGTAGACAAGAAAGCCGGTGACTGCAGTTCAAAAAAGATTTGCTTTTCTCTCTTTGAAGGCCAAAATGAGTCCTTGAAGTCATCTGCTCTGTGTGACTCAGAGCCTTGAAATTTAATTTTGGGTGTCTGCATGGTATCTATAACATTTTGATTGGGTGTGGGCTAGTCCTGTTTCAGTCTGAACAGTCCAAAGCATTTAATATCTGCCATTTACTGATTACGATTATTTTGTTATCTGAAGGGAACATCATTAAAAAACTCCCACGTAAAACTGCTGTCTTCATCAATGACACGGCCACCTTCTGCGTGGAGCTGGACAACGACTGCCAGAACGTCAGGTGGCTGAAGAACAGAGAGGAAGTGAAACCCAGCGACCGCATCTCCATCACGCGCTCTGGCAAGCAGCACACCATGACCATCCGGGAGTGCAAGGTGGAAGATGCTGGAGAGATTGCCTTCCTGGCTGATGAAAGCAGGACTTCCACCCAGTTCACTGTGACCAGTAAGCTTCTCTTTTATTTGGCCTTGGTGTTGTCTTCCCATGGCACTGTTGTTGTTTTGAGTGCCACCATGATAATTTTGGTGTCCAAAACCAGCTGAAGGTTTGATGCCTGCCACAAAAAGCCAACCTGTGAGGGTTGTGAGGTGTTTGGAGGGATCCAAACAGGACTTGCACCCCGTTCACTGTGACTAGTAAGATTCTCTTTTATTTGGCCTTAGTGTTGTGTCTTCCCATGGCACCGTTGTTGTTTTGAGTGCCGCCGTGATAATTTTGGTGTCCAAAACCAGCTGAAGGTTTGATGCCTGCCACAAAAAGCCAACCTGTGAGGGTTGTGAGGTGTTTGGAGGGATCCAAACAGAATATCTGTAGGGTCATGGAATGGATTGGGTTGGATGGGATCGCCTCATTCCACCCCACGCCTTGGACAGGGACACTTTCCATCAGACCAAGATTGTCAGGGCCTTGTCCAGCCTGGCCTTGAACACTTCCAGGGGTGGAACATCCATGGTTTCTCTGGGTAAGAGCAGTGTTGGGGAAAAAACATGACACAAACTTATCTTACTTGACAGAGCAGTAGCAGCAGGTGCAACATTGTCAAGACTGGCCCTGAAATGAAATTTTGGTGAAGTTGCCTAATTGTATTTGGTATTATTTTAATGACACTGCATTTCCCAGGCAAAGCCTGCTTTATTTAAGACATCAATACATATGATTTCTGGCTCTGTTGCAGTTCTGGATCATATATGAACAAATCAGCCACTCCAGTCACAATTTAGGAAGATTAATTCTTTTTTTCTCTCACCATTGCAATCAGTCAGTGACAAAAAGGAATCTTTTATTTAACAGATATGTAACTGCTGTGTTATATAAATCTGGTTTGGGCATTCTGAAGCCACTGAACTAAAATGAGGAGAAAATGAGGAAAGTGTCACATCCGGCTTTCTGGCAGTTTCTATGGTATTTGTAAAGCTGTAACATCCAAACAAGCACCTATGCAATGGGAACAATAAAGTTCAGTTTGATTTCAGCCACTGCTGTTTAAATTATGAAGAAAGGTTTGATTCATGGAATAGAGATTATAAGGAGCTACCTTCCCACAGGTATTGCTGAAGAAAACATTGCATTACCATTTCTGATGGCAAGGTCAAGAGATCCCATTCCAGGGCTTAGCATTCAGCTTAATGTTACCCTACTGGGACCTTTGACATCTATCTGTGACCAGCAGCTACTGACAGGCTGGTAACTGTGCACCCCAAACCACTCCTGTGTCTATTTCTGTAAGGAAGGAAAAGCGTATCGCCTTGAGATTTCCTATTTTTACACTTTGTGCATATCAGATTTACTGCCTGGAGAATCCTGTGTGCTATGTCCACATCTTTTTCAATTAGCTGGGTGAGATTGGTGGTGGCTGTTCTGATACCTTTTATAATGTACAGGCAATGTTTGTGTATTATTTGTCACTTTGCATTGTTACCATGCCCATTTTAAAGATGGGGAAACTGAGGCAGGAAGGAGATCAGTTGACCCAGAGCTCAGTTTTTAGTTTAGGCTCATCAACAGACTCCATCTACAGTCAGGAATTCTTGAGTATGGCTACTGTGTGATTGTTTCACCCACTTCCCACACCTTATTTAAGCTGGATTAATTGCTGCTGAGTGTGCTGTTCATGGGATCACAGCTGGAGTCTGGTTGACTGACTTAACCCAGACACCTTTCAGACAGCCAAAATTAAATGAAATTAATCCTGGGCCATGCCACTAGAGGTGTAACTAGAGCACATCAGGTAATTCCTCCTGACCATATAAGTGGCAGCACATAGTGAATAATCCTGATGAGACTTGAGCCTTCTCTAAAGGATTCAAGAGGAATAAAAGGGTCAAAATAAATATTCATTATGCAAATACATGTAGGAATACATTTATAGCCTCAGGTACTATAAAATAGCCACATCTCTTCAATAGTAGGTTCTCATGGTGGGGACACATCTTTGTCATTTCTTTTTGAAGTAAATTCCCCAGTCCCAGAAGCTGGTTCTGTGTAAATTGCTAAAATAAAGATCCCAAATGATGTCACTCTTGGGAGACAAAGTTACAGCTTCTGAGTGGGGGTAACATAAAATTCAGGAGCAGGACAGATACCCAGATTAAAAAAAATACCCAGATATAAGCCTGTATAACAAGCCAGGCTCTCCATGACTCTTAAAAGACTTGAACAACCTTTGCTGATGGTTTTACCCATCTTCTGAGTGAAAATAAGAAGCTGAGTGTTAGTCTGCTTTGCCCAGGAGCTGTGAAGGGCAGAAATGTGCGTCTGTATCCAGCACTGAAGATTTAAGCCTACAAAATGTTGAAGACTCTCTGATTGTGATGACAGTTTAATATTGTGTAGAAATCACATATGTTTAGCTGTGCAACACAAGTAGTGGACATCAAAGTTTGAACTTGGTCTGGAACGACAATGATTCTGTGATTTTTTGTTTAAAACAGCCTCAAAGCATCTTCCATCCATTGTCTTGCTTTTCCGTCTCACACTAATGTTTTATGGAGGTTTATTAAACAAGATGAGTTTTTAGCCCAGCGTAACTATTTTGGCTTTTCCCCTCTGATGTAACTTACTGCTCTGTTTTGTTTTGTTTCCTTCCCTTGCGCAGCTCCCAAAAAACCTCCCACCCAACCCCCAGCTGACCCTGTGGTGAAAAATAAAACAGAAACCTCAGTGACACTGGCGTGGTCCCCTCCGAGGATGGAGCGGCCCGTTCCAGTCGACGGCTACATCGTGGAGCGCAAGAAACTCACCGGCTTCACCTGGGTGAGGTGCCACGAGTCCCACGTCCCCAGCCCCGAGCTCACAGTGAGCAACCTGGCAGAAGAGGCTGACTACCAGTTCAGAGTGTCTGCTGTCAATGCCTACGGGCAGAGCCCCTTCCTGGAATTCCCTGGGAGCTTGCACCTCGGTGAGCACGAAACCGGCACAAAACGGGGTGGTTGGGAATGTGGGTGCTTTGAAAACGTTTCCTGTGACTTTGAGGATGGAGAAATAGCCCAGCAAATCCTCTTTGTCTTCCCTGCTGGTTCTCCTGCTTCGTGCCAACCACTGACCTTTGCCAAAGGGAGGAAGGAAAAGGTCCAAACCCACCCCAGTGAGGGTGGTTGGGTTTTTGTGGTGGAGCTCTGGGCGTGTTCATGTTCCAATATCCCACATCAGGCTGTGGGGGAGGCAGGGCTCCCTGATATGGACCTTAAACCCATAAATGCTTCTTCTGCACCTGCAATAAAAATAAAACTTGAGATGGCCGTAAGTGCAATTTTCACTATATAGACATGAGACAACTCTGTTGCACCTGAGAATATTTATGGGTGATCATACCATCATGAAAACCAAGTTCTATCCAGTCTGTCTTTAATCTAAAAGTTTCTAGGAGAAATCCAGGGGTTTTGGTTTATTTTTAGGGTGCCAGTGTGCCCATAGAACCATTGGGTGCAATGGGATTTCTTCTTCCTTTGAATCACTGCAACTAGAAAATATCTGTACAGATATTGAAGACCCACAGAAACTTTGATCACAGTGTGTCTTGTGATTGTGTCATCCTTGTCCTTCACTGTCTGAAGATGCCTGTATTGTCCTAGAAGATCTAGAACTGACTCGTAGGGATATCTAGAGGTCCCTCCTTCTGAAATCTAATAATAATATTGACTATTCAATAAACAGCACACTTGTAGGGGACTTAGGGGTTTCTGGCCTATGCCTTTATACATTTTAGGGATAAAAAAAACCCCAAACAATAAAATACACCTGTTTTTCTAGACCTGTAAAAACAGGACTCCAGAGGTCAGTTACCTGCAGCAGAAGGAAACAAATCCTGTAGACCAACCATGCCTTTCCTTCAGTGCATGAGAATTCTATAAAGCTGCCTTAATTAATTCTCATGTCTTGTTTACCCTGACAATTTGGTTCCTTAGAGGAGTTATTCTCCATGACAGTGCTGTTCTCAGAGGTGTGTGTTGTTCTTCCCTAGAACCCGTCCTGGCTGTGAAGAACCCCCTGACAACAGCTGAAGTTGCACCTGGAGGGGATGCCCTGTTCACTGTTGATCTGACCAAGACATGTTCTGGCACCTGGTACCTGAATGGCAAAGTCTTACAGGAAAGTGAGACCTACATCATCAACAGAACCAAAACCACTCACACCCTGCTCATAAAAAATGTCACCAGGAAAGACGACGGGGCAGAAGTGAAATTTGTTGCCAATGATGTTGAGACCAGCACCAAGATGAGAGTGAGAGGTATTTATTGTCATTGCTGTCCATCCTTCTCCCAGTCAGGGGGTGGTTGTTGGGAATTGAGGATTAAAACTGGAGCTGGAGGCTTTCCTTGGTCTGTGGGAAGCACCTGAAATTGTGTCCTGTGATTAATGTGTGTCCTGTAATGACCTCACAGCTTGGAGTGAGTTGATCTGGCCAGCTAGTGGTATCTGAACTAGATTGCTTCACATCATCTTACAAATTTCTGTCAAATTTATGTCATTCACAAACATCTGTCAGTGGATTCTGTCACCGAATCTGCCACTAATTCACCTTAAAGTTGTAATTTCAGCTCTAGCTTTTACCAGTCTCTTTGACTGTAATAATCTTTCAAAAGTAAAAGAGCATTAATTTCTAAAAAAGCTTTTCTTGTAGGTTTTTTAGTCCATGATGTGTGGGACATAAAATTAGTATGCTGGAACTTGATTTAATATCAAGGTTTCCTCTATGAAATGACTGTAACAGCTGTACCTACCACATTGCAAGGCAAAACATAATGAATTCATAATGAATCATTTATTCTGGAAGGATGTGTTTGGCTTGGAAGAAGATCTCTGCAGAAGCATGTTTAGAGTATTATTTATCAGTAGGAAAAAAGTGTTAATTTTTTTTCTCTTAGTGACTGTGGCAATAAAAACAGATCAAGTTTTCTGAATTGGGAAAGAATGCACAGTATTGACATGAGTGTTGTTAGTCTCACAAACTGTGAATTCTACAGTACTTTTCTCTAACAAGCTAAAAATGGAGCCCCATCTCTCTCTCTCTACAAAGCCTTTGTAGGATAAACTCTCCAATTAAGGAATGACACCTAAATTATTTTTACTTTTAACCCAATAACCAACCACCTGTGGCCACAATGGGGACTTTTTTATCCAATTACACAAAACCACCCAAACCCATGGAGAAGAATGTGAAGAAGAAGGACCACCCATTGCCCCAAAACATCCATCTTGCTTTATGTATATTACTATATTCTAAAAGCTTAAACTCTAAGTTTCCCACCCTGTGATATCAGCCACTTCTATTCCAACTCCACACCCACAATCCCAGTTCTGTCATTCCGTTTTGGAAGCTTCTCCATGGCCCCAGGTCAATGCAGTGTTCTCTTGGGGGTCAGTGCCTGGCAGCACAGAAAGTCTGGAATTCTCAGTGACCAGGGTTCCAACACAGTGTGAGGGCAGGAACATGATAAAACACCTTCAGAGATCTAACAGTCTACAGCACACCTGTATCAGGGATAAATTATCATGATATAACTCAAAATAACAAAGCCTCTTGTCCTGGCAGGAGCTGCAGTGAGATTCACCAACAAGACCAAAGACGTAGAAAAAGTCTCAGCTCGGCTGCGGGAGGAAGCCAAACTCCAGGCTGAGCTTTCAGACACAGAGGCCACTGTGAAGTGGATGAAAGATGGGAAGGAGCTCAAGGCCAGTGAAAAATATGAGTTCCAAACTGTGGGGAAGAGGCACATCCTGAAAATCCGCAGCACTGCTGAGGAGGACGCTGGAGCCTACGAGTGTGTCTGTGAAGGGGATAAAATGGTTTATCAGCTCTCAGTGAAAGGTGAGTGACTGCCTGGGCTGCTCTGCACTGATGATGTTCCTGCCCTAAACCAGTGGAGCCCTCAAGGACACAAAGGGAGACTCCAGAGGGAGTTTGGTAATTGCCCATTAACATCCAGCCTTGATTATGTGTCCTACAGCAGAACTGGGGAGCAAATTCAGCAGCTGGCCAGGTGGTAAGAGCTGTGCTTTCACTCCAATTGGCATCTTCATATTCCAGGGAATTTGGTGTAATTTCATGAGGATGAGTGGTGGGTAGGGAAAAGTGCTCTTGAGATGAAGAAATCCAGCCCAAGAGGCAGGACATGGCACAGGATCCTGTGTCTGTCCCACACTTGCTGTGTGACATCAGACAAGTCATTGAAGAAAGACCTCAGTTCTGATTGTACAAGATCATCTTGGCATTGTGGGACTTGGGTTTTTAATTTTTTTTTTTCTTTTTCTTTTTTTTTTTAATTTGTGGATTTTTTTTTGTTTATTTCTGTCAATACTGTGGTGGATAAGAGAAAAGACCTTTGCAGGCACACTGGATGGCTTAACCCCTTCCTGTTTACAAGGTGCTCAGATGTGTAGAAAAACAGCAAGGTGGCACTTTGTTTTGGTATTTCTTAATTAGCACTGTTTCACAGCTGCTCTATTTTTTTAGCTCTTCTTCCTTCCATGGCAGTGTCTACCTTTGCCCTGAAACCAACAGCATTAAGCCTCCTTCTTGCAAACTTTCCCATCTGTGCAGGATTTTATGAACTAGAGCAAAGCTGTCTCTGCCTTGAAGGGGACTAGGTTTTGCCTAAAATCCCCAGTCTATCCCCAGACTCTTCCTCACATGGATCAGATGTCTGCTGAGGTTCAGAGCACAAAGTCTCACTCCAAGACAGTCCAGCCTGTTGTCAGACTTTCAGTGAAAGTGAGGGAAAAACAAAAATTCTTCAACAACATTTTTCAGTGTTAGAGAATCAAGGCATCACTTTATTTCTGGCCAGGATGTGCAACAGAAATAATTTAATTCACACATTGCCCGGGTTGTGTAGAGGAAATCATGCCATCACACATGACGTTAACTAGATTTTTTCATTTACTTATACAATCAAAACCCAGAGAAATCAATTGGTTCAATGTTCATTGGTCCCAAATTCTGCAGTGTTTAGTATTTGGTTTCCTATTGGTTATTGATCCCTTTGCCTTCAATATTAATTAGGTTCTCATTTTTTGTTCTCTTATTGATCTTTTCTGAGACCAGGTGTCTCCAACCATACCAGGGGTGCTGTCTGGAGTTGATGTTCATTAATGGTTGTTACCTTTTTTTATATCTCCTGTGCTAACCCCAGTCTGTTGAGGTGTTAAACTCATCAGGCCTCAAGTGGTGATACAGTCCTGTGAAAAGAAACTTCAATTCCTTTCCCCCAGGGCAGAGGTGAACAAAAACCCCTGACTGAAGTTATATAAAAAATTTAAACTTTATATTGTTTCCAACAAGACTGGGGGGATTTCAGAACCTATTTTTTCTTTGAACTGGCAAGTTCACCCTATAAAGACATTTGAGTTCCATGTTTGTCCCACAGCTCACCCTCACCTTCCTCCCAGGCATAATCACAGCTCCTGCACAGAGTGAGTCAGAGGTGTTTCATCATCATGTTCTGCTGGCACCTCACCCTCCTTGATCTCTGTAGAAACCACAAAGCCTGAGCATGTACTGTTTGGTTTTTTTTTTTCTCATTTGACAACTTTTTCAGTCATTTCAAAGAGCAAACTTGAGAGAGCTGGAAAAAAAAAAGTGACTAAATCTATATAGAGAGGAATTTCTGTCTACAACTGGCACCTGCTCTTGATTTTGATTTTTGTTCCTCTCTTGCTCTGCCTCTTTAGCATAATTTTTCATGCTGACAGTTCTGCCCACATTTACTTGAGTTACTTGATGGATGTTTCCATGTGGTTTTCAATGTGGTGTGCCTATCAAATGAGTGATCAATGTTATTATTTTAAAATCTGCGTTGACAAGCTGTGATGTAAAGCCTGCTGCTTGCATCTTGATTCCTGGTGAATCACCTTTGGTACCTCTCATCCTTGTGGGACGAGCCTCACAAATGCTGCATCAACATTTTACCTTCCAGCATCTGCACCTTTTATCAGCCACAGGGAATCATTTGAGGAGCAGGTCAGCTGTAAATGGCACGTGGGCATCACGTGGCTGCTGAGGGGCCACTGTGTCACTGCCTGGGCCCCTGGCCCAAACCAGCCAGAAATGCACTTGCCATTTGTCACTGCAGTCCCTGCACTGCCCTGGGCTCCACTGCCAGGCACCCTCTGACACATGACCTCCCTTGATGACAAGGGACATCTGAGACATCTCCTTTGGGCTGTTCTGGTTGTATTTTTCACTGTGGTTTTCTGTGGAAGGGAAAGGGATGAATGAACTCATCTCCCTCTTCTTCTTCCCACAGCCTTGAACTTGTGGACTGAGTTTCAGTAGTGCTGGGGAAAGAATGCCTTAGCAGTTCCCTTCCCTTCCCTTCCCTTCCCTTCCCTTCCCTTCCCTTCCCTTCCCTTCCCTTCCCTTCCCTTCCCTTCCCTTCCCTTCCCTTCCCTTCCCTTCCCTTCCCTTCCCTTCCCTTCCCTTCCCTTCCCTTCCCTTCCCTTCCCTTCCCTTCCCTTCCCTTCCCTTCCCTTCCCTTCCCTTCCCTTCCCTTCCCTTCCCTTCCCTTCCCTTCCCTTCCCTTCCCTTCCCTTCCCTTCCCTTCCCTTCCCTTCCCTTCCCTTCCCTTCCCTTCCCTTCCCTTCCCTTCCCTTCCCTTCCCTTCCCTTCCCTTCCCTTCCCTTCCCTTCCCTTCCCTTCCCTTCCCTTCCCCTGTGGTTTCAGTTTGGATATTGGTGTGGATTTTTAATCTTTTGCTTTGAGGCAATTGGTGACTCAATTATTTCACTCCACATTAATATGATGCCAGATTTATTGTTTATTTTCTATGCTCCAGTTAATTTCCAGGAATAAATTTATTTTTATTTTGGTCCTATGAGGTATCCTTATAGGTTATTAATTTTATGTAATTTAATTTATCTAGGTTATATTTTAACCTCTTCTAGAGTCAATTTACTTGCCAGGTAGCTACAATATAGTGATTGAATAACCTTCCTGGCTTTACCTTCAGTTTATTTCTTTTCTCACCTCCCTTTAAAATATTATTTTAAAGCTCTGTTTCCTGGGGCTTCTTTGCCTTTACTCACCCTCTTGTGCCATCTACATGCTCTGCTTTTTGGACACAAATCAGGAATATAGTTGGAAATTTGTTTGCCTCTTCTTTGCAATCTAGTGATTAGATCCATAATTAAATAAATAGATTTTGTCTTATCATAAATGAATACCCAATGTCGATGTCAATGTACATTTTTACTGCTGTGCACAGAATTCTTTACTAGAGCTGTGTCCCTGTTTTGTTTCAGCACTTGCAAACTTTGTAAACAAAGAGAAAACTGGAGGAGTTGTCAAGGCCATTGCTGGGAAACAGGCTGAGTTTGTGTCTGAGACCTCCGAGGCCAACATCATGGTGAAGTGGTACAAAGATGGGAAGGAGATCACAGCCAGCAAGAAATTCACCATGGAAGACAAAGGAAAACTGCACAAGCTTGTGGCTTCGGCTGTGACAAAAGAAGATGAAGGAACTTACACCTGCAAAATCGGGGATGACAGCCTTACTTTTGATTTAAAAGTCTCAGGTAAGTTTGAACTGCAAGTATGGGGTCAGAGTCTGTGTGAGAAACGCAGGATTTTGTTCTTTAGACTTGTCCTACCTTACAAAATGACAGATTTTTGGGCCATAAGGTTGCATAACACTTTGAGAGATTCTGACCCTTGCTCTGAGATTCTGACCCTTGTTATGATTCTGGTGCAAACCCAGAGTATGGACAAATAAATACAATGATGCTGTGATTTAACAGAGTTAGCTCAAGCTTTTTCCAGGGCTGGAGCACAACCCAAAAACAATGCTGGCTGAACAGCTGGCAGCCACATCTGGCCTCTATTCTTTCATCTCAGCCTGTGCATCATCTTAGGACCACCTCAAACTGGGGTTCAAAGCCCTGCTCTGAGAGCCATGTGGCCTCTTTTTGACAAGTTTGATTCCTGATTTTGAGACCTAAACATCTCCTGCTATTCCCAAAGGACACTCTGATCTCAGGGATTGCTCCCCGGGTGCTGTGACTCCACCAGCCAGTGTCACGTGCCCATCACACAAAGCACGTGGTGGTCAGGCCAAACCCAGAAGAGAAATGCTTGTCACCACTGCATTCCAGCCCAGGATGGAGCCAGAGGATAAAATGACACAAGAACTCACCAGTGAAATTCAATATCCGTGAAATGGAACTGATTCGAGTTGCATGCTTGTGGTAGCTTTTCTTCTAAATGGGATTTTCTGGCTTGTGCCTGGAGCTTAATTTTTAACCTGTTCCTAAATTTAAGATTGAAACTCTCCTGAAAGCTTCTCCTGGCATGTCTGCAGTACAATGCAATTCAAGAGAAGTCACAACTGAGTGCTTGTGACCTGTAACAGAATATCCAGGTTACTGTGATGCTGTGACGAGCTAACTAAAGACTCAGCAAAGCTGATTAATTTAGGACAGCACTTGTCTGGAGGGATTGCTGCAGGATTTAGTGAGCTGGAGGGAGTGCTTCCAGTTTCCAGCTGGTGTTTGCTCAGGTATTCACTCTGCATCTCACCTCCAGTTCTCTTCTGAGAATCCAACATCATGCAATTTCTCTTGGCGTGTAATTCCCAGCCCCTGACTTTACTCATTGAAAAACTGGTCTGAAACCAGGCTCTGCCCAAACTGACCCCTCAAAAGGCACTTTGTGCAATCTGATTTATACTGTCTGATTAGAGCTGTCAAAGCTGTACTTTAGAAGTGTTCTGGTTGTGCTTTTGTCTGAGCATCGTGTACAGAGGATTGTCTGATCTTGGTATAAACTTTTTGCTGGCCATGGGCAGGTTGGGTTCATCTCACCTGTAACTCCTATCACACCAAAGAAAACTGGTGTCTGCTAAATCCTAGAATCACAGAAAAGTTTGGGTTGGGAGCTTGAAGCTCATCCAGTGCCACCCCCTGCCATGGGCAGGGACACCTTCCACTATCCCAGGCTGCTCCAAGCCCTGTCCAACACCATAAAAACTGACTAAAGTGAGAAACTAATTAGTTGGTATATATACATAATGCAAGTCAACTAGGAAAAATTAAGAAGTAGAGCCAAGAGAACATTTCCAATTCCATTTGTGCATACCTAAAATATGATACCTCTGAGGTCTCAATTATAAGTGCTTCATATTACTGGAAGTGTGTTTTTCCTGGGATTTTAGAAGCATGCTAAAATAGACATATTTTCAGAATATTTGTGTAGCAAACCCCAAAGATAAAAGAATATTATGTACCAAAAAACTCACTCTTACTATCTTGAAAATTACTGTAATATAAATGACAGCTGTAGAAATCTCTGCCATGGCAGGGACACCTTCCACCATCCCAGGGTGCTCCAAGCCCTGTCCAACATGGCCTTGGACACTTCCAGGGATCCAGGGCAGCCTCAGCTTCTCTGGAAACCTGTGCCAGGGCCTCACCACCCTCCCAGAGAAAAATTTATTCTTAATACCCCATCGAACCCTGCCCTGTGGCAGTTTGAATTTGTTATGCTATGTTTTATCCCTACAAATTTTTGGTGAGCAAGGATTGGGTTACAAGCTGGTGACAACACCTTAGCCAGGACAGCTTCCTCCTTGTTTCAGGCATCACCATAGACATTTTCCAGAGTGCTGAGAAGCTGCACACTCAGGGGATGGTCTCAGGGCAGGGGATCAGCCTGCCTTGAGGGTCATGAGACACACCAATAACCCTGAACAGCAGGATTCTGGAGGGACCATCCTCCTTGGGTCAGATAATTGTTGAAGGCTACATCAGTCCTAATGAGTCCAAATTTTAATTAAAATACTTGCCTGGCATGGCAATTGTCCTTGGGGTACTCAGTGATGGAAAGCAGCAGTTGCTGCTAAAGGAAATGCAATACTGAGCTGAGGCTGGCTCCCAGTGACAGCCCTCAGCCTGCTCTTCAGCCCAGGGCTGCCCTGGTGGAACAAAGGCTCTGAAACACCTGATGTGCCCATCAGATATTGCTCCTTGGCTTAGGGACAGGATGTGTTGAGGTTTGCTCACATTTTACACTAAGTTCTCTGTCCTCACTTGTCTGCCTTCAAAGACAGGCAATCTTTGATTTTTACCTTTGCAAAGAGTCTTAATTGATAAAAATATTGTATTGTTGCTGCCTACACAACAAATACCCTGTGTTTGCACAGTCCATATCTGTGCTGCCAGCAGGATTTGAGCTGAGCTATCCATGCAGAAACCTCTACTGAGTTGTATGAGCAGTTCTGAGTTCTCTGCTGAGAAGATCAGTTTCAACCAAAAGATATGAGATTATTGACTCCTATATTCATAGAAATATGGAATGGTTTAGGTTGGAAAGACCTTTAAAACCATCTCCTTCCACCCCCCTGCCATGGGCAGGGATGTCTTCCTCTAGACCAGGTTGCTCAGAGCTTTTTCCTAACTTGGAGAATATTTTATCAGTGAGATTATCCCATATGTGCCCTGGCCTGGAGAATCAGTCCAGTAGGATTGGTACTGTGAACAAGGAGCTGCAGGAATGGGCTCAGAAACATTATAAAAAGGCTCCTCATCGCCTCTAACTAGATTTTCTGTGACTTCCCAGGTCTTTTCAAAGCTGTTTCTGCCCTCGGACATCAACACATATCCCCCAGAGCTTGCTTGACTTCAGAATCAAGGAGTGGTAAAGGAAGTGTGAACAGCTTGAGGGCGTCTCAGTTTGATTTGAAAGATCCAGGAGGATGTAGGGCAGATGAAGGGGATTTCACTGTAATTGAGAGCAATTATCTGAAGATCAGAGGGGTTTGCACCATGTGTCAGAGAGGCATCAGCTGTGTGTGATAATGGAATTATGATCAATAACCACTGCATCCCAACTTTGTGCAGATAAACCTGCACCGAGGCACAAACCGTTTTCTCTTTCCCACTCCAGATGAAGCTGTCACTTTTGTCAACAAGCCCAAAACGACTCCAGAAGTGTCAGTCAGTCCTTCTGAGAGCCTGGAGCTGCTGTGTGAGGTGTCAGCTGCGGGCGGGGCCGTGGTGTGGAGGAAGGATCAGACTGAGGTGAAGCAGGACCAGAGGACAACAATCGTCTGCCAGGGGACACAACGCAAGCTCATCATCAAGAAGGTGACAAAGCAAGACCAAGGCAGCTACACCTGTGAGACAAAGGACGACAGAACAACATTCCAAGTCAAAGTCAGAGGTGAGGAAGTGCCAGGAATTCCAAAGGTAAAGGAGAATTCCATTTCAGTCATAGGAAAGGATGGAAATTCCTTCTGCTCTCACAATTAGCTGGTGTGTCTGCAGAAAAACTCCCATGGGAAAATAGTGTGAGGGATGGATAGCAGAGGGATGGATGAAGGGGAAGGGGAAGGTGTTTTGAAGAGCTCTGATTAGATTCCATCCCTTAAACATTGGATGGGGCTTGGAGCAACGTGGTCTAGTGGAACCTGCCCATGGCAGGTGGGTTGGACTGTGATCATCTTTAAGATCCCTTTCAACAAACCATTCCATGATTCCTTGATTAGATGGAGAACAATGGAATTGTCCCAAATAGGCAAAAAAGGAGCAATGGTTCATGGACATGAGGTTACAGGTGCTGTTCCCTTCTCTCTCATTGGAATCTTGGAAAGAGGGAGGAGGGTTCAGCAAAGAAGTTGGTGCTCCAAGTCCTACATTTAAATCTCTCCTAAAACTGTGAGTTCCTAACATTACCCCAGAATTCCCATCAAATTCCCATTCCTATTCACCTCTTAGCAAGACAGAGATGAAGGTGCTTTCTTGCACATCATGATGTTACCTGTGGGGGCAAGTGCAGTGTAAATGGGAGAAACTTCATTAAACACCAGAGACAACGACTGCAAAAAGCCGCTTGTGACTGTTGGGGTTTCCTTACAGAGACAGAAGTGTTTACAAACAAGGAGAAGGTGCAGAAAGAGGTGAAGGCTGCAGTGTCAGAAAATGCCACGCTGAGCTGCGAGGTGGCCCAGGAGAAAACGGAGGTGAAGTGGTACAAGGATGGGAAACTCATCACCTCCAGCAAGAAGTTCAAGGTGGAGTGCGAGGGCAAATCGCGTCGTCTGGTGGTGGGTCAGGTGGAGAAGAAAGATGCAGGGGAGTACACCTGTGAGGCTGCTGGCCAAAAACTCACCTTCAGGATCAATGTCACAGGTGGGAGATTGTTCATTCTCATCACAGAAAGGTCCCTTAATACCAAAAAATGTACCAGATTTTGAGATCCAGTTTCTGTGCAGCCTGAAATTTTGAGTAGGGATGGAGGTCAATCACTCATCTGCTGTCACATTGATGCTGACAGCTGGACATCTTCATCCATGGGATGAATCCCCCTCAGTTTCCTTTAGTGTTTTCTGTTTTCTCACTAGTGGAAAGATAGACAATTTTCTGTTCCATTCCAAAGATAGACAAATTTCCATTCCATGTCCTTATAAGGATAAAGGTAAGGTTGTCTCCCAGATATGTAGGAAAAATAAGTCTGGAAGAAGTAGGAAAACAGGACTCGTAGAATGAACAAGGATCCCATGGGGGTCCCAGTGGCAAATTAGATTTGGTATTTATTTATCCATTACATTATGGAATAAAGTAATTGCATTCTTGTGGAGATGGGAAGAAGCTCCAATCCTGAGGTAGGGGATAATTTTTCTCAGAAATTGCTGATGTGTTGTTCTCAGGCATGACAAAGGCCCACATCCTGCCTGAAAATTAAAAAATACCAGAGATGTGGAAGTTGTCATGTTTTTTATTTGGGTTTGATCACTTTGGATGCAGCAATTTGTGTGTGATTTTAAAGATACTTCTCCCACTCCACAGAAGCAGAGGATGCATTCATCAACAAGGACAAAGTGAAGAAAGAGGTGAAGGCTGCAGTGTCAGAAAATGCCACGCTGAGCTGCGAGGTGGCCCAGGAGAAAACGGAGGTGAAGTGGTACAAGGATGGGAAACTCATCACCTCCAGCAAGAAGTTCAAGGTGGAGTGCGAGGGCAAATCGCGTCGCCTGGTGGTGGGTCAGGTGGAGAAGAAAGATGCAGGGGAGTACACCTGTGAGGCTGCTGGCCAAAAACTCACCTTCAGGATCGATGTCACAGGTGGGAGACAGATTTTGGGTTGCATTCCGTTGGCTTTTCTTTGCCTGTGGGTGTTTCCCCCCATTTTCTCTGATGCAATATTAGAAAAGCTGTTAAAGTACTTTCTGATGCTGGTGTGAGCAGCTGTTTCAGTGAGGTTGTGTAGGACTGGGCAGATCTGGAGTTGACCTGTTCATATCCTGATGTCAGCTCCTCACCTCCCTGTATGCCTCCTTCAGCTGAGGAAGTGAACAAGATTTCTCAATATATTCAAATATACTTCTCAATATATTCAAATATATTTCTCAATAACAGGCACTGTGTTTCAAAATCTCTTCAAATTTGATCACCAGTACTGGTTTTCCCCCTCCTGTTACGGGCATTCTTCCATGACAATCACAGTTTTCCTTCCTCTTTTTTTACAAGTGGTAGGACAAGAGTGAATGGTCTTAGGTTCCACCAGAGGTTTGGGTTTGATATTAGGAAAAAAGTTCTTATCCAAAAAGGTTTTCAGGCATTGGAACAGGCTGCCCAGGGAAGTGGTGGAGTCCCCATCCCTGGATGGATTTAAAAGCTGTGTGGATGTGGCACCTGGGGACCTGGCAGTGCTGGGGGAACAGTTGGACAAAATGATCTTCCAAGTTTTCTCCAGCCTAAATGATTGTGTGATTTCTTTGGTCTCAGTATATTTTTACAAGATATGTGGTGAATTTTATCTCAGGCTCCACGCAGCCATGGACAACAGCTACATCCTGAGTGATCATTTCTGAATTTGATGTTAAGAAAGGGTTTGTTTGTTTTAATTTTTATAGCACTCCACTGTCTTTACAGCCAAATCCCTCTTTTTTAATATTAAAATTCTGGTTTCATATGCAGATATGATCAGAACAGGGAAGCAATTTTCACCTCTGTTTTTTTATAGCACCAAGCAGAGGTTTGGCATTTTATCAGCAGTGTAGAGGCACAACTGTGTTGGGAATCTATTGACCGCACTCTGTGTGGGGTACCCAGGCTGTGAGCTGGGGCATTTTGCTCTTTTTCATTATTTGTGTAGCTCATTCTTTGGCTGAGGGAGCTGCCAGTTTCAGTGTAGGGATAGGTAAGGAAGGAAGGATAATTAAGTATAGATTTGAGAGGTGTCCTCCAGAGAAAATTCAATATGGACATTGATGGACCATCATAAAAGTACAGAGTAATTTGAGTTGGAAGGGACCTTAAAGATCATCTTGTTCCCACCCCCTGGCATGGGCAGGGACACCTCCCACCATCCCAGGCTGTTCCAAGCCCCAACCAGCCTGGCCTGGAACACTTCCAGGGATCCAGGGGCAGCCACAGCTTCTCCAGGCAAAATTGTTATAAACCAAATTTATTTGCTGCTGGCACTGGTTCATACATTACTGCAGAGGTGTACTCAGAAAACAAAAATTTGGTGTTTCGCACATGAACTTCTCTCTCTGAGGGAGCTGTCTGCCTCAGAAAGGTTTCCAGCTCTCTTTCCAGCGAGGTGACCTCGTGGTGGCACGGGGTAATGTGACCCCTGCCCTGTGCCATGGCCTGCCTTAGCTACCGTTGCTGTATTGCCCATGGGAGCAGCTGTAACACGAGGTGCGAGCCCAGCACCGGCTGGAAAATGATCCAGTGTGAAAGTCAGGAGGGATTATGCGTACTCGGAGTGGTTGGCTCTTCTGCAGCAGAAATCCTTCTCTTGCTGGTTTATCCCAAAGTGCAGCGGATTGCTGGGTCTTAATTTATCCTGGTGCCATTGCACTTGGAAAGATTTTCAGGGTTCCTGCGCTCCACTGGTAGCACAAAGCTTTCCCTGTTTAAGGACAGGTTGAAGGTTAGATGCTCAGTGTTGGGTTTTGGGATGCTACTGTAGTTTTTGGGTTAAAAAAAAAAAATCAGCTGCTGCACACCTTGGGACTGAGTTGGACATGCAGAAAAATAAGTGATTCTGAAATTTCAGGATTCAGGATATGCAGTGGAAATCATGTTTTAAATCAGTGAACGTTTTGTGTCCTGAAAATGTTTTTCCTAATTTCCACTGACCAGTTTCATTTAAGGTTTGAAATGTCATGTTCACTGAATAGTTGATTAAATTTAAAACAAATTTCTAAAAGAAATTATCAACTGGTGTAAATCACTTTGGAAGCTGACTAAAAGTTTTAGTCACACTTCTATCAGTATAAAAATGGTTTATATGAAAGGTCAAGAATGTAAAGGACAAGTGAGATGAGTCTGGAATATTCCTGCTCTGCTAACCTGGCATTTTAAATACAGCCCTCATTAACACAGACTTGTTTTATAACCTATTGAATGCACTCAGCATATTCACACTCAGAGTTGTAGATGGGAGATTAAATATTAATATTTTTGCAATCAGTTTTGAATGCAAAGCTTTGTGTGTGCTCGAGCCCTTTCAGATGTCAAAATGCTGCTGGCATGTCCCTTTGAGGAGCTTTGCATCACCCAGCACAGACCATGTGCCTTCTAAATGACAACAGCATCTCCTCACACCCCTTCTGCAGCCAATATAAACAGAGGAGCTCAAATTCAGAGCCCCTAAGCTAGATTCTTGCTGGCAATGGAGAGAGACGAGGAGACTGACTTGGTGATCAAAATCCAATTTTATTGTGGGATACAAATGCTTATATACTATTTCTGGGAGACTAGTAATGTGTACTACAATGATTAGGTTAAAATCACATACACAAACTTATGCATATAACAGCATCTCTTGCTTGCAGAGTTCAATGGGATTTTCTTTTTCTAGTAAACCTGTTTGATTTAATCTTCTTGCAATCTAGGTCTAATTTTCAAAGTTCCATTTGCTTTTGCCAAGGCGTCCTGTTATCAAATCTCCTATGTTAACCAGGTCCAAAGTCCATTATCTGTCTTGTGTCCCCCAACATTCCAACAGATTCCTGCTCTGTATTGCTTCCTGCAGGAGTTCTCTCTTTCTGTGGACTGTGCAATATTCACAACAAGGCTGTGTTGTGGCCCAGGGCCACTTGTGGTGCCACTGTCAGCAGTGGAGGAACTCGACCTGAATTGATCCCTTCTCCTCACGCTCCCAGGCAGCTGCTGCTGCTCAGAGCACAGACGTGATGGAGACAGGAGAAAGTCATCCAGGAGGAGCCAAGAATGGCTCCAGGAGGCTGCAGGGGGTGACTGGGGAGAGGAAGGCAGCAGCACAGGGGATGGAAGTGGCTCAGCATCCCCGAGGCCACAGAATCACTGAGGCTGGAAAAGCCTCCCAGACCATCGAGTCCCAGCTGTGCCCAACCTTGTCCCCAGCCCAGAGCACTAAATGCCATGTCCAGATGTTCCTTGGACACCTCCAGGGATGGGGACTCCAAACCTCCCTGGGCATCCCCCTTCCAAGGCCTGAGCACCCTTTCCATGGAGAAATTCCTGCTGATGTCCAACCTGAGCCTCCCCTGGCCCAGCCTGAGGCCATACCCTCTCACCCTGTCTCTTGTTCTCTGGGAGCACAGCCTGAATTCCCCATGGCTCCCTCCTGTCAGGAGGCCAGTTTGCTGGAAAATCACATATTTTCTAGGAAATAAAAGTACACTTCAAATTTTATATGCTAGTTTTATGTGTCATGTTCGTCAAGTGCTTTTCCACATTGAGAACTGTGTCTTTGTCCTGTCTTTGGGATTGGGTTGCAAGGTATTTTCTGAGCAACACCTAATTTTGATTAAAATACCTGGTAAAATCCTCTGAATAGTGTGATAGTGGAGGTAGCAACTGTACTGTATTTAGCTCATTCCAAGTGCGGGGAGTAGAAATATCATCAAGACACAAGAGAGTTTTTTATATTCATTCATTTTAATATTAATTGTAAGAAATTTACAAATGGGGTGGTTGAACTGTTCATGAGGACAAGTTAGAGAGGGATGATAATTACATGGACTATATTTTGAGGCTACATAGTTTTATTTATTCAATAAATAGAACTGCTAAGCTGGGTAACTTACAAGAGTTTAATATTAAATTATTTATGTTGGAAAAGACCTGTCAAATCATCATGCCCAATGGTGAAACCAGCACTGCCAAGGCCAAGATCCTGCAGTGCATCTGCACCTCACACAAGTAAGAACTTCTTGACAGAAGATATTTACATATTATATATTTTCCCCATTATGTTTCCCTATTTCAGAGCCAGAAGTAGTGTTTACAAACAAGGAGAAGGTGCAGAAAGAGGTGAAGGCTGCAGTGTCAGAAAATGCCACGCTGAGCTGCGAGGTGGCCCAGGAGAAAACGGAGGTGAAGTGGTACAAGGACGGGAAACTCATCACCTCCAGCAAGAAGTTCAAGGTGGAGAGCGAGGGCAAATCGCGTCGTCTGGTGGTGGGTCAGGTGGAGAAGAAAGATGCAGGGGAGTACACCTGTGAGGCTGCTGGCCAAAAACTCACCTTCAGGATTGATGTCAAAGGTGAGAGAATGTGCTGCATCCCTGTTTTACATCCTGAAAAACTGAAGGAGGAGAAAGTTATATGGCTTGTCAAGCTCCATCTCAACAGGCAGTGACCGAGCTAGCACTTAACTGGTGTTGGTTTGCTCATGAAATTATGTTCATGCTATAAAGCTGTTTTTTTGGAAGCTGAACATGCAGTAGATTTCTGTAGCCCCAAATTCAGGTCAGGGTGAAGACCACTGGGGAATTTCCCTAGGAATCTTGGGGAGATGCACTGATAGCAAACTGAGAATGCAGTAATTACTGGAGTAATCAAAGGGTGCAGCAAATTTCAGTGCAGGCATTCTCTTGTGAAAGCTCCTTTCCAGAATATAGTTTATTATAGAGGAAACCTTTATGTTATGGCCCTTTGTCAAATGGATGGAAATGCCAGAACTGTTCTCAGAAGCAGGAAATGAGGAAACCAGCTCTTTTCACCTTGATATTCCAGACAGCTGTTAATCTTGACATCCTTCAGTTAGATCCTGATGAATTTAAAGTAAATTGAAGAGTACATACATTGGATTTATTTTTGACCATGGCATGGTGCAAATACAAGTGGGGCTGGCTAATTTTCATTCATTAGAAAAAAATAATTTGGAAATGCCACATCTTGAGAAGAGGTGGGAAATAAAGATACGGACACAGAATGGGCTCACAAAGTTTATTTTCCCAACACTATCTTTGTTTTGTTGGCAAAGTAAACTGCAGCTCTTGGGTTGACTGGGCAGATTAATGCTTGTCCTTTTACAGCTAACATAATTCTGAGAGACCTGATTCACCTTAGTGCTACTGGATTTTGGGATATGTTACTTTCTTCAGGTTTTGAAGAAAGGTTGTGGTGGAAATTAAAGCAATTTTGAGGCTGTGCCTTGGATTACCAGAGAATGACTCCTTCACTGGCACTTGATGTAATTCAAAATGTTAAAAATTCAGTAGGTGCTGGCAGCATGGAATGTGAATGGAAGATTAATTTCAGCATCACAATTGAAAAGGTGATGTGTGCATTTAGGAAGCAATCTTTGAATTTTCAAAATCTGCCTTCGTACCCTCAATTGCAGAGGCAGAAGATGCTTTCATCAAAAAAGAAACAGTGCAGAAAGAGGTGAAGGCTGCAGTGTCAGAAAATGCCACGCTGAGCTGCGAGGTGGCCCAGGAGAAAACGGAGGTGAAGTGGTACAAGGATGGGAAACTCATCACCTCCAGCAAGAAGTTCAAGGTGGAGAGCGAGGGCAAATCGCGTCGTCTGGTGGTGGGTCAGGTGGAGAAGAAAGATGCAGGGGAGTACACCTGTGAGGCTGCTGGCCAAAAACTCACCTTCAGGATTGATGTCACAGGTAGGAGAAGATTCTTTGGCCCACCTGTTTTATTTCTAGAATCGTTAGAAAAAGTAAAATTATTTTAGAATTCTTCTTTGTGTTACGCTTCAAATTTTTCGAGTACATTGTTGGCATGGCCTAGGATGGGTACAAATACAGATTTTCTTCATATATTCTTTGTAAAACATTTGAAATCCTTAAAACGGGGAGCTGAATCCCTGGAAAATTTTGGAAATTTCACATCAGGGAAAGGGCTGTAGAAAAGACGATACTGATTGTGCATCTCCTCATTCCCATCCTGGTACAATGGGAGCAAATCTGCACCACAGCTCATTCTCAGTGCAGGGTCATGGTGGAGAGCCTGCCCAATGTCCACACTCCTTGTCATTCACTTGGAAGTGCTTATTTCAGCCTGAAGGGAGTCATGGAAGTAGGGCTTGATATGTATTAAGGTCTTTAAGATGTCAAGAAAATGGAAAGTAAGGAAAGAAAGTGTCATGGAGACTCATTCCAGTTTTATTTCCCTACTGGGGCTGTAGAGAGGTAGAATAGATTCAGCTTCCCAGCTCCCTCACAGCTTCCCAATCCAATTCCAAGTTGTGTGACTGATGTGTCTCTGGAGGACAGGAGACTGTGAGATGAGCTGAGCTTTTCCCAGGGTTGCAGAACAAATAACAGGGTCGTGGATGTGTCATTGCTGGTCTAGCACCTTTCTCACTTCACAAAATGATCTAAGAAGAAGCAGAAATAGCTGCTGAGAATCAAATAAATCAATTTTATGGGACTATAATGCAGCACAGAACAGTTCCTTCCTCTGAAAATTTGATACTTTGCAATTAACCTCAAACAAGACGTGTCCTGCCTTGGCTGGGTCATGCCAGACAATGTTCTTATGAACCATAGAGAGATTACTGACGTCAAGAAACCCAAAACAGGCAAAAACCCCCCACAAGGTCCTTTGTATTTTCTTCTGATGGACTTAGATGGACTGTCATGTCAGAGGGGTTTTTTTCCAGTGTTACCTGTAAGCCACAATGAGGGGATTGAGCAACATCATATTTTGGAGAAAGTCTGGATCTCTCTCTCTCTTTCCAGAGCCAGAAGTTGTGTTTACAAACAAGGAGAAGGTGCAGAAAGAGGTGAAGGCTGCAGTGTCAGAAAATGCCACGCTGAGCTGCGAGGTGGCCCAGGAGAAAACGGAGGTGAAGTGGTACAAGGATGGGAAACTCATCACCTCCAGCAAGAAGTTCAAGGTGGAGTGCGAGGGCAAATCGCGTTGTCTGGTGGTGGGTCAGGTGGAGAAGAAAGATGCAGGGGAGTACACCTGTGAGGCTGCTGGCCAAAAACTCACCTTCAAGATTGATGTCACAGGTAGGAGAAGGTTCTTTGTGAGAATTCAGTAGAGGCCAATACAGCAATAATTGGAATAACTACTCTGCCATGACTCATTTGCAATAGTCTGGGTTTTGTTGCAGCCTGCAGGGTTCACCTGATTTTCTGTTCTTGGTTGCCTGGATTTGTGGAAATGGGAATATTTGGCTTTAGCATGGTACAAGCTCTGTCTCATTCTTAGCAGGTCTAACAGTTGCAGTTATAAATATAATAGAGATAATTGATGATCCTTTCCATTCCTGTGATCCCAAAGGGTGATTCTTGTACATTGAACTTCTTGAAAGCAAAGTGCCATTGCAGAATCCCTTCCTTGTTAGTCCTGCAATTCCATTTTATCTGATTTAGATGCTGGAAAATATGTTTTGTCATTTGCAGTATCAGCAGCAGATTGTAAACAGCAATTTTTTTTTTTTCTGTTGTGTTATTGAGATCTCAATTTTTTGAGATGTCTTACTATTCCTGCCAGGTGCTAAATGCCCCTTGGCTGTGAAATATTCCAAGAAATTGCTTTATTGTGTGTGAGATCTTAAGTAAAAGGAATTTGGAAGTTTCTAATAATATGCAGGACAGATGTTCTTTGGGAAAGTTTGAATGAAATATATTTTTACCGACTTCCAACTGTGGGGTTGATGTCAAGGCTCCTCTTGGTGCTTTCCATTCCTAGGCTCTTAATTCCCAATTTTCCAAGTGGCAGCTCCACCCCACAGAAGGGTAGAAAATGCACAGTGATGGCAATTGGTTTTGGCAAGTGGCAACCTAAATATTTTCCAAACCTCTCCACATAAATCTGTAAGATTAATCTAATTTTAACCCGTCAACAATTATTTTCTTCCTTTTCTGTGCTCAGAGCCCAAACCTGCATTTATAAATCAGGAAAAGGTCCAGAAGGAGGTGAAGGCTGTCCTGACAGAAAGTGCCACCCTCATGTGTGAGGTAGCACAGGATACAACTGAAGTGAAGTGGTACAAGGATGGAAAACTGCTTGTTTCCTCTCGGAAATTCAAAATAGAGACCTTGGGCAAGTCCCGGCGCCTGGTGGTGGAGCAGCTGGAGAAGAAGGATGCTGGGGAATACATCTGTGAGGCTGCAGGCCAGAAGATGACCTTCAAGCTGGAACCAACTGGTGAGTGCTCACTTTGTGGTGGGAAGAACCAGTCCCTGTGGCTTGGGAGGAAAACTGGATATTCCTGATACAGCAGCCTCTGTCTTCCCTGGAAAAACACCAGTGAACCACATGACACATTAATTCTTAACCTAGCAGTGTAGAAATTTGGACTTTTTTGGGGTCTGGAAATGCTACATAGCTTTTTGCTTGTCTCTTTCACACACCATATCACCTGACCTCTTTCGGTGGTGGGGAGTTGGAAGTAGACGTGGGAAGTTTGCAGAGGCGCTGTGGAGAAAAGTGGCTCAGAAAACCTGGTCTACTGCTTTTGTGTGTGCCCCAAAAAGGCCTGGTTTTGTGGACAAAGTTTGTACAAGGTAGAAAGGAGGCCAAGAAGAAGGGACTGGAATCACAGAATGGTTTGGGTTGGAAGGAATCTTAAAGATTGAGTCCCAGCCCTCCTGCTAGTGGAGCAAATAGAAAACAGGCCATAAATTCAGCCCTTTAATGTCTCTTCTTAATTTTATCTAAGATCTTAAAAAGGGAAAGGAAAATAATTATATAGGTCATTTTACTTCTAAGAAACAAGCTTTTTATGGGCAGCAGATAAAATATAAATATTTTCATTTTCTTTTCTCTGCTTGTTTTCGAAACAAAAGCTCTGGGTTTTCTGAGAGGCCATTTTCTTTCTTCCTGCTCAGGAAAAGATTATACCAGCCACAAATATTGAGCCATATTCCCTGGATTATTGCAGGTTATGGATGAGCTGGTGGTGTGAGTCTTGAAAAGAGAGCAATATAAAAGTGCTGTGACAAGAATTTGAGCAGAAGTTGTTAATTGTCCTGCTTTATTATATTTTCTAGAACCAGAGGCTAAATTTGAAAAGAAAGTTGTCCAGAAAGAGCCTCTCATTGTTCAAGAACATGAAAGCATCACACTGACAACCTCAGTCACGCCTGAAACCGCTGCAGTGAGGTGGTTCAAGGATGGCACAGAAATCAAGGCGAGCAAGAAATGTGTGATCAAAAGTGAGGGGGCATCCAGGACGCTGACAGTGAACGCAGCTGAGAGCACAGACTCTGCCCTCTACACCTGCCAGACAAAGGATGACAAGCAGGAATTCAGAGTCCAAGTGAAAGGTGAGCAGTGCCCAGGTCACGGCCCAGCCCAGCAGCTGCACTTCCCTCATGGTGGGATGGAGGTGAAATCCAAACTCTTCTGGAAACTGTTCCAACCTCAAGGCTTGTTGCACCTTCTCTGGATGTCCCACCATGGGTTGGTAAAGTTCTCCACCTTCCAAATTTCCAGATTTTGTCTTTTGCTGGTCAATTTTGAACATGGAAGCCTGTGATGGGTACTTCTGGTCTTTGCTCCCCTCATGTTTCTGTATCCTTCTGTAGAATGCCAGGGATCTGAAAATACCACATCAAAGAAATCTGCCTGGATTTTCACATTTCTGGTTAGATTTTGTCTCCCCAAATACTTAGGGCTACTATATTTATGTATTTATTTATTCCCACAGTTGGGCAGGACCAGTTTCTTAAAACAGGTTTCTTCTCTTTTCCTGCCTCACACTTTTCCCTTCTCCTGGATCCCAGAAATCCCGGTGAAGTTTGCCAAGAAGCTGGAGGCCGTGAAAGCTGAGATTGGTGGCAGCGTGTCCCTGAGCTGTGAGCTGAGCCATGCCAAAGGGAAGGTGACGTGGAGCAGGAATGGTGTGGAGATCAAGGCCAGCAAGCGTTTCCAGATCCGTGAGGAGGGGATCAAACGGATCCTGACGATAACGGGGATCCGGGCTGAGGACGAGGGAGAATATTCCTGCGAGTCCAGGGATGACAAGAGCAGCATCACCATCGTCCCCAAACGTAAGTCTCTAATGGGGACAGCGTGGAGAGATCCCTGGGTTTTGTCCTCAGCTCTTAAAACCCTGCAAATTTGAAGTTTTCCATGTGTCTGGGGTGACTCTTGTGTTGAGAACAAAATACAGAACTCCCCTCTCAGTGTCAATGGAACATCTATTTGTGAAAGATATGATTGTGAGACCTGGCTCAGGTCTCTTAATATTGACCTTCATATTGCATTTGAGGGTGGAATTAATTTTCTCAAATAAAAGATGGGATTTTTCCCTGTTTTTTTTTCTTCTCTTTGCACACAAAATTTACTCAGACACAGGAAATATGATGATCCACTATTGTGATCACTTATTGTATTTACTGAGTATTTATCACAGTATTTACTGACTATTTATTATTGTATTTACTAAGTTTCCTGTGTTTATTTGAGTACAGTAGTATGCTGTACTCAAATTGCTGCTTCCAAGAAAGTCGTGGAAGCTTTTGGCTGTTTGAAGGTGCTCATGCCATGCCTCAAGGACGTGCTCCTGAATGTTTTACTTCTATCCATCAGCTCCCAGAGTGGTGAAATTCGTCACAAGTCTCAACAGCGTGGTGTCTGAGGAAGGAAAAGAGGCTGTGTTCAAGTGCACTGTCTCCCCCAGTGACGCTGTGGTCACCTGGCTCAGGAATGGTGCCAAGATTGAAGCCAACAAGAAATATGTGATCTCTCAGAAGGACACCAACCACAGCCTCACCATCACTGACCTGACACTGGAAGATGCAGCTGAAATCACTGCCAATGCTGAGGGCGTGGAAAGCACAGCCAACCTCAGAGTCAGAGGTAAGAGAATCACAGAATCACAGAATTTCTAGCTTGGAAGAGATCTTTAAGATCATCGAGTCCAACCCATGTTCTAACACTTCAACTAGGTCATGGCACCAAGTGCCACATCCAGTCTTTTTTTAAACACATCCAGGGATGGTGACTCCACCACCTCCCTGGGCAGATGATTCCAGTATTTGACCACTCTTTCTGTGAAAAACTTCCTCTTTAAGTCTAGCCTGTTAGAGGTGGCAGTGCCCCTTTGACAGGCTGGAAATGTCACCCTGCCCACGACACAGGCTTGGAATTAGAAGGTCTTTAAGGTTCTTTCCAACCCAAGCCATTATATGATGATGTTGTTTTATGTGGCTTTCCACCTAATTAATTATGTTAGCAGCAGAGAATTTCTGCTTTAGCATCGTTAAATACGAGTGCTCAGAATGCTTTGGATTTGGAGGTATATGAGCCACTGGCTTAATTTTCTTTCAAAGCCTGATCTTCTACATTCCTACTAATATTTCCTCTCTTGCAGAGGCCTCAATCTCCTTCAAGAAGAAGCTGGAGCCCAAAACAGTTGAAGAGAGGGAGACAGTGACCTTGGAGGTAGAGCTGACCAAGCCTGCAGAGGTGAAGTGGATGAGGAACAGCCTTGTGCTGAAGCCCAGTGACAAAATAGAGATCAAAGCTGAGGGAACAAAGCACACCTTGGTGGTCAAGGACATCTCCTTTGCAGACCGGGGCTTCTACTGCTGCGAGAGCCCCGACGACAAGACCCAAGCCAAGATCAATGTGGAAAGTGAGTTCAGTGACCCTCAGTTCTATAAATACCCCAGGCAGGGTTTGGGGGTGGATTCTGGTCTCTGCATTATCACAGGGACAAAGCTGTGGGTTTGGCCACCAGTCAAATGACCAAGAGGAGGTGAAAGCTAAGCTGTGAACAGAGAATATCTGACTTGTTCCTGTTCCCTCCATCTCATCCCACCGCCTTTAAGCTGCTTGAAAGATTCTTCTCTTTCCTCTCTCACTCCTTGATATGGTCTGTGTTTGTCCTTGGTATGATTTTTTACCAAAAATCCCTCTTCAGCCACCCATTGCCCTGATTTTTCTCTGCAAACCACCTTGTTTGTATGTCTCTTTGTATTCAGTCAAGGTCTAAAAAACTACAAAAGCAAATCTTCTCCTCGACGGTAGTTTCACCCCTGGGTAAATGAATGGTGCTTCATCCATAGCCCTGTACTTCTGTCCATTTCCTACATCTTTTTTTTTTTTGTGATAATTGTCACAGGATAGTTGAAAACAGGATTTAAGTACTCAAGGACTGTCTAATTTTGTCCATAAAATCCTTGCCACCAACTGGTGCTGGGCTGGTTCTAAATAATAGGTGAGGATGGAATGATAGGAAAACAGTCTTTTGGGTGTTTGATGTCTTACAAAGTGGAAGGGAACAATATCTGTGATGCCAGGAAATAATGGACTTCAGGTGCAGTGAGAAAGATCCAGGTTATATTCTAAAAATGCTTTTTTTAAGGGTCAGATGACTGAATAGGTTGTCTGGAGATGTCTTGGAGCCCTCATCATGTTTTTGGGGTTTTTTAATTGGAAACTTAATTACTTTTAGTGGCGATACAAGTTTAAACACTAAATCCATTTTACTGGATGACAGGGCATGGATGTCTTGTCACAGGAATGGGTAATATCCACCAAACCACGGAGGCTTTGGCCACCAACCTGTGAGGTGTCAGTACTTTTTGCACCATGTAATGGGATTTTTTTTTCCTTTTACTATAGCTTTTTCCTCCCATCCTTGTTTTATCCCAATTGAAGAACTGCACAGTATTGCCATGGAATTATTTGTCTTTCTTTTACTAAAAACTGATAGACCTCAATACAAAAAGGGCCAGTGGTGTTTCCTGTGATATTTGGTTGGCCTGTTTGTCTCATGAAAGCATCCATTTGAAAAATATGTTAGCATTGTGGTCATGGACAGATTTTAGTTTTATTTCTTGTATAAGTGGTTGTTTAATTGGCACCAGCTAATTGGCAGGTGCATAAGTAATAATATATAATAATTATTATTATTATATATTATGATATAATAATATATAATATGGGGAAATAATCCATTTTGGAAGTCCTCAGGCTGTTTCACAGGTGTGAGATCTCCAACTTTTCAATCTTGTTTTCCAGTGAGGCAGATCAAGCTGGTGAAAGGCCTTCAGCCCCTGGAGGTGGCTGAGAAAGGGACTGTCACCTTCGAGGTGGAGGTGTCCCATGAGGATGTGGAGGGGACCTGGCAGAAGGATGGTGTTCGTCTGAAACCTGCACCCAACGTCAGCTTTGGTGTCCTGGGCAAGAAACACTCCCTGACTCTCTCCTCAGTGGCTCTGGAAGATGCAGGACTCATCTCCTTCAAAGCAGAGGGCATCAGCTCATCAGGGAGGCTCACTGTGAAAGGTACACGGGCACAGAAGGCTCCAGCCCTGCTTGGGGTGGATGCAGTTGTCTTCTCCTGACCTGGACAGCAAACTTAAGAGGGCAACAAATTTTCCTGGTCACTGCAAGGGATGTAAAGCAGAGGAATGTTTCCTTCTGATGCCATCAGGGTCATTATGGCATCACTGTCCACAGAAAAATGACAAAGTGGGAGGGAATGATAAAGTGCCCAAACAAATATAAATTTTATTTATCATGAAAACCTATCCATCAGTGCTTGACCCCGTTCCCCATTTGTCTGTCTTTCCCAGAACTGCCTGTGAGGATCAGCAAACCTTTGGCAGATGTCAGTGTAACTCAGAAGCTCAAGGCCACGTTCGAGTGTGAGCTGTCCAAACCCAATGCCAATGTGAAGTGGTTCAAGGTACAGCACTTAATGGATTGTGATATTTTAATTTCCGACTTCTCTGGAAGGGAATGGGAGCCTTTAATTCTACTTCCAGGGAATATGAGCCTGAGTCTTTGCAGTAAAGCTCTTAGCATTTCTCTCTTGTCCTTATGTTCATTTACTCTCCCAATTTATCACACTCAGTTTTTTATTTACTGTAATTGTATATTGGTTTGAAAGTTAAACTTTTCTTGCACAGAATGTGAGCACTGCTGTTACAGGTTTGCAGCTTTGTGGTTCACTCCACACCAAGCAGTATTCACCCAGGATTTACAGCCTTTTTGGGAAATGGGCTACAAAGGGAAGCCTCAATTTCCTTTCTCAGGGACAATCCAGTTCCCTTTCCCTCCACAGTCATTTTGGGGATCAGCACTGGCATTTCATCAACCTCCCTTGGAGCCCAACTGATACTTTCCTTGATTTGGAGTAGCAGCAGTTCTTCAGGGGGGAATTTGGGCAGGAAGGGTCATCTCATTTCCAACCTCCTGCCATGAGCAAGGACATCTGCAACCAGATCAGGTTGCTCAGAGCCCTGTTCAACCTCCTCTTGAATGTTTCCAGGGATGGGGCATCCACCACCTCTCTGGGCTACCTGTGCCAGTGTTTGACCACCCTCATTGTGAAAAGCTTCTTCCTTATTTCCAGTCTAAATTTGACCCTCTTTTAGTTTAAAACCATTTATGTCTGAACAGACTCACTGGCAACCCTGCATGGTGTTCTAAGCCTTCAAAAAAGGTGTTAGGGACCATCCAAAATTTCTGTGTGTTCTTCAGCTATTCCAGCTTCCTGAAATCTTTGCCCTGTGATGAATATTCAACACATGTTCCTTTAAACACAGTTTTCCATTCAGTCCAACCAGAAGGATGAATAAACACAGATCTGAATGTCTGTTTTGCTCACTGCAGATCTACAGGAGTTGAGGGTGATCTGCTTTGATTTTTTTCTCCTTCTAGGATGGGAAAGAGATCCGGCAAAGTAAAAACATTGGGATTATCTCCCAAGGAAATAAGAGAAGCCTCATTATTCACAAATGTGAATATGAAGACCAGGGAACTTATACATGTGAAGCAGCTGAAGACAAGACATCAGCTACTTTAAAGGTTCATGGTATGTTTGACTGAAGTAGGAAAATACATTTACTGCAGCATTTTTGGCTACACAGCAAGAAATTCTTTGTGATGTGTTTATTTTTCACAATTGCTCATTTTGGTTATGTTTCTCTTCCCAGTGGGGAAATTCTGGCAAAGCTGTCCTGTGCTTTCTCTATCCTTGCAGTATTTTTGGAAGAGGTCCTAACTCAGTTTTCCATTTCTCATAAGTTATTTCTATTCTCTGGGATCTGAATGGTGTTTCTGGATTGGCAGATCAGGAAATACTGGACAGCCTGGCCCAAAGCAGGGATTCAGTGGCTGGTGCTGATGTGGTTTGGTGGCACCATTGCCACAGGGGGACTTTGCCTGAACAGGGACTGGACAAGCTTTGGGTATGAGCTCAAGAAGTACCCTCATTTTTAGGTTGTAAATGCTAAGGAAAGGGTGATTATTTCTGCCTGTACCTCTCCTTTCTGCTCGAGGCAGTTTTTCCACCTGAGTGTTGCACTGAGCAACTGATGAAGCACCAGGTGTGTTTTGTCACCAGGGTCTGAAGCACCTGAGATAAGCTCTGAGATAAAGGCAAGATAAAGGTGTCTGTTACTCAACAGACACCTCTGCTGTGGCCTGGCAAATGTTATTTTCTAAAGGGGCATCTGAAAAACAGATCAGCTCTTCCTTAGTGAAAGACAGAGCGTGTTTCTCATTGCTTACTAGATGCTGTCCTCATGTGGCTGCTTGGGTTCTGCAGTATCTTGATGGACATCTGCCCCATGGCTCTGTGGGACTCCCCCTTTTCTGCCTGGTTTTGGGGTTGGGATGGGTTGTTGTTTGCATTTCAGCTCAGCTTCTGAGACTGATCCAAGGTGTGTTAAGGCCTGCTCTTTCAAAAAGAAAGGGCTGCAGTAGCACAGATAAATAGATCAATTCTGACAAAAGGAGTGCCAAGGTGCAGGGTTCAAGAGGACTATACTCAATTCAGGGGACTGAAAAAAGATATCTCCTATGTAAAACAGAGGAGAGCATGCAGAGAAGCATAAATGAGGCAAGTTTATAATGACCTAGGATTGTAGACTTGTGTTTAGTTTTTCTTGGCAAATTTGTTTTCATTAATATGTGTTTTTCTTTCATTAATATCTGCATGAAGTTCCAGCATCCATAAAATCCTCTTACAACAAGCTTCAGCCATAAAAAGTATTCACTGTGTTGAAGAGAGAAATTACCCAGTAAGAAAGGCTGGTCTAGAATAAAACACAATCCCCTTTTTTTCCATGTAATTATGCAGAAAGTTAACACACCATTCTCACTTATGGAGAAACCCCCAAATAAATATTTGCCTTTATGACTTTACAGCCCGAGATGTCAAGATTGTAAAACCACTGGAAGATGTGGAAGTGAATGAATACGAGAGTGCCTCTTTCATCTGTGAGATCTCACACGACGAGGTGGAAACCCAGTGGTACAAAAATGACAACAAGCTGAAGACTTCCGACAACATCAAAATGCGTCAGGATGGTAAGAGGGGAAAAAAAAAGGGAATTTTGGTCTGGAATGGTGTGGAAACCCAGGGCACCGGGAATATTTCTCTGTCTGCTCTGGGGTGCCCTGACCCCCAGGGCAGCACTGACTCTGACCCTCATTCATGGAGAAAGTTTCCTGGACTTCAAGATAGACCAGAATCCACAAAAGTGTGAAATAGATTATAGAGAGCAGTGTAGGTGTGTCACTTGGGGAGAAATTTAGGTTTTGGGATTTTTAGTATGTTGTGGATGGAAGCAGGATGGAGGTCACAGGGTGCTGTCCTGGGTTTCTTCTTCATGCTGCTTCTTCCTTCTTCTTCTTGGGTTTGGGTGGCATTTTGTAATTGGGCAGAAAAGTCCACAGTGGGGGCTCTTTGGGATCAGTTATTGGGTTAAAAGGGAAAATAATCTAGGTGTCAGTTCTTAATTGGATAGTTTAGTCTTAAAAAACCTTGGAACAAGAGATTGTAGCCATTTTGTGCCTTCTGATGAAAAGCTGAGCTCACAGTAGTGAGACTGTTTTACTGATAAGAAATAATAAACACCTGAGTCTGAACATGAAATACTGCCTCAAGTGCCTTCAATCCAGACCCAGAGAAACCAACAACTGGGACCACCACAGAATGCGGGTGGGTTGGAGGAGGGCCTGGCATGGGAGACTAGAAAAAAGGTTTTGCTCTGGGGTAGCTGAGCTGTGTCTGTTTTTGTGTCTGTCCTCAGGAAAGACATATTCCCTGACATACACACGTGTCCAGGTTGAGGATGCAGCTGAGATCAAATTCGTAGCAGAAAAGGCAGAATCTCGTGCTCAGCTGACTGTAAAAGGTAATTCTGCTGTTCATGCCAGCACTGCTTCTGCTCGCTCATGTTACAAACCAGTTCACTTCCCTCACTTTGCATGTGAAGGTTAAAAAAAGTCCTACAGTGTTCAGAGAAAGAAAAACTGCTGACTTTGCTGCCTGGTAAATATCAGCTGGGAGTTTATTTTGGCCTAATTCCAGTTAGACTTTCTCAGGAGTTTGGATTTGCACCTTTAGACATTTAAGGTCTGAGTGACATTTGAGGGACAAAAAGCTGTAGCTTGACTTTTTCTTGCATTTTCACTTTCTGCTGTATGTTATAAAAAAACCAAGCATTTTTTGGTGTGTTTAACTAAAACAATGTGATAGGAGAGAAAAGGAAGATGTTTGAATTAACGCACTGCTGAGGAGCTCAGGCAACTGGAGATCAGGCTCTGGTTGTGCCATAGCACTGCTGTGAGGTGTTGAGGAAAAACCACCTGTTACTTCTGCATTTCAACCACTCCAGTGGTAAAATACAGAGGAAAAGTTTCCCTTTAATTAACTATTACTAATTAAACTTGTTAATTAAGTGCTCAACATAGTGGGGATTCCTGTCCCCATCCAAATTACTGAACATAAAGGAAACATTGTTAATGAGAGCAATGGAGGCCGTACTAATTGCTCCATTTTCTTTGCCCTCCTAGAGCTGCCCGTAAAAATCGTGAAGCCCTTGCGGGATAAGATCGCCCTGTGGAAGCACCGGGGCGTCCTGGAGTGCCAGGTGTCCCGAGCCAATGCCAAGGTCAGGTGGTTCAAGAAGGATGTGGAAATTCGCCCTGGTAAGAAATATGAAATCGTGAGCGAGGGCGTCTATCGGAAACTCGTCATCAACGACGCCGACTACGAGGATGAGGACACGTACACCTGCGATGCCTTCGATGACAAAACCAGTGCTAATTTCTTTGTGGAAGGTAGAAAACCTCTTTGTTTCACCTCTACAATGCCCTGGGAGAGGATGGGCTGACTCACGTGTTGTTTACGTAGGAAAGGATGGGCTGACTCATTTGCTGCTTACTTTGGAAACACAATACTGCTTAAAAATGAATTTTAATTCATATTGCTTGTTCTGAAGTCTATTGGTGTTCAATCCTTTTACACACAGGAACATGATGACATATTAATATATAGTATATTCTCCTAAGGAAAATGAAGGAATTCCCATTCCAGAAACCTTTATCAAATTAATTGGATAAAGTCTGTTTTTCAGATCAATGTTGCAGCTCCTTTTATCAAGATCTGCATTCCAATGAACCTTCTTTTCCATTTTATAGCACTACATGTTTGATATCAGGATAGGAAGGTGACTTTAGAATTAGGACTAGGAATCAGGAGATATAGATTCTCTTTCTGGCCTGTGGCCAGAAACATGTGTTTTCTTTCATACAGCATAAAAAATGTTTTAAGGCCTTTTGAGTTCATAAGTGCAGAAAAGATGTCTTGAGGGTTCAGGCTGATAATGGAAAAGCTTTCATGGCTACTGAATCCCTGCTCTCTTGTTCCATGCAGAGCAAGCCATTAATATTGTAAAAGAATTGTGTGATGAGGACGTGACTGAGCCTGAAGAAGCCAATTTTGAATGTGAGACATCCATTCCATCTGTGAAACCTGCCAAGTGGTTCCTGAAGGGAGCAGCCTTGCAGGCTGGCAGAAACATCATCATGCAGCAGGAGGGCACCATCCACAGGCTGACAATAATAAAAACAAGTGTTGATATGACAGGCACCATCCAGTTCTCCATTGGCAAATCCAAATCCACAGCAAACCTGCTTGTCAGAGGTAATGTGATTTTTCAATTTATATCACATGAATCAGAACTAAGATTTTCCCTCTCACAGTACCTGGAAAGTAATTTGTCATAAATATTCTCTGTTCTGGGCTGGGTTCTTGGAAATGAGTGTGTACCTGGAAAATCTGTTTGGTTCCCAGCTGCAAGTTGTTGGGAGCAATGCTGGATGCACCAACTGAGCCAGAAAAGTCTTAGGAAGGGATCTGATTAAATGACTTTGGTGTCCCTGGTATTCAAATCTATCAAGTTAAAACTGGTTTTTGGTTTATTTTTATTCTCTTGACTTTACCAAGGAGGACAAAACAGATGAAATTTGCCAGAAGAGTTTATTTTGTCTCATTTATGAACTAGACAAGTTTGATAGCTCATTTACTTAATTCATTTTGTCGTTGACTTGATGTAGGACAAAGCCTCAAGGCTTTTTGTCTTCTGCTGTCACCATGGTAAATCTCTTCAATCACGTTCTGAAGTCCTTGTGTTGTCTTTCATTTGTTCTTACTTGAATGAAAACCTCAATTAGAGAGCAATTCAGCAAGCACCAAGCCAGACGTGGACTATGAATTTGGTGGTTAATAGACAGTATTATCTTACAAAAATCAGCTTTCCTGATAGATCGTTGTGCTGTTGTAGCTTCAAAGCACATGAGTTCTGTTAGAGACACTTGTAGCAGGACCTGAGCAGTTCACAAAAGTCATATATGAAATTAATGGGCATGAAATACAGATTAAAGCCTTCCTCTTCTTTAGATTGATCCATTCTTCCTCCCCACCCCTGCTTGGCAGATTACCACATCCAGATCACCAGGAAGCTGGAGGACAAGACCGTCCTGGAGCGACACTCGGTCATCCTGTCCTGTGACTTCAGGCCTTCCCCAAAGCACGTCAAGTGGTTCAAGGGCCAAGTGCTCATTGAGCCCTCAGAGAAGTACAAAATCAAGAGGGACCAGTACTCATCAGAGCTGAAGATCATGAAGGTGAAGCCTGAGGATGCTGGCGTGTACAAGTGCAGGGCTGGGATCGCCGAGACCGAAGCCACGCTGAGCGTTGAAGGTACGAGAGGTTTGCAGCAGCAGGGCTGGCCTGGTGCTGGTCTTTATGATTCTCTGTTTCACTCGAGGTTCCTCCTCCTGAGGAGAGGTAGATTCCCACAGTTATCTTGTAATTTTATATAAATGCAGCATCACAAGCAAACTGCTGATTCCACAGTCCTGAAATCCATCTCTTGCGGTGAAGTTGGTAATGTGTGTGGGAGGGCAACATCTGGGTAGGCACAAATTAACATTTGTCAAGGCACATCATTGTCCATTTCAAACAAGGAATTAGACCTCTGGGGCTTCCACCTAAAAATATCCTTTATGTTAAACTGCTACAGGCCTCCAGTTCTGGTGATCTTGGCTGTGGTTTTCATTTTCTGATCTCTGAGTCAGCTTCTCTATCTGCCATTGTTATACATTTGTATTTTGATACATCTGTATACATTTGTCTATCTGCTATAAATATATTTTATAGCTACTATTATATATCTGAATACAATTATTATTCATAGTGATGTTCTACCCCATCGGAGCACGGAACTGTTTTTAGCCAGTTCCTCCCCTCAGGTGACACTGCAATAAAAGATGTTCACTGTGTCACTTCTAGAAAGAGTTGGAGCTGAGCTACAGAATCATTTCCAAAAGTCCAGGGAGCAGCTCTTGGTAGCAGTTTGGCTTTGCAGAGGTTCTTCATTGAATGTGTTGTCAGACATGGAAATTAAATACTCAGAGCAGTGTGATGTCAGCATATCTGGAGGGATTGAAAAGCTTTGGGGATGTGGTTTCATGGTGACCTTGGCAGTGCTGAGAGAATGTTTGGGCTCAATCTTAGAGTCTTTTCCAACTTAAATGATTCTGTGACTCCATTCTATCCAAACAAATATACATATTAAAAAAAAACCCAAGTAATAGTTCCAAACCCTCTTCTGAACTATTTCATGCTTGAAAACAGCATTCAATGAGCAGAGAAGCTGCAAGAAGAAATCTCTGCTTAAGGACTGGGAAAGAAAAAAATCAAAATCTTCTTGCTCCCTAAACCTGAGGAACTTGCTTAAGCTCTTTGTACTTTGCCTTTGTGGCCAAAATAATTGTCTTCATCTCATCCCCTGTATCACAGTTTCCCTGGAAATGAGGGACAGTTTTGTTTAAATGTGTTTGTGCAGTGACAAGCGCACAGGGATTGGAGCTCTGTGGGATGCTTAGGGTCACTGTAACATAATTTTACAAAAAAATTACTTATTTTTAAATAAAACACAAACAAAACCTCCAAACTGATTTATATATAAAAAGAGAACTGGAGGTTCTAGACAATTTTAATTAGTCCTTTTAATAGATTTTTTTCTGTTGGAGCAAGTGCAGAACCAAGTAAGCGAAACATGGTGACCAAAGACGTGCAGGAGACCAAATCTTCTAATAAACTCCATGAAATTATTTGTGATAACAACTGATTTATGATGATGGTGGTGTGTGGAAACCCAGAACACTGGGAATAGTTCTCTGTCTGTTCTGGAATGCCCTGACCCCCAGGGGAGCACTGACTCTGACCCTCATTCATGGAGAAAGTTTCCTGGACTTCAAGACAGACCAGAATCCACAAAAATGTGAAATAGATTATAGAGAGCAGTGTAGGTGTGTCACCTGGTGAGAAATTTAGGTTTTGGGATTTTTAGTATGCTGTGGATGGAAGCAAGATGGAGAGCACAGGGTGCTGTCCTGGGTTTCTTCGTCATGCTCCTTCTTCCTTCTTCTTGGGTTTGGGTGGCATTTTGTAACTGGGCAGAAAAGTCCACATTGGGGGTCTTTGGGATCAGTTATTGGGTTAAAAGGGAAAATAATCTAGGTGTCAGTTCTTAATTGGACAGTTTAGTCTTAAAAGACCTTGGAACAAGAGATTGTAGCCATTTTGTGCCTTGCTGCTAAGGTCACAGTAGTGAGACTGTTTTACTGATAAGAAATAACAAACACCTTAGTCTGAACATGAAATACCACTTTAAGTGCCTTCAGTGCAGACCCAGAGAAACCAACAGCTCATACCTCTTGGTTTCCCTCAGCCCGCAATGTAGAGGTCCTGAAGCACCTGCAGGACGTGGAGATCGAGGAGGACAGCTCTGCTGTGTTCTCCTGCGAGCTTTCCCACGACGACGAGGACGTGGAGTGGTTCCTCAACGGCACCCTCCTCTACACCAACAACTTCAACGACATCAAGAACGTTGGCAAGTGCTACACACTGACCATGAAGCAGGTGAAGCCTGAGGATGCTGGCACGGTGACAATGAAGTCAGACAAGGTGTCAGAGACCGTGCGGCTGAAGGTGATAGGTGGGTCCAGATCACGCTCCTGAACGAAAATGAGAGATGCAAATGAGCCATTGTTTACCAAATCCATGGGGATTTGGTAAGCAGGATCCAATCCTACTCAGTAGATGTAAAACATTGAAATATGGGCCATGGGGTTGGTGAAGGGTCTGGAAGGGAAAGCCTTGAGAGGAGCAGCTGAGGTCGCTTGGTTTGTTCAGCTGGAGAGCCCTTGCTGTGGGCTTCAAAATCTTCATGTGAGGGGAAGTGGAAGGGCAGGTACTGACCTCTTCACTCTGGTGGCCAGTGGCAGGACTTGAGGAAACAGCTGGGCCTGAGTCATGGGAGGTTTATGTTGAATTTGAAAGGTTCTTCCCCCAGAGGGTGGTGGGCACCGGAAAGACTCCTCAGGGCATGATCATGGTCCCAAGGCTGCCAAAGCTCCAGGAGTGCTTGACAATGTTTTCAGGGACAGTGTGGGGTCGTTGGGATGTCTGTGCAGGGACAGGTGTTGGACTGGATGACCCTTGTGGATCCCTTCCAGCTCAGGATATTCTGTAATTCTATGGTTTTTAATGCATCAGTTCTGGGGCTGGATTCAATCAGCCATGACATGACAGTTTCCTGCTGTCCTTCATGTGTCTGAAAGCTCAGTCACACAGCTGAGTTTTTGTGGTTTAACACGTTCTTGGGCACCCTCAGCAAGTGTGCAGGTGACTACCACCTGAGAGGGGCAGGTGACATGCCTGAGGGTTGAGGTGACACCCGGAGGGACATGGACACACTCAAGAACTGAGACCATGTGAGCCTCCTGAGGTTCAACAAGGCCAGTGAAAAGTGCTGCACCTGGGTCAGGGCAGCCCCTTGTGTCAACACAATCTTGGGATGAAGGGATTTGGAGCGGGAGGAAGGATTGAGAGCAGGATGAAGGAACTGGGAGTGCTGGAGGGCGATACCGGTTTAGGTTCTGCATTGGTATCAGCAATATTGCCAAGGATTTATTAATGTCTCTAAATATTTGATAGAAACTGAAAGTGTCCCAAACACCCTGGTTGTTCTCTGTTTTGCCTCTTGACCTTCAGAGAAACCTGCTGTCTTCATGAAATCCTTGGATGATGTTTTCGGTGAGGAGCGAGGAGTGATCAAACTGGAATGTGAAGTTTCCAAAGAGAAGGTCAAACCAGTTTGGAAGAAGGATGGTGTGAAGATCGCTTCTAGCAAGAAGTATGAGGAGATACAGTCTGGGAAGACCCTGTGCCTCCTTATCCATGACCTTGAAAAGACAGATGCGGGGTTATACACCTGTGACATCGGCACTGATGTTGCCAAATCAAAGGTCAGCGTTCAGGGTAAGTGTTGCAGACAGTGGCCTCTCAAGGGGCGTTAAAAATATGGGTGGGCTTGGTCCCTTGGGCTCTCACCTGTTCCTGAACAAATCTCACATAATGCTGTGATGTCTGAACAATCCCTGTTAATTTTGGTGTAAGTTTATCTGGGGTTTCTAAGTGAAAATCAGGTGTCAGGAATGTAGTGACAATATTTTCTTCCTGAACATCCCTAAAGTGCAGAAATCCTCTCAGAAAAGCCAAAATTTATCCAAAAATATTCCAATTAACAACAAAAAATCCCCCAAGCAGCCTGTTCCATATTTTGAGCTGTTGACTCAGAGTCCATGGTAGGAACACAAAAGCAGGGCAATATCTGTTGAGGAGCCCAGCTGTTCAGCCTGTCCTCTAATCCTTGTGTCAACCTGAAGGACAAAGAATTGTTCATGGCTTCCAAACTCATAATGTTAATGAGAAAAAATTTGAATTTGCCTGGTTTGAACACCAGGAGAAACAAGTAAAAAATCTCAACTATTTCTTCTATCAGCCTGGAGGAGAACTTCACCCATTGTCCCAGAGGCTTCTTTTCTGACAGCTTTTCTCTTCTCTAATTCATTAAATCTTGAATCTTCCCCATGGAGCTGTTCTTCATTCAGTCCTTCCTAAGCAGGAAAAGAACCAGGAGATTCACATTTCTCTTTTTGTACAACTTTAAGATAATTCTGAGCCTGAAAAATCCTTCCCATGTCTCACATCTGTGAGGAATACAATGGTGTCCTGCCAATCTAGCAGATGAATCCCTCTTATGAGTTAAAAATGCCATTACTCTACTCATGTCTATCATAAAAGCATTTCTAACTTGTATTAATGTAATTTTTGTTCTCCAGAACTGAACATTGGCATCACCAAAAGGCTCAAGAACACTGAAATCCAGGAGGGAGAAGATTGCACTTTTGAGTGCATTTTGTCCCACGAAAGCATTGATGACTTCAACTGGACACTGAACGGGAGAAAAGTGGAAAGTGGGGGGAGGTTTCAAGCCTCCAATGCTGGTCGGAAATACACACTGAGTATCAAAAATGTGATTCCTGGTGACACTGGGGAGGTCATCTTCACTGCCCGTGGTCTCACCTCCAAGGCTTCCCTGGTTGTGAAAGGTAACAGGATCAGAAAACTCCTGGGTGTATTTTCATAAGGTTTGCCAGCAAACACTTGTTATGGGTCTGAGTTAACAGCAACCTTCCCTGTGAACCTTGAAGAACTGCAATTTTCCCTTAAAAACAAGTGAAATGCTGAAACTTTTGATATTTGAGAACTGACTACACTAGGTAGTGTGTATAGATGATTACAGCCCAGACTGTGCATCAGAGATAATCACCCAAGGTTCCCAGATGGTCACTGGAGAGAAGAAATTAGTAATTTTCAGACATGGTTCATAATCTGCAGTTGGTCCTTTTCCGCAGAGCCAGGAAATCCCCAAATATTTTGGGTTAGAAGGAACCTTCCATCATCTTGTTCCAACCTTGCACAGGTTGACCAGAGAGGCTGTGGCTGCCCCTGGATCCCTGGAAATGTCCAAGGCCAGGCTGGATGGGGCTTGGAGCAGCCTGGGACAGTGGAAGGTGTCCCTGCCCATGTCAGGGGGTGGAATGGGATGATTTTGAGATCCCTTCTAACCCAAAGCGTTCGGGGATTCTATGATTTGAATTGGAAAAAAACCCCAACCATACAGAAATTATTTTAATTCAAAGATTCTTTTTTTTTTTTTAAATCTCTGCAGAAAAACCTACTGAGGTTACAAAACAGCTGGAGGATAAAACATCACCAGCAGGGCAGGACATCAAGCTGAGCTGTGAGCTGTCCAAAGCTGATGTGAACATCAGGTGGTACAAGGATGGCAAAGCAATCAGGAAAAGCCAGAAATACGACCTGCAGCAAGAGGGGACACGGGCCACTCTCATCATCCGAGACTCCACAGTCAAGGACAGTGGGGAATACACCTGTGAGACTGAGACCTCCAAAACAACAGCCAGGATCACAGTGCAAGGTCAGCTGAAGGGTGCAGAGGAGCTGGCAGGTTCAGAGGTTGGGTGTAAATATCTACAACTTTAGATTTATCCTGCTGAGGGAGATGGAGAAGAAGAAATTTTTAGTTTTAAAAAAATATAATTGATTAAAAGCTTAAAAAATGAGATATGAAAAAGCACCTTTTGGATGCTGAACAATCTTATGGGCTCTGTAACCAGCCAATCAAAACTGGCAATTTGAACAATTCTATTTTGAATATGCATGATGAAAGTTTGCAAAAGGAGACCTCACCAGTCCATGGACCATGGCATTAAACTTCCCTGGAGATATTTCACCTGTTATGTCCTGTGACAGGAGGGGGACCTGATGATCTTAGAATCATTCCATCTGATGGGATGAGAGGAAATGGTCTCAAATTTTAGATTGGATGTAAGAAGAAATTTCTTCATGGAAAGTGTGGTCAGTCATTGGAAAAGGATGCCCAGGGAAGTGATGGAATCACCACTAGAGGGGGGATTTAAAAGATGTGTAGATGTGGTTATTTGGAATATGGTTTAATTAAGTTAATTGTTGGACTTGGTGATCTTCAAGTCTTTTCCAGCCTAAATGATTCTGTGATTATTTTTTTGATGATTCCATGAGTTGGAGCAAAGAGGATCCAAGATGATTCTGGATGCTCAGGATTAGTTTGGGTGACAAATCTGTCTCGGTCATTTTTAAAAATTATTTCTTTTTCCTTCCAGAAAAACCTAATTATTTTGTCAAGGAACTCTCAGACCTGAAAGTTGATGAGAGTGGAACTGCAGTTTTTGTGTGCCAGAGTGAGAGAGCTGCATCCTCTGTGGTCTGGAGGAAAGGCATTGCTGAGCTCAGGGCTGGCAGGAAATACGAGATGACACAGAAAGGACAAGTCCTCCAGCTGACCATAAAGAACCTGGAGAAAAGCGACAGTGACACTTACAGTTGTGACATTGGGGATGCCCAGTGCAGAGCCAAGCTAACTGTGCAAGGTATGGATGAGAGGAATGTAATTTACATCCCTTTTCTGCCGTGGGAAACATGCACAGGCAGAGCTGTGTCTCAGCAGGGCAGCAGAGCTGCAGATTTCTGGTTCTGTCTGTTCCTGTTTCTGGCAGGAACACATGGCCAAAAATATGGGAATGTACAGCTGGACATGCAGAGCAGTTGGAAGCAATTACACCTGGAGTATTTTGGGTGTGATTTAATGTGAGGGGAGAGATTGGTGTTCCTGTGTCAACATAAAATGGGTGTGATTCACAGTGCCTGCTGGTGGATGAGGGAAAATTATCCTGCCCTCATGCTTTTCTCCATACCCCTTCATTCTTCTTCCTAGAAATGGTTCCTAAAAGGTGGTGGAAGAATAGAATGGTCCATGGAATAATGGAATGGGTTGGGTTGGAAGGGACCTTAAAGATCATCCAGTCCCACACTCCTGCCATGGACAGGGGCCCCTTCCACTGTCCCAGGCTGCTCCAAGCCCTGTTCATCCTGGCCTTGGACACTGCCAGGGGTCCAGGGGCAGCCACAGCTTCCCAGGGCCTCCCCACCCTTACAGGGAAGAATTCCTTCCCAATATCCCACCTAACCCTGCATGATTTAAGAATAATCAGATGGAGGTACAACAGCAGTGTCCACTTGCTAATTATTGTAGTTTTTAAAGACAATGGGGTAAAGTCAGACTCCTGCTCTGATGTTTTGCTACAGCACCCTCAAGAAGCAAAGAAATGTGTTTAATCTCCATCATCATCTCATGCTGAATTCACTCTGAGGTTTTTAACATCAGTTTTTTCTGAAAAAACTTCTTTGTCATGAACATCAAAGTAAAAAATCCTGTGCTGGTTTTATGAGTAGGAGGAACATCAGAGATATATTTGTATACAGTGCTGACCTTATTTTATATATATTTATAGTGAGGTTTATCTTTGTATGTGTGTTTATATTTATATATTTATTTTTAGTTAGGGATGTATCGGTCTATACAGGGAGGTTGTCAGGGCAGATGTTTTGGGTTTTTTTAAGCAAATCCACACTCAGATATTTTCTCCATTTCCCACTGTGTTTGGGGTTGGCTGAATGCAAAGAACTCAAAGAAGGCGTGGGATCAGTGGTTCTATCCCATGGAAAGGAAGTTATTTTTGCTGTAGAAAGTCAGCCAGGTTGTCAAGTGAGAGATCATCTCTTTGTGATGTTTAGAGCCCAGTAATGCTGTCAGAGGCTCATCCTTCCAACCTTTCCAGGGATTTCATTCAGAGAAAATTTACAGCCCTGGATTTGCATTGTACTGGCTACTTGTTCTGCTTTATGTTTTCTCGTGCTTCAAAGTTGTCTTTGCCTATTTTGGTGTGTGTCCTGTATATATTATCTTCCTGTGTGTGGGTTTTGTGGTCAATATCGGGGGAATTCTGCTTCCATCTTCTCTGTCATGAACGTGTTTCTTGAAATGCTCACGTGGGAAATCTTGGGAGCTTTCCCACGTCGATTTTCACGCCAGAAACTGAAGGTTCCAGTAATTGATGTATTTATGTTCCTTTCAGGCCAGAAAGTGCTAATAACGGAAGACCTGGAGGATGTCACTGTGTTAGAAGGAGAATCTGCCATGTTCAAGTGCAGAATCTCTCCCGTAGACTATAGCAGAGTGCAGTGGTTTTTGGATAAAACCCCACTCCATACCAATGAACTTAATGAGATCCAGTCCCAGCCTGGTGGATATCACCTGCTAACGCTGAAAAAGCTCTCACTGAAGGACTCGGGGGTCATTACATTTGAAGCTGGTGATAAGAAAACCTCTGCCAGTTTGGTTGTTAAAGGTAAATCCATCATCACAACTGCAGGAAAGGAAATGATGAGCGGAAATAAATGGGGTTAATGTGGGTAGGTGGAAAAAAAGGAGCAAAAGTGCTGCAAATGTAGCACCCTCATTGTATATCTGTGCATTTTCAAGAATAACATTAATTATATAATGAAATTATGGCTGGAGAATGAACCCTTTGTAATCCTGGACAACTCTTGGAGGGTTTATTTGATTTAGATGGGAATATTATAATGCTGTGAGGGTACAGTGGATGCCTCATTCAGTTTTCCTCAAGCTGATAAAGTGATGATTCCTGAGGAGAAATAAATTAATTCAATGAAAAAAAAAAAACAAAAAAAAACCCAAACCAACCAAAAACGGCAACCAGTAAGTTTTAAATTCAATTTTCATTGTTTGAAAGGCAACATTGCATGTGTTCTCTGCTATTCATTGTTGACAATGGATTATTTTCTCTGGAGGAGTTAAACTGAGGCAAAACTGCAGTGTTTGGTAGCAAAGATAAATGAATGAAGTGAATGACAAACAGCCCAAGAATGTGGGATTGGAGAGATGTTTCCTTACTGGAAATATAAATACTTCTCATGGCCCAGATGTTAAACACACAGTCTCCACCATGTCAGATCACAACCTCATTTTTTTTCAGAATAACCACATTTATTTCAAAGACATTTTCTTTTTACAAAAGTTAAGAATTTGCCCAAATTTTGCTAAGCTGCAGAAACGCAAATGGATTTCTTTATCTTGAGGGAAAATGAAAGGTTTTATTTGCAAAAGGCTAATTATTTATATTCTTCAGCAGGAATCTTTTCTTCTCAGTTTATCCCAGATATTATTTAACAGTTAAACAACACTTTAGAGCATCACTGGCGCCTTCCTGAGGGCTTTATAGTCACAAACACCAAATTATTTGTTACTAACCCTGCCCTATAGCTTTCATACAAGTGATCCTGGATCCAAATCTCACAGATTACTTATGATCTGAGAATCCACACCTCTTCTCAACCATGTCAGATTTTTTTTATATGAATCTGGAGAAGCCCTGTGTCTCCACAAAGGAGCTGGTTGGCACTGAAGTCACTGAGGGAGAGGATGTGAGCCTTCAGTGTGAAACCTCCAGCTCAGACAGCCCTGAGAAGTGGTGCAAAGATGGGAAGAGCCTTGGGAATTCTTCCAAATGTAACGTCAGGCAGTCAGGGTTTGAAGCCAAGCTTGCCATTCACAGGGCAGAAGAAAGAGACAGTGACAGATGTGAGTGTGAGGCTGGAGCAGCCAAAAGGGATGCAGTTATCACTGTCAAGGGTATGACATTTTGGGTGATTTGGGTCCTAACACTGAGCTCAGAGTAATTAATTGGAATTAAAAACATGAAACGACACTGAAAAGGAACCTTGTGGTGAGCACTGAGGTGTTCTCATCAAGTCATCTGGAAGAGCTGCCAGAGAGGTGGCAGAATGTGAAACAGGAGAATCCTTCATCTGACCTGGCTCCAGCTCTGGGAAGCTTTAGTGCCTCTGGGAATCATGGAATTCTAGAATGGTTTAGGTTGGAAGGTACATTAGAGATCATCTCATTCCAAACCCCAAAAAGAGAGCAGCAGGAGAACACCCCAGGCTGAGAGGTAATCCCCAGGAAGGATGGATCACCTCCTGGAGCTGTCTCCAGTGATGGCCCTCCCCAGGGAGGGAGCTCACAGCCCCACATTTGTCTGTGCAATTGCTTTAGGCAGCCAGATTTATTCAGAGCAATGCACCCAAAGAGCATCACCAGGCAGGAGGTGCTCTCCTGCTTGGTAGGACATGGGGAGAGGGTTTAAAGTAAAAGAGGGTTAATTCAAGCAGATGTAAGAAAGAAGTTTTATTGCAATGAGGGTGGTAAAACACTATAGGAGTTTGCCCAGAGAGGTGGCAGATTCTCCATCCCTGGAAATATTCAAGTTCAAATTGGTTTGAGTTCTAAGCTGCCTGATCTGGTTGAAGATGTCCAGGGGCATGGCAGGGGGATGGAATAGATGAGCTTTAAAGGTCCCTTCCAACCCAAAGTTTTATGATTCTGTGATATAAAGGGCTGTTGTCTGAGCTGAGGCAAAACCAAAAAATTCTTTTCTTAGGTGAGTCTTTTAGCTCTGAGCTGGGTATGGGTTGGGTCTCATCCGGGTCAAAACCAGGCCCACCAAATATCACCTTATAACTGCTCCTGCCTCTGTGAGTTAAATCTCTCTGTGAATTAAATCACTCCCCTGGCAGGTTTGAGCAGGTCCAGGAGGATTTCACAGGCACAGGCTGTGTTCATCCAGACCAGAGGATGTCCTGTGTGCAGCTGCTGTTGCACACCTGGCATGGACTGATCAGAAGCTGTGTCTGCATCAGAGAAGTCACCATGAACAAAAAAAGCATTTTTGCTGCTGGAATGGTCAGCCTGAACCCCAGAGCACTAAGCAGGAGGACAAGCTGCTCACAGGATTTTTCTAGAGCAAAAACAACCAACCTGAGGCTGTGCAAGAAAGAGAAAACCTGGATGATGCAATGAAGAGCTGGTTGTTACAATCCCGATTTTTTGTAGCACAAGGATATTTTCCCAATATCCATTACAAAACAAAGATCTGTGTTGACTCCAGTAGGATCTGGATGAACAATTTTCTGTTAGAAAAGAACCACATTTGTAATGTTCCCACAACAGCCCCATTTTTCCCCTCACAGAGAAGGGTGTAGGATTTAAACACCCAGATTCAGGCCAAGGAGTCAAGTCATAAGGATGTCTACAAGGAATTACACTGTTAGAAAACTTTCCTTTATCTGTCAGAGTCACATCAGAACAGCAGAATGCAGAAATAGAAAATAGAAATTCAGTAGTCATGTGACACTCAGTGTCTCAAACTGGAGGTAAAAGGGGAAAAGGATAACAGGTTGTAGATTTCCAACAGCCACAGGTTTAGTGCATCACAGGTCAGCAGCTGGCTTGGATATTCTTAAGACAGCACAATTCAATAATAATTTATTATTTTCTTGTCTGAACATTTCAGTTGAGTTTATTTTTCCCCCAAAAGTGCCTTCCCTCCACTAGCTCACCTTACAGCCTTGAACCCCAGGCTGTGACAGAGCCTGCAGGGGAATCTCCACAGGGACTCTGCCACGTTCAGCTGTGCTTCCCTCTCTGTGTTTGCTCTGTGCTGGTTTTAAATCTGTGCTAATGCTGGATAAAAAAAAAAAAATACACTGTAGGGGTTTTTTATGATGAGAAATCAATACTGCTGGTCAGGACAGAAAGTGCTTTGCCATTCCTCTGTGTGCTCTGTGTTGTGTGTGAGCTGGCCTCAGTGAAGTTTTGTGTTTTTTGTGCTGGTGGTCCAGCTCTGAGCAGCCATCTGCAGCACAGTTTGTGTCATCAACTGCAGTGCAGCATCTGCCACTGATGTTAATTATGAAAACAGTAAGAGCAGCAGCATTTTCATCAGTGCAGGTAGTGGTTAAAAAGAAAATAAACAGCTGGCCTCAGGTTTTGGGGGTTTTTTTCTACTGTAAAGTGGTGGCAGCCAGATGTGAGATGTCAGCATCTGTTTACACTTTACTAATGCTTTTTCATTCCTGTGTTTTTTTGTCTCAAAAACAAAGTCTGACACTAAAAGAGAAAAGTAATTTCCATCCCCACATGTTTCTTTTAACATTTGTGTTACTCCTTTTTTCAGAAACACCAGTTCTCTTCAAGCAAGAGCTCCAAAACGAAGAAGCCAAAGAAGGGAAGCAGGTCAGGCTGACCTGTGAGCTCAGCAAACCTGGTACCCCAGTGAAGTGGATGAAGGGAGACACAGTTCTCTATGCCAGTGAGAAGTATGAATTTAAGCAGCACGGGACTGTGGCAGAGCTCATAATTCGAGATGTGAAGTCTGTAGATGCTGGGGACTACACCTGCACTGCTGGGGAGCTGAAAACCACTGCTCGGGTCAAAGTGAATGGTGGGTACAATGTGAGACATTGCCACATTAATCAGGTGCTTAATAGATCCATTAAACAAAAATCACGTAACACTTCATTAGATCTATTAAATAAAAATCATATAACACTTCCTTTTTTTTTTTTTTTTTTTGTGGCAGTGCCATCTTGAATTATACTAAATTTAAAGGTGACATTGCATCCTTGTAGGCACCTGGATGTATTCCATTATGTGATTTCATATTCTGTGTCTGGGGTTTTCAATTTGTAACTGTCCACTGGGGGAAAAAAGGGCAAATTTAGTGCAGAGGATTAATTTTCTCTGTGCTGTAGTTCCTTCCCTATCAGCTGCATTAGATATCTGTGATTAAAACTGGAGTTGGAGGTGGAGACCACTAGTACTGGAGCATAAGGGTGTGAAAACAGGAATCCAGTCCCTGGAAAATTGAAAGTGATCAAGTCATTAATAGACTCCAGACTCCCCAAAACATCCTTTCAAAGACTCTTAGGTGCCATTTCCACTCTCCACTGCCCTTAAACAAATACACTGCCTTTAGTAATGTGTGCTGGAGCAGAAAATAGGAGAAATATAGGATATGAATGGTATTTCAGAGCCTGCAGGAGCAGAGAATCATTAGCTGATGGTGCCCAGAGGAATCTGAAAAGGTCCTTTTTAAAAATAAAAGAAACCTCACATTTCTAGGAATCCACAGTGAGATGGTAACATGAGAGGGAGAGATCTATTCCTGCTCCCAGGCAGAATCACCTTGTGCCACACACCTAGTGGAGGGATAGGGCTGCTCTGCTCACTTGGAAAAAGCCTGGATTTAAGAGGTGACAGCTCTCATGGGGGGATTTGATGTAGAGCAGACCAGGAGTGCCTGTCCTAACCCATGGCTCTGTGTTCCAGCTGTGCCTGTGCTTTTCAAACAAGCCCTGGAGAACACGGCTGTGGAGGAAGGGAAATCCATCTCCTTGCGCTGTGAACTCACAAAAGCTGATGCCACCGTGGTGTGGAAGAAGGGAGAAGCCACGCTCCAGGCAAGTGCCAAATATGAAATGAAGCAGAAGGGGACAGTGGCAGAGCTGGTGATTCATAATGCAGAGCCAGAAGATGCGGGAAGATACACCTGTGACACTGGAGACCAGCAGACCACAGCCCAAGTCCAAATCCATGGTAGGAATGAGACACCTGCTTGTGACCCTTTGTTGTTGTTCTTGCCATGGTCCTGCTTACCCTGGGCACTTTCAGAGAGTGTTCAGGAGAACAAGGATCAGAACAAACAAAAGGCAGCCCTGGCTGGGTCTGTTATGTTCTTTGTTTTTTGGGATGATAACTTTATGCTAAAAATATATCAATCAAAGGTACTTGATAAAATAATTTATTTTCTTCCCTATGAAATGTGTCTTATGCTTTGGATAGAGGTGACTATCCAAGGATAGAGCTCTGTCTGGGTCCGTTATGTTCTTTGTTTTTTGGGATGATAACTTCCTGCTAAAATATATCAATCAAAGGTTCTTGATAAAATAATATATTTTCTTCCCTATGAAATGTCTCTTATGCTTTGGATAGAGGTGACTGTCCAAGCTCTAAGCCAAGAGGTAAGAAGGGTCTCAGCTACACCTTTTATGGAAGAATATTCCATTCTTCTCTCCACTTTCTCAACAAGTTTTTGTATGTCTGTGACCAACTCTGGGTAGCAGAAGGATAATTATTTTGGTATTCTAATTATTAGGAAATTAATGTTCTTTTTTTATTTGGTTCAAAACTCTTGTTTCTACTGTAAATATCAGCAGACTCCTGGAGGTGCAGGTAGGTCAGAGCTTCTTTTCTTTGTGTGCCAAGAGAATGTGAATTTGTGTTGGCTTTAAGTCCTGTGTGAGGTCACCAGGTGGTGACGATGCGCCTGAAGTAAACTGAGAATGCTTCACTCCTCAGCTGTGTCCGTGCTCTTCAAGGAAGAGCTGAAGCCCGTGGAAGCTGTGGAAGGTGGGACAGCCACCCTGAGGTGCCAGCTGGGCACAGAGGCCCCCGTGGAGTGGAGGAAGGGGCAAACTCTTCTCCGGGCCAGTAACAAGTACAAGATGAGGCAGGAGGGCACGGTGGCTGAGCTGCTGATCCACGACCTGGAGCCAAAGGATGCTGGAGACTATTCCTGTCTAGTGGGGAACCAAAAAACCACAGCAGCTTTGTCAGTGAATGGTAAAAAGGCAGAAATAACCTGTGAAACTCTGGAATGTTTTTGTCCACCTCTCTCCTCCTCCTCTCTGTACATTCCCCTCACAACAACTTCCTTCATGTCCTGCTTCCACTGCTTTCTTCCATCCACTTGCTTGTGTCACTCCTGTCCCCAATCTCCATTTTATTGTACCCCATGTTAGATGTGTGTGTGTTGTGCTGTCTTCTCACCTTCCCTCCAGTGAAGGATGTTGTCCTGCATGTGTGTTTTCCTGAATTAGCACGGAAACATAAGATTCCTCAGGATTTTCTGTTTCAGAGGGTTCATCTTGTGTAATGATGAGAATGAGTTTGTCTCTCTTTATGCATGATCTCAGCCAATCAAGATCATGGTTTTGTTGATTCCCACAGAACAATTCAATAGACAATTTCTTTTGCCACCCATGAAAAAAGACAGGATGTGCTTAAATATTGTATTTGCAGGGTGCCGCATGATAGGAAGGAATGATGAATCTGACTCTATGTTCTCAGAAGGGTAATTTACTATTTTATGATACTATATTATATTAAAGAATGCTATACTATACTATAATAAAGAATACAGAAAGGATACTTACACCAAAAAGATAATAATGAAAACTCATGGCTTTTTCCAGAGCCTCGACACAGCTTGACCCTGATTGGTCATTAAGTCAAAACAATTCACATGAAACCAATGAAACAATCTCCAACCATATTCCAAAGCAGCAAAACACAGGAGAAGCAAATGAGATAAGAATTGTTTTCCTTTTTCTCTGTGGCTTCTCAGCTTCCCAGGAGAAGAATCCTGGGCGAAGGGATTTTTTCCAGAAAATATGACTGCCACATTTCTCTTTATGCATGATCTCAGCCAATCAAGATCATGGTTTTGTTGATTCCCACAGAACAATTCAATAGATAATTTCTTTCCCCTGCCATGAAAAAAGACAGGATGTGCTTAAGGGATAAAGTGTCGGAGTAAGGCTCAGGTAGACACGCGATAAATCCCAGCTCATCCTCTGAGCGGGGTCTAGGGTGGCAATCCCTTTCCATTCTGCATCTCCCAGCCCTGCCGGTCCATTTCAAGCAAGAGCTGAGGAACGAGGAGGCCACGGAGAGCGGGACGGCGACGCTGCAGTGCGAGCTGAGCCGGCCGGGCGGCTCCGTGCAGTGGAGGAAGGACGGGAAGGCGCTGGTCCCAAACGGGAAGTACAAAACACGGCGGGAAGGGCGCTTCGTCGAGCTGGTTATCCAAGACCTCGACCTGACGGATGCTGGGAGCTACACCTGCGTGTGTGGAGAGCAGGAGAGCACAGCTGCTTTGAGAGTCAATGGTAACCCTCGTACCCACATTTCTCTTTAAACCCCAAACGTAGCAGTTTTGGCAGCATTCCTGGTCAAGCAGAGTGTGATTTCTTAGGGTTTTCATATTCTTGGCTCTGTAGTGCCAGAGAGTTGCCCTATTAGGGAATATTCCTTGTGCCTTTTTTTTTTTTTTTTTGCCTTGTGACTGCACCTATATGTTTTATATTGTTTAATTTATTTCTCTCTCCTCTAGAAGGTTTTAACCCCTTTTTCAGTTGTACCCACCTAGAAACAGAGCATTTTTGATTGAGTGCACACACTGCAGCCCGGTAACTCCAGTTAGTTTCGTTCTGGTGCTGATTCCTTCTCTGTTGGTGTTGCATCCTTCAGCATTGCCTATCCTCTTCCAAGAAGAACTGGTCAACAAGGAAGCTACAGAGGGGGAGGCAGTCACTTTGCACTGCAAACTGAGCAAATCAGCCCCAGTTGAGTGGAAAAAGGGGAATACAGTGCTCAAGCCAAGTGAAAAGTACAAAATAGAGCAGGAAGGCCCCTTTGTGGAGCTGACAATCCAGGATGTGGATTTGGCAGACGCTGGGGATTACAGCTGTGTGTGTGGAGACCGACAGACTACGGCTGCTCTGGCAGTAAATGGTAAAAAAAAATTCTCAGCGCATGTTCCAAGTCAGCCTGTGTAATTCCAAGATCTCTTCCTGTCTTACTTCTGCTTCCTCTGATCCCTGTGTACTTCCAATCCTCCTTTCTGCTGATTAATCTTCCTATCTTTTCTTCCTTCTCTCTTTTTCTCCTTTCACCTGATACCTTCTTGATGTGCCTCCATGGTGCTCTAATCCAAAGACAAGTGGAGAAGAGGTTTCCAACTCAATATAACCTCCCTAGTCCAGAACAGCTTCTTGTTTAGAAGTTTTCCCATAGGAACTGACCTAAAAGTGGGAATAATATTGATTTTTCTTGACTTAGACTGTGGTACTTGTTGCTCCTAAGAGGAACAAGTTTTCATCAATGTATGATGCTACACAAGGATAGTCTTAATAAAAAAATAGGCTTTTAATGCTCCTGCTATTCCCAGCTATTTTTTTTACCAATTTTGGCTTAATATTTCCCAAGCAAATATTTTATTTCTGCAAAAACCTGACAGCATGTTTGCAACTGCTCTGCTTTAAGGGACTCTTGTTTATAAAAATTCAGACAGTGCCATGAATCAGGCCCTTCTGTAGAACTCTCTGCTTTTCCCAAGGGAAGCAAAATGCTCTGGGTCTCATATTGAAATACAGCCTCTAATTTTATGTCTTTGATTTTATGGTGTATAAAGTAAAGGGTGGTTGATTTGTCAACTAATTTGCAGATAGTCTTGAATTTAAGGAAAGTTTTAAAGTGTGAGGACAGGAAAAAAAAATAGACTGAATTATCTTTTGAAGGGTTAACCCTTTTGAAGGGTTAGAGGCTGGAGAAAAATTGTGGAGGAACTAAATGCTGGAGGAGATCAAGAAGGTCTGGTGGCTCCAGGGAGATAAGAGAGGAATTAAGTAATGGATTCAGGCTTTCCTAGGGTTGATGCCATGTCCGTGTTTGCTCTGCAGTCCTGCCTGCTCTTTTCACCAAGGGACTCACGGACAAAGAAGCCACTGAGGGTAAAAGTGTCTCCCTGAGCTGTGAGCTGAACAAGGCTGCTGCTAACGTGGAGTGGAAGAAGAGCTTTAAGACCCTCAAGCCAAGTGACAAATACAAAATGAAGAGGGATGGTGTCGTGGCTGAGCTTATAATCCAAAATCTAGAGACGGCGGATGCTGGGAATTATTCCTGTGTGTGTGGAGACCAGCAGACCATGGCAGTGTTAACAGTTCATGGTAAAACAAACAAAACAAGGCACATCCTGAAAGTAACTACCCTGGTTTCTCTGTTCCTTTGGGCAGAACCCTGGTTACCCTCCCATCTCCTTCTTCAGCCAAACCTTTATCCACAGCTCACCAATGCCAGTGAAGTGCATCCATTGGCATCCGTGCAGCTGGAATTTGTGGCACGAGAGGGATATCGGTGTCCAAGCTCAGAGTAAGGCCACCAGGGTTGCTGCCACTCTTTTAATTAGGGGCCTTCATTTTGCTTTTCCCTTGAAAGGTCTATATTAGACTCCCTGTTGTGCTAAAGACAAAAATTGGTTGCTTCAAAGGGATTATGACTTGGGGATTTTAAGGTTTTGTAAAATTCCAAAAGGTTAGGTTATTCCATGGAATCTTATGCCCATACTCCATTCCTGAGACAACAAAGTGCTTTTATGCTTACAGCCCAGTTGTCATGGAATTCAGTTGGTGTTCTGTGTAAAACAAGCCCAGGACTTCTAAAGGACAATCATTCTCAGGGAGAACTTTGATTTTTACTGAATCTGACATCTTTGAAAGGGTATGTCAGTTCAGGTGAAAATGCTTGTTTTCCCACCATGTATTGAAATGAACAATTTCATTTCAAACTGACATTTAAAATGAAACTCCAGTGTTTCATTTTTTTTAAAATGTAAAATGTCTCTTTGTTTGCTTCAGTATGTGGAAACAGCAAACATCCTCCCATTGTGGTTTAAAATGTCATAAAATAAAACCATTTTCTTTCCAGAAATTTCAAACTGTTGTTCTTTTTGATTGAAATTTCACAGGGAAAAAAATGGTGTTTTGACCTCTATTTGTATTGATTTGTGTAAAATACCTCTATGGATTACTGCAAGCATTAAATCCTCTCTTGGTGATGACATTTCTTTCCCAACGCTGATTCATGGAGACCCATGAGAATCTCTATTCTTGTGTTGATAAATCGAGTTCAAGATAAGAGGGAAAAGGAAACTTAAACATAATTTTAGCTCTTTGGAGTGCTACATCTCACTGCTGATATTGCTGTCCTTCAGCTTTGCCTGCATTTTTCAAGGAAGGGCTGAAGAACAGGGAAGCCACAGACGGTGCTACAGCCACTCTGCACTGCGAGCTGAGCAAGGTGGGCGTCCCAGTGGAGTGGAAAAAAGGGGACAAGGCACTCAAACCAAGTGAAAAGTACAGGATGAGACAGGAAGATACAGCTGCAGAGCTGCTGATCCGAGATCTGGAGGTGGAAGACACAGGAGAATACACCTGTGTGTGTGGAGACCAGAAGACCTCGGCTGTCTTGACAGTCCACGGTAAAAAAGCCGTTCTCCGTTGGGATAGCAGTACCTCCAGGACATCCATTTCTCTCTCTCTCCCTCCCACTTGCTTTGGTGTTTTGATTCTGCAGCATTTTCCTGGTTTGCTGGTGCAGTTTCATCCCATCTCCCACTGCCTGTCAGTTTGGAAATGATGGCTTTATATCAGAGTAAAGAAAAGCTGTGAGAATTTCTCATCTCAGAGAGCAAGAGTGAGCAGACCTCCAGCATAAGATTGTCCTCAGGGGTTTTCTCAGTTTGTCTCCCTGACATCAGTGGATTTCCATGCTTAACCTGAAGGAAAGTCCTTTAAATCTGCTGAGCTCAGTCAGTGAGAGGTTTTTCCATTCAGGAAAGAGTGACCACCCTCCTCTTCTGCAGGATCATGCTATATTCTGCTGAGAAAATGGTATTTAAATAAATCCCCACCACTCAGCATTATTCTGCGGGTCCTGACCTAGGGAATAATGGGAGGATTTTGTTCCTGGCTCTGCCATGGTGAATGGTGATGAGCTCTGCTTGCCCCTGCAGAAGGAGCAGCTCATGTACAGATCCTATAGATGGAAGAACAGCTTTTATTTGAGATATCTCTTATGGATAAAAAGCTGCCAAGGACAAGGTGAAATTGAGGAGGCAAAAATGTTCTCTCAGATTTTCTGCACACTTTTTCTTCATCTTTCTCCCAGCTGGGGGAATTTCTGTTCCTCCCCTCTTTTGGCCTATCATTTTCATCCCTAGACAAGTCACTTCCATTTTATTTTAGTGGCACATCATAAGACAACTTGTTGAATGCTGCTAAAAAATCCCTGTAATCCTGATATTAGTGTCATCATATCCTTGGAAATTTTAGGTTAAAGATGCACCTGAAGCGTTATTACTGGGTTTTTTTCCTGAACCAGAAATATAAATTATGATGTTAGGAAAGGCAGGGATCTCCAGCAGTGCTGTCACCCTCGCTGGTGACTTTTAATCAGAATTCGGGTCATTAATGTTCAAGATAGATTATTTCAGAGATAAATAGGTAGAGAGGAGTATTGGAATCAGCTGTGAAGTAGTGAATATGAGCAAGTTAATGTTAGAGGCAGGTCATGATGGAAATTATCCCAGTGGGATCCTGCAGTAGTTTTCTTTTAGGGGCAGCTTTCCAGACTGATTTTTTTCCTGTAATGGTGAAGGACTGGCCACAGGTCCCAGCCCTGAGTTCCCCAAGGTCTTCTTAATGGTTTTGATGTCCTCTCTGTTTGTGTTGCACCCCATAGCTCTGCCTGCACTGTTCAAAAGAGATCTTGTCAATGTGGAAGGCACAGAAAACAGGACGGCTGTTCTGCAGTGTGAGCTGAGCAAACCCGCCCCAGTGGAGTGGAGGAGGGGGAAGGAGGTGCTCAGACCCAGTGAAAAATACAAAATGAGGCTGAAGGACACCACTGCTGAGCTGACAATCCACAGCCTGGAGGAAGGAGATGCAGGAGATTACACCTGTGTGTGTGGAGACAAGACAACCACAGCTTCCCTGACAGTGCATGGTAAAATATCTGGGTTCAAAGGAATTTTCTGCATTGTTATCTGTGATCCTCCTGTGGGATCACAATCTGCTCTTGATCCCTTCTGTTATTTTAAAATGTTGTGGCAGCTGTTCCAACCACTGGGAATATCTTCCACTGAAGGCCCTTCCTTTGGGACTGATAAACAGCAAAAAGATTCTTTTCAGTCCCTGTTCTTTCCCGTTGATGGAAGCTGGAATTGGATAATGAAAAGCTTGATGAAGTCAGAAATAGCACTTTGGAGTATTTTATTTTCACTCATTAATTTCTTTAGGGCATATCACTGAGATTTCACTTGGTTTTCTTGGATGAAGTTGAAAAGGGATGAAATTTTAACTTCAAACAACATGGTGTTCATTATAATTCTTAATCTGGTTTTGAGAAAGAGCTGTGCATAGCTCATTGAAATCTTGGGATTAGCTTTCTGTTGTTATATCTTAAAAAGCTTTAAAACTTTCCTCCCAGTACTGATATTTTAGTTTTATAGATTTCCAAATCAGTGAGAGTCGAGGGGTTGAGGCTGGTGTGGTTCTCCATGTCATGATGTGTCTCATATCATTAAAAACACCCTCTGATTTATGAATGTTTTCCAGCTGTCCAAACTCACTCTTTTATGGTTCTCAGACTTGTTATAAATCAACACTGATTTCCAAGTCATTGTGAGATGCTGAATTCTGTGAATTCTGTGAATGTGATACCTTTCAAAGCACAAGTCAGGGATGCCCCTAAAATCGTCATTTGCTCCCAGGTTCTGTACATTCTAAAACATTTTGAGGTGTTTTAATCCAGTGGAGCAGTCAAGACACAGGGTTTGCTCGATTTTTAAAGTGCTCTCTTTCACCTGTGATCTTCAGCCCTCCCTCCTCACTTTAAGAAAGAGCTGAAGAACGTGGAAGGCACAGAAGATGGCACGGCCACTTTCTGCTGTGAGCTGAGCAAGGCTGGAGCTGCCGTGGCGTGGAGGAAAGGAGACAAAACCCTGGGGACAAGTGACAAGTTCACCATGAGATGCCAGGGCACGGTGGCTGAGCTGGTGATCCATGATTTAGTCCTGGCAGATGCTGGAGATTACACGTGCTCTTGTGGAGAGCAGGAAACCACGGCTGCGCTCAAAGTGAATGGTAAAAATTAAAAAAAAAAAAATGGAAATAGGTCTTAAATTAGAGATGGTTTTCAAACAGTTTTTGGGTTTTTTTAAGAGTGTAGGGTGTCAGCTTTGAAAGTGCAGCTCTGTTTCTGATGAGTTTAGCAAAATCTGGTAGGACATGGGAATACATTCCTGGATGCTTTGGTCAGTGTCAGGCACAGGTTGGAGGTTCCTGGCAAAAACTGCAGATATTCATCCTGGTGCTAACTCATTTGTTTGATCCTTACGTTCAGCAGTAGGTGCTGAGAAATGGAAAATCACATTGTTGTGATGTTGGTTGTAAAGATGTTGCAATCATAAAGTTAAGAAGATTTTTTTCTGAGATGTTTTTGAGAGAGTTATGAGTGTTTCAGTATATTTTAGTGCTTAAGCACTGCCAGACCACCGTAGGAGTGGAATTAAAGAATAGTTTAGGTTGCAAAGAACCTTTTAAAAGTCCCTCATGGAAAAGTGAAACTGATGACTCAGACATAGGTTAATTTATTAACTTTTTTAGTAACAATTTGCATTTCCATAGAGTTTAGATGCTTTGGTTAGCCTTTATTTTCCATTCTAGCAGGCAATATCCAAAGTAGGTCTCAGTCATGCAGGTCTGAAGTTGAGACTGATGTGGTTCTTCACTTCACACCATGGACTTCACCATAAAAAACCCTGGAGGTATTCTCCAGGTTTATAAAGCCAGTCTCATGGTTCTCAGAGCAGCCATCAATCCTGATGGATTTGATTATTATTTGATTGAGGCTTTGCTTATCACTTGTGGTTGTCAGACCACACAGAATGGTTGCTGGAGCTGCTGCCATGGTCCCACATTCTGCTCCTTTTGAACCCCCCAGCCCTGCCTGTGCACTTCCAGGAGGAGATGAGGGATGCAGAAGCCACAGAAGGTGCCACAGCCACCCTGCAGTGCGAGCTGTCCAGGGCTGCCCCCGTGGAGTGGAGAAAGAAACACAAAATGCTCAAAGCCAGTGAAAAATACACCATGAGGCAGGAGGGCAGCAGGGCCCAGCTGCTGATCCATGCCCTGGAGGCCAGGGATGCTGGGGAGTACACCTGTGTGTGTGGAGAGGAGAAGACAACAGCAGCACTGACAGTGCACGGTAAAGGGCACGGAAATGGGACATTTTTGGGTGGTGGTTGTCCCTCCTCCTCTGCAGACCTCAGTACTCACACACTGCAAGTTCTTTCTCTAATCTTGCCATCATTAATTCTGGTTGTAACAGACTTCCTTCTTTTTATTGTGGTTTTTGTCTAATTCTAACCACGATTGTAGTTCCATTGATTTTACTAAATTTTTCCTTGTTAATTCTCCTTGGTCTTGTTGGTGCAGGGTTGTATTTCTTTGTAAAGTCTGAAGGATGTCACAGATTTGCTTTTTTTTTATTCTGTTTTACTCACTTTTGACTTGAACCTAGACAGATGGAGCAGCAGAAACATTCATAGCTCTTTAAAATAAAAATTTTATTTCAAGTTGCATCAGGATTTGGCAAGTAATTTAAAATAATGAAAAGAAAATTTGTTTTGGTGTAATTTTCTTTGTAACTCTGACCAAGAATAATGTTGATTTTTATTCAGGTACTACAGAATACTCAGCATTAGAGTAGGAGAATATTTCATAATCCTCAGCCAAATTAATCTGCAAACTTTCCATGGAAGAGAGGGAAACTTTATTTTCACTGTTAACACAGGACAGTCAGAAGTAGTTTCAGCCTCTTTCTCACCTGGAAGTCCAGTAAGTCTGAATTCAGGGAGCTGATTTCTTTGCTCTTCTGCCCATCTTTGCATTTTCCAACACAACAAAGATTGGTTCAGTCTTGCACTTCCAATTTAACCATGAAAAATAGAATTGAAATGAACTTGAACCCCAAGTCACCATCATTACTGCCAGAAAGTTGTTCTTCATGTCAACAAAAGTCTTTCTTGAACTGGCTTAAGTAATTACTTCTTATAGAAGCAGAGAAATATTTGTATGAAATTTAAACCAAGAAGCAATGGGACACTCCGAGCTACACATCTCAATTATGAGGATTGATTTGCATCAGGCTTGAACCTTTTGACTTGAATTTTCTCTGCAAACTGTTGTAACCCCAAATCCCTCACTGCAGATCTGCTTCTTCTTGTATTTGTGCTATTAACTGTTCCTAAATATTTTCCATCTGCCCTTGCTGAATTGAAGCCTATTTTATCACCACTACTTCATACAAATATTCTATATCCCAATCAGGTTTAAAGAAGTGTTTTTACCCCTTCTCCCTTCCCACCTTGAGATCTTCAAAATTAATGAAACTTTGCATTTCATTGTCCAAGTTGCTACAGAAAATGCTGAATAATCCTGAACTCAGACTAGTGAGAAACTCTGCTCATTCATCCTTTCATTGTGAGTGTAAACCCCAGATGAAGATCCTGTAACTGTGGCTTTCAGATTAGTACCACTTCCCTTCTGTAATTCCACCTATATTAACGTTAGAACTTCACTAAAATAATAATAATATAGAACATATAGTATGTCTTGCTGTCAAGGAAGCTTAATGTATACCAAGAAAAAATTACCCTGGTCCACTCCTTCATGAAGAGAAAAGCTCTTGGCAGATCTGAGTTTTTCAAAGAATTAAGTTGAGATGGCCATAAATCCTTGGATCCTCTCTCTGCTCTCTCTCTCTCTTTTTCTATGACAAGAATTATGAATGGGATTCAGCTTCCAGACTGAAGAGTATTCCCAAATTCCCATTTTTGTCAATGGAGATCCATCAAACTCAGACCATGGGAATCAGGGAGGCCTCCAGCTCATTTAAAGCAGGCATTTACATTTGGAGCTCTATTGGCTCCACTGACTTTACACAAGTGATTTTTCTTTCTTTGCTCTCTGGGATTTTAGAATCTTAGTTTACACAGCACAAACTAAATGTGTGTGTTTCAGTCTGAAATATATTTTTCACCTCTTAGTTTGTGTTTTTTCCATACTTGAGGAGCATAGCCACTGTTTGATTTCTTCAGTGTCTGAAATTGGTTGTGCCTGCACCTTAAGAATTCCAGGACAAATTTCATCACACCAAACTGCTTTGAGAATATATTTATTTATATGTTCTCTAATATTTTTTTTCTTTTCCAAGCCAGAATTTCTATTACATCCTCAATTAAAACTAACATTTAATAATAATGAAGAAAAAGGAATTAAACACTTCAGCTTTCCCCATGTTCACTCATCATCACTTATATTCCTGAAAGAGAGGCAGACCAACATCTCCCTTGTTTTTTCCTTCCTTTTAATCTATTTACATTAATGTCTGCACAGTTATTCTCCACATCCTTATTATCAATTATTTCTTGCTGGTCAGGGTCAGGAATTGGAGACCATCCTCTCAAGCTCTTTCTTAGCTATTTTAAATCCAAATGTCATTCCCAACCCATTCCTAAGACTTAGTGAATGTCATCCCATCCTATTGCTTCCACATATTGCCACATTTCCATCCAGTCTTACAGTCTGAATAATTCTGTTTGTTGTTCCAAAAGGGAGGAGGGGTCAGGAAGCACCTGAACTTCTGAGGGTGAGGGAATTATGGCAGATTTCTGCTGCATCATCCTTCTCTTTCCTTTTTATTCCTACCCAAACACTTTCAGGATCTCTCTCTGATTCTTCTCTTCAGTCTCATCTTAACTCTGGGCTGGGTCTGAGGGCATCCTTAAAATGTGAATTAAAATGTTATATATTTTTTTTCCTTTAGTTTTTTCCTGATCATAGTCTAACCTGTTGTATTAATCTTCTAGGCTGGGTTATACTGAGAAAGTTGCAGTTTTGACCATACATGAAGTTTCCCCATTTTTGCTCTTTATTTTTCCATACATCTCTAAACCAATCAGCAAATTCATTTAATATTTGCTGAAAGAAATGACAAGACTCTTTTTGTCTATGATACAAATCAGCATTTTCCTTCTGTGGGATGATCCTCACTGTGGGATGATCCTCAGTAAAAGGCAGGGATAGATACTGCTGGACATTGTTTATTTTGGTGGTCAAGAGCTGCTTGTCACGAGAACCTTTGCTGCTCTGTTTCTCAGCCCTTCCTGCTCTGTTCAAAGAAGAGTTAAGAGATGAGGAGGCCAAGGAGGGTGAAGCAGTGACTCTGCACTGTGAGCTGACCAAACCTGCCCCAGTGGAGTGGAAAAAGGGACACACAGCCCTCAAACCTAGTGAGAAATACAAAATGAGGCAGAAGGATGTCACTGCAGAGCTGGTGATCCACAGTCTGACCCAGAGTGATGCTGGGGACTACACCTGTGTGTGTGGGGAGCAGCAGACCACAGCTTCCTTGGCAGTACATGGTAATGACCAGCTCCATTTGGATGCCATCATTGTTGGGATTATGGTTTGAATTGTTTTTATCAACATCATCATTGTTATCTGTGCACAGTTCCTCTGAGTCTGACCATGTGTGGCATGACCAGGAGGAAGAATTTTGTGATTTAGGGGTAAAACTTTTCCCCAATTCCGTGCATAAAGTGGTTTTAGGACCTAATTCCTGAAGCAGATGTGAGGTCAAGCCTGAAGACACCTCCCCACCTGATGCCTTGAGAAGGCTGGCCTAGAATAGAGTAAATGGAGCTAAAGAATAAATTAGGGATTGATTCAAAGGATCTCCTCCATGGATCCACCTTGGGCAGCACCAGAGCCCAGCCAGGGCTGCACCCAAGATGAACCCAAATGGTCCCAAAATGCACGAGCGCTGCCGGGGTCTCTCCCTGGGCTCAGCTCTGCTCCATGTGCACATTGCAGTTCATTGTCCAATCCCAGCTGCAGCCCCTGCAGTCCCATCCTGCTTGTTTTTCTCTCTGCTGCCCACGGGGTTTGTGCTCTTGGGCTGAGATTTGGATCATTTGTCCTTGGTGCCCAGCTGGAGCAGGAATTGTTTTGTCTCCCTGCTCTGTGCAGAGCTCACCATGCCCTGATGTGAAGCTCAGACCCAGACACTAAAGCAGCACAGAATCTGAAAATAGAAAAGCTAAAAGCTGAAGTATCACACCCATGCCCTCACCTGCAGGCTGTGCTTGCTGCTCCCTTTAACCCTGCTCCCATTGCATCCTCAGTGCTGCCTGCAGGCATCCAGAAGAGCCTGAAGGACGAGGAGGTGACCGAGGGACAAGTGGCCACTCTGAGGTGTGAGCTGACCAAAGCTGCCCCCGTGGAGTGGAGGAAGGGCAGCACTTTGCTCAAAGCCAGTGACAAGTACAAAATGAGGCAGGAGGGCACGGTCAGGAAGCTGCTTATCCAGGATGTGGAATTGAAAGATGCTGGAGAGTACATGTGTGTGTGTGGAGAGCAGGAGACAACAGCGGCCTTGATAGTGCATGGTAAAAATAATATATCTGTATTGTTGTGGATTTCAGCTTGTTGATATTGGTTGTGTGTTCACCTGTGACTGAATTGTTTCTTTAAATCTGTAAACTCTCTGTGAGATTTGCTTGTATCCAGGCTGCTTTTCTCTTTCTGTCTTTTGGTTTGTCCAATGTCCCAGAATGATGAGGAAAACCCCCTGTTTCCACCCTAAATTGTTCTATGCTTCTGTACCACCCCACCCCTCCTGTCACCTGTGTGTCACGTGTCATTTTTAATGTCCTCTGTGCATTTTGTGACCTTCAGCCCTGCCAGCCCTTTTCAAAGAAGACCTGAAGGACCTGCAAGCCACGGAAAGCCAAACAGCCACTCTGCGCTGTGAGCTGAGCAAGGCTGCAGCTGTGGCGTGGAAGAAAGGGAACAAAATACTCAGGGCAAGTGAAAAATACATCATGAGGCAGGAGGGTGCCCTGGCAGAGCTGGAAATCCGTGACCTAGAGCTGCAGGATGCAGGAGATTACACCTGTGTGTGTGGGGAGCAGCAGAGCACAGCCTCTCTGACAGTGAAGGGTAAATGCAGATTATTGTCCATTTTCTGTTCCTCTGAACCACCATGGAGTGTCCAGCTGTTGTTAACTTGTGTCCAGGTCTTGGTCAGGTGTTTGTTTTTTGTCTGGCCTTGCTGAATAGGGAGCTGAGCTCAGGACTGTCTCTCCCTGCAGACACACTGCTGTGTTGTAGGTTTAAGGGAATTGCACCCAGGAAATGTTAGACCAGCTGAGATGTTCTGTCCTGTGAGAAATCCTTTGAATTGTACCTTAAATCTTGTACTTTGGCCTGTCATCTCAGCACTTCTTGTCTCACTGCTGGATTCGGTTTTCCAGATCTTTGTGATGCCCTGTGCAGGTTGACCTAGAACAGAGAATGGACAGAGCTAAAGAATAAAGCAGGGATTGATTCAAAGGATCTCCTCCATGGATCCACCTTGGGCAGCACCAGAGCCCAGCCAGGGCTGCACCCAAGATGAACCCAAATGGTCCCAAAGCTAAAACCTGAGGCAACATTTGTTGTGATAACCTCAACACCCTGATTTGGCCAGATTTGAACTTCAGCTGAGAATTCACAATGCTGAACACTTAGTTTAAATACACTTTCTACTGGCTTTCCATCTCCAGCCCTGCCAGTGCTTTTCAAGGAGGAGCTGAAGGATGAAGAAGACCAAGAAGGAGCATCAGTGACTCTGAGATGTGAATTAACCAAAGGAGCTCCTGTGCAGTGGAAAACAGGGCCAAAAGTGCTCAAAGCAAGTGACAAATATCAAATGAGACAGTCTGGCACCACTGCAGAGCTGGTCATTTGTGACCTAGAAGTAAAAGATGCTGGAGAGTACACCTGTGTGTGTGGTGACCAGAAGACAACAGCAACCTTAACAGTTCATGGTAAAAAAGAACATACTATAATTGATAAATATCTCTTGAGATAGACATAATTCTGAAATGTTGTAGTTTCTTCCCTGGGTCAGTAGTTTGTTTTTATCACTTATTGTTCCTTCATTCTATTTATTTATAACTCATTTCTTCCCAAGAAAGAGTCGCTCATGGTGAATTGTTTGGTCATTATTAATCTGTCCTTTAAAAGGAGAAAATGAGGAGTTTCGTTCTGTGCAAGTCTCCTCTTCCTGGATATTTGCTTTTCCAGCTCCAGCCCCGTAGGTCATTTCAGTCCTCCAAAACACCCAGCTTTGGGCTGTGAGGTGCCTCTTCCCCAGGAACTGGAAAAAGAGAAGTGAGGGTTGGGGCAGCAGAAAGAAGAGGGAATTCTGTCCATGGATTTTTTTTTGAAGTTTTCAGATTCTTTAAAGAAGTCAGACATGCAGAGTGAGATAAGTGTTGTCATTCCAGAGCTTAATTCCTATAGGTTGCTTTGTCTTTGAGTTATGATTTCTAAATTGAGGAGTTACAAGAATCTAAAAATCTTATTAGATGTAATGGCCCTTCAAACTTCAATTTAAAACTAGGAGTAGTTTTATTTGGATATCTGTCTGTCTGTTTTTATTAAACTGTCACAGCCCCATCTACATGATGGAGATATCATATCCCCATCATGTAGATGGGGCTGTGGTAGTTTAATACAAACAAACCAGAAACTAACAACAGCAGCCTCCAAAAAATGACATTTGTGTGGGTAAAATAGTTCTGTATCCAGCAGTTATTTGTGAGTGCTGTTAATCTGAGGTCTAGGTCTTTCTGTTTTGTTGTTTCACAGTAAATAACGAGAAAAAGCCAGGGAACTGATCCCTCAGGGTGACTGAAACCACATTACTCTCAAAGAAAGACATTTCCAGAGTTTCTGGACATGGTTATGGCTTTGAATATCTATAATAGGCAAAAAAAAAAAAAAAGGCAAAAGAGAAAATAATCTCAAAATAGAAACAAGGGTTTTAATTCTGGTTTTCTGCTGTCCCTTTGTCCGTGTTGCATCCTCCAGCTCTGCCACCACTCTTTAAGGAGGAGCTGAGGGACCAGGAAGCAGAAGAAGGTGGAGAAGTGTCCCTGCTCTGTCAGCTCTCCAAGGCTGCTCCGGTGGAGTGGCGGAAGGACCAGAGGATCCTCAAACCAAGTGGGAAATACAAAATGAGGCAGGAAGGGCTCAAGGCAGAGCTGGTGATCCATGAAATAGCTGAGGAGGATGCAGGAGACTACACCTGTGTGTGTGGAGAGCACCAGACCACAGCTGTCTTGACAGTACAGGGTAAAGCCATCCCTGACCTCCTCTCTCCTGGCTGGAAACCTCTGTCCTCTGCTCTAAGCTCTTCAATTTTCCACATCTGTCTCTTCATCCTTATTAACTGAGCTTCCATTCAGTTGAAAATGTTCCCTGCCCCTCCTCACCTGCAGGCTGTGGAAATTGGAAAATACCTGTCTGCATTTCTCTGTGCCATCCTTTTGCCTTTTCCTTTCCTTAAACACAAGCCTGCTCTCCTTTCTTCCTTCCCTTCTGCCATTTCTTTTCTACCATGTAACCCCACTGTTCTTTGGTCTTTCCTTTCCTGCATTCATTCTCTAAACCACAAATCTGTTTATTCTTTGCTATTCCTTTCTGGAATTCTCAATACCAACCATTTTAATACAGGGAATATAGAGTATTCAGAATAAGGCTCTGTTAGTTATAATTTCCTCTGCACTAAGTTATGTCCATTTTGGGTTTTGTGCCCATAATCTCTGTCCTGATGCCCAAAGATAGATTTCCATTAGGAGACTGATTTTTCTAAGGAAAGACTAAGTTCTTTCTGTAACCTCCTTCTGGTCTTCCTTTGTTAGAAGAACAATTTGCTGGACAAACGAGGCTGGTGTTTCAGCTTAACACTGCTGGAATGGGAAATTACCAAATCAGGGCTAAGCCTGTTTTCTAGCCTGGATATTTTAACTAAGTTTCGAATACTGGACACTAATTTTGACACCTGAGAGATCCAACCTTGTTAAACAGATGAGATATCCCATTATTCCACCTAGTAATAGAGGGATATATGTGAAGGTCACCACATTTATTTAAAGGCTGAAAGTTGCAATGGATACAAGAATTACATTAAATGGGAAAAACGTGTTCTGAGACAAGAACCCAGGCTGGAATTCAGCAGCTGGAAATTTCCTTTGGGGTCAAGAAGAATCTGTGAGTCCCAGCTGTGCCTCCTCAAGGATATCTCAAGGAAGAAGGAGTGAGGATGAGTAAGGAGCCATGTCAAGTCAGAGCACAGCAGGGCAGCGCTGAGTAGGAAAAGAGTGCAAAGCCATGAAGCTTGTGGAAGACACAAATACATGTGAATTGAGGAGCTCAGAGCTGGTGTTCTGCTTTTTTCTGAGGAGGAACCTGGTAGAAAGCAGGTGTAAATCTGTTGAGAACTGTGCAGCTTTGCTGTAGGAAGCCAGGGTAAATCCGAAATGATCAGGATGTCTGTTCCCACCAAGATATTTTCATTTCTCTTTCCTCTCTTTGTGGCTGATGCTTGCCCATCCTTGACAACTTTCCTCTGTCACAACCTTCACACTTTTCCCCTGTCACTTCCTCACCCCTCCCTGGACACACCCTCAGTTTGTAACACATTTTACCTGCATCCTTCAGCTGTGCCTCCGTTTTTCCAAGAAGAAATGACCAGCCAGGAAGGGGTAGAAGGTGGAACAGCCACTTTTCACTGCGAGCTGAGCAAGGCCCCTGCCCGTGTGCAGTGGAGGAAGGGCCAGCACATCCTCACCTCGGGCACCAAGTACAGCATGAGGCAGGAGGGACGTGCTGTGGAGCTGCTGGTCCATGGCCTGGACCTGAGTGACAGTGGGGACTATTCCTGTGTGTGTGGAGACCAGACCAGCACAGCTGCCTTAACAGTTCATGGTAATGTAATCCCTGGGGTGATCGTCCTCCAAACCAGCCCAAACCTCTGTGGGCTGTGCCTGTCCCTTTGTTTGCTTGGCTTTTGGTTCCTTTGGACTCTCTGTGCTTCCTCTTTTGTGGAATTGGGAAAAATGTTCCCTGATGGTGTTTGTCCCCCTTAGCTCTGCTGGTTCATCTCACTTTCCATGCCCTGATCCAGTGTCCAGGGAAGCTGGGGAATTTTTCCATCGTGTTCCACTGACCTGGACCAGGGCTTGGTGCTGCCCCATGAAACCTCTACCCCAGGACCTCACCAAGCTGCCTTTTTAGGAACATTCACCCTCTCTGTGGTAACTCTTTTACTCCTCAGTGCTGCCTCCAGAATTCAAGAGAGAGCTGAAGGACCTGGAAGCCGTGGAAAATGGCACAGCTGCTCTGCAGTGTGAGCTGACAAAACCTGCTGAGGTGGAGTGGAAGAAAGGGCAGGAGGTGCTCAAAAAGAGCAGAAAACATGAAATTAGTCAGGACGGTGCTGTTGCAAAGCTGATTATCCATGAGCTGGAGGAGGAGGATGCTGGAGTTTACACCTGTGTGTGTGGAGATCAGCAGACAACTGCCACACTGACAGTCAATGGTAAAAAGCTAAAATGGAAAAGGCTGTAATATTTTCTGAAAATCAAAATAGCCACTGTGGTTTAGCCTTGCTTAAGGAAAAGATTGTAAATCATGAGGTGTGCAGAATAGCCTGGTCTATGCAGCTCATGGAGTGGCCAGGCAGAAAATGGGAATTGCAATGCAGAACTAAGTGCATTTTTTTCTGTATTTTGCTGTCAGAATAATCAAAATCTCTCCTTCAAGTGCCTGCCTTAAGAGGGCATCTGAACCCTTAAAATTCCCTGCCTTAAGAGGGAGATGAACTCTTGCAAGTCTCTGTATTAGGAGGGAATCTGAACTCTGAAAATTCCCTGCTGATCTTCAGAACACTTCTTCAGTGATCAGGGCAGCACACTGGCTGCTTTTACAGCAGGAAAACTCTTGTTCCATTTTTAGATCATAGGTTAGATTCTATATATTTAATGGCAAGCATGACTTGAAATCCATTTCTTATTGCTCTGCAGATATTTCTATTACTTCTCTGGGGAAATATCTTCATAGTTTGATTTCAGAACATTGAGGTTTAGAGACGTCTGGGAAACAAAAACCAAACCCCTTTTGGTGCTTTCATTTTCCCTCTACTTCCTTTTTCCCAAGCCCCACCTGCAGCAGGTCCAAGTCACATTTCTATTTTGTAGCCCTACCAGCCCTTTTCAAACAAGAGCTGCAGGACGCCGAGGCAGAAGAAAGCGGCACAGTGACCCTGAGGTGTGAGCTCACCAAACCCAAGGCTCCAGTGGAGTGGAGGAGAGGGGATGTCACTCTCTACCCTGGTCTGAAATACGAGATGAGGCAGCAGGGCTGTGCTGCTGAATTGGTCATTTATGACCTGGAAGTGGAGGATTCAGGAATTTACACCTGCGACTCCGGACACCAGCGGACCACGGCTGTGCTGGCCGTGCATGGTAGGGGCAGTGGTGACCCTTGGCTCAGGAGGAGTGGAGTGAAAGGAGCTTTTCCTGGTGCTCTCTGCAGCCATTGATTTGTTTTGTTGCTGGTCCACGCCAGAATAAATGTTCTCTGTGGGCATGGCACACAGCAAAGTAGAAAGGTTCTTCTCGTGGTATCTGGTGTGATTAATGGCAGTTAAAGCAGTTGAATAGTTTGGGTTGGAAGGGACCTTAAAGATCATCCATTTCCATCCCTCTGCCAGGGCAGGGACACCTTCCACTAGACCAGGTTTTTCAGAGGCCCAACCAACCTGACTTTGAAGGTTGTCATGATGTAAAAATACACTGAACCCTCCTGCCTTGAGTGCAAGGTGTGGCTGGTTATGAAAATGGAATAAGGGATGCCTAACTGGATGTAATGCCTGCCTGGGATAGTAAAATATGCACCAATTAGGGGATAAGGGATTTCTAGGATATATGAATGTGCTGTGTTGTTACTGGAGGTTTTGAACTTCAGGTGCAAATGCTGTCTGCAGACATCTTGAATCCACACCTGTGTTCCTTCACTCCTTGTACCATCCTTAACAGAAATCTGAATTTCCCCTCCCACTTATCTCTTCACTGTGATCTCTTACCAAGTGATCAATACTAACTTGATCTTTTATACATTGATAGAAGCCTTATTTGGGGCAGAAATTCTCTGTTTAATATTGCAAACTCACAGACCTCTGTTAAGGGATAGGGATCTGTGTAAGAGGGGCCATTCCCAGTGATCTTTGCCTAAAGCATCCATAGATGGCATGGAAACTCTTCCAGAGGAAAGCCTGACTCCTTCAGACCCCAAACCAGGCCATTCTGTTGACCACTGAGACCAGATCTTTCCTAACTTTGCCTGTCCTCACCTCTTGGTTCCTTTAGTGGTTCAAGAAAGGCTCTGCCAAGACAGAGAGTTGCATAATCCCCAGGATTATGGAATCATTAGAATAAACCATACCTGAAGGTTGATGGTAGGACTGGATCCTTCTTGCACTAAAACACTCTTGAAATGTTTTCCTCTCCAATTTTCCAGCACTTCCCATCACGTTTAAGCAACCTTTACAAAATAAGGAGTTTGAGGAAGGAAGCACAGCCATGTTCTGCTGCGAGCTGTCGAAAGCCAGTGCTGCAGTGGAATGGAGGAAAGGAGGCGTGGGGCTGCAGCCCTGCCAGAAATATGAAATGAGGCAGAGGGGATGCCTGGTAGAGCTCTTGATACACAACCTCAGATTAGAAGACACAGGAGAGTACAGCTGTGACACGGGGGATCAGGAAACCAGGGCAGCTCTGAATGTGAAAGGTACGTGGTGTGAGCTGCCTCCTCAAGGAATAGGTTCCTCCCACAGGCAAAACAAGCACTTCAATAGGAATATTTTTAAGTGCATTATTCTTATTCTCTATAAATATTTTCCTTTTCATATAATATATTAGGATTTTTTTATTTTTAATAAAAATGGAAGGGGATGATGCTTTGTTCTTCCAGTGCGGTGTTTGAGTTTTGGGCTCTAACAGGAAATACTTTCAAGCTTTGTGCCTGAGAAGAAATTAAAGAAAAAGCAATAATTTAATATAGCATCTGGACATTTTGCAGGACATGTTGTTTGAATATTTAAAAAGAATATTTTCTTTCAAATACTCTTAAGAAGACATCAACAACATCCTTGACGTCTCAAGGCTGTCCATGGATTTTCAAAGTTCTTTGCTCCTGAGATCATTGTTAGATCAACTCAGGGATAAAATCCTTCAATGAATTCACCACTGGAAAGGATTTGAGTGAAGGAACAAAGGAAACAAATGTTTTGGGTGCAGATGGCTTCTTCTGATGCAGCAAGATCTCCTAGTTGTGCCAGGAAAATTAGAAAAACACGGATCCTACCTAGGAATATCACAGTGAAAAGCAGTGTATCTTGTTCTCCAAGAGTCAGCCTGTGTTAACCAGGCTTCACTAAAAGATCCTGTTGATCCTTTTCTTTTCTCTTTTAGCTCTGCCAGTTCTTTTCCAAAAGCAGCTCAAAGATGAGGAGGCAGAAGAAGGAGCTGCAGTGAAATTCCAGTGTGAGCTGACAAAGGATAACGTGGCCGTGGAGTGGAGGAAAGGCACCATGGAGCTCTTCCCGTGTGCCAAATATCAAATTAAATTAACTGGGCGCAGAGCTGAGCTTGTGATCCATAATGTAGAGCCAGAGGATGCCTCTGATTACACTTGTGACACAGGAGACCAGCAGAGCACTGCAGTCCTCAGAGTGAATGGTTAGCATTGCACCCATGGGCTGGAGGAGAGGAGGCATTGTTGGAACTGTGTAAAAGGTGTTCTTTAATCCAAAAGTTAAGATAACGAGGAAAAGAGCTGCCCAGTCATAAAGCAGAGTACAGAGAAGTGGATCTGGTGGGACAGGGTTCCTGTCTGAGCCTCTAAAACACAGAGTGCAGTGCACTGACCCCTTCCTCTGATAAGATAAAAGCAAGGAATTCTGCCTCATGGGGATTTTGAAATACTAACAAAACTTCTTTTGGCACTTTGCAATTTTGCTGGTTCACTTGAATCAATAGCAAAATCACACATCATTTAAAAAAGGCATTTTGAGGTTGCTATTTTTAATCTACCTTTGAAGATGCTGAGAATGCTGGGTTTAACCTAACCAGGAATAATATCTGTGATTGATCAGAATCACACAAGGGGTCACAGATCCAACCTCCCTGCTCAAACAGGGCCATCCCAGCACCATCTAGGAAATGTGTTTGTCTCAAAGTTGGGTGGAATTTGTGGCTTTGATCTAAGGCATAACCTTTCAAACAGTATATTTTTGCTGACTCTGACTCAAAAAGCAGCCACAGGGTCAACTACAGGGGAAAGAGCCCAGTGATTGCTTTACCTGTCTCACAGCGGTGTTTTTACTGGGAACACAGGCACTGAGATTCCTGTTTTCTCCAACTGCTCACACACCCCCCATGGATATCCCCTTCTTGCTTCCATCAGTGGCAAGCTGTTGTCTGAGCTGTTCCATGATCTACTCGAATAAATGTCCATTTGTGCATCATCTGGAAGAGCTCACTGATGATGATCTGGGTCTTAAAAAAGGAGCTGAGAAATCAGAAATTATTTTAAATCTTACGTTATTTAGCTGCTGAAAATGAGGAGTATTTCTGTGAAAGTCAAAAGATTTATACTGGTTTAAACACAAAGTGCCAGGTTTTGCTTAGTCATAACTTTTGTGCGTTGGAGTTTCTAATATGCTGAGGAGATGCATAAATGGTGTGATGTGGATGCCCTGGACTTTACATGTTATAAAAATATTTGGGGAACTTTCTGATTCTCTGGATATACACAATATAGGTCTGTTTATAGGCAAAAAATGGGTTTATTATCATATTACCACAAATGCAAAATTGTACTGCAGCACCAGAGCCTGGGTGCCTTGTGCTGACTTGTGCAGACCTGGCATTCAAGCAGAGAGATGATGTATTATTTATTTCTCATTTTACAGCCATCAAACCCCAGCTGAAGCAGCAGCTGAGGAACGAGGAGGTGGAAGTGGGAGGAACAGCCAGGCTGCGCTGCGAGGTTTCCGTCAGCAAAGCAGAAGTGGAGTGGAGGAAGGATGGAGTCCTGCTGCACTCCAGCTCCAAGTATGAAATGTGGCAGGATGGGACCCTCCGGGAGCTCCGTGTTCACCACCTGCAGCCTGGGGATGCTGGGGAATATTCCTGCAAGGCTGGAGACCAGACGAGCTCTGCCAAGCTCACCGTGAAAGGCAAGACCTGTTTATTGGAATGAGGAGATTTCTAAGATTTCACAATGTGGTTGAGTTATTTACACACACACAATGAGTTATTGTGTATTGTATTTGCAGGGAAGCCCCGTGGCAGGCAGGAATGATGAATCTGACTCCATGTTCTCAGAAGGCTAATTTATTACTTTATAATAATATACTATTTTTAAGAATACCTCAAGGATACTTACTGAATGCTAAAAAGATAATAATGAAAACTTGTGACTCTTTCCAGTCTTAACACAGCTTGGCCCTGATTGGCTAAAGAGTCAAAACAACTCACACCAGAATCCAATCAGACAATCACCTTTAGGTAAATAATCTCCAAACACATTCCACATGAGCAAAACGCAGGAGAAGCAAATGAGATAAGAATTGTTTTCCTTTTCTCTGAGGTTTCTCAGCTTCCCAGGAGAAAAATTCTGGGCGAAGGAATTTTTTCAGAGAATGTGAATGTCACAATTGTGATCAACACGGAGCACAGGAAGGGTATAATTCAAAAAATCTTATGGTCAGTGGATGCACCAAAGCAGATTGACTTGGTGGACAGGAGAGGATAAGCCAGCTGTAATCTGTGACTCATGGCTTGGAATATTTTCTTGACATCATGTGCATGGGACTGAACAGATGGTCCAGCCCCAGCTTCCAGTCACATGGCAGCTGCATCTGGCCTTAATATCACTGCAGAGCTTAGGCTGGACCACTGGTGTGGAACAAACACCCCCAGCATCTCCATGGGCTACTCCACGTCGTAGATCCCCTGCACATCACACCCAGCTGCACCATTCCTCGTGCAGACGGTGACCTCACTTGTAAGAATATCCACTGTGCTTGCTCAGAGGGAGACTGGGCTGATTTTTGAATGGTTTGACTCGATTTTATAGGTCTTTTCCAACCTTAGTGATTTTATGATTCCTTTGGTATTCCCCAGTGGGTTTGGGGTATTTTCAGCTTCTGCCTGCTGGGGGTTGTCGGTCTGATCCTTGCACAGGTGTCCTAGAAGCAGGATCCAGGCAAACTGCAGTGCAGAAGCCCTGTGCTCACACTAACTCAGCGAGTCCTGCTGGGAGGACAAAGCCAGCCAGGGCCTCAGCCAGTTTGGAGCATCAGCGTGGAGTAAATGCAAATCTGTAGAAATACAACAGAGACAGTCAGGCTTTAATGTTATCCTGTGTAAATGGATATATATATCTAAGTGTAAGTGGAACAAATTTCAAAATCCTGATTTTGGCACCAGCATTCGTGCCTTGTTCACCCAATCAAGCATAATTTAAAAAAAAAAAACAATATGCAGTGTGTCTCTCAGCAAGGACAACTGGTAAAGCTACTACAGATGACAAAAGTCATTTGTCCTGCTGCCAAGTACATTGAAAGCAGAGTTTGAAATGGGGTTTGAGAGGCTGTGCTGCCTCCACCCTTGAAGGACAGGGAAGGTATAGGTTGAATATTAAGAAAAAAATTTTCACCAAAAGAATAATAAAGCACTGGAATGCTCTTCCCAGGGAGATGGTGGAATCACCATCTCTGGATGTGTTTAAAAAAGACTGGACATGGCACTTGGTGCTGTGGTCTAGTTGAGGTGTTAGGGCATAGGTTGGGCTCGATGATCTTAGAGGTCTCTTCCAACCTCATTATTCTGTGATTCTGTGAAAAGGTGCTGAGCAACCTGGGCCTGCTTTGAGCAGGTGACTCCCAGATCATAGGTTCATTATTTGATCCATGTTTTCCCTTCCATTTCCCATTTTGCCTCCTTGCAGAGCCCGATGTGACCATCGTGAGCGGCCTCAAGGACACGGTGGTGGCCGAAGGGGACGATGTCACCTTCCAGTGCCAGGTTTCCCATGAGAACGCCAGGGACGTGGAGTGGAAGCTGCAGGACGTGGCTCTGCAGAACAATGAGATGAACGAGATCTCGGTGGAAAGGGGCAAGATCCACACCCTGACCCTGAGGAAGGTGACAGAGCAGGACATTGGCACCGTCACCTTCCGGGTGGGACCCCACACGTCGACAGCAGAGCTCACGGTGAAAGGTGAGGGCTCCCTGTGGAACTGGGGGTGCTTTGCTTATGCTGGCAGAAAAATTCCAGGCCAAAATTCACCCCCTGTGTCTTGGGGGTGCTTGTGCTTCAAAGCGTCTGTGGCTGCAACCACCAGGGATGAACAGGGGACATTTCGTCATTTTCCTGAAGCTCACTGATTCCTGGAGAAATTCCTAGCTTGGCTTCACTACTTGGATGGATAGACCTGGAATTTTCACTGTTTCAATCACCCCATTTAGAATTCTAGAATAATTTGTGTTTGGAGGGACTTTTAAAAGCCATCTGGTCCAATCCCTCCACATCTTCAACCAGATCAGGTTGCTCGGATTCCTTCCTTCCTTCCTTCCTTCCTTCCTTCCTTCCTTCCTTCCTTCCTTCCTTCCTTCCTTCCTTCCTTCCTTCCTTCCTTCCTTCCTTCCTTCCTTCCTTCCTTCCTTCCTTCCTTCCTTCCTTCCTTCCTTCCTTCCTTCCTTCCTTCCTTCCTTCCTTCCTTCCTTCCTTCCTTCCTTCCTTCCTTCCTTCCTTCCTTCCTTCCTTCCTTCCTTCCTTCCTTCCTTCCTTCCTTCCTTCCTTCCTTCCTTCCTTCCTTCCTTCCTTCCTTCCTTCCTTCCTTCCTTCCTTCCTTCCTTCCTTCCTTCCTTCCTTCCTTCCTTCCTTCCTTCCTTCCTTCCTTCCTTCCTTCCTTCCTTCCTTCCTTCCTTCCTTCCTTCCTTCCTTCCTTCCTTCCTTCCTTCCTTCCTTCCTTCCTTCCTTCCTTCCTTCCTCCCTCCCTTCCTCCCTTCCTTCCTCCCTTCCCTCCCTCCCTCCAAATCCTTCTCCTTCCCTCTTAGAAGCTTCTTTTAGCCCCTCAGTAAATAACAGAGAAGTCAGAGGATTTGTTTAATACTCAGCCATTCAGCTGTAGCTTTAACACTGCAGGAAACAAGACAAAGGGGCCTGTAAAACAAAGCAAACAATGCAAAGCAAACAAATCTTTTGCTTTGTTTGTAATTTCAGTGCCACCTCCAGTTTTAAGGAGAAACTGCAGAGCAGGGAAGTGCAGGAGGAGGACACAGCTGTCCTCTGCTGCCAGCTCTCCCAGCCCAGTGCTGAGGTGAACTGGGAAAAGTGCCCTCAGGTGACCTCCCAAGCTCCAAGTATGAAATCAGCCATGAGGACTGATAAATCAGTCCATACTTTAAATATTTATCACTTAAAACCAGAAGGCTCTGGCAAATACACATGTGATAACAGAAATGAACAAACAACAGCCACTTTGACTGTTAAAGGTGACTTGTGTTAGTTTTTTTTTTTTTTAAGATAAGAAACTTGCTCCACTCCCTTAGTTAGGCTCTGCCAAGAGGATTTTTTCTACAGTCCTTGATTTCAGATGTGCTGTGCTGCCAAAAGCAGCTGAGTGCTTTTGCTTTTGGAAGACCTGTTGTGTCTTAAGGAAAGAAAATGCAGGGACCCAAGTGTGGGAATTACTTCCACACTTTGAGACCCTGTGGCCTCTCTCTGGTCACTCAGACAACCAGGGCTGGAACTAAAATTAAGATAGGAATATTTTTGATGCTTAATCATCCTTTGAGCTGTAGTTCTGCCTGGAAAAATGGTGATCCAGGTGAATTTGTTCAAGCTTGGACACAACTCCGGCTAATGAGCAAGGCACCTAAATGCTTCTAGTGCCAAAGATCTTTAAAATAGATGTATTGTGACATATATCTGGTTTTTTTTAAATCTGATCTGATACAAGTACAATATCAAGGTGACTTTTTCTGAGACACACGATCAGGAAAAACAAAGATGAGCCAGGATATTGTTAGAACCCACCTTTTGAAATACCCCTGGGGGTTCTCCCATGAAGGGCATGCACCTGCCTGCAGTCACACTGACTCCACAACTCAAGGATACCAGAATATTGGTGCTGTAAGCAGGTCCTCTGATGGCCAATTTGTGTCTCTGTGTGTGGTGTCAGCCACTCCAGCACTCCTTGAAAAAAATTCCAGACCCAGGAAGCTGAGGAAGCCTGTGCAGTCACACTATAAACATCAATTCAGCCAACTGGCTGAAAAAGAAAAAAAACAACAACAAAATATATATATATATACATACGTGTGTGTGTATATACATATATATGTCTATCAATACTAGTAAGTGTGGAGCCACCATGTTTCTTCCAGGGAACTGGACTTGAGGAGCTAGACTTCTACATGTGGCACTTCATAAATCCACCCATCAAAACTCTACGTTGACCCACCAGTGAAGACCCATTTGCACAGAGACTGCCAGGGTTTCTTTCTCTGCTGGTCCAGTTTTCAAATAAGGAATATTACAGAAAGATGTTTCTCCATGCTCTCTCCCAAATACACAAGAACTTGGATACCAGGAGTAGGCTTTTGAGGTCTGGTTTTGGTACTCATTTGGAGGTACACGCACTGAGATGCTCAAAACTCTGTATCCATGACAATTCCTGTGCAAGAAGGAGCACAATCCTTAAGGTGCTCTGTGTATGAGCACTGTATGCAGTGTCCAGTGATTCTTCAGGAATGCAGAGCTCCTGGAAATCCAGCACTGTAGGACAATTCCCTTTTCCTGACCCAGAGCTGGGGCAACTGAGAGGTGTTTTAAACACTTTTATTCCATTTTCAGTCTCATGTGAAGGGTGAGATAGTACAGATGTTGTAATTCACACCATCTCAATCAGAACTATTTCCTAATTACAATACATCATAAAGTGTTTCTTGGCCTGTCAGCTTTAGCCACACCATGCTGAAAATGCCTTAAAGCCAATAATCTAAAATTATCCCTCATGGTCCTACTACAATGAATCTTTCCTAGTTCTATTTCTCCAAAATAGCTAATCTTACTTGCAAGGCCATCTTTTGAAAGTTTTTCCTAGCTCCATTTCTCTCTCAGCAATGTCTGTCCTATTCCATGGCATTTCTAAGTCAGCATTTCTTGTCTCTCAGTTTGCATATGGATGCACACACTGTGTGAGCCTTCTGTCAGGCCCTGAGAGTTTTCTACAAATCCATTGCCCACACAGCACCCTCTGCCATTCCTTGTTTTGCTTTCAAACTAACTTTGGAATTGAGTTTGAACCAAATTTAGGACCAGAGTTTCATCAAACACAATGCTTAGTTACGAGGTCAGCAGTGACACACGAATTTTTCCCCCTCTGATTTTTCTTGATTTAGCTTCTCCAGTCACCTTCACACAACCACTCCAGAACCAACAAGCTGAGGAAGGAGGCACTGTCACTCTGAGCTGTGAGGTCTCCAAACCCAACTCCACCGTGCAGTGGAAGAAGGCGGGGACGGTGCTGCGAGCCAGTGACAAATACAGGATGCGCCAGGAGGGGGCCGTGGCCGAGCTGACCATCCACAACCTGAGCCAAGCTGACGCTGGGGAGTACACCTGTGACACAGGGGACCAGCAAACCACGGCAGCAGTGCAGCTGAAAGGTGGGGCTTTGCATGGGGAAGGGCATGGGTACCACAGCAGGGGCACAGCACTGAGTAATTTGGCAGCTAAACCTTGTCCCATGCTTGAGGAGAACCATGGGGATCTCAGAGATGAGAGAGGTTTCACTGTGTCTGTTACCTCTCTTTGGTCACTGTTTCTGTGGTTTAATGATAATTAATTTTCACCCATGCAAATCTTCTGACTTTTTTTTCACAGCACACAGCTTATGATTGTACACATACTCAATATTTATTGTGCACGCAACACAGTATAACTTGCAAGCTTTTAATACACATGCAATCATGAATCATGCATCTGTAGCATTGTTATATAGTTATATATAGTTGCTATGTTCCTGTGTACCTATATTTGCATGAGTTTAGAATCACAGAATGGTTTGGGTTGGAAGGGATCTTCAAGGTAATTTAGTTCCAGCTCACTACCATGGGCAGGGACACCTTTCACTATCCCAGGTTGCTCCAAGCCCCATCCAGCCTGGCCTTGGACACTGCCAGGGATCCAGGGGCAGCCACAGCTTCTCTGGACAACCTGTGCCAGGGCCTCACCATCCTCACAGGGAACAATTTCTTTATCTAACATCTACGCTAACCCTGCCCTCTTTCAGTATGAAACCATTCCCCTTTTACCTGTCACTATCTACCCCTATAAAAACTCCTCTTTCCTCTTTTTTATGAGCCCTCATAAACCTTCTCTTCCAAGCTGAACACCCCCAGATTTATTATTTAGGGCCTCAAATAACAACAACATAGCACTGTCAAGAAAGAGCCTAACGACATGTTTAACCCAGGAAGCATCACTTGAAAGTAGATCTCAAACTCTGTTGCCCTTTCCATGAAGAAGCAGCAGCCACCATCGTGGAGAGGCTGAGGGACGTGGCCACGTACGAAGGAGAGGATGCGGTGTTCGAGTGCAGGCTGTCCCGGGAAACAGCTCAGGATGCCCAGTGGTTCCTGGGGGATGTTCCCCTGCAATCCAACGAAATGAATGAGATCAGAGTGCAAGGGACACGCCACAGCTTGGTCTTGAGGAAGGTGACCCTGGAAGACTGTGGGTCCGTCAGTTTCAGAGTGGGGCAGCACTCGTCAGCAGCGCAGCTGAAGGTGGAAGGTGAGCAGCCTCCCAGGAAGAGGGGTTGAGCAGGTACTGGCAGGCACTGCTTTGACTCCTAGAGAGGTGTATTTGGGATTAGGGAGCCTTGGAAATTTTGGGAGATTCTGCTAATCTAATGTAGCAGTTTAGAGAGGTACATCTGAGCCAGTCGTTCCAGTTGTTTTTATTGTACATGGAATGAAGATTAACATCCTTTGATGTTATTTAATATAATAATTACCATTAACATCCTTTGATGTTATTTAATATAATTAACATCCTTTGAAGACCATCCAACTACGCAGTTGATCACATGTCACAATCAATGCTGAAGAGTGTCAAGAATATACTCTGGACTAATTTCCTACTTATGATGCTTTTAGGTCATATTTACAAAAAAAGTCTGAAAGCTCTGGAAAACCTTTCTTTTAAGATATACAGAACGATTTTTGAAGGATGGCCAATGCCTTGTGTTGTTTGTTCCTCTTTGAGCTGGTTCCAAATGTAACTACAGACCCCCAGCTCTGCCCTGGGGTGATGCTGGGTGAGGATGCTGCAGCAGTGCTGGTCCCCTCTCCCCACAGCTGCCCCGGTCACCTTTGTGAAGGCGCTGCACAACCTGGAGCTGCAGGAGGGTGGCACTGCCCACCTGTCCTGCGAGGTGTCCAGGCCTGATGTCCCCGTGGAGTGGAAGAAGGGCACGTCTGTGATCCAGCCCAGCCACAAGTGCAGCATCCAGCAGGAGGGGAAGGTGCACACGCTGCTCATCCGCGACCTGAACCGCGCCGACTCCGGGGAGTACAGCTGCCACATGGCTGCTGGAAAGACCACGGCCAGACTGGAGGTCAAAGGTAGGGTTCCTCCGTGCCCAGCAGTGGTGAGAGGAGGGAACATCGATTTTTAGAGCTCTCTATTTCAAGAGAGACACTGATCAGTGGAGCAAGTGCAGCAGAATCCACCAAGTTTGTCAGGGAGCTGGAGCACATGAATTACATGGACAAACCCTGTTGTGATAGGACAAGGAGTAATGGTTTTAAACCAAAAGGGGGATGATTTAGATTAGGTATAAGAAAGACATTTTTTACAATGAAGATGGTGAAACCCTGGCACAGGTGGCCCAGAGAAGCTGTGGCTGCCCCTGGATCCCTGGAAGTGTCCAAGGCCAGGTTGGACTGTGTTTGGAGCAACCTGGGATAGTGGAAGGTGACCCTGGCAGTGGCAGGGTTTGGAAAAAGATGATAGTACCTTCTAACTTAAACCATTCTGGGATCTAAGTATAAGTAGAAGTGAGGGCAGCTGATTTAGATAACTGGGAAAGAGAAAGTGGAAGGGAGTCCTCACTCTTTGCCGCTTCTTAGTGGAGATCTACAGAGGAGAGAGACACAGAACTTTCTTGGACAACTCAGTAAAGAGATGACAGGCAACAAGTGCAAGCTGCAGTGAGAGAAATTCAGATTAGAACAAGTCCAACTTTTAACATGAAGGAGTGGTCAGACTTTGGAACTGAGATCCAGAGGAGTGGAGGAATCTCCATCCATGGGGTCCTCCCAAAGTCCTTTCAAACTTTAATTATTCTGTAATTGACCTCTGGCTGCAACATCTGAAGCCTTGGATTGTAACATAGGATTTATATATTCTATATATATTCTAATATAACCTACATATATTATTGTCTATGGTAATAACATTTTATATCATATATTACATATATAATTCTATTTTTTATATTATTATACTAGTCTACATATTCTATATATTCTATATTCTATTATATTCAATATAGTCTAATTTTCTGATGTGTTCTATATATTCTAACATATATTAATACATATTATATATATACACATATGTATATTTTATATTTTTATATTATTTAAATTTTTTTAAAAATATTTGTATGTTTTTTGAGTGATTTTATCCCGTTCTATGATTTTATTTCAAGGATGGAAAGCTGTCTGGCCTTCAGTAGTAATTAGTGAACTGCGAATTTTTTGTGAAAAGAAGTCTGGGATATGCGGAGAGAAATGTAACTCACATAGAAATCAAATTTTTCTTGCCGATTAACTCCTCATCCTCCTCATCCTCTGTCTAGGTTTGACTTTGGCATCCCTGGATGCTCTCCTTGGGGAAACCCAGCCAGAATTGTCCATAAACTTCACTAACAGCTCTATCCGCACCATAACAATAAAACACCCCTCCATTTTCTATTTTTGCCTCACCCGTTTTTCATTTCCTCCTTGCCCCGCCGCCCCTGCCAGGCCTGCCTGTGCTGTTCCAGCAGTGGCTGAGGAACGAGGAGGTGGAGGAAGGGCGCACGGCCGTGCTGCGCTGCGAGCTGACGCGGCCGCACGCGCGCCTGGAGTGGCGCAAAGGGGACGCGGTGCTGCAGCCCGGGGACAAGTACGAGATGCGCCAGGAGGGGACACGAGCTGAGCTCCTCATCTACGAGGCTGAGGCTCAGGATGCTGGGGAGTACACCTGTGACTCGGGGGATCAGCAGACCACGGCTTCGCTGCAGGTCAAAGGTAGGACGAGGATTGTTTGTCCGTCCTTCACAGGGGGGATCTGGGATCATCCAGGCCAGGCTGGATGGGGCTCTGAGAGACCTGGTCTAGTGGAAGGTTCCCTGCTCACGGCAGGAACTGGAACTTTAAGACCTCTTCTAACCCAAACCATTCTCTGATTTAGTTTGAAAAAGATCTCTGAGGTCACTGAGTCCAACCATTAACACAACGCTGCCAAGTCCACCACCAAACCATGTCCCCAAGTGCCACATCCACATGGAAATTTTATTGCTGAGTTGTCACTGACACTGTGAAATCAAACTGAAGTATTTCACCATGCCTAGGACAAGTCCATTTTAAATTGATCCATTGTATGTCTTAGTGCCTGAGCAGCCCATGAGCTGTGACTCTGCCTTTCTTGCTGTTTTTTTATTTTATAGTTTTATTCATTTTGTATTAAGAATTCTACTGGTTTGGATTTTACAGTTTTATTCATTTTCTACCAAGAACTCTATGGTTTGGGATTTTACAGTTTTATTCATTTTGTACTAAGAACTCTGTGGGTTTTGGATTTTACAGTTTTATTCATTTTGTGCTAAGAATGCCATGTTTTTTAGATAAGATCACACTTGCAGATTGTGGGTTTAGTCACTGTAACATATGCCTGCTCAGAGCATGTGATTTCAGAGGTTAAACACCCAAAATCTCATGTTCTCTGAGGGATCTGGGGTTTTTTAACCTAGAGAAAAGGAGGCTTGGGGGAGATGTTATCACTCTCTGCAACAACCAGCAGAAGGTTGTGGTGAGGTAAAGGTTGGTCTATTTTCACAAGTGACAAGAAATAGGATGAGAGGAAATGGCCTCAAGTTGCACCAGGGTGGGTTTAGATTTGGTATTAAGAAATAATTCTTGGCTGAAAGGGTGGCCAAGCGTTGTCACAGACTGCCCAGAGAAGCAGTGGAGTCACCATCCCGGGAGATATTTAAAAGATGTGTAGATGTGACACTTGGGTGGATGTAGCTGAGTGGTGGATTTGGCTGTGCTGGGTTAATGGCTGGACTTGATCTTGAAGGTCTTTTCCAACCTAAAGTGTTCTGACTCAGTGTTGTGACTGGTGGTGTTGTGCTGTGTGTGCTTCCACTTGGAATGGTGAGTATGGCCACGTGAACACCTTTAGAGGCCCAGAGCAGCACTGGACACCTTTACAGCATCATCAACTGATTCCATGAGTGGCCAGCAAGCAAAACCGTGGTCCAGAAAGAGGGGAGCAGCCCAGCTGCAGAAGTCACAAGCAGGTTTCCCACCTCTGAGCGCTGTCACTGATGCAGTTGCTTCTCCACCACAGTACTGCCAGTGCTGTTTAAGAAAGAGCTGAAAAACGTAGAGGCTGAAGAAGGGGGAACGGCAGTTTTGCACTGTGAGATCTCCAAGCCGGACGCTCCCGTTGAGTGGAGGAAAGGAGGGGTGGTCATTCAGCCCAGTGACAAGTACGAGGTGAAGCTGAAGGGCAGCGTGGCTGAGCTGATCATCCGTGGTGTAGAACCTGATGACTGTGGGGACTATACCTGCAGCACTGGATACGAGATCACCACAGGGTCTGTGTATGTGCAAGGTAAGGTGGTGGAACATGCTGGAAATGCTCTGGTTTTCTGCCTGGAATTCTTGCTCCAAAATCTTTGGCAGTAACTGGCCAAACAGCAGAAAGTCCATCCCTTTCTTTCCTGATTCCAGTGAAGGTATAAACACTCACCTCCAGGCTGAGGTTTGACTCATCTTTTTAAGTTAAGCTAGTTTAAAGTACTGACCATACTGTGTCTCAGAACACATGGTGGTACTGCTGAAAAACTTGGAGCAGTGGTCGTAAAAATACTGAAATTCTTGTTACAACGGATTGCAGCTTCTATCATTGTTGATAATCTTATTATTCCTTTAAAGCACCCAAGTGAACGCTTAAACCTTTTAGTACCTCCCTGCCTCACACAATTTCTGCAGATGGTTGCAACACACAGACGAGCCAGGCATGACCAGGGCAAGAAGTGTAGTTTCCTCCCAGTGAAATTATGTTTGCAGACACACACACTGCTCCTACAAGCATCTGGAGGGATGGAAGGTGGTTTCTAACCCTCTCAAAGACAATTTTAGTTCTTTTTTTCCCTTGGAAAAGCCCTACACGTTTAACTCTGCTTGGGTTAGCTCTGCAGGGAGCGAGTCGTGCGCGTTTGTTTTTGTTTTCCTTTGGCACCTTCTCTTGCTCTGTCGGCAGAAGAAGCAGCTGTGATAGTGTCTGGTTTAAGGAGCACAGACGTCTTTGTGGGCGAGTCAGCCACCTTCACCTGCGAGCTCTCGCACCCGGGCGTGAAGAACGTGCAGTGGTGGCTGGATGGGACCCCCCTCCACAACAACCTGGTGACTGAAATCTCTGAGCAGGACGGCAGGATCCACACTCTAACCCTAAATGACGTGGCGTGCCACGACTCGGGCACTGTCACCTTCAGAGCTGGGTCCCTTATATCCTCAGCTAAATTATTAGTCAAAGGTATTTCCCTGTTAGCAAGAAACACGTGGCCACCTCTGGACTTGCTCCATGTGCTGGTGCTTCTGCCTGCCAGGCTACCCTTACTAAATCCCTTCATGGTCCTCCTGTGCCCTGCAACCCTCCCACTCTGCAAGTCACCCCAGAATTCTTCTGGGTACAACCACACTGATTTTTTTTTTTTTTTCCCTCACCCTCAGGTTCTTTTGGATTTTATAGGTGAGGGAGGGTTGCAGGGTCAGGCCTGCTGCTTTCACCTGACTTCAAAGAAGAGATGAACATAAACATCTGTGGTAGCACCTGAATTTATATCCCCACTTCAGCTTTTTTTTTTTCCATAATACCACAAAATCTTGTGGGGGTGGTAATTCCCAAATCTCCCACTGTGCTGCTCCACAGCTGGGCTACTGGTGCTGAGCTCAGCATGTTCCCAGGAGAGGATTTTGGGCTGTTCCTGGAAACCAATGGGTGTGTGACATTCCAGTAACACAGAGACAAAATGTGCCTTGTTTTTAAAAGCTCATCGCTGCACTGGCAAATCTTTCTGGTCTGTTGAATAAATATTTTTCCCATTTGGTAAGGGTAGCCAAAAGCTGCAAATAACACTGAGCTCCAGACTTGATAAAGCAAGCTCCTTCCCACCCACTTCTTTTATAGCTGTGGGGAAGATCTGCTGTTTTTCAGGCAAAGTTAAGGCTTATTCCCTGCTTAGAAAATGGATATATACAGAGATATAAAGGGTTAAAATATCTTTATGCAAATCTACGCCCGTGCTATAACTGGGCCATAACAGGAATGATACACAACATGGAATTGTAATCAGTGGTTGATGTCTCCTTCTCTGCGTTATGTGTCCCTTGTACATTCAAATCTGGTTCTCTGCAGAGATTAAATATGAAATTACTTCATGCTATAGAATGATGTACTGACATCACAGTGTACAGACCCCACAAGTCCTGTGTCAGTTTGCATCCATTTTCAGAGACAGAACCTGGTTCTGGGCTCTCCAGGCAAAAAAAAAAATTCCAGTGTGCCTAGAACATAAATTAAAAATAAATGCATTGTTAGGTATTCTGCTCAGTGAATTATTGGGCTCCTGAGATATTTCCATTTCATGGAATCACAGCATAATTGATTTTGGAAGAAATGTCTGGAGGTCATCCAGTCCAACCCCACAGCTCGTGCAGCTACACACGTGTATGTGAATATTTTGTACTTCCATGAAGCCAAGATTCCTGAAGTGCAAACCTGAATCATGCTAGCAGTATTTTATAACTGGATTGGGATAACCCCAGTTACACTGTGCTCAGTAACCCTTGCTTTCATAGAAAAGTGTAACACTTTTAAAATTCCAACCATTCTTGTGTTGATAATTTTGTACAATTTATTTTGTCCACAAATTGAAGCATACATTTTTGTTTGAAATATATTTCAGTCTACCAAGCCATCCATGGCTTGCTCTTCATCAAGGAGCAAGCTGACTTGTTCCTTGTGCCTTATTCTCCTGGTTTAAAGCGTGTTGGTAATTTGATTTATTCTGTAACAAGTGAGATCTCAGCTTTCCATGCTGGGAGTCCACAACATCATTGCCCAACAATTCATTCATCCCATGACCTGGAGTGATGGTTCACAGATGATGGGGAGAGGATGGAGAAGGGTGAAGGAGCTGCTGCTGTTTTCTAGCTCCTCTGGGCACGTGAGAATTGCAGGTTCCAGGGCACTCGTTGGCTCCTCAGTCCCAAAGAGCTGCACAGGTGAACGGGGCCACCAAAGTCCTTGCCCTGGCCAACAGTGAGGGGACAGTGGGACCAGGACCTTCTCCAGTACCACAGGTGATATTTGCTGTGAGAAACACATTTCTGCATCTTATGGAAGGGGATATGGTGGTGCTTCCCAGACACCTGCTTGTTTCTTCAGTCACCAAAACATCTCCAGGATCTTCCATGGGGGCCTCCTCTCTATAACCACACATGGAAGACACTTGGAGTGGCAGAGGGAACCTTAGTGAGCGGGATCAAGCCTTGCAGAAAGTCTACAAATGGTGTTTGCAAAGCTCTCTTTGCTCCCCAGGGTCTGCCAGGGGCATCCCAAAGCCTCAGCCTGCTGCAGTAGTTTCAAGAGGAGCATTCCAGACAGAGATCCTGTTGGGTTATTCCAGCTGGCTTGTGAGCAGAGCAACTATTTGAAGAATAAGGACATGATAGAATCACAGAACGTCCTGAGCTGGAAGGGTCTTCAAGGATCATCATGTCAAGCTCCTGATGATATCCCAGCTTTCTCTGACTGTCATCTTTCTATGTCCATTTGCAGCCCTATCATATATATTTATTTCTTTAAGCTGACATAATTCTGCTAAGAATGATGTTTCAGAGAGACTTCCATTTTCAGACTGCATTGAGATTTTTCCTTTTGACCTGCATATTGCATTGTAGATGGATGATCCAGTCTGACAACTCAGGAGAGACCCTTGGCTGCTTTGGGAACTCACAGTATTTTAGGTCAGATATATCTACTGTGCCTTGCAGCTGCCTCACAAATAGAACTTGTGTTTTCAAAGTGTTTATGAGCAGTCTCATGGATCTCACCACTTTAGAGGAGCTGCATATCCAGCTGCTCTCAGCATTTTATGGGCTCTCGGTCTGAGATGTCAGTGGTTTATGATCTCTCAGTGATCTCTAGATGAAATACTGTAAAGGAAATCCTATTGTTTTTCTCCAAATAATGTGTCTGCTGCAGAGAAACACACAAAAAATCAAAACAATATTCATCTGCTCCTTTGGAGTACCCTTCTTTTGACACAGTTATCCTGGATATTTGCTCCTCACGTGATTTCTGACAGCCAAGAGCACCCCAGAACAGGAATGAGTGTCTACATTTGAGGGCTATGTTTCTTTCTGATGAGTAGTTATATTTTAGTCACACAAGGAGCTTCCACTGGGTTTGTGGTATTTTCCTATTGCTCTGTGAGGTTGTGAGTTGCAGGGAACCACTCCCTGCATCACAGTTCTGCTCCACATGTGGGAAGCAGAAGTGTTTCACATCCAGTGCTTCCCAGCCTGGAAGATCTCAGAAACACTGGGAGAAACACCAAATTGGAGAAGCAGTCCAAACTCAGGACTGTTCCAGCACAAGCCCTAATTCCTGGTGGCCCATTTCCCATGGTCATGTTCTAATGCACCCGTCTGGCTTCCATCCTGCTTGATGCTGACACAGGCACAGACTAAACTGCTAATCCCCCTGCTTGCAGCGCCACTCTGCTTGCTCCCCACGGGCTCTGTGCTTGGCAAAAACCCTCCAAGGGGTGGTTTCCATGGGGATCCACTAATGCATGTCCTTCCTGACGTGTTGGTTAACAGATCCCACCATTGAAGTGGTCAGTCCCATGCAGGACATAACTGTTGATGAAGATGGCCCAGCAGAGTTCATATGCCAATATTCTAGGCCAGTGCACGCCATCTGGAAGAAAAATGATCAGGAAATACATGCAGATGGGCAGCGAGTGATTATCGATCAGGACTGGAATGTGAGCATGCTAAAAATTAACCCCACGGTCCCAGAAGACACTGGAATCTATTCTTGTGAAGCTGAAGGCATTAAAGTGATGGCTACACTTGATGTTCAAGGTGAGGTCTTCCAGCCAGAGAGGAAGACTACCATGGGTTCCAAATAAATGAGGTAGAAAAAATCATGGCGAGGCTTTGCAATAAGGGACACATCAGAAACCTGCTCTTGGTGCTCACTCCAGTACTGAGAATGAGGATAAAAATAGCTGAGGGTAAGGTGAGCTGAATATGAAACTGCAGGGTGATTTATTTCTAATTAACACTCATTCATTGCACCACTTAGCCACTCCACCTCTTCTGCAGTGAGCTGGAGTGTGAGTGTGGTGGGAATTGTCCTGCTGAATTGTAAAATCACAGGTGTATTGTTGGTCCAAAGCAATAGTACAAATATTGTTTTGCTGTTAAAGAGCACTTTTTACATAAAACCAGTAACTAATGGATAGCATGGAATTCAATTTTATTTTGCTGACTAAAGGAGTTTGGTAATTTACCTATTTCAGTGATCCCTCAGGAATTACCTCCTCACTCAGCACTCACAGTTGTGGAGATCCTGAAGAACAGTATATACAAAAATTAACAAAAAGTTAAGATTTTACATGGAATTTTTTTTTCTACTGTGTATGGAATTCGTGGGTTTGGTTACCAAGTGAATTGGAGTGATCAGCAACAGCAGGTTCTGATTTCTGAATATTTGTGGCTATTTTGCCTTCTTGCTTAATGCAGTTGGTTGTCAGTGCAGAAGAACAGGGTGTTATTTATTAAAATGTTTTCTACATTGATAAGCACTTTCCATTGTAGGGATTAAAAAAGATTTTAATGAACATAATCTAAAAGCATCCCAGAGGAGGTAGGGTTAGCAATTGGCTGCTTTCCATAATTAGGGAAACCTAAAGCTTCCAAAATACACAGATAAACAATTTGAATTGTTCTAACAAAAATTACGCATTCTCCAAGAAGAGTCTGCAACCCCCTCATTGTTCTCCATAAGTATGAATCTTATAAAATTCAGAATATTTTTAGCATTATAGAAGCCCAGAATAGTTTGGGTTGGAAAAGACCTTAAAGGTCATTTAGTTCCAAACCCCCTGCCATGGGCAGGGACACCTTCCACTGTCCCAGGTTGCTCCAAGCCCCATCCAACCTGGCCTTGGACACTTCCAGGGATGGGGAGTCCACACACAACATCTCTGGGCACCTTGTAATTAGTAATAAGTTAATAAATATCTGGTCACTTATGGGTTTTGGGTATGTTTGTTTGTTTTTACCATTAAATAAATGCCTCAGTTTGGAGGTTTTTAACATTCTCACTAATTTTTTTTGCTGGGCATGGTTCCAAATGATCTGTAGAGATCTAAACAGGGATGTCTCGGGGTCTTGGTTTATAACACAAATCATGCTGGCCATTTTATGGCATTTGTGTAAACTGTTTTTACTCAACCGTGTGTCCCCACCCTTGTGCATGTCATTTTTCCCTGTAGCAACATGAATTATACCCACATGCACCAGCCCACATTTAATTTGGCATCAAGCTAATTGTTCCTGTCCAGGTGCCAGTTGATGCATGGCTGGAGTGTGGAGGCTTGTGCATGTTTCTGACCCCACAACTCACCACACAGCATGGGAAAATGAACCTCAGTGTCACAGAGCTTTTACAATAATTCAGAAATTTACCATTCAAAGTAATCTTGATAGAGATTTTGACTTTGTGTGTTTCCTAGAGGCAGAATTATCTCGGATAACTGTCGCTATGGTTTTGCCAGCCATAACATTCTCTTACGTTTGCTTTGCAAGAAAAGTAATGAGATTTTATCACGAGCTGTCAGTGGATTCACATCTCCCCCATCATGATGATAATTGTGCTGTCTGGGAGATCTTTGGGAAACTGTCATAGGACAAAAGGAATTTGCACTTTATCTTCCTGAGCTATGGCTTCCTATTGACTATATATGTCCATTTTTTTCATTATTTATAAAAACCAGGTTTTTGGAGAAATCTAAATGAAATACAAGAGGTTCTAGATGAAATGCTGGAGGGTTTAGAGGTTTATCATTACTTTTAAACTGTCTTTAAATCTTTTTATTGTTATACTTTGAGCACGGATTGCAATCAACAATTAAACCTACAAGCACCGTTTATCACATCCACATTTTTCCACCAGCTTTGCAGCAATGGGAATCATCCAGTGCTCTGAGGCTTGCTAATATTCAGAGATATAGGGCCAAACAATTAATACTGTTAATTGTCCTTCTTTTCTAGCCAAGAACAGCATTGTCCAGGGCTTGGAGAATGTGGAGGCTGTGGAAGGAGGGGAAGCCCTGTTCGAGTGCTACCTCTCCAAGCCTGAGACCTACAACTACAACTGGCTGATTGACGATGAACCTGCCAAAACCACAGAAAACACTGAGATGGTTTACTTTGAAAATGGACTCAGGCATATCCTGCTGCTGAAGAATTTAACTCCCCAGGACAGCTGCAGGGTGACTTTCATGTGCAGTGATGCTGTGACCTCAGCCTTCCTCACAGTGAAAGGTAACTCAGGTGCTTGGGCAGGGAAAATCTTCAATTTCTGGTTGGAAAGGGGGAAAGAAACCAGGGAAATATGATGAGTAGCGGCAAGGAAATGTTGCATTTGTTGTTTGTCTCTTATCTAAATGTTCTTCCCACACAATAAATCATAGAATCATTCAGGTTGGAAAGATCTCTGAGATCATCAAACCCAACATGAACTCAAAGAATCACAGAGTGGATTGGGTTGGAGGGAACCTTAAAGATCATCCAGTGCCACCCCCTGCCATGGCAGGGACACCTCCCACTATTTCAGGCTGCTCCAAGCCCCATCCAACCTGGCCTTTGGCATTTCCAGGGCTCCAGGGGCAGCTACAGCTTCTCTGAGTACCCTGTATCAGGGCCTCACCACACTCACAGCAAAGAATTTCTTCCTAATATCTCATGTAAACCTATTCTCTGTCCATCTGAATCCATTCCCCCTTGTCCTGTCACTCCACGCTCTTGCAAAAAGTCCCTCGCCATCTTTCTTGTTGGCTCCCTTCATGTACAAATTAGGTCATCCCAAAGCATTTTGTTTTCCCATGAAAAATAAAAATCTGAAGAAAAATGCAATTCCCTCACCCCTAAATGGATGATGCTTTACAATTTCCTTGTTTTCTTGCTCTGTAGGATGTGAGATGGTTTATAAGCAGGACCAGTTGGCACTGAATTAGCAGCAAATGATTGTCTCAGAGCTCTCATGATTCTGATGAGTTTGGTTGTGTTTATAGGCACTTCAGGGCTTCAGAGAGGGGGGTTTTATCAGCAACAACATTATCTATGTATCCTTTTACTTTATGGTATTACAGGAGACCCCAGTGGGGACCAGAAACCCTTTCTGTGTAAGAAAATAAGAGGACAAAAGCAGAGATCCGTCTCCACTTATGGATTAGATGGGGTTTGGAGCAACCTGGTCTGGTGGAAGGCATACAAGATGGGCTTTAAAGTCCAAACCAAACCATTCTGTGATTCTAAACCTTCTGTTCTGGCAATACACATAAACCTTTTAATGACCTCCTTGCTCTCCAAGGCCTGGGTGTTCAGAGATTCAGCACAAATATTCACAAAATCTCCTGGTTGTTTCTGGAACTGAGGGCTTGATCACTGATTTAATCTACAGGGTGGCGCCTGCAGTTCTTGCAGCCCCTCACGGATGTGGAAGTGTCTCTGGGGGAAAAAGCAACATTTAGCTGTGTCCTGAGTGAAGCTGTGCCAGTTAGTGAAGTGGCCTGGTACAGCAATGACACAGAGATCCAGCCAGGTGAGGACTGGGAGGTGCAAGCAGATGGAAACAAATACAAACTCATTCTGAAAAAAGCCCAACTGCGTCATTCTGGAGAGGTGACCTTTGCTTCCAGGGAGGCCATTTCATCAGCCAAGCTTTCTGTGATTGGTAAGTGTGTGTTGTTCCAGCCCATGGCCACTCAAATTCTCAAACTTTGGTATTGAGCTACAACACTGAATATCCCAATCTTTGTGCTGATCCTTTCCACTTTGCCTCACATGTACCAAAATAGTGTTGTTAGTCTGAGAAGATACTACTGGCAACTTGTTCTTTGACCAGATCCACCTCATCAGAAGAAAAATGTATCAGGCTAGTGATGGTAGAGATGCTCTCCAACTTTCTTTAGCTGCAGTCTTTTGTAAAATGTAACATAAACTCTAACAAAAATCAGTATTCTCAGAGTTCAACTTCACTCTTGGAAATGTGGACACAGGAGGGAGCTGAGCTAGAATCCATGTGGAAAAATTATCCAGAACAGCAGAGGAATCCTTGAAATCTGCTAGTCAGCTCAGGTGCAGGGCAAACAGTTTTCCAGATTAATGAGCAGCATGTTAAACCCTCAAGTGGGGACACCCATGAAGCACACACCTCCTGCTCCAGAGACACGAGAGTTAAGTAGGGAAGATGATAATTCCCTAATTCCCTCGTGGAGCAGGTTGGATGATGCCACATCAGTGTCCATTTCAGCACCCAGGATCTGGCTCCTTCCCACAGTGGGACAAGTGGGTGACCCAGCAGTGGTCACGCAGCACCATCCCAGTGATGGTTACGAGATAATTAAATGTATTTTAGCTGTAGCTGAGATGTTAAAGAGTCACTGATGGACCATCTATACTTTAAATGGCTACAGGTAATCTCTGCCTAATGATTTCTGAGTCTGAAGGGATCTCTGTTACACATTCCAGTCATTTCCACCACAATAATAATAATAAAAGGATTTAAATCAGCTTTTCTAATTTTGGGTACTTACATTTAATGAATTTCAAAATAAAAATACAATACTCTTCCTGTTGACAGATTTTTCTGTATGAAATCTGGCTGACAACAGAGAAAAGATTTTATGTTGTTCTTGTGGTGTCCAGAGTCAAAGAACTGGCTGTTGACCATATTTGCCTTTAATTCTTTGGATTGGTATGTCATGGCAGGTCACTTACATCATAAATGTTTTGAACTCAAGACTGAAGCAATTATTTCTGTCTTTTAGGCCAAAGTGTAATGTAAGCAAGGAACATTTTCCAGTGTCCTGAGTGTAGGGATTGGGATTAGATGATCTTCAAGGTCCCAACCCAAACCATTCTATGATCATGGACAGCAGGACACCAGATCATTCCCATCACATATTTATCTGTTTTTGCCTGATGCTGTGACACATACTGCAATTACACAGAAGTGGAATGACTCGTTATTAAAATATTTGAGCTACTCTTTAGTCCCATAATAACTTGATTTCAATTAAGGCCAGACCTAAAATAAACACAATCAAGGCTCAAATGTGCTTGGAATTTTCAGCTGAACTCCTTGATACTATGGGCTGTGTAGGATTATCTTTATTCTAAGCTTGGTGGGACAAAGAGGTTAATTATTTGAGATGAGAGTTGGAAAATGAATGTTTCTCATTGGCAGCATAGATCAGGGCAGACAAGGGCAAATCAGTGGAGGACAGGTACTCATGGTCATGATTTTATTATGACTTTCCACTCAACTTTACAACAAGGAGAATACTCGGTCCATTGCGCTTCTGTCCTCATGGAGAAGAAGGAGGACAGAAGTGACTTCTTCACTTTGCAGAAGGCTCTGGGGTGTTTTAGGATGAAGTGTTACTGCTCACAGCATACATCACAGGACCTCTGTTGTGCCCCCAGCCCTCCCCGAGCCACCCGAAGAGCCAGAAGTTCTAAGTCAGAGCAGCCACTCTGTCACCCTGTCCTGGCACAAGCCGCTGGGCGACGGCGGCCGGGACATCCTGGGCTACAAGGTGGAGAGGAAAATCCCAGGAGTTGGCTGGCAGTCGTGCAGAGAGGGCCTCATCCAAAACACGGAGCTCACTGTGGATGGCCTCAGCCCGGGGGAGCCCTACAGATTCCGCGTGTCGGCCGTAAATAAAGCGGGGGCCAGCGAGGCGGTGCACTTCCCCCAGATGGTGCGGTTAGGTGAGGATGGACACAGCTCCAGGGAGGACTGCAAGCGCCTGCAGACCCTACATTTTGCATGGCATGCCTGCTTCACCCATTCCAGGCATCTCCCAGTGCAATATCTTTCAGTGCTTGGCTGCCAACACAAAAGAGGAGGAAGTGCTTGGGATAAAAAGCTCGTTCTGGGCTGCCGTGAACAAAAGCTGCTGTGATTTTAGCACTGTTCTTTTATTTCCTCCACTGCATCCAGCTGTCTTGCAGCCTGCACTGCATCATCCACGTGCTGGCCCATCACCATGGGTTTCTTGCACTGCACCCATGTGTTGGGCAGTCACTATGAGTGTCTTTTCTGGTGGAGTTAGGATGGAATGAGTGAAAAAGGGCATGCTAGAATGTGTTTGGAGTAACCAAGACTGTGACCATGAGTGAGCAATGTTGTCTTCTTCACCCATCTTTTTAATGTTTTTTATGCATCTTTTTCAAGAATTCTCCCAAAGATAATGCTGAGGGACACAGTTCCTTCGCTGTCTGATGGTGAAACTTTGGAAGCTTCAGTGGGATGGGGAGTCTCTCTCAATCTTTCTTTTCTTGCAACTCTTTCTCTGGTGTCACTCATCTAAATTCCTCAAAATTAGTATAATGATAAAAAATACTCTTTTGCTTAAGGTTCAGGTACACAATGTCTTTTTTTGGTAACAATAACAGCTGCCAGTGCTGGACCTTGATGACTCTGCACATGCTGACTTTCTCAACAACAAACCCCAGGCTTTTTGGGCAGCAATCCCCTCACCCTGGTGAAACATGCAGAGAGGAAAGTAACCTTGAGGGATGTGCTGCTTTTGGGAACCCAGAACTGTCTTTTACATCCTAGTCAACATCTCTGACTTAAATATGGTTTTCTTTGAGGTATCATGGTTCCACAAACAGCATTCTGTTGGTAGACCTCCTTCCAAAGTAAAGAAAATGCAGAGAATTTTTTTGTTTAAATTATTTATGCTTTTTGATAATTTTTACTCTTCCTCAGATTGCATAAATATATATCTATATTTTTCTTTTTATTTCAAGGCAGAGATGAATGCCTCTTTGAATAATCTCTTTTCATTCTATTTATTGTTTCTTTTTGTCTCACAACTTCTTCACTTTGAAACATTTAATATCTAGAAATCTGTAGAACTTCTTTTATACTGATGATGGGTAAATGAAGACCAGCAAACACACAGGAATGTGGAAAATGCAACCACTTCTGCATGTATGTGTTTAGATGGAGCTGGTTTAAGCACTGGGAGAGCTTGGAAAGTTGTTTTGATATTATCTTTGGAAGAACACACTTTGGATGCTGCCAGTCTTTTAATTTTTTTTTTCCTTTGGTTGTCTGCAATAGGTGAAAAATCTGTAAATGATGGATGGTTTGCTTGGATATTGTATGGAGTGGAGTTCCTTAAAGCCACATGATTGTTCTTTGTGTTAATTCACTTTATTTCTGTAATTGCAGAGCCTCCAATTACCATCACCCAACCTTTGGTGGGAGGATCTGTCTCAGAAGGGGGGGTGGCTCGCCTAGAGTGCACATTATCAAGTAAAACTGAGGAGAAAGTGACTTGGTTCAAGGGAAAAGAGCAAATAAAAGCCGGAGGGAGATACGAGATCGTCTCTGATGGAACGAAGCAGATACTCATTATCCGTGGATTTAAACCTGAGGATCAGGACAGCTACACCTGCATGGCTTCTCCAGAAGTCAAATCTGTTGCCAGCCTGTGTCTTGAAGGTATGGAGTGTGCATTGCTGGGGTGTTAAATCAGGTCTGGTATGGACATCCAGGGCAATCTCCACAGCTTGACTGGAATTCATTTTCTTTTACAAGCTATGACAACAACCCACAACAAATTGTTATTTTCCTGTTTGGCATTGCCCCGTATGTTCCTGTATCCCAAATCGTTTTGAGTTGCTCAGATTAGAGTTTCTGGAGACAGATATTTAAGGCGTGGCATTATTGTCTCTATGTGAGTTTTTGGTGCCTTTTGAGATGCTTTAGGGTGTTCTGTGGATGTCCCAGACAACGTGGAGCATCTCAAAAGAGACTGGGCAACATGCAGAGGCACTTGAATGTGTTCCAGATACCTTCAGACTTAGGCACATCCAATCAAGCAAGTGTGTCCATGTGAGATGGGAGTCTCAGCTCCCAGCACAGCCACTGGAGATCAGTTCAGGACAGACAGGGAAGCCCTGTATATCTGGGAGATAGGATGAGCCTGAGTAGCTTTCCAGGCTCCACTGGCAGTCTTAACAACAAGTTCATCAACTGCAACATTAAAAAGGGCACAGATCTCTTTATTGGGTTCAAATGTGCAAGGAATAAATATTTTTTTAAAAAAGTTGTTTTGTAATGTTTTAAGTGCATGCATAAAATCACAGAATTGTTGAGGTTGGACAGACTGAAGATGGTGTGGTCCATCCTCCTCCTGAAAGCATGGTCAGCTAGGACAAGTTCACCTGGACCAGATTCAATTATATCAACTTCCCAGAGAGGGTGTGAAGTCTCCTTCTCTGGAGATATTCAAAATCCATCTGGACACTGAATAATGTGATCTAGGGGACTGTACTTGAGCAGGGAGGTTGGACTAGATGATATCCAACAGTCCCTTCCAACCTTCCCCATCCTGTGATTCTGTAAATTCCCATGTTGTCCTCAGTATGATGCTTAGTTAAATGCCACTGAGACTCCCCTCTAGAACATTTCCATGTGCTTTCTCAAAACTCACAGACATTTAACTTCTCATCTGTTTAATTTCCTGCAGTTCCCACAGTGTCGATGCTGAAGGAGATTGCCAGGGAAGCTCCCCCTGCCAGCCGGGCTGAAGAGCAGGTGGATGGACACATCCAGCCCAGCCTGCCCCCTGAAGCTGCCCAGGAGGGAGATCTTCACCTCTTGTGGGAAGCCCTGGCCAAGAAGCGCCGTATGAGCCGGGAGCCCACCTTGGACTCCATCAGCGAGGTGCCTGAGGAGGATGAGAAGCTTCAGAAGCTGAGGAAGGAGGAAGCAGAGATGTCTCACTACTACTCGGAGGAGTACTCCACGTGTGACGAGCTGGCCAGGACAGGAGAGGCAGATTTCTCTTTCACAAGCTCTGATGATGAGTCCAGAGCTGGGACTCCTTCCCTAGTTAACTACCTCAAGAAAGCTGGGAAAAAGAGCACCAGCATTACCAGCAAGGTTCAGTCCACCTCCACAGGAAAACTATGGAAGCAGTGGGAGACATCCACAGTGGAGACCACTGTGGCCACCACAGCTGCTCAGCCAGCTGAACCAGAGCTGCCAGATTTAGACGACCCCTCCATGAACAAGGCAGCTGTGAAGATCCAAGCCGCTTTCAAAGGCTACAAAGTCAGAAAAGAGATCAAGCAACAAGAGTGCCCGGTGTTTACTGAGACCTTCAAAGACTTCTCTGGAGAGCCTGGAAGCACCCTGCACCTGGAGTGTGTGGCCCACAGCAAAACCGACATGAACGTGCGCTGGCTGAAAGACGGGAAGGAGCTCTCGGATGGCCGCTACTACCACATAGACAACTACAGCGACGGCACCTGCTCCTTGATCATCGCCGGCCTGGACAGGAAGGATGCAGGTAAATACACCTGTGAGGCATCCAATAAGTTTGGCAAGGTCTCGCACAGCGCTAAGGTGGTGGTTGGCACTCAGGAAGCTCAGGTTCTTGCTAAGGAGAAGAGGAACAAGCAGAGCACCGACAGCGAGACGGAGAGCTCGTCCGGCAGCGAGCTGGACGACGCTTTCCGAAAAGCAGGAAGGAGACTCCACAGACTCTTCAGGGCCAAGATCTCCACGGAGATCTCGGATGTGGAGGAAGAGCTCTTTGTCAGCGCAGATGAAGGGGACATAGACGTGGTTGACCACCAGACGTACCGTGAGGATGACCAGTACATCTACATCAAGTTTGAAATCATGTCTGAGGCCAAAACAGCCGCCACGCGGTTCAGAGAGATGTTTGGTGCTCTGGGAATTCCAGTGGAGATCGACATCTTGGAACAAGGCCCGAAAAAAATCGAATTGCGCATTGGGAAGGCATCACCTCCCACCTTTGGGAAGTTTCCACCTCCGGTAGCGAGACCTCCACCACCTTTGCTGACTTCTGACACAGGTAGGGGAAGCAAATCTTGCCTATTCCTTGGAATACACAGTGGGAATAGGTCACAATATAATTTGTAACTCTTGAGCAAGTTTGGTTTTTTTGGTTTTTTAATTAGTTGCAGGTATTTTTGTGAAAGCTTTGCACTTTTAGAAAAAATAATGACTTTTTAAATTCTTTGTCATTTTGAGGGAGAGGAGGCAAACTGGTGAGGGGGTTACAATGTATTGGCTTATCTATGAAGCCCCTTTTCATGGTAGAAACGTCAGCTACTACAACATGACCATAAATACTATGATTATGGTACTTAAATTAATTATGCAGGGTTTAGAATGGTTCTGAGGGAGACAAGACATTTTGACAAGGATAGGAGCAGGGATAATATATAGTTGGCAGCTGTAGTATTGGTATCAGCTGTGCTGATGGAGTATCTTCATAGTGCTAGGGAGTTTCTTGACTCTTTTCTAGAGAAAATATATTACTCTGCAATTAAAAAACTGGAAACCAGAAGTCTGGGCAGCAGGGACCTAAAATATATCTTTAACTAAAACCAAACTTTTCTTTCTTCTCTCCAACCACCCCACCTTTAGCCCCCATGTTCATGACCGAGCTCCAAAACCAAGAGGTCCAGGATGGGTACCCAGTGAGCTTCGACTGCATTGTCATTGGCAAACCCCTGCCCACGGTTCGCTGGTTCAAGGATGGCAAAGCTATTGAGGAAAACGATCATTACATGATTAATGAGGACCAGGAAGGGTGTCACCAGCTGATCATCACTGCTGTGGTGCCCACGGACATGGGCGTCTACCGCTGCCTCGCTGAGAACAACATGGGGGTGGCTTCAACCAAGGCTGAGCTTCGTGTGGACTGTAAGTCTCAAAATCACAGTAGAAAAACCAATTAAAGGAGTTCTGCTGAGACCTGATTAATTTTTTTTTCCTCAAGGAAAGCACCATTTGATGCTGTTGAGTCAGGGACAGAAAGAAAGACTCTAGTCTTCAGGCGGATTAGGAGGTTAACTCTAATGAAAATAATGAGTCTTTTATAATGTGACTTGCTAAGGTGATACTTGATTTGTTTCAAAGTAGAAACATCTCACACTATTGGTGACTATGAATAGCACACTGTGAAGAACCATAACTATAAACAATGGTTACAGAAAGAGAGATAAAATTGTTTTAATTCTTTCTTCTAAGATTCTCAGGCTCAGCCTGGGAGAAATTATCTCTGTTCTTTCTTCGACTGAACTGAGAATCTCCATACTATTTACATTTTAAAGGAAGGTGTTTTGGCCAGAAAACTTTCACTTGCAAACTTCTTGGGTTTAGCTGGGTTTTGCTAACTCCAAGGCAAGGTTCAGAGCAAAGCTTTTGGGGTGAACAGAGGGGCATTTCATAATCCAGGGACGTGTGGGATCCTACCACAGTACAATATAAAATCCACCTGCCAGTCACTCAAATTAGTAAGGGAGCTAAAATCAGTAAGAACTATTTAAGCAAGAAAAATATTTTCAAAGCTCAGATGATTCAAGACCGATCTTCTTCCATTTAATAGTGACCAGCACAGACTATGAGACAGCAGCAGATGCAACAGAGACATCATCTTATTACAGTGCCAAGGAATATATTTCAAGGTAAAATATGGAACTGTGGCTCTAACCTCTGACTCGGTGAGATCATTCTGTGTATTTATGCCAGGGTTGGGTTTGCTGTGTTGAGCAGGGCAGGTTAATGCCATAAAGGAGCATCCAGCCCAGCTGAGATGCAATAACTGCAACAGCTGCACATTTATCATGGGCAGAATTGCTCTGGAGCCTTCAGGCAAGCTGGGGTATTTCCTCAAGGAATCATTCTGTTACTTTTAATGTCAGATGGTGCTGAGTCTGTCCTCAGGATGCCAAAACCCACAGACTGAATTTACCTAAAACAGGTTATTCTGATGCCAAACTCTTACCTGGAGTCCTGATTTTCTTCTTTCTAATCCCAATTGCTGCTTAGCCGAGAACAGGAGGAATCCACCACTGAGGAGGAGCAGCTGCCCCAGATCTTTGATGAGCTTCATGATATTCACGTGGCACCTGGAGCATCGCTGGCTAAATTTCACCTGAAGGTGAAAGGTGAGTCGATCCCATGGTATTGTCAGTTTTCCAGGTCTGATATCAGGTTGAAGTGCTGGACAAGGTTTTCCAAGGTGTTCTTCTACAGCTGTGACCTCAGGCTGAGCACCTTGCACTATTTCTGCACAAACCAGCTGGGGAATGTGTTCATGCTGCTGAACAGGAACTGTTGGAGCGGACTCAGGCAGATTAAGCCTCATTTTTTGTCCATATATCCAAGCATAATGTGTTTCTGAAAACTGAATTCTGGATTTCTCTGAGCACAGGAGCATTAGAAATAATAAACTTGACATTATTTGTTATCATTATTAATAGCTATCATTAGATACTACATATATATTTATATAACATAAACAACTAGATCTAGTGTAACATATTTATATTAATCATAATTATGTAATAATATTAATAAAAATGAAGTCACTCTCCTTTATTCTCTTCAATAAATTAAGCAGTCATGGACTTGCCTCCCTCCATTAAGGGTTTGCTCGTACAATGTAAAAACTGCAAAAATGTCCCTCTGGTGTTGACTCTGGTAGGGAGAGGTAGGGATTTTCCTGTTTTCTCCTGTTGCTGTCTATAAAAATCATGAGAATGCATTTGGCTTCAACATTTCTCCTTGTGAACCTTTCAAATCAGACTTAAGTGTTGATTTTTTCAACCTCCAAGGCATTTGCACATGCAGACAATATGAGGAATGCCAGAAACTCAGGAGACAGGAAATAATTTTGACTGATAAATCTTATTTAATGCCTTTTTAAGCATTCCTAATTGGTTAAACCCTTGAAACAGGAGCCCTGTTAAACCCTTGAAACAGCAGAGGGCCCGGCAGTTTGGAGATGCTCCCAAATCAGCGTTGCCAATGAATTTTGTTCTCCGTGTCTGTAACTGCTCCTCACAGGGTACCCTCAGCCTCGTCTCTATTGGTTCAAAAATGGGCAGCCCCTGAAGGCCTCAGACCGTATCCTCAAGACTGACAGGCAGGAATTCCACTCCCTGGAAATCCGCGACGTCACCAAAGCAGACGCCGGCCAGTACTTGATTTTTGTCATCAACTCTGCTGGCTCTGCATATTCCTCGGCCAGGCTGGTAGTCAAAGGTGGGTGTTCCTCTGTTTTGGGCTGTTCCAGAGGTTCTTGCCATGTTGCATAGTTATTTTTTACTGAGGACACCTCTTAAGGTAACTCAGTTGAGATGGGGAAGTCTGTAAGTAAAAGATGATGTGCACTACTCTTGGTTCCTAATTTATTCACCTATAAATTTACTGTTTAAGAAGATGATGATGCCACTTCTCTGTGGTCTGACTGTTGTCTCATAAACAGGTATTTTATTTTTGCGCATCCTCATTAACCTTAAAAGTTCATTTCATTAAAACTTAGGGGCTCTTACAAATCACACCAATATTTCTGTGTAATATCTCCACTGGAGTCACTTTGGGAGCTTTTTCCTGCAACTCCTGGATTAACACTTATTTATAGTTGTCGTGTTCTTTTTTTCTCCTTGTGTTTCAGATCCTTATGAGAAAGAAGAGCCATCCAAAACAGGTGAGAGAAGCCACAGCAGGTGAGAACAGAAGCCCCAGGAATTTTTCAGTCTAAACTCACCATGCTTCTTCAATAATATTATTTCCAGATTCCCATGAGCAGCTGATACCGCCAAGATTCCTTGAAAGATTTACAAACAAGAAGGTGAAAAAGGGTGCAAGCATCACATTATCTGTCAAAGTTGAAGGTAAGTGAGCAGATACCTCATCTTTCTGAATAACACTTGAAATGTGTAATTTCACAACACATTCTTCTCTCTCTGCCCCCAAGTCATTTTAACCTTATATCCTATATCTGAAGTCTGGGATTCTACTCACAACTTACATTTCTTACACGGACACTTCACAGTGGTTTTTTTTTTTACCTCCATTTTTTTTTTTCACCTCCATTTTTCTGTATGTAAAAATGTGGATGATGACACTTTGCAGTATGATGGATGTTGACCATGCATTGTATGGTGATTGACAATTTTGGTTTTATGGAAAGATATTATGTATTTATGAGCATGCTGTAAAATGGTTTATCCTCCTTTATTGCATATTATGCCTGTTATTGTTGGGAAAGTATCAGAAAATGGATCAAACCAGCATTTTTTCACAGCAAGGCTCATCATTTTAAGGGAGGAACACAAACAGGAAGATTAAAGCTTATTGCACCAATTTCCCTTTAGGACATCCACCACCAACAGTCACTTGGATGAAAGAAGAGTCTCGGGAAGACATCCTGTGGATCAAACCCGACACTCCTGGGTACAAACTGGCCAGCTCCAACATGCACCACAGCCTGATCCTGCTGGATGTCAAGAAGAAGTACAGTGGAGCTTACACCTGCATTGCCACCAACAAGGCTGGCCAGTCCATCTGCACGGCCAACCTGGAAGTTGCAGATGGTAAATCTTTGCCCCAACACAAACAATTTCCCTATATTTCCCTTTTATGCAGTGTCTAAGGGGAAAAAAACTCCAAAAAACCAAGTGTGACTGTTAAACAAATTATCCAATCACACCCAAAAAAAAAAAAGAAAAAAAAAAATTTCTCAAGAGCAGCCATGATTTTGCTTCTCTTGCAAATGGTTGCACTCTTTACTTCTATAATATTTAGGATTTCTGACTCTGTCTTCTATTAACAGCAGCATATTTTCTGTATAAACAAAAGGCAAGTCTCAAGAGCAACCAAATTAAGTACAAATTTAAAAAAAATGACATGCAATGTAAAGTAACTGGAAAAAGTCACCTTTTGAAAAACTATTTTGAATGCTTCACTCTGCTGAGGTATTTTGTATTAGAGTTATTTGATTTTTGTAGGGTTTTCTAAGGCCTTTTTTCACACAATAAGATGGGGGAAAATCAAATATATACTGGGAATTGGGGCAGAGCTGTGAAGGATACCATTTTTCTGTTCCTGTCTTGTATCCCACATTTTTATTGTACCAAGAGCTGCAGGAGCATAACTTGAGCAGTGTGGGGAAATGGGGCAATTACATATTTTCCATGGACAGGGAGAGGAGGGAGAAACCATTGCCATCCCAGGACTGGGAATATATATCCCAGGTCAGGAGCTGCTGCAGTGCTCCACATCTAGAAAATGTGCCTGCACTAAATAGCTAAAAAAGGACATTCTGTGCCTTCTGTCCTCTAATGACAAACCCCAATCTTGCAGTGAAAGAGGCTGAAGTCCTGACCCAGGAGCGTGTGATGGTGTCAGAAGCCATCATGACCACACTGGGGTAAGATGGAAGTGTGGGAGAAGGGGGATGTGTTCCTCATTTAGCTCTCCTTACTGCCCATTTTATTGTGACTTTTAACTCTGCTTTATTCTCTTTTTCAGAACTATTCAGTCCTCTGAAGGTAAGAGAAGCTGTTTTCTCTCTCTTCTTCCTGTCCTCCATATCTACAGCTGAGACTGTCAATGTATTTCATGTATCCATTCATTTTTGTCCACTTTTCTTGAAATTGTCTGAAAAGTTGGAACCTTTCAGGACTGCTCACTGTTCAAGGGTGAATTATTTGGATGAACTTGAAAGCAAGCACAGTTTTAAAAACAGGAGAAGGGAAGAAAATTAAACCTTCCTTCCACAGAAACTTTTATTACTCAAAAAGAGATGAATTTTCAATGACACTGCCAGCTTAATAACAAATTCTCTTTTTTTTTTTGTCCAGGAGACCTTGAAGCTGGCAGAGAAGGTGTGCCCAAAAGTCCTATTTCATTAGCTGATGTTGGCTCAGAAGAGTTCTTCCAGAAACTCACCTCACGTATCTCAGAAATGGTATCTGCAAAAATAACTCAGGGTAAGGAATCTGAAAAACACAGTTTAATTATGGTAGGAAAAAAAACAAAACCAAACTCCATCTCTTTTTTTAAGTGTTGCTTAATTATAAGTGAGATTTACACAGTAGGTTTTGAGACAGTTTTTCTATATAAGCAAATGAACATTTCTCAGTGCTTAGGGGTAAGAAATTTAAGTAGAAATCCATCTAACCTGCACATTTCCATCTAGAATGTTGAACTAGAAAAAAAGCTATTACAGTAAATTGTAAAAATATAAGTGTACTTTGCCTATCTTAGGTATTTTGAGTTCCTCAGACATTCATCATTTCGAAATCAGAAAGAATCCTGTTTCTGTACTTCCCACATCTTCAAGTTTTAGCTCACAGTGGAATTTTAAAATCAAATTGAGGCTGAAAACTCTGTGCACAGCCGTGCAGTAATCCAGTGATTTGTTGAATTGGATGAAAAATTCTGGTTTGTGTCTGCCCTGATCATCTTGTAGAAAAAGTTTAACTTGGAGCAAAAATAGAGGCATTAACTCTTCAACAAGCATTCTTGCAGTGCAGTGGCAATACATGCAGTAGGCCTGCAGCACCATGTGTTAAAACATCCAAATTATTAATTTAATCCTAAATATCAATAGGAAATCACACTAAATATTACTGTGAATGCTCTTCCTAGAAAGAAGAAAAATTATGATAGATTTGGTTGATGTTTACATTGGGGATATTATTAAATACTTTGCTGTTGCTCTGCTCTTCAGCTAAACTTCGAGTACCAGGTGCAGAAAGTGATGATGAGTCAAGAACTCCCTCTGCATCTCCTCGCCATGGACGATCCAGACCTTCATCCATTGCTCAGGAATCCTCCTCTGAATCCGAAGATGGAGATTCCAGAGGGGAGGTATGACATCTCTATGGGCAAGTTGGACACAAGGAGAAAACTAAACTTAGAATGACCAACCTACCGTGGTGTAGGGATCTCCATCCTCTTTTGTGATGTGATTCAATTTTGTAGGTATATTTAGCAGTTAAATGTTGTGTCTGTGATACACAGCTCAGAGAATCAAATTCTGATGCTCACCCTGTGATCCTGAACAAGTGGTTCAAGTCAACATGATCAAAACATACCCGTGACTTGGCAGCTCTTTCTTTCACAGCTGAACTTCAGGAAGTCAGAACTTGATTTTCTGTGGCCTTGGATAGAGCTGGCCAGAGGAATCTTGGTGGGAAGTTCTTCATGAGGGAAATAGGAGCACAAAGTGACTGTAATTTTGTGCCTGCAGATCTTTGATGTCTACATGGTCACTGCTGACTACGTGCCCGCGGCGCCAGACAAGGAGACCATCACCCTGAAGGAAGGACAATATGTGGAAGTCCTGGATTCAGCTCATCCTCTGAAATGGCTGGTCAGGACTAAACCCACGAAATCGAGTCCCTCTCGACAGGGTTGGGTGTCTCCAGCTTATCTGGACAAGAAATTAAAGGTGACTGATCATGTTTGGGTATTTCTCATTTAAAATTTCTTGTTCCTGTTTCAGTTTAGAGCCGTCCCTTTTGCAAGGAGTGATGGCAGAGGAGGTTGTTGAAGGGGTCTGGAACAAAGTTGTACTTTTTCATGTTTTTATTAGACAACATTTCTGGTGTGTGCAGGGGTTTCTGGGTTTGAAAGACCTAAAAACTCTCCAGTACAAAAGAAATTTCACACTGGTTAGTAATTGTTGGACTAAACAGGACTGTGAACGCATGAGAGATATTCCTTAGTATGTATAGATAAAAGCACTGTCCACTTCCAAGAATTATTTTAATTTTTCTTTCCTAATATTGTAGTTGTCACCAGAATGGGGAGCAACAGAAATTCCAGAATTTCCTGGAGAGTTTGTTTCCGAAGATGAATACAAAAGGAAGCTAAGGTGAGCTCATGTCATTTGGTATTTGCACCTTTGAATTTTCCTGCCTTTTGAGCCACTTGTATTTTGTGATTGATTTCAGCTTTGGAAAATTCCAGGCAATCAAGGTCACAGAATCCTAGAATGGATTGGGTTGGAAGGGACCTTAAACACCATCTCACGTCAACAAGTCCTGCGGGAAGGGATATCTTCCACTGGCCCCATCCATCCATCCATCCATCCATCCATCCATCCATCCATCCATCCATCCATCCATCCATCCATCGCCTTAAGAGGCTGACCTGGAACAGAGGCTAGATAGATTTAAATGAATAAAATAGGTATTTATTAAAAGGCCTTCAAAGGATACACCTTGGGCAGTGCAAGAGCCTGACTGTGGCTTTACCTAAGATGGATGCCAGGTCACGAGTTTTCACACTTTTATAAGATTTGGTACATTTCCATATTGGGGTTAATTGTCCAATTACAGCTTCAGGTTAGGCAGTCCCATCCTCCCAGATTGCTCTCCTCAATTCTCCATTGTTTACACTTTTTGGGCCCAAAGCTGCAATGGTGTCCTTGGTTCTGGGGCTGGAAAAGGATTGTTTTGTCTGACTGAACCGTGAGGAGAACCTGCTAACACTTTATATGAAGTTCAGAGTTCTGTACACCAATGCAGTACAGAATCTGGAAAATATGAAAGCTAAACCTCAAGGCATCACATGCATCCATCCATCCCCAGAGGGGATCTTTCTACCCCGGGAGTTGTTTCCTTTCATCATAAATCCCCACTTCACAGTCTAAAAGCCTTATAAGGACAATTGTGATGATTTTTCTGTGATTTCTTTCTGCCTCTCTGTCTCCCCTTCAGTGTTCTCATTCAGGAGCTGTTGATCTCAGAGGAAGATTACATTCAGGATTTACAGTTCCTCCAGACTCATCACCTTAGGTACACTGAGACCTGTCCCAGTGTGCCAGGAGCTGTTGCCAGTCAGAAATCCACCATCTTCAGGAACATTGATGACATTGGTCGCTTCCATTCCAGGTGGGCATTCCCAAGTGCCTTCATTGAAGACCAAAGAGTGGCATTATTATTATTATTATTATTATTATTATTATTATTATTATTATTATTATTATTATTATTATTACTATTATTTTATTATCATCATCACTATTATAATAAATATTATAATTATTATTGTTATCATTATTATAATTATCATTATTATTATTATTACTACTACTACTGTTATGATTACTTATATTATTATTATTATTACTACTTTTCTTACTATTATTCCTGATGTGGAGCACTGGCACTGCTGAGGTGCAAGGGAATTGATGTTCCTTTCAGGAGGGTAAATGACGGCATGGCTTAAATCATACCACAGGGTCAGGACTTCCATAATCCCATTCAGAACTACAAGGCTTCCTGTGTACAGCTCATTTCCTACTCTTTCAAGTGAATTTAACTGAGAAACAGTGAATTATGTTAAAAAAGCAGCAAGATCTTACAGGCACTCCAGTGGTGTCTTTATAGAGATATTAATTCAGGTAAAACTGATGTCAGCATCCATGAATTTCACAAAACCTTCCACTATCCCAGGATGCTCCAAGAGCTGTCCAACCTGGCCTTGGACACTTCCAGGGAGCCAGGGGCAGCCACAGCTGCTTTGGGAAACCTGTGCCAGGGCCTCACCACTGTCACAAGGAAGAATTTCTTCATAATAACCCATCTAATCCTGCCCTCTGTCAGTATAAAGCCATTCCCCCTTGTCCTGTCCTCCTGCCCATTGTCCAAAGCCCTGGCTGAGAGGAATGGCATTGTGCTGGGTGAAGAGGCAGTGAGCAGTTTAATCCTCATGTGGCAACATCTCTTATTTCCCCCCATCATTTCTTCCTTGGTTGAAAAGACAGGTGTCTGTAAGAAAGGCAGGAGCCTCCCTTGAAATGGAAAATGCAAACCCTCTCCCTCTGATTTATTATAATTTTTGAAATTAAGGGGCTCTCAGGCAAAGATATGGAAATCGGAAGAACAGTTCTTTAATAGGAAAATTAAAAATACAAATGCAATAGTACAAAAAAGAAAACAAACCACTGCCAGAGTCAGAGCAGGAGCTGAGCCCTGTGGGTCAGGGTGGTGGCACAGTCCCATCCCATGGGGGCTCAGCCCTCCTGCAGTGCCAGCTGTGCTTCTGCTGGAGCAGGGATCCTGCACAAGGCTGCACTTTTCCTCTGCAGCTCCAGGGCTGCTGGAGATGGGCCTGCTCTTCCTCTGGCAATGCAGGGCAGGAGAAAGCTGCTCCTCTGGGAATGCAGTGGGCAAAGGCTGCTGTGCTGTTCCAGGCTCATATTGTATCCAGGTAGGAATGCTTGGCTCCTGCCCTGGGCGGAGCATCTCCCCATGGGATGCTGGAATTTGATCAGCCCTGCAGGGACACTCAGTGGCCATGGACAGCAGAGATCTCCTGGAGGGAGGACTGGCTGTGGGAGAGAGAAAGAAAACTGCCCCATGAACAGAGAGAACTGCCCCAGCTCTGACAGATGGCAAATAAAATACCCCCAAACCACATCTTACACCCCAGGACAATTTCCCTTCACCTGTGCTCACCTGACATCTCCCGATTCCCAGCCTGGCTGCTGGGGCTGTGTGTTTAGCCTCACTCCAGCCCCTTCTCCTGAGATGCCCTGTGCTCCTGTGCCCACAGTGTGTTCCTGCGGAGCCTGCAGGGCTGTGACACCGACGACGACGTGGCCATGTGCTTCATCAAGCACGAAGCAGAGTTTAACAGGTACATCCAGTACCTGGTGGGAAGGGTCCAGGCAGAGTCAATTGTTGTCAGCAAAGCTGTCCAGGATTTCTACAAGGTAAGGCAGGAGCCAAAGCACCTGTGGGAAATTCATCCTGTAACGCACTGCATCAAGAAATGTCATTATTAATCATAAATGTGAACCTCAGAAGTATGTGTAGTATCTTTTGCTAAATATAATAGCAAAAATTTATTGACTTAAAATTAATTAAACTTTAAAAATTATCAGAACTAATGATTTTTAGTTAACTTTCTAGCTTTTTATGGTTAGTATGTCCAATATGGAACATATTTACATATACTTATGCATTTATTAATATAAAAATTATACAGACATGAACATGGCTGTGTTTATGTAATTGTAATTAAGGGACATTTTAAAGGTCACCATATTATTAGACCAAGAGAACCACATAAATCATAAATATAGATAAGCAAATCTTGTTTCTCTGTTCCAGCTACTCAGGATTTTTTTCTGCTGCTCTTTATAACAGCCTTTCCTTGTTATCCCATGTATTTTTTCAGAGATACACAGATGAATTTTTAACTAATGAAGATCCCTCACAGCCACTTATCCCACCACTGCAGCACTACCTGGAAAAACCCATAAACAGGATCCAGCAGTACCAGACAATAATTAAGGTAAAGAGATGTGTTTACAGGTTTATGTTCTGCTCTGTGCAGCTTGTGCAGAAAAAGATTTTATTTTTATTTCTTTTTTTCTTGACTTCCTTCTGATAAAACTACAATTGAAAACTGCTTGAGTAAATAAGAGATTAATCATCACCAGTGGTGGTGCTCTCCAAATAGTTTTGTAAATGTAAATCCAGGTGGAGGTTCACAGAATCCAACCCCATCAAGTTCAGTGAGCTTTATCTTTAAATATATGAAAAAATGTAATATAATATAATATAATATAATATAATATAATATAATATAATATAATATAATATAATATAATATAATATAATATAATATAATATAATATAATATAATATAATATAATATAATATAATACTACATATTATATTGGATGACAGGTATAAATTTGCTTCAAACTCAGCAACATTTGTTACAAAAATAAGTAGTTTTCAGGTCTAACATAATGACTTACCACTCCTTTTCCTTATGTTTTATACTGATATTACAGTAAGATGAAATTCTTATTTTCTGAAAAGCTTTGCCCCATTCTACCATCCTGAAATATTTTGTCTTTCAGGACTGCATTTGTCCCACTGTCTTAGACCATAAGCAAACATTTCAGAGTAGCATTTTAGACAGTATTTTCATGGGAAGTAGCACTAGGATACTCAGGAAGAAAATAACCATGGCAAAATATTTATGTATTCTGGTGTTGTATAAAGGAGCAATTTGGATATTTTGAAGAACTTTCTACTTTTGAACACAGTCTTGCACACAAACAGCAACATTTTTAAGGGTCTTTTGGAGGAGCAAAGGCATTTTTCATGCCTTCATTGCTGAAAGAGTGGAACAGGAACGAATGTGGGAAGAACAGGGAAAATGCCATTTCACTTTTTTTCCAACCTCTCTTTTTATTAATCTAATGCTGACTCAACACATGAATTCCTTGTTCTCTGCTGTTGTGAGGATATGCAGAAGAGAAATGCAACGGGTACATTTAGGATCACTTTGGAATTTTTGGTTTTGAACCACCAAAGCATAGCTGGTGTTTGTTTCAACTTTATCTTTGCTTGTCATCAACTGATATAAGGAAAAGCCAGACTGCTATTGTATTTGTGAGGTTCCCAGATGAAGGAAGGAATGATGAATCTGACTCCATGTTCTTAGAAGGCTAATTCATTATTTTAAAATACTATATTATATTAAAGAATACAGAAAGGATACAGACAGAAGGCTAAAAAGATAATAGTAAAACTGGTGACTCTTTCCAGAGTCTCGACACAGCTTGACCTTGATTGGCCAATGAGTCAAAACAATTCACATGAAACCAATGAAACAACCACCTGTGGGTAAACAATCTCCAACCCCATTCCAAAGCAGCAAAACACAGGAGAAGCTAATCAGATAATTATTGTTTTCCTTTTTCTCTGAGGCTTCTCAGCTTCCCAGGAGAAGAATCCTGGGTGAAAGGATTTTTCCAGAAAATACAACTGTGACAGACTGGTTAGTCTTTAATACTGCTGAGTAGATAGGAAAGAAAAGACTTTGTTATCTAAGCAGTTTGTGGGATAAAATTTGCTGAGATGAAAGAGACAGAGCAGGTGTTGAGAAAATCTTTGGCTCTGAAGGAACTACTTATTTTTTCTCTGATTATCCACTAATTTTTTCTTCACTCACCTACAGGAATTAATCCGAAACAAGGCCAGAAACAGCCAGAACTGCACTTTGCTGGAGCAGGCCTATGCCATTGTGTCTGCCCTCACCCGGAGAGCAGAGAACAACCTCCACGTCTCACTCATTGAGAATTATCCAGGGACCTTGGAGAGCCTTGGGGAGCCCATCCGCCAGGTAACTGGAATTTCCCAGTCACTGCTGGTTCCATGTGTGCCTTCCACAGTTTCTAAGGAGCCTGAATTCTTAGAAGAAAATTATTTAGGAATTATATTATATTGGATTAGCTTATTATTAGAGATATTATACTGTATTATAGTGTTATTAGATATATTAAATTATTAAATTATTATATATAATTGCTATGTTAATTATTATACCTCACTACTATATTAATATATTACTATATTATTACTATATTAATATTGCAATAATATAATAGATATTGTATATTGGTTATTATAATTGCTATATAATTAAAAATAAATATTATTAAATATATACATTGAAAAAGGTATTATTAAATTATTAATATATAATTAATTATTATGTTATTATATCTCATTATTAAGTTAACATGTTACTATATTATTACTATATTAATATTGTAATGATATTACTGTATAATTATACATTGGTTATTATAATTGTTATTTAATTAATTATTATATATTATTAAGTTATATATTATATTTATATATAGAATCTATATTATATATATTACATTACATTCTATTAAATTATATTATATTGTAGAATTATATCTGAAAGAGATTATTTGCTTATTTAACTTATTGTTGTCCAGAAATTGGTGTTCTGACTCCACTGAGGTTTGAAACACCAGAGCATGGATGCTTATGGAATAATTCACACATAATGCAGTTATTTGCCTTTTTTAACATGCTCATCAAACAGGAATAAAATTGTTCTGGGCTCCTACATGATCTAGAAGGGTTTTTACTCATTATTGGGAAAACACGGGGCAGCTCCTGAAGTTACAGGCATCAACAGAGCCCTGTGCTCCCCCAGGTTTATCCCATGGACCAGGTGTGTGGCTTTTTAGGTGCCCCAGCTATTAGGACACTTTAGTCCAGGACCTCCAACATGCTCACTCAAATTCCTGTTTCTTTATAGATTTACTGTGTTCTACCAGGCAAGTAATTTATTCTGTCTGCATCCAGTGTTTTCCATGGGAATCACAGTGTATTGCTGAGTGGAGTTGTAAGGCTAAATTACAGTGACACTGTGGTGGGCATTCATTTCTCCACATTTAGGCATCCAAAAATTGTCCAGTCACACCCCTTGAGTGTTTACTTCTCCCTAGAGATGCCAGGGGATATCCATGTCACTAATTGAGCTGTCTTTGTCTGAAACTGTGTAAAATTAATGTCCTGCTCTGGTGAAGGTGACCAAATCATATAAAGTGTCTGTACAACACACAAAATACAATCTTCCTTTAATATTTCCAAGGCTGTTTCTACCTGAAAAGAGCTGTCTATTTTTCTGGCACCAAATAATACCATTTAAATGTCAATGTAATGATAACCACTGGCTGTGTCTAATGAGTCACCTTTAGCATTAGAAACCATCTGCTGGGCTTTAATAAACCAGAGAAACATCAGGGGATGATGCAACAGGAAACATTTGTCATCTGGGCTCTGAAAAATGATGGTGAGACATAACTGTGGTAATTATTCCAGACGTATCACTATGTGCTCTTCCTTCTTTTTCCTCTCAGGGCCACTTCATTGTGTGGGAAGGAGCTCCAGGAGCTCGAATGGCGTGGAAAGGACACAAAAGACATGTTTTCCTCTTCAAAAATTATATTGTGATCTGCAAACCAAAGCGAGACACAAAGACTGACACCTACAGCTACATCTTCAAGAACATCATGAAGGTCTGATCACTTTATCCTCACATAAAGCATTTCTCTGTCAATTAGACCTTCACTTTTATATCCAGCTTGAACATTCTTCTAATCTTTCTGAGCTATTCCTTTGCTTCAAAAACTATTTGAAGCACAAGTAGAATCTACATTTATCCCAAAATATCTATTTTAAACATGTCAGAAACCATCAGGGTGGACTTTTACCATGCAGCATGGAGATTACAAGTACAAGCATTTATTTATTTCTGTTACGTCATCTAATTAATAGCATAAATATATTATATTGATATGGATTTTGCTGCCTATAGGTTTTTCTTGCATTTGTAAATCTCTGGTTTTGGCAGTTTGTAATGTTGGGAGTAAATTAGAGGGAATCTTATTTGCTGAATTCAGTCAGGTTTTCTCTGCTGGTTATGTCCTTTTTTGACAACAATTCCTGTTCAGAAATGGAAAAATTCAGAGGATTTGACCCACTCATCTTCAGACATTCAGGGTTAAAACAGCCAGAAATTGAGGAAAGCATTTTCACAAGGCAGGAGATGCTTGACTCCAATAAAAAACAGCCAGCCAACCAGAAAACCCACGGATTTCTTGACCAAGTCCAGCCAGGACTTATTGAAAGTCCTTGTCAATATTCATAGGCAGATACTCTTTTCCAAGAAAAATAAAATGGAAACATATCTATGCTTTGTCCAGAGATTGCCTATTCCCTATTTTTTTCCATGTTGCCTGGGCCCAGCCCTTCAGGGCCAGTGTGTTCCACCCCTGGGATAACTTTTAAAGCTGGACATTGTTTTCCTGAAAAACTAACCCCAGGAAAATGTCACTTTGGTAACCAGAAAGTCAAATATAGCAGGGAAAATAACTCTCAAAGTAGCTCTGATTGCTCTTCATCCAAAGCCACGTTGCCTTACTGACGCAATCCGAAAAATCTTTGAAGTAAGCGCAGATTACCCCTTTTTGCTGTTGGGAATTCCTTAAAAACAGAGGATTTTTGGTGACTTTCTTGCCCCTTCTGTCACTCAGCTGAACAACATAGATGTGAATGACCTGGTGGAAGGGGATGACCGGGCCTTTGAGATCTGGCACGAGCGCGAGGACTTGGTGCGCAAGTACCTGCTGCAGGCGCGGACCGTGAACATCAAGAACTCCTGGGTGAAGGAGATCTTGGGCATCCAGCAGAGGATCAGTGAGCCCATCTGGAGTAAGTGTGGCACCAGACAACCCAAACCTCACCAGTTTTCTTCTTGGATGGTCTCTTTGGTTTGATGCCTTGTGAAGGCTGACCTAGAACAGAGTTCTAGAACAGAGACTGGACAGAGCTAAAGAATAAAGCAGGGATTTATTCAAAGGCTTCAATGGATCCACCTTGGGCAGCACAAGAGCCCAGCCAGGGCTGCACCCAAGATGAACCCAAATGGTCCCAAAATGCACGAGCGCTGCCGGGGTCTCTCCCTGGGCTCAGCTCTGCTCCATGTGCACATTGCAGTTCAGTGTCCAATCCCAGCTGCAGCCCCTGCAGTCCCATCCTGCTTGTTTTTCTCTCTCCAGCCCACGTTGTTTGTGCTCTTGGGCTGAGATTTGGATCATTTGTCCTTGGTGCCCAGCTGGAGCAGGAATTGTTTTGTCTCCCTGCTCTGTGCAGAGAGCTCACCATCCCTTGATATGAAGCTCAGAACAACACACTAAAGCAGCACAGAACCTGAAAAATATAAAAGCTGAAACCTGAGGTTTTAAGTTCAGGTTTAAGGTTTTAGGTTTAAGGTTCAGGAAATTATGAAAGAGAGAGAGAAGCTGTTTATGGTCATTAAATGTGGGAGCAGGTCCAGGGAGGGGATTCTGCCCCTCTGCTCTGCTCTTGTGGGATCCCACCTGCAGTGCTCTGTCTAGCTGTGGGGTCTCCAAAATAAAATGGATGTGGAGCTGCTGCAGTGAGTCCAGAAGAAGCCTAGAAGATAATCTGAGGGTTGAAACACCTCTCCTGGAGGAAAGGCAGGGAGAGTTGGTGTTGTGCCCTGATCCAGACTCCTACACACCCCAGTACAAAAGACCCTGTGACTTCGCTGGGTTCCAGACTCTTTACTTGACTCCTGACTTACACTGTTCTATCTTTGCACCTGGGTTTGCTTTGGAATTTGGCTGGTCATTAATGTTTCATCAGTCTCAGTGTCATTTGAGATTCCACCAATTTTCAATCCACAAAATCTATCAGTAGGGGTATCAGATCTTTTTATTTTCCAGGCATCAGCTACAAATGGTGTCCACTATAGTGTAAGGATATATTTGGCATCTTAAAATGCCAGAACAGCATTGGATTTAGTCTATATACACTGCAAACAAGTCTGGGCACTTCATTTTGTGCCTTTAGTAAAGTGTTTTAGTGATGAAGACTATCAGAATAATTTCGTATGGTTTCATATGAGAGCAATGGGTTAAAAGAAATGTCACTTAATAAAGGAACAGGTTGCCCAAAGTTGTGGCTGCCCCTGGATGCCTGGAAGTGTCCAAGGCCAGGCTGGATGGGGCTCAGAGCAGCCTGGGAGAGTGGAAGGTGTCCCTGCCCATGGCAGGGGTGGGATGGGATGATCTTTAAGGTCTCTTGCAACCCAAACCACTCTATAATTCTATGACTCAATGAAAGCATAGATTTCATTGTAAGGACACCAGCAGAATGCTAGCTTGGATATCCAGGCTGCATTTTATTTGAGGAATTGCCTTAATGGTGACAGATGCGTGTTTCCTGAATAATGGATGTGCTTATTAAAATCATGGTCTAAAATAATTCCAGATCAGCAACAAATTCCGTTTTTTCATATGGTCTAACTTTATAGCCAACAACAGACATGTTACAGACTGAATTTGGTCTCAGACAAGCAAGGAGAGCATGTCACCCATTAAGTCTTGAGTTGCTAAAATTTCCTGTTCAGTTTTTTCCATTCTGAACCTCACAGGTTTGCAAAAATTATTCTTATCTCACTTAGCAGCAGCCATGCCATGGACAGAGCCCCTTCCTCCAGACTAACACGCTCCCTCTGATATTTCAGTCCCTCCAGACTTTGAGGAAGAACTGGCAGACTGCACAGCTGAGCTGGGAGAGACTGTCAAGCTGGCCTGCAAGGTGACAGGAGCTCCCAAGCCATCCATCAGCTGGTACAAAGGTACGAGCAGCAGGGCAAGAAATGCACCCTCCAAACGTGCTCCCTGTCCTTATTGCTGTGATAATTGGGCAGTGGGTTGATGCCTTAAGGAGCTGGAGCAGAGGCCAGACAGAGTTTAGGGGAATAAAGTGGATATTTATTGAGGTTCCTTCAAAGGCCACACCCTGGCAGTGCCTGGGTGGCTCCAGGATGGAAGCCAAAGAGGGCTTGGTCACAAGGTCTCACAGTTTTATAAGTTTTAGTCCATTTGCATATAGGAGTTAACCTTCCAATTAATGGCTTTAAATTATGAAGTTTCATCCTCCTTGCTTGCTTGCCCACCCTCCTCTTTTCACATTATTTAAGCTTTGGGCCTGAAGTTTGAAGAGATTGTCCTTGAGTCTGCGGCTAGAATAGGATTGTTTTGTCTTCACCACCCTATGAAAAGATCCCAGTAACAGTTAATATAAAGATAAAAGCTGCACACCAACACAGAACAGAAAAACTGAAAAACCAAGGTATCAGGATTTTCCAACAACTGATCCCCTAGAGATACTCAAGCCTAGAGATCATGTTTTTGGGTGCTTTGGGTGTGCTCCTTTGGCTGGAAAAGCAGAATTATGACTGCACAGAATGTACTCTGGGATAATTTCACTTTTAAATGAGGAGTGGTGATGTATGAGGTCCTCCAACAGTAGTTTCCCTGGATGATGTTTCATAGAGAGCTGGATGAAGAGCTGATTCCTCAACTACCAACACCAGCTGCAATAATACAACTCTCAGCCCTCTCAGGATGAAAAGCTGGATGAAATTCCTAACGGGAAACACTTAGTAAGGTATTTTAAAAGAAATAATTTCCCTTTCAGATGGAAAGCCTGTGGAGGTGGATCCCCACCACATTATAATAGAAGATCCTGATGGCTCCTGCACGCTGATCTTGGACAACCTGACAGGGGCTGACACAGGACAGTACATGTGCTTTGCTTCCAGTCCTGCTGGGAATGCCAGCACCTTGGGAAAGATCCTTGTTCAAGGTAAACTCCTGCACAGATGCAGTATTTTAATGGGGTCTGCTATGAAATAAACTTGTACCAGCCACGGTGTGAGCAGCAGGAGCTGGACAGTGACTGTCCCCTGTGCTGGCTTGGTGTCAGTTTTGAGATTGCCATGACCAGAAGGACATTGAGGGGCTGGAGTGTGCCCAGGGGAGGGAAGGGAGCTGGGGAAGAGGCTGGAGGACAAAGAATGGAGCTGGGAAGGGGCTCAGCCTGGAGAAAAGGAGGCTCAGGGGGGCTCTTGTGGCTCTGCACAACTCCTGACAGGAGGGGACAGCCGGGGGGATCGGGCTCTGCTCCAGGGAACAGAGACAGGAGAGGGAACGGCCTCGGGCTGGACCAGGGGAGGTTTAGATCGGAGATTAGGGAAAATTTCCTCACCAAAAATGTTGTCAACCACCAGAACAAACTCCTCAAGGAACTGGTGGAGTCACCATCCCTGGAAGAGCTCAGAAAACATTTAGATGTGGCACCTGGGGAGGTGGTTTACTGTTGGCCTCAGCAGTGTTAATGGTTGGACTCCATGACCCCAGAGGCCTTTTTCAACCTAAATCATTCTATGTTTCTATGATGTTACAAATATTAAGACATTCTAGAGGTTCTATGCAACATATAGTGAATAATATTTAAAAATAAAAAATATATACAGGTGCAGGTAACTGTTTATAGGTCAAAAAATTTGGTCTTTAGTATCCTTTAGACCCAGTGAGAATTACCTGGTCAGGGATATGCCCTTCCTATCTGTTCATGTTTCCAGCTACCAGTCACATTGACCTTTGCTTTTTGCAGTGCCCCCACGGTTTGTGAACAAGGTCAGAAATGCTTATCTTGTTGAGGGTGAAGATGTCCAGTTCACCTGCACTGTGGAAGGAGCACCCAGGCCTCAGATCAGGTCAGTCCTACAGCTCACATGGGGACAAACCCTGGTTTCACATTTTTCATAGTCAGAAAAGTTATTTTATGACCCTTTCTTTACTGTGTCTTCCATCTTAACCCCATCCCACTGCTGGCTCTTCATGATCCAGACATTCCTGAGATTCTCAGCAGTTAATTCTAGCTAGAATTTGTAAAGAAATACCTGCAGATAGACCCTGTCCAATCTAAAGCCCTGGAAAGCATTTTATCATTGTTTATCCTCCCTGCCTTGGACCTGACTTGATTTTATTCAGACAAAAAGCTCAGCAAATCCTGTCTTGTCATCATTTAAAGCCCTTTTCCAGCACTGAGTGAGGAGATCTCTTGGGAAGAACCTCATAAACCTGTGCAGGTTCATACCCAGGTGTGATCTACCCACCTGCAGCCCTCCCTGCCAGGATCCAAATGTTCATCTAAGGATCAGCTCCAGAGTTTTTTGATGGATGGATCAGTGATCCTGGGGAGCTCTTGATGCACAATTTTTCCTGGCTTACACTCCATGTTTTCCCACTCAGGTGGTACAAGGATGGGGTGCTGCTGAAGGACACCAGTAAATACCAGACTTTCAGTGAGCCACGGAGCGGCATCGCAGTCCTGGTGGTCAAGAACCCTTCCAATGAAGATATGGGGCACTATGAATGTGAGGTAAGTTTGGAGAGATTTAAATATCTGTCATCTGAAATTGTACAGGCAGGAGAATTCATTTTACTGGCAGAGACCCATGGCTGAGTCATTGCTCATAAGAATAATTTAGTCAGGCTGAACTAGGTCTGGATTGTGGATGTCCAAAAGCTTCAGAATATTCTGATCTGACAGTTTGTTGGTACAAGTAAGAATTGATGGAACTTGTTCTGGAGCTTAAACTCAGATCCAGATCTCTAGGGGAAAGTCTTCTTACAAAATCTAGGACCATTCTGATGTGATATTTTGTTTCTGGATTGTCTTTAAATTACAACTAAGAAACCCTCCAGAGCCAAAATAAAGAAATTAAGTCTAAGTAGAAGGATAAAGCACTGAAATTCCTGTTTTGTTTAACAAGAATATGTGAAAGTAGCTGATAAATTTTTGAACATGTAAGATATTTTTTGAAAATTAGTCATAGTCTATGCATTCATTGTAATAAAACATGAGAAGTTTTGAGGGCTTGGCAGTAAAAGAAATTGGTGTTGGTTTAGGAAATTGGCGTGATTCAGCTACCAGAAATATTTAGGAGGTTTGATATACTTTAAATAATTCTTCTGGAATTTTAACAAAACCAAATTACCTTGCATTTGCCATTGACCAAGATCCTAATGTCCAGTATTCCTTTCATTGAGTAAAACTCTGTAATTATTGGATGATAAGCAAAAAAAATTAATTCTTTTTAATGGCCACCTAAGTGTGTGTACAGCAGGACTCTGGGCCTGTTGAGAGAGACAGTTAGCCCAGGCTGCAGAGCAAACACCCAGTAATTAAGTAAATAACTTTGCAGATGTGCTGTAACTTGTCTGTTTGAATAATTTTTGGTAGAAGACCACAAACTCCATTGAGCAGCAAAATGTCTCTTCAAACTCCAGCAGCTTGGCAGTGTTCTCACACCTTCACCCATTTCTGGCAGAATTGAATTTCCAAGGGTAGCACAGGCAGGGTTTTTAAAATACATTAAAATACATTAAAAACACGACAAAAAATACATTAAAAACACGACGACAAAAAAAACATCCAGTGTTTCATTTGGCACTGCACCGTTCTCTCCAGCTGATGAACAGATTAGGGTCTGCCAAGAGTGGAGCAGAGCTTTACCACCACAGCGCCGCAGCCCTGACCCAGGAGAGGAGAGGAGACCAAGCCATCACCATTGAAGGTATGACCCTTGCCCAGCTCCGTACGTACGCCACCCAGTTGCCCCAAAAACAACAAGATTCCAGTATTTTTTTGCCATCTTACCCATGTTGGTTGTTGGTGTCCATGTATCTGTACGTCTTCTGGAGATGTGCATGGGCAGAGGGCAGCTCGGCTCTGTGCCCATCACCATCTGTTGATTTCCAAGCCTGGCAAATCAACTTCATATAATGTGAATGCATTATATGGAAAAGGAGGAGCAAATGAAGGGTTTGTCACGCCACCACTAGTGCAAAAAGAAATGTTGTATATTGTTGGAATACTTGGAAATGTGTGTCAGCCTGGCAGGAATGTTACAGAGACCACTGAGTAAAGGTGGAGGTGTTTTGGGATTGTTCCTGAAATACCACTGAAGGACATGGGGAATGACTGGGAAAGCAGAACTCACAGCAGTGTGGCCTGAGCAATGATTAGTTCATCCATTATTTAGGACTGTCCAGGGATAGCCACAGAATCTGTTCCTTTTTTTTCTGTCAGTTTCACCTGGATTGGTAGGGTGACAAGAATTGATTTTACACACATCCAAAAACGCATCTTTCTTCACAACTTTTAGTCATTACTGCCTAACGTTCCAGGGATTACTGCTTATCCCAGGGATTTCCACATGGAGTGTGTTAGTGCTTGCTGCAAACCCACCACAGCCCAGTTTAAATCCATGGCCACATCTCCCTAAGGAGCATTTCCTGGCACAGGGAATTGGTTCTTTGCACATCTTATTAATGTCCTTGTGTGGCTGAGTGTGAACCAGCCAGTCCTGTCTCTCTTGGACAGCTCAGGAGGTGATACAGCCAAGGGACCACCTTTGATAGGTAAGGGACAGATCTGGAGGGCAAGAGACAGGACTGGGATAGGCACAGGCCTTTCCATGCCAGAAAACCTTGGTTTCACAGGCTTCTCCCAGATGTGGTTGGTGGAGCATGTTCAACAAAAGCCAGAGTTTTGCCAACAGCTCTAGGACCTTCTTTCCTCTGTTTGGTGTTCCCACACTGTCTTGTGATACTAACAGGAGTTCCAGTGCGTGTTTGAAAGGGCATAATTGACATTATCAACATTCATTAAGAGGCAACATTCTGACACATGAAGCTGCTGGGCAAAAAGTGCTGGACTCTGAAAAAATATTCAGTGATAAATGATCCTCTACTCATATTTTTTCATAATTTTCTACGTCCTCTGCTGTTGGCCCTGTTTGAGACAGTACCCTGGTCTGGCTGGACCTTTGGGCCAGCCCTCTGTAGACACAAATGTTGTGATATTACATTAAGAGGATTCATCCACAATAAATTATTAAGGTTAGCATCCTGATCTATGAACTTTCTTGGCTTCATTTTAAACATGATTTCCTTTTAGTTCTTTCCCAGAGTCCCATCAAAAAGCATTACAGGGAGGATGGTGTAAGTGTAGAAACACTAGAATTTTTTCAGCTATATAAACCTTCAAGTATTTGAATTCTTTGTCTTTTCTATACCCCAAATAAAGAAAAATAAGTTGTGTGCAGGATGTAGAGGAACACAAATAAATCTCTGTCAGGGTGTTGTATCTTGATGAAGTTCACTTCAGGCAGATGTTATAAAAGCATACAAGTGTTGTATAAAATGTTAGGAACATTTTCAGCTCTGAGGGTTGCAAATGTGTATGTTCAGCCCCAAATTTCTCATCTGCTGTTATTCCTGTAATCATAAACAAACAAAAAAAAATGTGAGCTTGGTTACAGAAATATAAGTGGAGTTTGCCTGGAAGCTTCAGAAATGTCATGAAATAAATTTGTTCTGTGATGTGCAATTGCTTGAACTTGGTAATAAGGAAGAAAATAGATCCCTGAGTCATCTCCAGGGTGAAACAGAGGGAGAGCTGCTTCAGGCCAGTGGAGAAAAATAGGCTCATCTGTGGAGCAAGAGGATTGTTGTGTGCAGAATGGCACCAGGGATGAATTTGGCATAATGCACTTGACTGAGGAGGGAACTCGTTGCTTTCTTGACAATCAGTAACCAGGCTTGATCTGCCTGGGGAAAAATCAGGTTCATCTGGCAAAGCCCTGGAGCACAGGTGGATCTCATGAAGGCTCTTTCCATCCTCACAATCCTTCCTGTTTGTGAAACTGGGATGACTTGTAGCTTCACCAAGAGGACAACATTCCTGCTGCCACAACAGGAAATAGATCCCGTGTCTGCTTCCTGGCTCACTGCACCCTGGGTCTGAGTTTTACCTGATTTATCTCTGTTCCTGTGAAATGACCATTGTCTGGGTCTCAGGAGGCACCCAAGGGGCAACTATTTTAGTTTTTGTTCTCCTGCCTTTCTGTACTGTTTATTCTGCTGAACCAAAGCCATGGTTTGGATACCGTTAGTCCAGTGGTTTATGAGGCCCTGACCTGCAGCTGGTGATGGTCCACAGCCCAAGACCGTGGGTATCAAAACCAAAATTCTTTGGTTTAAATTCACATTATGGGAGTTTGCAGGTCCCTTGGATGGACCAAATCCAAAAAGGATGGAAACCACTGGACTAAGGGATCCCTTGTGAGCTGAGATCTGCCTTCAGCCACACCTGGTCGCTGCACTGAAGTCAATGGAGGGTTGCTTAAAAAATCCTCTTTCTATGAAGAATTCTAGACCCTTTTTAAAAAAGTGTAGCTGAAAGAAGATCCTTCTCTTTGACTTCCAGTTGACTGTGTCTGCTTTGCACCTTGCTGCTTAACCTGCACACGGCACACCTGGGCTGATGTGCTCTGGCATGTTCTGGTGTGATTTATCCATCCAGGCTCACTAACTTGATTATTTGTCAAGAAAAGCAAAGCCCAGGGCCTTGGAAAGGTGTTGCATTTCCATATGGATAGGCAGGTTAGGACCTAGAATGAGAAAATACAAGGAGAAGAGTCAGGTACAGGAGTGGCAACAAAGCCAAAAATAAAAATTCCCAAAGCAGCTACAGCCAAGCAACAATAATTTCTTCACAATTTGCCTTAGATTTCATGCAGAGCCTTGGACAGGTTTTTCAGTTGCCTCGTGGCAGCCACCTTGTTAAAAATCACCCAAAATTTAAATTCTTAGAAGGGAGATTTAAAACAGAGCAGCATCAGCTCTCTCAGTGTTACTGAAGGAATAGGGCACAGGAGTTTGCCCCTTGTGGGATGTTCCCTGATTAGGGTGATGATTAGGGTATTTACCTCGTTATTTTTATTCTCTTATACCCATGGTTAGTCTCATTTTTGGCCAGGCCACAGGGTTTTCAGTGCAAATTCAGGAGAGCCCCATCTGCCTTTGCTGCCCTGTCAGTCAGTGCAGGAGTGGAGCTTTTTGGTTGTTTGGGCTTGGGGGTTTTGGTGGGGTATTTTTGAGAGAGATTCAATTTATATAATTTTAAAAACTCTTATATTGAGGAGTTGAGCCACCGCACTGTAGGGATTTCAGAGCCTGTGGATGTGACACTTGGGACAGGGTTTAAGGTGGCAGTGCTGGCTTGGCAGTTGGATTCAGTGATCTCAAGGGTCTTTTCCAAACTCAGGGACTGCATGAATTGCTCATTTTAGGATTAGTTTTAGCACTTCTTGTCAGGTTTTGCAGATTAGCCTTAAAGTGTAGCAGAAGGAGGTGGAAACAGAGCAGTGCTCCTCTGGTTCATGGAGCAGCAAAAATAGGTTTAAGCTTGTGAGTGCAGAAAAGAGACTTAAAAAATGTAATAAAGGCCACAAATAACCATCCATCCATCCATCCATCCATCCATCCATCCATCCATCCATCCATCCATCCATCCATCCATCCATCCATCCAGAGCAAGGAGAACTCACTCATCCTCAGTGTTCCATCACCTGTAAGCCAATGTTTTAATCTATTAACCAAAGAGATGTCTGGTCCTATAAAAGCACGGGCTGTCCCTAATGCTTACAGCTTTTAACCTGCTTATCAGGGGCTCCTGCTTTGCAAAGCTGTTTGCCTAAAATGCTCTTGAAAAGTTGAAATGATAAATCTGGTGCTAAAAATGGATGCAGAATATTTTCCTCTCGGGGAAAAACAACAGGAAAAAAAACCCAAAAAATTAAAAATAAAACAAAACAAAACAAAGAAAATCAAAAAGAAAGAAAAGAAACCCAAATTCTCTCATCCTACTTTCATGTGGTTCTATCCTTCAATATAGGATTGCTCAAATCCTCCCTCACACCTTGGACAGCACATATACAATTAATTAAATGCCATTTTCAGCTTTCTCATCCCAGGCCTGATGAACTTTTGAATATTGAATCTCTTTGACATCCACTACAAATAGAAATGTCACAGTTGATGTCATTTGGGAGGACTTCAAGAACAGACATTAACAGAGCAAACATTAAAGAGACTTTTTCTCACAGACATTGTGAGATTTCATTAAATTTATTCAACTATTTAGTTTATATTACTTAATTCTCATCTAAATACATTGTTGCTAAAATAATTGTAGAAAACACCTACTATCAGGTGTATAATCCAATTAATGAAAACATTTCCATCAGAACTTCAGTATTTTTCCTCATACACTCAGTGCATATGGATTGATCTCATAATATTATTTAATGAGATTTCTAAAAGCTATTTGAAAATTGCAGAATAGTGATTTTAAAATTCAGTGAAAATCTCTAACCTGAGTGTGATAAATTGTTAGAGCACTCAGTTCATCTGCCTTCACTGTATTATTATAATTCCACAATTTAAAACAAGGTTTGAGGTATTTAAAAAAATATTAATTAAGGATAGGTAAATGAGATTATTGTAATTCTGTCCAGGAAGAAATATTTGAAAATAATTTTGTTCTTTACATACCCAGTTAGTTTAAATTCAAATCTCCAAACAGATTTTGTTTAAACTCACCCAGTTCTGCAGTAACTTCTTTGAATCTCTGGGAAATTATTCCAGATTTTTACAGGCATAAACAAGACAAGGCTCTGCAAAAGAAACATGAGCTCTAGGTCAGAAATTAACATCAATATCTGCACAAAATTCTTTTTCATTATGGTCAAATTTGTGGTTTTACCTGAGGCAGGGAAAAGCCCTTGGAAGTGAAGTAGAAAGAAAATTAGGTTAAAGTATTCCATTTAATATTGTAAATGTATTTTTAATTTTCAGTCAATGCAGGTTTGGGGGCACCATTGACAATATCAGCACTAATCACCAGCTATTCAACAAATAATGCAGACACTCCAAATTCCCTGGGCAAGAACTGTTTGTGATTTTATAGATATTTTTAAGAAGCAGTTCACTTAAACTGCACTGATTGAAAATTACCAGAGCTTATTTATTATAGGCTGGCTGGAAAATTGAAAACCAATTGCTGGAGATTAAATTATGGGGTTTTTTTAGATATTTGGCTAGTTTATTAAATGAAAACTGGGGCTTGCTGATAGTTTTTTTTCTAGATCTCCAATAGGTTCAGCAGTTCAGAGTGTGCTCAAAGCTGTATTGTTCAAAGAGTACCCTTAATTTTATTCCAGTGGAGAGGATGGGAAACCTGCTGAAAGTTAGTTCAGTTAGTTCTTCAAACAGTATCTTTCTACTTTTTAAAAATGTCAGTTTTAAGGAATATTTGCAACACCATGAAATCATAACTTTTGATCTTGATATGCATCAACAGCTTCCAGTTGGGTATGGGAGAAGGGTCAGGAAAAATTGCAAAATAGAGCAGAAAAAAAAAAGAGATGGAGCAGACACAGGGCTCTCTTAGGACTTGGGGTTTGGTTTTTTTTAGTGCTTATTTTCTCTACTGATGATAATGATATTAGTTTTTATATTTATCGGTTGGATTTTGCATCCAGTCCACAAAAGTCTGGCCACAATCCAGTGTTTGGGGAACTCTTTTTTTCTAGGAAGTGCAATCACAGTTTAAAGAATTTCAGCTCTCCATGATTTTCCAGGTTGAGGCATTTTCAAGTTTCTGACACCATCACTACCTCATTATAGGATAAAGAAAAATTAAATAAGGACCTTGTTTTCTAGCTTTGGCCTACCAAACAAAAATGGTAGAATAAACAGGTTTTGCCAAATCGTTCTCCACAAAATATTTAATTTCAAAGCTAAATGTTCAGAGAGCATTCTGGATTCTCATTCCTGGTCAGAAACACTAAAGATGATGCTGGAAATAACCACAGAAAGCATGGATGGGATGGCACAGTTGGTTATTTTTCACTCCAGTTTATGTTGATGAACTGAGCAAAGATAATTTAATCATTTCAGCTTTTGCCTTTCTTTAACCCCATGCTGTTCATACTGTTCTCTTTGTAGTCACTGAACAAGAGACTAAAGTGCCCAAGAAAACCATCATCATGTAAGTGCTGATTTTTTTTTTTTTTGTAACATTTGTGGGTTTTTTTGCCTTGCTGCCTCTGCATGATCCAGTAACAAGCTTGTGTTCATTGGCTGTGCAAGTGTGTTCATCCCCAGCCCACCAGATCCCACGGAATTCTGTGCCATGTCAAGTGACCACCTCAAAAAAATCCTTTTGTCCTTTTCCAGAAATAGCAGCACTGGTGTTAGACACAGCCTGGGACAGTTATTTTATTATATTACACAAAAAAAAAATATTCCTCCTAATGCTGGTAGAGTTTCACAAGAGCTTGGGAAGGTAAAGTCTGACTTTCAAGCGTTGAATGAAAAAAAAACAAACTGAAAACTTTCTACCTGAAAATACCTACCAACTTAACAAATATCTCAGAGCTTAGAGTGATTTCTTCTGGCTTTATTTTAAATTTTCCAGGAAAGCCAATTATGGTGAAGCAGAAGGAAGAAGAATATTTTTATCCCCTTGTATCTCTGTATTTCTAATATAAATAATTGTCCTGATGACTTGGTCTTTTTAGATACTTTGAGCCTGGTTTATACTGGATGCCTATAAAATACAAGGATTAATTACTGCAAAAAGCAGTATTTTCTCAGTCTTACACAGCCTAGAAGCCAAGCAGCCATTAAAATCTTAATTTATCTTCTTAAGTAGCATAGAGAAATACATAATAAAATTGTTTCATGTGCTGGAAGGGGGACCCTGACCTGGGACAGGATTTCAGAGCAGCTCCAAGCCACTCCAACCATGTCCTGAGGGTAGGAAGGAGCTATACAATGGATATTTTGGGGAAATGCCTTCCCTCAATAGCTGTACTATTCTAAAATCAGCCCTTGACTTGGACATGAGGCTTAAGTGGATGTATTTTATTTTTGTTAGACATAAAATTGCAACTGAAGGACAGTTAAGAGTTGCTTACCTTTTATCCCTTTTATTGTTTTCTGTGAGGATTATTCCTTTAGACCCATGCACTTGGCCCTTTTGGAGGAAGTGGCTTATAAATTGTGTCCCTTCTCAGAAGGTGCTTAGATAAGCTCAGTTAAATTTCCAACCATCAGATCTTTTTCACCCTGCAAAAAACAGAAAATAAAGTGTTTTTACCTGTACTGCCTCAAGGACCGGGATTCAGACTGAGGCAACTGAAGAGAGTTATTTTTTTTTTATATCACATTTGGGAATATTGTGAGAAAGTTGTGAGCAGGAGGGAATCTCAGAGCCAGTCCACATCTAAAACTTGGTAAATCTCATATAACCACATCTCTGTGCCTGTATCTGGAGCAGCAGCATTACTACTGGTGGATTAAATAATATTCGTTAATACAAAATGCCATCAGTTAAGCTGATTTCTAAATTTCTGAGATCTCAGTTCCATAGGCTGTTGTTCAGGACAGCTCTAGGAGGGATCCCTAAATCAAGAGCTGCAGCCTCAAAGGAGTTTGGTAAATTGAGGAGTGGGATCTCAGGCAGAAATTCCCCTCCTTTTGTGGTCATGAACTTTAAATAAGAGTGGACCTCAACTGAAATTGGGATAGTGATGGGGGAAAGTTTGGGAGTAATTCTGTAAGGGCAAATTCCAACTCTTAATCTGTAGGAAGCTGATGAACAAAGCAGCTTTAAAACTACTGGCAGAAAATAATAGATAATTGAGAGATGGGATTGAACCATGTCCATATATGCAAATCCCAGACTCCAAAAAACCCATTTTAACTTTGCAGCATAGATCATGGTCTGCTGCAAGCACCCAAGGATTCATTCCCATCTAAATGATTTAATTCAGTGTAATTCAGAAAGGCACCATGGCCAGTAGGAAGGCTCTGCACAGACCTTAAAGGTCTATGGAAAAACTGCAGAAAACTTAGAGAAAAGAGTAAATCAGTGGAAATGAGCAGTAGAAGAGAGGGTGCCCTGCAAGGAAATAAATCTCCCTGTAGCTGACTCAGTCCTGGACTCCACCATGTCCTCAAAGGGAGAGATTGATGGTGGAAACAAACCTGATCTCCAGAGAAGAAGGAAATACAAGTTTGCAAAAATAAGTCCAGAAGATGAGAAAGGCTGCAATAAAGCCAAGAAGATTAATATTCCATGATGAATTTAAACAGGTTCTCCATTCTCAAGGGCAAAAGTCAGAGCAGAAATGTCTGAAGAGCAGAGGGGGTGACCTTCAGCTCCATGTGGCTGTGACTGGAGAATAGTGAGGAGGAAGAGAGGAATTAAAAACCTGCTGTCTCTATTCTTAATTTCAGTTCAGGCCACTGTTTGATCCTTTAGTTAATTCTTTGTTTTTAACTCCATTCCTTGGAGGTAGGGACAGAATCTCATGACAGAAACAAAATGAGTTTTCCTGTGATTTCCACTGGAGCAGATGGGGAGCATTGACTTGCCAGGAAAACACTGGCAGAAATATATTTACCTGAAATAAAGGTAGAAACACCACAGGAAAACTTGCAGGAAAAACTGCATGCATATATTAAGTATATAAATTAAAAGCACTGGAGCCTGGGTTTAGGCCTTGGGCTAGAAGGGACTTTTAAAGACAATCTAGTCCAACCCCTTGCTGTGAGCAGGGACAATTTCACCTTGATCAGGCTGCTCAGAGCCTTGTCCATCCTGATTTGAATGTTTCCAGGGATGAGGCATCTACCACCAGCTCAACTTCAGTCAAAAAAACTAAAGTAAAGCCAGCAGAAATATGCTGAGAAATCATAATTGGGCATCCCAATTTGGCTTGCTATTCCTGTGTCTGTTGAAGGCAGTAGGATCAGGCCGTGTCTGCACCAATGGTGTTGTGAAGAGTAAAAAAAATTCATTTTGTCGTAGATGACTTGTGCAGGAGATGTTCTAACTTTCTTTTCCTGGTCATCTCCACATTTTAAGGGTTAATCCCTTTCAGTGTAACTGTTCTGCATGTGGAAATGCAGATCTCTGGTCTCAAAAGAGGCTGTAATTAAAAAAAAACAAACAAAAAAACCAAAACAAACAAGAGAGAGATATGTTATATTAATTAAATATTATTAAGAAGACACCAACACTACTGCAATAAAGGGCATGTAACCATTGAGGTGGAAGGAATTAGGATTTTAGCCAAGGATACTCAGGAAAAGGTTAAAGTTGTTAAGTGTTTAAAATTTTGGGGGGGTTTAAAGTAGCAGAGTAGATGATCAACACAAGCACATGAAATACAGCAGCACCCAGCAGAGCATCTCAGCTGGACGTGCTCATTGTGTGCTCACACCTGAGGAGGTTCATGGAGCTGGGATTTTCCCTGGGGAATAAAAAGGGCACAGGATCAGGGGTTTTCCCTGGGGAAAAGGTCAATGGATATGGGATTTTCCCTGGGGAAAAGGGCACTGGATCAGGGTTTTGCCTGGATCAGGAAGTGGAGACGGGCATGTGGGTGTGTGCTCTGCGTGTGTGTCCCTCCCAAAATGACCGCTTCCCAAAAGCTGGAATGCTCACCCCAACTAACCCCACGCGGCGCCTCGGCCGACCGCGGCATGTGCTGGTGGAGTGTGGCTCCCCAAAAAGTCTCGTCTTCCTGCCAACTCCACCCTTTCTGCCACCAGAGAGGAGACCATAACCACGGTGGTGAAGAGCCCGAGACAAAGGGGAAGGGTTTCTCCTGCACGTTCTCCTTCAGGTCATTCTCCTTCCCGCTCCCCACGGGCGGAGCCGGCTCCGGAGCCGGTTTATGTCTCCAAGATCAGGCAGCCTGTCCACAGACACGACCAGGAGGCAGCACCCAAGTCTGCTGCTGTTCCCAGGCTGTATGTCACAGAACACGAGGACATGCAAGGGGCAGCGGCGAGAGACGTCGTTGTGGAGAGCACAGTGGAAGAGAAAAAGCCCAAGTGGGTCGAAGTGGAAGAAATAATTGAATTCAAGGTGAAAAAATCACCAAAGCCCACAAGGAAAAGAGGTTCTTCCCCAGCAAAACAAGAAAAAGATGACTCAGGGGTGTTAACATTCACTTTTCCCAGCTCAAGGCCGAAGCGCTCCCCAGAGGATGATCCAAACACAAACAACTCCAACAATAAATTGGTGGAACAGTCAAAGTCTCTGCCGAACGAGGGGCTCTCTGAAGGTGACATCCAGCCTCTGGTGTATACGACTGAGCAGGAAGGACCTCAAGTCAGCAGCGAAGAGAGAAACTCCCCGTGTGGGTCCGAACAATTAGGAAGTGATTCATTTATGGATTATGGGACTGAAGGAAAGAGCTGCCCTCAGGAGCCACGTGCTGACTGCAGGTCAGGAGCCACCTCCCCTCTTCTTGCCTGCGGGGGAGAGCCTTTGGTCTTCAGTTTTGGGACAGCTGCTGGAGACCAACATGAAGTTCTGTTCTCCCCGGTGAGTCCAGAGGATAAGGAAGGGCTCGATGAAGTGGATGTGTCTTGGCCTGTTGGAGAGGAGGTACCTGAAGTAATACAGGACATCCTTCCCGAAGAGGACAACGTCATAGTGGACGAGCCAGAGGAGCTACACACCGACGACATCAGCACCCGGGACCGCAAGATTTTAACCCACAACGGCAAACTCTTAACTCTGGAGGACCTGGAGGATTACGTCCCTCAAGAAGGCGAGACCTACAGGTGTGAGGATCAGAAGCCCACGGCGGAGAAGCCCTGCGAGATCTCCGTGCTGCAGACGGAGATCAACGAGCCGACCATCGGCAAGCCGGTGCTGCTGAGCCTGGTCAGGCCCGTGGTGCCCGAGCCCAGGCAGAGGTTCTTCAGCCAGTACGAGGAGCACGTCCCCGGGGCCGTGTTCGTGGCAGCCTCTCGGGTGGCTGGCATGCCGTCCTCGGGCCCTTCCAACATCTCCTTCCGCGTGAGCGACGCCCGCGCGGCTCCTCCCGGCCCCTCCTTCTCCGTCAAGCCCTCCTTCTGCACCGAGGTCCAGCGCTCCGCGGACAGCGGGCAGCCCAGCTTTAAAACTGAAGTTTCCACCAGAACCCTCAGCTACGGGACTGTTGGCGAGCCTGTCACCTTGCACATCAGCACAGAAGACCTCTCCCAGAGCTGAGCAGACGCAAGCATGGTTTTTAACGCCAAAGAAAGCAGCTTTATGTAAAATAAAATAAAATATCAGAATTGTTGTAGGCGAGGGGAATTGGTGGCAAAGATTACAAGGGAATACCTTAGAGGGAAATGTATTTAAATATGATGTGTCAAGCTTTTCCAGTCTTAAAGGGAACAGTCTGTCAGAACAGTTTGTAACTTTAAAAGCTTTGATCTAGGTGAACATGTATCATTCCATAGTGGAGCAGTGATGGGAGGTTTAGGAAAAGCCTGATTCTTCTACCTATGACAGAAATATAGATGAAGAAGTGTGTTTTTTTGTCCACGAACTTAATGATTTTTTCATGTGCCAGTTTTTGGTGTGGCAAGGAGGTGAAAGTATCAAAGCTTTTCAGCATTCTTCAGCAGCCCAGGACAGGGGTGTCTCCTGTCACCATGTGGGCCCAAAGGTCATGAAGCTTCACTGTGCTTTGACCCTGCTCTACACTTGTGACACCAATTAGCTCTACCAAAATTTCTTCATAAACCTTTCAAGATGCACAGTCTGGTTGGATATTTTTAACCTTCTGCCATATAATGAGATATATAGTAGATATTACATATACCAGAGATTCAAAGGGCTGCTCAGGCATATTTTTTGGTTGAAATCCCAGTTTGACTCTAGTCAGTGGAGAGAGTTCCGCTGTCGTGAGGAAGCAAGAGTTTTGTTGTTCTCTTCTGCTTTAAGTGAAAATTACTATCTTTTCTAAATGACTGATATTTTCAAATCCACTTCCTAGTTGTCTGATAATGTAGGTTTCATTATTCTGCATTCTAGTGGGGTGGATTTATAAGCCATATCTTTTGAAATATTAGTCAATTAACATGTACAGAAAGATTAATGCGCTACACAAAATAATTTCTGCATCTGCAATCAAACATTAACAAGTACAAAGAACTACAAATGTGGTCTTCAAAGGACCACAAATGTAGTCTTTGCCAATAAATATGACTGGATGAGTATTTGTTCTCCTGAATATGCCAGTGGTGAAACATTCCTGCTAACAGATTGATCCATGATGTCCCCTATAAGTGTGTGTGATACGAGGAATTTACCACTGAGCTATAGCAAAGTAGCAGGAGCACAAAGACAGATTAAAAAAAAAAAAAAGAGAGAGAGAAAACAGAGCTTTAACATAAATATTCAGTTGAAACATAGATCTGTTCCAAATGTATTGGGCTGCCAGCTGCAATTGCATCATATTACTGTACCCAGGAAGGTTGAGATGCCTCGGAGAGGGACTGACTGTGGGGTTCCTCTGGAGCTTTCCAGCAGGAATGAGGTGCTGAGGTGCACTGAGCACAGCCCATCCCTGTTGGCTTCACCAAAAACAGATGTAGCCCAGACCTCCAACGAGCTGCTCTGAAAAGAGATGAGCTCCCAGGCCCAAATCTTGGTCCCAGATGGAGCTCATTGATCTCAGCAGGACCCTGCACTGGCCCTCTCTGCTGACAGAGATGTGGGGTGAAAAGTCCTCACATCCTGTCCCAGCTGAGCTCTGTAGAAGTGTTCATTTGTGGTTTAGGGAAGCCAGAAATGCTCAGGCACAGCTGAATTTCTAAGCAGCGTAGGGAGAGAGGGTGGAGTGAGTTTCTGCCTTGGTAAGGAATGGATGATGTTGGCTCAGTGTTTCCCAGCCAGGTGATATTGAGGAGCTTGTTCTGGAGGCAATATTCCTGCCAACAGGGAATGAATTCACAAAAGGTGCTTGTAGAAAAGTTGTTTTCCTTCTGCAGCTGCACCTTGTGCTGACTAAAATGAACATATTGATTTCACAGCCTTTCACTTTCAACATCCACTCTGGATGTCGTGTGCACTACCTTCATGATATAGGATGCTTTTCCAGTGGTGAAGGAAATCAAGCTTCCTTTATGGTACTATCCCATTTTTTATAACATCTCCTTGGTTTATACTGTTTCTTTTATAATGAAGAATAAGATAGATATATATATTAGTGCTTTTTTCATATATTGCACTGTACGTTGGAAAGTAACAGGCACACAACAGGGAAATGCTTTCAAAGCTAAAAATATTTATTTTATTTTGATCCTGATTCTGATCACAGTTATTCCAGTATCAATCTTGAATAATTCCACAGAAGGAAGTGGATTTTATTCAGATTTATGAAGATACTGCTGAGAAAAGATTTTGCCCTGTGATTGTCTTCCAAGAATGTAATATTCAAACAAAAGATAATGAAGATGTGTAAAGGAACGTGGAGGTTTCCTCCTGGTGTGGTCAACAATCAGGTTTTTCTAAAGAATCTCTAAGGTTGCACTTCAGATGGTCATAAAAGAAATAATTATATTTTGATTCATTAGCTCAAAGCAATTAACATCTGTTTACATTTTCTTTTGATATTTAAGCAAAAGAGAATCAATTGAAGGGAATTTTTAAAATCCTGTGCAGGGCTCTGTTCAAAAAGTGAAAGGTTTATGAGACGTTCATTACAAATACTTTCAAAATATTTTCCTAGAGGTTAAAAATTATGCTTGTAAGTGATTAAACTGTGTAGATAACTAATGAGATGTGTGGGGATTTATTTCCTGTAGATGAAAAGGTACAGCTGTATGAAAGATTTTAATACAGTGAATGTTTTACTGAAATTCCTCAAGGTAAATGGGTATTAATAAAGTGGAAACTTCAGTTTGCTTGAGATACAAAAAAGAAAAAACACACACAAAAAAAAGCCAAGTGCAAGATATACTGTTAGATGCTGGGTTTAAATCAATAAATGTCTTGCATCAGCTGTCACTGGACTTTTTGGGTTTCTGTGTTCTTTGTTACAGCATTTGATATTCCATCAGCTCATCCTCTTCTCCCGCTGACTTCAGCAGGAACACGATTGCAGTCCAAGAATATTAATGCAGTTGGGCTCTGGCTCCTTTTTATGGACAATTTCAGGAGTGTTGAAGTGAAGTTTTAGGGATATTTCCAGCTCAGGAATCTTAAATGATTCACATCCTCTTGGGTCCTTTTCTGAGACCGAACTGGAGCTTCAAAAGATGTGTCAGTCTTGAGTTCCTGGGGATGGAGTGAAATTGTGGGGTCAAAAGGCTCAAGGCTGAGATTTTAGAGCTGGGAAAGAGGTTGTCCATCACAGGGTGTCATCACTGTGGTGTTTGTTAGGTCTGTGTATCTTGGGGAATAATAAAGTTCCTCAGCCTGAATCAGTGTCCAAAAGAAGGATGTGGTGCCATGTCCCCTACGCAGGGAGGGAAATGGTGGTGTTGGAGCATGGGAGAGAGCAGTGATTATATATAACCTCTAGATCTACATCTATACACCTGTGAGTATATTTCCTAATTGAGCATTTCATGCCTTTCCAATCATTTCACTCATTGGCAGCTGCCCAGTTCACAGGACAGCACCAGTTAGCAGAAATCACAGCAGGAACACCAGAAAATCCAGGTATTTCTCTAGGAAAAGATTGAATGTCTCCCAGCCAGCCCAGTGCTGATGAACACTGATGGGCAGTCTGCGACATCATCTGAGCAAATCTTGCTTTTTTCCATCAACAGATTCAGGAAATAAATATTTAGTCACCATCACGATCATTGAAAACAAAAATCAAGTGAGAGATCTTCATCCATACATAGCCTTCAACTTTGTTTTCTCAGGTCCATAATGGGAATTAACTTTCTTGAGGCCAGGGAAGGAGCAGAATCAAAACCCCTATGGGGCATGCTCATTAATGTCAATGACATTAAACAAGTCAGAGCTGTTTATTCCAAATGCTTTTTTTTTTTCTCAAACCATGTGATGATTTGAGTTCTCTCTCTTGATTGGTGAGCAATGACATCACCAATGATCATGAAACTGATCATTGTCTTAACCTGACCTGCATTTTCTCTGTCTTCATGATTACCTGGGGGCTTCCCTAGGTACATCCATTCTTTTGTTGTGCCTTTTCAGGATTTGTGGGAGGTTTATCACGCAGGAGATTGGGTGAGATGAGCTCCTGCAGTCTGTGTTCCCATCCCATCCTTCTACATCCCAACCCATCAGAAATATTCAGATGTTTTGTGAAGCAGGACAAACACATCACCCTAGAGCAAGGAGTGGCTTTTCTGCCAGACTTTGATGAAAAAGAACATCCCTCCCTTCATTCCCCTGCCTTTTTCCAGAGTCACTGACAGCCGATTCCTGTTCACTCCTTTTCCTTCCCCAGGAGATAACATCTTCCTTCATGTAGCCTCGGTATCAGTGCAATGGGTTAATTTAATTTGTCTTATCCAGTGGTTGGTTCTTCCCCCAGAGGGTGCTGGGCACTGCCCAGGGAATGGGCACAGCCCCAGAGCTGCCAGAGCTCCAGGAGAGTTTGGGTAACACTCCCAGGAACAGGATGGGATTGTTGGGATGACGGTGCAGGGCTGGGAGCTGGACTGGATGATCCTTGTGGATCCCTTCCCATTGAGGATATTCTGTGATTCTCTGATTACAAAAGGTATTTTTGACAGACCAACTAATGTTGGGTTGAGCTGGGAGATGGATCCTTTGTTCCACTGTCTGGGAACAGCCAGGTGTATTGTATTTGCAGGGTTTCTAGATGAAGGAAGGAATGATGAATCTGACTCCATGTTCTCAGAAGGCTAATTTATTGTTTTATGATCTATATTATATTAAAGAATACTATACTAAACTATACTAAAGAATACAGAAAGGATACTTACAGAAGGCTAAAAAGATAATAATGAAAACTCATGACTCCTTCCAGGGCCTCAACACAGCTTGGCCCTGATTGGCCATTGAGTTAAAACAATTCCCATGAAACCAATGAAACAATCACCTGTTGGTAAACAATGTCCAACCACATTCCAAAGCAGCAAAACACAGGAGAAGCAAATCAGATAATTGTTTTCGTTTTTCTCTGAGGCTTCTCCGCTTCCCAGGAGAAAAATCCTGGGTGAAGGGATTTTTCCAGAAAATATGACAGGTGTTCACATAGGTGGCACAGTGTCCTCAGCATGCTGAGATACAACTTTCCAAAGCATTTCATGCCAGCCTTCTTATTTTAACTCTCAGCTACACTCTCTCTTGCTGGAATAAGCATTTCTCCATCAACTCTCCTCTCTTGGAGGGGGAAATGATATGGTTGCAGATATTCCCATGGGTTGGATGGTGCTGCTGCTTTCTTTTTCGGGCCCCAAGAGAGAAAAGCTGTTGTTCTTGTCTGTAGGAATGACTTGCCCCCAGTCAGAGGCGGAGACTTCCGTGCAGGCCTCGCTGCAGCGCGCTGATCAGGAGATCAAGACAGCCCTGAGAAAGCTGCTGGACTCGGCGTCGCTGCTGGTGACCCTTCCCCCGGGCACACGAGCAGGGGCTGGCCTTGGCCTTGGTCCTCCTGGCCCTGCTCCTTCATTGCCCTCAGGGGCAGCGGCCGGGCGCCCTGTGCTAGTTCATGAAGCCAGCACCCAAACCCAGACTGCTGCAGGCCATGGTAGGTTTGGCGTGAGGGTGGGAGATGTGCCCCGGGAGCTGAGAGACAGATAAATATTCAGCATGCCAGTAATGGTGGTTTTAACCTCAGTTTTATGTGTTGTCGTGTTTTGAGCAGTTGATTAAGAGAGGGAATTCAGACCGTGGAGGGTGGGTTGGGGTTAGGTTGGGTCTAAGTTTGGGGCAGATCTTTCTGAAAGTAGGAAGTGTTTGAAAACCTGGAGTTTGGTTCATCACCTGCCCAAAATTAAGGAATGGGGTGTTTTTTTTCCACCTTTGGGATTTTCCCCTGGTCTTGCTTCAAGTACTTTTGGGGGAGAAGGTGGGGTGAGATCCCTACTTTACATTCAGAGAATCATTTGGGTTTTGATTTGGTGGGGTGGGTAAAGGTGGTTGCTTTGTTTTATTGTTTGCTGTAAACAAGCTGAAAATGTCTTTAATATCCTGGACCAACTGTCAGGGACTCTGTAGGGGGTTGGGTGCCTCAGGTTCACCTGCATTTCACTGACCTTGGAGCTTGGACAGACTCCTTGCAGCTTCTGTGTGACTAAAACCAATCATGTATGTGGCTGTGTCTTGCCAGGAGAACAATTCCTTTGTCTTTCTGTTGTTTTTAAAAAATCATGGATGAGCGACAACCCTTCCACTCTTCCTCTGCTTCTGCCATAACAACTTGTCTAAGCTGTCTCTGTGTCAAGTCAGAATAACTGTTCTCAACCACTGTTAACTCAAAGGACAATGCCAAGTCACCTTCAGCTCTCAAACTCCAGATAATTCCTTAAAAAAAATACATATTCTTACTCAAAACTCAGCAAGAATAAAAGCTGTTCATGAAATGAGACTCAAAATAACAGCACATAAAAAAATGTCAGGGCTTTAAAACCTTTTTTCCTTTCTAGTCACAAATCATCTTTGGAAATAATCCTCTGGTGGAGTGGGATGACTCAAAAATCCTAAGTAAAATGTCACCTAGCAGATTATTTCCTCAGTCACAGCTAAAGAGAAAATACAATAATGATATGGTTTGGCAGGTCTTTCATCTGTGCAAAACTAAGCATGTTATGGGAATTATTTTAATCAGATGGAGACTTGACACCTCTCTCTATGATCACATGCCTTGAATAAAAAGGAGGCAAATATTTCAATAGTGCTGGTGATAGAAAAGCACAATCCCACAACCTAGGATCTCTGATCCAGTAATTCCTTGAATTACTGTGTTTTCCACCACAATTGAGGTGTTTTATGTGATTTCTAGAAACAGCTGCTCTTTTCCAAAACCAGCCAGCACCAAACACCCCTAGAGAGCTCCCTAAAATATTTCTACCTGCTGGGTAGAAGACTCCTTTGGATTTAACCTTTTCTCCTTAAATGAAAAGGGAGATGATGCACCTTATCCTATGGTGTAATTCCAATGGTCAATACCAAAAGACAATCAAGTACTTTTGGTATGTGAGATCAAACCAGGTTTTGAATCTATAGCTGATAAAATAATTAATAATAAAAGAAGAAAAACAACTGAAATGGCCATCAAGCTGCACCATCTTTTGGTTTCATCAAGCCCCACGTGCCAGACCTTGTTCTGGTGTAACTCAGAGCTGCACAAGGACATTTTCCAGTGGAGGTGCAGCAATGCTGATGCTAAAACATCACCAGGTCCTCTGTAAGACTCCATATTACCTCCAAATCAATCATACTGATACTGGTCTCTTTCTCCTGACAGAACCAGAGCACACAGCCTCCAGCTGCACCCAGGGAAATACAGGCTGGATATCAGGAAAAAGTTTTTCACAGAAAGAGTGATAAAGTTCTGGAATGGCTGCCTGGGGAGGTGGTGCAGTCCCCATCCCTGGGTGTGTTTAACAAAGCCTGGATGTGGCACTGGGTGCCAGGGTTGAGTTGAGGTGTTTGGGCTGGGTTGGACTCAATGATCTTGAAGGTCTCTTCCAACCTGGTCATTCTGGGAATTCTGTGAATATCCTCAGCCAGGACCTGCTCTGACCACCAGCTCACATGGATGTGAGCTCACTCATGTCCCTGGTGCTCTCTGTGATCACAGCAGTGAGTCAGGAACTATTCTAATACAAAGCTGAATTGAAGAATTCCTGTGGACAAAGCTAACACTGGGTTATTCCCTGGAATGCATTTCAGGGGTGGACTTGGCAGTGCTGGGTTGATGGCTGGCCTTGCTTTTAAAGGTGTTTTTCAACCTGGATGATTCTGTGATTCCATTACTTCCTCACAGCCATGAGGCAGAACTCAAACATGGTTAAATTACCTCCTACAAAGGCTGTGTGAACCCACACTATCCTTCCAGCTGGCCTGTATTTCCCTGTCCCTACCAGCTGCCTTTCCCACCTTTGTCTGTGTGTATTTCCTGACAGAACAGTCAGTTTAGCCCAGTCAGCCAAGTGCCACCACTCTGGTGCTGTCCAACCCCTTTGCTTCGTGTGCTCTTTGCAGAAGTGCCAAATTCTCCTCTAACCTTCAGTGGCTGCACCCAGCTGAGGTCAGGTGGGCTCAGGTCTGGCATGAGGCACACCAGAGATGGCTCCAGAGGTTGGCTCTGGGTTTTGGCTGTGGTCTCATGGGTGTCGTGTCTAATTTGCCCAATTTCTGCTGCCAGCCAAAGCTCAGAGGGAGGTTCCAGATGAAGAAACAGGGGTGCCAAAGCCCATCCCTGCTCCTTCCCGGGAAGAGGAGGCTGCTGGAGGGGAAAGAGCTCAGGAACGCACTGTTCCCATCGACAGGTAAATACCCACCTCCACATATCCAGGATATCCATGTGGATTTCTGGCTTTGGTGCAAGAAAAGCAAGTCCTCTGTGGTGGACCCAAACAGTTTCTTGTAGGTTTGTCATTATTTTCAGAATCCTGAGGACAGTGCTTTGTCAAAGAAGGGCAAAAAAACATTGGAGAGAAATTAATCCCTCCCCCCAAACCAAAATTCTTCCTGTATTAATTTCAAGCAAATAACTCTTTGTCTGCTGGTTAAACAGATCAATGTCAGGGTGTAATCCTGCACCTCTTGTATGTGGCTATGCCATGATCTTTTCTCTTGGGTTTCTTGAAAGACCATCCCCAGATGCAGGGGCAGGAGGCTGGTACAGGAGAGAAGGAGATGTGGTCTGGGACGTGCACAGTGAAGTTTACATTGAGACCACAGAAAGAACTCGTGTGTACAAGACTGAGGAGAAGACTCCAACAAGTAAGACCAAACCCTGTTTCCCTTTCCCAGTCCCATGATTCTCACTGTCTTCTCTTTTGGTAGCAACTCCTGACTGTTTGGTTTTTTTTAATATTCCAAATTTTTGGAATTTTCCAAATTTTTGAGTGGTAACTGTATATTAAACAAGAAGTAATAGGTAAGTGTGAAGACAAGAAGCCTAAAAGTAATGTCAGCATGAAGAACCCCAAATGTATTGCTGTTGTACCTCTTGATTTTACTTTAAACTACTGTTACATCCTAAATGGCCCGTCCTATAAATCCCATTGGGTAACCCCAACTCTGTCGGCACGCTGGGAAAGAAGTTTCAGTTTCATTTGCATGCAGCAAATGCTCTCTTCTCACCAGGTCCTCCCTACATGCAAGTGACAATAGAGGACGTGCAGGTGAACTCTGGAGAACGTGCCAAATTCCAGGCAGTCATTGAAGGAACCCCTCAGCCCACAGTTTTGTGGTTCAAGGTGAGTGCAGACTCTTCTCTGGCTGAGAGTGAGGACTGTAGTGCACAATTCCACAGGGAATTTTGTCTGCTATTTCCTCCCACACCTCACACTGACTCTGGATTGTGTCTGCAGAGTTTATGGAACCAGCTGTTCCCACTGAACCACCCCCTGTGCATCCCACCCTGTGTTGTCACCATGTCACCCTGCAGACAGGGAAACCAAAATGTCATTTCTTTCCCCCAGGGCACTTCACTACTGACAGACAGCGACAGGGTCCATCAGGGCAGGGAAGGAACAACGTATTTCTTAGTTGTGGACAATGCTGCCCTGGAAGATGGTGGTGTTTATACCTGTGTTGCCAAAAATGCAGGAGGAGAGGTTTTGTGCAAAGCAGAGCTCATCGTACGTGAAGGTAATGCCACCCTGTCACCTGTGAGGGCAATGCCACCCTCTCAGCTGCAGGAGTTGCCTCCACTGCCATGGCAGTGTGTAATTTGCTGCTGTCATCTTCTGGTACCTGTATGGAATCTGTTCTGTGCTCCTGTGGAACATTTATATATGGCCAGTATGGCAGAATCCAGGATAAAATCAAATCACAAAATCCCAAAATGGTTTGTGTTGGAAATAACCTTAAAGATGCTCTAATTCCAACCCCCTGCCATGGGCAGGGACACCTTCTACTATCCCAAGTTCCTCCAAACTCCATCCAACTTGAACACTTCCAGGGATGGGGCAGCCACTTCTCTGGCAACCCCAACATTCATTTTGACACATTCTTCTTATCAAGCAATTCCACTTAATTCTCCTTATACGTTTAGAAGACCCCTCTAATTTTTCCTGCCTTAAATTATCCTTTGTTGTAATTATAATTGTTGTAATTGTAATAACTTTGCACACTATTAGCAAGGCATTGTTGTCTGAATATTTACCCTTTTGTTTTCCTTCATTTCCAAAGCTAAGAAAGACCAAGAAGGAAAGAAAGTGGCCACCAGGAGAAAGCTCCATTCCCATTATGAGGTTAAGCAGGAGATTGGAAGGTAAATGAGTTTTCCAACTCTACGGCATCACTTCCAGGGAATATCTCATTGCCCATCTGAGATTTTGAGGCAGAGGTGGGTCCTGGAAAGTTGGAAATAAAGGCAGAAGTGGGATGTCACTCCAAGGTGTTCTGTGGCAGCTCCAACCAGAGAAAACATCCTAAGGCTCACAGATTAGTGCCTGGATGTGGTTTCTTGGCAACAGGAGCATCCCAAGCCCATCAGGTCTGTGCAAGCGATGCAGGAGCACCAGCAGGAGCCTGCATCAACTGCAACAGCTTTTCCCTTGATGGGAACACGTTGCTTTCCTTTGGAGACAGCCAGGAGAGGGCAACAGCACCTCACACACAGCAAAATGAGCTTCTCCTGCTGGAGAACTGAAGCAGCAGGGAGCTGTCAAAGCCCAGGGTGGGGGAAATCTCTGCCCAGGTCTGATCTGTCCTTTGATTCCTGCACAGGGGCTGCTTCAGCTTCGTGAAACGGGTGGTGCACAAAGGGACCAGGGTGTCCTGTGCTGCCAAATTCATCCCTCTGAGGAGCAAAACCAAGTCTCGAGCTCATCAAGAGAGGGATATTCTCGCCTGTCTGTCCCACGACAGAATAACCAGGCTCCTGGATGAGTTTGAAACACGAAAAACGCTGATTTTGATTCTGGAGTTGTATCCTTTTCTGTGCAGTTGTCTGAAGAGGCTGGGAAGTACTGGGTAGAGTTCATTTATTAAATATCTAAGTAATTAATAATCTTTGTTTTTTCCTGAGAGAAAAGGAACACACAATTCTCTGCACTGCAGGACAGCACAGCTCTGTGTAAGGTTCCACTGCAATCCTCAGTTCCTGCTGGGTGAGAAAAATCAGACTTGTATATACAAGTGTGAATGAATCATTAAGCACCAAAATTATTTCCTGACACATCGGGAAGTTATGAGCTCTGTTTCTGTGAGATCCAGTCTAGGTGAGCATGAGGGAAATGCAGAACAGGAACCCCAAAATCAACAGGCAGATTCTAGCAGAAGTGACCCCAGGTTTAGACCAGCCCAGTCTGCTGCAGCAGAGACTTTCATGATGACCCCATAGCCTGAGATCCCCTCATGAATTCTGCTGGATGGAGGAGATTCCAGAGTCAAAACAAGCTTTTTCATGTGGTTCTGTTGTCCCTTAATGCCACTGCCAGATGCTCCAATGAAGAGCTCCTGGACCGTTTATTCAAGAAGAGCGTGGTCACTGAAGCTGAGGTGATTTCTCATTTGAAAGCACAGAGTTGGTTCTTTCTACATTTTCCTTTTGGAATATGACAAATATCTCTGAACCAGTGATAATCTGTCAAAGCAGAATCATCCTTTACAATGTGTTCCTGGCAACTTTCATTGCTAGTTGGGTTTCTTTGGGGAATAAATACAAACAGGCAGGGGAGTTGACCACCAGGATTGCATTCAGCCTAAAAAAAATATTATATTTGCTCTCTTGTCATAATTTCATTGCTATCTGTCATCTGGAGCTCCTATCTCCACTTAATACCACTTTATCCCCCTATAACTGTATTCTATCTACTCCCTTTCTGTCTTTAAAAGAAAAGCTGAAATTATGGTTTCTAAGGGATTTTTTTACATCTTTGGTGCTAAAAGTTCAAAATGTTTCACACATCCCATCTAGTAGCTAGGCATCCAATATTTATTGGTAAAATCAATTATTTTTATTAGAAATTCTCAGAGGGAAAAATAATATAATGGTTTGGACTGGGAGAAGGATGTTTAAAGATCAAATATTGGTGAAATCAGGGACTCTCCTATTTACTCTGTTTTATAATTATTTATTTATTAATTGTTTAATTATGGACTCAATTCTCAGGTCAAACTGTACATCAAGCAAATTTTGGAAGGAATCAAATATCTTCACGACAACAACATCCTTCATTTGGACATCAAGGTAATGAGCAATGACGTGTTGGCCTGTGATTGGGTGTTCTCTGAATTATTCTTATAACTGAAAAATACACCCTGCTCTCAAGAAAAATTCCCCCTTTTACTTTCTTTCTCATTCAACAGCCACTGAACATCCTCATGGTTTATCCTGAGAGGGAAGACCTGAAGATCTGTGACTTTGGGTTTGCCCAGAGGATCACGCCCGTGCAGCCTCAGTACAGCAAATACGGCTCTCCAGAGTTTGTTGCCCCAGAAATTGTTTCCCAGTCACCAGTGTCAAAAGCAACTGATATCTGGTAATCTCTCATTTTCCCAAAAAGCTTTTCCAGGCCCTCAATGGCCTGAATTTCCATTAGCTGTTAATTAGTAAATGGAGCAGTGATAATAACACAGGAAACCGAAAGCGAACACTGACAATCCAAAAGCCATCAAGGCTCTTTAAAGCTCCTTCTGTCTAATTTTTTTTCAGCCATAATTGAACTCTGACTGCTAATTAATGCAAAGGAGCATATTGGAGGAGATGATCTCTATTCCAGGCAGTAACTAGAGGGAATGATCCTAAAGGGCTTTCTAGAAAAGGAAAAAAAATTTAAAAAAAAAGTATTTTGAGATCTTTCCTCTATCTGTGCTTTGAAAATGAAGGATTGCTTGAGAACAATTAAAAAGTATTGAAGGGGGAAAATTAATGGAAAAAAACAATAGCTTTTGAGATTTATTATTCTTGAAAGGTGAGGAGAAGCTGGCCTTGCTGTTTCAGGGTGTCTAGTGGCAGGAAGAGGGGCTTGAGAAGGATGGAAAAATAGTGACAAGAATGACATTTGTGTTCCCTCTCTCCTCAGGGCTGTTGGAGTCATCACGTATTTAAGGTAAATAAATCTTGGAAACACTCCCCCAATAACCCTTTGTCCATCAGAGCCCTCCAGCACTTTCAGTTGAGGGATTTGAGTGGAGCATTCAGTCCTTCCATGATAAGGACAATTTATTTTGTGGTTTCCTCATTTCCTGGTTGCTCCTCACAAACATTGCAAGTTCCAGGCACACAGAGCCCCTTAAGTATTTAAAAACCCCATGTAAACATTTGTGCTTCTATCATTTGAACAGAAAACAGAAACCTAAAACCTGTCTCCTTTCTTTTTGTGGTGTTCAATAAATAAGCCTCACGTGCAAGTCTCCATTTGCTGGAGAGAACGACAGGAAAACTCTCCTAAATATCCAGAATGGGGAAATTTCATGGACCATTCCTGATGTTGTTCACTTGAGTGAAGATGCAAAGGACTTCATGAAAGGGATCCTGCAGCAGCACCCCAAGTGAGTGCCCTCCTGTGCCTCCCTCTGTGCAGAGCTCTTGGTGTCTCAGCAGGCACATCCCAGCTCATCATTTGGCTTGAAAAGTAGAAAGCTGAGTGAGATGTGCTGCATTTTTCCCTAATTCTTACTCATTATTCCCCATTACCCAACCCACAGCTCAGATATTTGCCAAATTGGCCTCTCTGGTCTGGTGATGTCTTTGCTCCCTGCCTCCTCCAGGCTGAGGAATTTCTGGAATGACACAGATGAGTGGGAAGAGCATAGATTGGTACAGAGGGAATTAAATAGCATTGACCACATTCATTAAGCAACTTCAAGTACAGAAGTTGGCTTGAAGGCATATTTACAGGCATTTGATTTTAATTTCATTCCTACTCTTTCTGCCTGCTGCCCAAGCTCTGTTTTCACTCTGGCCACCTAAAGAAGTAAAGTCACTCTCAGAGCTGCTCTGGACACCCTTGAGCTCTGCAAAGAGCCATGAGCTCTTCCCAAGCATCTGTGGGGACTGTCAGACTGAAAAAGGAGGATATTTTCCTCTCAGGGGAAGGAAACCTTGAGCTGGAAGCTGCTGTGTGTCTTTTTGGCTTCTCTGCTCCAAATCAGCATCCCAAGGACACAGCCCTGAGTGTACGTGGGTGTCTGCATGCAGCAGCACCTGCAGGAAGATCAGTGATTGCTGTTGGAGGGGTTTTCCTACTCAAATGTCAATCTGTTCTCTTACCAGATCCAGGCCGAGTGCTTTGGACTGTCTTTCCCACAAATGGTTCATGGTAAGTTTGTCCTGGTCCTTTATTGGTCAGTTTTCTTTAATATCCAATTTAAACCTCCCTGGTGCAACCTGGGGCCATTCCCTTTTGTTCTATCACGTCAGTACAGAAAGGAAACCTGGCCTTGCAGACCAAAGTTTATATTCCAAAGCCTTAAATCACTAAGGAAAACAGTTAAAAATTAACAACAGCAAAATAGATTTAATGACAGGTATCAAACAGGGCTTGGTTTAATCACAGAAAAGCTGATTTTGTCTGCAATTTAACTAGGAACTGCAGCATTTGGTCTACTGTAACTTTCCTAAATTAAACAATTGGGTAAAGAGAGAATTCTAAAAAAAAAAAAAAATCACAGAAACGCCTCAAGAAATGAAATCAGGATTTTTTAACAAATGGTTTTCCTCTCTTTCCACCTGGCAGCACAACGTCCCTCTTGAGGCAGCTCATTTCATTAACACCAAACAGCTCAAATTCATTGTGGCTCGGAGCAAGTGGCAGGTGAGTTGCCCCTAATCTGTGTTGATTCTGTTACATCTATTTTTAATAGCTGAATAATTTAATATTATAACTGATAATTTAATATCTGAATCTTTGAAAATCTTTTGGGCTAGGACAGTGAGCTCAGCAGAGATCTGAGCATGGCTGGAAATTGGGAAAAAGCCCAGGAGAGATGGATGTGTCAGGAATTAATTATCTGGGCTTTTACTGCCTGGAAACCCATGCAGGAGGCTGTAAGACACAAGGCTGTGCCTAAATTAGGTGCCCTCAGCTGCCTTTGCAATCGGAGCTGAATTACAGACAGGTGCCAAGAAAATGCCTCTTTTCCTGAAGTTCTCTCCAATAATTAGATTGATTGCCTTCTGAACATGCCAGTTTCTCTCTGCTGGCTGGAAGGAGAGGCCCAGCTTCACCTGAGATGCCCTACATGGCAGAATTTAGAGCAGAGGAATCCCATCTCCTACACTTGGTAGGTCTTCTGCTGGCCTCAGTCACTGTAGGTTGTATTGCAGTCAAAGGATTTAAAGCCATTTACTCCAGTGAGTCTGATGTTTTCCATCAAAAACTCCTTTCCATCTGTTTTGAGTGGCCAGATTGACTTTGGAAATCTCAAACAGAGTCCTGTTTCCTCTCCAGTCACCAAAGCAAGTGTGTTCCCTGAAGTCATGTCATGAAGAGGAAGATTTGGAGAGAAAATGGGGCCTGAATTGGTGACACGTGCAGAGAGTGGCAGTGTCTAATTATGGGTGTGGTATTTAGGGGTGCAGGAGTTCTTTTTGGTGTGTTTACTTTCCGTACTCTGACCACGTTCCCATCTCCTTGTGCTGTGTCTTGTTTCCTTCTCAGCGCTCCCTGATGTGCTACAAATCCATCCTGGTGATGAGGTCCATCCCAGAAATCCTGGAAAGGACCCACGACAACAGCTCCCTGGCCATCTCCCGACACCTCATTGAGGAAAGCACTTCCTCCAGCACCAGTGGCTCCTCTTCAGACAATGAGAACTCGAATTTCCCCCAAAAGAGGCACTTTGGCTCCACCCCAGAACTGCACTTGCCCGTGTTTGATGCCCCGAGCTATCCCGAGCCTCTGAAACGTGCGAGTGAACGGGAGCACTCCAAAAGCTCCATCCCTCCAGTAAAACCCATGAGGAGGAAATATGCTTCCATGAAGGGTGAGGTGGGGCAAAAATCACCCACAGAAAGCAAAGAGTTCATGACAAGTGTCTTACAGGAGAAAGAGGAGAGGCTCCTTCCCAGCCTTCGGGGAGAGCCATCCCAAAAAAGTGGCACTGCTGAGCCTTCATCCCTGAGGGCTTCCACAGAAAGCACATCTCTTGTGCATCAGAAAGAAAAGCCAGACACACCTCTATCTGAAAAGGACAGAGGTGAAGAGGCAGGGGAAGGGGCAGAGAAGCCATCTGCCTGTGTTCCCAGGCAGAGTGTCATCAAAAGCACCTTCTACAGCCAAGCGACGGAGCTGCCTGCGCGGCCGCCGTCGTCACCAGGCAGGGAGTTCAGAAGGCACCTGGACAGAGCCAGGAGGACTTTCCGGAAGGCTGGGTATTCAAAGGTGCCCCTCAGCGGCCTCCGTGAACCCCTCCTTGAGCAGTTTGAACTGGAAGAAGAAGAAGAAGAAGGAGATGATCGCAGAGAAAGTCTGCTGGGTTCCTTGACCAAGTCCGCGTCGTTTGACACTGCCAGGAAGCCCCCACACCCTGCCATTGCTGGTGCCAGCCGCAGCCGCTCCCTGGATGACTACAGGCTGAGAGCCTCCAGATCCCTCAGGGAACAAGATATCTTGGAGGAGGACTGTGATGTGTTGTCCCAGGAGAGCTGCCCTGAAGGCAGTGATCACTGCGACGTTTCCGCAGGGCCTGGCAAGGGATGTTCTGCGGGCACAGCAGAGCAGGGGGATGTCAGGAGAGCCAGCAAGGATTGCTCAGGAGAGAAACCCTCTCCCTCCACACACTGTGAGGGGAATGGGTGCCCACCTGCTGTTATACAACACGTAGAGGGACTTCCAGTGTCACCTCACAGGAGTGAGAATAGGAAGCGTTTGCTGAAGAAGTCAAAAGCCACCGAGATTGAGGAGGACGTTGAATGTTTGGAAGGCAAAAGCCCCATTGCAGCTGCCCAGTGCTCAGATGTAGCAGCACCATCAGCTCCAAAACATGAGAGCACAGAGGGTAAATCTGCCCCTGGCTGTGCCTCTGACTCTGCTTTGCAGGAGGGCAAAGAGTCCATTTCAACCCTCACACAGTCAGAGGCCACCCCAAAGTCATCTTCCCCAAGTAAGGGAGGGGTGTGTCTGCCCCAGGAGCCTGCTCCCACCGACACCCACCCAGACCTGACAGGTGGAAGCTTGCTTGTCAAAAGGACAGCCCCAGCCCCACCTTGGAAAGACAAAAGGCAGAAACATTCAGATGAAAAGACTTCTGCTCATGGCACTGCTGAATCTGAGCTCATGGAGCATGAAAGCTCTGCTGCTCCAACAGAACAAACAGAAACTGATTCATTTCCAGTATGTAAAGACAAAAGTGAGGAAATTCCTGGGAAAAGTCTTCCAGCAGCTACTGTCACGCTGGGCAAACAGCCAGGTACCCTCACAGCTGGTGAAGGTGCTCCTCAGAAACTGAAGACCCATAAAGATGTGAGATCTGCTGTCCTGGAAGATGCAGAAGCAGCTGTTGTAGGAATCACTCCACCATCAGCCCACAGTGATGAAAGCCAAGCACACAAGAAGGCTCCTGTTCACCTAGACACAGCATCAGCTGACCTGAAGGGAGAGCAGCTTGCTGTTCCCAAAATTCCACCACCAGGATCAGTGCCAGCTCTGGTCTCTGATGGAGCACAGCAGGCTCTCAGCAAGGAGAAACGTGCTGCTCTGAGTAAAAGCTCAGCTGTCACAGGGGTTGTTTCCAGTTTGGCCCATGAAGGAGCTGAACCCCAGAAGGCTCCTGAAGGCCATGGCTCAGAGCCTGCTGCTCTGGAGAGCAGACACCCAGCCAGGGCTGCGTCCTCCCCAAGCACTGTCCTCCCTCAGGTCTGGGAGGGTGAAAATCAACAACATCCAGAGGAGTCAGTTCACAGGGAGATGAGATCTGTTGTGACAGCAAGTGCAAGCCGAGCAGCTGGACAAGCTGGGGCTGCTCCTCTCCCCAAGGCTGGACATGGGGTGCTCGAGCAGCACAGGGCTGGGATTTCAGATGGTCTGGAGAGGGCCAGTTCAGGTGCATTAACTGCTTCACAACCAGAAGTTGCTCCAGCTGCAGCCTATGAACTGGCATATGAGGAATATCCAGAGGGTTATGGTGAGGGTGGAGGCATTGCCTTGGAAAGTGGAAGATGTGATGCTGGAAAAGCTGCCCCACCAGTGCTCCACAGGGATCATCATGGTCAGGAGCTGTCACACCACAGATCTTCTTTTTACAGTGACGAGGAGTCTGCTGTGCTGGAGGGCTTGGTGGATGAGATGGTTTCCCTCTCTGAGGAGATGAATGTTTGGGCAGAGTCAGTTTCTGGAGAGAAGGGAAGCAAGAGGCACATTTCTCCTCACAGAGAGATGTTCTACAAAGACAGCCAAGCACACGTGGACACCTCCTTCCCTTCTGTCCAACAGGGTGGAAGAGGAGAAGTCACTGAGCAGGATGACCTTGCAGAACCCTACCTTGCTGTGAGTGAGGAGCCAGGAGACCTGGAAGAGCAGGGAGCACAGACAGTTCCTCATGAATGTGAGCACCTGGAGGACTTGGCATTTGAGACCTCCCCTTCCAGCCCAGAGAGCGTTTCCTCCACAGAGAGCTTGGACACTGCAAGAAGACCCATCCACGTGCCAGTGATCAAGGACACTGGCAAACACCCAGAAGTTTCTTTGGTGAAAATCAAAGACCTGTCAGATGAAACACCCAGTCTTGGCAGCGGCCCCCAAAAATTTGACATCTCGGAAGTGGAGCCTGCCTATTTGAATTTCTCGGATTTGTACGACATTGTCTATTTCCCATTTGAGTTTCTGAGCTATAAGAAGCCTTCACCCAAACCAGTTCCTAGACGGTTTATGTTCCTTGGTGAAAGGGCAAGGTCCCCTCCTGCAGGACATCTCCATAAGGATAAAAGACTGTGCACCAGGGAACAGGAAGACAAGAACAGGAAGAACCGTTTGGAAATATCCGAGGATTCAAAGGCAGCTAACTTATTAGCCATGGGGAAAGGGGCAGAGAGCCACAAAGAAATGTATAGCTCCCAAAAGGACTCCAGTGGGAAGCAGAAAAGCTCCTTCCACACCAAGCCTGGACTCTTTAAGCCGTATTCAAGGTCTCATTCAGTGGAGCAGTCGGTGGAGCAGAGTCTGAAGAAGAAAGTAAAAGCTTCTGTTGCCCACATTTCAAGAATCCTAAAAGGAAAGACTTCTCCTGAGCCAGAGGAAGGTAATTATTTCCCTCTGTTCCTTCACAGATTTGCTGCCATAACTGGGCTGTGCTACAGCTGCCCTTTTCTTTTTCCCCAGCATGTTTGAAGCTGTGGTTAGACTGGAATTGCAAATCTGGCCGTGGCAGGTTCTGAATCCAGCAGCCTCCCCCATCAGGTCTCTGTTACTGGATGGCTTCAGTGCAGAGCCAGCTGGGTTAATCCACTGATGGAAGGGGCTCAAATTCCCTGCTTGAGGTTGCACAGAAGCAGACCAGGGCTGGGTGATGCTTTCCTTGCTGCAGTTGTCATCTGACCGTGGCAAATCTCTCAGGTTAAAGTGACTGGGAGAAGCTGAAGTCACCCTGGTTACTGGACATGGGGATCTGTCCTTACTTCTCTGTCACCCTTGGATATTCTTCCAGGACACTGTTCTGTTTGCAGCAGCTGTCACAGACTTCCCTGTTAATCAAAGGCTGGTTAATAAGGGAACCTGTGACTATTTATGTGTGAAGGCAGAGCTGTCACTGCAAATAGGTGCCATGGGGAGAAGGATGGCCTTGAATGACTTCTCATCCTTTCTCACAGCAGAGTTTGGTGAGCTGGGAAGTGAGGCAGCAGAAAAGGAGCTGTTAATAGGGGCTGAAGGATCTCTGAAGAGGAAATCAGCACTCCCTTCATTCAAGCTACCAAGCCTCATCCCAAAGGAGAAAGGTATTGCTGTGGCAGGAGTCATTGGTTTGTTTTACCCTCAGAGGGTGATTCAGGAAATAATTGCTTTATCCATGACAAGTTTCCCCTTGGCTTCATCAGAAGCATTTTCATGTTACTATCCCAGCATTCAGCAGAGCCCAAACACTGGGAAGGGCAGTGTGGGAGGATGGCAGCCCCTGGCTACTGTGGAGAAAACCCCTGGAGAAACACAGAAGAAAACCTGAGTTACCCCTTTCCCATGGAGATGGGAGCAGATATGATGCTCCGTAGGGTTTTTTCCTCTTGTATATCCATCTTTCATGTCTCCTTCTCTCTTCTTGTGTTGTCTTGATCACAGAATCATTTAGTTGGCAAAGGCCTCTAAGTTTACTGAGTGCAACCATTACCCCAGGACTGCCAAGGCCAGCACTAAACCATGTCCCCAAGTGCCACACATTTGTTAAATCCCTCCGGGGATGGTGACTCCCTGGGCATCCTCCTCCATTCCTTGACAACACTTTCCATGAAGATATTTTCCCTAATATCCAAACTAAACCTCCCTTGGGGCAACTGGAGGCCATTTCCTCTTGTCCTGTTTCATCCCCTCGTCCTTGAAATTCCATAAATCAGTTTTGCTCCCACGTTTAGGTTCAGCCTGAGGAAAACCCTTGCTGTGACAGGGTCTCCCTCTGCTCTGGGCTGTTCTGCTGCTTTAGCTGTACCAGGGCTGGGCAGTACAGATATTCCCCATGGATTTTCCAAGATCCATCTGGTCTGTCACACTACCCCCACGGGTGAACAGGGTTCCTTCACCTGTGAGCTCTGTGCCCGGGGGATTCTCCAAATGGCGCTCAAAGGAACGGCACACCACGAACCAGAAAGCTCCTTGACCCCATTAAAAATACTTTCTGATGTCCTGCAGGGGTTTGTCTCCCACAAACCTCTCCAGGCCACCCTGAATGCCCACTTTCCCTCCTCTCTGCAGCCCCGTCGTTCGTCGAGGAGCTCGCGGACCAGGCTGCGGCCGCCGGACAGTGCGCGACGCTCTCGTGCCGCACGGCAGCTCACTCCTCCCTGCACGTCAGCTGGTTCAGAGGTGACACTGCCACCCCCCAGAGAGTGCCTGACCCCCTGCAGCACCTTTAAACACCTTGGTATCAGTTTGCAGGGTACTTATCTCTCCCGTCTCCTGCTTTCCAGATGGGATAGCTGTGCAGAGCAGCAGCCGGATCCTCATCTCGTCCACGCTCAAACACTTCCAGCTCTTAACGATCCTCTCTGTTAATGAAGAGGATTTTGGTATTTACACCTGTGTGGCCACAAACTCTCTGGGCTCAGCATCCACCTCTTGTGTCATAAGAAAAGCAGGTGAGAGAAGGAGTAGCTACAGAAATAGGTATTTAGAGTAATTTTGTCCCCAAAAATGTAACCTATCATTACCTCTGAGGTGAGATTTCTCCACATAGGTGCAGAGGAAGATTTCTTCCTTGCTGTGGTCCACAGCCTGTGCAGGGTTCATTCCCTCTTCTCTTCACTCTTTATTTTCTTTCCTGGATTAAGAGCCACTCCAAGACAAAATCTTAGTACTGAGTTTAAATTAGGGATGGTATGTCACCGTTGAGCAGAAATGACACAAATTCACTTGAAGACTGGTTTGCAGAAGGGAAGTTTAATAGGAAAATCCTCTCTTTTATAGACAGATTCGACACATTCTACTTGATTGGCTAATTAACAAAAACATCTTTCTCACAAACAGTCCTTGAGAAGAACAGAAAAACGGAGTAGGAAAACACCACCTGCAGGTTGTTGATACCAACAAGTTATCATAATTTCTCTACAACTCCCTAAAAAGTCTCACAAGTCCACTGTGAGAAAACAAAGCCCATTTTCTCACTTTCTGACCAGGCTGTTGCATCCACAATGGTAAAATTGCTATTCTACTAGCTGTGTCTATATATATGTATACATAAAAAACACATACATGTTTTATATATTTATATAAATAATATCTGCAGCTGAGACATGCTGGGTGTAGAGTTTTGTATCACAGCAATGCTGCTGTTAACACTCATGGGGTTTGTGCCTCCTCTCCACAGAGGTTCCCCCCAGCCCTCCACCCCCTGACATCGTGGAGGTCTACAAGGATGGAGTGCAGGTGGTTTGGAAACCTGTGGAAACCAACACCCCTGTCCACTACACTGTCCAGTGCAAGACTGAAGGTAAAGTGCTGTCCTTATGCTTTGCAAGGAACATCTTGGTTTGTATGATCTCTTCACCAGCTAGAAATGTTATTGTTATTCAGAAACAGCCTGATTTAACTCCCCAGTTTAGAGTTAGGAATGGGATTCATACAGCTATCATTTAACCAGTTAAAAGTTAGGAGATGTGCTGGTTAAATCAATCTGGAATTTGCATATTCATACTAAGGCTTTGCTAAAGTGAGTCAGACTAGGCTGTGTGGAAGCTACAACCAAAAAGTGAGCAGCTACTGGAGAAAATGCCTGGTCTGACATGCAGCTCTAAATTATCTGACAAAATTAGACACCAATGAAACAACATCATCCCCGGCTCAGGTTTTCTGTACAGTCTTGGAGAAAGATGATTTCTCAAACAGGGAATTTATCCACTGCTCAACTGCTGTGCTTTTCTTTTTTTTTTTTTTCCATTGACTGTGGAGGAAGCTTAGGGCAAAGAGCCAGGACAAGATAACCAAAGTTTGACAAAACTGCATCACCCCTTTGATATTTTCTTTTGAGGCTTGGTCCAGAGGCTGGTGAAATTCAGTGGATCATTAATCATGGAATGGTTTGGGTTGGAAGGCTTAAAAACCATCTAATTCCAGCCCTCCTGCCATGGGCTGGGACACTTCCACTGTCCCAGGCTGCTCCAAGCCCCAATTTCCAACCTGGCCTTGGGCACTTGCAGGGATCCAGGGACAGCCACAGCTTCTCTGGGCACCTGTGCCAGGGCCTCAATACCCTCTGAATAATAAATCCTTCCTGATTTATTAATCTCATCTAAGTCTCTCACAATTTAAAGCCCTTCCCACTCATCCTGTCACTATCTGCCCTTGTCAAAAGTGGATGTTTTCCTGCTTAGTTACAAAAAGCTTTGTATCAAATCCCCAAGGCTGTTCTGTCTCTCTGGGGATGGATTTGCTGTTGTTATTATGAGTGTGGTGTCTGATAGCAATTCCTGCTGCAGCCACACAAACACAGCCTGGATTCTGCTGCTCCACGTTCCTTCATTTAATTCTCCAAACAAACAAACACACAAACCCTCCCTTCTGGATTAGCATGGGCAGCAGTTTTCTGCCCTTTCCCTCTGGATCTGGTGTGAGTCACTTGCCCTCCAACACCACTTGCTTTATCATTATTCATTTTGACACAACTGCAGGAGAGATTCTGGGGAGGGTACAAACACAAGTTCTTCCAATTAGGAAGGAAATTGGGGAACAGCATCTACAATTTTCCACTGTGCTCTGTGTATTTGGAAGGAGCTTGCAAAATCCTGCTCTCCTGAGCACAGGAGGATTAAGACAATCAGGAATAAATTCCTTGTTTTATCCATTATTTGAAAATAGGCTTTTTTATGCTACTTCTGCACATATTTTTCTCTAAGCTGTATCTGCTCCTTCTTGCACAAACAGCCCCCAGCTCAACCATTACCCTGTAAAATCATTGATACTTTTGTTTTGGGTGGGGAATTTCTGCTTATCCAATGGTTTGAGGCTCTTTGCCAGATTTTATCTGAATGGAAGGATGGGTTTCATCTCAGGCAGTTGCAGGGAGTTGGGTTCAGCCTTGAGCACAGCAGCAAAACGGGGCACAGCACCATGTGGGAGGAAGGCTGATAAAATGTTTGCAGGGAATTTTCTCCTTCCTAACTTAGTCCCATGAATAATGAGTCCAGAATGCATTTAGAATTCCAGTTCCATGAGAAATCATCTGAGTTTCATAAAAGCTGAGTAAAACCCCCATGTTTCAAACACTGTGTTTGAACTAAAAACAGACACTGGGATGGTGTTAGTGGATGGTTCTGTCCAGGAATCCTGCACCTCATGGTCTCAACTGGATTCAAAACAGGGCCAACAGGAAAAAAATAACGATTTGTCTTTGGTTTGGAGTTCTTGATGTATATTTCCAGTAGAGCTTGGTGGCATGAGTTAGATAAAGAGAAAAAATACAGGAAAATGTCACCACTCCTCTGGAACAATATTGGCACAACTTGGAATTATCAGATATGAACCAGCTGATTTTAGAGAAGAATGACAAAGGTACAGCCCCAAAGCTGGCCATGGTCAGTTGGTTTCTCCACATTCCCAGCACATAAATAAAGCTGGTGGGGAAAAAAAAAACCAATCAGGAAAAAAAACAGCAAAAACCCCCACAACAAAACCCCAAATCTCAAAAAACCTCCAAGCCATTGTGACCACCTTAAAATGAGTCCTGATCTCTTCTCTCTCTGCCCTTGGTTCAGATGGGGAATGGGCAACTCTTGCTTCTGACATCACTGACTGCTGCTACTATGCCAGAAATCTCCCCCAGGGCTTCGTCTACAGCTTCAGGACAGCCTGCAGCAGCAGGGCAGGGATGGGCCCCTACAGCCACCCCTCTGCCAAAGTGACAATCACTGCCAAGGATCAGACGGGTAAGACCAAACTCCAAGAAATCTTTGGGTTTTTCCTGCATCAAACCCGCTGCATCTTTTTAGTTGTGGGCCCAGAAGTCAAGAGCAAGTGAATCAAGGCCAATTCCACTTGGCTCAGGGTTGTTGGGGGCTTTTGCATCTAAAATTAAATTATTTTCTAATTATTTTCTGGTTCTGGACACAGAGGAATAGGTATAAACATATTAAATATCCCAATAAGATAACAACATCATGTAAATATAAAAAATGTGTAACTATATTAAACTAAACTTTAACATTAACAAAAGTTTAATATTATAAAATATAATTATTATAAAAATAATATATAGTATTTATTGAAATAATATATGTTATATTTAATAATAAAATAAAAACCTGGGAGCTGTAGATTACCTGTCGAAGACACAGTTTCGATTTGAGATTAGGAGGAAACAAGTCTTGTACAATAAATGTTTTACTATAGGCATTTATCTACTGATACAGATTTTGCACTGGTGAAAACTCTGTACTTGCTTATATTGCAGACTAAATCCTAAATTCAGTAGTTAACTTGTCTATTCTGGAGTCTTCCATTGGGAATTATTGTCCTTCTGTGGTGAATTTTCCAGCTGTATTTTGTCTCTGAAGTATAGAGATCTTGATTTACTCTTTCTGTCACCTGTTTGGCTATTTTGGACTGCACACATGTTTTTAAAATTAAGAGATTCATGGCCCCACAGCAAACACATCCTCATAGCAAAGGAAATGTCCTTTCTGCAAAGAAACAGAAGGATGGTCTAGCTGGAATTTCCTCCCAATGGAGAGGGTTGCTCTGTAAAAATCGGTTCACAGAGATATTTTTAACTCACCCCAAGTCCTCTGCTTTCCTTTTTCTCAGGATTTTTTATCATATCTCAGCTTTCCCAAGCAGATGCTTTAAAGGGATGCTTTAGTATTTCACAGGGTGCTTGGACACAACCAAACACCAGAAGCAGAGCAGCAAGTTCCAGCTGCTGCTCTGAATTGTCCAACCACAATTTTTCTAATTGTTTCTAATTAGAGTTTCTAATTTCTTTTCAGTTTTTACCATATCCTGAGGATTTGCTGTGTGAGAAAATAAAAAACAGTGGCTAAGATGTTTGACACCATAGCACACGACATGGAATCCATCTCATTCTGTCTGCAGTGTCTATATCAGGGAATTTTGGGGTGGGCAGAGCAGAATCTGCTGCATTCCAATAGCAGTGGGGGCCACAGCTGGAACACCTGGGGAAAGCTCTGCTTGTCATTGTTCACAGATGGCAGGGGAGACTCTGAGAGGCTCCAGTTTGCACACAGAGCTGTGTTCCCATGTAAAGCCTGTCCCTTTCTCCCTGCAGAGCCTCGTGCTGCCACGCAGGAGTTCCCATCAGCTGCCCCTGAGGAAGAGAGTGAAGTGATCTCACCTCCTGAGCCCTTCCCAACCTACCAGACCTATGCCTTCCAAACCGAGATCAAAAGGTAGAGAACCCAGCTGAGCTCTTAACGACCCAGGGGGAAATCCCACGTGTGATGGAGCAGCTCTCCTGCAAAGAAAGGCTGAGAAAATTGGGGTTCTTCAGCCTGGAGAAGAGAAACTTCAGGGTGACCTCCCTGCACCTTCCAGTACCTGAAGGGAGCCTACAGGAAAGATGGAGAGGGACTTTCTGTAAGGGGATTTAGGGACAGGACAAGGGGATGGCTTCAAAGTGAAAGAGAGTAAGTTTAGATTAGATATTAGGAAAAAACTGGTCCCTGTGAGGGTGGGGAGGCTCTGGCACAGGCTGTCCAGGGAAGCTGTGGCTGCCCCTGGATCCCTGGAAGTGCTCAAGGCCAGGTTGTTTTACCACCCTTACTGTAAAAAATAACTTCTTCCTCATATCTGGTGTAAAATAACCCTTTTTTAGTTTAATACCACCCCTCCTTGTCCTGCCACAACAAATGTGCTGGGCAGGGGGGCAGCCACTGGATTAATCATTAAATGAGCCCAGGGCTAACAAAGTTTCTTGTCCTTGCTGCACCAACCTTTGCAGACACCACTGCAGTCAGGGTGCTGGGGTTCAACTTTCTTTCTCTGTCTTTAAACTGTACAGTTTCAAGACACAGAAGGATGTGCAAACTGTGAGAGTAGATGCAATAACTCCCCACCAGGAGGGAGCTCTTGCCTGGAAGAGAGACAGTGATTTCTGTTGCCAACAGGGGTAGTTCTCTTACTCTCTCTCTCTCCAGAGGAGTTAAGCTCTCACTCCTGTAATTTCAAGTGACTTGACAGTTTAAAGACACAGGAGGACATGCAAACTGTGACAGTAGGTGCAATAACTCCCCACCAGGCACAGATGAAAAACACAGCATGGGATCCTGGAGGTTTTAAAGAACAGGAGAGAAGCTTAACGTGCCTTTGTGTTCCTTTGCACCAGGGGAAGATTCAGCATCGTCCGGCAGTGCCGGGAGAAGGTGAGCGGCAAGACTTTGGCCGCTAAAATCATCCCGTACTGGCAGGAGGACAAGCAGGCTGTGCTGCTGGAGTACCAGGTGCTGAGGAAGCTCCACCACACCAACATAGCCCAGCTGAAGGGTGCCTACGTCAGCCCCCGGCACCTGGTGCTGATCCAGGAGATGTGTGTGGGGCCAGAGCTGCTCCACTCCTTGGCCTTGCGGTAAGAACACGAGGGAAAAGCTTTCCAGTCAGGGCTGCTGCTGGGAGGAGGTTGTGTTTGTGGGGTGCCCCGTGTGAGGAAGGAATGATGAGTCTGACTCCATGTTCTCACAGGGCTAATTTATCATTTTATGATACTATATTATATTAAAGAATACTATATAAACTATACTAAAGAATACAGAAAGGATGCGGACAGAAGGCTAAAAAGATGATAATGAAAACTCGTGACTCTCTCCAGAGTCCTGACACAGCTTGGCACTTGTTGGCCAATGAGTGAAAACACTCACAGAAGAAAGTAATGAAACAACCACCTGTTGGTAAACAATCTCCAAACACATTCCAAAGGAGCAAAACACAAGAGAAGCAAATGAGATAAAATTGTTTTCCTTTTCTCTGAGGCTTCTCAGCTTCTTAGGAGAAAAATCCTAGGCAAAGAGATTTTTTCAAAAAGAAAGAATGTGACAGGCAAAGACACCTGTTGCTTTCTCCTGACAAACTGGATCATCCCTTTCCATCTCTTCCAGTGTGCTGTCATTGCACACAGGATTTGTAAAGTGTTTGTTCTGCATCTTCTTGTGAGATAAAAAATTACTTGAGTTTTCTACAGCAGGACAACTCAGGGCCACACACCTGAGATGCTGGACACAGTGGTTGATATGAAACTCTATTGATGCCTTGTGAAGGCTGACCTAGAACAAAGACTGGACAGAGCTAAAGAATAAAGCAGGGATTTATTCAAAGGATCTCTCCATGGATCCACCTTGGGCAGCACCAGAGCCCAGCCAGGGCTGCACCCAAGATGAACCCAAATGGTCCCAAAATGCACGAGCGCTGCCGGGGTCTCTCCCTGGGCTCAGCTCTGCTCCATGTGCACATTGCAGTTCAGTGTCCAATCCCAGCTGCAGCCCCTGCAGTCCCATCCTGCTTGTTTTTCTCTCTCCAGCCCACGGGGTTTGTGCTCTTGGGCTGAGATTTGGATCATTTTTCCTTGGTGCCCAGCTGGAGCAGGAATTGTTTTGTCTCCCTGCTCTGTGCAGAGCTCACCATCCCCTGATGTGAAGCTCAGACCCACACACTAAAGCAGCACAGAATCTTAAAATATAAAAGCTGAAACCTGAGGCATCACTTTCTCCCATCATGTGATACATGAATGGTTTCCTTACACCAACATCTGTTAACCCCAACACCATGACATGGAGGGTTAGGAAGATTCATTGTTTCTCACAGTGGCATAAAATGGATCTGCTGAAATCCTGTGATTAAAAAAGAGGGCATTGTGGGCATCAAATCTGCTTTCTCTCTTTCAGCTCTACACCATCCTGTTGTTGTATCTGTAAACCCGACTCACAGGATGGACCAGCCTCTCCACACAGAGCTGATTTACTAAAGTTGTTTCTTCTTGACTCTCAAGGGTCTGATGGGATCAGACACCCAGGGGAGAGTGATAGTGGGTGTAGAAAGGCATTTTTGGGCATGCAGAGAAGACAGCTGTGTTTTCTATCCCCCTTCTCTCACCAGGACATCGTACTCAGAGGTGGAGGTCCGAGACTACCTGTGGCAGATCCTCAGTGCCACCGAGTACCTCCATGCACACAACATCCTGCACCTGGACCTCAGGTCTGAGAACATGATCATCACCGAGCCCAACCTGCTGAAGCTCCTGGATTTTGGCAACGCACAGTTCTACACACCAGACAAATTTATTACCATGGACAAATGCTCGGACTATGTGGAGACCATGGGTGAGTAGAGCTCAGTCACAGCGACTTGGGGCTTATCTGCAATTTCTGATAAACAGAAAGACACAAACATTGATCAAAGCAGCAGGTGGTCCCAGCAGGAAAAGCCTTCCAGGTGCTGCTCTCCAGTGCCAGTGTGAGTTTGTGGGAGCAGTGGGTGGTGACAGCTGTCCCACTGCAGACCACAGGGGACAGAGCTCACAGCAGTGCCACTCTGGCTGGCACCCATGTGTCCATTTATCCAGGGACAAAGCATTGCTGCCATCTGCCAGAGGCTCTCATGGTTTCACTGCAATCAGCAATCATGTGGAAGCTCCTCAACCAGCTCCCTGTCCTGGGAGCTGCCTCTTCCCTCTTGGGAAGGCAGCAAAGCATAAAAGTATCCACTGCCTTTGTGCTGCTCTCAGTGTGTTGGAGAGGAACTTGCCTCACACAAGTTTACTTTTCCAGCTCCTGAACTGCTGACAGAGCAAGGAGCCCTTCCCCAGACTGATATTTGGTCCGTTGGAATCACAGCCTTCATCATGTGAGTCCATTGATTGCTCCCAGTGCTGTTACTGGCTTTAAAATCACAGTTTCAGATTTTAAATTACAGCCTATATCATGTGGGTCAGTTGATTGCTCCCTGGGCTGTTACTGGCTTTAAAATCACAGTTTCAGAGAGTTAATCTCAGCTGTGCCCCTCCTTTGGCAATGCCATGGAAAGATGGAGGATGGAGGGGATGGATAGGCAACCTGTGCCAGGGCCTCAGTGTCCTCATAGGGAAGAATTTCTTCCCAATATATAATCTAAAGTTCTTGTCTTTAATTTAAAGCTGTTCATCCTTGTCCTGCCACTACAAGCCCTTATCCAAAGTCCATCTTGGAGGCTCTCTTGGAGCCCCTTTAGGCACTGGAATGGGCTCTAAGGTCTCCCTGAAGCCTTGTCCAGGATGAACAATCCCAATCCTCTCAGTTTTTCCCCAAAGGAGAGGTGTCCCATCCCTCTGCTAACCTCGGTGGCCTCCCCTGGACTCGCTCCAACAGCTCCACACTCTCCTTATGCTGGGAGCTCCAGAGCTGGAGGCAGTTTCATGTTTTCAATTCTCTTCTCCTGGGGCAGGCTGAGTGCCAACTACCCCATCAGCTCGGATGTGCCCTGTGAATTCCTGAGGACAGCCAGGAAGGGGAAGCTGAAGCTGACGCGGTGCTACGCGGGTCTCTCCGGGGGAGCAGTGTCCTTCCTCCAGAGCACCCTGTGTGCAAACCCCTGGTAAGAGGCTGGCTGTCCCCCCAGCAGCACAGCTGGGGCACAGCCTGGGTGTTTCCCCTTCTCTCCATTTGCAAGGAGCCTCCCCAGGCAGCAGGGATCCCCGACTGACCCCTCACCTTTGTCTGTCCTAGGGGAAGGCCCTCAGCCTCTGAGTGCCTGCAGAGCCCGTGGCTCCAGGAGACAGGTCTGGACAACAGGCAGCAGGCACTGGTCACCTTCCCCACCAACAAACTGAGGAATTTCCTCATGGAACGGGAGAAGAAGAGGGGCCTGCTGTGCTCCAAGTATGGCCTCATGATTGCACAGTGACGTGGATGTGGTGACAGATGGGAATCACCTCCCTGTGCCCTCCTGCACCGAGTGTTTGGTACCAAACCCTCCTGCCACGCTGCTCTCTGCCCGACCCCACTGTGTTTTGTCCGTGTGTCCTGCCTGCCACGGGCTGTTTCTGTGTATGTGTGACTTGTGGGGACACTGGACAGTGAAGGCAGCAAACCCAACACTGACCTTGTAACGTGCAGATTTTGTACCACTAAGAGACTTTGCCACTTTGAAGCTGAGCTGCTCTTCCCTGGGGAGCAGGGACACATCCACTGGAGATGTGGCAGCAGTGTCCCTGGCAAAGGCTGAGTGTTTTATTTCTTTTTAAAAACCCTGAAATGTCACGTTTCTCTTTGACCTTCAAACCCTGCTTTCCTCTGCAAAGGATGGTGTTGGCTGTGTCATTGCTTTGTACTCATAACTTCAGTGTTCCTTTGAGTTTCTCTGCAGTGATTGATGTATCCCTCAATTTCCCATATGAGCAGCAGTAAGAGGCTTTCTCAGAGCTGTGTCTGGCTGTGTTTAGATGAAGGTGAACAAGAAAACAGTTCCTGATACATTACAGTTCAATACTAAAAGTGAGGCTGTTTATCCAGGGATGCTCTTTCCCAACAGGTTTAACCCATATTGTTCCAAACCTGAAAGATGGAGCATCATGACTCCTTTTCCTGCTGAGCATGCAGAGCAGAAATTGTGACTGAGAGCAGAGGAGCTTTCCCTGTGCTGTGGAGAGCAGGCACCAACTCAATAGATTGTAAAATTTGGAATGCTGAAGTGATACTGTCTGCACTGTGTGCTAGAGGAGAGAAACCCAAGGGCTTAGGGCCAGACTCCATGCTCAGTTCTCTGGGAGGAGAGCAGAGTTACACGAGACAGACACTGCAATGAGGGCTGCCCCCCCAGGAAACCTTTCAGGACTCTGGATCCCATCCAATTTAACTTCTCTCACAAATCCAGTCAGGTTTTTGTTGGCCAGGCTGGTTCTTTGATCTTGCTGGTGCACTTTGGGATGGAAAGGTCAGTGCCAGGGAAAAACCTATCTAAACATAAAAAACATAATTATAGATTAACTCATTTGGAGCTTTCATGCTCTTGCATATATGAATTATTTTCTCTTTTGCTTCTCACAATTGCATGCATTTGAGCATGTCTGAGCTCTTTTATAGACTCAACACTGGTAAAATAAACCATTCTGATGAGCAAATCAAGCCAGATTTTTCTGCTGAATCATTGTCATTACTTTTACATCCCTTCCCCAATCCCAATCCACATTTGTGCAGCACATGTCCCTCATCCCTCAGCTCTGACCTGGGCTCTTTGTGATAACCTGTATACACTGCCTATTAGCTGGGAACCACTTCCATGCAAGACACCCATGTGAAAAATCCTTTTCCTAGAGCTTTGGAAGGAGGACATCAGCTGGTCAGGATGTGATGATGATTCTGAGCTGCCCAGCTAACCCAAAGCATTCCTGGGCATGATTTGGAGCTTACACTGACCAGAATGTGAGAAGGGCTTCAGAGGAGTGAACTCATGGATGACAAAAAATAGGTGAGAGCTGTAGCTGGAGCATGGAAGGAGTGAAAAGGTGCTGGAATTGCTAATGGAAATATCAGCGGTTGCAGTCAAGCCTTACAGGTAGTTTCTATTTTCCTTGGTTCTGCCACTGCTTGATAGTTTCTGCCTGAACTTCCACCACCACCATGAGGTCAGGGCTAATGACCAATGTGGCAGGCTGGGATAGTTTGCCCTTAACATGCAGTTACATCACCCTGGCCTTTGCAGGACAAAGCAGAATCTGGATCTGACGTTTGGACACATGTGAAAATGTTTGAGTTTCATTCCTCGATCACAAATAATCTCCAGAGTTCGAGGTTAGTGTCAGCATTAAAATCAATCCATGCAGGAGAGGCTTGGGTTTAACTTCTGAAAGGAAGTGGTGAGAGTCCTAATTGTTGAAGGGAAATAAAGCAAAGCAGAGCTTGTAGAGCAAAGTTTTATCCTGCACTGATCTAGCAGATAAAAAATATGTTTGAGGGCTATAAGATCACAGTGGCTGTAGCCCATAAGGGATTGAAGTTGCTCTCTTTGGAGGCCTCATAAGATACAAGAAGGGAATAACAAACAAGGCAAAATTTCCCCAAGGAAATTCTTACATCTTTGGAGAAGATATTTGCTGCTCTCTGACCTTTCAGGGGTTCACCACAAGCTAATGCCATCCTGCTAATGATACTTCATGTGGAAAATAAATTATCAGGTACAGGTTGTGACCAGACAAGTTTATGGACCAATCAGTTACCTATTTGCACCCAACCAGCCCATTTCTTCCCCTTACATCTCAATTTTCCTCCCCAAAGACCTAAATCCCTCCTTTATTTCCCTTCGGTACCTCCCTCAAACACTCTATTATATAAAGTCCCGTGCAATCCCAAAATGCTCTCCTCCTACATAGCATAGGCACCTCCCCTGCCTTGACACAATCCCCCTTATCCCAGGTGGTGATCCAGAGAGCTGTTCCTGATGACATATCTCCATGGGAGTCATGCTGGGTCCATGGGACTGATGCTCTGCTGGGGCAGCCCTGGGAGGAATCTGGACAAAATCCTGTTCCTTGGAAGCCCTGAATTTGAGTTCCCACCTGGCCATCCAACCCTGCACTCCTCCTGGCTTTCAGTGGGCTGATGTCCCCTGGGATGGGGCTGGGAGTAGCCTGGCAGGGCACATTTTGTCTCTCTGTGCAGATTAACCTCTATCCCATAACCAACGCAGCAGCAGCACACGAGGAGGAGGCAACAACAAAAGCCACGACAAACATTAAGCAAACAAGATCATATCAGTGCTGACACTGCACAGATCTGATAACCACGGGATCAGACAATTTGTCCCACAGGTGACACCAGAACAAACACCACCACAGGGCTCCCCAGGTTAGAAGCACGGCCGGTATCTGAACCGAATGTCACGGACGGGCTGCATCGTCCCAAATCCCCAGCGGCTGATGTCTATGGCTGGGATCTCCTCCTCTTCATGGACCAGCTCCAGCTCAAAGTGACTCAGCATCAAGAACACAAACAATTTCATTTCTGCAGTAGCAAAGAAGCGCCCAGGACAGGTGGAAACTCCTGCTCCCCAAGGCATGCTGACAAATTTAAGCTTCTTCCCGTTTCTGTAGAAATCTTTCCTGGTGCCGTCTGGGTTTACAAAACGGTCGTACTTAAATTTGTCAGGCTCCTCGTGGATTTCTGGGTTCATCTGCACAGAGATGTGTGGGAACAGAGCCACCCTGTCCCCCCTGCGGAGGGTGTACTCTGTCCCACTGCTTGTCCTCAGGGAGGTGTCCTCGAGGACAGCTCTGACCAGCATTGGGGCTGCCACCAGCCTCAGGGTCTCCTCCAGAGCACTGTCCAGCAGAGGAGTCTGGTTCAGCATGTCCCTAGTGACAGTAACTGGGGGGCTCCCTGCCTTTACTTCCTGCCCATTCTCCCTCAAGACTTTATCCACCTCATCTCTCACAGCCTTCAGAGCCTCTGGGTGCTTCAGCAGATACAAGAGGAGCCAGAAGGCAGTGGGGCCCGTGTTGCCTTGGGATGCCCAGAGGAGCATGAACATGAAACGCTCCCGCATGTACTCGGGGACACCGTTTTCTGCCAGAAGTTTCTCCTGATCACTTATCCAGCCACTGATATTGTCCTTCTGCCAGACCTTCCTCACAGACAGCATGTTCCAGAAGTGTCTCTTCAGCCGCTCAGCCTCTCTTTTGTCCTTGGGAGGCAGCAGAGCAAAGGCCAGGCGAGGGAAGAGGCGGTCGTACTTACGAAACTCCTGGAAGAGCTGGTTGGAGTGGAGGCGATCCTGCTCTTCTGCTTTTTCCTTGTTCCCTGCCCCTCGGGGTGGCTCGGTGCCATACAGAGCCAGATACCCAGCTCTGAAGACAATGTTGTAGCAGTAGTGGAAGAGGTTTTCCTCCTGCCACACTCTCTTCTCTCCTGAGCTCAGGTCGAAAAGCAGCAGCTTCCGAAAGCTCTCCATGGTGGCTTGTGTGAGGACAGTGAGGCCATCTCCCATCAGGTGCTTTGTGCTTGATGTATGAACTATGTTATGAGTGGCTTCAATGGGCTTGTAGCCAAAAACCTGCACCACCAGCTGAGTTGCACTAGTCCTGAAGTCCAGTTTGGATCGCGATTCCTTCACAATGGTGCCAAAGGAGAAGGGATCCATCACAAAGGTGAAGTAATAGCCACCGATCAGCACCGTGAAAACATCCCCGTGTTTGCTCTGCATCCTTTTGAGAAACTCTGAGCTGTTCTTTCTGAATTCCAGCAGATAGCCCAGCCAGGGAATGGTTCCTTTGTCCAGGGGCGGCTCATTGGGTCTCTGTCTCCGGAACACACCCAGGACATAGAGCCCACCGAGCAGTGATGACACCACGGTACAGAGGAGAACCACCCAGAGCACCATGAGAGCTCTGCGCCCGTCCAGGAGCTGGGATTAGAGGCAGGCTGGGCTGGGAATGTGGATTTTATCCCCACCCAGCAGCTGGCAGGCAGATGCAGAGCTGACAGCCTCTGTCCTCATTGGCTGTGAGTGTTTGCCTTGCCCCTGCAGAGTGCTCTGCTCTGGGGTGAACTTGTCCCTGGATGAACAGAGATTTTTAAGGTGGAAGGCATGTTGGAATCCTGTTGGAGTATCCATGCTGCGTTAGGGGGACGGGTTTTGGCATGAGGCAAATTCCCTTCTCTAGGTTGTATGGAGCCTGGATTTTGTAAGGAAAATGTTCAGAGAATCCCACTCTGTGATTTCTGCCTTTAAGACCAGGCTATGGACACCCACTGAAAAAATGAAACCAAGAGTATATTTTGGAAATGCTACTGGAAATGAGCACAGGACTGAGGGAAGGGGGTCACAGCTGAGCTGATTTGGTCTCAAAAGCCAAGAGAAGGAACAGTCTCTGACATTTTGGTGTTCTCCACAGCACATGGTGTCCCAGCAGTGCTGGGACAATGCTTTGCCACTGAACAGTGCAAGTGCTACTGCTCTGAGTGCAAAGCAAAGCAGCTGAGCTGCCCCACGAGTGAGGAGAGCTTGAGCCACTGCATTTGCTTGGCACCAGAGGAGCCCAAAGTTTCCAGATGCTCCACCCAGCCCCCGGCTGGGGAGCAGTGCCCACAGGGACCACAGCTCTTCTGCTTTACCCACTTTTCCTTCTGCTTCTCAAACTCCCATTACCTCAATCCTCAATTCAGATTGGGTTTGGGGTCAATGTCAGGGACCCCTTGTCCCACCTGGCACTGCTCCTCTGGGTGCTGCCACCCTGATCTACCCAGACTGCCACCACAGCCTGCCCCAGCCACTCGTGCAGGATGGAGAGTGACATTAACTCCCCTCTATTCCTCACCTTTGCTCTTCTCTAGAGCATCCCATAATGTTTTCCACAGTCCCAAGAGCCTTCCTCTGTCTGGGATCACAATCTTCATCTTTTTAGCTTCCCAGCTGCTGTCCCTTTCCACGTTCCCTACAGTGACCTGACCCGAGGAGTGAAGGCCACACCATAGCATCAGCTAAATATTTATTCTGGCTTTGTTTTTTTAAGGAAAGCTCCCAACCTTAAAATTTTGGAAAAACACTGTAGCAATGTTGGGAAGAAAAATAACAGCAGTGGTCAAATCAAAGCCCTTCTCATTCCTGTAACCTTATGTAATAATAAAATAAATGTGATGAGTGCTTTCTCTTAAATTAATAATTTTATTTGTACAACTCCAGGCAACTTCCAGACTTAATAGGTTTTCAGGATGGAAAGGGACCATTTAAGGTTCAGGAGCATTTGGGGTGAATAATGCCTTTAAATAAAAGTCAGCAAACTCAGAACCCTGAACTTAAAGCTGCACTGGGTAATAAGCATTGACCATTGGCTCTCTGTGCTCTTCTGTTCAGGACATGCTCTCACTCTGTTGTGTTTCAAAGCCAATATTTATGTTACAGGTGGTACCCATGGATCTTTTTTATCTTGTCAAACTGGATCTTGGAAGGCAAATACCTTCAGCACTGTTCTGCTGAGCCCCCTTTTTATCTCCTTCTTACTGATTGTTACTGGTCTGGACTTTGTTCTGCTCAAACTGTCTCAAATCAGCTGATGATCAAACTGATCTCTAACCAAGGCTCTGCCCCCTGGAGAGCCACAGTTCCCTGCTCAGCAGGTCCGTGTGGCACAGCTCATCATGACAGAGAACAGCTCAGCTTAAAGGTGTCCAGTCCTTCCTGCTGTATCTCCTGGTAGAAAACAAGATTATCCCGTTTAAATCATCTGGCAGATGGTAAGAGCCAGGAGAAGCCAGGCCATCCCTGTCACTGTCATATTTGCTGGATAAATCTCCTTGCCCAGGATTCATCTCCTGGGAAGCTGAGAAGCCTCAGAGAAAAATGAAAACAATAATTATCTGATTTGCTTCTCCTGTGTTTTGCAGCTTTGAAATGTAGTTTGGGCATTCTTTAACCAACAGGTGCATGTTTTATTAGTTTAATGTGAATTGTTTTTACTTAATAATCAATTACCATCCAGCTGTATCAGGGCTCTGGAGAAAGTCACAAACTTTTCATTAGTATCCTTTAGCCTTCTGTCTGTATCCTTTCTGTATTCTTTAGTACAGTTTAGTATAGTTTTAGTATTACAATCCTTAATATAATATAAAATCATAAAATAATAACTTAGCCTTCTAAGAACATGGAGTCAGATTCCTTCATTTCCTCGCCTTCATCAGGAGACTCAGAAAATAGAACACATTCCCTGGCAGTCTTTCTGGACTGATGAATGAGCTTGGAATTCCCTCCATGGAAAGCCCGTGCCAGGGAGGAGGAGAATCTCTCCTCAAGTTTTAGTTTGCATTTTTTAAGGCACAACATTGAGAAATCTGATCCTCTGTTTGCTACTGCCTCACATACTCCAGATGGAAACTGGGTTTCTTCCACTGGTGTAAATCCAGGACAATTCTTTCACAATAATTCCACTTGCAACAGAAACAGATCCCACATGTGTCACTATAGGACACGAAATAACACAACGCAGACACGCACCTTTTCCAATGTAAGAAAAGGCATTTTTAATTTCTGACTCTAACATTTATAGATTTCCAAAAGTGACAGTGGATTGGAGGGTGACAGTGCCACCTCTCCAATGACACTGGACAAACCAACAGTCTATTAAATTTCTCTTCTTCTATAAAAGAATGCAAAACAGTAAGTTATTTAGATAAAGTGTGTGAGAAAGTTCGTTACAAGAATGTAAACATCAGAAGGCTTAGAAAAACTTCAAAAATCAGGGTGACACACATGTATTTTTCCAATTCCAGTTTGGAAAGTCCTCATCTCAAGGTTGTTGCTAGGATGAACTACCTGGTTACACAGTGCTGTGGGCTCACACACCAATTCCATCACGGGCAGGACAGAGGGCTCACGCATAATGTAAATAATGTAAATATTTTAAATATTGTAAATATTGTAAATATTGTAAATATTGTAAATATTATAAATATTTATGATGCATTTGTGAGGCTCAACATTTCTATCTCAGCTGCATATCTGCTGCAAGACGGGCTCGTCTGGGAGTCCTGGATGGAAAAGAAAGCGCCTCTCCTGAAAATGGCCTGAGGGATCTTGCACAAATATGCCCTGAACCGTTTCTTCACAAAAGCATAGAGCAAGGGGTTGAGGCAGCAGTGGACAAAGGACAAGCTCTCCGTGATCTGCAGGGCATAGTCCAGTTTCCTACTGCTTTCACAGCTCCTGATCACACCGACATCTTGCAGGGAGTGGAGGATGAGCACAACGTTGTAAGGACACCACAGCACAAAGAAGACCCCCACCAGAGTAAAGACTAAGCAGAGAGCTCTCCTGGAGCCAGGTATCTGGGAGGTGTTGAGCACACACGCGATGCGGGAGTAGCAGAAGGTCATGAAGAGGAAGGGGAAAAGGAATCCCAGGATGTTTTGGATCACCCGAAAGACAACTTTCCAAAATAAGTGTTCCTGGCCATAATCCTGGGTGCACATGATGGTTTTGTTGTGAATTTCCTTTGTGCTGGTGAAAAGGCCATCAGGAATGGAGAGAGCTATGGAAAGGATCCACATCACCAACAAGATGAGGATGGAATTCCTCCACACTGTGGAGCTATGAGGAGACCAAGCATGAACTATCTGCAGATACATGTCCAGGCTCATGCAGCTCACAAAGAAGATGCCACTGTAGAAGTTCAGAGTGTACATGGCATTTAAGAATGGGCACAAGATGTCCCAGGTGACCCACTGAGAAATGTACAGAGCCCAGAAAGGAAGGGTCAGTAGCAGGAAGAAGTCTGAAACCACCAGGTTCAGCAGATACAGCTCAGTCATCTTCTTTTTCTTCTTGATGTACATGAGGAGGACAGTAAACAGGAGGGCATTCCCAGCCATTCCAACGAGGAAGATCACGGTGTAAAATGATGGCAAGAACACCCTGCTGAAGGATAGCACCTCCTCTTTGGTGCAGAGGCCATAGACCCCATAATCCTCCTCATCCAGGTACTCGTATGGGTACTCACTCAAATTTGCAGCATCCAGCCACGTGTCTGTGGTTGTTGCTGTCACTCCTCAGGTTGTATTTGACCAGGGGCTGCCTAGGAGCAAGGAAAAGGGATCAAAGTGTTGTTCCAATTCACACAGGAAGCAAACAGCACATCACAGAGTGAATGTGAAACACATCTCTGAAACACAGAGATGTTTAGTTGATAGAATCACAGAATGGTTTGGGCTGGAAGAGACCTTCAAGATCATCTCATTCCAACCCCTGCCATGGGCAGAGACATCTTCCACTATCCCAGGTTGCTCCAAGCCCTGTGCAACCTGGCCTTGGGCACTTCCAGGGATCCAGGGACAGCTGCAGCTTCTCTGGACAGCCTGTGTCAGGGCCTCACAGCAAAGAACTTCCTCCTTAAATTTGGCCCAAACCCACCCTCTTTCAGTTGGAAGCCATTCCCCCATGCTCCTGTAAAAAGCTCCTCTTTGTCTTTCTTTTAGGCTCCCTTCAGGTACTGGAATTTCATGGGTTTAAATTTCTGCCACTGTCTGGTGAGTATTTTGTGTCCTGAATAACTTGGCCTTTGCCTAAGCACGGGGATAGCTGTCTACTTGTACATATAAAAAAAAAAAAAAAAAAAAAAAAAAACAAAAAAAAAAAAAAAAAAAAAAACCCCAAATTAATTCTGCTTTCCTTACTCAGACACATAAAACTTAAAAATGAATGAGCATGGTTTCCTCTGACAAAAGTCACTACTTCCTCCTGGCAACACCACAAGGTTTTAGTGAAGTTTCTGCTCCAAATTACAGGAAATCCACCACCACAGCTCACTGTGAGCTGCTTATATTCACTGGGGTCACTACTGAGAAAGCAACATCTCAGTTCTTGATAAAGAAGAACCTGCCACCAGCACCTTTATGTCAGTGGGGCTGTTCCCAGAGGGAAATGCTGAACATCTCCCTGCTCCTGGAAGGACACAGACCCTTCTCCATGCCTACTCTAGGACAAAAAGACATGAATTCTGGTAAAAGGCATTATTAAGTGGAAAATATGGAATTCATAGGATCCCAGAGTGGTTTGGGTTGAAAGGAACCTTGAAGAACATCTTGTTCCAACCCTCCAGCCCTGGGCAGGGACACCTTCCATTATCCCAGGCTGCTCAAAGACTCATCCAAGGTAAGGACATGTAGGCACCAGAATCCAGTCCTGAATTATGGTGAGAGGGAGAGATTCAGCTGGAAGAACATTGCTGGAATCACTTCTGCATGAGACAAGGCATGTGATAACCCCTGCAGTGGTCACTCCCTGGAACTGTGGGCGTCACTGTTTAGATGGCTGCAGCCCAGATTTCAGGAAATGGTGAGTGATTGGGAGTCTCCTACTTTTGGGATCTGATTTTCAAGGAAAAAAGCTATCACTGAGGAGCCCATTTCAAACAGTAGGAGATGGAATTTGCCTGATGCTGTTAGGACTTTGAAGGTTAATGAGGAGTTTATAAATCAAGGTTAATCTTTTGACAGCAAAACAAAAAACAGTTTTGGAAAAAAATTATGTAAACACCCCCCACCCCTAAAGCAGACATTTTTTTCAGCCATGGCCAAAGCTACTCATCTTTTCCCTGAGGTTCATTTTCCAGCAATCCCAAACAGGCCTGGCTGTGTAGCTTCAGTCTCTCCTCAAGGATCTGTTTGTCCCTGCAGAGTTCTGCAGCCACTCAGAAATGAAACTGTTGGTCCCTGGCTGTGCTGTGTATCCCAATGAGGGTATATCCCATGGTGGATCTGCAGGTTTTAGGGATGGCCCCCTCCCCACAAACACCCAGGGAAAGGGGTGCCCCTCCACCCCACAGGCTCAGAGTGGGTGTGCAGCTGTAAAGAGTGAAGCTCTGGACGTACCTGCTGTGGTCCCAGGACTGAAATTGCTCAAATACCCATTCCAGGCAGTTCCAGGCAGCTGAAAAGAAAAATGGGTTTGAGCTGGACTGAAATGTTTTCGTGCTGTCTCACAGTTCTTTGGCATGTGCTGCAGAGCACTACAGACAGAGCAGTGGGAAAGCAGGGATCTGCCATGGAAAAGTGCCACAAAAAGACTTGTCTGGGAATGAGCTTTTTAAAATTTCTTTTCTGTATCATATTTTGGAGGAAATTCACCCTGCAGGCCTTTGAGAGGAAACCAAAGCTGCACACCCTGCTGATCACAGCAACATCCGAGACTCATAAACACCTTCCCCCTCACACCCCCTCTGCCCACACCAGGACAAACTATTCCCAAAATTTGCATTTGGGGTCTCTTCCAGCCCACTGAGATGCCTTTTCTCCCTCTGCCACACCCTTCTCCCTCCACATCAGCCTGGCTCTGGTGTCCACATCCCCATCCCGTACCTCAGAGTGGAAGGGAGGGCTGAGCTCAGGAATTAATCCCAGCCCCACGCTGGCTACCTTTCAAAAACAAAAGAGAGCCTTGCCTGGTTTCTTGTGAGGCTTTGTCTACAAGTAAGAAGCAGAAAAGGCACTTACAGGAGCTTCTTCTCTTTCCATCCCGCCAGAGGTTTGAACCAGGCTTTTAGGAACTTCTTTCGTTTGTGTAAGAGGACAGTCAGGAAATGTGAGCTCAGCATAACCTCCCTGGTTTTGTCTTGTTTTCCTGCTTTTCATCATTCCCTGGCAGCTCTGGAAGAATGATCTCCACCCTGTATTTGAACACAACATCTACAACACCTCCCACAGCTGAGCTCCTGCTGTAAAAAATCCTTGTGTTTTCCAGGAAATCTGATGTTGCAGAATCCTCATCCCCTGCCAGACCAGAAATGGCCTCTGCTAAAACTGCTTCTGGTGAAGTGGTTTATTGGAGCAGTTTTTTGGCATCAGCATGGGTGAGTGGTCACTCTCCTGCTTGTTTCCTCATCTCACCAACAAACGGGGCCATGGGAACACCCTGGATGTGCCAAGGCTTCCCCTGTGCCAATCCCAGGGCATTTTATTCACCCCAAACCACCCTGGTAAAAACAGGAGAGCAGAACAGCAGATGGCCACAGCTCCACATCCACAGAGATTCACAGAGAGAAATTATTTATTTTTGCCCATTTCCATGTTTGCCACCATCAGCTGCTGCTGCTCTTAAAATACACCCTGTAAGAAATATATATTATTATAATATGTGTGCAACACACACATTAGCAGTGAGCAAGAAGCCACTCGTAGAGTGGCTGAGACACTGGACACACACAAGGAAGCTGCAGGTGACAGAGGTTTCATTAGGCCAGCAATTAAAATGAAATAAGTTTTTGTTTTTAATTGAGTTTCTGCCCTGAAGCAGAGAATTAAATGTGCCTCTGAGAGTCACTGGAGAAAGTGGCCTTCACTGTAATTTATTACAAGATTTTAACTCAATTTCAGGGCTGGTAATTGCATCGATTTTTTGTTTCCTTTCAGCCTGCAGGGCCCTAATGGCTTTGGCAATTAAAGTAACCAGATTAGGGGTAATGGGCAGCACATTTAGACAGATGCAGGCTTGTCTGAGCCACTTTATTTTATGCTGCCCAAAATGCCACATGAGTGCCACAGAGTGACCCTGCAGGAGCAGCAGCTCTGCCTTCCCCCAGCTCGGAGATGGGGAGGAACAATCACACAGGAGCACTGGGCTTGGGGACAAAAGGATTTATCTTTGTGGTTTTCTCTGACAAGATGTTCTCAGGTTTAGGAGAAGGTTTTAGGCATCTTTGGGATCCCAGTGGATTCTTCTTTCTCTTCCAGAATACGGTTTAAGTCAGGAGCAATTTCTAGGCTGTCTTTGGGCATCAAAATCCTGGCACAGAGTGGGGGTAAGATCTGCTTGAAAGCTGAAATACAAGAAAACACAGTCAATGTCATAACTCAGCAGCAAGACAATCAGGCTGAGGGAAAGCCAGAGAAGCTGTGGCTGTGCCACTCCTGGAAGTGTTCCAAGCTGGATGGGGCTTGGAGCAACCTGACCTGGTGGAAGGTGTCCCTGCCCGTGGCAGGGGGTGGAATGGGGTGAACTTTAAGGTCCTTTCCAACCCAAACCATTCCATGATTCTGCCATCAGGTGGAAGCTCTTCAGCAAAGGACTAAGCAAGAGCCCAAATTTCACAGAATCTCAGAAGTGTTTGTCCCTGGTTGAGGGTTTATGTACAATCACAAACGGGATGGGACTGCTGAGGAATTTTCCAGCATCAGTCTCATTACAAAGTCATGGCAATGGGAAGATGCCAGCAGCTCACATTCCCGGCAACATACAAAGAACTTAATGTTGTAACTCACTTTAAAAGTTTTTTGACTAATTACACAAAGTAAAAGCATGTTGACAGTAGTTCTATCTATCTACTGTAAGCACACGTACCTTTGGTTAAACAATGCTTGCTTATTTTGGATACAACACCTGCTTGTAAGCTTTAAGATACAATGCACAGAGCTCCATTATTAAGCTTAGAACTTCTTAATATCTCTAGATACATAGTATCTACTATAATAGTATATCTCTAGATATACTGTAATATCACTAGATATACTTTTTTGTAGCTTTGGGAGTTATTTTAGATAAGTGTTAATACACAGGCTATTGTTCTATTTGTCCTTATTTTCTACTTCTCAAATAATTTTTCTGCTGACAAATCTTATGGCTGCTGCTTAGCTCAAATCAAAGTTCTACTGTCTCTGAGGCTTGCCTTTTGCAGCTTTCCCAAAACCCTCTGATTTTAAGGATTCCCACAGTGTCGAGATTGGAAAGGACCTTAAAAACCATCTCATCTAAAAGGGAAGATGTGTGCTGATGTCTTTACAAACAATTCCACAGGTGAGGGGATGGCTGTTAAAGGCTTTCAAATGGTGTTTAATGTCTCTACCAACTTTTCAAGCAGAGGGTTTGTACAGAGCCCGGGCAGCTCGGCTCCTGAAACAGCCAAATGGGGCCGCACAACCCTGAGTTTCTAAACTTTGGGGTAAATGACCTGCTCAGGGGGGATCTGTGGTTCGGGAAGGCTGCACCTTCGGCCAGCGGGGGAAGGAAGGGGCACCGAGGGTCAGAGTTTGGGATAAAAGGAGGAACCTCGAGAGAGAAAACCCCGCGGGGATGTGCCCAGGGCCTCTCTGCCTTCACGTGAGTCAAGCTGCAGGGTCCTCTGGCTCCTTTATGGACTCTGGCTTTCCCCAGAGGGATTTGCCATACAATCCCATCCGCTGCCATGGCAGGGACACCTCCGCCATGCCAGGCTGCTCCAAGCCCCATCCAGCCTGGCCTCGGGCACTTCCAGGGATCCAGGGGCAGCCACAGCTGCTCTGGGCACCCTGTGCCAGGGCCTCACCAGCTCCCAGGGAACAATTTCTTTCCAATATCTAAACTAAAGCGCTTCCCTTTTCCTTTAAAACTCTCGCCCTTGTCCTGTCACTCCACGCTGTTGCCAACAGTCTCTCTCCGTCTCCCTCCACATCACAGCGTGACAACACGGGAACTTTTTGACACGAAAAGCAGACAAGCCGCAGAACCACCAGTAGCCGATTTTCCACCCTGAAAACCCGCTGTTTTGCAGTTTTGGGGATAAACCAGACTCGGAGCTGCCGCCCAGCTCCCGGTACCGCGAAGCACAGCCCGGGACTGAGGCCGGGAAAGAGCCCGGGACTGAGGTCGGGAATGATCCCGGGACTGAGGGGAGGACTGAGGCCGGGCTGGGCCCCGCAGCGCCCCCTGCCGGCCGCCCCGCGCCACCGCCTTCCCGCCGCAATGCGGAGCGCCGCGCGCTCACGTCACCACCCGCCCCGCCCCCGCGCCCGTATAAGGAAGGGGTGGTGGCGGCCACGCTCCGGATTGGCTGTGGGCGAGCGCGCGGGCGCGGGGCACGCCGGGAGTTGTGGTCCCGGCGGAGGGGCGGGGCGGAAGGCGCCAATAAGAGGCAGGGGCGGGGCCGGGCACGGCAGACGCCGGCCGGTACCGGGGGAGCGCGGTGAGAGCCGGGTGTGGGGCGGGCGGGACCCGGGCACCTCCGGGGACACAGCCCGGGCTCTGCAGGGGGGGCGGGTGCCTGGGGCTGCGGCGAGGAAGGGCTCCGGTGTGGGGGGAAGGTGACTGGGGCGGGAGTGGAGCAGAGGCCTCGTGTGGGGGCGTGCGGCAGAAGGCCGGAGTGCGGTGAAGGTGCCGGGGGCCGCAGTGGGGAAGAGTCCCCACGTGGGGTGCGGGGGCCTGGGGATTCAGGGGGAAAGGATCCCCACGTGGGGCTGGGCAGGCGGAAGGCAGCCTGGGGGGACCCAGGGCCTCCCCCTTGCCGGGAGGGAGGGATGCTGGGGCCTGTCACCTTCCCACCCGTGGTCCGCCCTCAGTGTCCCTCCCCCGGGGTGACACCGGTCACACAGGTGCCCTGACCTCCCTGTTCGCTGTGGGCAAGGTCAGGGCAGCCGGGCCCTGTGTCTTACCCAGTTTCTTCTGCCCTGTGCCCATCTTGGCTGAAGGTCACAGAAACTTCCCGTGGTGGATGAATTGTTTCACTTTTAGTATAATTTTCTTGTGTAAATCTCACCTCTGGCTGTCTCCTCCTATGCTGAGTGATGGAGAGCTCGTTACCCTCTCTGAATGAGTCAGGCTAAAATTATAATTTACATTCAGCAAATGAGAGTGGTTGTAGGAGGCGTGGAGAGACCACAAATCCTTTTGCCTTGCAGAGGAAATGGTTTGAGAACCAGCCAGTCTGCTCACATGGGTGTGCTCAAAATGCTGTGTAACCACGGAGCACGGCCACCTTTGAAATGTCCCTTTGCCTAAGGTTACTGGCGCCTGCTTAATGAAATTCCTCTTGGTTTATCCTGAGAGCTTGGAGCCTTTCTGAGTGCCCCTGAGCTGTGTTTTGCTGTTGGTGGCAAAGCTGAACAACAGCAGTAGAGGTTTTTCTAGCAGGGCCCTTTGTGGTGTCACTGGCAGAAATTGTCATTAACTGAGTGGTGTTTATGACGAGCACTGAGGAGGGAACAGGTCTTGGTGTAATCCGTGCAATTCCCAGCACAAAAAGCTGGGAAGTTCTGGAGGATGGTCTCACTGTGATGATGATGGTTCTGTGAGTGGAGCCCTTCTCAAGCTGTTGCTGCTTTTTATTTTCCTTGGGGGAAGGTGAGGAATCACCTGTGGATGACTTCTCCTCCTGATGTGACCCCACACGAGTCTGCACAACTTGAGGACTTGCTCAACAGCTCCTTGGCGGTGGCTGTTTCCCATCCCTGTGTTCTCCACCAGGAATTTGGAGTTTTGGAGATGTGGGATAGGCTGTGGTGACTGTGGAGCTGCCAGGCAGGGCTGACCTTGTGCAGCAGCTCGTGCTTCCCCACCCAGCTGCTGTGGCTGCTGCTCCTGGCAGGGAATGAGGGGGGAGAGGTGAACTTTGCTGAGGTCAGAGCTGCTATAAAGGACCAGCCTGCGAAAGCCAAGCGGAGTGGTGAGGCATGGAATTCCTAAAAGGAAAGGCAGGCAGTGACCAAAGCTTTCTGTGACTATGAGGGGGTCACTGCCATCTCTGATAGCAGAAATTTGTTGCTCTCCTATTTTTTTTTTTGTTTTATTTCATTCTTGCCTCTCCTGGTAAGCACAGTTGTGCTTCCCAAGGCTTCACTTGAATTAAGCCATCTGTCCATGGTGCCTGTTCTTGTATCTCACTGCCTGGGTATTTGTGACTGATGGAATACACAAGGGATTTGCTGACTTTCTTTCCCTAAAGATTCTCTTTATTTGGGGTTTCCAAAACCTGAAGGGAGGTTCTTTGTCTTCACAGCCACAATGTCACCCAGCCAGGAATCAGTTTACCCTGACTATGAGACAGAGACCAGCCAGACCTCGAAGCTGATAAAAAAATTTAAGGAGACGCCGTTTGTGCCCATTGGTGAGTTCAAAAATGGAGAAATGTGTTTGCACAATTGATGTGGGAAACACCATCACTGTTCATCTTTTTCTGTAAACAGGAAATAGAAATTACCTCCCCATAACAGTTTAAAAGAAAGAGGGAAATTAATGAGGTCTATTGCCTTAAATAAAAAACTCAGAACCTACAAGGATAAGAAAAATCTCCAAACCAACAAACCCTGAAAAAGGCTTTTTAGGTGAGGCTAGAAAACATGGGAAGGTGATGCTGTCAAGTGGTTAAGGAGTGAGTTGTGCAGCTGTTCTGGAGCACAGTTCCTGGGAATTATGTGACCACTACAAAGTGACTTAAAAGCTATCAAAATACAAACTAGAAGGATTTGAATTACAGCCTGTCTGGTAAACATTTCAGGCCTCTGCTGCCATCACTTAGTTTAAATGCATTTTTTTTAGTAACTTTTATGTTACACCCAGCTTGAGGAAGTTGTTAAAGTTCTCAGCCTCTCTGTTGAGACTCCCAAAAGGCTTGTGAGGAGAGCAGGGATCAGCTTTTGTGTGCCACAAGACACGTTTTGATTTCCAGCCACCTTAAATGGAGAGCAGCAGGGTCACTCAGGGTGAGCTGTTCCCAGCGTTTGCCAGCAGATTTCCGTCACTGCTTCCGTGCTCGCTGCACTTTGTCTCCACCTTGCTGTACTGTGAACTCCAGGAGTTCCAGTTCCCCGAAGCAGATTGGCAGAACTCACCTTTGACCTGTGTCAGAGCTGGGCTGAAGGCCCTAAAACTGTTAATTGGTGTTTAATGAGAGTGAATTAAGTGTTTATGGTTTTCTGGTGGCACTGGTAATGCTCTGGCTCAAGGAAGACAAACTGCCCGTGCTCTGCTCAGTAAAATATACACAGCACTTAAAACTTGGCATGCACCTATGAACTGTGCAAATAATCCTAAAAATGGAATGAAATAGATGGAATTGGGAAAGGTTGTGCATTTCTCTGTGCATTCTGTGAAACCATCAGTGTTGAAGCTGGCAAAGCTGGGGCTGTTTGCCCTGCTGAAGGACTATCAGTGAATTCTGGCCCTGGGAAAGAGACCTGGTGGAGCCTCCCTCCTCACAGCTTGGGGACAATAACATGTGACTTGTCCTGTCCTGGTGGCACCTGTTCAAATGTGACAACACCCAAAATAACAACTGCAGCAGGCCAGTGATACATCAGGGAGCATCCACACACTGGGAGTCTGAGCATCAGCTGGGTGGGGGTCTTGGCTGTGAGTGCCTGTGCAGGAAAGGAGGTGTGAGGAGCCCTGGATCTGTCTGAAAAACATCCAGGGAATTCTCACACCTTGAGCTGTAATGCCAAAATCCTTTGGCATTTTAATGCTGGTGGAAATCTTTCTCTTCCCTGCACTGGTGTGTGCAGTGAATGAGGTGGCACTGGAGTGAAACCAGGGCTAGGATTTGCCACTCCACAAAACCGGAGTGATGAGAGAGACCAAAACAGGCTTAAGTTGTGCCAGGGGAGGTTTAGACTGGATATCAGGAAAAATTTCTAGGAAAGGGCTGAATCACCATCCACATAGGGACTGAAAAACTGTACAGAAGTGACACTTGGGGACACGGTTTAGCAGTGGCCTTGGCAGTTGGTTGGACTCGGTGATCTTAAGGGTCTTTTCCAACCTGAGCAGCTCAGAGGTTCACAGGCTGTTTTGTTTAGGTGGGTCCCTTGAGTCCTCCTGCTGCCCCGGATCTGCACTCAGAGGGATGCTCTCGTTGCCTTGCAGGGATGGCTGGCTTCACCGCCGTCGTTGCCTACGGGCTCTACAAGCTGAAGCACAGAGGTGACATGAAACTGTCCCTTCACCTGATCCACATGCGTGTGGCAGCGCAGGGCTTCGCCGTGGGAGCCCTGACGTGTGGTACGTATGGAATGGGAGCTGGCAGTGGCAAACCACGGAGAGCCTCCTGGAAGCATCCAGAACGTTTATTTCAGGGTGTTTGTGCTCCTTACTGTTGCTCAGTCAGCCTTTCTGGAGTAATCTGATTTTATGTACTGAACTGTTTAATTTCAGAGTAGTTTTGATTCTGTCTGGATGTGGAATGTGAGGTTCTGCATCTCTGCCTCTTACAGGCCAAAAAAAGAAAACATTCATCTGACATTAAATATGTTGCTGTTTCTGAATTTAATGTACTGGAATATCTACAGCACATGTAGACCATGGTATTACATATTTTTATATATATTTTTATATGTATATATATATTCAGGATTGAATGTGTCTCTGAATGTACAGGGACACCGTGCCTCTGATCTGTACATCTCAGGTCTCCTCTGTGTGTAAATGTACATCCCATGAAACACTGTTTGTCCATACTGCATTCCCAGCAGGAACATCAGAAAAGCTTGACTTTGGCCACAAAATCAACTAGAATTAGCTCAGGATCTGCATTTTCATAAATTCTATCTTTTCACACCTGGCTTCTCTGTATATGAAAAATTTTGTAGTGTTTATTAAAAAAATGTAGCTGAGGAGGAAGAGAAATTCTGTCTTGCTGAGAACTGTTGAGATTTTGAAACCAATTATTTCTAATGTAACACAGTTCTTCAATTGTGCCTTTTTTTTTTTTTTTTTCTGTCTTGCAGGGGTGCTGTATTCCATGTTCCAGGAGTATGTGGTGAAGCCCAAGGAATAGTGGGAAGCAGTCTGAAATCCCTGTCCTGGTGGTGGCCTGTGTACTGCAGCTCCAAACCTACTGAGGGTTTCTAGAGGAAAACAAATAATACATGGCATTAGAGAATTGTTCTATTTTGTGTATGGTACACTGTGCTGAACCTGGCAGCCTCAGAATGTGACCTGGGGAGCACCTATTGGGGTCTGGGTCTCTGATTGACACCACCACATCCCAGTTTTTAAGGGATATCGTGGAGTGCAATCCCTCTATCTTCCCCTTCAACCCAGTCCTAACACTGGGGACTTTTCTGCTGTTGTTGCCCAAAACCATGATGTCTGAACTGGCTTCTGTCAGGGAATGTCAGGAAGGCCTTGCTGTCATTTTCTATCCTCTGCCTCCAACTTTGTAATTTAGAAGCTTCCAGTAGCACTAAATGACTTCTAAAATATTGAGAGCTATATAAACATGTATATTTTTTATTTAAAGCATAGAGATAAGTATGTCACAGCTATTTAAATGTTATATTTATTCATTGTTAACGAAGACACAGGCTCCTTATTTTTGCAGTATCAGACCCTTGGATTATGATATTTTGTAGCTTTATTTACAGTGTTCTTCTGAGTAACATCTAAATGTAACATTTAAAATACAGATTGTGAAAACTAAACTTTAATTTGGTGGTTTAATGCTTTTAAAGCGTACGATCTAGCTGATTTCTGCAGTACTGTTCCCCACAGAGAATTTTTAAACATTTAAATGTGAAAAGCCCCCAATCACCTTTGAGGTATTAAAATCCTTGTCTGTAAGTTATTTTACTCTCAAACTCCTTGTACTTCCAACAGCAGTCATAAAATAAAAGCCAATTTCTATAAAAGCACATATTTTCCTGTCAGCTGACATTCCATGGTGACAGCCTCAGGTGTTACCCATGCAAGATCCAAACTGCACCTACGTGTCTGTGACCTGTTGTACGGAGCAGGGGGAGGTTAAACACGAATAAAAGTCAGCAGTGGAGGTCATAACTGTTCGCCTATGGATTTGTTGGGGGAAGCTCCCATGGTGTAGCATAGGGATGGCGTGAACAGAATAAAAATGCCCTGAGGAGAGTGTAGCGCTGGTGGAAAGGGAATTCCCAGCCGGTGTTCTTGACTCCCAGCTGGTATCACTCCGAGCTGGTATCACCCTTGCCTGCTCCCGCACACATGGGGAAGGGCGCCGGCGCCTTTTCCTGTCCCTACCACCGCGAAGGTGGGAGAAGGAGCCGCGGGGCCGGGATCGGTGCGGGAATGGCGATCAGGGAGCGGGGTGTGAGGGGGGAGCCATCATGGCGGCGGCGCTGAGGGGACGGGCGCGCGCGCGCTCCCGTTGCCATGGGCACCGCACCGGGCCCGCAGCGGGAGCCGGGGCCGCCTCTCCGCTCCCGCCGCTGCCCCGCACGGAACGGGGACAGCCCGGGACACCCTGCCCGTGCCCTCGGGAACGCCGCTCGGGTAGGCCGGGGGAGGTGCGGCAAGCGCGGGCAGCAGTGCCCGCCGTGGGGGAAACAGCGCTGCGGCGCTGCCGGGACCCGGCAGGTCCTGGCAGGTCACAGGGCGAGCGTGAGGGTGATAATTACAGCTACGGGCTTGCAATTAAAATATACAAATTCTGCCTCAAAATGGGTGTAAAATTCTTTCCTCTGAGCGCTGGAAAGTTCTGGGCAGGGAAGGCGTGGAGTCTCCTTCTGTGGGGACATCCTAAAGCCACCTGGGTGCGTTCCTGTGCCACCTGCTCCAGGTGAGCCCTGGCTGCAGCCAGGGATGGTTCAGAGGAGATTTTCGGGAATATTTCACCACTGGAAGTGTTGAACATTTCAGTGTGGAGCCCTTCATGCCTGGAAGCGTTCGAATCCCGCGTGGATGTGGCACTTGGGGACAGTGCTGGGTTAATGGTTGGACAGGGGATCTGAGCAGGATTTTCCATCGCAGCGTTGTGGGATGGAGCTGCACCTTGAGTGCCATGAACATTTCTGCCCTATAGAGAAGTAAATAACTCCAGAAGTTATGAAATAATAAATTAATCAGCAATGCAGCCTAAGTAAAGAAAATTCTGAGAAAAGTCATGAAGCCTAAAATAGTTACTCTGCTAAGAATTCTAGGATATTTTCAGAGCAGAGACAACTACTGCTTGAAGATGTTCTTGCTTATCTTTGCTATCTTTAAGGTCAGTAGCTAAACCTATCAAGAGATCCAATCTAATTATAACTTTAATTATCAACCCAAAGGTTACTGAAACCAGAAAAGCTAAATTTTACATCCCGTTTGCTTAAGTAAATGGACTCCTTATCTCTGTAGGCTTTTTCTAAATCTCAGAATCAGCTTTAATCAATTAAAATTAATTTTCCAGCCTCACTGACTCAGTAACTCTTTGATCCCTGATGCCCAGAGCCCTGTGGGCTGTGCAGAGGCACCAGACTCTGCTCTTTGCACCTTGTCCAGGTGACTCTCTGCCCATAAAACACACAAAGGGACACTCTGCCTTTTGGTGCATTAATCAGCATAATTGGATTTCCCTCTGTGTGGGAAAGGCCCTGTGTTAATTACTCAGTGCAGGGTGTGCCTTTGGAGGTATTTACGTATTAGTTTTCCTAGACCAAAGGTACAATTGTTTTTTTTTGCCCACAATAATTGTCAAACAGAAGGAGAAAGGGGCTGCAATTTATCAGAAAACTGTCTTTAGTTATCCTAAGAAATGTTTGGGTAACAATATTATTATTTTAAAATATCTGTTAATAATATATTGTTATAATTTAATATACCTAATAATTAATATATTATTATTTAGTTATTTATGTTATTACTCAGTGATTGCAGAAAAGGTGTAAGCCACACTTTTGTCTTGCCCAAGGGGAGCATAAGGAAAAAAATATTTTTCTTTCTCTCTCATGAACCCAAAAATGGGGGAATTTGCACTTTTTCTGGACAGGGGCAGGGAGGCTGGATTGTCCCAAAATCTCCAGTGTGACCTGGCTGCCACGTTGGCTTGGCTTTGGCTCCAGCCTGCTCCTCTGTTAAAATGTTTATTTGAACAGGTCTGTTTAGGAACATTTGGAAACTTTTGCTTTTTGAATTCTGGAGTGAAAAAGACCCAACAGCTTTTTTTTAAATTTATTTTTAAGGGCTGTTTAAAAGCCATTTATGGAAAAAGGCACTTGCAGAGTGCTGGAGAGGAGGAGGTGGTGGGAGACTGGGCAGAGAGGTCGGCAGGAAAAGCTGCACAGCAGCTGCCAGAAGATGTTTTTCAAAGCAGTGCTGATCTCTTCTCTCTGTCACTTTTTATTTTCCTCTCATTATGCTTTTAGTAAACAATGGAGCCAGAGGTAAAAGTGAATGAAGATTTCAAAAGCCAGTTCAAGGCTTATCAGGAGCAACAGCAAAGGCGGCTGCGAAACTTGCTGGAGACCAAGAAGGAGAAGCAGGACAGGCAGAAGAGCACTGGCAGCACAAAGGAGACTGTAAGAGCCCTGAGTGATCTAAACCTCTTTAAAAAAGGACCTCCTGTAAAGGAAGATGCCAGCAAAAGGTAAAGGTCTGGCAGCACCGTTCCTTCAGGAAGTCACTGGAGAGTATTTTGCTTATGATCTCATGAATCTCAGTATTATTAAGCTGGCAGGACACTTTATGTCTACACACACTGGGCTTTCATTATCCTGAGGAGATTCTCCTTGTCCATAATTATCCTCAGGGCATTGTGCTGTTGCTCTTTAATGTCAGTATTTTACAAATAAAGGGGCAGCCAGGTACTACCTGACAAAATCCAGCCTTTTGGGGTCACTGGCACCCTCTGAACTGCTGCTTAGTTCCTGCCTAGCTTTAAACTAATAGGTTCTCTACATGAATAATTTCCAAAGATGGACAGAGGCAAAGCAGCTAATGGGAGCAAGCCACAGGCCTGCAGTGCAGAAGAGTGTTCCCTGGGATTTCTTTGCAGTATATCCTGATTTGGTGGATCACGAGATTACCAGGACATTGGGCATTTTGGTATGGATCTCCCTTAATCTTGTGTTTCCTTTTGAGCTGAGTACTGGAGCAGAGATTTAAAACCCCAGCTCAGATCATTTCTCTTGCTTCCAGGATATAGGCAGCCTTTCCCTCTGACCCAATTAATACTTCTGACTAGAGCAGGACTGGGGCTGGACACACCCAAAGGTGTCTGCACTGCTGGCTATGGGAATAAATCACACAGACTCCATTTTCTTCACGGTGAAAAAAGCCCATTCTTTATTCACATAACTCCTTTTTATACAGTTTTTCAGACCTCAGGTGTGACTCCAGTTGGTCAGTAGCTTTCGTGCCAATTACGTTTGTTGGTTAGTAACAAATTGTTACTCTGTATTGATTGGTCACTCAAACCCCCAGGGTGTATGTGCAGGAAAAGTTGTTTGTGAGAGATAGTTTTCATTTTTCTGTCTGTGTAAAAACAGTTTCTACAGGTTCTAGTTATTTTTCACCCAGGAATAGATTGTTGTTAATGACTGCTCACACCAGGATTGCTATCACATGGGAAATGGCAAAGTATTAGTTTTGACAAGGCCAGCCATTGATTTTAACAGAGCAGGCTTGATTTTATGAAGCCTTTCTTTATGATTTTTCTGCCTTATTGCAACGTTGCCTGTTCAGGGCTTTGCTCTCTGGCAGTGGTGAAGCCAGGTGGAGAAATTCCTTCATGCACTGGTGCCTCACCAGAGCTGTCTGATTTGCCAAGTTAAGCCCCCAGTCTGACCTCTACCACCTGTCCTCTTCCCTTCAACTTTGTTTTCTGATAATCTGTAAAAGATTATGATGGAAATCTGATTTTTAACAAATTCCTGTGAGGCTGACTCCCATAGTTCAGCTGTTTGGCAGAGGAAGGGGATTTAGGTGCTCCCGTGGCACAGCCTGGGCAGTGTGCAGAGTACAGGAAAACCCAGTAGCTCTCTGCTATTTAGAGTTCAGTACTTCAGGCCTGAGTAATCCCAGATTTTTTATTTACCTCTGTTGCTGTGTCACTGACTGTCAAAAGTCCCCATCTGACATGGCAGGTGTGGCAGATAGATCTGGATTGTCCTTTGCTTGTGTACATTCAGCAGAGGAGTGCTTGTGAGTGATCAAATCCAGGCAGGATTTGTTTTTGGAAGGGATTCACCAGCATGTTCTCTGCAATATTCCCATGACAACACATCAGAGGGCTGTTCCAGGATCACAGGACTCCACATGGCCTGCAGTGGCAGTGATTTGAGCTTGTCACTGTTGTTTATAGCAGCAATCAGAAAACATTTTCCTCTCAGAAGTCTCCCTTCCTCTGAGCCTTGGGAATTCTTTTTTCCTTCCTCCCATCCTACTCCCCAGTCTTGTTTAGACAAGTGTTTAGCTGATATTTCTGCTTCTCTGTTATGTTCTCTCTGTAACTTTATCCTCCCTTCTCTGTTTGCTGTACTTGAATGTATCTAAGTGACTCTCCCCATCACGTGGAGAGTCTCTAACAAGAGTTGGGAAAGACACAATTTGACAAAAGTTAAATTCCTTACTGTTTTTGTACTTTCTTTTGGCCTGAACAGGGCATGCAATTTGGGAAACCACCTGAATTCCAGGCAGAGCCCTGCTCATAAGCTCCACCTGGCTTTGATTCCTTGAAGGAGAGTGAAAAGGGGCACCTTTGGCAGCCCACTCTTTTGGCTCATTTATAGCCTCTGTGACAGGGAGAGTCACTCTGGGATGGGGTGGGAAGTTCCTCAGAGAAGACTCCAGCTCTGTGCAGTTCTGTCCATCCTCCTCTAAGTGCTTTTCCTCCAGATTTGGACTCCAGCTCTCAGAAGACTTCACTGCTCAGGTGTGTTAAGAGCTTAGAACCTTTTTTCCATGTTAATCCCCCAGCTGTTCAAAATCTTTTGGTTCAAGTGTCTCTAATTGGATCTGAGTTTTGTTGCTCACTCCTCTGAGTGGTTCATGTGGGAATAATTCAGTTCTGCCTCTCCTCTGCTCACATTGCTCTTTGCTTTCTTCTCCTTTGTGAACAGCTGCCTTTGATCTCCCTTTGATTTGCAGCTTTGAAACACAAGTGCATTTTTTAATTATACATTGTGAATCCTCTCCCAGACTGGCTGTGCTGTTTATGGCAGTGCCTTCAGGGGTTATTTATTCTGCTATGGGCACATGGAGGGTGCATTTAAAAGCTCTCAGGTCCAATGGGTGCTAAGAGCTTGCTAAAACTTTGGAATAAAAAAAAAATGAGATGGTTATTGAGACATCTGACTTGGTTGTGTTTACAGGTACGTACTGTAACAACTGGGCTTTGTTCAAACCACATCTCCAAAGTGAACATTTAGGGTTAAATGAGAGTCTAGGAGTCAATTCATCCAGCTGATTTAGGTGTCTGGATAACTGAGATGGGAATTCCCACATGGGAATCACAGGGCACTGGAGACCTGCATCTTCCACCAGCAGCAGCTGGGGTCAGGTGGGCAGCCCAAATGTCACCTGTGTGTGGGTAATTGTATTAAATCCCAGATTTTCTCAAGGATCCCATGTCACGGAGCTCAGGTAATTCTGAACTCCCACAACTGAATGGAGCCCCTGAGGCTCCACAGGTTTTTATATTTGAAGGACCCATCACATCAGGGCCATAAAGAGATTAAAGTTATTAATTCTCTGGATGTCTTAGAGAGATGAAACCTTTAAATGTTGCTAAATGTCCTGAAGAACAGGAGAAGCAGAGCTGTTTCTTTCCATTCAATGGGCTTTTTTTGGTATTCTCTGTTTCTAAATGAATTCCAAAAGGCACAATACAAACTGGTGCTCACAGGGTTCCAGGAGAATCAGCTGAGGACACGGGAAATTGGTCTTTTATGAATTGCTCTAAAACATTGATTTTTAGAGGACCCCAGAGGCAGCTTTGTAGTCGATGCTCTGTTGGCTTCTCTTGGCTTTGTCAAGTATAGAAAAGAAAGCCTGAATGTCCCACATGCTGACTGCTGCCTGATTTTCTCTGAAGAAGCAGGTAAGTAACACTGAGATGACACTATTTGGTAACCTCAGTACACCTTTTCTGTGATGTTTTGCCCCAGACAGCTCAAGAAAGTGCAATTTTTATTTTTTAAGAAGATGTTACCTGAATAGATCAGATAACCAGCTTGTGTTCTTATCTGAGCTTTAGGACATTCTGCCTAATTCAATAAGCTCACTCTTGATAAGCTCAACCCATCCATCATGCAGTTGTTTCATTATTTTATTTCTAGGAGCACCTATTTGTGCATTATTTGCCATTATGGTTAATTTTTTCCCAGTTTTCTCGAGGCTGAGAATAAGCAGCTGCAGGATCAGCTCCGAGAGATCCGGGATGAGAACTGCAGGCTCTACAGACTGACAGCAGAGCAAGAGTTTGAAATAAAGGAGCTCCAGAAAAGAGTACGGGTGGAGAAGTTGGCTCTGTCAGGTAAACACAGCAACTTTGAGTTCTCCCCATGTTGGTTTGCTTGATGCTGATTACAAAAAAAATGTCCCTGAAAAGAATAGTGTCCTTTTAGGGTCCACAGTGATTTCTGTTCCTCATAGAACTGTAAACTTGCTATTATTGGCACAAAAATAATGGTGTTCCATAGAAATATTATTTTGGAAAACTTCCTGTTAGTGTCAAAGAGCTGTGCTGCAGCTTTCTCTGCTCTGTAGGGTTAAACTTCTTATTCAGGCTCCTTTTTTTTTTTTTTTTTTTTTTTTTTTTTTTTTTTTTTTTGCCTGAATAGGGCACAGGCAGGATGCTGGATGAATGCAAAATTCAACTTCTAAAGTGATTTTGGTGTTTTTTTGACAACTGAACTGTGCAGGCTGCACCTCCTCCACTGGGTGCCACTGTTGGTCAGGACAGCACTGATGACCAGGCTTGAGGAGAAGGGGGAAACCAGCAACAAAGAGAACTAAATAACATTAAATTCCACCTTAATCCTTGGAAAGCAGCTGTAGTTTTTGTGCAGGAGAGGTGATAATCTCTTCCTGGTCAGGACCAGCAGCCAGATGTGCTGTTGCAGCTTCTCTGGCTGATGCCAATCCCTTTCCTCTGTTTTCCCTGTCTGCATTGTGGCAATCCCCCCCATTGCTTGGGAGTGAAAAGCCTTGGGTGAGTGTGTGCAATGCATTTGAAGACCAGCAATTTACCATGGAAGCAGCAGCCTGGATTTGGTTAATTTAGTATTTACTGTGATTCTCAGCATCCATTATTTGTCCTGAAAACTGAGGTAAAAGTAGCTCCCAGGTGGGAGGGGTGACACAAATCACATAAAGGAGTGAGAGCAGTGCTTTTGAAAATAATGAATTGGTTTAAAGTGCTTTTTAAAAAGCATTTTAATTGTTTTTAAATAAATTCTTTTAAAACAATAAATGATGTTCTTTACCAGTTTTTTTAAACAGTGGCATAGAAACAAATTCTGTTCCCAGCTGTATTCTGTGTGGCCCCATTAGTGTCTCTGGGGCTGTATGGGCCTCAGCATTCACTTGGGAGTGATCTCTCACCTCTCATCCCACCCCAGCTCATGAATATCACAGAAAAGTGATTACTGCAGAGCCCTGAAGCAGGATGAAAGAGTTAAGAGGAATGACAGCAGCCAAGTTCAGTCTTCACACCCCCATCAAGGGTTTGTTGTTGCAGGCTCGTGTTCCTTGCTGAGCTGGAAGTTTCTGTGGACATTGTTTGCCATGGCATTGATTTTGCACTTGTACAAGAGCTTTGCTTCACCTGTGTGGTTTTAACCAGAGCCAGGTGACACAACAGGTTTGCTTTGTTTGTGGCACTAATCAAACCCTCCCTGATGAGGGAGCTAGTGACGTGGCTAATTAAAAGAGCAATTAAAAGAGTCATCCAGTAAAACTCCCTGTGTAATCCCAAGGGAGTTATAAATAGGCACAATGAAATTTCCTGGACCTTGTCCAGCACCCAACTGTAATATTGTGCCTGACCTTTGAGGACTGATGTCTAAAAACATTCACACCTCTGTTCCAGCAACTCCTCCTGTAGTAAACAACCCGCCAAAGCAGAGTGTTGCCTTTTTTTGTGAAAATGCCAAAAAATCCCGTTCCCAGCAGTGAACAGGAAACACCACTGCCCTCTCCAGGTAAAAATGTGGCTATGACCACTGTTGTGTGACTGTTGTGGCCTTGTGGCTGTTGCCACAGTGTGAAATGTGGCCATGGAGTGCTGCAGGATCAAAGGACCAACCCCTCCAGCTGGCACCTCTGACATCTCTTCCCTCTCTTGTTCACTGAAGTGCCTGGCACAGCTCGCAGAGGAAGGGATGGGACAATGGAAGTTCATTGTGACAGGGAACAAAAGCATGGTCTGTTCTGAATCCTGCCTGTATGATGTGCCCTCTGCTTTGATGTGCTCTTTCAGAGGTGTCTGGTTTGACTGGAGACGTGGCTGCCACTAAAATCGTTGAGTTGGCCAAGAAAAACCGGGAGGTGACAGCTGAGTTTGAGAGTGAGAGAGCCAAAGTGAAGCAGCTGAATCACAGAGTCAAGGAGCTGGAGAGAGAAGTGAGGCATTTTTCTTGTTCTTTTTGCATAATAAAACATGGAAATACAGCCTCTGGGATAGAAAATGGGTTTGGTTCATGTTCCCATGTTGAATTTGCTTTTAAATCTGTGTTTGCTTTGGGCTGTGGTCATTTCTGTCCATGATGTGTTCCCTCAGCTGTTTCACCTCTGCAGACAGGAGGAGCTAGGAAAGGATATCCCCAAATTATAATGAGCCAAGGATTTATTAAACAGCATTTAGGAGTGTTCATTTGTAGAAGCTCAGAGACTTTTCTACCAGTTTGGCAATAATGTTTCTCTTATTATTTCTTTTTTTTTTTTTTTTGTGAGGAGAAGCAAATTTCACATCTTTATGTCTTACATTCCCACCTCGTTAAGACCAGTCACTAATTAGTTTTTTATTATTCTAAGCTTTTGTTATCCCTGTAATGAAAGCTATTTTCTGGAATAAGTACTTACAGAACTGAAACAACACCAAACTATATCATATAAGACAGCAAACCTTCACTCAGACAGATTAAATTTTCTACTTTACTGTCACTTTTTGCCAACCTCTCGCAGAATTAATTTTACTCAGGTGGCTGCTGAATTGAAAATGAGATGCCCTGATGTCAATATTTGCTTTGTCCTTTGGCTACTGCTCCTCTTCCTTACACAGTATTGGTGATTTTTTTTTTTTATTATTTTTATTTTTTTTTCTGAACTTTGCTTTCTTAGAAGACATCAGTTAAATGAATCCATAATGCTGACAGATGCATTTTGACTCAGCCTTTCACCATCACTTATTATCATGAGTCATGCATCTACCTGAATTGCACCCCAGCTACCTGAAAGATCAAGAAGTCAGAGATTAAATTAAATTTTGGAGAACTCCTGCATAAATCCACAGTGCTCTGGTCACAGGGGTCTTGTCAAACAGTTGGCAGGTTGGCAAACAAGTATCAGGTGTAGTTTGGGGCCTAAAAAATCACAAAAGTAGTGGAGCAATTCATGAATAATTTAAGGAAAAATCAGCTTAGTACCTCTCTCTTACTGCAGAAGTGAAATGACCATTATTCAAAACAAAAAACATTAAATATTGTCAGATTTTGGCCCAAAAAGAAGGAGCACAAACATTTCAGGAATATGAATATGTAAATTATGTGTAAAATGAAAGCAGTGTTAGTCACTGGGAGGTATCTATGAAAAATATAGAGTGATAGCTAGAAAACACTGTTATTTTACCTATTTTTAGCTCTTTTCCTTGCCTGAAAACTGAAAAATCTGTAAATCATAAGTATTTTACCATGATTATTTTCCCCTAAACAGAATGGAAGGTGTGGCCACTGAACAATCACTTGGCAAAGGGTGGGCCATGTGAGCAAAGGGATGTTTGCAGAAAATTTCCTCAGAACTGGAGCCAGCAGCTGCCAGCTCCAGCTGAAAATCCTCATTATCAGTTCATTGACTACAAAACTTTATGAACTGGATAGAAAGAGTGGCCCTAACCCATGAAAAAAGGTGAAATTAGAGCTGATCCTAAGTGAATTTTTCCCCAGATGTCCCTTTAATGAAGTTCTTCCTTAGACTCTTCCTTAATTCAGGCAAATAATCAAGATTTTCCACCCACCTCAAAAAATGAAGTCCCAAACTTTTAAAGCAACACTTCCTGGCCTTTCCAGCCCCAAATTCCTGCGCTCTCATCCATTTGGAAATCTTTGCAACAGCAACATAGGGCATGATTCAGAGCAGAAAGGGTTGTATGTCTGTTTTCCTTTGCTGTGGCAAGCAAGAGGAGACAGTCTTTACTCTTAATTAATAAATTAAGTTATTTAAAGCAGTTAAAAAATGCTACTTTAGAGTTCCCAGCTAAAGAAAAAGAGCCATAACACCATTAAATTTCAGTTAGAGGGTGTCAGGTAGATTTCTCCTTTTATATTCCTCTACTGAGTAGAACTATTTGCATTTTATGAAATATTCTGGGCTGGACAGGATTTGGATTTCTGTATATAAACATTCATTCGAGGTACTTTTGGTGATAAAATGTCTCAGGAGTCTCCATACTTGAAATTTGATCCCATCTCAGCAAGTCAGAGATACCTTCTGAAGTTATTCCACAGTAAAATGCAACATGATCCTTTGGGAAGCATTTCAGAAAAAAAAAAAAAAGCTTTCCTAATGATTGTGTTAGAAAAGGGAAAATTAAGGGGGTTTTGGGGATTTTTTTAGAGTACATAAACATCTAAGTTACACTTTTTTGCTAATTAATACTCCATGGAGTGATGCTGTTCTCTGCATCCATTCTACACTAACAATGGGGTTCTTTTCCAGCTACAGGCAGCTGCAGAAAAAATCCATTGCCTTGGTGGTGATGCTGCAGGAATCAAGGACTCAGCTCTGAAAAAGCTGGAAGGAGACTTGGTAGGAATTGTAATTGAAATGAGGAAATCAGCAGCTGATACTCAGCTCCTCTGTAGAACAAGGATGTATCCCTGTCACCAGTTTTGGGACCAAATTCCCCTGTACCTCCTCTATGCCCCAAAAATTAGGTCTGGAAAAAATAATTCAGTGATCCTGATGGATCCATGGATGTTAATCACTTCAGTTTTTCCCTTTCCTTCCTTTCCTCCAAGGCTGAAAATCCAGAGGTGAAAGCACTGCAAGAAAAATTGAACACAGCCAACTTAAAAGTGACAGAATATCGGAACCAGCTCCAGAATTTGAAACAGGAGCTGAAGCTGACCCAAAAGGTACCACTGCAGGGAGCAGTCTGGGGCTGGGACTCCTGCAGGAGGTTCAGTCTTGGGAATTTGGGAGGTTTTTGGCCTTTGGTTGGCCCCCATGAGCTGTTCCAATGGAGCAGGGAGCTGGGGAAGACACAGGGGTAGGGGTTGGAATTGAAATTGTGCTCCTGGACACAGGAATCTCATGTCTTGCCTCCCACTGTCCACAAATCTTTCTGAGTTTTAAAGTCCCAGATCAGCAGAACTGTTTGTGACATATATCCATATATCATTCCTCCTTTCCCATACACTTAATTATGTATTTACTTTTATTGTAGGCTCCAGTGCCTTGGGAATCAATGGGATTAGAGGTCATGCTTGAACTAAAGCACGTGTTTAAAGAGTTTGTTGGAATGACATCCAGAATAACCTTTTCCTCTGATCCGTGATGGATTTAAGTGTTATTATGTGCTCTGATTCTCTTTGGTTTCCCTACTTTGTGTAGGAGACCTGCAATGCAGATCAGAGTAGAGAATATGGTCCTAAAAATAGAACTCTGCTGACCTTTTTATAAATAATTTAAATGCTCTTCATACTAAGTTTAGCTGTGTCAGAATTTTGCAAGGGAGATTGATTCAATTCCTGGTGTGTATGAAGACAATATCTCTGCTCCTGGTTAATTATGGGTAAATATTCATCATATCAAAAATAATTGTGTCTATTGAAAACTGCTTGTGCTCCCTGTTAGAGAGAGCTGCTTTTCCTTCCCTCTCCCCAACACATCCTTTTAAGCCTTATTGTTGATGTTAATCCCTTTTCCCAGATTTTAGCCAAAGAAGTTGGGGAAGATGTGAATATCCAAAGTCTCTTGACCAATTCTGGCAACTGGCGTGGACGAGCTCAGCAAATTCTCCTTCTCCAAACCAAGGTGAGTTTCAGCCCTGCACTGTGCCATTTCAGCTGGAATTCTCTTTCTAAGCAGAGCTATCACCTCAAATTAAGGTAAAAGTGCTGTTAGTTCTTCATTAATTCTTAACATCTCTGGGTTGATGTGTGCACACCATGTTAATGACTCTGCAGCCCTGCAAGCTTTGGTATTTCAGCTGGGAATCTTTCACATCTGTGTCAAAGGAAGGAGTTCAGTGACCTTGGAGAGCTGTGGCAGCCTAGTTCAAGTCCCAGGGTGTTTTGAAGGTGCCTCTCTCCACTGAGAACAGAAGGAGCCCTGTCAGTGTCTGTGCTCTGACTTAGACACCTTTGTTCAGTGCTTGGAGTCAGATGGGAAGAATTGAGGCCAGATCAGGTTTTCAAGTTGTTCCCTCAGGAGCTTCAGTGAAATCTTTAACTCTTGAGTCCTCTGAAGGGCAGAGTTTAGCTGAAATGTCAGCAGGAGGCAGGGAGGCAGTTTTGTCTGCATCTAAATAAAACTTCTCTCAGGCAATTTGATATATCATTTTCCTATTTTCCTGCTGTTCAATTATATGCCATCAAACTGTGATTTTTTGCATTCTGACTGAGATTTTTAACCTCTGCTTTCCCTTGAGCAAATTCCATTTCCCCCTGTTTTATCCCTGCCTGGGGTTCATCTGGCCACTGTTCCTACTGTTCTCTGCTTTAATGTGCAGATTTCTTTCTGATCCAGACTCCTCAGGCCCCTTCTGCAGTCAGTGGGGATCTTGTAAATCCAGTGACTGGATCAAAAGTGAGGCAGGTTCCTCCAAAGCAGAGGAACTGAGCTGTGGAAGTGCCCAGTTCCTTCCCCTGACTATGAAAGCAGCCTCAGTTGACAAGCTGGGTTCCCTTGGATTCACACAGCAGCAATTCCAGTGCTCTGCAGTGCCTGTCTGGCCTCCAAATGTGGCTCCACAAAGGCACAGATCTCCCATGTGTCCCAGATCTCCATCCTGCACAGATGCCCTAAAATCTGCATGTTTATTAGCAGCTAAATTTCAATCTGAAAGACCAAACACTGCTAGTGTTAATTAACCATGAAAATATCAAGAAATAATCTGAGCTGCCTTTGGCTGTGTCCTCTTTGCCCTGTGCCCCTGCTAAAGCTGAGGGTGAGTTGTCATTGTTGTGCCACAGGTTCATGAGCTGGAGCATAAACTGAATCACCAGAAGATCAGAGCTTCACTGCTTGAGATGGATGAGGGATTGCTGGCATTTCCTGATCCAAGGAAGTTGTCAGTCCAAGAGAAGAACTTGCTGAAGATTCGCAGCTTGGAGAAAGAAAAGAAGGAATCTTTGGAGGTAGAATCCTGTGAGCTGACAGAGTCCTGTTTGGGTGTGGAGCAGTGTGTAATAACTTGTCCTGCCTTCAGGGTGTGTTACACCCTACCTAAAACCATTTCACAGACCCACCTCATCTGCTGGAGGAAGCTCTGCCCCATTTCACAGCCAAGCCCTGCTAGAGCTGCACCCAAACTCCTTAGCACCCCTCTTGGCCAGGTGTGCATTCTTCATCCCAAATACAGACATCCCCTCACACCTCCTGCATCTGTAGGGCTCTGGGCTTCTCCATTTGAACAGAATAATGGAGAATCTACCCAGATATTCTCCAGAATAATGGGGAATCAGAATCCAGAATAATGGAGAATCTACCCAGAGCACCTGGATTCCAGACCCTTTTTGGATGCTGGCAAGCAGGCAGCCAGTAGCATTTATAATTTCTACTTCCCTAGGACTAATACAGTATTCCAGTCCCATTTTTTTAGATTCTACCAGGTAATGTGTGATTCTTTTTGCTCACCACAGCACCTGGGGCTTGGTGATAAGTTATAACTTTCTTTTCCTTTTACATCACTACAGAAACTCTCTGAGCAACACAACACTCTCCAAAAAAACCATGAGGAATTGAAAAAAAAACTTGATGCTTCAAGAGCCAGGAACCAAATGCTGTGTGGAGAAGTGAAGATGCTGAAGGGACAGATTGGAACCTTGCTGGAGAAAGGGAAACATGATGATGAGCTCATACAGGCCTTGCTGGTACAGTCTGTGTTGGTCCCAGCCCTGTTCCTATGGGGGATAAAACATGGCACACACAGCCTTAGGGTATACAGGAGCCTGATGAATCCAACTGTGACAGCCAGAGGTTTCCCTGTCAGCTGAAGTCCTTCTGCATTTTGGATCAGGTCATGTAAGGGCTGTAAGACAGCACCAGGTGTGACAGATACAGCCAAGTGGCCCTGAGCTGCAGGGACTGGCAGAAACATTTTGCAGAAGGATTGAAGTAGGTAGAGGAAGGCCTTCAGTCCTGACCCAAGGCCTGTGTTCTTTATTCTGCTTTCACCTCCACTGGTAGATTTTTTTTTCCTTAGAATGCCTGCAGGAATTTTTTCGTTTGTAACTTCCATTTATTTTGTTACACAGCCCACAAGCTGAACCATGAGCACTAAACCATGTGCACACTCACATGCAGGAGAGGATTTGGCCTCTTCTAAACCAAGAGTTTTAGCAAAGGCTTAAAGATGCTGAGAAAGAAATAAATAGTTGCTGTCATGGTCCTGCCATGGTTTTAAACAGCCTTCCTCAATTAAAATAGCAAATATAGTAGAGAATATGCCACCTCCTAGCAGGGTTAATTCTGTGTTTCCTGATCCTGCTCCTCACTAGTTTCAAACCACTCAGATTTCCCTGCTGCTGTGGGTAGCATTCACCCTTCTCCCACCAGCACTGTGGGTGCTGACCAGCAGATTAGGGGAGCCAAAGAACGCTTGTCACTTTTTCTGAGTGTTCCCACTAAAATTAGTACAGAAAGATGCAAGTTTCTTTGGGAAGGGATGGTTAATCTCTTTGATCCCTTCTATCACAAAAGCACTTTACTTGCAGGTTGTTTGCCTGACAGAAGAAACTCCCTGACAGGTATTAGGTTTGTCAGTGTGGAAAAAAAAACCCTCCAAAATTACTGGTGAAGCAGCCTGGCCTCATATCTGTCACCCCACAGTACCCTCAGCTTTTAATATCACTATCACATGATCTGGTCATGTTCTAATTCCACAAAAAGCACATTGAAATCTTGAATTTCATTCAGGTTATGGGAAAAGTAATTTCTTTATCAAAGGCCAGCCTTTTTTGCTCTGTTTTTTGCTACACTGAGCAGCAGAGCTGGCAGCAAATTGAATCTGACCGTTGCTCAGGTTAACATAACAAATCAAATTGCCAAAGTGGCACCAGTGACACCAGTGTGCTCCCCACCAGGGACTTGCCCTGCCATTCCTAAATGGATATTTGTCTTGGGGGGGGTTAAAATAATCATTGTGTACAAAATGAAGCTCTCCCCTGTTTCTCTTTTACCAGAGCCAGCAGAAGCAAATGCAGGAGATCTTAAAGGGCCTGAGCCAGAAGGAGAACAAGGAGTCTCAGCAGATGATGGGGCACCACTTGAGCCATGAGATTCAGAAACAAAACACCCTGATAGATGAGCTCAGGGGGTTGGTGGCTGACAGAGAAGAAAAGGTTAAAATTCTGGAGAAGGAGATTGGACAGCTCACAAATAAGGTAGGCAAACAAATTAATTAGAGGAGCACACTTGGTAATCACTTCAGATCTGCTCTTGCACTTCCTTGTCCCTTGTTATCTGAGATGGTTGCTGCCTCCAGACAGTGATCCCTGTCCTGCTGACAGTCTTTCCTGATGGAATGATAAAGCAGGAATTCTCTTTTGTAACTCCTCAGTTCCTTTGTGTATAACTTGAGGCAGTTTCAGCAGCAGCAAACACAGAAATACCAATCACATCCACACGTGGGCCAAGTCAGGACTGTCAGACTGACAGCAGGACTTGGGGCTGCACTGGGGGCTCCTCAGTGCTCAGCACCCTTGGCTGCTGGAAGGAGGAAGCAAACAAATGTGTCACACCAACATCAGCAGCTGCTGCTGTCTCAGAGTCAGGATTTGTGAAGAGTGTTTAGGCATGCCATTCTCATAGATCCAAAACCCTCCTGGGGCTCTGGTGAGGTTGTGAATCTCCCAAATACCTCAAGAATTGGGGCTGGAGCATTGAACCCAGGATCAAACCTGGGTTAGGGACACAACCCACAGTGCAGCAGCATCACTGCCAGCACAGTTGGTTTATTAATGCACTCTGATTTCATATTAAACTGCCCTTTTTACTGACTTCTGTTTTGTTTTCATCCTGCAATGGATGGGAATTAAAGCAAAGCTTCTGAGAGGTCCTGTAAATCAAAAGTTTTCTGGCTTGCTTGTAGCAATAATCAAAAGCTGCTGCTTTGGCATTGGTGCAGCTGTTTTCCTCTGAGCTATGTAATTGCTTTTATAATATGCTCCACCATTAACAGAAGAAATCTGCCCATCCACAGAACAAGTCAGGAGCTGCTCCTCCACTATGCTATGAGTACTCAGGATCACCTGAGGGGTCAGGCAGCAGCAAGGCTGGGAGCACAGAATGGTAAGAAGATTCCTGGTAAGAAGATCAGAAAGTCAATATTTCAAGTTGTTTGAGTAATCCAGGAGCTTGGTTTTCCCAGGGAGTTTCATCAGACCACAAGTGCTTTGTGCCAACAGCTGTGGCAGCCTGTTTGCAATATATGGGAATCTCTAATCACATTATCTCTTGGACTTTTGTCCTGGAACTGAGAAGGATGTACAGACTTGCAGACATGACTAGATTTGGCATGGTGGTAGTGCAGCTATTTCTCCTCCTGCAGCTCAGATAATGTTTATGTGGTCAGCTTAAGTGCCTGGGAGTCTTTTCCCTTATGAGACACCGGGCTTCTAAGGAGCAGATTTCTGTGAGCAGGGTGGGGAGTGAAGGCAAAGTGCCATTTTAGGTAAGCACTAAATCACTGGTGCATTATTTAAATCAATAAACGCTCTTTGAGTAGGATTTACATGCAGAAATGTTGAAAACACACCACATCATTTGTTCTTACCAAACACCCTCTTTAAAGCCTCGCTGAGGACTGTGTAAATTACACTAATCTTAGTGCAGCAATAAATCTGATTTGTGTTTACACTGATGTGACTCTGGGTCACTCTGGCTGTGTAAAGGGACCACGGTACCACAGCAAGTTATATCCTTTCCTGTTAAATTGCTGCTGAGTTTGTTGCTAAAGAGTTCATGGTCTAATTGATAGTGAGGATTTGAGACTGGTCTGATGAGGATGGGGGAAATTTTTCATCAAGATAAAGTTACAACTGATCTCTTCTGTGTAATTTCCTACCTCATTACTTTAGACACCCAATTTGGCTTCAAAATCAGTTGAGTATTCCTAAGTAAAGCATTACTGTAAAATTTAAGAAGAATTCTGTAGTTTTGAGTTGGACTTGAAGTATCCTTAATTTGAAAGTTTCCACGCCCTTCTGACTGTTTTAATTCTCCCCCTTCCAACTCTGCAGAAGTTGTTGTGCTCTCCTGGAGCAAATCTATATTTTATCCCCATTTTTTTTTTTACCTCACATGTCTGCTGATGCTAAGCAGGAACCAAAGCTGGGTAATGGCTTTGTGGAAACCACTAAGTGCAATGCATAAATTATTGCTTGTGTACAGGGCCAAGGGCTCTGTCGTGCAAAGAGCTGACGTGTCAGGTGGGCAATGAATGATCCTGAAAAACTCTGAGAGCTGTTAATAACTTGGTCAGCAAGGCTCACTCCTTCCATTAACTTTAATATGCTGATGAACTCTCAATTCTGTTTGGCTGTAGTGAATCATCTTTTCCTATCAGAAAAGGTAAAATGAAAAACTCTATAAATAGATGCTGAACCCTTTGGAGATGGCAGAGTAAAAATCTGCATTTTTAGACTGGGCCAAGGCTGTCAGTATGAACCTTAACTTGATTTTAGGATTAACCACTCCTAGCCCAGGAGGCACATCTGTCACTTCCACAATATTAAGGCTTTATCCTCTTGTTAGCTACAGCTGAAGTAAGGAAATGTGGGGTAAGTCTGCAGGGACTTGGCTTTGGGCAGCTGAATTTGTGTTGAGGGAACAAACACCCCCTGAAATGTGGTGTCCCAAGGAAATAGCTCCTTAAATAGGGTGCCCCAAACAAAGACACACCTAAGTGGGATGTCCCAAACAAATACACACTGAAATGAGATGTCCCAGGCACACGTCATTATACATAAAACTCAGCCAGGCTGGCAGTGATACTCTGGTGTTATCAGCTTGTTCCTCCTCTTACAACAGTGAGCCTGACAGATCTTCCTGAGGGTTTTCACAAAGCAGATTTCATAAAGCTGTATAAAATACATAAAGCTGTGTGAAATATATTTCTAAAGGGCATTGGGAAATCCAAGTTGTGCCCTGCGTTGCAGAGCAGGGGTCGCTTTGTTAGGAAAATCTGTGACATGCAAACTGCACAGAGCTGGGATTGCCTCTCCCAGTGCTGGGTGAAGGTGTGAGGTGAGGGAGCTCTTCCCTGCAAAATACATACATTGGGGAAGGACTGGAATTCTGGGAATTCTGCCCTGTGTGAAGCTCCTAACACAGCTTTCCTCCCCCCAGCGCAGTGTCCGCGATGGGCCACGTGCTCGTGGAGTCAGCAGCCACAGAGCCTTTCTTCCTCAACCCACCTGGAAGGTGGGTATGTAAACTTCATTACAGCAAGGGAGGTGCTCTGCCATGCTCTGCAAGCTGCTGGAAATCCTTGTCTTGCCTGCCTTGTTTCTGTAGTGAAAGCTTCTTGCACCATCCCTCCCACCTGAAGCTGTCCAAGAGCTCTAACATCTGATTTCTCTCTTAATTCTGTAATTGACTGCTTGTTTGACACCATTCTTCTCCATTTTTACTCCCAACCATCAAGATTTCTCTTGGGTTTTTTTTGTTCTAAAGAAGGTCTTCCTGAAAGGAGAGAGGTCAGAGAAGTAATGAACTACATAATAATGGGATGCATGGGAAAACTGCCCTTCCTTTCAGCACATTTTGGACACAAGAACAGCCATTGTGCAAGTGCTGCCTGAAGCCTTTCAGAGGGAGAAAATCAATAGCAGGGCATTTAATAGTTTAGTGTGGCACTTGGGAGATACAATCTCCTTTTGCTCTGGCAGTAGCAGTGGAAGGAGAGTCAGGGATAATGAATTGATCAGAGGTGGAAGTTTGTTTTCAGGGGTGATGGGGAGGGGAAGCATCCACAAACAGCTTTCTAATGGCACTCCTTGTGACTTTATATCCAAATATTTCTGTTCTCTTTATTGCAGTCTAGAGATGGGTGCTGGGGGGAGGTAGTGAGCCTGGCTCTGCATTCTGCCTTCACCTTCAGACAAGTGTATTGGAGATAGGAATGAAACAAAGGCAGCATTTGAGCACTTCCATTTCAGAAGTGGGACCCAGGCTCTCTGTGCTTGTGCTTCCCTCAGGTCTGCTGGCACGGGCAGCTTGAGCTGGGAAGTGCTGCTGGGAGAGATCATAACACAGAGGGTTCTGTGCCAGGAGAGGGAAAAGCTCCTGGAGCTGCAGAAATGGCACAGCCTCATGCCAGCAGCATCCTTTGTGGGCTGCTGGGAGCAGGGAGAGTCTGGGACAGGCACCACAGTACATCACACGCTGCCTTCCTTGCCTTAAATAGGGGGTTTTCAATTTTTTTTCTGCTCAATTTCCCTGCCTGGCTGATGATTCATTCTTTTTATTATTCTTTTAGAACAAAGGGCAGAGAAAAAAAAAATGGAGCCATCTTCCAGCTTGCTGCACTTAGATAAAACCAGAATTGCTGTATTTATATATGCATGGCCTTATTGAGGCAGCAATATTATTCATCAGTAGTAAATACTGTAATTATTGTTATAATATTCTCTTACAAAGCTTTTCACATTCTTTTTAAGTTCCATTGTGTCCTTTTCTAAATTAATTTATTCTGGTTTAACAGAGGCATAGCAGTGATTTTTTTTAAATTTTATTTTCTCTGATTCAGTTCAATGTAAGATGATGTTAAAAGCCAACCACGTTTTAGAAGAGAAGGGACAGAAAAGTAATTTTTTTGGACACCTTTCAGCTACTGTTTTTTCCCAGTATGTGTTATTTGATTCCCAATATTGGAAGTATATTCCTGTGTGCTTGTCAATATAATAAGCACTGTTTGCTTACTTGCTTTAATTTGCCACAGTCTCACTCTCACTTGTATAACTTTTGTCCTGCATGATTAATCACAGTCAGAAAAAAATAGATTTTTTTTTTTTCTTTTAGAGCTGTGGTAAAGGTGCTTTTAAAGCTAAATTCTGGAAATACATGCTGGGAAAAATCTTTTTCATGTTTGTAAGCCCAGTGACTTTAATAGAGCTGTGCAGTCAGAGGAGGATGGGGCTGTGAGTGGTAACTGAAGTGTGGCCACCACCAATATGGGATAATGAAAAACAGAGTCAATGAAATGCACACTTGCTTGTAAAATGTGCCATAAACTGATGATTCAGCAGCTCCACAGTTATCACACGTTTATCAAGCAGGTAACATAAATTTTCTGAGACTGTGTGCAATAACTCTTGGAAGACTTCAGGGTAATGTAGCACCAGTCAGATTTCAACGTGAATATATTTTTAAAAATCAGGTTTTCCTCCTCTTCCCTCCACTGCTGGGGTGTGACAAAGTTCAGGTAACACAGATAATGCTTAAATCAAGAGAAGAGCCCTGGGAATTGTTACTAGTGAGATTTTTCTACAGCATTTTAGTTTAAATTATTCCTCTTGGCAGATGATTCCATTAAAAATCCCACAGATCTTGCCATTTTTTCCTCCAGTTTTTGTGTAAAGTGGATGCCAGGGGAACACCAGGGTCAAATGAAAGCTTAGTGAATGCAGAACCACTGAGAGGAATAAAATGTCTCAGAGCACATCACCAGCCTGGGAATTCACTGCCACAGCAGGTCGAGTCTTGCCTGTAGCTACATTTTTAAACCAGTGATATAATTTTATTACAGTTGTAATTTATTTTTTTTATTCATGCCAGCTAGGAGGGAAATAAACTAATCAAGTCTCTTGATTCAGAGAGTAACCAGCTTGCACCCGTGGGGTCAGGAGGGAAATGCTCTTATTCAGTCCAATCCAGTGAGTCAATCTCTGTTTCTTTTTAGCTTTAAACTCCTTGGAATTGCTTGGTGTCAGTCACTGCCCCACTGGCAGCATCAGTGGGTGCACATCAGATTTTTGCAGTTAATTTTCTGAGGTGTCATTCAGGATGGAGAGAGGCAATTTGCTTTTTTGTGATGTAACCAGTTTCTTTTCCACCCTCTCCCATCCGTGGTCATGTTTAATTGCCAAGTTTATTAAAAGCAGAAGTTTCTTCTCTTCCTCTCAGATAACTGACACAAATGTTCGTTTTTATAAACTATTTGCCTTCCAAGCTTTCCCAGAGTGGCTAAAAAATGCAGTTTGTTATTCCTGTAATGAAAGATCTCTCCTCAGCAATCTGCAGCTTTCCTGCTCATCTGAGGGGTGAATTCACACAGAGAGAGTTAAGGGATCTGAGCAAACTAACCCATTGTTTCCAGCTGTACTCATCAGCTAATTCTCTTCTGCATATTTAGAAGATGTCACCTGGTACAATTTCACTGGGATTTCTGCCTTTGGATGCATGGAAAGTTCTTTCCCTTCTGTTGGGAGCTCTGCAGGAGGAAGCAGGATTCAGCACCAAGACAGATTTGACACAGACATGACACAAATGAGCTGAACTCCTTTTTTTTTATTCATTTTTTTTGCCTGTCAGGGGGGAGGAAAGCAGCGACAAAGTCACAGAAGCTGAGAAGAAGCTCCATGAAGAGCAGTGGCAGAGTGACAGCTTGGAACAGCAGCTTGAAAAGCTGCAGGTGGATCCAGGGAGCAGCACAACTGCCCAGGAGCTTGCCCTGAGGAGCAGAAAAGGTGAAGGGGAGCCCTCAGCCACAGCCACATCCCCTATGTCACCTCTGGGCTTTATAGACAGTGACAACATTGGGGCTCCACCTGCCAAAGCCAGCCCAGTGCCTGACCTTGCACGTGGTGATGGGACCTGCTCAGAGCCAGCAGCAAGGCAGGAGGCAAAATCCTGGCTCTTCTTCACTGAAGAGGGTTTTCCCACAGCTCTGAGGGGGACCAGGAGTTTTGCAGGGTGTTTCCATGGGATAATTGCAGGAGAAAAAGCTTTCCCCTGCTCTGTGCTGCCCCCAGGCCCAGAGCTCCCTTTGCACTCGTGCCTGAGGGATTCAGCTGAAGGTTAAGAGCAGAATTAAAGGACATATCCCAATTTAAGGCCTGTCAGTGCCTATGAAAAACTATTGCTGGTGATGAAGTAATTAGATCTGGTGTAATTTATTATCCCATGAACGTGATAATCTCCTGCTATAAATATGAAAGCCTCCCTGGCATAGTTAAAGAAGAAGAATTCATGGAGGATGTTAAATTTTTATTTCCCTGATCAGATACTTTTATTGCTTGAGGATTCTGATTCTGTAAAGTGTCTAAACCAATAAAATGGCACATATTCTTAAGGAAAATTTTCCAGTGGTTTCCCTTTTTATGTGTATTTTCATAAAGTAAAAGGACTTCAAATGCCAGAAGATGAACAGCAGGGAGGGGAATTTCAATTTGCCAAATGTTGGGGTGGTGTCAGGCTGAGTTAAGGTGACCAGAGGGACCACAGGGCTCATCAGAGACCTTGGATGAGCCCTTCAGAGGAACCTTTATACTGAATGGATGCTTCAAACCTGCTCCTCTCTGTAAAACATGGATTTGTTCCTTACAGCAGGATTATTGCTGTGTCCTTGGAAGGGGCTCCAGCCCACACTGACTCATTCTCCTGTGGTTTTTTACGAGCACTGATTCTTAGAGTTGTCTCACCTGTATTAGCTGAGTGCAGAAAAATTTAGATCCCAGAAGTGTGGGAGCATTTTGATGCTGATTTGTACAGAATTTAACTGAGTTTCTGAGTGCTCAGACTTTTACACAACCTGGTGAAGTGTTGATGTGTTCTGTTATCAAATCTTCCCCTTGATAAGGGAAGAAGATTTAAGCTCCAAGAGAGACAAACTCTCCAGGTCCTGAGGCTTTTTTGTCAAGTTTTGTTGTGCTGTAGTAAAGTTTTGTAGTAAAGTAAAGTAAATTCTGGTAGCTGGCACTTCATAGCCAGAGGAAGAAGCTGTTTCCACCAGTGACAGATCCCTTCTCACTAAATATTTAGTTCATTAATCTCCTCTGCTTAAGGACTAAAAGCAAAAGTAGAAAAGGATTGGCAGTAAGGCTAATAAGGAGAAATCCTCTCTAAATCCACGAGATGAGTAGGTAACAATCTATTTCACTCCCCTGCTTTGATGAGAGCTTTGTGATGTGCCAAAACTGGAGTTTGTACAGGAACCAAGTCTGTAGTACACCTCTTCAGCAGAACATGGAGGTTATCTCAATGCTTTCATGCCAGTGGTTGAGGAAATAAGAAAAAATGAAAAGCTTGAATACAAAATAGAGACTAGAGAACCTGCTAATTAAAATAATATTTTCCTTTCTTTCTGAAAGTATAAAATTGTAGAGAGCTGATCTAATTGCTAGTCTGATGTTTCTGGTCCCTTCAATTCAAGGGAAGTAGATAATGATGCTAAGGAGCTGCAAACAACCCAGTTGTGGTTTAAAATTATTCAGGCTTTTCATTTTCTGTGCTTTTTTTTTCCTGTTTTATCCAAATTAGCAAAGAATAATCCCAGAGGAGGGATAGGTAAGTAACAGCAGGTTTTCCTCAGCCCTGTAAAGCACAGCCTCAAGATCAAAAGCATTTTTTAGCTGTACAATGCAGCCTTTTCTTCTCATTTGTTTTTGTCAGAGTTCAGTACTCTCCAACCAGGTTCTTTCAGATAATTCCACAGGATGAGGATTTAGTGTTTTAATTCCAAATTTGAAGATATTTGATATTATGAGGGATATGAATTGGAAAAAGGGATACAGAAATGTGCCAACAGGCCAACACAAGCACAAACCAGCAGTTGCAGTGTTCAGTAGGAGCACAGCACAGATTCCAGCCTGGCTGTTCCCTGTCCTGGTGCTCTATTCCCAGTTAAAAGGACTGCAGCCAGCTCCAGCCTGTTGTTCTCTTCATTTAGCTGCTTTCTTGATTTCTATAATTTATTTGGGGCTGAACCACACAAATCCTTCCCTCATGTTACCTGGCTCCAGGTAGGTAGTGCTGGCTATTGATTATTTAAGAGAAAGCCATTTATTTCCATTTACTGAAATGATTCAGCCTTCTGTCTACAGCAGAGATCACCCTGCAGTCCCTCAGGGCTGGGATGAGTTCAGCATCCTCTGCAATAGCTGTGCTCCCTTCCTGCACTCCTCTCTGAGCTCCCTGAGCACTTCTCTGCTTCTCCTTTCACTGCAGGCGTTCACTGGTCACAGGTTTTGCTTCTCCAGCTGTAAATTTGAATTATAAGTTTCTCTATAGCCCTGAAAAAAGGTTCTGAACTTTTTTGGGATGACCAAAGCTGCATGTTTGGGGTAGACCTGTATTTAGGAAAGCATTTCTGAGTGAGAACCTTGGTTTGAAGTACATTTAACCTACATTTTGTTTATGCTGAGGATCAAAGTGCTTTACAAAAGTTGTTTCAATGGGTGCCACGTGCAAACTTTGTCCCAGACATTCAGGAAGCCACAGCTGTCATAATCTGAAACACAACTACAAGATTAAGATCAGATTAATCCTTTTCAGCTGTTTGTAACCTCTTGTTTTGGTCACTTCAATATTTTGGATTTATTGTTTTCCTCCCTATATATGTAGGCACATATTTAGCCCTGAAATGCAAATTCATCATGTTTTCATTTTGCTGGAAAATTAAAATAATTCTGTCATATATTTATGATATGTTATGGACATAACATAGAATTTAAGAGATTAAATATTTATTTAAGAGATTAAGTACATTATTTGAGAGAATAAATTCAGTGTTTTTTGATACTGACTCAGCATGCTGCCAAAACTGATTTGCTGTTTCACTAAAACTCCATTCTGTGATTGAATCTACAGCCCAGCCCAGCCCCCCCTTGCATGTGAGTGACAGAGAGGAGCTCTCTGCATCCCTGTCCGAGCTGCTCCTGGAATCTCAGGTGGAGTAGCTGAGCAGGAGGTAAGTTCTCCCTTTCTCCAAGCTGGGATTACCCTGTCCTGCCTCAGGGAGAGGGGAACAAGTGCTCTGCTCATTCTCAGGGCTCTGGGTTTCAGTGTTTTTTTTTCCCCAGAACAGAGGTGGCTGTTCTCAATTTCTTTGAAGCTCCCTAGCTCACAGGGAAGTTTTTCCTTTTGTTTCCTTGCAGGCTTGGCTCCCAGATGGATGCGAACAAAAATCTGAAGGCTGCTCTGATGGAGACTGTGAGAGCCAAAGAGGATGATTTGAAACTGCATCCAAATCATAATGGACAAAGTGAGGGCTGGCTTTGCAGAGGCTGTTCAGCACCATACCCCAGAGGAGAGTTAATCCAGATATTCCCAGTCCTTTGGGCTGCAGAGCAGGGAGAGAGCCCAGGCCCCAGTGTGATTTTGCAGCCTCAGATCGTGTCATTCCTTCAGCATTTGCAGGAGAGGATGAGAAGCAGAGATGAAATACAAAAAGTGAAGGTTTTATGTGTCAGCAGTTTCTGTCTCTGAGGCTTGGCAAACAGGGCTGGTGGGTGTAGTTTGGGAAGCTGCAGTTCTGCAGGGGGGTTTTGGACAAAACCTTCCAGGTTTCAGCACAGTGTTCCCTGGGAGAGCTCGATATTCAGTCTGCTGCTGCCTTTATCAGCTCAGGAAGGAATTTGCTGTACAAAAGTTAGGCCAGCCCCCTTCCTTAGAACAAAACAAGCTCTGTTTTTATCCCACACTGCTACCTGCCTGTCTCAGGCTCTCTGTGGCACTTCAGTGCTGAGGCACAGGATTAGCCTGACCTGGGACTATCTGCAAATCAGCTTTGGGTGGGCTCCTCTCATCATTCCAACCTCTTTCTTTGCTTGAACATACTGGCAGCACTTTTCTGAAACTCCAGTGAGTTTCCACTGAAAAGCTGTGCAGATTACCCCTGCAATGAGTCAACCTACCTTAAATTCAGCTCATTCCATAAAAAACTTGCCATCCACGTTATGAATTCCCTGTTTCTGGGTCTCTGCAGTCATCCATCAGGCAGATCTTGTTCTCCCTGGGAAGAAATGCTACAAAATGCAGGCAGGTCTTCACTGCAGCAGTGCTGGGACTTTTTGGAGCTGCTGCAAACCCTGCCAGCCCTGTCCTTCTCTCCTGCAGCACAGTGAGGACACAGAGTGCAAGCTAATCAGGCATTGCCATGCAGCCTGCCAGTGCAGAGCAGCCTTGGGGATTCCAGGCAAATGGAGAGCCAGGCATTTTTGTACAGTGCTCCTTTGTTTCTCACTTGAAAGCTTTTTTTTCTTTTTTTTCTCCTTTGCTTTGTCAGCCTCTTTTTATGAGCCTGAAGTTTGTCAGGCTTTAACCCCAGCCAGCACCATCAGTGCAAAGTGGATTTTTTGGCATGAAAACCACTGCTCCCTTCCCCAGCATGGGGATTTCATCCTGACTCCCCTGTGCAGAGTGGAAAAAAGCAGAGCAGGAGTCACTCCAGATGTGTTGTCCCTGTCTTTTTTTCCTGCTTAGGTTCAGAAACGCCTCTCTTCAAGAAATGGCTCTTTTCAAACTGTTCCTGGAGTCCCTGATGGAGGAAGTCAGGGAGCTGGGGATAAACTCAGCTCCTGGGGGTTAGCAGGGAATTAACCCTCCCTGTGCTCATGAGGCTGCTCCACTGCCCTAGAGCTCAGCCCAGCTCTCAGGGGCCTCTCTCACAAAAATCAGGATCATCCATTGCAATATTTTTCCTTTTTCAGAGGATAAAAGCATCTTGTAACCCTCAATCATCTCTGGACAACTTGAGGAATAAATCCTGGGTTGAGAGGAGCCACAGCTTTGGTTTCAGCTCCATCCTGATGCCTCTGTAGAGGAGAGGGATCCTCTGGTAGGGATTTTAAGGACCTGCAGGAGTGAGCAGATCCTGCAGATCCTTGGAAAAGCTGCCTGAGCAGGAGCAGGGCTGTGGGAGCTGTGCTGTGCAGTGGCTGCTAAATTCAGGCTGTAACTTGGAGCTGCAGGTTCTGATTTCACTTACACAGGAGTGTGAATCAATAATATTTTCCCAGGAGCAGAGCAGAGGCATCTGCTGCCCTTCCTTGTGCCCTGTCCCAGGGGAGCTGTGAAGATCAAACCTCTCTCCAGGAAAAGGGCTCTGAATCAGCCCTGAAGCACAGGGAAGAAACTGGGATCTCACAAACACACATGGCTCTCCCGAAAACCTTTTTTTGGAGTGCTGCAACACTCATTTCTTTAACCTTGTGTCTGCTCAGTGCTGCACAGAAGCATTTTCTCCCTTTTTTTGCACCACCAGATGCTTATCAAAGAAAGACTCCAAGCACTATAAAGCAGTTTATTTAGGCAGCCTGTACCTGTAAGCAGCTGCTGCTCATGGAAATGTGCAATCTGTCTCCTGTCACAGAGTGGGGGAGCAGAATGTCCAGGGCTTCTCAGTATTTTGAAATGCACATCCCCAGAGTGACCTGGCTTGAATTCTCCCCATGCTGGCTCTTGCTGGCTCCCACTTTTCAAATGATGACACCAATTTTCTTGCAGCATTTTGCTAAAGATAACAAACCCTGGCAGACCTTGGGAGCAGCAGCCCCCTGCCCATCACTCAGAGAACAAAATCAATGACAATATTTTTCTCTCTGCCTGTAAAATCCCCACATTGGAGATCCTGAGCCCCAGGATCTCTCCAGCACACTTGTGCATTTCTTTCAGGCTGCAGCTGATATGAAATCACCACAACCCCCTCCTTCCCTTGGAACTTTCAGTGGTTTTTATTGGCTTTTTTTGGGGTTTTTTTTTTTCCTCTCATGGATAAACACCAGCCTGCTAAAATACTGTGTTTCAATTCTAATTTGAATTTCTCTGGCTCCAGTTTGCAGCCAGCCATGGTTTTGCCTCTCTCAGATAAAAGCACTGTGAGTGCCCAGCATTTCCTCCCTGGGACAGCCCTCCTCCAGTGAGAAGTCATTTCCCAGGCAGCTTTTTGATAAGCTCTGAGTTTTTTCAGCCTCTCACTGCAGCTGATGGTGGTGACAGGCTAAAGGTGACATCTCTGGCACAGGCTGCTGGGTACAGTTAAGGTTAATTTTACTGCCAGTATTTAGTTATGGGCACTCCTTGTTAGGATTTGGGCAGTTCTTACCTCCAAATATGAATTCTCCAAACACTTGGGCTCAGCCAAAATCGGTCTCCTGCCCTGGAGCTGGGCAGAGCTCTTCCATGGAGCAGCCTGATGGATGTATCCCATTTTACAGTACAGCTGAACTGCTGGGAAGAAATGATTGATGAATTGTCCTTTCCTTTGGGCCTGTTGCCAGGAGTTTACCTGCAAAGAGCTTTCCAAAGTGGCTGTAAGATGAATTAAGTTGCATTAGGGTGGTTAAACATAGACAGAATTGACACAGGAGAGCTTTGCCTGCCCTGGGATCTGCTTGGACAGGGGGCACAGGATCAGCTGGGGGGGTCAAAGCCCTTCCTGGGGAATTCAGAGCTGTGGAATGGGGCTGTGGGTGCCTCCTGCCCTCCCTGGGGCTCCAAAGCAGGACAGGGATGGCAGGAGGAGGTGGATTTCAGTCCTTTATGTGGGAAAAATGGGGAAGAAGCTGGTGGCACAGGGGAACTGAGTTGGAAACTGCTCTGCTGACCCCCCCAGCCATCAGCTGCCACTGCCCTGCAAGGCACAGTGCAGGACAAAAGGCAAGAGGCTCAGCTTGAAATGGAAAAACACTCTGGCAGAGCCCCTGTGCTCTAAATTAAGCCACGACAGAGCCAAGAGGGGTATTGGGTTTCTCATCTCTCCCTTCATCCTCTCCCCTCCAGGCCCTGCTGCCATGGGACAGGCTGGCCTCACGCAACAAATGCCACCCAAATCCCTGGGATCTCCACTTACAGCTCCAAAACCATCCCAGGCAGGGATCCTGGGCTCGGAGCTGCTCGTTGGTCAGGGAGAAGAGAGATCTGGGGGATGCAGCAAGGAACTGAGGGGTTATTCCAGCCTGTCACTCACCTGTTTGGGGCATTTTTGGGGAATGGGAGGGGATTGTGAGGGGAGGAGCTGGAGGCAGGGGGGTTTGAGCTGCTCTGGGTGAGGGGAGGTGGTGGGAGCCTCCCTCAGAGCCTTCCCCCGGGGTGGCTGCAGGGCTGGGAGCTGTGGTGGGGTCAGGGGGTGCCAGGGGGGGTGGGCAGAGCCACTCTGGGGGTGCTGGGAGGGTCCTGGAGGTGGGGATGGATGGATGGATGGATCCATGGAGGGATGGATGGATGTATCCATGGATGGAGGAATGGATGGATGATGGAGAGATGGATCCATGGATGGATGGATGGATCCGTGGATGAATGGATCCACAGATGATGGATGGATTGATGAAGGGATGGATGGATGGATCCATGGATGGATACATGGATGGATGGATGGAGAGATGGAGGGATGGATGGATGGATCCATGGATGGATGGATGGATGGATGATGGATGTATCCATGGATGGAGGGATGGATGGATGATGGAGAGATGGATCCATGGATGGATGAGGGATGGATGGATGGATCCATGGATGAATGGATCCACAGATGATGGATGGATTGATGAAGGGATGGATGGATGGATACATGGATGGATGGATCCATGGATGGAGAGATGGATGATGGATGGATCCATGGATGGATAAGGGATAGATGGATGATGGATGGATTGATGAAGGGATGGATGGATGGATCCATGGATGGATGATGGATGGATACATGGAAGGGATGGATGGATACATGGAGGGATACATGAATGTCACATCCCTCTCTCCTGAGCCATCCAGGTGGGATTGGCATGTTCCCAGTGATGTTTGCATCAGGAACCCAATGGGACAACCTCAGGCAGTAAAAACAATCCATGTGAGGCCTGTGAGAAAGGAGAGGGACATGGAGTGTAGCAAAAGGGGGAATGGCTTTAAACTGACAGAAGGGAGCAGGTTTAGAAGGGATATTGGGAAGGAATTCCTGGCTGTGAGGGTGGGCAGGCCCTGGCACAGGGTGCCCAGAGCAGCTGTGGCTGCCCCTGGATCCCTGGAAGTGCCCAAGGCCAGGCTGGATGGGCTTGGAGCCCTGGGATGGTGGGAGGTGTCCCTGCCATGGCAGGGGATGGGATTAGAGGAACTTTAATGTCCCTCCCAACCCAAACCATTCTAGGAGTCTGTGATTAAAACCTTCTGTGCTTCCCATTCAGATTTCTGCTCCAGCAGCAGGGGCCCAGCAGCCAGGGACTTTGTTTGGTGTCCCCATTAATGTCCCCAGTTTGTCCCAAGCCTCCCTGAGACAGAGCCAAGCAGCTTTCCTGGAACCCCACCACCTTTCTCAGGCACTGCAGAGGGGCCTGGCCTCAAATCCTGTGCCACAACTTCCAGCAACCCCCCAAATATTTGAAAAAATATCACTTGAAGAAGCTTAAAGCCATAAACACTGGGGCCATAAAACACAGAAATGTCCCCAGTGCTGAGCAAGACACCCTGGTCACATTAAAAATAAATCTTATTTTATTAGAAATCAGGAGCGAGGGGGTTTAATTTTTTAAAATACCTATAAATTAACGATGAATTATTTTTATCACCAGAGCTCCCAGAGCCTCATGAAAAACAGTTTGGCCCTTCACCTGTGTTGCACTTTGAATTTCAGCAGGATTACAGATTTCTCAAGATTAAAAATATTATTATTAATAATAATAGTAATAATAATAGTAATAATAATAATAATAATAATGGTGAAAATCTATTATCTGCCTGAAACTCTCTGGATGATGCCAGTGCCCAGGGGGAGCAACATGATGGGGCTGTAACCAAAAGAAAAAAAAATAAAGAAAGAAAAAAAAAAAAGAAAAAAACAGGAAAAAAAAAATTTTTTTCCTCATTGCCTCCCTGCACCTCGCCACCACCACACCGAGCCCATGTCAATCTGTGTCCACAGAGTTCTTTTCCCTCCTGCTGAGGCTCCCCTGCCTGCCACAGTCACCGGGAGATGGAGGAATTGTGAGGAATTGTGTGCCGTGCTTATCTGCACCGATCTCTTAATTAGCCAGTCAATTACGGCGAGGTCTGGGAGTCCCCGGGCAGGGATGGAGCTGCAGCAGCAGGATCAGGGCTGGGCCATCCGAGGGGCTGCATCCAGATTGTTATAAACACATATCAGAATATTGGCCTTTCACAACTATTAAAATGGGTGCTACATGGATAATGTTAAAGTAACTTTGTTATAAAAATATATAGTGTTTATTTCTGTTGGGCATAGCAGTGAGATAACTGATGTCAGTATATTTGTGTTAAAATTCCTGCTTGGTTGAGATAACATTCAATGAACACATGAAGAGGACCCCCACTACTGATATGCCAACTATCAAACTTGCCATCAGCAGAAAGCACAGACCAAAGGTGATAACAGGAACGGACTAAAACCACAGCCAAGGAATCCACCAAATGCTCTAAAAAGGCAGACCCGAGGAGGAGCCATGCTAAACAATTCTTAGAACATATAAACTAGTTTGGGGGAAAGTTTTAATGTGCATAATTGTGAATGTGTAAGAGGCTGATGCAATAGAAGTGGTTTATAAAGGGTGTTCCCAAAATAGCAGGTGTGCTCTTGGCTGAATGCCAAGCACCCAGCCATAAATCTTTGCTTTATTGTCTTTTTCTCCTCTTGTCCTTTATTAAACTTTTAAATTTCTACAGGAGAGTGCACCTTGTTTTTCACAAAGCACCTTGCTAGGTGCTGGAGGTGCCACCACACTGCCCTGGCTGGGGAGACCCTCTCTGTGTGCAGCAGGTGGAAAACAAAACCATGCTAAAAAAGCCTGTTTGTTCTCAGCCAGTGCAACAGCAGAGCTGGGCTGATCCCAGGGCTGCAGATCCTCCCTCCCAGAGCGCAGCACCTCACCCCAAAACAAACCAAAAGTTTATAAAATCCAAATGTATGCAATACAAAATTGTTAAAATATCACATTTTTATAAAATCTCTGCCTTGTTCCTCAGAGCTGACCCCTGAGGCAGCGCAGGGATGCTCAGGGAGCTGTGCCCAGATGTCACAGGGGCTTGGGGACAGCTGTGGCACAGGCTTGGCCCTGGGGCTGTGCTGGCTTCTCCTCTTGGCTGAGCTGTGTTTGCCCACCCTGAGATAACAGGGGCCACAACACAACCCTGCCCCGTCCTGTCCCATGCTGGGAGACCCCAAAGGTGTTTGGAGAGATCCCAGGATCGTTAAAGAGCTCTGAGATCGTGGAATCCATGTGCTAACCCAGCACTAAACCACGTCCCCACAGTGCCACATCCACGGGGTTTTTGGAACACTTCAGGGATGGGGATTCCACCTCTTCCCTGCACAGCCTGTTCCAGTGCCTGACAACACTTTCAGTGAGGAGATTTTCAATAATATCCAACTTAAACCTCCTCTGGCACACCTTGGGGCCGTTCCCCCTTGTGCTGACACTTCTCACCTGGCAGCAGGAGATGCTGCAGCCCCCGAGCCTCACTCAGATTCAAACACTGCCCAAGCCGAGCAGGAACGACGCTTCCTTTTGGCTCCGTGCCTCAGTTTCCCCATCCCCACGCGGTGATATCCCCCTCTGGAACAAGGTGATGGGGACAACCCCTGCCTAGCAGGGCTGAAAGAGGGGACCCAAAGCATCCCCCTGGCAGGGAGCTGGGGCTCCCGTGCCCCGGGGCTGCCAGGGCCGGCTCCCCTGGCTCGGGGCGAGCTTTGGCAGCCAGCACGGGTCCTCTCTCAGCAGCTGCCGTGACAGACAGCTCCCGAGCCACCCCCCTCTGCAGCGCTGCTCTAAAATAAAAATACCTCCCGCCTGCTCCGCTCCACTCCCAGCCAAACTTCCTCCAGGGGCAAGGTGGGGGGGACGGCAGCACACAAAAAAAAAAACCAAAACACCCCTGCCCCACCTCTGAGAGATGCTGTAGGGCAAATCAGTCACCCCCAGACCCTCGGGAGTTGTCGCCTCTCCTTGTCCCCCTCCTGTCCCCACCGCGCTGCCGGACGCTGGATCCCCGACCCTCGCCCGCCTCCCCCCGGGGCTCAAGGTCAGTAGCGGGGAGCGATGCGGGGCTGGGGGGGCACGCTGCCCGTGGTGACAGCACCTCGGGGCTCTCTGTCACCTCTGCGTGTCCCCAGCGCCCGGCCGGGGGCAGGGAGGGAGCGGGGGGGTGAGGATGAGGAGGGTGATGAGGATGATGAGGGTGATGAGGATGATGCTGTCCTGGTGCCACGGGGGATTCTGCTGGGACCCCCCGAGCCTCCCTGGGCAGCCCGGGAGGGATGAGGAGTTAAAATCGCCCGAGGGGTCCCCGCCAGCCCCCGAGCCCCCCGCAGGGTCGGTCACCGCCTGCCGCCGCTCCTTGGCGGGGTGGCCTCGCCCAGAGAAGGGGAAAAAAAAATTAAAATAAATAAAAAGCTTTGGAAAGCGTGGAAAGGAGGGAAAAAAAGCTTTTTACGGGCACCTCCGTGCGCGCCCTCCCGCCGCAGGGGCACCGCAGAGCGGGGGCAGCGCCCGCAGCGGGAATGACCGCGGGGCGACCCCCGAAATTCCCCCCGCAGGAACCCGAGATTGCACCGGCATTCACCCGAAATTCCCCCTGGGATGAACCCGAAATTCCCCCCGGAATAACCCAAAATTCCCCCCGGGAAAGGCGTTTGGTGCGCGCCGGGGGGAGATGGGGTCACCCCGCATCGCTGCCAAGGACCTCCCCCACCCCCCGCTTAAATACCCCGGCGACCAAAGAAAAAACAAACGCTTCAAACGAAAGCGATAATTTAAATATTTTAGTATTTTAATTAGTTATTTAATTAATTTTAATATTTTAATTTTTATGTATTTAATAACCTCAGAAGCTGTGCAACTGCCAGAGCAGAGGGTGACCGGGCGCTTTTTGCGGGGATGGTGGCGGGCGGGGGTGTCCCCTGTCCCTGTCCCTGTCCCTCTCATCCCTCCTGCTCCTGTTTTGGCAGCTGCCGGCCCCTCAGTCGGGGAGGCTGCGGAGCTGCAAGGCTCGGTTAATTAACCTCGGAGAAGTAATTAGCCCTGGGGTAATTGCGGGGCTGGGTGTCGCCACCCCCCCAGCGCTGCTGATGCCGCCGGGGGGGCTCGGCCGTGTCTGCGGGGTCCTAAAGGCTCCTGGCAGGGGAAATTTGGGATCACGGGGCTTTGGGAGCCCCCCAAGAGCCGGAGGTTGGGCAGGGTGAGAGGGGAGGTGGAGAAACCCATCCGTGCTCTGTCCTGGATCCCATCCACGGATCCAAGCAGGAACTGGAGGTGGGGACACCAGAGACACGCGGGAGGAAGCCCACCCTGGAGCATCGGGAACATCTGATAATCTCTGAACATCGGGATCATGGGAAGAACTCCTCATCAGGAGCACCTGGCCCCAAATCCCAGCTCCAGGGTGGGGTTTGCAGCAACCTCTTTGCACCTGAGCTGTGCCCCAGGTGTGACCCTCTTCTCCTTCCCCTCAGCCTTCAGGGAAGCCCAAAACCAGACCTAAGGAGGGGGAGCAGCAGGATTTTAGGGTGTTTGAGGGCTGGGAGGGCAGGTGATCTCTCATCCCCATTTCTCCTCCCTCTCCCCTCTCCCTTCCCCAGGTGTGGATCCCTCCCTGGTGCCGGCCGGGGCTGCCACCTCCCACCATGGGGGTTAAGGCGATGCTGCCCAGCTACGAGCTGGGGTTTTATGCCCTGGTGGTGACCTGTGCCGTGCTCTACAGCGGCAGCGGCATCTTCGAGGCATCCCGAGGTAACGCTGCCAGCGCATCCCCTGGGAGGGGCCCTGGGTTTTACAGCTCTTGGTGTCACCAGCACATCCCCGGCTTTAAGTGTTGCAGAAAACACATTGGAAACCCTTTTTAAAGGGGTTTTTGCCTGGTTGTGTCTTTGTCCCTGTTTGCACTGCTCAGGGTAAGAGGCTGTGGGATGTCACAGGGCTCCGGGTAGTGCCACACCAGGCAAGCAGCACCACCCTGCCCACTCAGGGCTGATTCCCTTTTTTGTTTGTTTTTTGGGGGGTTTTGTTTGGCTTGGGTTGGTTTTTTTTTGTTGTTGTTGGTTTGTTTTTGGATTTTTTGTGTTTGTTTGTTGGGTTTTGGGGGTTTTTTTGTTTGTTTGTTTGTTTTTGTGGTTTTTTGGTGGGTTTTTTTTTTTTTTTTTGGAAGCCCATAAACCCCAAAACTTTATGGAATTGGCCAGGGAATGTGTAATAAGAAGGCTTTGCTGAAAATTCCTGCAGAAACCTGCTGTCACCCACTCTTTTGGTTGTTTGTTGCAATCAGGCACTTTTGGGATGGGGTGTTTGAGCCCTGGTGGCTCATTATCTCAGTGATGAAGGTTCTGGGCCTGGCTTGAACCTGGATCCTGTTTCTCAGAGCTGTTTCTCTCCCTGTAACTCTGGTTCTTTTGCAGACAGCATGAACAGAAAAGCCTTTCGGGATGGCATAAAGCCAGGCTGGCACTACTTTGGCAGGAAGATGGTGAGTGAGGAAGGGTTTGGGCTTTTCTAGCCACAGACAGCCTGGTGAGTGCAGAAACAGAGCTGGTTTTTCTGCTCCTGATACACTTCTGTGAGGTCCACCTGACCTGTATTTTTCTCCCTAAAGCAGTGGGGAAAATACCAGCTCTGCTGATGCCTTGTGCAGGCTGTCCTAGAACAGAGACCAGAATGAGCTATAGAATAAAGCAGAGATGATTTATTCAAAGGATCTCCTCCATGGATCCACCTTGGGCAGCACCAGAGCCCAGCCAGGGCTGCACCCAAGATGAACCCAAATGGTCCCAAAATGCACGAGCGCTGCCGGGGTCTCTCCCTGGGCTCAGCTCTGCTCCATGTGCACATTGCAGTTCAGTGTCCAATCCCAGCTGCAGCCCCTGCACTCCCATCCTGCTTGTTTTTCTCTCTGCAGCCCACGGGGTTTGTGCTCCTGGGCTGAGATTTGGATCATTTGTCCTTGGTGCCCAGCTGGAGCAGGAATTGTTTTGTCTCCCTGTTCTGTGCAGAGAGCTCACCATGCCCTGATGTGAAGCTCAGACCCACACACTAAAGCAGCACAGGACCTGAAAATATAAAAGCTAAAACCTGAGGCATCACTGCAGGGCTGTGGCTGCTCCACTTTGAGTGCAGCAGAGCGACCTCTGCCCGTCCCTCCTGGGGTTTTATGTCTGAGCTAAAGTGCTCAGGAGCCCTTGGGTGGAAAATGGGAAGAAAAAGCTCTAAAAGTTGTGGAGCTGGGGGCAGTGAAGTGCCTGGTGATGCTCCTGCAGGACGTGGCTGATTTCGAGTGGGTGATGTGGTTCACCTCGTTCAGGAACATCATCATCTTCGCCCTCTCAGGACATGTCCTCTTCGGCAAGATCTGCTCCATGACCGTGCCCCAGGTGAGCAGGGCTGTGCTGGCATGGATTTGAGAGCACCAGGGCTGGCCTGGGATCTGGGGAAGGGATTTTAGGGGGTGTTCTGGGCTCGGGGCTTTCACCACACTGACCACAGCCTCTCTCCCCAGCACCGGGCTGTGATGTACATGATCTACGGGGTGCTGGCTGTGCTGGCCAGCATGGGGCTGGTCTACCTGATGATCATCCTCTCCCACTGCCTGCTCCTCTACTCGGTGGCCCTGGCCAAGCAGAAGTGGCTCTGCTACGTGGCCGGGCTCTGCTGCCTCGCCTCCTTCAAGGTGGAGCCCTTTGGCTCGTGGCAGGTGGGTGCTGTCCTGGCCATGTGTCTGCCTCATTTCCAGCCCTCTGGTGTCCTTCTCCTTGGGATCATCCCCAAAGAGGGCTCCTGGGACAGCCCCAAGCCCTGGCCATTTCTCCTGGATGCATCAGAGCTCTCAGAGCATTTTAGAGGGAAGGGACTGTTGAGGTGTGAGCTTGGGCATAATCCCACGGTGCTTATGTCATGTTTTGGTGGCTTCGTGTTGCTCCAGAGCAAAGGACATCTGAGTCCTTCTTGCTGCCCTTGTGCCTCAGTTTCCCCAGCTATAACAGAGCTGAGATGATCCAGTGATGTCCATCTCTTAGCCTAGGTAAGATTTTATCTCACTGGTGGGCAGAGAGAAGCCCAAGAAGGATTTTATCAAAATATTCAGTCCCTCAGCAGGACGTTGCTGTTTTTCCCTGCCCCCAAAGATGTGCTCCCTCCCTCTCCATCAGCCCCGTGCTGGCTCTGCTTTACTCTGTGGGGACACCTGTGACAGGGTGGCATTGCCACCCAAACCAAAGCCTGTGTGACCAACAGCTGCTTGGTGACACGGCCAAGAGGATCTGCCACTTCCTGACTGCTCTGAGCTGCAGGAGCCAGCTGGGAAATCCAGCCCCAGTTTTCTCTTTCCAGCTCATTAACTTCAGAGACAATTGGTGTCAGAGCGTAATTAGAGGTTTTCCTTGAACTGAAAACCAAACTGGCAGAGGTCAGGGTTAGAGGAGATGTCAGGAAAAAAATTCCTCACTGTGAGGGTGGAAAAGGGGCCCTGGCACAGGGTGCCCAGAGCAGCTGTGACTGCCCTGGATCCCTGGCAGTGCCCAAGGCCAGGCTGGACAGGGCTTGGATCACCCTGGGATAGTGGAAGGTGTCCCTGCCATGGCAGGGGTGGCTCTGGATGGGCTTTAATGTCCCCTCAACCTACACAATTCTCTGATGCCCCATATGGTTGTGTTTGAGGGTCTCAGGATGAGGGAAGAGATGGGAATTTTGATTCCATGTTTCAGAAGGATATATTATATATTATATCTATTATATATTATATCTATTATATATTATATCTATTATATATTATATCTATTATATATTATATCTATTATATATTATATATATTTTATATTATATATTATATTTCATTATATATTGTATTTCATTATATATTATGTATTACATCATATTATATCTTATATATTATATCATATTTTATATTATATATTATATTTTATATTTTATGTTATATTATATTTTATGTTATATTATATTTTATGTTATATTATATTTTATGTTATATTATATTATCTATAATATAATATATATTATACTATATTTTATATTATATCATTATACTAAAACTATACTAGAAAGAATAGAGAGAAAGGATCTATCAGAAAGCTAGAAAGGAAAGGAATGATAACAAAGTCTTTGCTCACAGCCTTGACACAGGTGGCTGTCATTGGTCATCAAGTAAAAACAATTTCACATGCTGGATAAGCAGTTCTCCAGATCATATTCCAAAGCAGCAAAACGTGGAGAAGCTCAAACTTCCCAGCTTCTCAGGAGAAAAGACCCCGGCAAAAGGATTTTTCATGAAATATGTGTGTAAGAGCCCCGGGAGTGGTGTCCCCACAAGGCGAGGCAGCACAGAAGGGACGCCGTGTTCCTGGTGGTGACTCTCTGTTTCTTGCCCAGAGCGGGTTTGTGACGGGAGCCTTTGACCTCCAAGATGTCCTTTTCTACGGGGGCTGCACCTTCACCATCATGCGCTGCATGAGCTTCGCCCTCGAGAGCTCCCAGAAGGCAGAGGGCATCTACTCCATCTTCGACCTCCTCAAGTACAACTTCTACCTCCCGTTCTTCTTCTTCGGGCCCGTCATGACCTTTGACCAGTTCCACGCCCAGGTGAGTGATCCTAAGGCCAGCCTGGAGCAGGATTTCTCCACAAAATTTATTTGCTTGGGGTCAATGTCTACAAGAACCCCAACTTTTTCCACAGAGAAGATGCAAATGGTTGTAGAACTTGTTGTGGTCACCTCTAGTCTGTGGCTGTGCATTTTTGTGGGGGAGGGCATAAACTGATGGATTTTTAAGCTTCTTTTTTGGTATTTTTTGCCATTTTCACTGGCTGATTCACAATGGAAGATCTTGCTGTGATGTCCTTTCTCCCTGGGCATCTGCACTGCTCCGTGCCTCAGTTTCCTTGTGCTGTCACCCCAGCACCTTCATGGTGAGGGCCACCCATGGGAGTTCTGCATGCTGTGACAGCAAGGACATTTCTGTCTCCCATTTCTATCCAGCTGCTTCACCCAGGCAGCAGGAATTTCCAGGTATGGCTTGTGTGTCTTTAGAGCAAGTTATTTCTCAGGAAATAAATCAGATTGTGTGGAAGGCTGAGCTCCAGCAATCAGGGGCTCCATGAAATTCCCTGATGCCCCAAGTCTTTGCCTGGTCCACACAACCAAGGGAGCTTTTGGATGAGCAGACTGCAAGCAGAGCTGGAAAACACCAGCAGAAGCCTGGGCTGGGACCTCTGGAGCTGTTCCACAGTCCAGGATCAAGGAAACCAGCAGTGCTGTGTCCCCCCTCACTCTTCCCACCTCAGCCTCCCTCTGCACCCAGGATCAGCCTCGGCCACCAAAGCAAACTGGTGGTGCTGGCAAAGGGAGGTGTTTGGTCAGCAGTGGTGCTGTGGAGGATTCCCACCACCAGCTCTGGTTCCTTTTGCAGAAGAACAGCTATATTGCATTTTTGGACCCAAAATAATGCCTGGATACAAGAATGTTTTGGGGAAATATTTGTGGATTCGGAAGAAAAACCAGCCCAGGGCAGGGGAGAGCAGCCAGAGCCTTGTGGTGAGGAGAAGACTGAAGAATCACCAGCCCAGCACCTTCTCTCACATGTGGAGCTGGTTTTGGCTGCCTAAGAAATGGTTTGGACTGGGATGTTTCCTCCAGGATGAGCCATGATCCCAGTCCTGCTCCTTGCCTGCTCCTTCTCCTCCTCCTTCTCTTCACTTGTGGAATTAACAACTTAATGGTGCTTCTTAAAAGGAACAAGAGCCCTTGGTCTTACTGGACATATTAAAAATGATTTTTGGAGCATTGGACCCTGAAGATCATAAGGTCAGCTCTGGTGTCCCTGTCAGGGATGCAGGCAGGTCCCTACAGATGGGGACATGGAACTCCTCATGCCTCCAACACCTGGACTCCCACTGCTCCTGCAGAGCTGCATCCAGGGGGAGTTTTATTTCCTGCTCCTTTACACAACCCCAAACCAAGCTGTCTGAAGCCACTTAATGAGAAATTCCCCTCTCTCAAGCTGTCTGAAGCCACTTAATGAGCAATTCCCCTCTCTGCTGCTTCTGACCCCAAAGGCACAAGGATTAAGTCCCCAGCCCCTTTCCCCTGCCCCGGCCAGGGGTCCTGGCTTGGCCTGGCCACCACTGCCATCTCCTGGCTACATCCCCCCGGCACTGCTGGAGCTGTGGCTGGCTGCAGAGGTGAATTCTTAATTGCCCAAGAGCAATTAGGGCAGGAGGCAGATGGAACCCTTCCCCAGGGTGGGATGTAGGGCCCCATTAGAGATGGATCTGTCCCTTTGGATCCCACTGGTTCTACATCCTGGTGGAGCTCTGGCACCCCTGTGTGAGATGGGAACTCCTCTGTCCCAGGGCTTGGCCAGCCAAATTTGGGTGGAGAAGCACCTTTCTTACTGAGATCAAGGGAGCAAATCCCCTTATCTAGGGTTGGGAATATCACAGCCCTGATCCTAAGGGGGTGGTGGCCAAGTGCTGGCACCACACGCAGATGTGAGGGTGAGAGGAAACAACCTCGACCTGCACCAGGGGAGATTTAGACAGGATAATGGGGATAATTTCTTCAAGGAAATAGTTGTTAAGCATTGGAACAGGCTCTCCAGGGCAGTGGTAGAGTCACCATCCCTGGAGGTATTTCAAAGATGAGTAGATGTGGCACTGAGGGACAGGGTTTAGTGCTGGGTTAATGGTTGGACTCAATGATCTTAATGGATTTTTCCAGCCTAAGCCATTCTGTGATTCCATGGAAGGAGGGTTCTGTGCCCACCCACGTGTCTCCATGCCAGACCCTGTCCTCCCTCAGCTCAGGGTCCAGCGACCTCTTTGTATCCTCAAAGCACCTGGTACTTAACAGGCACAGAAAAAAAATCTGGCAAAGGCTTTAATTCTCAGGAATCATCTGGATTTGACAACAGGGCTGGTGCAGCAGCCTGTGGATTATGCAGGGAGAGCTCCCACCTCTCGCAGGGAATAAAGGGGAAGTAATAAACATAAGAGGATTTTGAGCACAGCAGCGATTTTACGGCGGTGCGGGGAAGCAAGGACAGCGCTCTGCCCCGTGTAATCCTGAGAGCTCGCTCTGGTGATGTTTATGTGACAACCAGCAGAGATGTGACAGCTCCTGGGGGCAAACCCCAGACCCTGTTTGTGCAAGACGCAGCAGAGATGAGATCCCCATCAATCAGAATCAGGTCCCACCAATTCGGGACAGCCCCTTGAGCAAGTCTCCCTCTCGTTTACAGCAGAAGCCTCAGACATCATCAGTTCTCCTCCTCCTCCTTCCAGATGACCCTGGACAAAAATACACCAGGCCCTGGCAGAGCTGTCAGGTCGGGATTCCAACCCTGGAATCCATCCTGGAGATGTGATGGGTGACAGCATTTGCTCCCTCTTAGTGACTTTTGGAAAGGGTTGTCCTGAAGCAAAATTGATTTCCTGAGCACATCGCTGCAGAAAGAACATGAAACCCTGGGAGCTTCCTGGTCAGAGTGGATTTCTCCCCATCTGGAGTCCCTGAGGACAGCCAGGCCTTGGACCACATGCCTCCTTGTGGGGGTTCCAGTTGTTGGTTTCTCTGGGTCTGGATTGAAGGCACTTGAGATGGTATTTTCATGTTTTACTCAGGTGTTTATTATTTCTTATCAGTAAAACAGTCTCACTACTGTGAGTTCAGCTTTTCATTAGAAGGCACAAAATGGCTACAATCTCTTGTTCCAAGGTCTTTTAAGACTAAACTATCCAATTAAGAACTGACACCTAGATTATTTTCCCTTTTAACCCAATAACTGATCCCAAAGAGCCCCAGTGTGGACTTTTCTGCCCAGTTACAAAATGCCACCCAAACCCATGAAGAAGAAGGAAGAAGCAGCATGAAGAAGAAACCCAGGACAGCACCCTGTGCTCTCCATCCTGCTTCCATCCACAACACACTAAAAATCCCAAAACCCTAAATTTCTCCCCAAGTGACACACCTACACTGCTCTCTATAATCTATTTCACATTTCTGTGGATTCTGGTCTATCTTGAAATCCAGGAAACTTTCTCCATGAATGAGGGTCAGAGTCAGTGCTGCCCTGGGGGTCAGGGCACCCCAGAGCAGACACAGAAATATTCCCAGTGCCCTGGGTTTCCACACCTCCTTTGCTGGGAAACCCCTGGGAACAGCAGGATGAAGAGTAGGGACATCTCTGCTGTCCTCAGCCCTGCTGTGGGTGGGACATGTCCTGTTCCTTGTGCTTGTGCTCACCTGAGAGCCCTTGGCCTTCTTTAATCAGTGGAAATTTGGGCCACGCAGTCCATGGCATGACCTCTAAAGGAGAATGATGAATCAATCCCTGTTTGCACCTCAGCCATCCTTCTGGATGAAGGCGCAGTGCCCACCCTGTCCCTGGGCTCAGCCCTGCCCCTCCTGTCCCTCCCTGCAGGTCAGCACCCGAGAGCTGAGGCGCAAGGACGACGAGATGAAGAGCATCCGTGTCAATGCCCTGCTCCACGTGGGGGCCATCGTGGCCGTGGACATCTTCTTCCACTTCTTCTACATCCTCACCCTCCCTTCTGACCTGAAGTTCGTGAACCGCCTCTCGGACTGGTCCCTGGGTGAGTGGCCATGCTCGGGCACCTTCACCCCTGCTCTCAGCTCCCAGGCAGTGGTGAGTGATCCTGATCTCCATCCACCCCCCTTGAGAGGCTTTGGGAATGCCTGTGTTGGACAGGTGTGAGTAAAAACCCCTCATCCTTGCTCTGCACAGAGCTGGGTTGGGCAGCACTGGAAGGCACGTGGTGCTGGTCTGGCCTTTTCACAGGGTAAATTGTTATTTTGGGGGTTAAGGAGCTGAGCACCAAGATATTTTTGCTACCTTTGGACTGGGAGGGAGCTCAGCACCTCTAAAAAATCAGCAGGACACAGCAAACCATGTGCAGCAATGCAAAGCCTGATTACATGTAAGGAAAGTTGTCCATAGAGTGGTCAAACACTGGGAGAGGTTATGGATTGTCCCAAAAGGGTCTATTCAACACTGACATGGACAATGTCCAGGCTAACGTAGTCTCTACCTAAAGCTGGGTGTTCTCCAAGCATGGCTGGGCTGGAGACCTCCAGAAGTCAAATTCCCAGGATGTGTGATGGGAGCAGCATTGGCCTTCAGCTGGCAGCTGCATGGAGGGTTCCAGGTGACCAAATCCATGTCTGATGGCAGCATTTCAGACACCACCACACAGCAGAGGCCAAGCAGGGGCTGCAGGAGCCTCCTGTCTCTCCAGAGTGGCAGCTTGAGGCCAGGATAAAATCCTGATGCAGCTGCAGTGGCACTAACAAGGATTTAGGGTGTCCCAAGAGCCCTGGATTGACAGACCCCATGTTACTCCAGAGGGAGCTGAGCTCTTCTGACTGTACTGACCATGGTGGGAGCATCCCTTAATCTGGGAGCTGGATCCCACCAACACAGGGGCATTTTAGCAGCTCTTTGCAGAGACATTTGAAATCTTTAGTAGCTGTCCCTGCAGGGTTTGCTTCCCGGTGTAAGACACCTCTTTAAGTCAGAGGTTCTGTAGCATGGACATCCATGGCCAGAGGGAGCTGGGGTAGGGGGAATTTTGATGGAGGTGCCAATAAAAGCTCAGAGGGCAGACCTGAGACCTGCTTAACAAGCCTCAGAGAGAAGGCACAATGATGGAATAAATTACTGCATAAGCAGAGTTTCTTGGACTACTAAGACCAATAAGCAGTTTGCTCCCTAATACCCCAAGAAGAAATTGTCCTTTGGTTCAAGCCTCTTAAAAAACTTAGTTTTAAATTATTTGCCATGCAGAAATCCTGATGCATTCCGTGTTCCTTTTTCCCCATTTGACTCCCATTTTTGCTCCAGCTGGCCTGGCCTACTCCAATTTGGTGTACGACTGGGTGAAGGCTGCTGTCATGTTTGGGGTCATCAACACCATCGCCAGACTGGACCACCTGGACCCACCCCAGCCCCCAAAATGCATCACCATGCTCTACATCTTTGCTGAGACGTGAGTACCCTGAATGAAGAGTGTTTGAGCTGGACAGGACCTGCGTGGAGGGGAGGACACCTGGGCTGTCCTGGGCAGCTGCTGTGTGAGTTGGAGGCCACCTGAAACCATAGACTAGACCTGGCCAGAACCCAGGGAAAAATTCTTAGGTGGGGAGAAATAGATAAGGAGAAAATTAAACCACGTCTCCGGTGGCATCTGTGCAAGGAAGGAGCCTGGAGGACTTCTGTGAGCAAGGTCCAAGATGTGCCTTGCCAGGGAATTGGCTGTTTTCTCTGTTTCCACAGGTTTTTATTGTCATTGTGTGTTTTAACATGTTCTTATAATTTTATTTTTAGGCATTTTGACAGAGGGATTAATGACTGGCTGTGCAAGTAAGTGTCCAGTTGACCACCTCTAGTCTGGTTCAGGGTCTTCCCTTCCATCCCAGAGCAATGAAGCATCTCATGCTGTTCATCCCAAGGTGTCCTCTCTTCTGGATAAATCCCACTATTTGCTCTGTTTAGCCCCAAACCCATTGAATTAATTGCACAAAGAACAGCCCCCTCCTCCAAAGCTGGGAATGAACGAGTGCTGTCCCAAAATCCCTTTAGATCCGGTGGGTTTAGCCTTCCCCCAGAGGAGGAAGAGCCAGCTTTACATTTCTGCAGGAGGAAAGGGGAACTGAGCACTGTAGCTCCATCTGCATCTTCCTCAGCTCTTCACCTCCTTCCATCCATGAAATCACAGCAGCAAACCTCTACTGAGAGGGGTGGTGGCTGCTTTGTGATAAAATCCTGAGCACCAGCAAGTCTGAGAGACCCCAAGTTTTACCTGCCAGGGCGGGAAAGGTGGATATTTTGTCCTTGAGTATTTATAGGTTTGTAGGAACACAAGTCCCAAGCGGTTGGGGCACAGCAAAAATCAATTTATTGCCAGAACATCCCTCCTGTTTTTACTGGGATGCTCTGGGCTGACCTGTCTGTGAGGAGCTTGGGAAAAGAAAGTCCAGAGGCGTCTTCTGGATTACAGGGAGTGTGGTGTTTGTGAGGGTCCTAGGATGAGGGAAGAGATGAATCTGACTCTATATTCTTGGAAGGCTGATCTATTATATTATGATATTATATTAAAAGAAATGATATACTAGAACTATACTAAATTACAGAGAAAGGATACATCAGAAGGTTTGACAAGAATGATTAATAAAAAGTTTGACTCCTCAGAGAGTCCGACACAGCTGGCTGTGATTGGTCATTAAGAAAAAACAATTCCCATGCTGGATAAACAATCTCTATATTGTATTCTAAAGCAGCAAAACACACTCTGAAGCTTCTCAGGAAAAAAATCCTGGGCAAATGTCACTATAAGACACAAAATAACACGACATGGACATGCTGATGCTCTCGAGGTGAAAAAGGGAGTTTATTTTCTGACTCCAACATTTATAGAGTGGCAGTGGATTGGAGGGTGACAGTGCCACCTCTCCAATGACACTGGACAAATCAACAGTCCATGAAATTTCTCCTCCTCCATAAAAGAATGCAAAACAATAAGTTATTTACAGAAAGTGTGTGAGAAAGTGCGTTACAAGAATGTAAACTTAGAAGAACTTTAAAAAATCAGGGCGACAGGCAAAGAGGATTTTTCAGAAAATATCACGGTGACACAGGGAGCACCAACCAGCTTCCCTGGCTTTCAGGTACGTGTACGACCACATTGGAGAGAACCACGACAACATCCTGAAGGAGCTGGTGGCCAGCACCACCACCTTTGCCATCACCACGCTCTGGCTGGGGCCCTGCGAGGTCGTTTACATCTGGTCCCTCGTCAACTGCTTCGGCCTCAACTTCGAGCTCTGGGTGCAGAAGTTCTTCCAGCTGGGGCCCTTTGCCAAGCTGGAGGTGAGGAGATGGGCTGCAGAGGGGATGGGGACAGCCCCAGGGGGCTGGGGGATGTCTGTGCCTGGAGGGAGCTCACACGGGGTTGTAGGGATCAGGTTTTTGGCTGAGGAAGAGGAGCAGAATCCCTGAGGATGCCATGGAGCTCCTGCCTGGAGACCTGGAGGTCTTTCCTGTGGCCTTCAAAATCATGGAATCATTAAGGCTGGAAAAGACCAGCTCTCTTTTGCCTCCTCTCTGGGATTGCTCTGGGATCACTCTGGGACCCCAAGGCAGGGGGTGGGATGGATGATCCTTAAGATCCCTTCCAACCCAAACCCTCCCATGTGTCTGTGATCCTACAATTACCATGAAATTGTGTCTAACATCTTGCTCCTGCCCATGGGACCCAGCCCAGGGTCCCAGAATGTCCACCACTAAACCACATCCTTAAGTGCTGCATCCACGTATTTTTTTTAACTTTTCCAGGGATGGTGGCATCCCTGGACAATCCTTGGGATCAGCTGCTGAGCTGTGCAAGGGAAGCACAGTCCTGGTGCTCTGTGTCCCTTCATTCCATGCGCTTTGTCACCCACCCAGAGCAAACAAACTCCTGGCCCTGTGCTGCTTCAGGGGAATTCAGATTGGGGTGGAAATTCCAGAGGGAAAACAGAGGTGCAAGAGAAGGAGGAATGCATCTCCAATGAGGCATCAAAGTGCCACAGATGGACACAAAATATGAGATATCTGTCAATATCTGTCCTTGGGAATGTGTCTATGCATATGGGGAATATTCTATGGGGAATATTCAGATCCTATGGGGAAATGTTCTTATATTTCCTTATGGGATTAATTTGTTCTTCTTGTTCCACAAAGCATCTTGGCATTCTCATTGGTTTTGATCTGATTTCTTTTAAAAGCAACTGTTTGGATGCTAGAACAAATTATTTTTAAATAATAATAATTTAATCATAATTTTAATAATAATTTTAATAATTTGTGCCCTGTCTTTGTCTGGGACCAAAGTGTCTCAGGGACATACTGGAAAAAACTCCCATCCTGAAAACAATTATCTTCCTGCTGGAATCTGAAATGCAAGAAACTCTCAGAACTTTAAATCTGTGAACCAAAGCTTAGAATTAAACACAAAGTTTAATCTAAAACGTTAAAAAAAACCTTCCAAACTTAAATATTAAAACAAAAAATATAAATTTATAATTTAAAACAAAAACTAAATTTAAGGGTTTAAAATTTTAAATATAAAAATGCAAAATAGCTACAAAAATAAACAAAAATTAAAATACAATACTATAAATTTACATATCTATATATATCTCATTATATAACATTTATAATTTATCTATCATTATATAATTTTATATAATATAATGCATAAATATATATTATATAATCAATATCATTTATAACTTATATATCATTATATATATATCAATTAACTAAAAAAATACACTATAACACAAATCCATACAACAAAATATTTAAAAATTAAATGAAAACATAAATATCCTTATTAACAATATTTTATTCATCAATACCTCCTTAAATCTTATAACTAAAAATCTTATAACCTTTTAAACCATATTATAAGAATATAAGCCAGATTCACCCTTCCAACCTATAAAAAATTAAATATTGAGATAAAATATAAAAACCACATAAATATAAAAAAATATTTTTTTAATAAACCACATTGTCAAAATAAATAAAACTAAAAATAACTATAACTATGACTATAACTATAATTATAACTATGAATATAAATGTATAAAATATGAATATATTAATGAATTAATATAAATTAATATAAATATATAAATAAATATAAACCAATATATAAATATATACAAAATATATATAAACTAATCATCAAAATAAAATAAAAATAAATGTATAATATAAATATAAAAAATATAAACCACATGTAAAAAAATAAACCACATCATCAAAAACAATTCAAAAATCCCATCTCAAATTCCTTCTAAAATTCCCCACAAATATATTATCACAAGTTCTTTTTTTTTTTTTCCCAATTTAAATCCTGGAGGTCCTCAATTAGTTGAAGATGTATTTTGAATAAAAACCGTGGAGAGCAATCCTGCCGTTTGCTCTCCTGGCTGAACTCCTGATCAGATTAAGGCTCTCCAGCAGCGAAATCCCCTTCCCCAGGCACCACAACTCCCAGCCCTGGGGCTCACGGTGCTCTCTCAGGCTGCTGTACCTCCTTCCTGCTCACTCACAGCAGCTGATCCTGGAGATTGTGCCACTGACAGCTCCACTCTGCTGCTGTCATTGGGTTTTGAGCTCTTTTTTTTTTTTAATTCCTAAGAAACTATTTTTGCCAGGAGCCAGGAGTGATTTGCATGTAGGGCTAATAATAATCCTGGGATATAACAGATTCTTCTGCCTTGAGGAGTGGCAGGAGGTGGAGGAAACAGGGCCCAACCATTTCATTTTAAAGAGGCTCAGAGAGAGCTGGAGAAGGACTTGTGACGAGGATGTGGAGGGACAGGACAAGGAGTAATGGATTTAGACTGACAGAGGGCAGGGTGAGATGGGATATTGGGAAAGAATTCTTCCCTGTGAGGGTGTGAGGCCCTGGCATAGGTGCCCAGAGAAGCTGTGGCTGCTCCTGGATCCCTGGAAGTGTCCAAGGCCAGGCTGGATGGAGCTTGGATCATCCTGGGATGGTGGAACTTGTCCCTGCCCAAGGCAGGGGGTGGAATGGATGATCCTTAAGATCCCTTCCAACCCAAACCCTTCCAAGTGTCTGTGATTCTACAGTAACCATTAATCTGTGTCTAACATCTTGCCCCTGCCCATGGGACCCAGCCCAGAGTCCCTAAGGCAGCAGAGCAGTTTTGTCCTTTTATTTCTCCATTCCAGAGGCACTAAAAGCTGCTCTGATTTTCGCCTCCTCTCTGGAATCCCAGCTGGGGTTGCCCCAGTCACCCCCTTTTCTTTACAGACCCTTTCCCCTCTGCTCCTGTCTCCTCCACAGGCCAAGCTGTCAGGGGCCATGTCTCGGCGGATCAGGGCAGCTTTTGGGGCAGTGAACTTCTGGGCCATCGTCCTCTACAACATCCTGGCCCTCAACAGCCTGGAGTTTGCACTGCTGGTGACCAAGAGACTCCTCGTGACGGGTAAGGTGCTGCCAGCCTTCCCCACTGAGACAGCCCTGTCTGAACTGCTGTGGCAGCTGAGGACTGAGATCTTGAATCCTTTTGGGTCCCAAGTGCCACTGGCTTGTGGTGTGGCTGCTCCAAATGTCCTTAATTCTCATGCAAAAAGTGCAGGCAGGGGTTTCTTAGCCCACCCCCTGCTCCTCAGTGAGTGTTCTGGGGTACCAGCTGCCTGCCAAGTGTGCTTGTACAGCTCCTGGCCCAGCCTGAGCCTGGCTTAGCCTCCCTGGAGCACTGCAGAGGTCACGTTCACCTCACCAAGGTGAGTCCCTGCCTGTGAAATGGTCCCTTGTTGGAGAAAGGGATTGATTCCTCATTTCCTCTGCTCCAGCAGACATCCTGCATCATCCAAAGGTGACAGGCACAAATCCTCATCCTGCAGCCTGTACATTTCTAATCAGTGGATCGTGGCACTGTTTTGAAGTTTTCTTGGCTGCCCAGGGTATAAATAGCCATCCTGCAGCCCTCTCCGGGATGGGGATGGATAATGTCACACTCGGTGTGCCAGGAGTGCCTGCCCGCTGAGCTGGCTGCCTTTTGCTGGTTCCATTATTCATTGCACAGCTCCTGTTTTAGCAGGAACAAACCCTGCTTCCACCCCTCTGCTGTGGATACCAGATTTGTGATTGCCAACACCCTCAGACCCTTCTGAAGAGGAGGGAGAGCTCCAGGCTCTGTCACTGACGTAGGTGACAAAAATATGTCTTTTCCTGGGTGGACACTGTGTCCCCACTAAGTGCAGGACAAGGCTGGGGTTGATCCTCAGCATCAGTGGGGCCCAAAGCTTCCAGAAGGTCACAGTGTTGAGCAACAATGGACATGGGCAGGTTCAGTGGGCAGAAAGTCAGTCATGATTTCTGAACTTGGGGAGCAGAAGGATTTCTGGGGATAAGAGGAGCTCAGAACCCCTCCAGCATGTCCCCACTTAGCTGCAGTCCACTGTGCCTTGGTGGGCTCAGGCACAGCTCCACCTAAAATACAATCCTGAGGATTTCCCTCTTCTCTCAGTGAAGCTGCAGGGCTGGATGGATGATGAAAAATGTCACTGGCCATCGTGAGCTTGTGGGCCCTCCCAAGCCCACCTGAGAGGCAGCTGTGCAGGTGGAGAACTGGCACAGCTGGATGACCACATCTCTGTAGGAGTGTGCCCCCAATGATAAGAGTGGCAAAGCTAGCCTTTGTCCCCCAAAAAAGGAAAGAAGCCCAGAAGTTTCTCTCAATGATTAGGTAAAAAGCCACCTCATAGGACCTCAGGGACTTCACCAAAAACTCGAGGTCATCTAATTGGATAGAAGCCAAAAAGTCCCGCCTGGCCCATCAGGTAGAAGAGAACAAAAGAACCAAAGTGCTTTTGTGAGGTGTTTTTACCAGGGGCAGACCTCTGCACCTGGCTCGAGTTTTTCTGTTTGTTACTTTGCCTTTTATTGAACCTTTTTTGTTTCTAACACTGCAGCAGAAGCCATCCTGCTTATTTTATTCCCCCAAAGTATACCTAAGCTATCCTTGGGTGTTTTACGTTTCTTTTTGAGGGCTTATGAGGCCTGGCCCAAGAAAAAGAAACTCAACCCGTCTCCTCCCTGCTGCAGGTTTCCCTGAGAGCACCTTGTCCATCTGGTTCATCACGTACTGCGGCGTGCAGCTGATCAAGGAGCGCGAGCGCGTCCTGGCCCTCCAGGAGGAGCAGCAGGCTGACAAGGCAAAGGTGGAGTAGGGCAGGAGGCACCACAGGCTTCTCCTGAAGCCTCCTCTCCCTTCCAGCCGCTGCTGCCAGGCCAGGGCTCTCTGAGGCCTCCCGACAACCGGACTGCTGTAGCTCATCCACGTAGAAGTCACCTGCAGGGCACAGGTCACCCCCTTTGCTGCAGGGAAGATTTTTCCATCAGGCACAGCAGGTGTTTCACAGTCTCCCCAGACGTGGCAGGATGCTCCCAGGACGTTTCTTCCATCCCCATTGTTTTCCTGCCCCTCTGAGAGCGTGCAGGCCCAGAGGTTTCACCCCAACGCTTGGTGCACCAGCACTGGGCTCCTCCTCAGCCCATGTCTCAGAGGAGACTCTCCAGACCCTGTGGCTGGAGGTTTTAGGGCCCTGCACTGCTGGATCTGAGACTGCTGTGGCCACCATGACCACCCTGCTGTGACCTGGGACTCAAGCCAAACCCCACCTCAGTTTTTTTTTTACATGGACGAAGGTCTAAGCTCACATTCCTGCCCGTGGCTGAGGGGCAGAACGTGCTGCAGCCACCCCTCGCTCACCTCCAGCCACCCATCCCTTTCCTCAGCTGCCTGTGGTGTGCACAGCCCGGCTGCAGGGCTGAGCGAGCACACAGCTGGACACAACCAAAGGAGAAAAACCCCAGGGGAAGGTCAGGGACTGGGCTGGGTGCTGGAGGGAAAGCCCACGGGAGGCTCCTTGGAGAATCAGACTTTGGGAGTGTGTGAAACACAGTGCCTTGGGGGGAAAAAGGTGGGTTTGTGACACAAAAATGGCTCTGGCTCTCTTGCACTTTAGAGTAACTCTCAGTGGCCTTATGTGTGAGTTATGTCTGTTTGGGGGCAGGATCCACACCCCTCTGCAAAGGGGGTTGAGACCTCGGTGCATCCCTGTGGGGGAAGCAGGATGGGTTCCTAGCCAGCTTTCAGCTCTGCCAAAGTAATTTGTGAAGTCCCTGGTAAATGTCTCTTATTTATGTAGCCAATAAATGTTGGATAACTCTGGCACCTGCTGCTCATCCCTGTTAGTGCTGCTGGTGACAGCCCTGGAAACACCCAGGCACCAGAAATGAGAGGACAAGGACCTGTTTGCAGGTCCTCACCTGCCCCCCAAGAGTGACAAAAGACATTTGTGACTTCAGCAGAAACTCATTTATCATCACCAAACTGGAGTTTGGGCTGCAGCTGGATTCATATTCACCTTTAATTTGACTTTGATTTCGTATGTATCTGTAGCCTGTGGCCAGAAAACTGTCACCCATCTGGGTTTTGGGTTAGAAACCAGGTTGGTTTTACTTTTGGGAGCCTGACCAACAATGCTGGGAGTAAGGGGCAAGTTTTGTGCCTTGGTGGCATCTTGTCACATCCCTTTTTGACACATCTGTCTGTTGGATTTTCATAGGCGTTTCTTGGCATCTCCATTATTTCAGATTTACTTTTTCCATCAAACCAGCTTCCTGCAGGGTTGGATTAATCTCTTGCCCTCCTTAGGGGTGTCCTTGCATGGGTGGCACCTCCCTGAGCTGCTGGCACCAAGGGCTGTGTCACTGTGGTGGCTCAGCTGGGGCTGCCTGGGGGGACAGAGTCACCTCCCAGTGTTGAAGTGGGTGACTCACATGGCAAAGCCCAGTGACTCTGCACTGCCCTCCTGACTTGGGTGCTTCAGGAGAGAAAATAGCCCATTCACTAAGAGTCTATATTTACCCAGCAGCTGCATCTGCTGAAGCTGCCAGAAGGAGCTAATCTTAGACACCAACCCAGCCAGTGATCTCTTAGAGACAGTTCATGGGAGAATTTGGGCTTTGCCCTCCTTTTCCTGGACTTATCCCTTCAGCTTTTGCTGCTCTGACAAGCCCAGGAGGTCTGGTGGGACAGGAGTTCTGTCTCAGTCAGCTCAGCCTTGACAGGATACCCTCAGCCTCACTGAATGCCTCTCTAGGATGGGATTTATCCATTTCTCATCTCATCCCCTCTAGTTATTGCCTGCACCTTCATAAGCCAAGAAGCCAAGAAAAGCAATTTTAATTGTAATTACAGATCCCACTTAATAGCTTTACACTGGACACTTTCTTGTGCAGCCTGAATGGCTGAAATTCCTTCATCCATCCTTTTTGTTCCAGCATTTTGTATGGGTGGGAGTGATCCTGCAGCACTGCATCCCTTCAGGATGTGTCTGTGTATCCTCACTGTTGTGGTTTAATCCCACACAGTTTCTCACTCCCTCCTCCTCACCCCATAAGGAGGAGAATCAGAAAGAAAAGGTAAACAGGTAAATCTGTTGAGATAAGAACAGTTTAACGTTTGAAACAAAACACTATGATGATAATAATAATGACAAGGAGAGGAGAAAAAGCAACAGAACCCAAGAGGAACAAGTGCTGCACAACACAATTGCTCATCACCCACTGGCTGATGCCCCAGCTGCCCCCAGACACCAAATTGGCTCCCTTCTGGGTAATTTCCACCGTTTGTATCCAGGAAATGATGTTCTGTGGTATGGAATATCCCTCTGGCCAGCTCGGGTCAGCTCTCCTGGCCACACTGCTTCCCAGCTTTTGGTGCAGCTCCTCACTGGCAGCATGTGAGAGGTGGAAAATCCTTGACTCGGGGTGAGGAATGACAGCAGGAGCCAAAATACCGGTGAGTTATCAGCATTATCCTCATCCTAACCAGGCAAAACACAGCCCTGTAGGAGGAAAATTACCTCTCCCAGATGAAACCAGGACCTCCACCCACTCCCATGTCCCGGGGGGCTGTTGCCCACTTGGGGACACATTTAATGACTGTGGGAGTCCTCTGCTCACTGGAAATCCCTGGCTGTGGCCCTGTCAGGGCTGGGGGACAGTGCACCCAGGCTCTTGGAAAGCCAGGGCTGCTTCCCCAAGCCTTGGAGCAGCTGGGTAAAGCCACTGAAGCCCTTGGAGTGCCCAGGGCAGGTTTGGGACCAGCACAGTGCCCTTTCCCTGGGTGAGCCACCAGCCTGGGAGATGCCAGAGACCCACCAGGTGCCAGAGCTGCTCTGGAAGGGCTCTAGCTGAATTTTAGCAGTGGCGCCCCGTGGGGTGGGGGATGAGGAAGCAAAACTCAGATGGCAGCACAACAAAAAGGAAAACGAGGCAGGGCTCAAGGGAGATTAAAGGCAGAGGGAGGGGGGGAAATCCCAGCTGGTGGCACAACAGCACAGGATTAAACTTGGGATGGCACAGAGCTGATGCAGAGGGGGCAGAGAGGGGAGGGTGGGGGTGTCCAGCCCCACATGTCAGGGAGCAAAGATTCCTGAAGTTCGACCCTGTTCAAAGATCAGCACTTGGAGCTTGATCCTGTCCCAGATGAGCAGCACAGCAGAGCTCATGATGTGAGCTCTGAAAACAGCTTGTGATTATTTCCCTGCTGTTTTGGTACCTCCCAGATGCTGCTGGAACCACACCAGTACAGAAGGGCTTCATACTGGTGTAGCTCCCTCCCTCTTCTAGAGATAACCATAATGGCAATTTTTATAAACACATCCCTGCCAGGGTAAGGGGTTGTGTGGCTTTAAATACACCAAGAAAAATGGCTGATATTTTTTTATAGACTTAATTAAATCGTTAATTAAATCTGTGCCATCACTGAGTGTCAGACAGCCCAGAGGGTCCACAGCAAGAGATAAAACAGATTCATGTGCAAGTTTTACTACGGGTATAAATAATTATAGCTACTCTGCTCGCCCATGTCTGTCAAAACTAATTTGCTTCTTTGTGAGCTCTGTGGGAATAGCTGGACCTGGACTGGCCATTTGGGGGCCTGGGGGACTTCCTGGACATCCATGGGTAGGCAAGCAGGACACAAGAGCTGCTGGAGAGCTCAGCCACTCTGGAGCATCAGCTCCAGGCCAGGCAGGTTGTTCCTGCTGTGTCTCTAGACTTCATCCAGAGGGGAATGATGAACCAGAAGGCCTGAGCAGGAGACCCCAAATTTGCTAGAAGGTATTTGTGTTTAGGTGTCTTAATCTGTGGGTTTAGGCCCACCATTGCATTTCCTTTACTTCTGTTCTGCCTCAGACACTCCTCTGTCACCAGGATCTGGAAAGAATGGATTAATTGGTGCCAAGGTGCCCAGAGACTGAACCACTGGGGCCCATTTGCATGTATGGCAGAGTCACAGAATCAGTGAGGCTGGAAAGGAGCTCTGGGGTTGACTCCAGCCTGTGGTTGAACCAGACCATGGCCCTGAGTGATGTGTCCAGTCCTTAACACCTCCATAGATGGTGACTCCACCACCTACTGCAGGGAAAAAAAAAACATTCCTCTCCCACAGTCCTCAATTCTCCTGCTTTAGTGAGGATTTTAAAGGAACTTCCAGCACAGATCTCGTATCCCACACAGGGCTGTAAATAAACAGCTCTATCTCCATTTCCCACCCCTCTCCAGACCCCTGAAAAGTGACTCCAGAGGAGAATAAAGGACAAACATGTGAAGCAAAGCAGCCCTGGGTGGGAGCTGGCTGGAGCTGGGGATGCCACAAAGCCCACACAAGACCCTCCCTTAGCACATCCCTCCAGCTTTGACTTCATGGCCTATTTTTATCCCGGCTAAAGGTCCAGCACTTTCAGAGCAGCCCATTTAGCATCATCAGGAGGAAATCCCAGCCTTGCCACCCATGACCCAAAAGGCAGATTGGGCTGTTAGATTTACCCAGAGGCCTCTTCCTGAGCCCATGGGTCGCACGTGTCCCCCGTGGTGTCACAGCAGCCAAACCTCCTGCTCTCCCCGCGGTGACTCACGAGCTGACAGACCCTTCCTGAATTACTGAGGCTGGAATTACAGCTGTTCCCCCGGCCCCCCTCCCCTCCTCCCTGTCCAATGTGTCATATTAAAGGGTGATCGGCTTACATATGCTGCACTATGGATTCCTTAAGCTCTGCCACGCTGTGTCTATATATAAAGCCCCGAGCTGGAAACTGAAGTGCACAGACAGCTGGGAGCGTAGCGAGCGTTTCACATTCCCGGTGTGCCAGCGGTCTGGAAGCTCCTGAGGCTGTGAGCTCTGCTCTGGGCAAGTTTCTTTACTCAGGTTTAGGTATAGCCACCAATATTTACCCATAAAAGAAGGACTGGGGTAAAGAACGAGCGGTTACTCATCGCCATGGGTTTGCCTCTTGATCAAGTGGAAGAATTGCGCCTCTACCAACAAACTCTTCTCCAGGACGGACTCAAAGACATGTTGGACCACAACAAGTTTCTGGACTGTGTTTTGAAAGTGAAAGGGAAGGAGTTTCCCTGCCATCGGCTGGTGCTGGCAGCCTGCAGCCCGTATTTCCGGGCCATGTTCCTCTCAGACATGGAAGAGAGCAAGAAGAGGGAGGTCAGCCTGGAAGATGTCGACCCAGACGTCATGGGCAAGATCCTCCACTACATCTACACCTCCGAGCTGGAGATCACTGAGCAGAACGTGCAGGACATCTTCTCCGTGGCCAACATGTTCCAGATCCCCTCCATCTTCACCGTGTGCGTGTCCTTCCTGCAGAAGAGGCTCTGCCTCAGCAACTGCCTGGCCATCTTCCGGCTGGGACTGATGCTGGACTGCGCCCGGCTGGCCGTGGCTGCCCGGGATTTCATCTGCGACCGCTTTGCGCTGGTCTCGCGGGACGAGGAGTTCTACCAGCTCTCCCCCGACGAGCTGATTGCCATCATCTCCAGCGACTCCCTCAACGTGGAGAAGGAGGAGAGCGTCTTTGAGGTGGTGATGAAGTGGGTGGGGACCAAGGAGCGGGAGAGCCGGCAGAAGGCCTTGCCCATCATCTTCGAGAGCATCCGCTTCCGCCTCATGCCCGACGACTACATCAGGGACCACGTGGAGAAACACGCCATGGTCAAGTCCAGCCCGGAGCTGCTCAAGAAGCTGCAGATGGTGAAGGACGCCCAGAAAGGCAAATTCACCGTGGTGAAGAAGAAGAAAGTGAAGAAGAACAGTGAGAATCAAGGGAAGGAGAACGTTGTCAATGGAGCGGTCGATGAGGGGGAAGATGCAGAGGAGGATGCTCTGCCTGGGATCCTGAATGACACGATGCGCTTTGGGATGTTCCTCCAGGACCTTATTTTCATGGTGAGCGACAGTGGAGCAGTGGCCTACGACCCCAATGCCAACGAGTGCTATTTTGCCTCCCTGTCTACTCAAATCCCAAAGAACCACGTCAGTCTGGTGACCAAAGAGAACCAGATCTTCATTGTTGGAGGACTGTACTACAACGAGGACAACAAAGAGGATCCCATGAGCTCCTACTTCCTACAGGTACTACCTTTATCTTTCTTTTGTTTCTTTGGCATTTGGGAACATCACCAAGCTTTAGCTTCCATGCAAATCCCACAATATTTGTTGCCATGTGATGTTAAAGTGAAAGTTGTAAATGAAGGAGAATGATCTGGGTTGCTGAGATTCTTCTCCCTTTATTTTTGAGGCACCTGCCACTGAGGGGTGGTTGTGGTAGTTGAGGAAGAAGGTTTGAAGGAGTAAGAAATAGGAATGAGCCTTCCTGATCCAAATCCTGAGGAGAGGATTGTTTAGAACAGTGAATTTTGCCCAGCCCTGGCTGCCACAAGGTTCACAAACTGGGAGGTTTGTGGTGTCAGATCCAGGTTCTGCTTTGCATCCCCTGCCTTCCCTGGTTATGAACCCCAGGAAAACCCAAGGGTGACGCTGCCAGGTGCTGAAAAAGGAGCAGCAGCAGCTGCAGCCACAGAACAAACCCCCCAAGGACACAGGGCATGTCCCTGCCTCCCAACGCGTGCCCCATTCCCAGTGCTGCTCCTGCCCCTGGAGATGGGCTTGGTCCAGCTCAGAGTGTCTGCCTCAGCCATTTCCTGAGAGGAGGAAACCACCACGAGCTGTCTTTGGGGATGCCCCTCGGGGAAAGTGGCTGTTCTAACTCAGCCGTGACCCAACTGTGACTGGATTGAGCTGTGCAGGCACTCTGAGCCCCAGCCTGGGCTGCAGCCCAGATTTCTTTCTCTGTAGACAGCTAACACAAGGCGCCTGCCCTCCCTGCTGACCCCAAGGAATCCAGTAAATCCTCTATTCTTCCTCCCATACCCAGAAATCCTTTTTTTTTGTTCCTCTCCATGTCTCAAATCTTCTGGGAAGGGACAATAGCATGTCTCAGGCTCACATCTTCTGGGGAAAACAATAACATCTCCAGGCAGAATAAAATGAGGGTGTTTGCCAAGCTGAGACACAGAGCCCTGATCCCTGCCTTGACTCATCAGTAGGGCTGCACATCACGCAGGGACCAGGCTTGTCCTCACCTGGAAAAGAGCAGGGGGTTGTGGAGGCCAAGTGGAGTCCAGGGAATGAGAATCCAGGAGGAAGAAGCCCCAGCCCTATAGAGCAGGAGGGAGTGGGGAAGCTGGGGAAGTGCTGGGGGTGTCCTGTTTGAGATGCAGCCTTTCACACTGGGCAATCCATGATGACAGAGGTGTGGGCAACCCCCTCAGTTACCTGAGAAGAGCAGGCCAATGCACTCAGCCAAACCTGTGCCTAAAGAGCAATCTTCCCAGCAGAGGAGGAGCAGGGTTCAGAGAGGTCACAGAACCTCCACAGAATCATAGAATGGCCTGGGAGGCCATTCTATGGAATCCTGAGAGGGACCTTGAAGATCACCTAGTTCTAAACCCCTGCCATGAGCAGGGACACCTTCCACTAGAGCAGGCTGCTCAGAGCTCCATCCAACTTGGCTTTGAACACTTCCAGGGGTGGGGCAGCATCCTTGGAAGCATTCAGTATTTGACTGCACAAAGCCCTGGGAAACTGCTCTAGCTCCAAACCTGTGCCCCTTTGAACACGTGAGTTGGATGAAAAACCTTTGGTGGTCCTTCACCCCAAAAGTACTCTGTGGTTCTGAGCTGCAAACAGCAAGATTTCTCTATTCAGCTCCCAGTTTGCCACTGACTCAGTGGCAAATGCCTCAGTGGCATCGTGGGGCCAGTTTCAGCTCTTCCCCACAAGAAGGGTCTCTTCACACCATATCACCACATCACTTGTGCTTGGGAGAATCAGACAAACCCTGGGACTGGAGATTGCCATCAGTTTGCAAATGTTTAATTTATTACATCAGTGTCATTATGTAGCTCACAGTTGCTGTATGAGCAAGAGAGGTTTTGAGCCTTTTTTCAGCTCAAACAACACATTCAGACATGCAGCTCTATGATAAGCCACTGTGCCACAGCTCCCTACACCATTTGAGTCTTTCTTTCCCCCCAAATTTCACATTCCCCCTGCTGAAGTCAGGTGCATTAGGTCAGGGATAATTTAGATTTCAGGACAGATACCAGAATAAAAAATGCTGATAAATCCCAGGGGCCTTGCAGATTTTGGCAGGAGCAAAATGATTCCATTGACATTTCAGATGGAAAAGGGTATCCTTTCTTTGTCACTTGCAAGATTTATGACTCCAAAACAATGCTGAATCCATCAAGAAGCAGGAACTCTCCCGATGACTGAACTGCTCAGGGTTGCACTATAAATAACACATGTGTGGACCGCAGCTTACAAAGGGACAAAAACCACAGGCACCCAGCTGAGGGCGAGTCTTTGGAGCCAACCCATCAGGCTGAAGCTCCTTGGCCTGAGCCCATGGCAAACAATGCTCCAGGCAGTGCTGCGTCACAGCTTCATCCTGCAGTCCCACAAAATTGGCTGCAAGACACCCCTCCCTCCTCTATCAAGCTATAATAATATTTTTCCCCAGTTCCCATTAAGCCACAGAGCTCAGAGTCTTCAGTCTAAGAATTTTTCTTTTTTATAATTTTTTTCCGGGTGGGAGACGAGGCAATGCCTTGATCTACAGTTGTCCAAGGATTTGGTGATCTGATCCAGCAGCTTGCTCATCTCTCAGATGGGTCTGGCACACTTTATCTGTGTAGCCAACATTGCTGGCAGCATCCTGTTACCTGGCAGAGTTGGGAAATGCCTGGATGAAATACTGTGAGGTGTTCTGTGCATGAAAAAGTTCAGGAAAATTTCTAGGATTGAAATGCTTCCATTCCTCCAGTCCCAGGAATGATCCATTGTAAGTGCAGCAAGAAGTCTTTCACCCAAAGATGACCAAGCTTGTTCCAAGTTAGAAGAGGGGACTCAGGAGAGAGCTCATCACTCCACAACTCCCTGAAAGGAAGCTGGAGCCAGGTGGGGTTGGCCTCTTCTCCCGGGCTACCAGTGACAGGATGAGAGGACAAGGCCTCAGGCTGCACCAGGGGAGGTTCAGGTTGGACATCATGGGGAATGTTTTTACTGGAAAGGTGGTCAGGCTGATTGAGATGGGCTGCCCAGGGAAGTGGTGGAGTCATCATCCCTAGAGGTGTTCAAGAAATGACCTGAAGTGGCACTCAGTGCCATGGAATTGACAAGGAGGTGAGGGGTCAAAGGTTGGACCCAATGATCTCAGAGCTATTTCCCAACTTTAATGTGATTCTATAAAGTCCAGGCTTGATGACTAGAGCAGAACATGTTGCTGCAGACCCATCTCTGCTCTTATCATAAAAGGTTTATCACACAAATTGTGACCTGGGTTTGCTCTCAGATCTCCCATCCTGCTCCAGCTGACAAAGGCACAGCCACAGGAGCATTGCTGCTGGGGTGACCAAGCTGCTCATAGGAACACACTTCATCCTCCACCTCTAGACCCTGACTTTTGCTAAACAAATGGACACACACTAATGGCCACGTGTTCCCTTCCAGTACGACCATCTGGACGCAGACTGGCTGGGGATGCCCCCCCTGCCCTCCCCTCGCTGCCTCTTCGGCCTGGGGGAGGCAGAAAACTCAATTTTTGTGGTTGGAGGGAAGGAACTGAAGGAGGGAGAGAAGACCTTGGATTCAGTCCTGTGCTACGACCGGCTGTGAGTGTCCACAGTGAGTGTGGGGTGGAGGAGAAGCTGGAGCAGCTGCCATGCAAAGTGATTCCAGCTCTCCAGGGGTCAAAAGGTTTGGGAGAAGGGCTTGAGCTCTGTATGAGGATGCTGGGACTGTCCTCGAGCTGTGCCCTGGGGATCTGAGCTGCCTCACTCCAGCTGCTCCCTTTATTGAACCTCCTGGAGAGGGAAGCCTTTATGGGGGATATTTTGTCATCTGGGACTGGTGTTAGTAGATGTGAGACATGTACAGAGGTGTTTTTTTCCTTCTGCTAAATCCTCTGCTCTTGCCCATTGATTAAAGGATCAGTGACATTCACTGTGGTCTCACCAAAAGAGGTTTGAACAGAAAAGCTTGTTTTCAAATTTTTCAGATGTGTCACAGAATGGCTCATCCTGATTGATATCAGGCTTAATATCCAATTATTTTTGGACAATGGGCTCTGACCCCTGCTAGCTCATGAGCTTTATTAAAAGGCACCATCCTGTTCTTCTCTCAGGAGACAGAAACGTCCAAAGCCTGCTGCTCTCTGCCCCAAAGAGACAGAGCAGCAGGCATCAACAAGCCTTTGCTTGGTCTATATTTAGACGTGTGTGCTTCCAAGTCTGTTTTATAGGCAGAGATTTGAAACCAGTTCCATTCCCACAGAGCAGGGCATTTATCTGCCCCTGCAGACTCTGGGAAAGAATTTCTCTGCCCCTGCTAAGTGTCTGGGGGTGGTTTGAGCATCAGTTTGAAGCTGGTAGAGATGTGATCAGCACCACTTTATCCCTGGTTTTATGTGGTTGATATTATTCTGATTGAACATGGCTGAACCTGTGCCCAGGTGGCCAAGAGGGCCAGTGGCATCCTGGATGGATCAGCAGGACCAGGGAAACGTTTCTTCCTTTGTGCTGGGCTCTGTGAGGCTGCACCTCAAATCCTGCATCCAGTTTAGGGCCTCTCAAGACAAGAAGGACATTGAGGGGCTGGAGTGAGCTCCAAGAAGGGAACAGAGCTGGGGAAGGGTCTGGAGCACCAGGAGCAACTGAAAGAACTTGGGGGGCTCAGCTTGGAGAAAAAGAGGTTCAAGGGGTCATTATTGCTCCCTATCCCTACCTGAAGACCTCAAGAAAATAATGGATATTAGCATAAATACTCTCCTTATTTTACTGTCACCCTTTTTTAGGATCATTATTATTATTTTTAGGATCATTATTATTTTTAGGATCATTATTATTATTTTTAGGATCATTAGACATTTATTGTCTGAGCCTGCCCCGTTGCAGCCCTTGTGTTTCTGTGACTGAGTCCAACCCTCTGCTCACCTTTAGGTCTGGGAAATGCCAGGTCCTCTAGGTGTCATCCAGCAAGCTACAAATCCTTTTGCTTCCCATCTTTTTCTGGCCCAGGTCCTTCAAGTGGGGTGAGGCTGATCCCCTTCCCTACTCGGTCTATGGCCACGCCGTGGTGTCACACAAGGATCTTGTCTACGTCATCGGGGGCAAAGGAAGTGACAAGTAAGTCAAAATGCAAGAGAAAACCAAGGAGGCAATCCCCCAAACCAGGGAGTGCAGAGGTGGTACCTCCTCAGCCTGGTGTAAGGAGGGCTGGATGGGATAGGAGATGTGGATCCTTTCCTTTCCACTCACTTTTGTGCCTGCAGCCCTTTCCAAAACCTTAGGAGGCCAACAGGGACATCAGGAAGATGGCAGAGTCCTTACAGGAGAGAGAATGCATTGCCCCATCCCTGGAAGTAGGCTGGAGGGGGCTTTGAGGGAAACTGGTCCAGTGGAAGGTGGCCCTGCTCATGGGGGTTGGAATGAGATGCTCTTTAAAGACCCTTCCAAATCAAACCATTCTCTGATCCCCTTTGCTCACAAAAAAATAAAAGTCACACAGATTGGGAGAGGCATTGAAGAGCAAGAAGCTCCTTCACTTTTAGGGTGTCCTGTCTTGGGCTTTTGGGGGAGAGTGGTCACCATAGTCAAATCCAGACGTGTATTTGTAACAGGAGGGAAAAACCTCATCCACCTCATCCACCCTGACCCCATCCCACCCTCCTGCAGGAGACAAGCTCAGCAGGAAAAGCTTCTCTCAGGAGCACCACAGTGGCTGCCTTGCAGGGCACAGATGTGGCTGTTTGCAGAGCAAACATTCCACAATCCAGCAAGGATTGGGATGGGTTATGGTCTGAAAGGTGTGAACATCCTCACACTGCCCACCTCATGACAGGAATGTCACTGAGGATATTCTGCAGCATCACGGTGGATCAGGAACAATAAATCAATGCTTTGATGGCTGTGAGAGGTCCTGAGGGGCTGCCTGGACCTGTTTCCAGGTGTGTGAGCACCAAGCTGAGCTCTCAGGACTCCTATCCAAAGTAGGCACAGCGGGAGGGGATGTGTTACACACACAGGTGGTGACTCCAGGCATGGACATCCAACAGAGGGTGTGGATTCCTCCACTCATGCTGATGTGAAAGAGAAAAATCCTCCCTAGAGACCCCACCTTCTTCTCAGCAGACACCCCCAAACCCCTGCAGGGCAAACCCACCCCTTGGCAGGCGATTGAGGCTCCTTTTCCCTCTTATTTTTCTCCAGGAAGTGCCTGAAGAAGATGTGTGTCTACAACCCAGCCAAGTTTGAGTGGAAGGAAATGGCTCCCATGAAAACCGCCCGCTCCTTGTTCGGAGCCACCGTGCACAAGGACAAAATCTACGTGGCAGCTGGCGTCACTGACTCTGGCTTGACCAACTCGGTGGAGGTCTACGACATTGCCACCAACAAGTATGTCCTGAGTTGTGGTTACACAAGGAGTAGGGGCAGGTGTAGGCTCAGCAACACCCAGACATCCTGGAGTTTGTTTGTGGCTCCTGATGTCAGTTCCTCCAGTTTATACGCCCATGATAGGAGAGTTGGAACTGGATAATCTTCAAGGTCCCTTCCAACCCAAGGCATTTTAGGGTTCTGTGGTTTCTCAGAGAGCTGGGCATCACCAAAGTCACTGTGGTTGGACTGGGGATCATCTCAGGCTCGCCCTCAAAGTGGTTTCACCCACTGTGCCATCCTTGGGTTCCCTGGAGCTTCACCCAAGACAATAAACTCTCTGAGTTTGGGTGGCTCTTGCAGCTGCTGCCCCAGGACTGGGACAAACTGGTCCACACAACCAAAGCAAAACAAAGTTGAACAATGATGATGGGAAGAGTTTCCCTAAAACCAGCCAGGGTATGGTCCCACCCCACCTAGCCCTGCACGACTGGATCTGTCCCTCGTGAGCTCAGTTGTTGAATCCTGATTTGAGGCCATCCTCAGCATGGGGGTGGCCAGGACGCTCTAACTTGTCCCCTCTCTCACGTGGCAGGTGGGACACCTTCACGGAGTTCCCCCAGGAGCGCAGCTCTGTCAGCCTGGTCAGCCTGTCTGGGGTGCTCTACCTGCTCGGGGGGTTCGCCACGGTGGAGACCGAGTCGGGAGAGCTGGTGCCAACGGAGCTGAACGACGTTTGGAGGTGACAACCTTCCCCAGAGCTGTCCACGGGAGCATGGGAGGGATGCTAGCAGTGAAACAGATAATTTCTGGGGTTTTTTATGCCGTCAGTGTGAGATGGAGGTTGTCACACCAGCACCAGGCTGCAGGCTCAGCACTCGGTGTCTGGGAAGTTCGCCCTGTGCTCTGCTGGAGGGCACATTGGTGCTTCAGTGATCTCTCCCAGCCTCACACAGCAACAGACCAGGGAAAACTTGCTCCTTTGGCTTTGTTGAGCATTGACATTTGGCCTGGAGCAGGTTGCAGACTCCCCTTTGGTGTGGAGCAGCATCTGTGAGATGCTTCTTCTCCCTGGGAACAGACAGTGCTCAAGGTGGGAAGCAGAGAGTCTGGGCTGGGAAGCAGAGACTTTGGGCTGGGAAGCAGAGAGTCTGGGCTGGGAAGCAGAGACTTTGGGCTGGGAAGCAGAGACTTTGGGCTAGGAAGCAGAGATTTTGGGCTGGGAAGCAGAGACTCTGGGCTGGGAAGCAGATAGTCTTTCATGCAAGAGGAGTGGGCAGAAAGCACTTTGTGACAGCTGCTAGTGCAGCGTTGGCTGCTCCTGTCCCTCAGTTCAGTGCTCTGGCACCCTCAGCAGGATCTTGCTGTCCTTCACCAAGGATGTTCCACCTTGGTGCAATCAACCCAATTCCCAGAAGAAAAATATCCCCTCCCCTGCAAGAGCACGTGCTGATATCCACGTCCCCCAAACCAGAGCACGCCAGGGCTGAAAGTCCCCGTGCAGATTCCTGTGGGCTCCCACCCCAATGGAGAGCAGCTGGAGGGAGGGAGAGGAGACCTTTCCTCACCACTGCCTGCCTGCCTCTCCCCAGGTATGACGAGGAGCAGAAGAAGTGGGAAGGGGTTCTCCGGGAGATCCAGTACGCCTCCGGCGCCACGTTCCTGCCCGTGCGCCTCAACGTCCTGCGCCTCACCAAGATGTAGTCAGGAGTGATTGGGCCTCTTTCCATGGGGTGCTGGGGCAAGGAGGGATGGGGAGATGCTGCTCAGAGATGTGGCATCTGGACACGGCCCAGGACATTGCATCTGTGATTGGTGCTTTTTTGGATAAGTGGGAAAGAGAGGAGAGTATTTGGAAAACCTCCAGGAACTTGAAGGTGCTCACAAGGTAATTAGAGAGGGGATGTGGAGCCTGCAAGGAGCTGGGGAAGACTGAGAAGCACAGAAAAATTAGTTATTCCAGTCTCAGGAGACAGGACAAATAGATCATACATTTTAAAACTTATTTCTCCATGTTTTTTTCTCCATCTTTTCATCCAACGAACAGAATGCAGAAAGTGAGGACTAAGATGACATTCCCCAGGGAAAGGCATCCACAAAGTATTTCCCAGCCTAAGGTGTCTGTGAGCACAGTGTTCCTTGGAGAGGAGAAGGAAGGGTTAAAGTCAAGTGGTACAGGAGAGATCTGATAGAATTTGATTAATTCCTGAGTGAAAAGAGTTTTTGGGATGAGAGAGTTAAAAGAGATCACGTGAGCAGCAGAAGCACTTTGGAAGCTGTAATGAAAAGCAAATAATCTTGGTTCTTTGCCTCCAGCTTGACTTTGGAGTGATGAGAGGCCGGGAGCCGAGTCTTAGGAAGGAGGAGTCATGGAAGTTGTAGGGTGGGAAGGGAGGGATGGACAGAGGATGCCATGTGTGGCCACCTCCAGCCTTTTGGGCTCCTCATCTTCAATCACAGATCACAATGTCCTCACCTATGGATGGACAAATGCTGGTTTTTAGGGAAAGGTTTTATATTTTTGCTGTTTTTCTTATTTTTCATGTTCAGATTTTTTATTTAATAGTATTTTACTTTGCTAAGATCTCAGATGTTCTTGGCTCAAAGAGAGCCTCTGACTGAGGAAAAATGCATATTTATTTTAATGTTGTCAATAATGAAGTTTTGATAGAGACATGACTGTACTGGCAGCAGGAAAAAAAGATCTGTTAGAGCAAAAATCTCCTGATGCCCACACCATCTGACCAGTGGTTTATTTAAAAATAAATGTGACTATTCCAAAAGAAATCCCTTGTGTCTGCATATTGATAGAGCTGAAACTGATCCTTCACAGCAACCAAAAGCAAGGACTGAGCACAAGTTGTGGTGGACACATGCAGCAAAACAGCCCCGTGGAGAGCCTCACCTTTTCTTGTTACTTTACCTCATTTGAGAGCTGAAATTTTAGGATCTGTATCCTTGCAGCTCTTCCCTACGGATATCACAACTAGGAGTTTACCCAGAACTAGAAGGAAGCTGAATGCCTACACTGACAGGGTGAGAGGAAACAGCCTCAGGGGAGGTTTAGATTGGATATTAGGATGAGTTTTTTCATGGAAAGAATTATAAAGCACTGGAAAAGGCATTGGAGTCCCAGTGATGGAATCACCATCCCTGGAAGTGTTCAAAAAAATGTGGATGTGGCACTTAGGGACATGGTTTAGTGGTGAATGTGGTGGTGGTGCTGGGTTGGTGGTTGGACTCAATCAGATTTCCAACCATAACAACTCTATGATTCTGTGATGTCATAGTACCATTAACAGGCTTGATAATCAATAATAATTCAAAAAAGAACAAAAACAAACCTTGCAAAATAATTTTCTCAAAGCAGTATGAAAATTCTGGTATCACAAATCTAGGTCAAAATGCAGTTATGGAGGAACTGAAATATGTTTGGAAGGAAAAAGAGTTCAAGGGAAGTAAAGGAACCAGCATCTTGTCCTGGTTTCATTTGAAGGATTTAGGAAGTTACAGGATAAGCTCCTTAGAGGACAATCACATCGGAACAGTAATGAAATATTTCAAAAGAAAACGAAATCCAAGGTGACTGGCTGTCACAAAGTAGCTTAAAAAAAGAAAAAGGAACAAAAAAATCTTTGAAACAATCAAATGTGTGAAAATGCACGGGAAAGAAATAAACACCTTCTGCCTAGTTCTGCAGAAATTCATGTAGACAATTCCCAAGCTAATTAAAGATGACTCTTGCAAATATCTTCTGGCAGAAAAAAAAAAAGTATAAGAATTCATTAAAAAAAAATTAAAAATCCCTGCATAGAATAATAATTTTTAAAAGTCATTTATTACAGTGTCAGGATCCCACCTCCTGCCTCCAGCAACACCATCCCTGAGAGTTTTTAAGGAATGAGTAGAAGTTGCACTCAGTGCTCTGGTCTGGCTGACAAGGTGGTGATGGGTCAAAGGCTCAGTGATCTTGAAGGTATTTTCCAGCCTTAATGATTCTGTGATTCTGTGACCTTTGTTTCAGCTTTTCTTGCTGAATGCAGCCTGGGAAGTTGTTGATGATCCTAACAGAGGTTTAATCCCCACTCACCTCCTGCCACATTTCTTGGCTCTCCTGGAGGAATTCTGGGCTTTTTGAAGCCAGCAGGAGAATGTTGCTGACCTTTGAGTTGTTGTGATGTGGGCCCTGATAAAGGCACAAGATGTTTCAAATAAACTGGAGTTCAGTGCTCATGGGTGATTCACATCCATTACAGAGCTGTGAAGAAGCCACCACTGGCACAGGTCAGAAAATTATAAAAGGAAAAATAGCTGTTGTATGAAAATATCCAGAACTTGAAATATCCCACTGCTTGAGCAACAAGAGGCAAATCTCAGCACATGCTGGTCCGAGGAAGGAGGCCAAGTTGGGCATCACCAAGTGAAGGTGTGGCCTGGGGATGTTCCTCCACAACTCCAAGAGGCCATGTCAGCTTAAAGGCCATCAGAGATAAGAAATGCCACCAGGAATGCTCAGAGAGACATCACTCTTCCCTGCTGCCTGGTGTTTTCCTGGCTCAGACGCAACAGCTTCAGTGGCCCCCTATAGATAATGACATGGCAAAGACTACATCCAAAGGCTGAGGGAAAACCATCTCTTCTTCCACTATCTTCCCAATATCCTTGCTGATAGTTGGCGAGGTTCCCCCTCCTCCATTTTAAATTAATAAAGGCACTGGGTGCTTTTGGTTGTGCTCCTTGGTTTCTCCACTGCCAACAGAGATCAGAGAGCCCCTACTCAAGAGTTCACACCAACCTGATGGAGCCAGTAGGACCAGGTGCTCAGTCCTTACCCCAGGGCTGTAAGCACTGAATTCCTTCATCTATCCACTCATCACCCTTCCCTGAAGAGCTCTGTTTTTGTTGGCCCCACAGCAGTCAAGTTGTCTCACACACACTCACACACCTCCCACCAAACCCAACACAGAGCCTGTACATGCGAAGCAGTGGCAGCAGTCAACATTCCACAGGATTCCTCATCCTCCCCATCTCTGACTGCTCACACTGTTGCCTGAAAAAAACCCTTTTAAAAGAAAACTGAGGAAAAAAAAAAAGGAGGAGGGAAGAAAAAGATAAAGCAAAATTAAGGTAACAAAAGAAAGTGGTGGAGCTTTTGGTTTTCTTTTATAAAAGACAAATCGTTTATTGATTCAGTCCTTCCACTTGCAACCTCTTTGGTAACAGTCATAACACTTCCAGACTGGGAGAACGCAGTGGAAAGGCCCAGTTCTGACCTCTCACCAATTTCAGAGCTCAGTGAGCCCCAACGTGCCTTGGTGAGAGGCCAAAAGCAGATTTCAAAGCATGGCCAAGGACCTGGCCTCGAGGGACACCCCAAACCAGCCTCCCTACCGTGACTTGCAGCGCTCGTGGGCGGCGCAGAGAGCAGCCCCAGCACCCCCAGGCAGAAGATGGCTCGGGATGGGCATGTCTGACTGGGAGTTGTGCCCTGGGAGGTGGCTTTGATGAACCTCTTGGGACCTCCTGGACATTGGCCAACGGGACCATCGACGAAGCAAGACTCGCCCGTTCCTGCGGTAGACAATGACTTGCCTCAGCTGGCCCCACGGGGATGGAGTAATCCAACCATCTCAGCCTCCCCCTCCTCACACCATCCCAAAGAGAGTAACTGCTGTACTTGGAGTTAAAGATAAACATATATTGATTACACATGGTCATAAAAAAAAAAGTAATAATAATAATAATAATACATTTCCTAGAACATTACTTAAGACGCTTCCGAAAAGCATCCAAGCTTCTCCTCCCCTCCCCGCCTTCCCTTAATCTATACAGAATAAAGTGCTTCGTTTAGTTTGTTCACACTTGTAGAGCCACCAATACACTCTTAACTTGGCATGTTTGGGCAACTGATACTGAATGCCGTAAAATAATTCAGAGCCAAACACCAGGCATGAGAAACTAGTTTTGAGGCAAGTGCTTGGGGTTTCATTCATTCCTTCAAGTTCCATGCTACAGAGGTTGTTCTTATTCCTATCTTTTTTTTCTCCTTTTTTAAAAAAATTATTATTTTCCTCCTTTGTAAGTTCAACCCAACTCCCGTCGTGGTTCCGTGTCTCTAGGCAGGGCTGCGTGTGGGGAAGCTCTCGCCGTCCGTGTGAACAAAGGGCGTCTGTCCGTCTGTCCTTCCCTCCCGACTTCGGGCAAACCAAGAGTCACCTCAGAGGAGTTGTCTAGCAGCGGATGCTCGTCTCTATTGCACTGTCACAGCCATTCCCACCCATCCGTCCATCCATCCATCACCTTCCCACCGCGCCAGGGTTATGGCTGTGGTCCGAAGGGCCAGCTGTGCCTCATGGATACGTGAGGCGAACTGGTCTGTGCTACCAGGCTCCTGGGATATATAAACCAAAAGTGACCCTCCCCACATGATCCCCTCCCTCCCCAAAGTTCAAATGAAGGGTGGAGTGGGGGGGAAAAAAAAAAAATTCCGACCCAGACAGGTCTGGGGTTTAGGTGTGTGGGAAGAGCTGTCAGCTGAAGGTTGCGCTACGGCGTAATCAGGAACTGCGTAATGGAAATCAAGCCCCTCTCCACCCTCGCGGTCTGTCAAAGAAGGGATGTGAGAGATTAAGGTGCAAGAGTTAAAAAAAAAAATTAAAAAAATTGAAGTAAAACATAAAAAGCTTGAAAACAACAGACCCAACTCTCCTGCCTGCTGCCCTGTCTAACCCCGAGGGGTGCAACAGCGCCGGCCGGGACGGGTCCGGGATGGACGAGGCACTGCGGGAGCGACTCGTCTGAGCTCTCAGTACATGAACGAAAACCAGACATGGAGACACAACTGGGGCTGAGTCAGGGTGTAGACAGAAGGGCTCAGAGGCTTTGTAGGACTCCTGGGAACTAGCCAGGCCTTGGAGAGGGGAGGGAGCAGCAGGGATCTGGTTCTCCAAAGTGCTGTGTGCATGGTCACATCTCGACGTCTCCAAGTGGCTCTAGGAGCAGGCTCTCGAAGGGGATTGGTGTGGCTGGGATCAGTCACTGGGCTCTCCACTGGGCTTCCAGCCTCAAGGAAGCGCTCTCATCTCACAGAGATGTCCAAGGGGGGCAGGTCCTCACTGGGAGAGGATGAACTGGGATGGGAACAGGGAAAGCCACCTCCAGGAGAGTGGAATCAGGGAGCACAATGTTGGCATGGACGTTTACATTGGGGGAAGCCTATCAGCTGATGGGCTCCATGACAGATGATCATAAAATAAGGGCACAGTGCTCCCATCCTGTCTCAAGGCTGAACATCAGGGGAAAGAAGCACAAGGAAGCCCAAGGGGATGGGATCTGGGAGGCAGCAGAGGAGGAGACAGCAAGGACCACTCCAGCACCTCCACAGGTTTCACTGAATGCTTCTCCAAAGCAAACACCTTCCAGTATGGGTCATGGTCCCTTCAGACAGGCAATGGCCCCAAGAGCCCTCATCCCTCACAGGTGTGTTTGAGGCTTTGCTCCACCCCAACGAGCCCCAGGATCATGGAGGGGGGCAGCAGAGAAGCCTTTGGAACCCACCTGAGAAGGTCAATAAGGTGAGGCAGCTCTACCATAGCAACCTCCTCGTTCTTGGAGTAGATGGAGATGGGGGTGAGTTCACTGGTACTGAGAGCCACGCTGGGGATCCACAGGATCCCAGCCAACATGAAGATGAAAAGGACTTTGTGGCCCCAAAATGCTAACATCAGTCAGCTTTCCCAAGATGCCGGGCACCAGTGGGGCACCACTCAGCAGGAGGTGACACCAGACACCTCAAAGAGCACTCGGGAGAACAGCAGATGCTCCCTGGTCCTGTCCCTGTCAGGCTCCTGCATGTCCCCAGTCAGCAAAGCCCCTGAGCATGTGTCTGAATCCTCCCATCTCTGCAGGGACAGCCTCAGTGCTGCCCAGTTGCTTTGCTGATTTGGTCCAGGTGACGAAGCACCAAGGCTTTCCACAGAGGCAGATGTGGCTCCCTGTCCCCAGCACTCTGCAGTCACCCAGCACAAGCTGCATATGACAAAAGGTTCCTGCAGCCCACTCAGTGACCTCTTTCCTTCTTGCCTACCAACAGTGCTTCCACCACCTCCTCCATGACCTGACCCACACAGGCTTCAGAAGCACAAGATAGCTGGAACACCCCCCACCTCTTGCCAGCCCTTCTCTGCCTGTGCTGGGTACTCTCAGACTCCACAGGGGACACTTCCCCTGGCAGGGACCACACAGCCATGGTCAGGACAATGCATGGCACCCTGGGGGCAGAGCACAGCAGTGAGAGACCCTGCTGGGACCCCAGTGCACAACAAAAAAGGTGACAGCAAAGCCTTCCCCTTCTCCTCCTCCTCAGCATGAAGCCAGCCATATTATTTGTAAGTGAAACCAAAGACCAGCTCGACTTCAACATCTTCAACAAGCACTAAGCAACATCACAGGGCATCACCAAAACAACCACAACCCTCACTGGTCCCCTCTGGTCCCCCCAAACCAGGACAGAGCAACGGATGCCAGCACCACAAGGGGAAGTGAAGCTTGGGAGAGCAAAGCAGGCAACAAACTGGAGACTGGGACATCATCATCGCCATGGTCCTGCTTTAGCTCTGAACCTTGCAGTGGGACCAACCTGGAGCTCACCCATCCCTCAGGGGTTTGTTCAGATTGTTAAGGCACTATTCTGGGCCGATTCTGCCGAGAAACAGAAGCGTCCTGCTCCTCTGTCCCAGGCTACCCTCCTGCCGCTCCCAAAGGTACCTGAGCTCTCCCAGGAACAGCTCCCTGACTCCAGAGCATCCCCAGGAGCCCAGCTCCTGCTGGGATCAGCAGAAAGGGCACACCAGAACCCAGCTCCCTCAGGGCACCCCGGAACTGAACCGACAGCGAGTTGCAGATGCCCCGAGATGCAAGGTGGGTGTTTGTGCTTTTGCCTGTGGAGGAGGAAAACCTGTTGTAGGGAAGGAAGACGTGTGGAGGGCTGCTAACGAGAGCGTGCTCATGGCTTTCCAACTGGGACATCTGCTCGCTTGCCACGGGCCACTGGGGCTGGCAGTGGCAGGCTCCCCTGGGGTGCCCACCTTTCAACCCCGTGGGTGAAGAGCCTGACTTGAAAGACCAGCTTTACAGTACAGGGATTCAAGCACCACTAACTAGAATTCGGCTTCAAAAATATTGATGCACCGGCCAGCAAGCTCAAGCCCGGATATCCTGCTCCTCCCAGCCTCACCAGCATCCCAGCAGGAAGGTGATGCCAGCGTGTGGGAAGATGAAACTGAGAGTGACACCTTTTACCTACACCCTTATGGACGGACGGCGGTTTCCCCCACAACACCCACCCTCCTCGGGGGTGTGTGGGGGGGTTTCTTCCTGCTCCCCCTCTCTGCGGAGAATGACGGGTGAGAAAAAGCAATAAAAACCCAAAACAACCCCAAAATGAGGAGGAAGGGGGTATAGAGAGCAAGCAAAGCCTCGGCTCCCCAGGGGAAAGGCGTTCCCGAAGGGCAGAGCAGTCCGTGCAGGCGCATGGCCGGGGTAGGGGTGGGGCACCTAATTGTTGTTGGAATTTATCCTCCCCGCGGGAAACAGGGGAGGGGGTGGTGGTAGGTGAGGAGGAGGAGGGAGGGTCTGTGGAAGAGGATGGAGCAGCGGCAGGGGCAGGGGGGAGACGCCGGGGCCGGGGGGCAGCGGAGCCGGGCTGGTGGCGGGCTGGGGGACGGCCGTGTCCGAAGCCAAGGGGTTGCTGACGCGGAAACATTTCTCCTTGTGGGCCTTGAGCATGTTGGAGAAGCGGAAGCGCTGGCCGCAGACGTCGCAGGGGTACGGCTTCTCCCCGGTGTGGGTCCGGCGGTGCCGCTTCATGTTGGGGCGGCTGGTGAAGCTCTTCCCGCAGATCTCACAGATGTAGGGCTTCTCCCCTGAGGGTGGGAGAAGAGAAGCTGCTGGTTAGTCTCTTCAGAGACTGGGAAGATTTCATGTCCTGAGATATTTTGGGGTGCATGTGTGTGCTTTGGCCTCTTGAGGCAGTGAACAGCCCCACATCCCAGCCCGAGCCTGCATCCCAGCCTGGCAGTGTCTATCAGTCATGGCACACGAGGAGGCAATGCTCCACTCTCCCCTAATCCACCTCCTGAGGGCCAAATGACCAGAAGTTCCATGTGGGAGAAAGGCCTTTGAGGACCAAGGGGTATTTAAAGTTAAACACCATGCCATCACGTTCATCTAGACCCTCCCTTTTTCTTGGAAGTTCTGTCTACCAGGAGTTGGTAGCTTCTACTACCAACTACCTATATGTGCTACCTATTTGTGCTTTTCTGTATCTTTCCTGTCTTTCTCTCTTTCTTCTTCTTCTAATACTCTCTCCATGGAATATTCTGAGTACCTCAACATCAAACGTGTTTAAAGTTTGCTAAGCTGAATGGGCCAAGTTTAATGCTGTGAGAAGTGTTTTTTGTTGGCTGAATGCTGTACTAAACCTTTTGCCAAAGCTCCCTGATTTTCCTCAAGTTTGCCAGCAAACCTTTGTGTTGTTTTGACCTCTTGAGAAGACCTTGTTGGTATTTCTCCTGTGTCCAGCTCAGAGATCATGAACCATTGCAAGCCTTTCCAAAAGTCTTGCTGAATGAGTTGACTGGAGCCTTATTAGTGCTTCCCAAAACTCCATCCTGCCACCCACCCAAAAATGTTACCCCCATCCCATCACTCTTTCCAGGGAGAGCCTGACTGCAGGGATCTGGTGCCAGGCAAGGGGCGGGTCTCACCCGTGTGCGTCTTCATGTGCTCATCAAAGTACTGCTTCATGTTGAAGTCCTTGCCACACCACTGGCACATGAACTGCTTGTGGCCAATGTGGATGCTCATGTGGGAGCGCAGCTGGTACTTGTACTGGAAGCGCTCGTTGCAATTCTGTGGGGGCAAGGAGTTGTTGATGAGCACCCAAAATATTCCCACATTTCCCTCAAATCACCAGCAGCAAGGAAATCCTGGTTTTTACCCCCAAGAAACCCCCCCAAAACAGGATTTTTGGGACATACCCAGCCAGGTTTGCAGGCTGGGTGGGTGCAAAGTCCAGGCAATCTGTCGGGACAGATCCTGGCATAGAACAAGTTTCATCATAAAGCTGGTGGAACTCTCAAACCAGGAGGTGATGCAAAGTTTGGAAAAGCGTGGGATCATCCCCTACAGCTGCGGTGGCACGCAGCACAGCGGAAGCCCCAGGGAGTGGAAGATCTCTCCCCAGATCAGTGTTTCTGCCTCACCTCACATTTGAAAGGCTTTTCCCCGGAGTGCTGGAGCGAGTGGACCTTGAGGGACATGCTGCGCTTGAAGGACTTCCCGCAGGTCTCACAGGTGAAGGGCATGTCCTTGGTGTGTGCTGGGGGGTACAGGGGCAGGTCAGCAGCCTCCAAACACCTCCACCATCCATCTCCCCACACCCCAGCTCTGGCTCCCAGTGCCCAACCCCAGCAAACCCAAAGAATCTCTGGAAGATAAATGGCAGCAAAGTTTCAAGCATCTCCTTTCCAAATCCCCATTCTTTTTGATCTCTTTGGTGGCTCCAAGGCCCAGGAACCCAACCACTGCTGTCACATAGAATTTGCTTTTCAAAGCCCAGCACTGGTGTGGTCTGGTCCTTTTACACTGGTTACACTTCAAACCTTTCTCTGATCACTTCTAATCAATAAAATGAATGGGATTCCCCAGCATCACATCCAAACCCAGCACTGAGCAGACATTGGTTCACCATTGAATATCAGGCCAAATTTCAAGATGGAGATGTGAGAAAGCTCACCCAAGAGTAAGACAACATGACAGCAACAGAAAACACCTTCCATTGCCAAACTGATGGACCAACACCCCCAACAAGATCTCCCCGTGGTGCCTCCCACACTCACCAACCATGTGTTTGCGCACGTGGGCCATGGTGTAGAACTTCTTCTCGCAGATCTCGCAGGAGAACTTCTTCTCTGCATAGCCATGGACGATCTTGTTGTGCTCGTGGAGAGACCAGAGCTTCTTGAACCCCTTCCCGCACGTCACGCACTGCAAGGACACAGGAGGGGGTCAGGGAAGCAGCTTCATCCATGGAAAGGGAACATCACGGTGAAAGCTACAGCTGGTATCAAAAATCATAACTACCAGCAAGTCTGATACAGACCTTGTCACTTCAAAACCTCCAAACTTTGTATTTCTATCCATGGGATGAGCAAGGGCCAATGACCTTCTAGGGAAGGATGTGGAATCTTCATCAATGGCTGTACCAGGACTTGGATATTCCCAGCTGGGAATTTTATTCCTAAATGAAGATCTTATATAAAATAACCCAACCCTCTGTGCACTGGAAACTTGCAAAAATTATGGAAAGAAGGAGAATCCCTATCCAGGGCAGTACAACTTCAGTCTTCAGCAGATACTATGGATACTTCACCACTAAATTGGTTTTCCAAATAGATCTATGACTCCATGATATTCAAAAGCACCAAAATGGACCCAAACCAACATCAGCACAAGGAGGACAATGTGACATGCAACATCTTCCCCAAAAAATTAAGGTAGAGAATCACTTCAGCTCCAACGAGTTCAATGTTGCTCTGGAAGTTCCCAGGAAAAGCTCCAACTTCTGTGTGAGACCTCTTGGAAGCATGTGAGACCAGTTCAGTGCTCAGGGGAACACAGGAGAGGGATATCCACCAAGGAAATCATGCCAGGAGCCAAGGGTCAACTCCTTCCCCTTTACCTTTCCATGGCTCACGTTCCTCTTGGTCAACAGGGATAAAACCATCCCTTCTCTCCTTGCAGATTTGTTGAGAAAATAATTAATTCCTTGAAGGCATCTTGCAACAACGTGGCTGAATTGTACCAGTGAACTTGGGAAGGGATTCCTCCACTTCTCCTCCTTCCCAGGGGAACAGATGCTCCTTGATGTGCCTCAACCAAATTTTGATGTGATACCATGGAAAACACACCATTATGTGTAGCAGGCACAAGGCCTGCAAGGCCTTGGAGAACAGAGGCCTGAGCTAGGAAATACCAAAGTCAGCATGACTAAGGTTTTTAGAAGCCCCTCTCTTCCGCCTTTCGGACCCTGTTATCTCTCTGTAGACTCATAGGTCACTTTCCCCTGACCCTTACTATTGGACAGTTTTCAATCCCCCTATAAGGTATAAAAACCCCTAGCTCTGCCCGGTTCGGCAGAGGAGAGCTGTCACTGGAACCTTCGCGGAGACCCCAATAAAAGAACCCTGCGGAACCCACACAGCGCTGCTCTCTCTCTCTCTGCGTCTGCTGCGGCGATACCCAGGGTGACGGCCCCAGGCGAGCTAAAAGAGCTGAAATCACTAAAGAGCTGACTGCAAATCACTATAGCTGCCTGGGCTGCCTGAACCCCCCGCTGGGCGATCCTGGACCCTCGTTGAGCTATCCTGGACAACCGGCCTCCCCGCTGGGCTTCTGCCCCGGGGGGCCATAATTATGCTCTGAAGTCACTGTATTTTTCCATATGTATTTATATTTAGGTGCCCCCAAAGGAAAAAATTAGGGTCACAGAGCCATTCCCAAGCCTCATCATCTTCATCTTGCCATGCTCAAATGTCAACAAAAGCAGTCCTCCAAGTCCTACTGTTCCCATGTATGAATTTCCATGGATCAGAACAGCTTTATATGTGTATTAAGGGATATTTAAGGGCAAACTCAGGACTAGAACCTGATATCAAAGACACATCAATATCCATTTTCTCCACTTAAAATGAAAGAGGCAGGGGAATTTCAAAATGAAAGGTAGAGGGAAAGCAGCAGAGGTAGAAAAACCCTCAGGGCTCGAACCAAACACTCTGGAGGGCTGAGCTCTGTGTCCTCACTCACTGCTGAAAATCATCACTCAAAAAATATGGAAATAATGTCCAAATGAGGGGAAAAAATGAGGATATAAATTCTTGCAGGTTAAAAGGAAAACCATACCGAAGCTGGCAATAAAAAGAGTTTGAGGGACAACTCAATAAAGCAAAGGATGAATCATTTTTCAGGTGGTAGAGGTAGGATGCACATTATGGAGATGGGGAATGAACACAGGGAGCAGGATGGTTCTTAAATCCTAAAGCTTTATGGATGAAATTTGGGGACGAAAGAGGGAAAAAAAGCAGCAGACCAAACTGGGAAAAGATGGATAGTCCCTCCACGGATCTGATTAAAACACAAGAAATAAAAACTGTTATAGGTAGAGTGCTGAAAAAAATTCCTTTTCCATCCAGACATAATTCCATGGGATGTTAATAAAGTTATTAAATATTATCAGAGCAAATGGAGAGGATTTGGCTTTTTGCAAAATTAAAAATGCTTAATTAAGTGGGAGACAATTATCCCTTTTTCTGCAGAAGGAGGTCACTATACAAGAAAAAAACATCCAAAAAAAGCAACTTCAAAGCTGTGAATTTGCCAGAAGGATGCAGCAAAGGGTGACTGCTTCACCTATGAGCCAAGACTGTTCCTGCTTCTGTGTTCCCTGCTTGCCAAGATCTGCCTCATTCCCTGTTTTATTTGGGATGCCATCAGTGAAGGGCTCCAGTAGCACTTGGGTTGTGTTACCTTCATCAAGGAGAGCTGTGAGATCATTCAAAATCTGGTCGCTGGTGGGAAGGGTGATGGGAGAAGCTCTCAATAAATTGGTATATTTATAATTATTATTAGCAGCATCCTGTAAAACAGCTCCTCAGGAATTAGGAGATGGGAATTTGGAGGGATCTTCAGAAATACATGTTTGCTGCTCTGATTGGGTGACTCCCTATCCCCCTAAAATTGCAGTGATTTAACAAAGTCAATTTGCCAACACAGGATCTCATTAGCACAGGGGAAAGCCACACCAAGCCTGAGCCATGCGTGGATGTCAAACGCACTCAGAAATTTGCTAATGCACATAAAAAAAGCACAAAAGGCAGATTAAAACCATTTTAACTCCTGTCAGCAAATCTTCAAATTAAGCTAAAATGGGTTCAGCCTGGGTGGGAATGCTGGAGTGTGTCTCCATCAAGGGCTCGCAGTGTTTTATCCAGATTAACTGAATAAACTCAAAAGAAAAATTACTGCTCAAAAATTACTGCTCAAAAATTAACTCCATGTTTCCACCCAGGTGCCCAAGGGGAAGCCACAGCCCCCCTGGCACAAATCCTCTAATTCCAGGCCACTCTGGGACCCTCCTGAGTCTGAATACAAGTCATGGGTGAAGGAAGGTTCCCTCCCAACTGCCATATTGTGCTGGTTTTGCATACAGAAGAAAAATTTCATATCTCAAATTAATCTCAAAATCTCAAATTAACAACCAAAACCACTACACATGTGCCAATTGCAACATCAATATTATCTGAGCACGAGCCCATTCCATGCTGTAACTGGATGGGATGACCTCCATGGTGCCTGGGATGCCCTTCCCTCACTGGGATATCCCACAGTGGTGGGATGCTCTGTCACATTCACATTCTCTGAAAAAATCCCTTTGCCCAGGATTTTTCTCCAGGGAAGCTGAGAAGCTTCAGAGAAAAAGGAAAACAACTCTTATCTCATTTGCTTCTCCTGTGTTTTGCTCATGTGGAATGTGTTTGAAGATTGTTTACCCACAGGTGATTGTTTCATTGGATTCTGCTGTGAGTTGTTTTGTCTCATTGACCAACCAGTGCCAAGCTGCGTTGGGACTCTGGAAAGAGTCAAGAGTTTTCATTATTATCTTTTTAGCCTTCTGTAAGTATCCTTTCTGTATTCTTTAGTATAGTTTAGTTTAGTATTCTTTTATATAATATAGTATCATAAAATAATGAATTAGCCTTCTGAGAACATGGAGTCAGATTCATCATTCCTCCCTGCCACGGGGATCCCTGAAAATACAATAATGCTCCTCCTTTGGTGGGATGTCCCCACCTTGATGGCACATCCATCCACTCTGGTGGGGAATTCCCCCCTTGGTGGGACATCCATCTCTAGTGGGATGCTCCACCTTGGCGTAAGGCTTTCCCCCTTGGTGGGAAGTTCACCCCGGTGGGATCCATGCCCTGGATGGACCCATGCTCTGGATGGACCCATGCTCACCTGGATGTTCTTCTCACAGTCGGTCTGGTGGTGCAGCAGGAGCTCGCTCTCCAGCAGGAAGCGCTTCCCGCACTTGTCGCAGATCTGCATCCGGCTGTGCGTGACGTTCATGTGCTTCTCCAGGTACCAGCGGTTGTTGAAGATCCGGGGACACTTCTTGCATGGATAATGCTGCTTCTCCTCCAGCTTCACCTTCTGGCCCAAGCCGTCTTGTTCCTTCTTTCTCTTCCTTCCCCTCTGGCCTTCTTCTTCCTCCTCCTCCTCCTCTTCCACCTTGGCCATCTCCTGGGACCTGGTTGCCATGGCAGGTTTAGTGGCTTTGGATGCCCGGCTGCCCCTGCGGGGCTGCCCGCTCTTTTCCCTTTTCATCTCTGAGGCATCTTCATCATCATCATCCTCTTCCTCCGTCGTCTCCTCCAGATCTTCCTCCTCGCTGCGCTCCTCCTCCTCCTCTTCCCCCACCTCCGCATCCTCCTCCTCTTCTTCCTCCTCCTCCCCTTCCTCATTCTCCTCCTCCCCGTCCTCCTCCGTGTCGCGCCCATCCCCGTCTGGCCGCCCCATCACGGCCGCCTCGCTGGCGGCCGCCTTCCCCTCTGTGCCCTTGGAGACGTTGAGGGTCTGGTTGTTGAGGTTCACCTCCACGATGATCTGCTCCCGGTTGTAGGAGCCCTGGCTGTCCAGGTCCTCCTCAGACTCCTCACCCTCCATCTTACAGACAGCGCCAGGACCTCCATCCTTCTCCTCCTTGTAGTACTGCTTGGCCGGGCCGGGGGGGAGCGTCCCGCTGCCCGTCCCATCCTCCACCCGCACCGAGAAGGGGTCGTTGCCCTCCCGGGCGTAGATTTTGGGGTGGGGGGCATCCACCTCCTGCTTGATCTCGCAGTAGTAGGGCGGGGGTCCGGCGCAGCCCTCGGCGGGCAGGGCCATGTCGGTGGCCAGGCTGAGCGAGCGGGTGTCCAGCAGGTCCTGGCAGGAGGACGCGATGTTGTTCATCTGCAGCACGGCGGCCGCGTTCAGCACGTCCTGCACATTGCAGGAGTTGACGAGCAGCTTGGAGGTGTAGATGAAGTTGAGGATCTGCTGGAGGCCCTGCGAGGTGAGGGCCTCCAGAGAGAGCTCCACGCGCTGCAGCTGCTTGTTTTGGGTGAAGAGGGAGTGGAAGAACTGGCTGTAGGCTGCCAGGACCCCCTTGTGCGCCGGGAAGATGCTCTTGTGCTGCACCAGCACGATGTCCACGTCGCACAGGTCCGGCTGAAAGAGGCGCTGCTCGTTCAGTCTGTCCATCAAACACGTGAAGTGGAGGGCTACATCCTCCACCAGGGAGTACTCAGCCGAAGGGTAGTCAGTCGTTTTTTCGACTATCAGCTGTGGGGAGGAAAGAAACAAAATCATTCAGGGCTCTTTCCCCACAAAAACACCCTTTTGGCCATGCCATCCATGCCTGTCCATGCATCCCCAAGTCAGAGATGTCATCTGAGAAGCTCTACTGCCAGCCCTAGCTTGGAGGTGCCAACCAAAACATTCTGTCACCAGCCCCAGCTTGGAGATACTAACCATGAAGTTCTACCACCAGCCCAGCTTGCAGATACCAACCAAAACACTCCATCACCAGCCCCAGTTTGGAGATACCAACCAAAACATTCCATCACCAACCCCAGCTTGCAGATACCAGCCAAGAAACTCCATCACCAACCCTAGTTTGGAGATACCAATCAAAACACTCCCATCACCAACCCCGGTTTGGAGATACCAACAAAAACACTCCATCACCAGCCCCAGCCTGGACACGTCAACCAAAATGCTCCACTACCAGCCCCAGATTTGGAACACCAGGAAGCTCCACCACCAGCTTGAGTCCAGGAGACTCAACCAAAGAGGAGAAGCCCCAGTGAAAGGACAGGTCAGAGCCACACCAGCACCCACTGATGTCCCTTCAAGGTGGGTAGGAGGCACCATGGCCACCGAGGAGGTGCAAAGGCAGACTCAGGGGTCCACACTCACTCAGAGATGTCACACAGGATGTCTTGACCTCTTGAGCCAGGATGGAGATCCAGGTGGATATTTGCCCCAAGCAGGAAGCCAATTTTAGGCACCTGCTGAGATGTAACCCCCTAAATAAAAGGAAATTAGGATTTTATAGCTCCCTGCTCCTGCAGGTAATAACACAAAGCCCAATATCCTCTGATATTTCTGAATTACACTGCGTGCTCTCGCTCACGACAGCAGCTCACTCACAGCTGCTTTCATTGGCATGATTTATGCTCTTTTTAATGCTCATTTTCCATTGCCTGGGGAAAGGCACTACCTGGAAAAATTCAAATCAGGGAGCAGCAACCCCAGGCTGGGGAATGCTGCTCTGCCAACCCTCCCCAGGCTGAGTTTTCTGGGTATTTAATCCAACTCCCACGTATTTCACACACTCCAGACAATCCCTGGTGTTCGTCCCCTCTCCTGGTCATACCTGAACCCCAGGATTAGTTCGCCTGCTCCATCTCAAATCCAAGGGATATCCCATGCCCTAAATCCTGGGTCCTGTATTAAAAGAAGGTGGGACACACCCTTTCCCTCTGGTTCCTTTGCTGAACACCCAAATCCTGGATGGAGACACATCCAGAGGCCACAACACCCTCTTCCCTGACCTTTGTAGGATGTGACCAAGGACATGGTGCAGAATGGTGGCAGAGAGAGAGGGTTCAACCTGCCAGGTTTATCCTGCACCTCCTGCTCCAAAGAGAGATTTTCAACTCAAATTTTTTCTGGAACAAACAGCAACTCTTGATCAATGCACAAATTCCAGCAAGACATGTTCTGTTTGTCTTTTTTTTTTTTTTTCTGGTGAGCCAAAGGCAAAAGGACGCACAGACAAAAATGTTTAAATAATAAAAAAGGGTGTTTTCTTCTCTGTTTTCCCAACAAGCAAAAAAACTCTTCCCCCTCCCTGCCAAATTTTTTTATTTTCATTGGATTTCTGCTCCACAACCAACCAGTCCAACCAATAGGGATCTCAGTTTTGCATGGTCCTGATAGCCCTGGAGAATCCCAGCAAGTGCTGGCACCCAGGGAAAACATGGAAAATCCAGTTCTGCTCCAAATTCTTGGCTCTGCAGCCTGGAGCAGGGCAAAGAGGTAGGAAAAGGGTTGGGTGTTCACATATTTTTATATACTTTCTATAATTTATATATATTTAACATTTTCAATATTTTATACATTCATGCTTATATATAATTAAACTGTTATATATAAACTAAACTATAATATTATAAACTAAGCTATAGTTAAACTATTTATACATAAAAATAGATAAATATATAAATACATGAACATTCTTTATATATGTACTAGTTACAAAATGCTGCATCCCAGCTGGAACATCCATCCACCTCAACATTTCCCGAGCCTCTCACGACTGCCAAGAACATTTTGGTGAGATCTTGGATGTTTCAGCCCCCCTCTAAAGACACATAGAAAATAATTAAGGATATAATAAATATCAAAAACTGAAGAGACAGCAGGAATTCAGCAGAGCAGTTTGCTGTTTGCCAGGTTTTCCCTTGAAAAAAAATCCTTAAATTCAGTTTTTTCCTCGGGGGATCCATCTCATTTAGGACACCCCAAGCTTGGCATAGGCGCAGCCACAAAGGAATGGGTGCAAAATAGGGGAAAACGGGTCTGGGGATGGCATCGGCCAGCCTGGAAAACAAAAGCTGGCTTTTTTTGCCCTCCGGATGGAGGATTTTTGGCAAAGGGGGCTGATCCCTCACCCAGCAGCACTCCTTGCCAGGCGGCTCTAATCAGTCCCAGCAGCGGCGAGGACAATGCGTGTCTTGGCCGCGTCCCGCCGGTGACTTCAGCCCGGGCTTGTCAGCGGGAGCCTTTTGCTCTTTATTGCTCTCAGATGCTTTTCGTGAGCTTGCCCGGAGCCAGAGCCCCGGCCGAGACGAGAGGCGCCTGCCGGGGTGAGATCCCCAAAAAGACCCCAAAATGCCCCAAAATGCCCCTCCGGCAGCTCCCGTCCCTGCAGCTCCAGCGGAGCGGAGGAGCCTGGCTAATGGGGATTAATGGCAGGGTTAAATCCAGGGCTCTCGCGCTGGGAAAACGCAAATATTTGAAATATATATCCCTTTTAATATTTCTTGTATTAAAATACATATTAAAAAAAGAAGGAGGAAAAAGAATCACGAGTTTTGCTCTTTTCCACCATCACCACCCTGCCCCTCTGGCTCTGTTCAGGACCAGGAGCAGGTCACCCATCCCATCTCCATCCCCTGCTGCACACCTGGGCAGCTCACTGGATGCACCAAACCACGGTGAACCCCAAAACTGCGGGGCCCCACCACACACTGCTAATCTCAAAGCAAGGTTCTGGCATCATCAGCGCAGAAAACACCCCTAAAAATTATTAGAAAGCAGCGTGGCCGTGAGTTGCGCACCCCGAGGGGCCGGCGGCGCCTCCAGCCAGCCCTCCCCGCCCTGACGCTGCCCTCCAGCTCTATTTTAAGAGAGTTTTCACGTGGTGCTGCCAAAGTCCTGTCCCAAAACAGCTGCTTGGGCAAGAGGACGGCCAGAGGATGGGGAGGATGCTCAGAGAGAGGGATGGGGGTTGGAGGAGCCCCAAAGGAAGGGGATGGAAGGAAAGGATGAGTAAGGAATGGTGGTAGAGGGAGGTGCTGGTAGTCACTGGGGCAGGGCGGGCTCTCTCCAGCCAAACCACCAAAAATCCCAGCAGAGGAGGTGGAACCCAAGTTCCATTTCCACCTGCACCCCGCCACGTGCCTCAGTTTCCCTACACAGCCCCACCAACACCTGCCCACCTGCCCTGAAAGGTGTTTGCTGCTGGATTTAAATCAATGTACTATGACAAAAAGCATTTTCTCTTAGCAGCTATTGAGAGAGAGACCCCTAAATGTTCCTGCAGCTCTACACTTCCCCAAAGGACCAGAAGGTTGGGCCACTCTGGATATATTTAAATACTCAAATCTTCAATCCCCCATAAGACCATCTCTGACCTTCACCAGCCTCTTCTTTATTTAATTAATTGTTCATTTCTAGAGCCCTCATCACCACAGCATCGAGGACCACGAGTAATTCTTTCCCACATAAGCACAAAGACAAGGGGTCTTAGGGCATAAAATTCACATTTAAGTGGTGACAAGACCAGCTGCCTGTGAACCACTTTCCATTCAGCACAAAATTTGGGGATTTCTTTAAATTTTTCACCCTCAAGATGTACAAAAAAAAAAAAAAAAGCAATCTGCTTTTCTGTATCATTTCCAACCACCAAAGCATTCATAGTTGACCTTCAGTATTAAATTGCATTAAAGAAAAGTGCTTTAATAAGGAGCTAAATACTATGTCAGCACTTGCTCCTCAAAAAAAAGAAGTCCCTCATGCCCTCTTCTCAATTTGGACATTGCTGCACTTCAGGACAAAAAAGCTGGGCTGGAACTATTTAATGTCAAAACTTGACTTTTGCTGAAGAAAGAAATAACATTAAACCCCCATTTCCACAGATTAAAAATCTGTAAAAATTCCGGACACAAAGGGGCATCGTTACAACCCCAAACACTCGCGCTTTCGCTTTTAATCCTCGGCCTCCTACAACTTGCCCTCTGCCTTCCAGACCCTTGCATGAAACCTTCAGCCTTTTCTCCCGAGTTTTGAGGCCATTAGAAGGTTTTTTTTTGTTCAAAATGATGTGCTTCCCCACAGCTCCCCAAACCAAGATACAGCAGCCCAGCAGTGCTGCCTGCACCGTGCACATCCCATTGCCCAAGCACCCCTTTTGGAGCACGGCCGTGCCTGGGAAGCTGGCAGAGGGCTAAAGCACATCCCAAAGCTCCTGTCCCTCTGCTGTCGCCTACCTTCACCGCTCTGCTGTCCCCTCCCTCCCCGGGGAGCTCTCCGTGGGTGCTCTCGGCACGGGACCGCGCTGGGGGTGGGGTCTGCTCGCTCCTCCGGCGGGTGTTTTTATTTAATAACGAGAGGGTTGTCCGGAAAAACAAGCAGGAAGGGAAAACAATAGCCCGGCCACAGCCCCGCCTGGCGAGGCGCCGGCCGGCACGGCCCCGAGCGCCCACCGCCGGCATCCTGCCCGCCGGGATGTGCCCGGCCCGCTGCGCCCGAGGGATGCTGCTGACACCATCCCCAGGGGTGGTTTTTGTTCCCGTGTTGTCTAAAAGGCTTCAGGGTGCTCAAAGCAGAGCCATGTGCAGCTACAGGGAGCAGGGAGGGGAAGGGGGTTCAGCGATGCTCCCTGAGCCTGGCTCATCCCGGGGTGTTGGGCACCCCAAAAAACATTGGGTGAAGAAAAGCATCAGTCCAGCTGTGGGACAGTCAGATGCTTCACAGGCTTTTTTTTTTTCCCCCTCCCTCTTGGTTGTTCCTAATTTCTTATTAATGATATGCAGCATTTACAGGCTTTGGCTCAAGGATGCTTTTCCCAGGAAGCAGCACCAGGCTCATCAGTTCCACTGGAATGGAACAGGGACTACTCCTGCCCCCATCCCTGTCTCCCTGCAACCAAGAGGACACCTTTGCAAAGGGGAAAAGGTTCATTTGGGGTTTTTTTGGAAGCACCATGGGGAGAGGAGCTGGATGAGCTGGGATGGGCAACACAAAGCTTCATCCACTGGGAGCAGGCTCTGCCTTCCCAACAGCACAGCCCACAGAGGGTTAATGGCTTTGTGCCTTTTTTTTTAACTCGTATTTTTAAAAAATTTTAAACCCTATCAGCTGCTCTGGGTGCTTTCCACCTTTCCTTTTGCTCACAGAGCTGCAAACTGTGAAACTTCCGAGGATGGATGGATCAACCCCAGTGTCACACCCCATCCCCAAATCATCCCAGGGAGGTGATGCTGCTCCTGGGGGATGCCACCACCGTGATGGCATCCAGGACACTGTCCCTCTGTTCCACCAGGGTCACAGTGAGGGCAGTGCCAAGCCCTGGGAGCCCATCCCAACACGTGGGAATTCAAGCCCCATCCCCTGCTCAGACAGCCTCTGCTGCACAAATACAGAGGCTTCAGCAATGCCACATTATTTTCATCCCAGGACAAATCCCAATCCCTCCAGGAGAGCAGAGACACCAAAACCTGGATGGAAGCACCGTTCTGTGTGTCCCTGTCCCCTCGGTCAGGGCTGAAAGAGGCGTGGCTCAGTCAGAGCCAACACGCGGTGCAAAACCTCTGCAGGTGATTCCAGAGCCGGGCAAAGCCAGGCCTGGGGTTAAATCCTGAAGGGATGCTGGTGGATTCCAGCAGAGCTGGCATGGCCCTGGCAAAATCTGAGGGCAGACAGGACAGCCAGGCCATGGGGGCACAGCCAGCACCTGGCACAGCCAGTGACACCCGGCTGATGGAGATGTCCCTGAGCCCTGCGCTGGCACTGGAGCAGGCAGCAGGATGGGATGGGATGGGACAAATGGGATGGGATGGGATGGGATGGGATGGGATGGGATGGGATGGGATGGGATGGGATGGGATGGGATGGGATGGGATGCTGCCCTCCATCTGTGGGATGCAGGACTGCCCACAGAGTCACTGCCGGGGTAAAAGAGCCTGAGGGACACGCACGCACACACAAAGCCACTGTCCCCTCCCTCTCCTGCCCGAGAAAAACAAGCAGAGGGAAGGTTGAGGGAGGAAATGAGGACAAAACCCAAGGCTGACCTCCCCAGCCGGGCTGTCAGCCAAGGGACTGCGCCAGGGGCCAGCTCCAGACCACTGCCCAGCCCGGGGGAAGCATCACCCCAGAGACCCAGGGATGTCCCCACTGAGGGAGGGCGTGGATGGAACAGGACAGGCGGTGCTCAGAGCCCCCCACAGCTCACAGGATTCCCCCCAGGAACCCCAAATTCAGTGCTGGGAGCAGGGATGGGTGCAGGAGCAGGGATGGGTGGGTGCAGCAGGGCAGCTTGTGCAGAGCCCAAAGGCATTGTAACCCCAAGGGACCCCACTGCCACGTGCAGCCAGGGATGCAGGAAGGGACTGGGATCCCCAGCAGGATGGATGAAGGGATGAAAGGATGGAGGGATGAAAGGATGGAGGGATGGAAGGATGGAGGGATGGAAGGATGGAAGGATGGAAGGATGGAAGGAAGGAAGGAAGGAAGGAAGGAAGGAAGGAAGGAAGGAAGGAAGGAAGGAAGGAAGGAAGGAAGGAAGGAAGGAAGGAAGGAAGGAAGGAAGGAAGGAAGGAAGGAAGGAAGGAAGGAAGGAAGGAAGGAAGGAAGGAAGGAAGGAAGGAAGGAAGGAAGGAAGGAAGGAAGGAAGGAAGGAAGGAAGGAAGGAAGGAAGGAAGGAAGGAAGGATGAAGCCTCCTCCCAAGTGCTGCTGAGTGAGGTTTCCATCCAAGGGCAGCATTCCCTGCCTAACCCCACAGTGCCCATCCCTGGGGCAGCCACCACGACCTTCCAGGTGGATCAGCAGCCTGGTGGGATGTGACACCTGCAGGGTTTGTCCCACACTCAGCCCTCAGTAAATCCTAAAACCGCAGCATTTCCTAACCCAGCCACAAACTTTCCAGAGAGACCCAAGATTCAACCTGTCCCATCATGCTGGGCAGGACTTTCCATCCCAGAGCATTTCTCCAAACCCTGGCTCTGACCCCAGGGATGGTCCCATCTCCAGATCCATCCTAACCCAGCCAAGCTCCTTTAATCCAGACATGGAATGGTTTAGGCTGGATGGGACCCTAAAGATAATTTTATTCCAACTTCCCAGCCATGGGCCATCTTCCTTTAGATCCAGTTGCCCAGATCAAGGATATGGATGCACCAGATCCTTCCTGCACAACACCTTTAACATTTTTATGAACATGCATTATTTTTATCCTTATTTTTATCACCATTTTTTCCTGTAGCTCGGGGAGCAGGGCTTTAACTCAGACAGGGTGTCAGCAGCCCTGGCTCCAGGCAAAAGATGTAATCATAAAAATAATAATAAAAAGAGACAGTTTGTTGTAATTAAGTCTTCCACCCATCACATCTGCGCCAGTCTTTCCCCATATCCAAAGGCATCCCAGTTTTCACCATCAGGAGAGGTGGGTGAACACTGAGCTGGCTGCAGAGGGGACAGCAGCCCCAGAGGACATGGGGACAAGACCTCAGGTGTGTCCCCGTGCAGGAAACCCAGTGTGGCCATCCCTGCCCTGCACAAACCACCCCAACAACACAACCCCTTTCCCTTAGAAATACGGGAAAATTAGGGGCAGGAGGCACAGAGCTCATCCTGCCCACCAAATTCCACTCCTCCAGTTTTACAGGGACCCATGGAATGTCAGAGGACATCTAGGATGCAAACCAAATGCATACCCACATTTTTGGGGCAAGGCAAACGTGGCAGCAAATTAAAAACTTCATCCCTTGCTCTTCCTGGAGAGTCACTTTGTCAGGGCCATCACCAGGTCCCCTCTATAAAGGCTGAAATGCAGCAGTGTGGGAGAGCCCTCAGTTTTCTCCTCCAGGAGGGAGAACAAGAAAATCAGCAATTCCCCCCAAACCTTCAAAGACCCTCTGATCTTTTGACACATTCAGTTCATCCGCAAAAGGTCTGGGTTGTTTTGTTTGGTTTTTTTCCCCCCTTATTTTTTCCACGAACAGAAAAATCTGCATCTTAAAAATAACCAATATTTCATCAACTCTCGGGCAAGCGACCTCCCGTTTCTCCCTGTCTTTTCCAAAGGATCCATCTCCAAAGGCGGCAGCGGGTTATTTTTGTGGAGGGGGGTGACAATGTCTCTGCTCCAGACAGGAGACAGGAACACAGGGCCGTTTATCTCGCCTGCCGATAACCAACGCTCCGCTCATTCCTCCCGGGGAGAACAAAGCTCCGCCGTCATTCCAAGCCCAGGTGGCAAAGGGGACCCTCCGGCCACCCCGGGAAAAGCCCCCGGAGCGGTGCTGAGCCCAGCCAGCATCCTCAGGGAAACTCTGCAGCTGGATGGAGGCAGAATGTCTGCACCCAGAGAGATTTCACCACAGATCGAGGGAAAAAAAAATAAAAATTAAAAAATAATAAATCCCTTCGTGTCTTTCCAAGGAGGAATTTTGCTTTGTAAAGCAAATATTCCTCTGGTTCTCGCAGGGTGTGGAAGGAAGGCTGAATTCTCAACTTTTCCCCGTCTCCCTCGCTGGGGTGGGCTCTGGGTGTCTCCATCTCCACCTCAGGGCACGAAAGGCTCCCCAAAACACCCCGGTGTGCCCCCCGGCCGCTCAGCATCCCCTCTGCCAAGGGATGCAGGCAAGGTTTCAGCCGGGATTTCACAGGCCAAGTGTGACTGCCCAGCGTGAACCCAATCCCAAACCCGACCACTTTAACCCCAGATTTGTGCTCGGGGGGTGCCGAGCCCCATCCCACCATCCCACCCATCATCGTCTCCTTATTTTTCCAAGCTCGCACTTTCTTCCCCTTTCCCAAATTCCACTCGGACGCTTCCCGGGGCGTTGGGACGGGCACGGAGCCAGCGCTGGGGCAACCACAACCCCGCACTTTTTGGGATGGGGGAGGCTCCGAGGAGCCGCGATCCCAGCACATCCCAGCGGGATTTCCCGTGGATCTTCCCAGCTCTGCCCTGCCCTCCGCAACTCCAACTAACCCCCCCCCCAAAAAAAAAACTCCACCGGCCGACAAAATAGGTCACTGCTGCAGGAGAGAGCCCCAGCTCTGGTGTTATTATTATTTTTTTTTTTTTTAAGGGCAGCACTGGAAAATCCCTTTTTGGGGGGGGGGGGGGATGCTGCGCCCTCCCTGCAGCCTCGCTCCTCCGGGAGCGCTCAAACCCCCCCAGACCCGCCGGGAAAAGGGGGCCCACGACGGGAACCAGCCATGGAGAGCTGGGGGGGAAGGCGGGCAGGAATTGGCAGAAGGATGGAGTCATCCGGGGAATGGGAATGGCCGAGGAAGCGGCAGCTCCTGCGCCCCCCCCCGTTCCCAATCCTCGGGCCTGGGGGCTCCAAAAGTGTGTGCGTGCCCCCAGATCCTCCCAGGGACCCCCAAGGGAGGCTCAGACCGCTCCTCACGGCCCTTCCGCACCCCCATCCCCCTCTAAATCACCCCAAAGCTGCTGATGGGGGGGGGGCGCGTTTTTAATGCCATTTTCACCAAAACCAGCCCTGCGGGAGGGGGGGACCCCCATGCAGCCCCCCCCCCCCCCAGCAAAGCACAACACTGCGCTTTTTGTAAACCCCCCACCCCAAAAAAAAAACCCCAAAAAACAACCAAAAACCAAAACAATCCAGGGCCCCCTCCGCTCTCCCCTCACGCGTGGATGCAGCATCGCCCATGCGGCCTCCCCCTCCCTCATCCACCCGGCCGGGATCGGGGCAAGTTTCGAGGCCTTTGGGAAGTCGGCGAAGCCCCGGAGGAAGGAAGGGGAAGGGAGAGGGGGAAATAAAAGCCAGGAGGGAAAGGGAGAAGGGGGGGGCGGATGGAGAAGGGGGGGTTCAGGCTCTACCATTTTGATGCAAAGGTCTCCGCGCTGAGGAGTCCCGGTCCTCCTCCGCTGGCCTGGGGTTTGTGCTCTCCATGAAAAAAACAAGGAATTGGTGGGTTGGGTGGGTTGCTGGTTTGGTGGCTTTTTTTTTTTTCTTCTCTTTTATTTTTTTTTCTTTTAGCGGCCTTAATTCTGCTTTTTTTCGCCTTTTGGAGGAGGAGGAGGAGGAGGGGGGGAGGAAATCACCGCGCCAGCGCTGCTTGCATCCCCGTCCCTCTTTTCCTTTATATCTCCCTTTTCATAATTTTCCTCTCGCTCTGTTTTATCTTTTTGCTTCCTCTTTTTTTTTTTTTTTTTAATTTTTATTTCAATGTTTTCCTCCTCCTCCTCCTCTTCACCTCATCCTGCCCATCGCCATGTTCGCCCCTTTTGGGAAGCCGGAGGAATGCGGAGCGGCGGCGGCTCCGGCTGCCAAGAGCCCCGGGGCCGCTGATTGGAGCCGCCGCATCAGCTGGGGCCGCGGCTGCCCCTTTAAAGCGACAGCAGCCGCCGCCACCCCCGTGGGGGACACCCCCCGTGCCCTGTCCCCGCAACCCAGCCCCGCCACACGGCCGCCTCTGCAGCGCGGCATCGCCCGGGAGCATCCCCGGCATCCCGCCGGGGCGGGGGAAACTGAGGCACGCAGCCCCTCGCCCCCTCCCCAAACCCAACAGAAAGACACCATGGTTTTTTTGGGACACAAAACCTAGATTTTGGGTGTTGTGGAGTAACGTTCATCTGATTAAAATGGGATTTTTGGGGTGTTTTTCCCACTGTTTGGATGAAATGGGGATGCCCCACCTGGATGTGTTTAAGGCAGGTTTGGTTCTTGGGAGAACCCTCTGCATTCTGCTGTGGAGGGGAAACTGAGGCACACAGTTCCTTACCCCTCCCCAAAAAGCCCAAAAAAAAAGACCCCAAGGTTTTTCTGGGGACATAAAACCTCAATTTGAGCTATGGTGGAGTAACAACAATTTATTTAAAATGGGATTTTTAGGGTGATTTCCCACTGTTTTGATGAAATGGGGATGCCCCACCTGGATGTGTTTAAGGCACATTTGGAGCATTAAATGGGAGTATCCTCTGAATCCTGCTATGGTTGCGGGAAACTGAGGCACACACCCCCTCGCCCCCTCCCCAAACCCCAACAGAAAGACACCAAGGTTTTTTGGGGGGCAATGTTGGGTGTTGTGGAGTAACGTCCATTTGATTAAAATGGGAATTTGGGGGTGTTTTCACGCTGTTTGGATGAAATGGGGATGCCCCACCTGGATGTGTTTAAGGCAGGTTTGGTTCTTGGGAGCATCCTCTGGATCCTGCTGTGGTTGGGGAAACTGAGGCCCACAGCTCCTCACCCCCTCCCTAAACCCAACAGAAAGACACCAAGGATTTTTAGGGGTCATAAAAAGCTCGATTATGGGTGTTGTGGAGTAACAGCTATTTAGTTTTAATGGGACTTTTGGGGTGTTTTCCCACTGTTTGGATGAAATGGGGATGCCCCACCTGGATGTGTTTAAGGCAGGTTTGGTTCTTGGGAGAACCCTCTGCATTCTGCTGTGGAGGGGAAACTGAGGCACACAGTTCCTTACCCCTCCCCAAAAAGCCCAAAAAAAAAAGACCCCAAGGTTTTTCTGGGGACATAAAACCTCAATTTGAGCTATGGTGGAGTAACAACAATTTATTTAAAATGGGATTTTTAGGGTGATTTCCCACTGTTTGGATGAAATGGGGATGCCCCACCTGGATGTGTTTAAGGCACATTTGGAGCATTAAATGGGAGTATCCTCTGAATCCTGCTATGGTTGGGGAAACTGAGGCACACAGCCCCTCGCCCCCTCCCCAAACCCCAACAGAAAGACACCAAGGTTTTTTGGGGGTCAATTTTGGGTGTTGTGGAGTAACGTCCATTTGATTAAAATGGGAATTTGGGGGTGTTTTCACGCTGTTTGGATGAAATGGGGATGCCCCACCTGGATGTGTTTAAGGCACATTTGGAGCATTAAATGGGAGCATCCTCTGGATCCTGCTGTGGAGGGGAAACTGAGGCACGCAGCCCCTTGCCCCCTCCCCAAACCCCAACAAAAAGACCACAAGACTTTTGGGGGCATAAAACCTCAATTTTGGGTGTTGTGGAGTAAAGTCCATTTGATTAAAATGGGATTTTTGGGGTGTTTTCATGCTGTTTGGATGAAATGGGGTTTGCCCCACCTGGTAAGGCAGGTTTGGAGCATTAATTGGGAGTATCCCCTGGATCCCAATAGTTGGAGAAACTGAGGCACGCAGCCCCTCATCCCCTCCCCCAACCCAATAAATAGACACCAAGGTTTTTTGGGGGCAATTTTGGGTGTTGTGGAGTAACGTCCATTTGATTAAAATGGGATTTTTGGGGTAATTTCCCACTGTTTGGATGAAATGGGGATGCCCCACCTGCATGTGTTTAAGGTACATTTGGAACATTAAATGGGAGCACCCTCTGGATCCCGCTGGGCGGGGAAACTGAGGCACAGCCCCTCACCCACTCCCCAAACCCAATAGAAAGACACCAAGGTTTTTTAGGGACACAGAACCTCGATTATGGGTGTTGTAGAGTAATGTCCATTTGATTAAAATGGGATTTTTGGGGTGTTTTCCTGCTGTTTGGATGAAATGGGGGTGCCCCACCTGGATGTGTTCAAGGCAGGTTTGGTTCTTGGGAGCACCCTCTGCATCCTGCTGTGGTTGGGGAAACTGAGGCACACAGCTCCTTACCCCTCCCCAAAACCCAATAAAAACACCCCAAGGTTTTTTGGGCACATAAAACCTCAATTTGAGGTGTTGTAGAGTAACAGCGATTCATGTAAAATGGGATTTTTGGGGTGTTTTCCCACTGTTTGGATGAAATGGGGGTGCCCCACCTGGATGTGTTAAGGCACATTTGGAGCATTAACTGGGAGCATCCTCTGGATCCTGCTATGGCAGGGGAAACTGAGGCACACAACCCCTCACCCCCTCCCCAAAACAAATTAAAAAAACCCAAGGCTTTTTGAGGGATAAAACCTCAGTTCGGGTTGTAGCAGTTTGCTTATTTAAAAATGGGATTTTGGGGTGTTCTCCTGCTGTTTAGAGGAAATGAGAATCCTCCTCTGGGACTGGGTTTAGGATACATTTGGTTATAGGGAGCACCCTCTGCATCCTGCTGTGGTTGGGGAAACTGAGGCACACAACCCCGCACCCCCTCCCCAAACCCAGCAATAAGACCTCAAGGTTTTTTGGGGTTTAAAACCCGAATTTGAGGAATTATGCGGCAACATTAATTATTACAAAAGGGGATTTTGTGTTTCTCCTACTGTTCAGAGGAAACGGGAATCCCACTCTGGGATGGAGTTTAAAGAACATTTCCTTACAGCAGAGGGATCCCCCAAACCCCTCAGGGCCTGGGATAGGAGCTGTGGGACACAGCCAGCCCCCAACACCCCCCAAAACAAAGCAAAGCTTCATTATTTCACCCCCAGCTCTGCTTGGCTCTCCCTGATGCCGAGCCAGGGGTGGATTTTATCACCCCAACACCCCCAGCCTCAGCCAGCAGCTGGGTACCCCAAAATCCTCGTTCTGGGCAGCGAGGGGGGCGAAGCTGGAGCAGCTCCAGGGTGTTCATGGTGGTCCCATGCAGAATTCCACGGTGCTCCCACACCTCCAGCATTTTCCCTTGGCAGGAAAAGCCCCAGGAGGGGCTCCTTTGATGGTGAGGGGTTGTGTGCCTCAGTTTCCCCTCCACAGCAGGATGCAGAGGGTGCTCCCTACAACCAAATGTATCCTAAACCCCCTCCCAGTGCAGGAGCCTTATTTCCTCCACACAGCAGGAGAACACCCCAAAATCCCATTGTTAAATAAGACAACCACTACAACCCAAACTGAGGTTTTATGCCCCAAAAAGCCTTGGGGTCTTTTTATTTGACTTGGGGAAGGAGTGAGAGGTTGTGTGCCTCAGTTTCCCCAACCACAGCAGGATGCAGAGGATGCTCCCAAGAACCAAACCTGCCTTAAACACATCCAGGAGGAGGATGTGTTTAATGCCCATTTTCTCTAAACAGTGGGAAAACACCCCAAAAATCCCATTTTAAATAAATTTGTGTTACTCTACAACACCTCAAATTGAGGTTTTATGCCCCCAAAAGTCTTGTGGTCTTTTTATTGAGTTTGGGGAGGGGGTGTGGAGTTGTGTGCCTCAGTTTCCCCAACCACAGCAGGATCCAGAGGATGCTCCCAAGAACCAAACCTGCCTTAAACCCATCCAGGTGGGGGATCCCCATTTCCTCCAAACAGTGGGAGATCACCCAAAAATCCCATTGGATCATCGGGATGGTGACCACCTCCACAACCCATTCCTGCCCCAACCCTCCTGCAGACATCACCCAAAATGGCACATGGACCCACACCACCCTAAAAACAGAGCAGCTCTGAAGGGCACTGGGGGCATCCCCAGCAACTTGGGGATTTTCATCCCACCTTCCCAGCTCCTCTGGCTCCCCCAGGCACTCCCAGCTGCAGACATCCATGTGGTAACGTCCTGCACTTGTTTAGACTCAGCCCTGGTTGCTGTGCTCAGTAACTTCTTCCAGATGTGAGCAGCTCTTTGCATAACGTCCCCGTGGCCACGTCCTGCCTGCGCCGGGTTCACTACAGAACTTTTTAAATTTTTTAATTTTTTTTAATGCTCTTTCTCATTCTCAACCCTGCACTGCTCCACAGGAAAAAAAATCCTGGCCAGTGCCACCAGAACATCGTCCCTGTCAGAAAGGTTTTTGTGAGATGAGTGTTTGGCCTGTCTGACATCTCTCCTACCCTGGAAACCCTTCCAAAAAACTACATAAGCTCCTGGAAATGCAGCCAGTGCTGGGGGTGAGGCTGGAGGTGTGAGACAGGGATTAAAGCTCTGCTCCAGGGCCCAGATCCCTGCGACCTTTTCATGGATGTGGCTCAGGGGACCAGGGAGCTCCAGAACTTGGAGTCCTCATGGCTCTGGAATATGAAGATCTGCAGGGGTGGTCAAAGCCCTCTCTGAGGGGCTCTCCAACAGGTTCTGGCTTTTTGCAAGAAGCTGAGCCCACCTCTCACATGGAGATCTGGTCTTTGCCAGGTGCAGTTTTTCCCTCCTGGTGAGGGAGAAGCTGTTCCTGCAATGGCCACCAAGACAAGGGGAGAAACCTTGGAAGGGGCACAAGCAATGACACACTTGGGTGAAACCCTTTCTTTGAGCACAGCGACCACAGCAATGTCCCTGAGAGACAAAACACAGGTGGTTTCTTGGCCACAGCCACCCAGGGGCTAGGTGGGGTTTGCTGAAAGAACCTCCTGAAGGTCCCTGCAAATCCCACCCCACCCAGTTTGGAGAGATCCCACCCAGCCTGAGCTTGGGGGCTTTGTTGTGTTGGCTCATGGTTGGTTCATGGGTGACTGATCCCTCCTTGGAGCTTCTTCAGCTGCTGGGATTTCTGGCTGAGGGTAACCCCAGGCTCTTGGTGCCTTCATACAAAGTTCTGGAAGTTCTGGAGTCTTCCTGGAAGGCTGGGAAATGGCTCTGGCACAGCTTGCACAGCATCACTGACTGTGAGAAATGATGAAGGGAAGGTTAACAGGGTGCACAGAGGGATCTGAGGGTCCAGAGTTCAGTTCAGCTGCTGTTAGGGAACAGGTTCTCCAGGAAGGCAAAGTTCTGCAGAAACTGGCAACAAGGGGTACATGGAGGGAGGTTGTTGACACAAAAGTGTTGGGTCACTTCCCTGGGACTTTCCAGCAGCGTGGTGGCCACAAAAGGGACATCTCCTGTAGCTTTACCTCTTCCTTTCTCTCCCCAGGCCATGACATGGCAACTGCAAGGTCACACAGGGTCATAAATGAAAGATCAGCCACAACAACACAGAGGAAAATGTTTAGGGAAACCAGGAGAGGTTCCTATTTCCTTGGTTTAGCTGACAGCTGGTATTTCCACTTGCATTTCCATGGTTTCAGACTTCCCCAAGGGAAGTGTCATCAAGGACAAGGGACGAGAAGAAAGCTGAGACTTTCTAAGAGCTCAGGGAGCTTTGGGTTTGGGAGGAACCACAGAAGAACCTGGAGGTGTTTGTGTAGATGGGGCACCTGGGGACAGAGTTTGGTGGTGGATGTGGCAGTGCTTGGCAGTTAATTGTTGGACTTGATGACCTTGAGGGTCTTTTCCAACCTAAATGATTCTGTGAAGAGCCAAGTGGACCTGGAGTGATGAATTCCCAGGTGGAACCATGGCTCTGCCTGCCTGGGATTCCCTGCTTTTACAGCTGTGCTCTGCTGAGCATCTCCCCTGGGCTGGAATTCCCATGGAGAGGTGCTCCAGGAGATGGTGAGAGGAGGTTCCGTGGTGTCCCCCCTTCCTGAGCGGGTCAGGGCTTGGGCAGAGCAGGAGGGAAGATTCCCTTGGGACACAGGATGGAGGCTGGGGACGTGGTTAGGGACATATCCTGGGCTTGGCCAGAGGTTTTCACTCAGCAGCTGGTTTTCTGAGCAGGATTATGGAAAAGAAGGGATCAAATCAGGCCAAGGGAGGGAGAAAGAAAGAATAAAAAATAGGGGAAGCAAGAACATTCCTGGAGGCTCTCTGGCCTCTCTCCCTCCAACCTCCTGAGAGGAGCAGGAGGAGGAGAGAGACAAAACAAAAGGCACAAGAAAAAAAGGAGCCAAAATAGCACTAACACGAGGGTTGTGAGGTCCAAAGCAAGCAGTGGCGGGGCAGGCCCCTTCCCAAAAACCCGTCAGCTTTCGGAGGATCCGGGGGTCCTGCAGAAAACGCTGCCCTTTTATGGCCAGGCGAGGAGGGCCGAGCACAGGATCCTGCCCTACTAAGGGAAAACATCTCCTGCTCAGTGTTTGCAAGGAGAACACCCACAGTGAGTATAGACAAGCTCTCAAAGGACGACTGAAATACTGCTGCTCGTGTTGACCCCGATTCTTCTCTGCTCTTTTCCTTTTTTTTTTTTTTTCTTCTCTTGGAGTTCTCACTTCTGCCTCCAAACCAGGGAGGGAGGGTGGAAAAAAAAGAGACATTTAAAAAGAAAAGTGATGATCCAGGCAGGGCTGGCTGGGTCCAGGTGAAACCCTCCCATCGTGGGGTGGGGAGCAGTTCAGGAGGGTTGGGTGGGGAGGTGGGTGAAGCCCCCTGAGCTGTTCCCCTTCCAGCAGTGGCTGTGCTGGTGTTTATCCTGCTCTGGGCCGGTGTTTATCCTGCCCTGGGCCGTGGAAGGGCTGAGATCCAAGCAGGGAAGACGTTGTTACTCCACTCAAGCACGACGTTTGTGCCAAGCCCATCCATCCACTGCTGCAAATCCCATCCCTGCTGCCTGGGATGGAACCACCACCTCCCAAAGCTGCAAAAGCCACTCCATCCCATGGCAGGTGGTATTTTCACCAGGAATTACTTTTTGCCTCTGCTTGGCTGAGGCAGGGAGGGGAATCCACACTGCAAGTAAGACCCTGACTCACAGACACCTCAGTGATTTTGTATTTTCTGTATTTTTCATGCACCCAAGAATTTATCCACCCACAGGTATCTTCTGGATCTGGCAGCAGACAGGTTTTAATTCTCAGAGGAGCTCATATTGGATTTTAGGCCTTTTTTTCTACCAATTTTGTAATTACCAGGTTTAATTTTATGTTTGGTAACACCAGTATTAGGAAGTTTTAACCTTTGAGTTAGCACACAGCGATGAGAAGATCCAAGAATTAAGGAAAAAATGCTTGGAGAAGTGAATTTAGTTTGGTGGCCAGGTTTTGGTAGTGGGGGGCTACAGGGGTGGCCTCTGTGAGAAGCTGCTGGAAGTTTCCCTCATGTCCAGCAGAGCCAATTCCAGCCAGCTCCAGGACTGATCCAGCACTGGCCAAAGTGAACCCATCAGAGATGGGGCAGCACTTCTGGGGAAAACAGATTTAGGAAAAGAAACCCTGTAGCTGCAGACAGAGTGATGCCTCAGGTTTAGCTTTTATATTTTCAGGTTCTGTGCTGCTTTAGTGTGTGGGTCTGAGCTTCACATCAGGGCATGGTGAGCTCTCTGCACAGAGCAGGGAGACAAAACAATTCCTGCTCCAGCTGGGCACCAAGGACAAATGATCCAAATCTCAGCCCAGGAGCACAAACCCCGTGGGCTGCAGAGAGAAAAACAAGCAGGATGGGACTGCAGGGGCTGCAGCTGGGATTGGACAATGAACTGCAATGTGCACATGGAGCAGAGCTGAGCCCAGGGAGAGACCCCGGCAGCACTCGTGCATTTTGGGACCATTTGGGTTCATCTTGGGTGCAGCCCTGGCTGGGCTCTGGTGCTGCCCAAGGTGGATCCATGGAGGAGATCCTTTGAATAAATCCCTGCTTTATTCTTTAGCTCTGTCCAGTCTCTGTTCTAGGTCAGCCTGCACAAGGCATCAAGAGGAGTGAGGATATGTGAGAGGAACAGCCCTGCAGACCCCCAGGTCACTGCAGGAGGAGGGGCAGGAGCTGCTGCAGGTGCTGGAGCTGTGATTCCCCTGAGATTCCATGGTGCAGCCTGTGGAGAGCCCCTGCAGCCCATGGATCCATGCAGGACATGGAGGAGCCCATGCTGGAGCTGGGGGATGCTCAAAGCACCCTGTGACCCCGTGGGGAGCCCACGCTGGGGCAGGCTCCTGGCCCACGCTGGAGCTGCATCCACCACAGCCCAAATATCTGCCCAGCTGCTGGACTTCAAGAAGTACTTCCTGGCTACCAGAACTGGAGCCAGGTGAGGCTGTGCTGTGTCTCTGCACGCTGCCTGGCTCAGAGTGGCTTCAGCGTCTGCGCATCCCCGGCTGTGTTGGTCTTGGCAGACATTGACTCGTTAGCAGCAAGACTCATTAGAACTGGGGCCTTGGGGGATGTTTTCACGGAATTCTAGAGTGATTTGGGCTGGAAGGAACCTTAAAGATCATTCATTTCCAAACCCCTGCCATGGGCAGGGACACCTTCCACTATCCCATGTTGCTCCAAGCCCTGTCCAGCCTGGCCTTGGACACTTCCAGGGATCCAGGGACAGCTGGGTCACCTAAACGTGTTACAGCTGAGGAGACCACGGAGCAGCTGCCATGACCCTGCTTTTGGAGCTGGCTTTGCTCATCTCTTTGGATGAGTTACAGCAGAGCATTGCCAGGTCTTCGTTTTGGGTGAAAAAGGGCTTATTTGAGAGTTATTTAAGAGCAGGTTTTACAACCAAGGTCTGTGCTCTGCATGCACCGAGCAAGCCAAGCTGAGGCAAGCCAAGCAGCCCAAGCCAAGTTGTCCTCACTGCTGTTGTGTTGGAGGAACAATCTCTATTAACAACTTGACTTGGCAGTTTCAACATTTTGGGGAAAGAAATATTTTTATTCTCCCACCAGGCCTTTCTCCAGCCATTATTGGCTACTGCTTTCCTGCACAAACAATTTAACCCCTGCGATGTTCAGGGCACTGGACAAAAGTAAATTTAGTAAAATTTAACCTTTTCCTGATAAAGCACATGGATTCTATGATTTAGGTGGGAAAACCACAGGATTTTACTGATTTATTTAATTTTTTTTAAACCCTTCACAACTCTTCATAATTAAAGAAACCATGTTGCCACATAACTGGAGGAAATGTCCTTTTGTTGCTTGAAAACTGGTGAAAGAAACAGAAAGCAAGAGGTTCAATGGTCATTTCTTGGGATGGAAATGTGGTACAGCAGAGATTGAGTCCAGGGTTTTTCAACATCCTCACCCATAACCTGCAGGAACAAGAGCAGCCCCACATCTCCATTTCTGCAGGAGAGATCTTCTGAGGGCATCAAGTGCCACACTGAGGGCAAGAAACTCCAAAAGGCTCTTAAAAACAGAAAAAGCTGAGAAGAAATTTCAAATAAGCTTTGATGTGGGAATAGATAAAGTAAAGCATCTGGAGAAAAAAAAGATTTGAACAACTCTTGTGCTATGCCAAGGCTGGGACTGGCACCACGAGCTGAGATCTTGGACTGCCCCCAGAAATCACTGGCTCAGTGTGTGGCCAAGGAGTGCTCAAGGTGGCAGCTAAAAAGAGACAAGAAATTGTTATTTCTCAGCCTTCCCTGCACGCATCCAATGCTGAAGGCATCACTTTGCTGCTGCAGGAAACCCTGATGTGTTCTCATTTCGATAACTCTGCAGCCCTGATCTCCAAGGGGGGCGAGCTGGTGTTGGAGAAGAAGAAAAAACAATTCAATGACCACTGGGATGGGGCAGCTGCTTTGCAAGGTGAGATGGCAGCTCAGGATCATTCAGCCTGGAGAAGGGAAGGCTCCTGAGAGCTTTTCAACCCTTTGGGAGGGCAGCAAATCCTGAAGGTGATGAGGTCAGTGAACGTGAGATTATCATCAAATTATAGAGATCGTAGAGTCCTATGGTTTGGGTTGGAGGGTCACCAAAGAGGAGGAAGATTTCCCAAGTTTTCTGTCCCATTGAGAACCCAGATTCTTTGAGGAAGGGACGTTGGTGTGGTGCAAGCTGCAGCAGTGTCCGTGCTGGCCAGCGGCGGTGAAAGCAGCAAAGAGGAAGCACCAGAAGGCCTGTGTGCTCTTCATAGATGGCACCAAAAACGAGAAGAAAAAAGGTTTCTCAGTGTCTCTGAAGAGCCTGAAGCACTTTGTGAGGAGAAGCAGGAGCTCACTGAATGAGCCAAATGGAACTATTCCAGGGAAATCCAGTGGTGCCTCCAGCTGATCCTGGATTATTGAATCCCAGTGGGCTGTCATGCTTTCACTGGGTCCCTCCTGGAGTATTTTGCTGCTCATATCAGCTAGCCAGTGAGGAAAGAGGGATACCAGAGCGTGGTGCAGATGGCATTCCCAAACACAGGGGAGGAAGGGGCTGGACAGCCTTTCTCAGACTCCTCCCTGACAGGACCAGACAAGAAGCCAGTGGAGTTCATAGTGAAGACCAAAGGGCCTGAAGAATATCTCCTGGGCATCTTGAAAAGTGGGGAAACAACCCCACTGGCTGAAGAAATTCCTGAATTCCAGCTGGTACATAACTTGTGTGGTGATTTACCTGGAGGATGAGGAGCAGCTGGACCTGGTGGTTGGGTACCTGAAGGAGGTGGACAGGGACACCAAGAACCTGCACCAGATCCTGGGGGATGGCATCAGATTCATCTCAGATGTGCTTTTACCTGAGGCCACCATCCGTGCCATTGCTGCAGTGGATGACATTGATTATGAGAAGGCAGAAGAGAAGTGCATTAAAGAACCACGTGTGAGCAAAAGAGAGAGAGAATTCTTTGATGAACAAGTCCTGGGAAGCCAAAAGCTCAAGATGGAGCTGGAGCCTGCAGAGAGCTGAGGAGTGGCCAGGGCTGTCCTGGGGCCAGGTGTAAATAACCAGGGTGATTTGTGTAAAACGTGGCATTCTTTGTAAAGTCTGTGTGTGTGTTCCCAAATCTTCTGCTCCCAGCCCTTGCTGCTTCCCCTGGCATTGCCGTGTTCAGGATCTGCCTGATCCTCATCCCTCAGTGCCCTCCTGGGGGGCTGCCAGAGACCCCCAGGGCTGTGCAGAGCTTCTGCTGCTCCACCGACTTCCACGTGGGTTCTTTTAGCCAAACACCCGACTTGGGAAGGGATCTTGCCCTGCTTTGTGGTGCCTGGTGTCCTCCTTGCTCCTGGAAAAACCACGGGTTTATCACTTGGATCACTGCTCAGCACCTTCAGGCTTCACCAATAAATAAACAATAAACTTCAATGAGCTATAAACTTCATCCCTCATCCAATGCAAAGGTGGGTTTGACAGCTCCTGTGTGCAAAGTTAAGGGTGGAATTCCTGTGACAGCTCCGAAGGGCGTTGGTGTCACCCCTGGGCTTGCCAGGTGTGGATCTGCAGGGTCTGCCCAGCACGGGGCTGGCAGCTCAAAGGCAGCTTTGCATATCAAAGGAGAATGCAGCAAGGAGCAGCTTTTCATTAGTCAGGAAGTCATAAATTGATACCTTGATTGAAATAATTATCAAGAATTACAGGAAATACCCGGAGATGCATTTATATTCAAGAGAGTCTCCAGGGAGTTGGGGAAACTTTGCCCCAAATAGGAGTTTCTGTTCAGGGATGCAGCACTGAAAAATGAAAACCCATCTTTCACCCCCCCCCCCATTATCAGTCCTGCCTTTTATCTGTCTTTTTAGAACAGATTCTTACTTTTTCCTCTTTAGATAATCCTGATTTTTAAGGCTGCTGTGGAAGTGCTGGAGTTGCAAAGCAGATACATAGGAACTGCAATAATTTCATTGCCCCTTTGTGATCAATCTTACACCCCTTCTCTGCCCTCTGGCTTTTAGGTCCCTGAAATCCACAGGATCCATCAAAACAGGAGCATCCAGAGAAACTGTGATAGCCCCTGGATCCCTGGAAGTGTCCAGGGCCAGGTTGGAGCACCCTTGGATAGTGGAAGGTTGAAGGGAGGTTGGAATGGGATGATCTTTAAGGTTCCTTCCCACCCAAAACATTGTGGGATTCTGTGAAATTGGTAACGTGAAAAACAAGAAGCCACCTTACTCTGGAAATATTCACATACAGGAAATATTCAGTGAGTTTTCCTCCCCTGCCTAAGCCATGTTATATAATGATTAAAAAAAAAAAACAAACCAAAAAACCCAACCCAACCAACCAGAAGAAAAAACCCAAAACCCACACAAAAACACCCAGAAAAACAAACCACACACACAACACTCAAAAAAACCCCAAAAACAAAACACCAACAAAAAAACCAAACAACAAATACAGGATGAAGATCACACAGAAATAATCTGATTTATATTAGTGCCCAAAATCCCCATTAACTGCTGGTATTTGTGCTGAAACCTTCAGCAGAGAAGGTTCCCTGCCCATGGCAGGGGGGTAGGAGTGGATGAACTTTTAGGGTCCCTTCCAACACAAGGTTTTCCCTAATTATATGATCCTAAGAATGCAGGGGTGAAGTGAAGGCCTCAAAGAGGTGTCTCAGGGTAGAAAGTTCAGCTTTTCAAGGCTAAATTTACAGCGGGGTTTAGAAACACCAAGGCTCCAAGGGTGGGTATGGAAAACAAACCATGGGCACCTTCGGCCACGGTTTTGTAAGACCCAAATCCAGAAGCTGAAGCTCAAATTAAATTTAAGACACCAGCTCACATCCCTGCAGCTCCAGCACAGTTGGAAGAGGGAAGATGGCAGGGACAGATGACGCGGAGCTGGAGGAAAGCAGTGCTGGAAGGAGGGAACATTGCTCACAGGAGTTATTTATGATCCGCCAGGAAAGCGAGGAGATACACAGCCTGGGACTCCCTGGGGATCTGTCCCAGGCCTGGTGCTGCTCAAAATATTTTTTTAATAATTACTTGCATGAATAGAAAATTTGCTTCTTCCAGCTGCAAATGATAGCGAGCCGGGAGGGACTGGAGGAGCTTTGGAGGATGGGCTGGGACTTCAAAACAAGCTTGACGCAGTAGAGAATTAGCCTGGAAAAAAAAATTAGTCTGCAATTTAGGAGAAACAAAGGGAAAATGCTGCTTGTATAAGAGGAGCTGGGCTGCAGAGCACGGCCTGGGGAGAGAATGGGGGAGCAGGGATGTGGCAAAGGCGTCACATCCCTGCCTGGGATGGGCAGCCTGTCACAGTTGTATTTTCTGGAAAAATCCCTTCACCCAGGATTTTTCTCCTGGGAAGCTGAGAAGCCTCAGAGAAAAAGGAAAATAATTCTTATCTCATTTGCTTCTCCTGTGTTTTGCTCCTTTGGAATGTGGTTGGAGATTGTTTACCCACAGGTGATTGTTTCATTGGTTTCATGTGAGTTGTTTTGACTCAATGGCCAATCAGTGCCAAGCTGTGTTGAGGCTCTGGAGAAAGTCACGAGTTTTTCATTATTATCTTTCTACCCTTCTGTAAGTATCCATTCCGTAGTCTTTAGTAAAGTTTAGTTTAGTATTCTTTAATATAATATAGATCATAAAATAATAAATTAGCCTTCGGAGAACATGGAGTCAGATTCATCATTCCTTCTTTCGCCTGGGAACCCCACAAACACAACAGCAGCCCTCCTTGTTCTGAGGGACAAGCAGCAAAGCACAGACAAGGGCAGGTGAATGTGGCCTGCAGGACACGTGGAGAGGTGATTCAGGTCCCTGTGGATCCATGGATCCTCACCAGGAGTGGGTTGTCTGCACAGACATGGGGATCTGGGGAGGTCATGTGCTGGTGGTGGAGTCCAGGGGTTGGTCAGTCACAGAAGCTGGAAAAAGAAATCAAAACAAACTCACCCAAACTCCAAAACCCCCTCATGCTCCCCCAAAATAATCAAAGGACTTGGAGTTATGTATTACAGAGAAGACCAGGTTTGGGCAAGAGCTACCTTGCTGCCTTAGAGCTTTTACAGATATTTAAGGCAGTCTGTTCCCTTCTATTTAAATATTTACAGGGGCCTGGTGTGATAGGACAAGGGGGAATGGATTCCCACAGCCAGAGGGTAGGGTTAGATGGGATTTTGGGAAGGAATTCTTCCCTGTGAGGCTCTGAGGGGTTGGACTAGAATTCCCAGAGCAGCTGTGGCTGCCCCTGGATCCGTGGCAGTGCCCAAGGCCAGGCTGGATGGGGTTTGGAGCACCCTGGGACAGTGGAAGATGTCCCTGCCATGGCAGGGGTGGCACTGGATGAACTTTAAGGTCCCTCCCAACCCAAACCATTATGAGATCCTCTGATTTTCTTAGAAGGAAATAGGTTGCTCTCTTTCTCTCTGTGACCAGCGGTGATGGGCTTATGCAACAGAAAAGGAGCTTTAATTTAGACAACAACAACAACAACAACAACAACAACAACAACAACAACAACATAGTTGGGGGTTTTGTCTTGGTTTGTTTTCTGGGTTTGTTTTTAATAGAGTGCGTAGTTCAGGCAATTTTGGTTTTGGCAGTTCAACTGCTCAATATCAGCCCTGTAAATTTTTTTGTAGACTGGTTGGATAAGAACTGCTGTGATTTATACAGCTGGAGTTGATCCTGACTCTGCAAAGGAGGAAACTGTGCAGAGCTGAAAAGGCCCATTTTTGCCATGTTCTCTGGCACAAACTGCTTGTGAAAGGTGTCAGTTCAGAGCTATTCATGGAAATGAAAGATGAGCATGGAATCTATGCAGCTTCCTGCAGAAAGTCAGCAGGAAATCCATGGCTAAAGCTGGATTTCTCCATCAGTATGTGGGTTTTGTTACAGAGAGCAGTTTTGATAAAACAGATTTTTTTTTTCTTTGTTTTCCCTCCTGGTTTAATAGCAGAGAGGTGTATTGCTATATTCCTGAAATCAAAAATCACACCAGAGACACGACCAGGCAGCCTGGGTTTGAGATGATGTGAGCTCATATTCCCAGATTCTGTACTGCTGACCACATTTTCCTTAGACAGCTCTCATTTCTGCAATAACCAACCCTGCCAAGCCCAGAAGGCAATCACATCTTCACAGCAACTTGTGAGCTCTGAGGAGCAGAAAATTGTCCCAGATGATTTTCAGTGGCTTTGGTGGCTCAGAGAAACCAGAATGCACCTCCAAGTCTCTGCAAGGGCTCCCACTCACCAGCCCTGCTTCCCACAGATGAGAACATCGAGTCCTTGACATACTCCCTCTCTTGGGCTTTTTTTTTACAATTTTGCATTTTTAAAATGAACAATTGCTTGTCACAAGGGGAAGATCTGATCTTTGAAGAAGGAAGAGGTAAGGGCCAGGGTCTAACCCATGGGCTGAGGGTGATTCCTGTTTAGCCTGAGGTGAAGGACCTGTAGGTCTGCATGGAATATGACATTTCCAATGTGTTCCCTAAAATCATCACAGAATCACACAATGGTTTGGGTTGGAAGGAACCTAAAAAATCATCCAGTTCCACACCCTGCCATGGCAGCCTCGATCACGGGACACCACAGGGACTGATCTGTCCTTTCAGGGGAGAGAGTGGGAATAAGGGAAATGAAGTGACAGGGGGTATAATATATAAAATTGACATTGCTTCAAAAAGTTGTTTTTTAAAATCTTTTTTATGCTGATATAATGCATCCCTCTCAATGGAACGGGTTTGTTCTCATTCTTTCTCCAATCTCCTGCTTTGGAAGGCCCATAAAGCTCTGCTGGTTGATTCACCTCACATTGCCAAGAGCCAGGTGTTTCTTCTGGAAGTGCAGCAATCCTCACCCTCCCCCCTTCACGAGGACCTTCCCATACCTCCTCATGGTTTTTGATGCCTTGTGCAGGCTGACCTAGAACAGAGACTGGACAGAGCTAAAGAATAAATTAGGGATTTATTCAAAGGATCTCCTCCATGGATCCACCTTGGGCAGCACCAGAGCCCAGCCAGGGCTGCACCCAAGATGAACCCAAATGGCCCCAAAATGCACGAGCGCTGCCGGGGTCTCTCCCTGGGCTCAGCTCTGCTCCATGTGCACATTGCAGTTCAGTGTCCAATCCCAGCTGCAGCCCCTGCAGTCCCATCCTGCTGGTTTTTCTCTCTGCAGCCCACGGGGTTTGTGCTCTTGGGCTGAGATTTGGATCATTTGTCCTTGGTGCCCAGCTGGAGCAGGAATTGTTTTGTCTCCCTGCTCTGTGCAGAGAGCTCACCATGCCCTGATGTGAAGCCCAGACCCACAGACTAAAGCAGCACAGGGTCTGAAAAATATAAAAGCTAAACCTGAGCCATCATTTTCATTTGTCAAAATTCATTGGGGTAAAGTTATGTGGATATTGCCCAAGTGGGTGGCCAAGGCACCAAGGAGAAGGGAAGGACCTTCCTCATCCTCCCTCACAGGGTGCACCATGAGCTGGAAGAAAAAGCAACCCCAAGAGGGAGGGCAGCCCCTTCCTGTCTGCAGGAATTAATTAAGGAATTTTGCAGCCTGAGGCCAGGACTGGGACATAATGGCAGAGTGGGAGCTGCAAGTGTTCACAAGCTGTGTTGAGCTCAGAACTCTCCGTGCCAGAATCACAAAATCCTTAAGGTTGGAACAGAGCTCCAAAATCAGGTCCAGCCATTACCCCAACACTGTTCACCACAAACCCTGTCCCCAGGTGCCACATCCACACATTTTTTGAGTGCTTCCAGGGATGGGGATTCCACCACTGCTCTGGACAGCCTCTTCCAATGCCTTACCACCCTTTCATGAAGAAATTTTTTCTGGTATCAAATCCAAACCTCCCCTGGCCCAGCCTGAGGCCGTTCTCTCTCCTCCTGTCCCTGTTCCCTGGGAGCAGAGCCTGATCCCCCTGGCTGTCTCCTCCTGTCAGGAGCTGTGCAGAGCCACAAGATCTCTCCTGATCCCCCTTTTCTCCAGGCTGAGCCCCTTCCCAGCTCCCTCAGCCTCTCCTGGTGCTCCAGCCCCTTCCCCAGCTCCATTCCCTTCCCTGGACACGCTCCAGCCCCTCAGTGTTTCTTGTGCTGAGGGGCCCAAGAGTGCACACAGAATTCCAGGTGCAAAGTCAGAGAATCCCTGGGATAAAGACATCACTTTCCTTAGACTGCACCCCATTCCTGCAAGGACAGATGTGGCTCACACTGCAGTCACAGGAGAGATGGGACGCCAGCTAGCAGCTTGGTGACCTTGTCACTCCCTAGAACTTCCTGAAGGGTGGCTCTGGTCAGGTGGGGTTGGGCTCTTTCTGCAGGCAGTAACGGGCAGAATGAGAGATCAGAGTATCAAGCTGCACCAAAGGAAACATAGACTGGATATCAGGAAAAAGTTTTTCACAGAAAGAGTGATAAAGTTCTGGAATGGCTGCCCGGGGAGGTGGTGCAGTCCCCATCCCTGGGTGTGTTTAACAAAGCCTGGATGTGGCACTGGGTGCCAGGGAACAGGTTGGACTCAATGATGACCTTGAAGGTCTCTTCCAACCTTCAGATTCTGTGATTCTGTGATTCCTCGTGTGACCGGAGGGTGCCACAAGAGTGGCCACTCCCAGACTCTCAGAGTCTGCCCGAGCAGTGCTGAGTGCTGCAGCGTGGGTGATGCTGGCATGTGAGGGCTATGAGGATCCAAGATAAAGGAACAAGAGAGAGAACACTCCTGTGGATACCAGGAAGGTTTTATTCCTCAGTTGGACCAGAGCAAGAGCCAAGGAAAAAGGGTCCAGACAGCTCTTGTGCTGGTCCCAGTTGTTGGTTTCCCTGGGTCTGGACTGAAGGCACTTGAGGCAGTATTTCATGTTCACACTCAGGTGTTTATTATTTCTTATCAGTAAAACAGTCTCACTGCTGTGAGCTCAGCTTTTCATCAGAAGGCACAAAATGGCCACAATCTCTTGTTCCAAGGTCTTTTAAGACTGAACTATCCAATTAAGAACTGACACTGATTATTTTCCCTTTTAACCCAATAACTGATCCCAAAGAGCCCCCAGTGTGGGCTTTTCTGCCCAGTTACAAAATGCCACCCAGACCCATGAAGAAGAAGGAAGAAGCAGCATGAAGAAGAAACCCAGGACAGCACCCTGTGCTCTCCATCCTGCTTCCATCCACAACATACTAAAAATCCCAAACCCTAAATTTCTCCCCAGGTGACACACCCACACTGCTCTCTATAATCTATTTCACACTTTTGTGGATTCTGGTCTATCTTGAAGTCCAGGAAACTTTCTCCATGAATGAGGGTCAGAGTCAGTGCTCCCCTGGGGGTCAGGGCACCCCAGAGCAGACAGAGAAATATTCCCAGTGCTCTGGGTTTCCACAGCTCTTGTAATGGGAGTGGGTGGAAGGGCTGGAAACACAAAGCAACCAAAAGGGAAAAGCAAGGGGAGGAGTACAGGACCTGAGCAAACCAACAGGGACCACACAGAGGAGGGAAGAAGCCCCAGAGACAAATAATCTGCTAAACAGGGGACAATTGGCACAGAACTTTCTCAAAGAAGATAGGGGTGGTTATAGTGACTGACAGGGAAGGTGGGCAGCACAGCTGGGATTGACATGGATACTTAAGGACATGAGGGGAGGGACAGGGGGACTGTCACTTGAGGGACAGGCAAGTGGTGTGAAAAGTATGGAGTAAACAGTTTAGGGGGAAACAATTCTGAGGGGATGAAATGAGGATCAAACAATTTCTCTGACAGAGAGTAGTTATCTTTTGTAATAGAAACAACAATAAAACTTGCAAAAACACACAATGCCACAGACAGATATACAGCAGAAACATCAGTAAATCCCAAATTAATGCAAATCCCTTCTTTGTGCATCCACCACACAAAAATTTATTACCTTCACTACAAACCCTCCCCAAACCTGCCACAGGCCCTCTGATTTCACTCATGCAATCCCAGGGATCCACTCAACCTTTTCCCAGGGATTACATGGATATGATGAAATTCAGGCCTGGGTCCCTTTAATTGTTCAGATGATTTGTAAGCAGTTTCAATGTACCAGGTGGAAAATCATTTCTGTTTCACCACCACGTAAAAAATAATTATTTACATGGATGTGAAGCAGGGCTGGGGCATGCAGAGCTTGATCTCCTCCTGATTTAAATCCCAGGCAGTGTTCCATTTGGGAATGACAGCAGATGGGATTCCAGGGTGCAGCCCAAGGTCATCCAAACACGGTGCTCTGCTCTGAGCGGGATCGTCAGGAACCACACAAAGCCAGAACAGAAATTTAATCCACTGCCACAGACCCAGGGATCCTCGGGAAGAGCACTGGGAATGCTCCTTCCCCTCGAGTTCAAGGACAAATAGCCCTTGTTTGGAAGTGATGGAGTGGGAAGGGAATCTCTTGGCACAGAGAGAGTGCAGGGTAAGTGTGTTTATGCTGTGGCTTTGTACATCTGTGATTTATAAGTAGTTGTTGGAGAGGCAGATGGTTCATTTAATGTTGTCTTATTTGAGACAAGGCACTCACCTGCAACTGGAGACAGAGCCACTCCACAACATCCTGTGGATAACCCATTCCCAAAACAACCCCAGACCTGCACACCAAACCTTGCTTAGAACCTTTTTTTAAAATTGTTGATGAAACCACTCCTAATTGAGCACTAGTTGCACTTCACTGCAGGATTCCAGACCTGTTTCAATCCTGAGCAGTCCATGCCTGGGTGTCACCACTCTATTTTTACCCAGCACTGCTCCAGCCCTGCCTCCACAGCCAGCTCAAGGTGACAGCGTGACCTCCACAGCCGCAGCACCTGAGAGCAGCCCTGGGATCCCCAGGATTGACTCCTGCAGGGAACACAGCTCTGGAAGCCTCAAAAACATTGTGTTCTTGAAAGAAAGATGGGTGACTACCTCTAACACCCTGCTGGGGAGGGGATCCTGCCCCTTCACCCCACCCTGCAGTGCTGTGTCCAGCTCTGGGGTCACCATACAGGAGAGACCTGGAGCTGCAGGAGTGAGTCCAGAGGAGGCCATGGGGATGTTCCAAGGGCTGGAGCCAGGCTGGGAATGCTCACCTGGAGAGAAGAAGGCTCCATGGAGAGCTCAGAGCCCCTTGCAGGGCCTGAAGGGGCTCCAGGAGAGCAGGGACAGGACACAAAATGGCTTCAAACTGAAAGAGGACAGGGTTAGACGAGACAATGGGAAGAAATTCCAAATTTTCTCTGCAATGGCACAGGTCTCTAGAGAATCTGTGGCTGCCCCTGGATCCCTGGCAGTGCCCAAGGCCAGGTTGGACAGGGCTTGGAGCGGCCTGGGACAGTGGAAGGTGTCCCTGCCATGGCAGGGGTGGCACTGGATGGGCTTTAAGGTCCCTTTTAAGGTCCCTTCCAACCAAGTCATTCCATGACAAGCTGGTTTGTGCTGCCCTGGAACACAGGAGCTTGTCCAACACTGTTTTATCTGCTCTGTGGTGGTACCACTCCCCCTCCAAGGTCAGGCAGTGCCAGGTTATCCATGTCACACTGAAAACCTCTGCAAACACCAAGGAACCACCTCCCCTCATCCTCCTCACCTCATGCCCAAGGCAGTATTTCCACTGAAATCCAGTTTCTGTGGAACAGAAGGTCTGAAAGCCTAATGGATCAGTGTGCAAGCCACCACATGTGCTGCCCTGGGCTAATAGCACATTCCCAATATGCTGAGGAAATGAGCTGGGAATGTGTATTTGGGAAAGGAGATTTAGCAGAGGGGATTAGCTCAGCCCATTCCCAGATTTCCGTGGAGATCTGTTAAGTGTTTCTTTTCACCAAAGAGAGAAACCTTTTATAGATCTAGAGGAAATGGTAAGACCTCAAATCACTTGGAAATTTCAAAATATTTGTTCCTCCAATGACTATTATGTAAACCCAGAGTCCTGCTGAGGAATGGTTCTCCTATGTAGGTCAAGAAAAGGAAAAGCAAATTTGTGTCTGAGTCTTGCAAGGGACAAATGTGGATTCTGAAAGGGTATTTTTAATTTTCCTGCCTGTTTCCTTCAAGCAGCACCACAAATTTTTCCAGATGCAGAGAGAAAACAGCATATGCAGATATGTACAAAAGTTTATTTTACAAACAGCAACTACTTTGGAATAACAAAATTGCAAAAACATAGAGCAGCGTTAGAAAACCAGCTCAGGGGGACATTTTCCATCTGAAGCACATTTTAACAGACTTCACTAAGTAAAAATACCCCCAACCCTTCCCTCATCCTCTCCCCAACCATTCTCTACCTGATGGAATTTCTTTATAAACCATTTGACTAAAGATATGAAAGATTTTAGTGACAGTGCAGTAATTTTTGATAACTACAGGAACTGTTTGACCAATTTCTATTACCTTTTCCTGGCCTTAAAAATCAAATCAGATCTGAAATACTATAAAAATCTGATCCTGGAGCAATATTTTCACTAATAGGTATTGAATAGTAATGGTTATATTTGTATATTTTGTAATACCATGAACCCTCTAATTTTATTTTCTTAGTAAGGAAAAAAAACAAGTTACAGTTGTACTGAAAATGATGAAACCACAACAAATATCACTGAAATATTTGTTGAGGACTCTGAGATGGCTGCTGCTGTTAGAAACATGTTTGTAAATGCATCCTGACTTGGGTATTGAATATATTTAATGCTAAAAAGCATCAGAAGTTGACCAAAAGGTGGAAAGGTTGTGTGCAAACACTTTATCACTAAACTCTTAAGTGCAGGAAAGTGGTAAGAGCAGAGTTTTGGGTACTTCCAGAAAAGTGAAAAACCTCCATGGCCAATTCAATTTCAGGAATGTGCTGTGGCTGGACAGAAATCACCATCTCCCTTTGAACTTGCTTTTCATAAGTGTACCAAAAAAACCCATCAAATTTTGGGGAGCTTAATTCAATCAAAGAGAGAAGGAATTGATGCCTCGGTGAGAAATTACCACTTTTAATTGTCAAAGCTACTGGGTCCTGATGAGATGAAGAAAACTAATTTCCAGTATTTGAAAACGAGCAAATGAAAGCATCTCCAGAAATTACAGAGAGTCAGTAATGGGAACTGTTGTGGTACAACAGTGCTCATTAGCTCTAATCAAACCACACTGGTTTTGTCACCACAGACCCAAATTTTCAGGTTACATTATACCACTAAAAAAATCTGGTTCTCAGTACATAACTTTCTAAACCCCCCAAAAACTTTACAGATTATTTTAAATCAACTGAACCAGAATATTGCAAGAATTACTCAATGATCTTCAGCTTGACTCTATTTATTTTTTGCAAGCCATTTGCCTGTAACTTAAAGAGTAATTTTTGGTACTAAACTTTACTTTGAAGGTATTGTTCATGTTTTTTATGAGGCACCCCAGTATTTTTCAAGTCCTGCTTTAACAAGATATAGTTCAATATCTGCAATGTCAGTATCTGATATTCCCTGTGGTGAATGGGATACAGAACTTTTATAAAGGAACCTTTATGGCTGGTTTTCTCAAAAAATTATCATCATGTCAGTGTTTGAAAGAGTGCTTTGGACAAACTCATGGTTTGGATACACTCATGGTTTACAACACTCAAAATGTATTGAAGGATGCCAAGCACTGTAATAGGAACTGAAATCAAAGTCAGGAAGTGTTTGGAAACACATTTTTAGTCTCCGAAGGACATTGCTGTTTATCACAAAATTCCTCTTTTAAACATAAAAAGTTTAGACAAGTTGGATATTAAGCTCCAAACTCATTCATCACACTTCTGCTCGCTGCTTGTCAGTTTGACAATCCACACCGGGCATCAGCTCACCTTTTCCAGCAGAATTCCAGAACACCACAGTTCAGGAGGGATTAAGACAGAGTGGCAGGCTTTGTTTTCCTCACCTATCTCCTCTATAGAATGCAATAATCAACAATCAAGACAGAATGGAAACAGCTTCCAGCAATAAAAAAGCAATTTTTATCAACTAGAAATGGCAGCCTTTTTAAGAAATTGACTTCACAGTTTAATAGTTGCTAGCACATCTTTGCTAAGGTGTTTATAAACAGACTTGAAGACAGTCCTGACTGCTGCACCCAAAAAGTGGCAGCAGCAATTCACCTAAGTGTAATACATGGCTTGGAAAAGCTGATTCAAGGAAACCAAACTGGGGTTTTTTTATTATCATTTTGTAAAAGTTGCATTTGACATAAAAAAAATAAAAAATAACATCAGCTGTTGAGCTCAGTCCTTCTCTCTGAAAGCAGAGTTGAGTTCACTGTTAAATGGGAAAGTTTCAGCTAATTCAGCAAACAACCTTCACTTGTGACACTGTCAGAAGAGTTTTTTTGAATATAACACTGAAAAAATTCTGGAACAGAGTTTCCATCCTCAAAGGAACGTTCTCAGCTGTATCTGCTGCTCTCACTGGGGCTCCTGTTGTTGGAGTAGCTGCGATCGCTGTCGCTGTCGGAGCCGTAGGATCTGCAAGGAGAAAAAAAGATTTAAATGCCCCAAAGCTGCAGTTTGAAATTCAAATTTAAAATTTCGTCATGTCAAAGAATTGTTACAGATAAGAAAACACACTGGTCTTTTACAGGATTGTATTTCTTGTAAGTGAAGGATACGTTAAAGGTTACTCAAAATGGAAATAATCATGAAATTCACATGAGGAAAACGCTGTGTAACTCAAGTCAAACTGTTTGTAACTTCTTGCTTTCTCTGTTACAGCTAAAAACCATCCAAAATTAATGTTTTTATAAAAGCTAATTGAGCTGAGTGAGAAGCATATTCTACCAAGTGGTATTTTACACTGCAAAATTTCTCAACTAGGATAATTTCACAAATCCTTGATTTATATATTTTATTTTCTTGTTTGAAGGAGGGTCTTAAACCTTAGGCCCCATAACCACAACAGAGGTGTGTTTGTGTGTCTGCAGTGTGGAAATTGTATTTAAAATGTTTTGGCTCCTTCAGACAAATTCCAAGCTCAGCACCTGGCCAAATGTCAACACAGAGCCCAGATGGTTTCAGACAAGCCACAGGACACGTTCAAATTACACAGAACAAGCTTTCAGAGATTTTCCAGCCTCCTGCCTGTAAGGGAAGCTTTCTAAGTGAAAGGTGAGCATTTCCTAGTCCCACACTGAAGCTCCTCAACATAATAAAGCAATGGTTTTTAAGTTTATTTCCACACTTTTCATTAAATCTCATTAATTTTCCCTCCAACACAAGATGAATGTTGTCTTGTGCAAATGGGTGAGAGCAAAGTCCATTAAGAGTTGGTATAAAGTTGTGAAAAAATTCATAGGAGGAGAGGATGAAAATGTACATTAGTCTTAGAAACCTGATTTATTACTAATAGGAGGCATATTAAAAGGCATAAAACAAATCACCAATGATATTAAATGTATCTAGAACTCTCCATGTCTCTGTTCTCTGTGAAATGTGCTCACTTACACTTATATAAATCCTCTGGATTGAGGAGAATAAATTTTATTCTGAACTCAGCAGATTTTCAGGTAACAATATTCTTTCAAAACACATTCTACAGATTTAAAAATTAAATCTGGATTGCAGCAAAACTTTTAGTTTCCCTTCCAGATTGTTTTAAATCCACCTCTGCAGCATAACCAAAAAGACTTTACCATACAGTGGAATTCTTTGCATACCAGGCAGCTTTTAATCCGTAACAGAGCACTTGAGTTAAATCTTGAGAGCTATGTGGGTTTTAAGAAACACTTGATATTATTAAAAAAAATATAATTAATCAAATAGAATCATTAAGGTTGGCAAAGACCTTTGAGGTCACCAAGCAAACCCAGCCCCACTGTCTTCACTATTAAACCATGTCCTCAATGCCATTTCCACACGTTCTTAACACTTCCAGGGATGGGGACTTCATCATTTCCCTTGGAAAAGGTGCTAATTTTGAATGCATGAACACAATGAACTGGAAATCAACTTTTCCTTCTCCTGGTTGCTTCCCCATCCTCCTATTTGGAATGTCTTAACTTCCGACTTCTTCGCTCACGCTCTGATTTTAATTAGAATTTGCTTTGAATTATTACTTTTGCTGAGTGTATTTCTTATTCTTATGGGGAAAAAGCAGCACTCTGGCCTTGTTAAACATCCTCTGTTTGTGTTCAGCAAATCCTCGTGCACCCAAGCAGGGTCAGACCCACCTGGATCTCCGGTCGTAGCTCCGGGATCTCCGGTAGCTGTCGCTCCTCTTGCTCCTGCTCCGACTCCTGCTGTAGTAACTGTCATAGGTGTAGGACCTGCTTTAAAGGGGGAAAAAGTAATGCTGAATTCATGATTTCTGTTCTAAAATACTGTTTTAAATGACATTTATATGGAGATATGAGAGGATGTATAGAAATTATTGTCAAGGATGCGGCAAACAATTCTACGCTTTATGAAGGTTTCAACACAACAACAAAGTAAAAGTAAAAATCTCAAATTTTATTAGGAAGGACATACTAAGCATTTATAAAGCTTTGTGCTGTCCCTTTTTTTCCTAGTAAAATTCTTGTTTGCTGATACTTCTGAAAGCAAGCCAAGCAATTCCATTTATAACTCAATATTATTTTAGAAAACAAAAGTAAATGTGTTCACTACTACTTTTAGCATTACCTACAACTGTAATGCCAGAATGGTTTGGTTATTTTCAGCTTTTGAAAGTGTCTTGTGTTTATTCTGCTTTGATTCAAGTTGCCATCACGATATTGTAATAGTTTTAAGTACTACAGATCCCTGGAAGTGTCCAAGGCCGGGTTGGATGGGGCTTGGAGCACTCTGGTCCCCTGCCTATGGCAGAGGCTTGGATCATTTTTAAGGTCCTGTCTAACCCAAACCATTCCGGGATTCTATGAGATAAAAGTAATCCTAAAAAGTATTTTAATAAATAAATATGTATTTAGATATGCATTTGTATTACAGTAGGTACAATAAAATAGGTAGTATGTACAATATATAATAGTGTCATAGACAATAATTATAAAGTCTCTTTTAAAGAAATGTAAATGAAAGTAGACTTAGATGATTTGATGGGCAGCACATTTCTTGCAGAGTTTGTAGAAGAGGACAATCTGATGCCTCAGGTTTTAGCTTTTATATTTTTCAGATTCTGTGCTGCTTTAGTGTGTGGGTCTGGGTTCACATCAGGGCAGGGTGAGCTCTGCACAGAGCAGGGAGACAAAACAATTCCTGCTCCAGCTGGGCACCAAGGACAAATGATCCAAATCTCAGCCCAAGAGCACAAACCCCGTGGGCTGGAGAGAGAAAAACAAGCAGGATGGGACTGCAGGGGCTGCAGCTGGGATTGGACACTGAACTGCAATGTGCACATGGAGCAGAGCTGAGCCCAGGGAGAGACCCCGGCAGCGCTCGTGCATTTTGGGACCATTTGGGTTCATCTTGGGTGCAGCCCTGGCTGGGCTCTGGTGCTGCCCAAGGTGGATCCATGGAGGAGATCCTTTGAATGAATCCCTGCTTTATTCTATAGCTCTGTCCAGTCTCTGTTCTAGGACAGCCTGCACAAGGCATCAAATCCATACCTGGATCGACTGTGGTGACCATAGGAACTGCTCCTGGATCGGCTCCTGCTGTAGCTCCGACTGACAAATTGAAAACCACAAAGGGGTTTTTAGTCAACAGAAACCAGAAGTGCTGAAGAGGGCAGGGGGAGAGGGGGAACAAGAGGAGGAGAACACACTTGGCACTGTTTCCAGCTGGGTGAACTCACCTACGGCTCTTGTAACTGTGGTAGGAGCTACTCCGGCTCCGGGAGCGATCGCGGCTGTACCAGCCCCGGCTCCGGCTCCTCGAGTAGCTCCTGGACCTGCAACCAAGAATACCAAGAGAGATCACAGCTGAGGAGAGCAGCAGAAAATGGGAACCAGAAGAAGTTATGAATCTTTAGCTTCTAGCTAAATATTTATTCCACACTTGGTAGGTAATACAGCCACTGAGTTAATCCAAGGGCTGGAGCTCCTCTGCTCTGGAGCCAGGCGGGGAGAGCTGGGAATGTTCACCAGAGAAGGCAAGACTCCAGGAACACCTCAGAGCCCCTTCAAGGGCCTAAAGGGGCTCCAGAAGAGCTGGAGAGGGACTTGAGACAAGGGATGAAGGGACAGGACAAGGAGGTCACTTCACACTGACACAGGTTGCCCAGAGAAGCTGTGGCTGCCCCTGGATTCCTGGAAGTGTCCAAAACCATGTTGGAAGGGACTTGGAGCACCCTGGGATAGTGGAAGGTGTCCCTGCCCATAGCAGGGGGGTTGGAACTGGTCTTTAAGGTCCCTTCCAACCCAAACCACTCTGTGGGTTCTATAACACGGGGCCATTAAAAAACAAAAACCACAACCTGAAAACATAAGAAACATTCAATTGACCAGGGCTGGCTGTGGGAGCAGCACATGCTTCTCACCTATATGAATATGTAGAACTTCGGGATCGACTTCTCGAGTGACTGTAGGATATGGACCTTGTTCTGTGCCTGGATTTAGACTCAGATTTACTTCGTGACCTGCTGAGACTCCTGGAAGGGCTGTTGTCATCTCTGCTTGGAGATTCCTCCTCACTGGAACTTTCCTGGTTCCTTGGCCGACGATTTAGCCGGGCTGTTTTCCTCACTTCATCAAAGAGAGATCCAGGCCTTACTTTATTTTTTGCTTTTATTTCAATTCTTAAACCTGCTGGTTTAGGCTCTGGTGCTGATGCTACAGTTTTAACCTCTGTGGCTGTACTAATTGTTGCTAGTTTTAAATTACCAATACCTTGCAAAGGCTTCCATTTATTGTCTATCATATTGCTTGATGCATTTTCAGAAATTTCACTTTTTAAACTACAGCCTTTAGCACCAGACACAGGGGCAGCATTATTTTCTTGCCTTCCCGTTTCTTTTTCTTCTTTAATATTAATCAAGTCTCTTATGCTGTTTCCCAGTTTGACAGCATCTTGCTCAGGGGTCTCAACCTGTAACTCTTTTGTTACACCAGCACTTAAAGGTTTAGCAGTGAGAATGACAGGAGACAAAACATCCACATCCACCTTCCCTGGCGAGTTACGATCCGGAGTACAAATCTCCATGTTGTCATCTGTCTGAATAACATCTTCCAGCCCATTCTGGTTATTTTCTTCAGCTTGTTTAATCTCACTCTTGCAATCAGCCACGTTTATTCCTGAGTTTAAAATACCAGCTGAAGTGCTTGTTTCAATGGGCTCTTTATTAAGGTTGCTGCGATCTGGCGAGGCCCCACATGAGGTGTTTTTATCTAAAAGGTTTTCATTCACACATGACTTTTCACCATTTCCCATTTTATCTGTGACTATTTCATCCTTTTCATAAACTTGTTTTTTATCCTTTATGTCCCTGCTAAGCTGCTTTTCTTTTTTATCATCCTTGGTAACCGGCTTTTCATTTATCTCATCATCCTCTTCTTCCCCAAACTCAAGGGGGGGCTGCCAATGAAACATTTCTTTTCTTTTCTGGACTTTGTGTTTTTTCTCCTTTTTGCCTTTCGATTTTTCTTTGGCTTTTTTGGAATGTGATTTTTTAGGAGTCTTTTTCAACCCATGTTTGTGTTTTTTCAACTTGCCTCGAGTGTCTGCTGAGCTGGAACAAGAACTCTCAGATTCAGAAGTTGACAACTGTTTGCTTGTCTTCCACACGCAGTCAGACCCCAAAAAGCCCTCTGAGGAATTGGTTTGTTTTTTTATCCTTTTGGTAACACTAAGCTCCGTGTCAGACCCTGAGGTGGCCTCTCCTTCTTCTTTCCCAGAGGAGGGTCTGGAATCCACCCTATTATGCTTTGCCTCTCCTCTTTCAGAGTTCGACTCCGAGTCCCATTTGCTACCTGAGTAGGATTTGCGTTTTGTTTTTGCACCACCTCTGGGCTGCTCTGAGCATTTCTCCTTAGCTGCTTTCTTTTTGGAGTGATCAGAACCCCGCTCACCCTTGGCTTTCTCCTCCCCTCTCTCAGAACTTAAGTTATTTTTATCCTGTTTCTCAGCATCCCCTTCTAACAGAAAGCGGCCTTCTTTTTCTTGGACCGCTTTGGCTTTGGCAGAGCGCTCGCTGTCGGAGGAGAAGTCTGAGGATGACAAACTGTCACTCTCCTTCAACCCTTGGGAAGACTCATCGTAGTCCTTTGGATGCTTGTAAGGCAAAGTGCTATCCGAGCTCGTTTCCTGCCTCAGTTTGAGGCCCCGAGCTTTGGGATCGCTGGATGTGGGTTTCCTTTTGCTCCTGTGCCTGTCCTCGTCGCTGAGGGAATAGTCGGACGTGGACTCGCTGTACCCCGACCTGTCACTGCGGTATTTACTCGGGGACGGTGACCTGCCAGAGGAAGGAGATTTTGTCCTCGAGCTCGATGGGCTTCTAGACCTTGAGTAAGATCTTGAGTAGGAGCGGCTCCGAGAGGACCTGCTCCTGGACCTCAGCCAGCTCTCGGAGCTCCTGTCGCTGCGGCCTTTGGAATAACCGCTCCGATCGCTCTCGGAGCTCCTCTCCTGCTTGCGGTAGGAGGAAGAAGTGTTGGCCTCCTTAACGACCACTAAATTGTAATTAGTTTGGGTGGGAATTAAGTGGGTTGTTTTAGCTTTCATCTCCTGGATTCGTTCATACGATGGCTTCCAAGGTTTCTGCCCAGGTTTCCACCTTGAAGGTGGGGGACTGTCACTTAAGGGTATGACAGGGAGGCTTTCTGGGACAACTGGTGGCACGATAACTTTGTCACTGGGCAGTATCACTGCTCGGACAGGCTCAGCAGTCTTGGTCAGCTTAGTGTCATTTAACCGTGCTGAAATATTTCGTGGAGGACTGGGAACAGTCTTTTGCTGTCTGGGGTTAGAACTTGACCGCGACCTACTTCGAGATCGCGATGATTTAGAGGCTGATCTTGATCTAGAACTTCTTCTGGAGTAAGACCTTGATTTAGATCGAGACCTGGATCTGGATCTGTAGTACGATCGAGACCCTCTGCTTGATAAAGATGACAAGCTCTGGTCTTCCTTATCAGATTTAGACCAGTCTCTCCTGGATGAACGCCTGGAAGACAAAGAGGAAGAACGAGATTTCCTCTCACGATCACAAGATGATTTTGTCCTCCTGTGGAAGGAATGAGAGGATTCTACATCTGATGAGGCTGATGTTTTCTTTTTCTTTGTTTGCTTGTGCTTCTTGAAATGCTTCTGCTTTTTAGATTTCTTTTTATGCTTCACCTTCTTCTTCTCTTTCCTGTGCTTCTTGTGATGGCTGGAGTATCTCACAGTGCTCAGATCAGCATAACCGTTATGGGACCAAGACCTGGATCTCCGGGATGCACTCCTCTCATCCCACCTGCTGCTACAGGGGTCACTCAACCTGGAAAACAAACAAAGAAACCCCAGACTAAGTGGAAAATCTTTAAAAACCTTTAGATAAATTAGGTATTTTTAAACTTAATTTTAAATAAGATTACACAAACCCTAGCGCACACACTTAAAACCTGAGAATTGCTTTGAGTTCCTTACACTCATTTTAAGATGCAGAATTACATCACTATCAAGAGCTATTTCTTCCTAAGAAATAAATCAGCCAACACAAGCAAGTTTTGCATATTTTAGGACCCATGTAAAGAGATTTAAAGTTTTAATTACCTCAGTCTGCAGGACTTCGACCTTTACAAAACAGGCTCCTTAAACTACGCTTAAATACAAGTTTTAAAACATCTCAGTACATAAAAAAGAATAATCTGAAACATTTGCAATTATGCACTACTATTCAGATATAATATTTTTAAGTTTTCCTTTTAAGATTTGTCTCCTGTAATTTGATAGAAGCTCATATTTAGTATCAAGCCATCAGGAATTCTGGAGAGCTGATTTCCATCCATCACACCGTTTGCAACTGCTGAAAGAACATACAACTAAAACAATAAAGACTTAGTGGATTTGATTGTTTTACTCCAAAGAAAGCATGTAATCCACTTTGAGGAGAAGGAAACCACTGAATCCTTAAGGCTGGAAAAGATCTTTAAGATTACCAAGTCCCACCACCTGATTCAGCACTAAACCACGTCCTCAAGTGCCATATCCATGTTTTTTCAGTGCTTCCAGGCTCCACACTTCCCTGGGCAGCCTGCCGCAGTGTTTTCTGTGAAAAAAAAAATTTCCTAATATCCAATTTAAACCTCCTCTGGCACAACTTGAGGCCGTTTCCTCTCACTAAACCATGTCCTCAGGTGCTACATCCACATTTTCTGAGCACTTCCAGGGGTGGTGACTCCACACTCCCTGGGCAGCCTGCTCCAGTGTTTTCTGTGAAAAAAATAATTTCCTAATATCCAATCTAAACCTCCCCTGGCACAACATGAGGCTGTTTCCTCTCATCCTGGTACTGCCATGGTTACATCTACACAACCAACGAGGGCTTGCCAAAGGCCAGGCCATCTCAGAGCTGTGGTGAGGCTCTTACTTGTCTCCTTTGCTCCACTTCTCCCCGCTGGGTGCTCGGTACGTCCGCAGCCTCTGCATCTCCTCCTTCCAGTGGGGAGGGGTCTCGCTGCTCTCCTCGTCGTCCGACTCGGAGCAGGAGCGCGACCCCGGCGGGGTGTGATAGCGCTGGGACAGCAAACACACACAGCTCACAAGGCTTTCTTACACAACTACTGCATCTTTTATACTTTTTATCGAGCATTCTGCAAAGCCTGAGAGAGGCCAGCAGCTCACCCAGCTTTTGGAAATGTGAAAGGAAGAGGCCATGGATTCCCTTTTGGAATAATGCGATTAGTGCAGATAACCACCCTCGTTTTTAAAGCACAGATGTTTCACTTCAGTCAGACTATTCACGTTTGTAGGAGCAAAGACAAAGCCCATTTCAAAAGTTACTGCTGTTCAACTCTACAGAAATGGGAATCCTGATTAAGTCACTTTAAAGCAATTAAAAAAATAAGAAACTGAACACAAAAAAAAAATCACAAAAAACCCCCAAACTCTTTCATAAAAAAGAGCAATGAAGCTTCACATTTGAAAAATTATGCTTAGGCAGAGCATTTAAGTAGGCAACAAGAGCTACTTGTGCAGCAGAGAAAGAAGAACTCTGCTATTGCTAACTCATTATTTTCCATTACCCAGTGGGATACACACTTAGGTAAATTCTGTGAGGAAATCAGATGCTCATTGACTCAATAAAAGCACATCTGGATTTGACTCAATTATTTTGAGCCACTTATGAAAGCAATAAAATGGGGTAAAAAAAGTGTTGTCCCCCAGAATAAACTCACAAAGATGAATGCATTTATTTATCCAGGTAATTACAGAAGGCTTTAAAACATCTTTCTTATATAAAAAACAAAATCAAGATAACCTGAACTTCTCTATTATTTCAGCTGAAGCAATATCTACATAAAAAACAGCTTTTACAGAAGAATGGCCTTAAATATTGAAGGGTGTCATGGACCTCCCTGATTCTCACATTTTATACTCTGGAGTCTCGTGGAACCTACAAACAAATATTTTGAAAAACATCACACCTGGACAGAAACTGTGCTAATAAAGACTGTAAGAGATGGAAGAAAAATGTGTTTCTCCATCTGTCAACCCTAAATGTTATCTTTTTTCATTCTTAATTTTGCTGAGAAGGTGCCAAAATGATGAAAAAGAGGACAGAAACCCCAATATCTGGCAGAAGCCAATTCCACTCCGCTTTAAGTTATTTTTCCCCAAGTCTTTATTTACATAAGTATTTCCAAACATTCCATTTAGGCATTTTGCTCTCCAAACAATTAAGTTAAAAGACGGGAAGGATGGAAAAGAAATTTTGTAAAATCAACTACCTGACATGACTTCAATGCTTTCTAAACTGGATCCTACAACATGTAAATAAAGTGCCATACAAAGCCCTCTAGGGAAATTCAAAACTCAAAGTCAGGGATGTTACTCTGGGTGAGAGGAAATAAAGAAATAAATAAAATTGTCACATACTATTGTGCCTCTTCCTTTAATTTTCCGTCCAGATTTGGAGACTGATGGTTTCTGGTCAGTCAGAACTGGCGCAGCATCAAGAAGCTTCCTACATAAATTAACAAAGTATGAAGTTACACAGCAAAAAAAACAATTAACTTACAATTAGTTTAAGTTAAACATGAGAAATATTCATCATCTTATTCATTTTCAGACAGAATTCAGTGTCTTTTTCAAGAAACAAAGCAAGAGAGTTCTGCAACAAAAGGCAAATCAACATGTATTTGTTTTCAACCAAATGTGCAGGCTGATCTCTTGACACAGAAATCCCTGCTAACAATGAACTTGCAAAACACTGTCACAAGAGGTTAACTTGTGTTTGGGGCACAAATCCTGAAGACAACACGGACAGAAGAGTTTCAGGATCTCAGTTCAGGATAGTTCACAGGTTCTAAAGCTTTGCTTCTTTCAGCCTATGTAATATCCTCAAAAGTAGTGAGTAAATCTTTGGGAACTTGAGTGATGTTCCAAGAAAAGACTTACAGGAGACTGTACCATTAAGGGAAAATAAAAACCCCAACACCAAACAAACCCAACACTGATTTTAGAGCTAATCTACTGTAATGGATTGGCTCAGCTACAAAAGCAATGAAATGTGACAGTGGAGGTACAAAGCACATTGAAAGCATCTTGTGAACTTGTGACTTCCTTTGTAGCAAAAGAAGAGCATTTTCTCTTATTCTCAAACACTACTAAAGTCATGAAATTCCAGGGGACTGATTCTGAACCAAAGTTTCTTCATCAGTCTGAGAAAGACAAAAAAATCACCTCTCCCAATCCAAAGTTTCCCTTGCAATCAAGCATTTCCTGTGGTTTGCATTGCATTATTACTTCTGAAATTATTCATTAATTGTTTTTAATTGAATTTAACATCTTAAAGACCAATGAAATAATCTCAAGATCTCACTTAAAACCCTTGGCACAGGTCACAAGGAAAAGAAACTGTAAAAAGGCCAATGAAATGACCACATGTAGCAATTCTGACACTGCAGTCAGCAGCAAAAGGAAGAGAATGTTAACAGGAATATTTCATGCACAGTTTTCAGCAAGTCAGAATAAAAAGCTCAGAGTTCCTTACGGTTCAGGCTCTACATTGACAACAGGCACATCTCTTCTGAGCAAAAATCTATTTTCAGGCACTGGGGGGATTTCTTCAGGACGTACCACGGGCTTGTCCCGCTTGGTGCTAAGGTCGACTTTGTCTGCGACATCGCTCTTGTCAGAAAGGCTGCTAAGGGAAAGAGCAGGGTGAGAAATCACAGTTAGCTGGGAAAATCCCTTGTCCAACTGGATTCCAAGACAAGATGCATCAAACTTAAAGCTGGGTTAACAACCAAGATGTGTTCCACAACCCGTTTTAGGCTAAAGGGAGGATGGGTGATTATTACTGGAGAGAAAGTTCAGTTCTTGCTTTACAGCAAGTAATTCTGCTTTTCATTTACAGCTTGTTGTGAAATATTTTAAAAGTTAATCAAATATGTGTACAAAGTTCTGCAATTTGCCTGAAATCTCGGTTTTACACAGGTGTGCTGAGCTCTGAATAGTTTCACATGCTGGGATTTAGTCATTTCAACATCACTCTCGCTTTTATCTACAAAGATCTTCCATTTCATGGAAAATTCAACAAGCTCAACTTTAGGGTTTTTTGTTTATAAAATCATGCATCAAACCCCAAACTTAAAAGCATTTTCATATTTACTGCTTGAGCACTTAATGAAAACAGAATTCCCCAGATTTTACTGTTATTTTTAGATTTTTGAGAACAGTCACCGTCTTTGGCTTGAGGTTCGCTTGCACCTTGGATCCTCCTTCTTCCTCTCCTCCTTCCTTCGTTTCCTGGACTGTTTGGTTTTAGCTCTTCTTTTCCTCTTTTTCCTCCTGCTCCTTTCATTCTCAGCCTCACTCTCAGAGGAGGATTCTGAAGAGCTGGATGCACTGGAAGAGGACTCTGAGGCTTCTGAGTCAGAGCAGACTTTCTTCTTCTTCTCCAAAGCTTGAACAGATATTTTCAATTGGCACTGTGCACGTGTGTGCATGTAAAAGCACAAAGCACACCATTTCATACATGTATAAATATACAAATGGGCCATTTTAGAAAAGCACTGTGAACATTTTCAAAATATCAAAGAAGTAAAAATTCATCTGATTGTGCCCAGTTTAAATCCATGTTGGTATTATACAAATATTTTCCAGCAAAGACAGAATATACAGATAAGCAAAGACCACTTCTAGTAAAAAAATTAGGTAATTTTAGAAACAATGCACAGGTTGCAAACCAAAGATTAAGAATAAATTCATTGCTGGCCCAGTTGTGTATTTTTTATGTTTAAAACTTTGTTATTTCCTCTTTTCTGCATCCTCACACTTTCACACTAGAGCTCCTCTTGACTTTCTCTAAAGGACATAAATTACCACCTTATCCTAAGGAAAACCAGATAGAAAATGCAAACTTGCAACACTCCACTAATTCACAGAGACTTCAAAACATGCATTTAAGATCATTTATTCTCTATGAATCTTCATGAAAAGAAAAGTAAACTTGACCACATATATTGCATATATTGACTTTACAGAATCTTAAAATAAACCTTTGGAAAATGCATAAAAATCAACTTTCAGAAAAGCGCATTTGTGTCTCCCTCTTTCAAACACAGAAAAATAACTTTTCCTTCCTTTTTGAGTTTGCCATGTCAACTTCTAACATGAACAGGGGACAAATGTTGAGAGCATAAAATATTCTTTTGCTGTGCCTTCCTCTCCTACACCAAGATTTACGTTTTACAGGCTCACAAAAATTAATTAAGATTCTACACGCCTACCATAATGATTTTTAGCTGTTGGTGGAATTGTTGTACTCTCTGAGAACATGAGTGTTGGACAAAGCCCTTTTCTGACCCACTCATTTCTGTTTGAACTTCGGATACATCATCACCTATCTTATTTTTCAAATCTAAGTGATTCCAGTCCCTCCTGTTCTGGGGGAAATCCCCGAGCTCCCAGGGTCACACTGGCACAATTATATTGATTAAACTCCAACAGACCTTGAGCTCTTCCCTATTTGCTTCGAGAATAGACAAGCCACCCTGAAACCCCTGAAGAACAAAAGGAACTCTGTGATTCACCAGGTTCTGGAGCACAGCAAGAAGAGAGATCAGGAACAGCTCCTGGGAGGGGGATGCTGGGTTATTCCCTTTTCTGACCCAGAGCTGGGGCAACTGAGAGGTGTTTTAAACACTTTTATTCCATTTTCAGTCTCATGAGAAGGGTGAGACAATGCAGATGTTATCATTCACACCATCACAATCAGAAGCCAACTATTTCCTAATTACAAAACATTATAAAGTGTTTCTTGGCCTATCAGCTTTAGCAACACCATGCTGAAAATGCCTTAAAGCCAATCATCTAAAATTACCCCTCGTGGGTCTTATTACAATGTATTTGTCATAGCTCTGTTTCTCCAAAGGATCCAGTCTTATTTGCAAGGCCATCCTTTGAAGCTTGTCCCTGGTTCCATTTCTCTCTCAGCAATGTCTGTCCATTCCATGGCGTTTCCAAGTCAGCATTTCTCACCTCAGTTTGCACACAGATGCACACACTGTGTGAGCCTTCTGTCAGGCTCGGAGAATTCCCTACAAACCCATTCCCCACGCATAAACATCGCTAATTTGGGAATGCTGAATTCAAGTTAAATAACTCGGGGAACTCACCATCTTTAGCTGACCTGGTGACCAGCACCCCGCAGTCGATGACTCGCACGTCTGCGTAGGGCCTGCTGGCAGTGTCGGTTTTGAGATTTTCTATCTGTTCTATGACTTCAAACCCAGAAATAACCAGTCCAAAGACAACGTGCACGCTGCAGAAAGGAAGTATTTACAAAGTACAAAACGTCTGTGAGTCGTTGTGATGATTTTCCAATTAATTTCACATTTTAAAAGTCAGTCTGAGATAGAAACATTGAGCTCTTAATGCATTTAATTTTTTTATTGTTTTATGTTTAACATTGACAACAATGCTAAGATTTTATGCAATGTGAAACAAAGATCCACTCTGACATCAAGTATTTCCCTCAAACTGAAGCAGTCTCGTCTCCTCAACAAGGGCAGAGTAAACAGATTAAAATTCCTAACCCACCCTTCTATTTTTGCAGTTTTGTGCAACAGAGATCAAGAGCCCATCTATAAACATGACAGAACACCTCCCCAGAGAAGCAGAATTTATAGATCTCTACAAACCCAGGATACAATTCCCCCCTGGCATTGCAGGGACAGCTAAAATAAAGGAATCCTTGGTTTTGTTCTATGGTACCACATTTCTCTTTCTGTCTTCCATTTGCCCCATAAATTTCAGGGATAAAAACAAGCCCCAAAAGAGATGACTGCTCAAATATATTAAATTTGGCAATTCAACTCCCAGATTTATAGGCTGAGGGCAGCAAGCAGTTTTAAAGAAATAATCCTAGGATTTAAGACAATTCAAGTTTTTGTCCTGCTTTAGGAAATAAGTTGCAACTTGAAATTTTTATAGAACTGAAACTATTGTTTTCCATCTCATCCCATTGTATAATTTCCACAGAGTGAAGGATTTGTTTCCCCATTGTTGTCTACTTTCAATATAACCCTCAAACTTCAGCAATCATTTGAGAAATTGGAAAGGATTCTTACCCATCGAGATGAGGAGCAGGTTTTGTTGTTCTGTTGGACAAACAGCAAGATGGGAAGATGGTAAAATAAAATAAAATCAGGGATTCAGATGAAGTAAAAGAGGAGAATGACACAGAAAAAAAAAAAAGAGGTGAAGGTAAGACAAAAATAGTGAAAAAACACAGTTAAATACATGGAATTAACAAATTAAAATTACAGATTATACATACAGGCTTTCTTAAACTTTTACATTATATTTGTTTCAAGTTTAGCTAAGTGTGCATACTGAAAGCTGTACCAAGTATCATTTCATGCATGCAGTAAACAATTTCCAAGTGTCTTTAAATACACATTTAATGCAACTTTATGATTTTTAATCACAGAGAAGATACAATTTGGTGATAAATATTAGGTGACCAGTGGGATTTAAATGTTTCTGAGCTTGTCAGCTTCTTAGATTGCAAGGTCACTTTAAAGACAGTTTATTTTAAAAAAGAAGAGTTATGATATGTGAGAGATTGTCTGCTTCCCCTCACCTCCCTCCACTTCTTTCTCACTCCCCATTTACCTGCTTGGCCTCCTGACTCGGAATACAAAGGAATATTTCTGTCTTAAATCATCAAACACTTCAGCTCAAATACTCAGGCTTCCCAAAATCAACAGCAGACATTCTGTGCCACCTACACCTCACTGATAAATGCACATTTCCCCTCTATTTTTCAGCTTCTCACACTGAGCCTGAATGGAAAATGCAACTGCCTTTTGTACAAATCTTTTGGATTCTAATGCTGTGAATCCTTTTCCAAAAGCAAACTAAAGTTACTTCTCCAAGTGAGCCTGAATTCCTGCTGCACAGGGGATCCTGCTATGCAGGAATATTGAGTAAAGAACATCAGAGCTTGCTCAAATATTGGGGGAGAAATAAAATAGAAATCACTTCTGAAAACATTCTTTCTCTCTCTCCTCCCAAGCACTATTGTGCTTTTAAATGAACTCCCCTCTCTCAAAATAAATAATCAATCACAGGTGATTTTTCTAGGTTTACAGTAACACTGATTTGGTATGAAGAAGTCAGCTTTTTACTGCTAGAATAAAATATTACTTCTTAAACACTTCTTTTCCCTCGAGTTTTGAACTGTTAGGTCACAAAACCCTGCAGTGCTGAGCACATCCCAAAAGGTGGAACTGTGAATCAGGAGTGTTTACACTCTTGATTTTTTTTTTTAAGCTCTAAATGTCAACCAGCCCACCCATTTCCTTAATACTGAATAACACAGAAAGCTTCTTTGGGTTAACACAGGGGAAGAAATGCTATTAACACAACATTAAATTTCTCAATAGCAGTGGGTGTTCTTTGATTTTTCCTTGCTAACACAGCATATTGCTACAAAAAGAAAAACCCTTATGGCTTTTGAAGCTCTTGAAGCAAGAGTTAACTGCATTAGCAACCTGCTGCTAAGTAAACAGTTTAAGTGGCTTTAATTATGAAGCTGATTTAAAGGGGTGAAAAAAATAGAAGTGGGTTACTTCAATGAAACCAATAGTAGTGAAGACTGAGGGTTTAGAATTAGCTGGAAACAGCAACAGGCTCAAAACCAGGGCTGGGGAGCCTGCAGGTGCTCCTGCCATGCTGCAGCAGCATTGGAGACTAATTAAGCAAATTACCTAAGCAGGAGGTGCCTTTGGACTGGTGCCTACTGAGCAGAGGAAGGGGTGGTTGGTGCATTAAAACCCAAGCAGAGGCAGCCCCACTCCTCTGGCAGTTTGAGAGGTAAAAGGGACAGGGTTTCTGTCCTTGTTCACCAAGGGAGAACTCCAGGGGAAGCTCTGTCCCACAGGGAAACCTTTCAGATGCACCACAAGGACTTGGGTGACTGAACGACTTCCCATGGAAAACAGAGCCCTAAATCCTTGTGGTGCTTTTGAAAGTTTTCTCACCTCAGTGTCAGGGCTGTAATCTGACATTTATTCTGCAAAAGTGCACTTTATAAAAACATTCAAAGGTTTTCTGCATTGATCTTTGAATATTTGCTTTGGCTTCAGAACTTAACCGGGAGCAAACCTACCTCTTGTCTTGGCATTATGGAAACTTAAAGTCATGATGAGTTCATCCCCCCAAAATAATACTTTATTAGAACATTTCTATATAGAGCTCTCATCATTTACACCATTCAAAATCTGCCTTTTAATAGACACTGTTGTGCAGGTTATTTACAGAAGGACAAATACCTTTCTTCACTCAAGTTTAAATTGGTTTATGATACTGCTGAAGAGAAAAATCATCTTTTTGATAAAAGCACGTTCTCACCCACCCCCCCAAAGAACCTCAGGCCTAAGAAAGGGTTCAATGCACATAACAATATGATCAGAAAAACAAGAAAGAGAAAAACAGAAAGAAAAGGAAAGGACACAGCCTTAGAGGAATGAGACATTACCTTTGGAGCGCACGATGTAACACTGTTTCTGTAAATTTTACACAAAAATGGCAGAAATAAATTGTAATACATTTTCAGACAAAACTGAGTCTATGTTTTATTAAATACAAGTTTAAAATTATTATTAATCAAGTTGTATGCAGAAAAAGGATGCCTAAAAGAGGGCTCTAAATTTTCTTTCGAATACACTTTGAAAACTAAAGTTCTCCTTAAAAACAAAAAGAACACTCGAGACAAAACCTGCTTGCAAAGCTACTGCAAAAACAAACAGTTAGAAAGAGAATGCCCCCACTCCCCTCTGAGTCTCAATCCAGCAAAAAATGCCCAACTTGAAGCAGATGAATAACCAATTTCTGTGGGTTTATTCACATGCTTGCAGCTCCACAGGGGTTCAGAGGTTCTGCTGAATCCATTCCTAAGCAGGAACTCCCCAGGCTGGCACACAAACATTGGGATTCACAGAGGAAACAGCCAGGAGTTCACAGTGAGCTAACATCCTCCTCCTACTATGAAGCTTTTCTACAAGTAAGAAAAATCAGTGTTTTCTCTAAAAATATGTGCATTGATTGCTTCTGCTCAGGATTTTAGAACAAAAACCACACTGCAGGTGCAAACAAGCCCCAACAGCTGCAGCAGCTGATAGTGGATTTCAGCCTGGTGTAATTCTGAGCAGCAGCAATGTTTGAAAATTGCATTGTCAGCTGAGCTCACCCCCAGCCCTCCCCCCACCCCCAGCAAATTATCAGTGATTAATTATCTCTGCACAGTCAAGTGCTAAAATGATCTTTTTGTTATTGATTACACATTAAAATATCCTGGGAATGGTTTCATTTTTCCATAAAATTTTGATCTAGCCAATGGGACTTGCTTGTGTGAGAAGTGCATGTGTACCAATAATGCTCAAAGATAATGCAACATCAGCCCCTTCCATCTGACATTTTTTCATTTTTGTATTAGTCAACTGTTCAATAATTAGCTCAAAGGTATTTAATTCACAGCAAAAAAAGGGAAATTAATAACTGTTGATTAGAAAAATACCTGGTTTGGGAGACCAAAAATATATGAACTACTTTTAATGAGCTGGTAACATTCAGAAATAATTTGTAAACCCAAAACAAGAGTACTCCCAAATTATTTTATCCTTCATTTAGCAGATCAAAGTGATTCCTTTGGTTCAGTTTATGAACTGGGTATGGCACCACACGTTAAAACATTTTTAAACCAAAAAAATCCTATTTAGTTCTGAGCAAGAAAGCAGAGTTTGAGAGACACATTAAACCAACAACACCCTCAATAAAGAAAAAAAAATCTGTCAGTAATAGGAAATCAGACTCAAGTTTTAAATAGCTGTGGAACAGAGAGGCAAGAACTCCAAGCATTTGAACTGATAAGGAACAGAATCCAGGACTCCTCTTTAGGTTGCACTAAAGGGATCATTCCTCAGCACACTCCACAGATGAACTATAATTAAATAATTAAGACAAAATTTCCCTCTTTTCACAGAGGTTACTTTGTTTTGCTTCCTATTGCTGCTTTCCTGTTTCCTTCTGCAGGGGCACTTGTGGTTTGCTACAAATGTAGCTTGGCAGATTTGGTGTGAGAGGGGAAACAGAGCGGAGCAGCGGGAGGATCAGGAGTCATTAATGTTACTTTATTCCCTCATTTTCACCAGAGCTGCACTATTCTGTACTGGGAATTCCTCACTGGCAGGTGGGGATGGCCACAGGAATGATGGAATGGCTCTAAAGAGACAAGATATTCATAGAAAAAAGAGAAGGGAGCACAGGGCTTAGGAACATCACCCAGAGGAATCCAGCCACTGAGCTGGAAAATCCAGAAGAGCCCTGGGTATCAGCTCTGTTTGTGCTCCCCCAGGAAGTGCTGCTGAGGGTGGCAGCAGCAATTCAAAGGGAGATACAGAAAAAGAAAAGATGATTCTGGAGTGGTTCCTGCCAATCTCTGCCCCATCCTAGGGATTCCTAGCTTCGGATCCAAATGGAAACAGGATAGTTACAGATTAACATCTCCAGATGGGGTTTAGAACACTTGTAAAATCACTGAGGGTTCTACAGGACATTATTCACAAAAGAAAAAAAAAAAGAAAAAGAAAATCAGAGTGGGGCTCCCTGAAAACACAAAGAGCCAATTTCTAACCTGTTGCCTTTACAACTCTCTTCAACGCAGGCCTGCAATGAACTGCTGCAAACCTTTGGGTACAGCAAACTGAAATTGCAGTATTTTACAAATGTAGAGGGATTCTCTCTGGATCCTTTCTGCTGGACTGCAAAATGCTGTGTTCCTCCAGAGCAGGAAATGTTTCTCAGGCACATGAGAGCAGACCTGGCCTATTTACAGCACATGTGCATGGAACTCACAATCCTCCCTCAGCTACATTTTCTCCTTCCCACCCAACTGTTGCTCCTACTCAACTAAGGGGGAAAAAAAAAAAAAAAGAAAAAAAAGAAAAAGGGAGGAAAATAGTCTACAAGCATTAAACCCAGCACTTGTGATACTACACAGACACACTTCTGACTCTCCCCACCTCTGCCCTGTGGCACTGCCCAGCAGTGCCTGGATTTCAGTCCATGCTTTTCCCTGAAGCCTCCTAAGATCACTTCCACTGCCTTTTCCATGCCCAGCTCTCGTTGCTGCCCATGAACCCTCCAAGCTCTTCCATGCCAGAGAAATCCCTGACTACTCCAAGAAAGCTGATGATTTTTTAGGATGGCTGTTCCCATTAACATGAGTCTGGAGATGCTGTTTCAAGTAAAACTGTCCATTTTAAATCAACTTTTAGGCATTGCAGAATCTTTGCTGTGCCTGGTTTGCTGGTGCAATATGCCAAAGAGGCATTTGCTGCCCTGATGACTTCCTGCAAAGACTCATTATTCCAAATAAAACTTTTCTCTGGAGAGAAGGGAATTCTGATGAATTAACAGAACTCTTATAGAGTTAATATAGGACTCTTATCCTTGCTATTATTTTAGCCCTATTTGGACAAACTGTTATAGAAAAGAAAATAACTTATTTGCACTCCTTATCTGCTACATTAGATGTGTGTAAGATTTAGAGTTCTCATCCCTGAAAACAAATGCAGAGCTCTAAAGAAGCTCAGATGAACTATCTCCCTTGCTATAAATTTAATCAATGAAATGAAATATATACAAATATTAAAAAAAAAAATCTGAAGGCTACTACTGAATATTGCCTTTCACACACTTTTCAGGTGAAGCATTTGAAGAATATTTTTCCTAATGATAAACTACAGAGAAACTGATCATTACTGGGAATATAAAAACCACATTTTAATTTCAGCTTCAAGTGTAAAGGAAGAAAATATTTTATTAAAGAAAAACTCTATAGATGCACTGCACATTCCCTAAAGCAATCAGACAAATGCCACCCAGCAAGACTAACTGCTTTAATAAACTGCATTTTGAAGTGAAGGCACAAACTGCCTGGATGCAACTTTTAGGAGCTCTTTCCCACCTGGAATCTCTCCCCTGGCTCCAGGGCAGGCTGGTGCCTTTTCAGACATTAGAGGCACCCCAGAAATCTGCATGGGAAGGGAAGAGCTCCAGAGCATCCTCATCCTGAAGGCCACAGAGGACACCCCAGGAGCCTAAACTTAAGCCTAACCAGAGCTAAAACCAGCTCTGGATTCCTGCAGGCAGCTCAGGTGAATCCAGCTCACATGGAGGTTTTTAGGTCTCTTACTCTGCCTCAATTCCCACTGAACTCACACTTCTCTTTAAAGCAATTCTATGAAAAAACCCAGATTTTTTCAAGGAATCTGCATCTTTCAAAATACTTCTGTATTTGATGAAAGTGCTTTTAAATAATCTTCATTTATTGGCCTGTATTAATTATAATTTAGTATCCAACACAGCCTTGGGCTGTTGTGGTGTGTGGGGAGAGACGAGGTGTTTAAATCTGATTGAACAAGCTGAGCCTACCAAGCATCAGGGAAGGAAGATGACTTTGGAATCAAATGCAGGAGAGAAAAGAAACTTTAGAGCCCTCAAATGACAGCTGCTTGACTGATGTGACATCATTAGGTTTTCATGTTTAATGTTCAGATAAGCTTAAAAATGGAAAATGAAGGCAAGAGAACCCAAAGGCAAGTCATCAAGTACAAACTAATGAAGCAATGCCTTCAGAGAGCTTATTAAGCCATGGAGTTGGATTTATATAAACTGTTTTCCATATTAATGTGCACACATATCCTCTCAGATTTATTGTAATGAAGCACAACATGTACAATTTCCTTTGAAGGGAACAGAAAACAAGCTTTGAAACAATTTTATATCTATGGAATGTCTAAACAGTGATAAGTGTGAGACTTTCTTTTAGGTTCCTATGCATCTTCCATTTTCAGGACATTTTTTAGGAAAAGACCAAAAAATGTTTCTTATCTGAACTACATCATATCATACTGAAGATCTTTTTCAGGCAAAGAAAAAAAACCAAGATTTTTGAGGACAATTTACTCCTTTACTGCAGACAGGGAAGCGCCATTCATTCTCATCCCCCAAGAAAGATGGCAAAGAAAAAAAAGACATTTTCTAGTTAAGTAACTATGCTAAAATTTATTTTTCAATCCCCAGTGTTGTTTCACAAAGTATTTCTAGACTAAAGTTATCAACCTGCTCTTTCCAAATACAAACTGGTAAACATTAGCAGGAGGCAATTTTGAAAAGGGAATTAACAAAAGGAATAATCACATCAAGTTTGCAAGCTTAAAAAAAACTGACAACCTAAAATACACCTGCTTTGACCTGGAAACCCTCAATTATCAGACCTGAGTGTTTTACTTATGAGTAAAGGTAAAAGTGTTGTCTGTAATTTCTAGAATTTAACAGAATGTGGTTACTAGAATGGCATTTTTTAAAAGGTAATGAAGGAAAAATCTGGTTATCAGCACATCATTCTATGTAGTGTTGGTATATGCACAAGTTAACAGAATCATGCAGAATATGTATTAAAAAAGCATGTCAGGAACAAATACTAAAAAAAAAATTAATAATAGTAATCACAATTATCAAACAGAAATCCCCACTCATTCTCCTCCTGAAAAAACAACAAACACACACCCCCCAAAAAGTAAATCAAAAATTATAATTTTTTAAAAAGTAAAACAATCCACCTCTAGGTCTCACTCCCCCTTACATAAAACGCTCATCATTGTCATTTGCAGATAATCTGATGAGATTTGTGCACCCACAAAGGCAAAGAATCTATTTCCTGGCTGCTAAGAACTGAACATAAATCATATTTTTAGGGACAAAAGCCACAAAAGGAAGAACATCCATGGAGCATCAGCTTTAATCTAAATGAATACCACAAGGAAATCTTGATCTCTAACACTTCCTACTGCAGGTGCCAGTCACTCCTAGCCAGGATCAGGTGGAGAACATGGATATGGATAATTTAGCAATACCATCTTTCTCATGAACAGCGCTTCTCTGTGTAAGAAAAGCTCCACTGTGGGATCAAATCTACTCACATGAAAAATTGGGAACCATTGGTATGTTTCCCTCGGTTTGCCATTGACAAAAGGAACGCTCTGTCATGTTTGAGAATAAAGTTTTCATCTGTTTGAAGAAAAAATATGTTTGTCAGATTTTCCCTGGCAAGGGAGGCAGGTTGTTTTCTTAGTAACTTATGGATGCTCTAAGGAGAGATTCTGCTGCTGCTGGAGAAATGGGAACAGGTTGGAGGAAAAACAATAATCAGGTTCAAACAAGTCTCTTCAAATTACAGTTGAGACAAAACTTTGTTTCTTACAATGGTGTAGATATAGTGCAAACATTTTTAATTAAAAATAATTCAAGTCATTATGAGTGTTTTCAATAAACATTAAATTATGGATTTAAATCCTGAGTTATTTGGGTAAGAACAAGGCTGGCAGAATTATTGACATTCTAAAAGAAGAATTAACATACATGATGCTGTTATTTACACTCCAGGTGGAAAGATCAGGAGAAAAAGCTGTTTATTTCCCTGTATGGCACACTAAAAGATGCCACCTCTACACTCAAAACTGGAAGACTCCAAGCACAGAAGGAAAAAACCTCTCTGTATCTGATTGTAAGTATGAAAGCCATTAAATGTAAACTGAACATGCATTTTATATTGCAGTGAATTAAAGAGGAGTTCTGGTTGTACAGCAGAATACAAAACCAGATCTTCTCCAGGTCATTTCCAGAGATAAAAATACTAATTTGAATGTACAAAGCTATTAATTTTTAGATCACATATCAAAACACAATCCTGCATATTTAGCACTCACTATGAGAAACAAACCCTGAGTAACTTCTTAGTAAATGGATCTGTTCAAGCCTTTCCTTGACTAAAAACTTCAACAGTCCCACATCAAACTATGTCTTTTTTAAAACAAACTTAATTTCATGCATCTAACCAGAGCTACTTGCAACACACACAGGAGGAGAGGCTGTAAATAAATATATTCACTGTCTTAACACTTAAATATCACAGTAACCACCTGGTTTTTTCAAGAAATAATTGTATGTCTTTAAACAAATAATTTAAAAAATCACCATTTTCCTTCCAACAGATTTTATACAAGAGGTAATTGTACATTTATTTATCAATTCTTTGCAAGGAAAATGACTTGTGTGGCACAGAAATAAAGTCAGAAATGAACCCTAAGCATACAAACCTTGAGTAGGGAAGGGGAGGAAAAGGGACATTAACAAAAGAAGAAATCACTGTTTAGAGCTGGAATTATGTGGATTTTCTCTCAGAATAAGTCATTAACCCTCAGAAAGGTTAGACACAAACTCTTCATTTCTCCAAGCAACACAGATATCCATCTACAAAGGGACTTAGCAGTTGTCTATATATTTACTAGGGAGGGAACAAGGGAACAGAGTTTGAATTTGTGTTACTGAGCTTTTGTCTCTTACCTTTTCATTTTGCAAAAGACCACATTCTCTATAAACAAAAGAATATGTTGACAGTTTTAGGCAGGAAGATAGGAGTTTATTCATGAATAAAGTTGCCTAGCCTCCATGCTGAAAGTCATGTTTAACCAATTATGTTAGCCTTAATTAATTGTCAATTTAAGTTAAATATTAACAAAAAAAATTATCCAAAAGTCATGCATATAAAAGGAATTCTCATGCAACATTAGTTTCATGCAAAAGGTGATCTATGAGTGAACCTGTTTTCATTAAGTAGTTTGGGAATCAAGACTTGTTTATCTCAGGACTGAACAGAGAATCTGCAAAGACATATTTGCTCTTACCTTTAAAATAGCCACCATAAATAGATTCACCTCCTTTTCCATTACCTACAGATAAAAAAGCAGCAATGAAACAACTTTTCCTTGAAAACTTTTTGTTTCATTTATGCAAAAGCTGTGCACAACATTCCACCAGCACCTGACTCTCAAAATAGGATATTCCCTCCTCAGGCTTTTTTGGTCAAGCCCAGGACTTCAGGACACAGTGAAAACAAACATTTTGGTAAGCACAGGTATTTCAGGAAAGGAACTGAAAATCCAGCAAAACTCCTTCTGGAAGCTTTTAAAACATTTCTAGCTCATTCAATGTTTTGTTATTAATTTTAAACTCATTCAAACAGTTACATCCTGTACCAACACAACATCAGCAGTGCTGCCTCTACTGCAGACCCAGAAGTGAGAAGCAGTTCAGACTAGAGTCTGCATTTGAATTGTTTTAATAAGATAGAAAATCATAAAACTCTCCAGTGAGGAGTTTTTAACACACTTTTCTAAACAAATATTACATCAGTTGAAACATTTTAGAACTTCAAAAATTGACAGTGAAATGGGTGATCTATGCTATACTTCACACAAATGCAGTATTTTTATGGCACTGTAATACTTTTGTGATATTTTCTGAAGTTATGAACACAAAAATGATAACATTTCTGTTCCATTTCAAACTTGGCAGTTTTAAAAGCCCATTTTACCTTCACTGAAGTCCCCACCCTGAATCATGAAGTTTTTAACCACACGATGGAATGTGGTGCCTTTGTAGCACAGCTTCTTCCCAGTTGTTTTCCCGATTCCTTTTTCACCTGCAAGAAGGTGAAACAAAAAGAATCTACAGATTGTCACTGAACAAATTCCAAGGGTTTTCCCTCCCAGTTCTGATGAACATAGGAGCCATAACTAAAATATAACACAGTCCTACCTGATGGCTTTTCACTGTCCAGAAGGGGGATCTTTACAAGGGGACTCCGAGGTGAAAATTAAGTTGTTTCTTAAAAAATTTCCCTTCCCCCCTCAAGAAGGAGTGTGTAAATATACTCAGGATAATTTATAACAAAAAGAGTTCAGGATAGTGGTGGGTTAACTATTTTCTGTGGGTACAGCTACACTCCTATGCAGATCACAGTATCCTTTTCAAACCACTCACACATCTGGATGTGCCAGATGATTCCCAGGAGGAAAGCCAGGAAAACAGGTTCCAACTCAGTTTCAATGTGACCCACACTTGGAAAAGAGGGATTGAGCTACTCCAAGCTTCCACACCTTCCCCAACCCACGCACAGTGTCTGGCCACCCCTTTACACCAGCTGCAGATCAGCTGGGCTGGTGATTTTTGAGTTAGTGTTTCCCACAATTTCAGGTTTGATTAGCACTTCTCCCAAAATGCAGAGAAGCTGCCCTGGGCTTGTGGATGAGGTGACAATGCCTGGCAGGGCTGAGGCTCTAGGCAGTAGGTCCATGAGGGATTTATACTGGTCAAGAGACACTGACTTGAGCTTCCCAAAGGAGGAGAACATACCAATTAACAGTAAAAGGTTATAATATTAATATTATACACTGTGCAACAGTTAAAGCTCCACATTGTCCCCATGTACAGGAGATGCTGTGCACTGAAACATGAATTAACAGAATAAATAACAGGACAAGTAACCCAATGTTCATTTTCATTCCATCTCTGGTTATGGAACAGGTATTTGACAAACAGGTTAGAGGACATTTCACCAAATATTCTGCACTCTCAGAAATGCAGATACACTCATTATCCAGAGCCAACACTCCCCTGCTGCAATCTATTACTCTGCCACCCTAAATTACCTGCCAGCTCAATCATCCCAAATTTGCCATTCCAAGCCCATCACTGCCAGGATGAGGACACAGGGCAGTTTGTGGCACAAAACCCACTCAGGGCATTGCTGTTTATCATCCTTCACTCATGGAATACAAATTATTTACCTGCCTCTCCACACCCATAATCCCAATCCACACCTCCTCCTACTCCATTTTTGATTTCCACACGAGTTATGCAAGCAAAGCTGTTTATGACAGGGATGGACACACTCCTCCCCAAAACATGCCCCTCTTTGTACAGCACTGAAAACCTTCATCAAACAACCCCATGGAATATCTGCCTGGTCCTGTCTCAGGATGTCCCTCAGGGCCATGGAAAATCCCCTTAGGGAATGGGATCCTGCATGGCACCTGAGCTGGTACAGTTACATCCTGTACCAACAGAACACCAGCAGAGCTGCCCCTACTGCAGACCCAGAAGTGAGAAGCAGTTCAGCCTAGAGCTGGCATTTGAATTGTTTTAATAAGATGGAATATCATAAAACCCTCCAGTGAGGAGTTTGTAACACACTTTTCTAAACAAATATTACATCAGTTGAAATATTTTAGAACTTCAAAAATTGACAATGAAATGAGTGATCTATGCTACACTTCACACAAATGAAGTATTTTTATGGCATTGTAATACTTTCATGGTATTTTCTGAAGTTATATATTATGAAGACATAAATGATAATATTTCTGTTCCTTTTAAAACTGAAAATTAAAGCTCTTAAACAGAGCTGGTGGTCAGATGGGAGCTCTGGCTGTGGCCAGAAGTGCCAGTCCCTTTTCTCACCCCCCTTTAGAGTACTGCCAGTGCTTTCCCAGGCAGGTAAAAGACACAGCAGTTGTTCCACTGGCAAGAGCTGCAGCAGCTCCCTAAGCTCAGACACTTTCACACAAACACCAACACACTGCTCCTGAGCTCAGCTTCTCTTTTGTTTCAGCCCAAAACACCAGCCTTGCTCTTGACAGGCATGAATTTTGTCAGGAAAGGAAAAATCATTGTCTTTGAGCCCCATCTTGCCTAAACAGTTCTTTCCATGCCCTGCAAACCCCTTGGAAATGGGATGGCAGAGGAGAACTGGCTGCCCTGGTAGCACCTGGACTGGCAGCCACTGGGAATTGGGTGTTGAGTGGTGCCAGTTTGAGATCAGAAGGGAATCAGCTCCTGACAAAGCACCACAGCACATGGGCCCGTGGCTGTTCCTTAGGTGGGCAGCACCTGCAAGGCCAGCTGCTGGAATTTAAAAGCCTCTCTCTCTCTCTCTCTGGGCAGAAAGGACCTTTCCAGGGGCCAAATCTACTTCTGACAGCAATGCCAGGATCACTCTGTCCTCTTCCACCTGCCAAAAATAGCCTGGCTTGATGATGGCTTTGTGCAGGTTCTATGGTCCAGAATGGGACAGCATCTCCCCTCCTCAGGTGGGCACAGGCCTTGCATATGGCTGTGGCTTGTACTTGTACAAACAAATAATTAACAATAAAAATGACTGTTAACAACAAAATTATTATTAACAACAAAATTATTATTAACAACAAAATTATTATTAACAATAAAAATTTCATTTATTAACAAGAAAAATTTCAGCTACGTACCCGAGCACAAGCAAAGGAAGTTCTTACAAGTCTTTGGACAAATGTCTGAGAAGAGCTGAAACATAATTCGACCAACTAGAAAATAATTTAAAAAAAAATTAGAGTTTTGGAACTGCCTGGAATAAGAAAATCTGTATATAAATCAATATGTATGTTCTAAAATGTAATTTTTCTGAGAAAAGGTTATTTTATCAAGCAGAATAAGAAAACATCTGAAGTATGCATATATTAAAACACACAGCAAGAAAGAAGAATAACATAATTGTAAAAAAAAAAGACATTAAGTAATATCATTCCATCCAATTTATCAGAAATCCTAGAGATTCCATTGTGATTTGAACCTGGAAAGCCAAGCTGATTTACTAAAATAGTTTAATCATCTCAGTTCTTTTCAAATTTGAAGATGATTTCCCATAAATACAGGTCCTCAGAGAGCTGGAGCAATTCCCTCCCCAATTACTGTGTTTATACAAATACATTAATAATCACATTTCCACAGTTTTCCCTGTGATCATTACCTACAAATTCCAACTGGCTTGGCTCCATATTGTGCTGAGGATTACAGCTGCACTGGCACTCTTGGCCCAAAATCCTTCAGTTTAAAAAACCCCAGATGAATCAAACAGGGAAGATGAAAGCAGACAGAACTAATGCTCCACTTGCCAGATATTATGAACCAAATATTTTCTCTTTGCTACTGGTGGTAGTTGTGTTATGTTCCAAATCTATTAAAATACGGCTGAAAAGTGGTTGAATGTAAAGAAAACTGTTTTAAAACTGATTTACATTTTCTGTTTTATTTTCCAAGATACTGGGATGTAAAGTACTAAAAAAAATCCATGACAAACTGCTCCCAAATGTATGGAATCTTTAAAAAATACATAATTAATAAAGAAAAAATTGGTATCTCTGCAGGTTGTAAAATAATCCATAGAAGCCTCACTGTTGGGCAGAATTGCAAGGAGACCAGTAATAATCTGTCAGTGAGCACTACACTCTAGTGGTGCACACTGGTAAGACTTCATCTTAAAAAGTAACTACTCCACGAATAACTTCTCTTTTCTTTCCTTTAAAGAAAAAAAAAAATTAAAGTTCAAATGTATTTCATTCAATACCTAGTCACCAAAAAAATTTGAGTGGTTCCTAAGAAAGTGCATTCAATTTTAAGGCTCTGTTCAAATATATGCAATTATGAGATGGTGAATTGTTGGTTCAGAATGGAAGAAATAAAATAACAGCATCAGTACTTGATAATCTTAGATAAAAATTCAAGATGCCTTGAGCTGTTGAAAGGTCTGAATCTCATTAAGTGCAGCAAGAATGTTCTTTAAGCATTCATCACAGCAGGAAAATCTAAAGGAAATGGGTAGGGAAAGTGTCCAAAGAATGAAGAAATAGGGAATATTCAAAGATCCCCCATCAAAGAGCAATTCTGTAACCATCACTATGACAGGATGGCTATTTGCAGGTGAAGAACCATTGTAAGCTGTGAGGAGTGAACATTCCTACAAGGAACACAACAGAGAAGAGAGTTTACTTGAAGAGTTCCCAATTTTCATTCTAGCCCAGGCATTCAGGAGAACACAAATCCCATTCCCGTTCCTCTGCTGCACAAGCACTGAACTGAGCAGTGACCAAGTGCTTCAGAGAGCCACGTCCAGGTTCTGCAGAATCATGGAAGAGAAGCCCACAGTGGTTTGGGTTGGAAGGAACTTTAAAGTTCATCCAGCCCCAGCTCTACTGCCATGGCAGGGACATCTCCCATCATCCCAGGGTGCTCCAAGCCCTGTCCAGCCTGGCCTTGGGCACTGCCAGGGATCCAGGGGCAGCCACAGCTGCTCTGGGCACCCTGTGCCAGGGCCTCAGCACCCTCACGGGGAGGAATTTCTACCTAATATCTCATATAAACCCATCCTCCTTCAGTTTCACACCTTGTCCCATTGCTCCATGCCCATGTGAGTCCCTCTCCAGCTCTCCTGGGGCCCCTCTCGGTCCTGGAAGAGACCCCAAGGTCTCCCTGAAGCCTTCTCTTCTCCAGGCTGAACAGCCCCAACTCTGTCTCTGCAGGAGAAGATTCCTCCTGCATTCACCGTGTGAAATAACACACGACACTTTCCAGGGAAAAAGCTGTCACTACCCCCATCCTGCTCTCCAGCCCAGCTGCTGCTTCTCCAAGGTGCCAGCTGCCAAGGAACTGAGGGCTGTTAGTCCCTGCAGGCTCCAGAAGGGACTGGTACTCTGAGGCAGAAATTTTAGAAGGATTTTGCTGCAAACCCACCACATTTAGCACCTGAAGCAGCAGACACCTCCACTGTGGCGTTCACTGGAAGAACTCTCTTATGTTCTTGCAGGTGACAAGGCAGAAGATGGAAGGAGACATTCATAACTAAGGTATCAGTTTCAGCAGTATTTTTCACCAGTGCTTTGTCAATAACAAAGTCTGCCAGGTGCTCATAAAATCACAGAATGATTTCTGCTGGAGGGGACCTTAAATCATCCAGTTCTGTGTGCAGGGACACCTTCCAGTAGATCAGGTTACTTCATGCCCATCCAGCCTGATCTCTTTATGCCCTTTAATCCTCCAAATTGTAGTGCACACATATCCAAGATCCCAAGATGACAGATCCAGTTTATAAGATGAGGGCTGTCTCCTCCATAAAACCTGGAGTGCTGCTTAGCCAGCTCCATCCAGCCACACAAAACGCTGCTGTCTGCTCCTGAGACACAAACCACACACTGTGAATCCATCTGCTGGGTTACTGCCTGCATTTTACTGCAACTGCATGAATACCATTATCACTGAGAGGTTGTATTTTCCACTGACAAACAGGCAATGAAATGTGCCAGAGAAAGATCAAAACCATTTTCACACCTTGGTCAAAGATGCAGGAAAGAACAGCTGCTAATAAAAAAAAAAAATAACAAAAGTATGTATGATTAGCACCTACAAATCTTTCTCTTACCTCATCCCTCACAAAAAAAAAAAAGAAAATCTCATTTTAAACTTGGAGCTGAGGTATATGCTGATATAGCACAGATAAAAAAAACATTTGAGATGCTACTTATTTCCCCAGATTTAGACACCTCTCCTCTGAAATGATCCACCTTCACTGCAGAGAATTTCCAAAGCTTTCTTCAGCTTCACTTCCCCGATGCAAAGGTTAAGTGATCTGATCAGGGAACAAGCTCTCTGTGACTAACCACAATATTTGAACAGTAAATTAAAATAAACAAACAAAAATTGCTACAAAGAGCCAGTCAAGTGGGCAAAATCTGCTCACAAACCTGCCCAGAGTCCTCAGCTGGCTTTAACCAAGAAACGAGCACAGACACCTCAACTCCAGGCTAAAGTAAAAACTGCTGGGATTGCATTTGCCTATTATTTATGAAACAATAATTTGATTAAGTATTATTTGTAAACAGGCTTTGAACTTCTTTTTCTTTCACCACTTACTGTGATTCTTTAAAAAAGATGTACATTACATACAGCAAGTGATACCTATACAAAATCTAAGCTGTTTGAAAATTTGATCAAGTGCTGTCTGCAGCTAATGAGCTGTACCAATTAAGAGAAACCAGAAGGCAAAATGACCGAAAATAATCCAATTTCAGAACTTTGTCTTCAAAGTAAAAGATGATTTTTTTTCTTTTGTTTTTGAACTCCTTAGCAATTTTCCAGCTGAGGAAGAGCTAGTACTTGATTCAAATTAAGTGGTAGAAACTCAGAGTAGGAATGTCCATGCTATACTGAAATAAGGGCTTCTGCTAGCAAAGTTTATTAAAACAATCATTGATTTCAAATGTTTATTTTTTCAAATGCAAATCCTCTAATTTAGCTGCTTAACCTTTTGGAAAAAAACCCTTGGGAGTCAAACACACATTGTTTCAAGTTATTTTCCAACTAATGTGAGGTGCTTTGCTACATTTTATTATGTTTGGGGCACACAGGTATCGAGTTCAGCTACACACTCCAAAAACAAACCTGGTTTTTCAAAACTGTATCTGCTGGATTGTATCTTTGCTCAGTTTCTTTGAGTAAACCACACAAGAGGTATTTTTCCCAGCCTATCAGCAGGAATATCCTGCTGAAGGAGAAAGCAGGGATTACAACCAGTGAGACAATGATGCACAGCCCAGGATGGCTGCCAAGGGCCCAAAGGCTCAGACAGATTTGCATACAAGTTTAAATAACAGCTCACTAAAAGGACCCTATTTGAATTTTATTAATCTGTTTATTCCTAAATCTGTCAATGCTAAGGCATATGAATTTTTTAAAAAAACTGCTTCAAAGTAGAAATGTGGCTGCAGTTTTCAAGGAAATAAAACCTCAGTGTGGAACAAGAACAGATTTTATTTAAAATATGAGTTTCAAGAATGGATGCCCCAGTTTCCCTCAGCAGGGACCCGGAGCCCTGACACATTAACACTTTGTTAACATTTCCATGCCCCACCTGCACTCTTTGCAAGGAAAACCTCCATAAACTTCTCTCCCTAAGCCCATTCTTCCACAAATACCACCTGAAGTTCCCTCCACACTCCACAAAACCAAACTTATTTCAGTCCTGCACACATCAAACATTCCCTGGGTTCAGTTTCCCAGGGATATGGAAGTGAGAGGCAGCACTTGGCCTTCTCCTGGCAGAAGAGTTTTTCTTTTATTTACTGATCCAGCTTGTTCCAGACCTCAAGGTGAGACTTCAGGGTACTTCATCCTGCCCTGACAACAACTCCACAAGATTATTCTGAATAAATTTTTATTAAATCAATTCCTTTCAAACCTCCATTTCCCACCCTGAGAAGGGTTTTCTCCATATGGGATCACTCTTGGCTCCTGCTGTCCCACACACAGTGGTTGCCCATGGGTTCATGGGCAAGTTCTGGGTTCTATTTTCTGCAAATATACAACTTTTTCCCTTCTAAAGACTAAAAGTTAATGTAGAGCCAGTTGAGAACAGTTTCTGTCTTTAGGAATTTATCATAACCCCCACCAGGCATCACTGGGTGTATTACTGGAGGCACAAGAGAATGACTATTGCAAGGGTGCTGCTTTCACAAAAATTCACAGCAGCTGAAATCCCAAAATACACCAAACTTCAGGCTAAAGGGACTAGAAAGAGAGAAGTAAAGAAAGACCAGAGTGACTGTTCTGGGAAGGGACACATGCCAGGAATGAAAGAAACTGAAGTGGAACAAATCAATGAGCCAGGGGTCAAACAGTAACAGAAGACAGGAGAAAAATAAATATTCTATAAGAATGAAACAAATCAAAACTGAGTAAATTTACCAAACTTCATGATGGATGAAACCAGTCAGGGGATGGGCTGAGATGTGGGAAAAAGATCTTGGATGGCCACAGGAGCTGCTGCAGCAGCAGAGTGCATCTGTGACATCCTAGTGGGACATCTGTTCCAATTACCACAGTACCTGAAAGGCTGCAGCTTCACACAGATTTTGCCTCACACAGTAAAGACAGAATTATTTAAACAGGCATCTGCCACCATCCCAAAATTCTTGGAATACTGTGAGCAGTTTAATCCTGTGAGCACACTCAATGTGCCCAAATCCACTGTTTGTGCCAGTATCAAAATAAATGCTTCTCCCTGATTTCTTTTCCATTTGCCCTTTAAAAATTATGAGCCACAACCTGCATTTATTAAAAAAATGCTTAACAGGCAACTTATTTAAAAGCAGACTAAATTTAGCTCAAAAAAACACCAAGTCAACAAAGTTTGCCCCACTGCAAGAGGCAAGTACAAGCTGGCACTGAGTTTTATTCTAAGGTTCTGTAGCTGTAATAAAATATGGACACAAAAGCTGTAATAAAGCCTCTGGAAGCACAGCCAGAACAGAGCTTCACTCCTGCATTTTCCAAGGGATCTTATTAGAGTAAAACTGACCTGGCTTTTAATTGCTCCAGGTATCCTGGCACACCCTGAGCAAGCAAAGCCTGGAAGGGCAGAGCCAACATTTGGCAGCTGCGTGGGGGGAATGGTTTTGGACTGGCAGCAACCTACAGTGTAAAAAAAAGGAGACAGTTTTGTGTTCTGCAGGCAAAAAGATGCTGCAAGAGGCACGTCCCCTTCTCTCTGCATTTTGTGGAGATGTTGGTTCAGCTTTTCAGTGCACACAAGGTGGGGGCAAGGCCTTTTTTCTTGGCTAGCAACAAAATGCAGAGCTGTTCTGCTCCCTACTTCTCCTAAAATGCAATAAGCATATCAGCTTATTTATTGAAGCCAAAATAAGCAAAATGTTCATTTGGAAATCTGCTGGCAGTGTAGAAGTTAAAATGAATACCTCACTAGTGCCAGCAGGAGAGCACATCTCTGAGTAAGTGCTTGGTGTCATCTGGAAGCACTGATTTACCACTTGATTCAGCTTTTGAAGGTCATCTTAGAGCTAAGAGAGCAACGTTTAAGCTTTTTAAATATATCCTTAAATCCTGAGCCAGAGTTGCATGGTGAATTAATAAAATGGCACCAGAATAAAGTAGCATGACCAGCCAGCACGCAAGTCCCAACACCAATTTTACAAACTGGCATTTTTCCTGCAAAAATCCAAGCCATGAGTCAGGTGTAATGAAACCAGCAGGGCTCCAAGTTTGATGTGCAGCTGGGAGATTCCTGTTACTTCCAAAAGAAAATAAATGCAGACAGACACAGACAGAGCCAAAGCCCTGGGTCTGCTCCAGGTAACCCAAGCTCTGCACCACCAAGAACACCAACACTGCAATTCCTCCCTGACAGCTCTATCAGTCACCAAACCCAAATAGGTTTGGGGGAAAACGAGGTAATCCACTTTCACTGGAGATGAACAGCTCAAGGCTGAGGAGGGGAAGAGGCAGGAGGAGAGATTATGAAATGGGAGCAGCAACCTGTGCAGGGAGAGCAGAGAAAACAGCACAGGGAAAGAGCCTTCAGATGGAGTCAGAACAAAAAAACAAACAAACAAACCCACACTAAACCTAAAAAGATTAACAGCAAATGAGACTGAGAATGAATTGGCTTTGCTCTAAATCACTCCCATCAAACTACCATTCCTAAGTGGAAACCCACCCAACCTGAAGCAGTTTTAGTTGTCTCATTCCATAGTAAATTTCAGCTGAAATTAAAGCAACAGAACACGTTAAAACTCCACTTACATCATGACTTATCTGCTCACAGAAGTACTCAGAAACCACAGTGTCAATCAAAATAACTCAGAGAGGAGTTCCAACAGATTTACAGATATGCCCTATCAGGTCTCTGAAGTTAGAACAGAACCTCTCTTCTGAAACTGTGGTGAAAATAAAACGGTGAAAGGGTTTCAGTTGCATCTGAATGAGGCTGAAATTTGGAATCTCTGAGATATAAGCTCTTAATTCAAAGGTTTTCAGAGAAACACTGAAGCAGAAAATGAAAGTGAAAGCCTAATGAAGCCATCACATACAATCATTTTTCTAGAGACGAGTGGTAGAAAGATAAAGCACGGAGTGTGTGTGAGACAAGTAATACGCATTGATAAATGCTCGTTCAAAGAGATGGGTGAGGAAAATCTCCACTCCCATCTTTACAGAAAGGGGGAAAACACAATTGGGAACCAAGCTGCTGTTCAGCATTAAAACTCACAGCCTACTGCTTCTGGGCATCACACTTGTATAGGGAATCTATGAGTTAAAAGATGGATTTATTTTAATTATTGGGGTTTTTTTTAACAGGCCAGCTGGTGAGGTGTTGTGTGCTTCTATGATTGAATGCCCAGTCCTTCCTTTATATTCAGAAGATGCATTTTGGGCAGGACAAGGAAAGATTTAGCCCAAATAACCTCCTAAGTTCCTTCCCAGTTCTAATTACTGTATCATTAAAAATACTTATAGGAGCGAATATCCAGTGTCCTCACAGCCTGCCCCGATTTTCCACACTTTACAGAAGTGGCATAACAAAGATATAACAGGAAAGGTATAATACATCACCACACGGCTTTTTACCTCCAGAACAGCGTTTAGCAGCCCTGCCGAACCTTTATATTCACATGTGCAAATAAAAATCGATCTCAAGGGGGAACGAGGCGCATCAGCACCCCAGAAAACATCCGAAGTTATTAAAAAGTAACTCAGAAATAACGCATCAATGGCCAAACTCGCTGCTAGCGGCTTGGGCCCATCATGCAGGCAAAAAAGGTGCTTTAAAAGCCCCGAACAGAGCCTTACCTGGCTCCCTGTTGATCTCTATCTCGAAGAAGCACTGGGGCCGGTCCTGCACCCCCATGGCCGCCCCTCGGCCTCGCCACCTGGACACAAAGCACACAAGGAGCCCCCGCCGTCGGTTCCTCCCTCCGTCCCTCCCTCCTCACCCGGGGGTTCAATTACAGCGGGGCGGCTCCGCCTCAGCCCCGACCCCGGCGGCGGGGGAAGCCCGCTCTGAGGGGAAGCGGTTCCTGCCGTCAGCGCGGCCCATCCCCTCGCCGCGGCCGCTTCCCAGCCCGCCCCGTCGCTCCCTTCTCCCGGGGTTTTACCTGGCGGCTCCAGCGCTTTGTCCCCTCACGGCGCGGCCCCCTCAGCCCCCGCTGCCCGCCCGCCCCGCCGCCAGGCGGCGCCGCCGCCCCCGGCCGCCATTACCCGCCCGGCCTCAATGGCCGCGCCAGGCCACGCCCCCTGCCCGCCGCGATTTCCCGCCCTCTGCGTGAGGGGCCGCGGGGCGGTTCCGTGAGGGAGCGCGGCTGCTGCCGCCCCCGTGCCGCGTTTGAAATGCTGGATGTTTAAATAATAATAATGATAGTGTGAAAAATAAATCCAGCTCTTAACTCGTGCTTTGCCGGGGTGGGGGGGAAGGGGAGTTGCGCCATGAGGGGAAGGGGGCTCCGCTCCCTGCTAAACGCGGCGTGACCGAGCTTCCCCAATGCCGCGTTTGAAACGATGAATGTTAAAAAAAAAAAAAATTAAAAACCTAACTGTTAACTCATGCTTTTCCCCCATGGGAAGTGTAATTGCCTGTAAGTGGTGGGCTGTGAGTTTGAATAGCGGCTCGATTCCCTCCGGTGTTTTCCCCTCTCTGTACAAATGGGAGTGGGAATTTGCTTCCCCACCTCTTTGAACGCGGCTCGGGGAGCAGGAAAGGGGCTTTACAGAATACATAACGAGAATAAATAGCATCATAAATAACCTTTGCAGAATAAATATAGTGGATGAATTACAGAATAAATAACCTTTGCAGAATAAATAACCCGCCGTGGTGGGAGTATCTCATTGCCCTGACCCCTCACCCTTATGGCCATGCTGAGGGACCCCCCCAGTTCCTTCACTTCTTTAATTTGACATGTCTAAGACAACTCTCTATGAAAGAAAAATATTTTTGCGAGTATAAATAAGCCCTCAGAAGATTATGGATGGAAAATGATTGCTGCAATGAATTCCTGATTCCCCCTCAGGAGGAGAACGTAGCTGCTGCCAGCCCGGGGTCATCCTGCCTCTTGCTCACCCTCGGTCTTAAAAACTCCAAAAAATTTAAATCAAATACATTTTAATGATTGCAGCAGGCCATAGGTTATTTATTCCACCTTTCAGATGCTGGACCATGTTGGAGTGTGGAAGTGATAACGAGAAATTGAAGCGTCAAACTGTTTAGGAAGGAGTGTTAAAACTGTAAATCCTCAGCCTAACACATCCTTCAGGCAAAATTACTTCACACCAAGTATATCCAGAAGCTTAAACCACTTTGGTTTATTAATTTAATTTATATAAATCCTTTTGTAACAGTACCTGTAGTAATTCCAGAAAGAAGTTTTGTTTCTTTCTGAGCAAGAAGGACACTTCAAAAAAACAAATTATTTCCAATGTTTCCAAAAAGTTGTACAAACCAGAACTCTGCAGTAATTTTACCTGGCAGCGGTATCTGCAATTATGTCCTTGTCTGAGGAGAAATTCAGAGGTTTAAGATGAAAAAAACCCAAACCCTGCTGAGAATAAAGTAGCAATGCTGAAATCACAGGATGTTTTAGCAGTTGGGAATGCAGCAAAGTGGGATTGTTTTAGATGTAATTTATCTATAGTTTAATGCTTGCTGTCACTATAGTGTTTGAGGATCTCTTGAAGTTTTAACAGCCAGATTCTGTCATTCTTTATTCGGTCTAATAATACATGATTGTGCAAGTGGTCCCTCAGGAATCCTGTCACTGGAGTTGTCATGCTGGTTTGCTGGTCCTTGGGGGGACACTTACAGGGTAAGCTGTCAAAAATGTGGAAAAAAAAAAAAAAAGAGAAAAAAATAAAAAGGAGCAAGTCTGGTCCTCATTTATTTGGCTGTGAAATGCTCTCATAAAGTAGAAGGGTGTTATTTGCCTCACTTTTCCATGGTAGCTGAGAAACAAAGCCACTGAGAGGTTCAGTTGCAGGAGGTCTGCAGGAATTCCTTGCCAGAATTAAAATTTGAAACCACATCTCCTTGATTTCCTTAATCTTCAAATAGATTATTGATTCCCTTTCACCTGCAGTTTCTTGCTTTTCTGTCCTCGTGAATGAACTTGCTAGAGGCAAATGAGCAAATAAATAAGCAGAAAGTCTGAAAAAGGACATAGAAATGTGCTGCTTGCTCATGATGAAAATAGCAAAGATTGTGAGCAATAAAAAAAAAAATTAAAAAGCTGATTTCAAGCCCTGATTATTTTAATACAAAAGCAAATTGGAAAGAAGTTCTGATCACTTGGGAGATAAGCTCCTAAGATCATGTCTAGGATAGAGCTGATAAATATGCAGCTTGGTGAAAGAAAGAGATACCCAAAAGAAGAGTTTCCGAAACACATCTGAAGCTGATCTTTTGAAAGATGAAACGCTGGGTTACAAATGAAGATCTTTTTTCCCTCGTGTTCCTCTCTGGGAGCTGCTGCAGATGCTGCTCTGGTCACATCCTGTGTCCATTGAAAGCAGTGACAAAGTGCCCTTTGATGGCAGAGCCTCTGGGTGTAGGCTGTGTGAGGGGCATCACAGAATAATTCCTTCTGTGTCATTCTAATTTTTGATAAGCCATAACTTTGGAAAACATCCTCCTTTTATAGGCCAAAATTTTCCTGGTTATTTATTTTCCAGTCCAAGACACAACTTTTGAGCACACCAAGATCTGCGGATCCAACTTTGTCCTACCTCAAATCGACTTTAGAGATTTCTTAGTGGTAAAATTCAAGCCTAAGAATGCATGTGGACAAATCTTGGCTGGAAGCTGAGACAGAGCCCTCTTGGTCTGCGAGGTTGAAAAGTAGGAGGCTGCAAAGCTACAGAGCCTGCGGGCACTTTGGGGTAAAAATGCTTGAACTGAGGCACAAACTTTAATTTCCAAAGAGTCTTTGATTGCCTTAATAACTATTAGTTTCCATGTGGCCATGAAAGCTTGAACTAAGCAGCTTTTGTTTAGGTATTTTTAGAGGCTTTTCCTTATATTTTTTGCAAATTCCATGCATGGAACGTGAGACTGCGATGGGAAATGAGTTTTTTTCTGAGCAACAAGTTGTTGGTGCTGAGTATTTTCCTACTTATTTTGTTACTCAAGGAGGAGAAGGAATTTCCAACAAAGCTTTTCATTATCTGGGGCATTTGGGTTTGGGGGCTGGTGCCCGGAATGCTTTGGTGAGACAAATTCATGGCTGCTTGTTCAAAATCTCACTCTTCACTGTTCCATGCAGATTCTGCTCCAGGAGGCATGCAAAGTGTTGACACCAGGAGAAGAACTGACTCTGAGCTGTTCACGGGGGTCACTGAGGTTTTGAGCATTGAAAGATAAAAAAAGAGCTGGAAAATTCTGCAGTTAAATTTAAAAAAACTTGTTACTGAGGAACAGATGAACACCTGGAGTGTTTCCTTCAGTCAGTCAGTCATGCAAAGCCATTTCTTTGGTATTTGTTACTAAAAGTAAATATTGCAGTCCAGAATAACTGAAAAGGGACTTTAATTACACCAAGCCTCAGTGCTGAGCACACTTGAAATTAAAAGTGAAAGGCTGGTAGGCAGTTTATCTGTTGAACAAATGGGAACAGCAAAAAGGGGCTTCATTAAAAAAATCCCCAGGTCAGCATTTGAGTTTAGAGAGCCAAAGGGGAGGAAATAGCACATCTCAAGAAAAACTTTTATCCCAGGGCTTTTTCTGGGAAGGAGCACTGATGTGGGTGCAGGGTACAGGGGTATCTGTAACCTCAGACACCCAAACATTGCCCTGTGCTTCTCTTCACTCAGGCTTCCCTTTCCCCTGGGATTTCCTGTGAACCCACTTAATACCTGAACCACTAACACACTTCCTGAAGGATTACTGAGCATCCCCCCGTCCTGCCCTGAAGCTTTAGGAGTGTTTCCATCCCTGGCATGAGTAGGTGGCCCCATCTGCTATCCAGGCAGTAAACAGAATTTGTTAATGACTGCCCCAGCGTGATAGAAATATCAGCAACTCATTAATCCATTATGTGTGAATTGCTTAATGGGGCAGGGAATATTCCTGTGCTTCTGGCTTCTTCAGGCCTTGAAACCCACATTTCATCCCAGCTGCTGCAGGGTGATCTCTACCTCCACAACCTTCCTGTCTACCTAAATGCTTATTTGCTCCTCTGACTGCATTAGTATGAGATCTCCCCAAATAATTTTACAAAAATATGTCCATTTTTAAAATATTCTACTGTGTGTAGATAAAGGGGTTGATGATGATTTTACATCTCCTTAACTAATAAATGCCTGATGTGGGGGTTGGTGTCTTGGGAATGGCACAAGATCACACTTGGCCTGATCCCAACCCCAAAGTGATTAATTATTTTTTTTTCATTTACTTCAGGGTGTTATAATTCAGAATTATGAAAAAAACCTCCCACCCTGATGTCTTGCTAGCACTCAAAACTATTCTTTATGCAAATGCAGAAGTGTATTACCTCATATCAGACATGATTTACCCACTCAGTAGCACTCAAACTAGGTCAAAAACAAGAGGTTCGTTTCTGCAGTGTATAATTAAGCAGTGAATTTGGGAGGTTGTGGAGGTTAACGATGCCATGTCTGGTTCTGCATGTGGAGTCTTATGTGGAAAGGCACTAAGTGGGACACGCTGCAGAACAGCAGCACAAGGGAGTTTTTACCCTTTCCAATAAAATCAGACTGTTTGTGTTACTGTGTTCTTGCCATCTCCCATCTGTCTCCCTGTGCCTCTTGTCTCTCCTATTAAATCCTGAGCTCTCGGAGTGGGTGACAACGGAGAGCTTTTGGTAGGGACTTTGACAACCTCTATCGGTCTGCTGTCGGGAAAAGGGATAAGGCAATTTTGCCTAAAAGCCTGCTCTTGTTCAGAAGTGACACCAATGCAGAGATTAGAAATAAAAAATGGTACGGAGCAAGTAGAAAAAGAAAATTCATGTGTATTGCTGGAGGCAACCACACAACCCTGTAAGAGGATGTGATATCCCCAGGATCACTCCGATTGGAACTAATATTTAATTAATACCTTTTTTCAGGGGAACATGGCACGATGATTCCTCTCCTCCAGATTTTCCCCTTTCTTTTTCCCCCTAAAGTTTAATTTACCTTTTTGCCTTTGCATTGTTAAAGACGTGTAAATCCAGCTCGATATTCTCACCCAGCAGCATCTGAGAACACTCTGTTATGCAGCTTGAAACGCTTGAATCTGAGTCAGCTCAGGTGCTTCAGAGCTTGTTAGCTTTAGCTCAGACAGCTTCTGCAGCTCGCAGGAGGGATTGTTAATTAGCTGAGATGCAAATATAGGCAGAAATTTGGGCCCTGCCTGTGCTGGGGACCATCAAAGCAGCTCTGCAGAGTGGCAGAGATTCATCACTTTGCTGTACTGAGCCAGAGATGACTTCACATCGCGCTGCTGGGACACCTTGTCACTGCTGTCCCAAACCTCCTGCTCCAGGGGTGTGACATGTGGCACAGAGAGGCTGGAGCTGGCTCCAAGCAGAACCAGCTGAGCTCTGCATCGCTCTGAGACCCAAATTGGCCCTGGAACAAGTGCAGCTCCATTTGTATGCGCTGCTGGTCCTGAACCATTAAATCATACGGAAACCACGCTGACTCCACACAAAGCCATGTCGGGGATGGATAAATCCATACAGCTGCCAGTGCTTTAAAAATAAAGAATTCAAGGCAGAGCGTGAAGGGAACTGGGTGAAATGTAGTGGCCCCTGTGAGCTGGGAGGTCAAACTAATTGATACAGTGCTTTGTTCTGGTGTTAAAGCAGTGAATCTGCAGCTGAGGCTCCAGAGCAGAGTCATAATAACAGCAAGAGCAGTGCCAGGAAGGAAAAGCTGAGCAGTTGGCAGAGCCATGGCTGCAGCGAGCTGGGCAATTCACAGAGGATCTGAGTAGGCAAAAGGGAACAGCTCCCTGCTCTTGAACCTGACAACGAACAGAGAATCCTGGTAACAAATGAGGGCACAGAAAAATTCAGGTCAGCAGGTCAAGAGAGGTGACTCTGCCCATCTACTCTGTCTTCATGAGACCCCTGGGAGGGCCCTGTCCAGCTCTGGAGTCCTCAGTGCAAGACAGACATGGATCTGTTGGAGCTGGTCCAGAGGAGGTCATGGAGCTGCTCCAAGGGCTGGAACAGCTCTTCTCTGGAGCAGGCTGAGAGAGCTGGGGGTGTTCACCTGGAGAAGAGGAAGGTCTGGGGTGACCTCAGAGCCCTAAAAGGGCTCCAGGAGAGCCGAAGAGGGAATTTGGAGAAGGACCTGGAGTGACAGCAATAGGAATGACTTCAAACTGAGAGAGGGCAGGGTTAGGTGGGATAATTGGAAGGAATTGTTCCCTGTGAGGGTGGGGAGGCCCTGGCACAGGGTGCCCAGAGAAGCTGTGGCTGCCCCTGGATCCCTGGCAGTGCCCAAGGCCAGGTTGGATGGGGCTTGGAACAGCCTGGGATAGTGGAAGCTGTCCCTGCCCATGGCAGGGGCGTGGGAAGATGATGACCTTTTAGGTCCATTCCTTCCCAAATAATTCAGTGATTCTGTGACCCTGTGGAATTCTGGCTTGTGGGCACAGGCAGGATGGATTCCTGCAGGGAGCTCCGGCAAAGAAGTGGGCGGTTTCCATCGGGGAGTGAAGGATTTGCCAGAAGTCCTGGATTGGCACAGTGCCTTTAGAGAACAGCAGTAATAAAACACTCAGTGCCTCCTGGTAGCAGTGCTGGTAATACCCATCCAGATGAATATTGATGGTGATATAAATAAAACTCTATGCAATTACAATCAGCTAAGGTTAGGAAGATATTATTTTACCGGATTGAACAATTAAGTGCAGTGTGTGCACTTATGGATAGAGCAGGTTGGAAGAAGGGAAGGATTTATATTGTCTTCTGAAACATTCAGCACTGGCCACTGTCAGAGACAGGAAACTGCATCGATCTGTTTGGGAATGACAATTTCTCTTTCCTGCAGCAGCAGCAAAATATCTGTGCTGGGAGTTCAGTGCCTCACTTAATTTGATACTAAAAGATATCTTGGTGGACAGAGATATATAAAACTCTGGCACGATGTAGTGAAAATCTTATTTATGCCTCTGCATAGGAAGAGTTTTTCTTATGATAAGATAGGAGCTTAAAGTTCAACCTGAATTTAAACATGTAAATAAAATGTGAATTAGGAAACAGCCAAACTCCAGCCTGCTTGCTTCCAATGCATGCCAAAATTTCCCTCCCAGCGTGAGAAATTAGGATTGGCCATGTGAGAAACCACACAGAGATTTTGAAAATCATAGAATAGTTTGAGTTGGAACAGACCTTTTAAAGATCATCTTTTGCAGGTGTCCTGTAGGTGAGATATCCTGTACCTGCAGCTTGGATGTCCTGATCAAATCATGTGTTCTTGTCAGTAAAAGACAGATAAAAGTTGCTTTTCTGATGGAGGATTATGGATCAGCTGGAAATAATTTCTATTACATTCTGCATCACCATATTAGATTTAGTTCTGGTGCTTGAATCTGCCAAGTGTTTGTCCAGGGGATCTGCCTGGCCTTTGGGACAGTAATGATGAATAACTGAGCTTTTTACCATCACAATAATAATGAAGTTTTAATGGTGAATTAAGGAACAGAATGAGGGGAAAATTCAGCCATGAAGCTGTTTCTGTGTGTTAGTATCTAATTAGACAGTCAGATGTGGAAGTGTTAATGGATGTGGGTAAATGAAAGAGTGATAAAATCACACAATGTCTATAAACATAAATCAGGATCAATACAAGAGTGGCTGCACAGATTCAGCCTCAGATTCTGAGGCAAGAAACGGCTGTAAACCTACATACAGGTTTATATATAAACCCCATGGAACTGTGGGTTCCCAAAGAAAAGGAGGCTCAGAGGGGCTTTTGATCCTACAATTCCCTGATGGGAAGGTGCAGCCAGCTGGGAGTTGGTCCCTTCTTCCAGGGAGCAGTGACAGAATGAGAGGAAATGGCCTCAAGTTGCACCAGGGGAAGTTTAGATTGGATATTAGGGAAGATTTCTTTATGGAAAGGGTGGTCAGGCATTGGAACAGGATGCCCAGGGAAGAAGGACAGTCACCATTCCTGGGAGGATTTAAAAGATGTGTAGATGTAGCACTTAGAGACATGGTTTAGTGGTGGTCTTGGCAGTGTTAATGGTTAATTTTGACTTCAGAAGACTTTAGCAACCTAAACAGTTCTGTGATTCCATTATGTGACTCTTTCTGCCTAGGCTTTTAGATCCTGGCTGCACTGAAAATGTTTCAAGTGCTGGCCACTTCAGTGCTACTGACCAGCACCTGCAGAGCTCACCAAACTGAAACCCACAGAATAGAAAAAGGTTTTGAGTGTAATTTTTGACCGGAACACTGGATGCACCTGGGTCTAGTTGGAACATATGAGCCAAGGAGTATAATTTGAAAACTTCTTTAAAGGGTATTTAATCACATCTCCATGGCCACATTTTCTGCTGCATCCCTGCTAGCACTGACAAGTAAGCTATGGCTGAATCAAATTGTCTTGGTGCTATAAATGTGAATAATGTGTCCTTTAATTCTGAGGTGAAAACAATTCATTTCTTGAAGTAAAACTGTGTCTCTACCTTAATTTTCTTCCTGTTTTCCTGCCAGACCACCACATCAATCATTTTCCTTCTCTAAAGTCAACCTCAGCCATTGACTTGTCTCAAACAATTGTAGGATGAACCTGCTGTCAGAACCACCTTGTGCTGCTTGGCCTGACTGAGCTGCCACTGACCCCTGGCAGGAACTCGCTCACACCCTCCCCACACCTTTTATTTGCTGTTCTACTTACAGGGAAATGAAGGGGAAAGCCATAAAAAATAACAAGCATGTAAACAACTCTGCCGGCGAGCAAACAGCTCCGAGGAAGAGCCGTGAAAAATCACACAGAGCAGAGAAAGTCTCCCGAGATAAATGGGACTATTTAGGGCAGCCAGACAGTAATTGCAGTATTTGCAAAAGTCAGCATGAATATGCCACATTATTCCCAGCAAACATCATGTTTGAGGGACACAGCTCAATTTGTGCTCCTGAGGCTGGTGATTTGCTTTTGGTTTGTTCTCTCCCTAATGGAGCAGACTTTCTGAATAATTTTCCCGGTGCTTTGGTGTCTCCCTTGCAGTTTTATGGGCTTTTACCAGCACTGGTGGTACCTGATGTGTGAAAACTGAGACAAGTTAATTTGGATTAAATGTAACTGGAATGCTGTAGTGCCACGGTTGGATGAGCTTTGTCCTGGAAGGGAGGTTTCTGGGAGAAACAACATTTGTGACCAAAGACATTATTTGCTGAGAGCAGTGAAATGTGGGCTCTTTGGAGGAAAATTGAGAAAACAACATGGAAACCACCTGTAAAGCTGAGCCTGCCTCGCTGGCTTCTGGGATTTGTGCTAATGTGAGCACATTGTCATTTTCTACATCCTTCCCTGCTTAATACCCACCAAATATTTGTTCTGCAGGCTGCAAGGGATTTGTGGTCATTGCTCAGGAAGCAGCTCTGGATCAGGCTGCAATGAGATCTTAAAGGATGTGGCAGCAAGATGGGGAAGTTTCTGGCCCTGGCTCAGGTTGTCCATGGAAGCTGTGGCTGCTCCACCCCTGGAAGTGTCCCAGGCCAGGTTGGAAGGGCTTGGAGCAGCCTGGAATAGTGGGAGGTGTCCCTGCCATGGCACAGTTTTTGTGGCATCTGGATATATCACCTCCACATGCTCAAACCCCGAGTCCAACCCCAAAGGATCATAAACCTGAATTTAAACCTCTAAGATTTTTAAAGCAAAGACAGATGGGGTGCTTTTTTAAAAAAAAATGCTTGCAGGGATTCATATTTTTGCTCTACTCTCCTGTTATAATATTTACAATTTCCTTTGCTCTGGAAAGGATTTTCCTTGGTTTCCCATTATCACAGAATTCTGAGCCTTAAAACCTCATAATTTACATGTTGTAGTAGAACATTTCCCTGAAAGTGTTCCAAAAATGGGTGAATGTGGCACTTGGGAACATTGTTTGGTGGTGAATGTGGCAGTGGTGGCTTAATGGTAGGACTTGATGATCTTAGAGATCTTTTCCAACGAACATGATTCAGTGAATCCATGAGACATCTGAGAGGTTGCATCCCTGTGGACAGGGACATGAAGCAGGGGTGGAAGGAGCTGTAACTCCACTGTTCCTCTCTCTTTGGATGAGCAGGGTGTGCTACACCAGTAGTGTCACACTGCAGGTGCCACAGTTCCTCCTCCTGTGTGAATCCTGTCATCAGGATTCATTAAAACCCAGCATTTTAGAGGGGCTGTGAGCTCTGGTGCTTCTGGCTGCTGCTGCCAGACCTCAATTCCCCCTCTAATTATCCCTGGCCACTTTTGATAAGCTTTTTTTTTTTTTTTTTAAAATTTGCAGCTCTCCACTGCTGTGCATTCAGCATGAAGGTGCTCCAGCAGGGTGTGTTTGTGTGGTGGATGATGTTGTTACTCTAAATCACTAATTCTAAGAATCCCCAGGGGGAAAAAAGGTTCTTTGAACATTATAAAACTGCATATTTGCCTACTGCTAATTAGTCAAACATAACCTGCCGTCTGAATCTTCTTGGAGGCTGGAAAGAATAAAAATACCCTGAGAGCAGGGGAAGGGTTAACAAGGGAAACTCGGGCTGTGAAATTGAAATATTCCTTCTGGCTCAGAGGCAGCAAGAGCACTCATCAAGCACAGAGGCTCTTTATCTGGTGTCTGGCAGTGCCACAGGGGACAGGAGATGCTGCAAACCAAGGTCGTTCCTGCCTCTCTGAAGTGCTGCATCCCTACATGCTGGCACTGAGGGAAGAGCTGGACCTCCAGCTCAGCCAGACTGCTCAGTGACACAGGTCAGGCAAAAAAATCCAAAAAAACAAAGCTGGAAAAGGCAGAAGTATCAGCACCCAAGTCCTGAGATACTGAGAGCTAAAAGGGACGAGGAAATTGTCCTGTCTGACCTCATCTGGGATTGGATTTTTCCCCAAGTATTTCTCCGCATAGTCCGTAACTTGTTATGTAAGAGGGGGAAGTAAAAGTCAGCAACCTGTGGATGGCAGGTACATGGAAATTCTCCCTTTTTGAGTTGGGAATCAGAGGAGAAAATGAGACAGCTTTTAGGATCAAATCTTACTTTAATTCTTTAATTCTGAAAGAATTATGTACATATCCACCCCAAGGACTGCATGGACACCTACAAACCAGTGAAGATGGTCAGACACTGGTGTGGACAGTTGTCTCTGGCTGTACTGTGCAGATGTTGGCTTTGGGATGCTGTGGGCATCTCCTGGCTGACTCAGGCTCTGAGAGAGCCATGGACCAGCAGAAGGAAGGAGCCAGCCTGTCCTGTGGGGAGAGCAGGAGCGCAGTTCAGCTGCATCAACAGGAGCTCTGCTCTTGGGGCAGAGGATGAGCCCTGACCTTTATTTACAGGTCGAGATACTGTCAATGAGCTTATTTGTGGGGCAGAAAAATGGCTGAGCTTTTAAACCATGTCCTGTCAGAGCTTTCAGCTGCCGCTGCACCTCCTGAGGAGGAGGAGCAGCAATGATGGAAGAACTGTCATAACATTTATTCTGAATGACCTGTTAGTTCCCAAGAAACACCAAAGTAAAAATGCTACACCAAAGCTCTCCAGTATGAAGCAGTTGACAATTTTTAAACCCTGAAGGTGCTGTGAATTACAGGGGGACATGGAACAGAGAGGGAGGCTCTGTTTTAAGGAGCACAAAGCTGCAAACAGCTCCCTCACAGTCCCAGTCAGCTGGAGAGGCTCCTGGCCTGTGTCTGGTCTTAAATGTTAATGCAGCGTGACAAGAGGATGTGCAGGGAGAGAGGAGACCTCCTCGGGGCCTTGCATGCACCACTGAGCTCCACAGCCTCCTCTCTTCCCTGGGATTGTGGCTGCCTGTGCTGGAGGAGCTCTGACAACGTTCAGCCATGGCCTTGGGTCCTTCTGCTGAGCTGTGGGTGTGTGGGAGGACCTGTCTGGGGTCTCTTTCCTGTATTTCAGGAGCTGCACTGAAGCTCCTTCCCTTGCCTGGGGGATGCTGAGGTCTCTGTGTGCCCTGCTTTGTGCCTTGCTGGTCCTGACCTGCTCCTGGCTTCCTGGACCTGCCTCATGCTTTGGATTTGGCTGGCATCTGCTGGACTCTTGGCCACTGTCACTGGACCTGCTCCCCTTGCCCAGGTGCTGTGGGACCAGGCCCACACTGGGCTCTCAGGGGTTGTCACCTGCATTTCCATTCTCCTCCAGGTCACTGTCCCACCTGAGTGCTCTGGCTCTGTCCCACCTCGTCCTGCACTCCCAGGATGAGGTCTCTGCCTTGCACACAGGATTGTCCCCTTCATTCTCAGCCACAGTCCCAGATGAATGAAGTGACTGCCAACATTTCATAGAATCAGGGAGTGACCTGGACTGGAAGGGATCACCCAGCCCCACGCCTGCCATGGCAGGGACACCTTCCACTATCCCAGGCTGCTCCAAGCCCCATCCAACATGGCCTTGGACACTTCCAGGGACCCAGGGCAGGCGTAGCTGCTCTGGACACCCTGTGCCAGGGCCTCACACCCTCAGAGCCAAGAATTCCTTCCCAATATCCCCTCCATCCCTGCCCTCTGGCAGTGGGAAGCCCCCTTGTCCTGTCACTCAAGGCTTTTGTCCTGGGTCCCTGTCCAGCTCTCTTGGAGCCCTTTAGCAACTGGAAATTGCTCTAAGGTCTCTCTGGAGCCTTCTGTTCTCCAAGTCTCTCAGCCCCATTCCAGAGCAGAAGTGCTCCAGTCCTCAGAACATCTTTGTGGTCCTTTTAGAGGGGACAGCAGAGGACAGAAGCCCTGACACTTCCTTGAAGGGGACAGAAGCCCTGACACTTCACTGAAGGGAACAGAAGCCCTGCCACGTCACTGCCCTGCTGGCTGCCCCGTTGGTGTGATCCCAGCACAGCAGACCCTGTTGGGAGCATCTACAGAGCTTGTCACCCCAAACTGGTGGCCCCTGGACACCTTGAAGTGAACCTGGCCTCTGAGGGACGATATCTGTCCAAGCATTTCACACCTGCTTCTCCAAAGCGGGACCTTTGTAACGTGTGGGGACAAACAGTGGTGGGAAAGGAGGTGACTGTCACCCTGAGTGCACCAACAGGTTCTGCAGCCTCTTCCCTGCCCCTCCCAGGCTGCAGGTGCTCAGGGTCAGCCCTGGTGCAGGGCAGCTGAAACACTGGATCAGGCTGCTGTGGAAACCTGAGAATTCCTGCTTGGAGTTTTTGCCCTGCAGCCCTGGGCTTGAGGGCTCTGTTCAGCACCGTGCCCCTGGTCCTTGTCTGAGCTGGGGTGCAGATCTGGCTCTGCCTGCCCTGCCTTGCCAAGCAGCTCCTCCTGGCAGAGGGAAGTGGGAAGTAATATAATAAAATCAAAGCTTTTCCCCATTCTGGTCACTTAAATATTACAATGGTGGGATTCTTTGCCAGTATAAATGTGTAATCGATTATTAATTCCCTTTCCAGAAGCATTGTGTCCTCTAGTCCCCGTTTCACATGGACTGCAAATGGACACAGAATGAAACCTCAGTGATGGGGCTGCATTTAGAAAGAACATCTGGTTTATTGCTTATGCTGTTCAGGCTTTTAAAAGTCAAAGTACTCAGGGCTCCCTGCTGATAAAAATATTCCGAGCTGCTGCTTGACTCCAGGGTGAACGTAACGTGAAACCTCCTCAAAGCTTACAACACTCTCACCTCCTCCTGAACTGCTCCTTTGGTTGCACCGCCTGCCCCGGGGCTCCGTGACACGGAGGAGTGGGTGAATCTCCCTTTTTTCTGTCTTCATTCTCTGATCTACCCTCACCAAAACTATGGTGGCAGAGCGGGACAGGGATGAGCAGCAGGGTGTCAGAAGACTTCAAGCAGTTGTGTCAGTTTTAGCACCTGTAAAACCTGGGCAGACAGCGAAAAGCTGCTGGGAGCTGCCTGGAGGATGCGGCTGCTTTCTTTGTCCTTGGATTGTGAGCCGGGGAGTGGAAGAGCAAACCCAGAGGCTCCGGGTTTGCTCATGGCACAGGGACAGCAGGAGCAATGGAAATTACCTGTATGTAAGCCATGATAACATGGCAAAGACAGGAGAACTCAGAGTAAATTCATCATTTAAAAAAAACCAAAAAATCCCAAACAACAAACATAGAAAATAAGGTCAGTGTGGATTTGCATATTTCAATATTAATACAGGGGAAGAAGAGATGTTTCTTCATGCTGTGGGCAGCTGAACCTTAGAACTCCTTGCCAGAAGTTGTGGATGGAGAAAGCTTTCCCGGCTTGAAAAGGAAATTAAGGCAGGAATTCAGAGAGTCCTGCTGAGGATTACCAAGTAGAAAAACCACATAAGGTTCACAGAATTCTCTGAGATGAGAGTAGCTGGAAGCCCTAGCTCATGTGGGAAATATCACTTATCCTTTCTTTGACATGTGCTTCTAGGTACTTTTGAAAACTACTTACACATTCCATCTGAATCAGTATCCCTGTCCCTTTTTATATATTAACAAGAAACCATTAACATGAATATTAAAAAGTGGAATAATTATTCAGTGATTCTTTCCATATGAAGTATAAAACAAACCCTATATCCTGAGAACATTTAAACAAGCCAAAATGACATTTCTTAAAGGCATGGATGCATTCATGCATTCCCTCTCTTCAGGGAGAGCAGCCAGACAAATAAACCTCCCACATGCTCATCAAATGCTCACAAGATTGAGGATTTGGATTACAAATTATGACATGTTCTTCTCCAATAATGTACAGCAAATAAAAGGATTTACCTCCTGCTACAGTATTAAATCAGTTGTTCTAGAGGTTAACAAATCTGTTTCCCAAATTCTTAGGAAATGGAAATTTAAGGCTTTATTTTCTAAGTTACTCCATCATGGATGTTTTGGGAAGGAATGAAATGAGCATTATGATGTGATTTGGAGACTGTCATTACTGTGTGAATGTAGAGCTCAGCCAAGGTCTTACACTGATGTGCTGGTGACACAAAATGCTTAATGACATCTCTTGTGACATCCTGTCACCCTTCTGACAGTGTGAGACAGAAATGTGGCTGCTACAGAAGGTGCTGAGCTACCTGGTCTTGCCAGCCACTGTCAGGGGAGTGCCATGACCCACTCTTGTGGGTGAGACATCAAATCTCCATCCAGAAAGTGACTGACATCTCCTCCTGCACCTTTTCGTGGAGGCTTTGGTTCCTGGACAGGTGTGAAATGGAGTGTGCTGAGGTTTTAATCTCACACTCCTCCTCCACTTTGCAATGTTTTGGGTTCACTGTTTGCATATCTAAGGTGCCACGATCCCAGAATGTTTGGGTTGGAAGGGACACTAAAGCTCATCCCATCCCACCCCCTGCCATGGCAGAAACACCTTCCACTATCCCAGGCTGCTCCAAGCTCCATCCAACCTGACCTTGGACACTTCCAGGGATGCAGGGGCAGCCACAGCTGCTCTGGGAAAGCTGTGTCAGGGCCTCCCCACCCTCACAGCCAGGAATTCCATCCCAAAATCCCATCTAAACCCTCAGATACACAGCAGTGGTTTCACTCCACTACTCAGACACCCACAAGGTGCATCCACACAACCATAAAAAAGCAGTTGTGAAAGGCATAAAGCCTGTCAGAGCTTTGTCTGTCAGACCAGGGTGTACCTTTCCTGTCAGGCAGAGCTGTGTGCCATCACTTGACTAATTCACAATTACTTACCTTGGAACCAGCACGGTGGCCTTTTAAACCCAGGATTAGTGTCCAGCCCTCCTGCTCACTCAGGAAGTAGTGGTGAAGACATTTGAGCTCTAACAAGCCATTATGTCTATTTTAACACAACCACCAAATGCCAACTTGGATTCATCCAGAGAGCTGTCAAGGGTTTTGCGTGTCAGTGTGTTCACTTCTAGTTTCATTTAAAATTTTAGGGAAAGTTCCAGTATTTGACATGCTCTGTCCTTTCCCAGTCATGGCTTGGATCATTAAATCCTAAAAAAATCCCAAAGGCAAGCAATCTTATAAAAGAGTCTTTTGTTCTGAGGCTGGCAGGATAATTCAAACAGGTCAGTCAAAAAATCACATTCTCCTCAGTGCCCTGGGGAGCTGAGTAGATGAGTGCCCTTCCTCTTTCTAACCCCCCTGCCATGGCAAGAAGTGAATTTGCATTTCATACAGCCTAAAAACCCATTCAGTGAAATAACTGCAAGGTATTTTCACAGCAAGGCCCTGCTCATGATGGCTGGCACTTCCCCAGCTCCCTGAGGATTTAGGGAATAATGCCTGAGATTGTGTGATCCCCTTGGCTGGGCTGCCTGACCCTGCATGTGCCACTTCTAAAGTGTGCTGACCCCACTCCATAGCACCCTGAGGAAGGAAAGTTTCAAATCTATTCCTATTTCATAGGCATAAACCATGCTGCCATTTCAGGATGTGCCCCACGTTTGGTTTGGTTGTTTTGTGGGGTTTTTGTTTGTTTGTTTGTAGTGCTTAACACAGAAAGATTCTCCCAACTCCAGTATTCAGTGGTGCAGTTTTATTTTTATGCCTTTTGCCCCAAATACTCAGTCCATGCTTTTCTCTACACTTTTCTTTGACATAAGGATTTTCTGCTTAAAAATGGAAGCAAAGATTGGCTTCAAATTCCCTGGCAAAGCCTCTCATATGGGATACAGATTGTGTCAGCTTATCTGGCTCAAGCCTGTCTGCATGTAAACTTGTTTTCTTTGGAACTTCAGTGGTGCTCTGTGCCTCATTGTTCACATTCTTACAGCTGGGGTTGTGGCAAGGGAAAAATCAGCTTTTTGTTTCTCTCCTGCGCCACTGGGTAGATCACTGCTGATGCGTAGATGGAAATATTGTTTTTCCTTATAAATGTTTGTGCTCAGAAATCAAACTGGAAATGTTCAAAGCCAGATTGGACAGGGCTTGGAGCAACCTGGGCTAGTGGAATGTGTTCAAAGCAGCAGCCCTCAGCAGGGATGGTCAGACTGTGAATGTGGGAAGCTGTCAGAGGAAAGCAGAACACCAGTGGTTATTCACTGCACGTGGTGCTGAGCAGGGCTGCTATTGCTTAGAGACAGCCACAACTCAGATAACAGCTCCACGTCATGGCTTTTGAGTTCAGAGCTCCCTTGTTCAGGGATGATTTATTGTTTACTCTTTTTACTCTGCTGGTTTTTCAGATGAACGTCCTGTGAGAGCAGTTTGTGTTGTGTTACTGCTGCAGCACCTGCAATGCGAAACACAGAATGACATCAAAGGATGGTTTGGGTTTGGGAAGATTATTAAAGATCATCCAGTCCCACCCCTGCTGGAACCCTGGTTACTGAGAATTTTAGATTTTTCTGTGACAGGCACTCACCCCCAAGAGAACACTGCATTTGACCTAAAGCTGTAAAGAAGACTTCCAACGTAGAATGATAAAACTGAGATTATAAGTGTATAGTTTGAATAGAAATGTGTAATATCACATAGTAGAAAACTTAAAGGTTTTAGAATACAGTAATATATAAAAAGCAAGATGAAAGTTTTAGGACAGAGACTAATCCTTCTTCACCTTCATCATAGGATTAGGTGGTATTGTGTAATTAGATAAAATTCCACATTACAAGCCACGGGTAGTTAGTTGTTAGGTTCAAAGTAAAAATAATTTAAGTGTAATTTCTTAATTAGAGTTTATCCTTAAAGAACATTGTAGGGAGATAAGACTCCTTTTTTAGTTAGAGTGAAGTGCTGTAGAACTCACAGTCTGTGAGACTGCAACATAGATAAAAACTAATAAACATCTAAATTCAAACAACAAATACCATCTCATATGTTTAATCCCAACCCTGCACCCATCCCAATTCCCACACCACATCCTCATCTCCATCCCCATCTCCAGCCTCATCCCCATCCCTACACCCTGTCCCTGTCACCATTCCCATTCTCATCCCCATCCTCATTCCCAATAGGGAAGATGTGTGCTGATGTCTTCACAAACAATTCCACAGGTGAGGGGATGGCTGTTAAAAGCTTTGAAGTGGTGTTTAATGTCTCTACCAACTTTTCAAGCAGAGGGTTTGTACAGAGCCCGGGCAGTTTGACTCCTGAAACAGCCAAATGGGGCCGCACAACCCTGAGTTTCTAAACTTTGGGGTAAATGACCTGCTCAGGGGGGATCTGTGGTTCGGGAAGGCTGCACCTTCGGCCAGCGGGAGAAGGGAGAGGCACCGAGGGTCAGAGTTTGGGATAAAGGGAGGAACCTCGAGAGAGAAAACCCCGCGGGGATGTGCCCAGGGCCCTCTGCCTCCACCTGAGTAAAGCTGCAGGGTCCTCTGGCTCCTTTATGGACTCTGGCTTTCCCCAGAGGGATCTCCCCACACACCATCACCGTCCCGAGGCACGCCCAGCCCCGTTCCCAGTCCCAGCCTGGTCCCATCCCCGTTCCCAGCCCGCTCCCCCGGTCCCAGCCCCGGTTCCCAGCCCGTTCTCCAGTTCCCAGTCTGCTCCCCCGGTTCCCAGCCCGTTCTCCCGTTGCGAGCCCGCTTTCCCAGTCCCAGCCCCGTTCCCCAGCCCGCTCCCCGGCCCGCTCCCCCAGTTCCCAGCCCGGCTCCCATCCCGGCTCCCAGCCCGTTCTCCCGTTCCCAGCCCGTTCTCCCGGTCCCAGCCCGCTCTCCCGGTCCCAGCCCGGTTCCCAGCCTTGTTCCCAGCCCTGTTCCCGGTCCTCCCGGCGCTGTCCCGGCGCTCCCCGCGCGGCCGCTCCCGCCGCTCCTCGCTGGTGAGGCGGGCGGGGCCGGCGCCGGGCGGAGCGGGGGCCGAGGCCGCGGGGCCGCCGGGGGAAGGGAGGTGAGCGGAGGGTCCCGGCTGGGCAGGGGGACACCGACCCTGCTCCGGAGAGTCCCCGGTGGGCAGGGGGACACCGACCCTGCTCCTCATCCTCTTCCCGTGCCCCCATCCCCGGGGCGGGGCGATCCGGGATGTGTGGGGGGAGCGAACTGGGAGGGGACCGGGGCGAAATTGGGGTGTGGGGGTGTCTGGGGGGGTTGGGAAGGCGATGAGGGGAGTTTGGGGATGTGCTGGGGAGCAGGGGGTGTGTGTGTTGGGATATAGGATATAGGATTTGGGGGTTCTTTGGGGTGCTTGAGGGGCAGAGGAGGAGGAGGAGTGGGTTGTTTGGGGATGGCTCGGGGTGGGCAGGGGTAACGTGAGGCTGTGGGATGGGGGTAAGGTTTTGGGGTGTCTGAAGGGATGTGTGGAAGGCCTTGTCAGCACAAAGCAGAGCCCCGAGTGGGGGCATGGGTGTGTTTGCTTCCGAGGTGTCGGGGTTTGTTGAAGAGTGTGGGAAGGGGGTTCTCTGGGGGTTTTAGGGTGCTTAATGTTGGGGAGGAGAGGTGTCAGTAGGCTGTAGTTCTGTGTAATGGATGGATGTAGGATGGCTCCTTAGGTGGGATCCTGAAGGGACAGGGATGATCTGCTGGGTTTGGGGAGGCATCAGGATTGAGGCAGATGAGGTGGGTGAATATTTGGGACCAGGTGAATTTGGTGTTTCTGAGAGATGAAGTTGGGACAGAGCAGCGCAGAGTTGTTGCAGTGTGGTTTGGAGGATTGTCTGTTGGAATAGTGGGATTGGTGTGGGAGCTGGATGCTGGGGTTGGAGGTTTGTGTGTGCTTCATTTCTGGTAATCCACAGGAGTGTGTGCAGACAGATTTGTGATAAGGGTTTTTTCCACATGCTTCCCTTTGGGGATAAGAGTAAGCCTGTAGGATTTATAGGAGCCTAAAAGCTCTGGAAATGCACAAATCCTGTGTTAAATTTTGAGATAGCGGCATGTTTTCAAATTGCTTTTATTCACTGCTCAGTCTAGAGAGGGGGTCTGGGGTGTCTGTAGCTGCTCAGCACTGCTGGGGGCTTGGAGGAAGGTCAGCTGGGAAGGATCAGGTGGGTACTGGTGCAGTCTTAGAAAATGATAAATTTAACAGTGGTCTGGATTTGTTTCTTTATATATCTGAGGAGAAGATAAACTCCACTTTGTGATCCCTCAGGGAAGTAATAAATCTCCCTCCTGAGCCACATCCTTGTTGGGTGAGACCCAAAGCAGCACTGGAGCTGCAGCTTAGGTTTTGTGTTTGATGAGTCAACCTGAATCTCTTTCATGTCCATCCCACCTGTAGCTGTCCAGGGCTCCCTCTGGAGATCACCTGCCTGAGGAAGGATGCTTTAGTGCAATAGTTTTGGTCATATATTAATCTGTCATGTGTCCAAAAAAAAATCACATTCTGCATCAGGGCTGTGGGAATATCCAGTAAAGCTTTTGGCTCTTCCTTCAGCAGGAAGGTCAGAACTGGACAAAGCAGATGGGGTTGAAGCTGGACACTTCTAAAGAGCAGGGAAATGTGTCTGAACAGGGAGAGACAGTGAATTCTTGAGAGAAATCCTGGTCCCATATTTTGGGAGCAGTGTGCCATTCTTGGAATGAAACCTGATTTTGATGGTGAGATAATTTCTGAAAGAACCAGGTTTTTGATATGATCTCCCTCATGAACTCTGCCCTGGTTTGCATTTGCTTTCACAGCCTTCTGAGCAGATTGTTTTCCAAGTCCAGGCAATCAAGCAGGAGTTTGTTGAGCATTTGGGGAAGTGTGGCCTGGTGGGTTGGGGGTAATCTTCTTACCCAGAGGAGCTTGTGTAACACACAGTAAAGTGCAGGAGGTCTGATTGAGACTGCCTTGATAATCCCTGCTCATCCAAGGGAGAGCTGGCTGTTCCCTGGGAAGTGAGGGAAGGGGGAATTGTGCTCCAGGTCACTTAGACACACTGAGGAATTGTTTATTCTGAGATTGGGGCTGTTAATGTGAGTCTTGCACTGGGCAGTTTTACTCTGAAGCATTGCTTGTGTACAAGTGCTTCAACAAATGAAAAAAAACCAACTTTGTTTCCTTCAGTCCTAAATGATTTCTTCTGAAATAATTGCTTGAAATACTTCCCAAGGTTCTGCTTTGTGCCAGACACTGCCGTGATGTTTATCACTTGTGAACTCTGCAAGATTTGAATGCAAAGCCTTGAGTTCATTGCCCAAGTTCAGAGCCAAGGTCAAAGAGCTGCCACGTCCTGGCGGTGGCAGATCTTTGGGCTGCTGATGGTGAGCAAACAGAGAGACTGCAGGAGGAAAGGGCAGCCAGGGTGACACAGTGACAGCACCGAGCCACCTCCCTACGAGCACACCTTGATCAGCTGTGACACTTTGTGCTTGGGCACGGGTGACGTGGCACGACTGGCTTGCAAGTAGTTAAAATTCCAAGGGCAGTGCCATTTGTGGCTGTCCCTTGCCAAAACCACAGAGCTCTGACCATCACCTGATGGGAGTGCAGCAAGGGCTGTGCCAAAGGAAAAGGAAAACCCAGCACCTCTTTTTCTGAGGAAGGAGAGTGGATTCCTTTCTCCAGTGAAGTCTGGCATCTAATTTGGAAGTTTTCCTGGATCTTTCTTTCCCAGACCAGCTGATGGGCAGCTGAAGCATTAGGCTCTGCAGCAGGAAGGTTTGTACATCTTGGAAAGTTGGAAAACTCTCTGTGTGCAGTTGGTTAACTGGAGGTGATGTTATCCTTGGTGATTAATAAAAAAAAAATAATTTAAATTTAAACTTGCTTTTAGTGGCATAGGGAGCTGAATAATTTCATGGGCTGGGTAGGTTTTAGGAAGTGTCTTTGATTTCTCAGTTTGGTGCTTTTTCATTGTCCTGATCATCTTCTGGCTGTTTTGGAGTTATTTTGGAGCTAAACTTCATCAGCATTACCAACCCTTCACTCTAAAACTGCAATTCTGAGCAATTGTGCTTAGAAGTTGGCTGTGTTGAAGTTAATATTTCTGTTAAAGTTCATATTTTTCGGGTTTATTTCACTTTCATATAAAAGTTGTCTGCACTGTTTTAGCAAAGCTTATGAGCACATTGAAGATTGGTGGGATGTTTCAAACTGATTTTTAATAACCGTGATTATTGTTGAAATTCTTTTTGATGTGTGTTGGAGTTTGTGAGCTTAGTTTGCTTTCACCACTTAAATGACAGCTGGAAGAGAGCTGTGAGAGGGATTGTGGAAAAAAAAAAATCACATCTAATTCTTTAATCTCCATTTGAAGAGTTCAAGATAACACTTCTCAAGAGATGTCTGATCTTCTGTAGTTTTAAATTGCTTTTCTAAGGAAACAAGTTTTGTGCCATTGTGCTTTCTGCTAATTCCTCTGCTAATTATCCTCCGATAATTGCAGTTGCTTTAACGTGCTGGCACCTTGGACAGAGGGATGGTTCCCACAATTTCTGTGGGGTAGAAATGAGACTCTCTTAGGGCTGCCTGTGGCAAGAACTCAGCCCTTATCAGACATCATGAGAGTTTGTGGTGCCTGAATTAGAGAAAGTTTTGCTCTCTGGACTTCTCAGACAAGAAGAGCTCATCCTGATGAGCCACATTTCAAAGACACTTTGAGCATCCTAATGAATTGTGTGATACAGGGCTGGTCAAAGCAGTTGTTGTCTCTTTCAAAAGTTTGACTTCACAAAGTGTTTTTTGCCTTTCCTTTTATTTCCCCAATGCTTTATTTATGTAGTTTGCCTGAAGCCAAGTAAATGCCTTTGGTTGTCCTTGTTTCCCTTTTTTTAATTCCTTGAGTTGTTTGTGATAATTCCTTAAAACCTGCTGATTTAGAGCTGCTTTTTTACTGATATAACCTAAAAAACTTATGATTGGGGCATCATAAATATTTTGCATATCATTCCACAGCATCTTGGAATGAGTCTAGAAATGAATATATTGGATAAGAAAATGAGCTGTTTGTTTTCCTTCAGGCAAAACACTTCCCAGGATATGTTTTCCCACTTCACAGGAGATCTGATGGTAAAAATGCATGTAAATACAGGTAATTAATTAGGTTTTTAAACTCATTTTTAATTAGCTCATTCTGATTCTCTTTCAGAGATGATATGAAGTGCTGTTAATCCTCTGACACCGTGCCCTGGATCCTCATGGTATGTCTGAAGGACACATCTCTGCATGTTCTGAATATGCCAGGTGAAGCCCAAGAATAACTTTCCACGGGTGTTTGTGACCTCTTAAAGAGGAAGAAGTGAAGAGAGGGCAACTTTTATTCTATATTTAGCCCTAGGTGAGTCTGTAAAAAGAACCTGATGGGCTCTAGCCTAAAATTTATTTTTGGATTTGTGTGTTACACTAGAAAATAGAGAAGTGCCATGCACAGGCAGCTTTTTGGAGCTTCAGTGAAGATGCAGCACATCAGTGGGATGTGGGCTCAGCACAGCAGCTTCCACAAACACCTGTGAGAGCTTCACTCAGCCTTTCTGGTGCTTTGGGCAAAGCAGGAGGGAAAACAAGAATATTTTTCAGGTAGATAATTGCCCTATCAGATCCCCTGCCTCACCTTTTAATCTGAGAGGCAAGAAATGGGCACAGCCATGAGCTTTGAGAGCAGTTTGGTTGCCTTGCAGTGGCAGAGGTGTCCCCAGAGGGCTGCGTGGGGGTCCAGTTGTTGGTTTCTCTGGGTCTGGACTGAAGGCACTTGAGGCAGTATTTCATGTTCACACTCAGGTGTTTATTATTTCTTATCAGTAAAACAGTCTCACAGCCATGAGTTCAGCTTTTCATTAGAAGGCACAAAATGGCCACAATCTCTTGTTCCAAGGTCTTTTAAGACTAAACTATCCAATTAAGAACTGACACCTAGATTATTTTCCCTTTTAACCCAATACCTGATCCCAAAGAGCCCCAGTGTGGACTTTTCTGCCCAATTACAAAATGCCACCCAAACGCATGAAGAAGAAGGAAGAAGCAGCATGAAGAAGAAACCCAGGACAGCACCCTGTGCCCTCCATCCTGCTTCCATCCACAACACACTAAAAATCTCAAACCCTAAATTTCTCCCCAAGTGACACACCTACACTGCTCTCTATAATCTGTTTCACACTTTTGTGGATTCTGGTCTCTTTTGAAGTCTAGGACACTTTGTCCATGAATGAGGGTCAGAGTCAGTGCTCCCCTGGGGGTCAGGGCACCCCAGAGCAGACAGAGAAATATTCCCAGTGCCCTGGGTTTCCACAGTGCTGTTCAGTTCCAGTGGTGAATTCGCTCTTATCCTGCCTGGAATTTCGGAATGAACTGATTTAAACCTTTCATTTCCAGGTTGTCCTCATGAATACTCCCGTGGAGAATGTCCATGATCTTCTTTGCCTGCGTGGTGAGGGTGAGGGATGGGCTTCCCCTCTCAGCCTCCACAGATTTCCATCTCAACCAGGACTTTCTGGAGTGCAGGAAGAGGCTGAAGGCGCTGTCCTCGATCCTGGCGCGGTACCCCACTCGGGGCACGGCCAAAGGACGTAACCTGAGCATCCAGTGAGTCCCTGCTCTGCTTTGCTGGGGGATTTTTGCCTTTAATTTATGAAATATTGCTCTTGGGGGTTGGTATTATATTGAAATAATACTATGGGTGTGGTCTGCAGTGCCTGATTCCAGCCTGAAATCCCACACTGCTTGTGTAGGGTGTGAATTGCAATAATTTTGAAGCCTTATTCCTCCATTGCTGCTCAAGGTAGTGAGCATGTGCTTAGTTATATATTTGTATATTTATATATATATTTTTATGTTAATATACTGTATTTTGCGTGTTAATTTATATAAATATACTTAGATAACTGCTATTTGTTTTATACTGTATTATATTTACATAGATTTCATTTTGCACTTACATTTATACATATAAATTCACATACATTTATACATATTTACATATACAAACACAATATTCATATTTAGTTATATATTTAATATACATACACAGTATATATATGTATTTAGTTATATATTTTATATACATACACAGTACTTATGCACATTTAGTTTCATATTTATAGATACCTGTGCAATATTTTACATATTTAGTTATCTATTTATAGATATATTCACAATATTTATACACGTTTAGTTATATATTTTATACACATATACAATATTTATACATATTTAGTTGTATATTTTATATATATACATAATACTTATGCACCTTTAGTTATATATTTATAGATAGATACACAATAGTTATACATTTTATATACATACACAATAGTTATATGTATGTAGTTATATATTTTATATATATACACAATATTTATACATATTTAGTTATATATTTTATATACATACACAGTATATATATGCATTTAGTTATATATTTTATATACATACATAATTATTATGCACATTTAGTTATTTATTTATAGATATTTACACAATATTTATACACATTTAGTTGTATATTTATATTTCTTATTTGTATATATTTTGCTCATGTTAATTTTCATTTCGTGTGGCAGAAATGGGCAGTGCTTGTTACTTTAGCAGCTGGAGAATCATGGATTTCTACAAATCCCTTTAAGAAGGCAACCAGGTGCCTTGGAATGATTTACTTTAGGAGAAGAAATTTATTAAAGGAATTACAGAGAAAGAAATGAAAAAAAATTGTTTAAACTCATCTAAGAAGTGAGTTTTAGCTTGTGATTGCATTTCTGATGAGCAAATGAGGAAAACTTTAAGTGACCATAAGCTAAAACTAAGCATCCCCTTTTGGGGGGAGTTAAAAAATACATGAATTTCTACTGAAAGAGATGGAAAAGCAGAGATTTTCACCTCAATTCCTTTTCACTCAAAGCCAACTTGTGCCCTTTGATGCCAACAAGTCCTGCTGCTTTTAATCTGCTGTGGTCTGTGCAGCAGCTCAGCCTGGCTCTGCAGTGAGAGCAGTGCAGTTGGATCCGTGGCAAAAAGGCCATAAATTATGGACAACTTGGAAAAGGTGCTTTGAGGCAGGCATGGTGTTGATCCCAGCTGGGAGCTGGGAGCAGCAGGAATTTGGGGAAGCTCCCCAGTGGAACTGGGCTGGCAGAGCCAAGCAAAACTGTAAATCCCGAGTCCACAGTACAGCAAATAAATAAAAAATGAGGTGAAATGGAAACCGTGAGTGGGAAATGAAGTTGGGGTAAAATATAGGAACAGGAGGAAGGAGACAGATTGTTCAGTTTCAAAACTTGGGTGTTAAACTGATTTCCTGCAGACAAATGGCTGGGCTGCAAGGCAGGATGTCCCTGAGAAATCTCCTGGAAGGATTGGACCATCTGCAGGTGGAAACTTTTACATAAATATGGATTCAGTGTTAGAGGAGCCTCTTCTAGAGTAGAATTTTTATTGTGATGTAGCAGGAGGTGTTTGAAAATCTTGGGCCGTGCAAATTAACAAATATTTCTTGCTGTTAATATGATGTTGCCATCAAGTGAAGCAAGAATCTCATCTGCTTCCTGGGAACAAACTTCCTTGCTTTTATTTTTTTTCTGCATTTTCTTTCAAAATTGGTTTTCTGATCACCTTGGTTTTTATTAAGGTGATTTAAAGCCAGCCTGGGAAAAGAATGTCCCCGATTTGTACTGATGTACCAATTTAATAAAGTCTGTGTTGTGCTCTTCACTGTGCTCAGGCATCCTGGATGACTTAAGAATAAATAATTGTGTAAGAAAAAATAGATCTACAGGGATTGCAAGACTTTGACAACAACAAAAATCCTTTTTTTTTTTTTTTCCAGTCTGCTCTCTCAGCTCTGTCTGTACATTTTGTTCTAACAGACAGCACAGCTTCATCCTCACATTCAGCAGGACTTTTCACCTTTTTATGTTGATGTGATGTTTTTAAAATTTCTATTTCAGTTTCCTTTCTTCTGGGGATATTGCCTGCATGGCAATCTGTTCCAGCAGCTACTCAACCATCATGGCCTTCTGCTTCCTGGAAGAGCTCCGCTGGGAATTTGCTGCTTCCTACAACACAAGGAGCATCAATTCAGCTTCCAGACCATATGCTTTTATTGAATTTGGTTTGTAACTTTGTTCTCTAATAGTAAAAATCCTCTCTTTGCCAAAATGATGGTGTTAAGCAACATCTCCTGGCTAAAGGCTGATGATGGAAGTGACTCTGGGTGTGCCTTTGCCTGTGTGTGGAGGAGGAGGGGGAGATCTTAATGCCCTGAACTATTTGATGTATTTGGTTTGGAGTTCCTGAGAGTTCCTCTTTTATGAACACAATGCTGTGGTGATTGATGAACAAGCAGAGAAGAAAAAAGAAATTGATATCTCGGACACTTTCTAATTAAAACAATCTGACAAGTGAGGACAGATGAGTACAGGAAAAAATGGAGACAGAATAGATTATTATGGGCAGCTTTATTTCTGGCATGACTCGGAGTCTGAATACTTCAGAACCATGCCCAGTGGTTCTTTTTTAGCCTGAAATAATTGGTTTTCTTGCCAAGTAGCAGCTGCTCTACTGAACTTCACATCTTTGAAAGACACAATTCCCTTGCAGTGAGAAAGCTTTCTGGGAAAGGATAATATCCTGCAGTGTCTTTGCACTCTTCAGTCCAGATTTCAGTAACAGTGCTAAACTCAGGCTTAAAAACTTGAGAAATCTATCAAGAAAGCTTCTTTTAGAGCCATCTTGGATTTTGGGTGGATTCCCCTACAGGGCACATTACAGCCAGCATGTAATTTCATATTGAGATCTGCATTACTGCTTTTTTTTTAACTTAAGTAGGAGTTGGGGGAATTTCTAGCCTCTTAGTTGCATAAAGCTAATTTTTCAAAGAAAGAATACATTTCTAAAATAATTTTTACTCTTATACTTTATTAAGTTACTGAGTGCCTAATATTGCTGTGTGGTTATTTATTTATTAATTTAATAATCTCCTTTCCTATGTTTGGATCTAAGATGCACTTGATGCTCAAGATTTTAATATTTTGTTTGGTAGTTACAGATCACTTTTATTATTTTTTTAGAGTAGATATTTAAAGAAATTCTTTCCTCTGAGGTTGGGGAGGCACAGCTTCTCAGAGAAGCTGTGGCTGCCCCTGGATCCCTGGAAATGTCCCAGGCCAGGTTGGACAGAGCTTGGAGCAGCCTGGGGCAGTGGAAGGTGTCCCTGCCCATGGCAAGGGTGGTACTGGATGATCCTTAAGGTCCCCTCTATCCCAAACCTTTCTGTGCTTTAAAATACCTAAAATAAGTTTTTTTGTTCCCTAAGCAGCAGTGGAATTTTGCGCCTGAACCCAGTAAGAAATGAAATAAAGAATTTAAAACAACCAAAGAGAACGCCATGATACGATAAAATATCACCACAATTAAGCTTTTAACAACACTAAGGATTAATTAAACAGTCCTTCAGAGGTGACTTGAGCAGCTTTTCCTGTTGTTTCAGATAACACCATTCAGAAGGTGAAACACCATTTCAACAGCACCCGTGGCTCCAGGGCCAAGGGCAGCTGGGAGAGGGTGGAGGAGGAGCTGAAGCTGCAGCCCCCAGTGCAGCTGCAGCTGGAGGCCACGGAGCTGCTGAACGGGCTGAGCAATGGAGGGCACGCAGGAGGCCATGTGGAGGTTGGTAAGTTACTTCTACACCAGGTGACAGGAGATTCCCTCACCCTCACATTGGTGCCAGGTGGCAGCATGGTAGAAAAACACGTTCGCTCTTTGTTCTGGTTTGAAGGCAAAACCAGTGAGAGACTCCCAAGTCAGAAATATAATTTATTAGGAAAAGAAAAAAAAAAAAAAACCAAAATATTTGCAATAATACAAAAGAAAAACCACTGACAGAGTCAGAATACAACCTGACACTGTTGGTCAGGGTGTTGGTAGCAGTCGAGTTGGAATTGTGGCTGTAGCCCTCCTGGAGTGTCAGGTGTGGTTCTGTTGGAGCAGGAACCCTGCAGAAGGGTGAGTCTTCCTCTGAAGATCCAGTGGAAGAGGCAGCTGTTCCTCTGGGAATCCAGTGGAAAGGCTGTTCTGGTGTCCTAAAAGAGTTAGAGTCTATCCAGGTAGGAATGCTTGGCTCCTCCCCTGGGTGGAGCATCTCCCCATGGGATGATGGAATTTGATCAGCCATGCAGGGACACTCAGTGGCCATGGACAGCAGAGATCTGCTGGAGGGAGGATTGGTTTGTGGAAGAGATAAAGAAAACTGCCCCATGAACAGAAGAGAACTGCCCCACCTCTGACAGATGGCAATGGAATACATATTGCCTTGCAATCTAGGGCACTCTCCTGTGAAAATGTAAAAAGTTTAATAAAGGACAGTAGGAGACAAGGACAACAGAGCAAGGGTTATTATGGGTGAGTGCATCTTGGCTCTGAGCTAAGAGCACCCTGTTACCTTCAGGGATACCCCTTAAATACCTTTTAATTACATCATCCTGTTGCATATTCATAGACCCTTATGCATAGTAAACTTTTTCCCAAAGTAGTTTACACGTTGCAAGAATTGTTTAGCCCAGCTCCTCCTTGGATTCACCTTTTTAGAGCATGCACATTCCTTGGTTGTGGCTTTAGTCCATTTTTGTCACCTCCAGTTTTTGGGCCTTTGTCCACGCTGCCTTCAGAGGGTGAGTGCTGCTGGCTGGCAGATCCGTACTGGTGTGCCCATCCTGTGTCCATTGGGTGTTATCCCATCCCAGCAGGCTTTTAGCACAAGCACACTGATATCAGCTGTTTCACTGAGCTCAATTAACAGCAGAAATAAAAACTGTATCTTTATGACAAAGTTACTTTAACATGACACATATAAAATCTGCTTTAATATTTGCAAAAGGACAATATTATAATCTGTATCTATAATATGTAGAAATGCTGCAACATCCCTCAAAGCATCTCCTTCAGAAGCTGCTCAGAGTAAGGTCATGGGAGCCATTTCAAGTCCATGCACACACACACACACACACCCCACAGATAGCTCAGGGGAGGAAGGACAGGAAGGGTCTCTGTGTGATGGATTCCAGCAAAGCTTTAATGCATCCACCACGCCAAAGGGATCAGGGACAAAGACAAAACCATGTGGTCTGCGAGGCCTGAGTGTGGGGTCAGTGACTTGAGGGTCCAGGGATGGTGCAAAGGGCAGCAAACTAGGGGGGATGAGAGATGAACAATTGGGGTAGGCAGGGTCAGCTGGCCAGTGGGGGAATTGAAATAAAATTATAGTAATTCAGAGAATTACATTTTCCATTTCAGGGGAGGCTTCTGCCTTCCTTAGCAGACACCTGTCTTTCCAAATTGAGAGATATTTCTAATGTGGATTAGCAGTAGTGCTGCAGAGCATCATGGGGAAAAGTTCTCTCTTTCAGTCTAGGTGAGGAAAACTCTATGGTAGATCTTTCCAGGGCAAAACTTGGTTTATTACGTTCCCACAACTCTGTTTTTTCCTACTACAAAGACTTCCCCAGTGGATTTTTGTAGACACTTAACTAAACAAGGAAACATGAGTAAAACTATAAAAACAATGATTACAACCTACAAAATCTGTTTGGCAAAAGATGAAACCCATCTTTTCAACCCCGTTGTCTGAAAAGTTAATTGATGTAGTCTGAGTTCTTCTCAACTTTTAAGTCCTTTACTTGCTCCTTCAGCTTCTGGATGTGGATAGGTGTTGAGTGTGAAGAAAGGTTGAAGCAGCACATCTTTTCCAAATCTTGGCAGTTATGACCATGGGCAAGCAGTCTGTTGCTTGGTTTTATAGTGCTACATGCTTGATGATATTGGCATTTGTTATCAGCTCACTCAGTGCCTAGAACACAACATTGGTTTACTCAACACTTTCAATTCTCTTAGCATTTTTAAAGTTTTTGCAGCAGCATCCTCAGGGGCCAATACTCAGGCTACTCTTTTCTTTTTTCTACCTCAAAAGTCAGTTTTGTTTTGGCAGTCAGTTTTAAATTGATGGACAAATCTGCTGTGCTTAATTTTTTGAATTATGGCCCACAGCACATGGCAGAAAAACACGTGGGGGTTCCTTGTGTACCGAGAAATATTTATTTACATTGTGTGTGTGAAACCAAAAAAGGCTTTTTCCATCATAGTAAACAACATATGGGCTTTACATTGCAGCAGGTATGCAGCAGAGCTGTGGAGACTGCTGTGGAGTCTTTTTCCAGCCTTACAGCTTCCTCTCTGTGTGGAAAATATAGGCTGGGCTTGATATTTTCCATGTGGAATTCTCTTCAAATCGTTGCTTGTTCAAATTTCTAAAGAAGCTCCACTGATTCATTCATTGCTTGTTGCAAATTCATAATGAAAGATCTATGATTCAGTCTGAATGAATTTCTTCAGCCTTGAAGGAAAAGAAGATGAGAAAAATATGAGCTGAGGGTCACCTCTTGTTCTCACATTGTCTGGCTTGAGTTGTTCTCCCCTCTTTGCTTTTTCCTTTTACCTTATTTAAAAAAAAAATTAATACATTTGACTAAAATTCTGAAAGAGGCTTTGTGTATCTGTATAAATAACATAGGCTTGACAGGGGCCTTTTTAATAGTAAAACCTGATGTTTTACTGCTTTTGAAGTACCAACCTCTAATTCTTTATTATAAAACTGGTACCTCTTACTTGTGTTTCAGTTGCACAGTCAAGGTCCTGCCTACCTCCTCCACAAATGAAATCAGAGAATTATTTAGTTTGGAGAAAACCTTTCAGATCATTGAGTCCTACCAGAAACCAAACCCTGCCAAGTCCACCACTAAACCATTTCCTATTTTAATCCTATTAGCACGGTGGTTTAAATGCAGCTGGAGTGCCATGAACTTATATTTCCTTTCTTTTTTTTTTGTCGTTCTTGGCTTATGAAACACTAATAAAATTAAATTCCAGTTGCTCAGTCTTATTGTTTATGATAGATGAGCTGGAATCTAATTTGACATAGGTATTTTAAATTAGAGTATGGAAGGGCACTGGCCAGAAGGAATTAAAAATAGAATGGAAACCACTTCATTTGCCAGTCAGATTTGTGAGTGCTCCTCAGAGCTGTGCTTGAAGGTTAAATCTTTTCATGTTATGACAGGGCTTAGAAATTCTTTGCACTTTTTCTTTAAATTTTGAACAGCTTCAGTGCCAGTAAATATTTGTGATCTAGTCTGTGTCCACAGATCAGAAATACATTTTCACTTCCCTCTTATTCCTAATGGCTTTCCTTTACTTTCCATCTGGCTTTTTATTTCTGGCTGTTCTCTCTGGTCTAACCCAAATACTCTCACAGATTGTTCTGCCTTTATTTTAAGGATCATGTTTATGATCATCTGTTTGCCTCCACTGGAGTCAGCTTTCCTGGCTTGTGTCTCTCTCCTCTCATCATCCCCTCCCAGCTGAATCCCACTTTGCTGCTCTAAGTTTAGCTGTGTGCATAGTGTTTGTTCCATATTAATGTTATTTATACCATGGCTCTGCTCTGCAAGAGGCTGTTTGAAATGCTGTGGCTGCAGGAGAGCAGGATTGAATAGTGACTGCACTCCCTGGTGCAGAGTGATTGATCCAGGGCTCATCCAAACATCCCTTCCTCACAGGCTGGAGCTGCTGCTGGCCTCTCTGGAGATGGGTGAGCTCATCCTCTGCCTCTTCAGTTTGCTGTGAAAAGGGCCAGAAAAGTCAGGGCAGCTTTGTCCTTGTTAGTATACATGAGAACAAGAGATTTTTCCTTTCTTACTTCCATTCTTTCTGCTGTTTGTTCTTTCCTTTTGTTAACTAAACCCAGCCCAAAAACCCATCCCTTGTACCCTTGATCAGCACCCCACAGCCCTGGCTGCTGCTCAGAGCTCCCTGGTGTCAGTGTGGGCACAGCAGAGGACATGGGGCTGTGTGCAGGGCACAGGGGGGCTCTCTGTGCCCACGGAGGGTTTGCACATCACAGAAGCAGCAGAACAACCTGTGCCACTGCTCTTGTCAGCCAGCTGGAGAATCCTGCAGCTCCCCTTGGTGAGTGTTCTTCATCTTCCACAGGGAGTCCTTCAGAGGCCTTTCCAAGGGGCTGCTTTTGAAGCTGTCTCACTCCCTGCCTTTTGTGTGCTTGTGTTTCAGTTTAGGCTGTTGGAGTGTGATTTCATTTCTCACTCCTGGTGCTCTTTCTGCAGAGCTCTGAGCGAGTGACTCAGTGTCCAACCTTGTGCTGTGCCTGCAGGAGGCTGATCCACACTCTGGTGTCTCCTTCCAGTGAGATGGCCACAGGCCTCTGCCAGAAAATCTTTCACGGGCAGAGGTTTCGATTTCTTCACTGTGTGAAGGTGTTTGCAGTTATTCTGCACATGTTCAACCCTGCTGGTGCATCACCCACAGCTCCCAGAATGTTTCTGTTTGCATCTTGTGCTCTGAAGTGCACAACTTCTGTGCTTGAAGGGTCAAATCAATGTGAACCTAATTAGTGATTATTTGTGCTTGTGCAGAGTGGTGCTGTCTTGGACTGAGTGTTTGTACTCTTCTTTTCCCTTGTTTAATGTAAGAGGCCATTCCAGTATGAAATTCTCTTTATAAAAATATGACTGACTTCACCCAAGGAAGTGAAATAATTTTCCCTTAGCAGGACCCATCTCACTTCTCTGTGCAATTTCAGTTTGTGAGTTAAACCTCAGAATTTAACAGCACAAATAAATCTCTGCAGCAAACCACTTCAAGACCAGTTTTCACAGAATCTGAATCCTGAGCAATGGGATGTTTTAATCTCCCCTGCATCTGTGACAGCAATTCTTTTTATCCTCCTGGACTAAAAAAATGTAAATTTTACATAATATTTCATGCTGCAGAAGCAATGTATTGAGACCTACATTGCTCTTCCCTAGGGACTGGGAACTCTTGGCACATGTGGTTTGCAGGATTCTGCTCAATGAATGACATTTGTATTTGATAATTATAATTTATTTGAGAGACATTTATGCCTATGAAGTAAACCTTAAAATTTGAGGAACAGTCTTTATTAGGAAGTATCTGTGGGAGAGTTACACACATATATATAGCTGCAACATTATTTAGTTAATCAAACTAGGAATAGCAGGAAAAGATAGAAGGAAACTGAATTCTGGGGTCAGGGAATGAATAAAGATGCTGCTTCAAGTTCTTTGTAAATGTCACTGTGTAGCAAAAGAAAAGCCAGATTGCCTTTGAGTGACAGAGTTACACCATTCTGTCTGTAATACCCAGTAATGCTCCCTAAAGTGACACACATCAAATTGAGTTGATCCAGTTCCTTTGGAGCTGAAATTATGAGTGTGTGAGTGTATGCCAGACAAATTAATTACAGAGACATGGATGAAAGGTGCTTTACATCCCTTTATTAATTTGGCACCAGAGTTTTTTACATCCATCTATCAAAATGTGGCTTGAAGGAGAAGGCAGGAGTGGTTTCCTCTCTGAAACTTCTTTCCTTTTTCCATGGTGGTGGCTGTTGCTCTAAAGGAAGGTGCAGAGGTGCAGTTTATCTGTAATAGATAAATGATAAATAATCAGATAAATAGGATCTGGATACACCTGGACACAGGGAGAAGATGGTTTCCTTGAGGGCTCATTCCTTCTCTCCTGTGTCTTGGGTGCAGGAGAAGATCTGGATTTGATATCTGAGCTGCAAATTATCATTTTTTATGAAGCTGACAGTGTCCTCCTTGTGGTGATCCAAGGGCAGGGATGAAATGTAGGTGAGGATCAAGGTGTGGAATCTGTTGTTGGACAAGTGCAGGAAAACTGGAGGTGTGCTCTTGGCCAAGCCTGAATTAAAGGCAGCAGATTCCAAAGCTAAACACATATTTATGATAATTACTTTGACCTTAATTAGGTATCAATGAGATTATCATGCAGAACTGCTGTTCAGCAGTGTGGGTGTTAAGTAGTAGCAGGGAAGGTGAGAAAGGAAGGAGGCAGATAATTCACTACCTGTGAAATGGGGGCAGCCTGAGCCCTCAAGTGGGAAGAAATGTTTAATTACTGGTTAAGGAGGAGATGAATTGCTGCCTTGCTGTGGTGGGTGGTTGAAATCTAAGCCCTTCCCCAGACATTTGGATGGTGAAAGCTTTTGGCTTTTCTGCTGACCTGAGGAGTGCTGAGCATCCTCATCTGCTGGAATAAACAAAGAATTATCTACGTGCACCATAGTAGAAGACATTGATGCCAAATAGGTCAAGAAAAATCTGTTGCTGACCTGTTTAAAAATACTCCAGAGCTCTTGATGATTTCTGGATGTGTGAAGAACTGAATACTGCAATACAATAAAAAAAAAGAGGGGGTTTATATTCATAATCAGTCTTCCCTGGAGCAAACATGAAAGGTTTTGAAAGTGTTTAAAACCCACACAAGGTAATTGTGGTGTTTTCTAGTAAAAGATTGAAAGTAATAGAGCAAACTTTCACTAATGTCTGGTTTTCCTTTCAAGTCCCTACTTACAGAATGCAGCCTGTGACCCCCCTGGGGATTCTGTCACTTGTTCTGAACATCATGTGTGGAGCTCTGAACCTCATCCGAGGAGTTCACCTGGCAGAATATTCCTTTCAGGTAACCCTGAGTGCTCCCACACCTGAGAATGAGGGAAAGGCAGAGAGTTTTTGGGTACCCAGTTCAAGGGTGGCTGTTCTGCCCCTTAGCTGAGCACACATCTCTTCACAAGAAGTGTTTTGTTTCTCCAGGGAATGTACAGTTGGTTACTCACCTGTATACCACAACATTTTGTATTTTATTCTGTTCTAGAGAACTTTACATTTTGAGAAATATTTTATTCTTACCACGCTGCCTGGATTTTTTTTCTCCATTCTTGCATTTTATTTTAGATCCTTTTCTGTAATTTTTGTAAAAATAAACATGAGACTGTAAACAACTTTAAAAAAGGGGAAAAAAGTGTCCTGATTGTATCCTGACACAGTTTTATTTAGCAGGAACTGTCACATAAGCCTCAGTTCTTGGTGTGTTATCCAATGATATTGATCTTGGTGTTTGACACTGTTACAGTCAATCAACATAAACTGGGATAAGAAGTTCTTGACTATATTTATGATGTTCTCAAATATCAAGCAGCACTTGCTAAAAGCTGTGCCTGACGTATTTGTCACTTCTTTTAATCCCAACAGGAGGACCATGAAGGAATTGGAAATGTGATAGCTTTTTTTCTACCTTTTCTAGCCTGTGTTTTTCAGGTATGTTAACTACAAATAAATTTTTTACTCATTATTTTGCTGTTATAATTCACAAAGCAAAGTCATTTTCAGCTAAGCAGAGGTTTTTAATATCCTACCTAGATGATTCCACTGATTTATTCCAGTGAAGTGGCACAAAAGCAGTTCAAGGCACGTTTTGACCCTTGGGAAATTGCATTTGCAGGATTTTTCAATGCTTCCATGCTCTGACAAGTCAGAGGGGGCTGGGTGTGATGGATAAATGCCATCCCAGAGATGGTTTCTTCCCAGAGGGATGGACACATCTTCCTGTCAGTGTCAGACTTAGTGATGGGCTTTTGTAGCACAACCACCTGAGCAAATATTGGACAGCAACATTATTGAAAATGGTGTAATTTATATGAAAAATCACATTGAATCCTGGTGGTTCCTTAGATTTTTTTCCATCATGGGGTTATTTTCTCTGACCTTACACAGAAGAGTTTGAATGAGGAAAATACAACATGTACCAAATTGGTTTTTCCTGAAAGGCTTCTTGAATTCCTAAAAAATTGAGTTAAAGGTGAACCTTTAACTTGAGGGCAATATATGCTGGAAAATCTTCAGCTTTCAGCCTGGCATTGCAGAAAGGTGCTGCAGGTTTGTTTCTGGGAATAACTGATGCCTACAGTGTATTCATTGCCCTTGTTGCTTTTGGATCATGGTTTGGGGACCACTGTCTGCAGACTTTGATGTATTTATGGGATTATATGTTATATTATGATACAATTTAGTGTCTTTCAGCTTTCTTACACCTTTGCTCATGGCAGAGCTTTGGGGTGAATAGATTTATTTCTATATAATAGATGGATTTGGATCTAATAGATTTATTTTGATCTAATAGATTTATTTTGCTCTAATAGATGGATTTACATCTAGTAGATTTATTTTGATCTAATAGATGGATTTAGATCTAATAGATGGATTTAGATCTAATAGATTTATTTTGATCTAATATATGGATTTAGATCTAAAAGATTTGTTTAAATGTAAGAAATTAATTTAGATTTAAGTACTTGATGCAAGTTGTTTTTCCTAAAGAAAGAGGCAGCACAGAGCCTTTCTCTGTGAGCACCTGAAGCCAGGGAAACTGAATAAAGGAGAGTTTTCTCTTCTTTTGATTTATAGCAGCTTCTCCCCAAAAGCTCTGCACAACCTGCAGTGCATTCCACGTGCTGACCTCTGCCTGTGGCATCAGCACAGTTGGAAATTGTGACCTGAGCTGACAAAGGCTGATCTGTCACTGCCTGAGGGGAAAAAGTGACTCCTCTGTCAGCACTGGGAGCTTTTCATGTTCTCCTGTGAGGGTTTTGCCCTTCACACGCTCAGAGGATGGGTCCCAGGCAGAAGTTCCCAGCTGGATCCCTGCTTTTTGCAGAGTTCTGTGCTAACTCTCCCTCTCTGCTCCTTTTGCAGTGTTACCTGTACCTCTTCTACAGCTCAGCCAGGAAGGTGAAGACATTTGTGCTCCTTTTCTTTGTCTGTTCATGCAACATCTACTTGTATGGCTTGAGGAACCTCTGGCAAATCTCCTTCCACATAGGAGTGGCTTCTCTTTCTTCTTACCAGATCCTGACAAGGCAGCTCCTGGAGAAGCAGCCTGACTGTGGTGTATGAAAAAAAACAAAAACAAACTTGGGGTTTGCTACTCTGTTTTTACAACTCTTTTTTTGTATTCACCTGGCCAAAAATAGCTCAGAGTGTTTTTTTTAACCATCCATGGCAATGGTTATTGCAAGGAAAACAGCTCCAAGCAACTTGGGATAAGTAGGATCCTGTGATTATGTCCAGCACACAGCAAGGGGTGCAGCTGTATTTCACATGGTGTGTGGTGGAGCTTGTCAGGTGTCACCACAGATGGAAGTTCTGACCTTCAGCAGCTTTTCCTCCTTGGCTGCCACCATCCAGACAGCATTTTGCCATTTGTCTCACTGGCTCTGTGAGAGCTTGGCAGGTCAGTCTTGCCCTGCTGCTGCAAATCCTCAAATTGTGTAGTAAAACAAAGGTGAAGTGGTGGGGTAACATTTTTGTCTCTAGATTGTTTTGGTAAATGTGGGCTAAGGGGTTGTTTGCTGTAATTAGGTGAGTGCAGAATCAGTGGGAAAAATGCTGAGGGTGAGCTTCAGGATCACTTTTCTAGATTTGGAAGGACAGGGAAAGGCTGTGGCTCTTTTATAAACCATAAAGTCTATAAATATCTCCTTGGCTGAACAGCACATTGCAGTTTACTGTGTGCTCATGGGTTAATTGCAAATATGCTTGGGGCAGCAGAAAATAATCCAAGTGGGTGTAAGTGATCTGTCAGCTCTTGTGGCCTTTGTTTCCTTGGCTAAGGTCACTTTTAGGATAAGGGCAAGTCCATGTTTGCTTGGTCTGTATGGATAACAAATTTTCCAAGCCTATTTATGACAGGCCACTGACTCCTTCACCTTTTTTTAATAAAATGAGTAGCTAGTGAGTAGAAAGCCATTTCCAGGAATGGAAAGCAAGAGCAGGTTCTCTTTCTTTTGTAAAACACCTGTGGGTAGTGGTGGTGAATTCTTACACTCAGATGAGTTTCTGGGTGTGCACTTTGGAATAGGGGACTGGAATTCCCAACCTCTGTTCTGCTCTGTCATGGATCCAGGGGCATTTTAGGGCATAGAAGAATAATTTAGGCTGGCTCTTAAAAAATTGCATAGCAGTTTGATGCACTGTCCTTGAGGGGTTGTAGAGATTCAAACTGTAGGTATGTTATTGTGGAATTACGGTCCTAAAATTTACTTTTTTCTTTTTTTTTTTCTTCATGGTCATCCCCATTTCTTTCACCAAAGATTTCTTTTTCCTCTCACACAGTCTCTACCTCTGGTTGCAAAGAGATTAACATGCAGCAGAGTTGTCTTTTATTGCAGGAACACTTGAGAAAATTCCTTTCTTTTATCTCAGTGAGTTTTCCTGGAATCTCAGGATACAAACACGAGGATCAGACCAGAAATTCATGGTGCTGGACCTTGGAAGCACTTCTGGATGCAGCTGAGTGCAGCAACAGCATCCATGGGCAGCCCTTTACAACCTGGACAGTTTCTGGGACATCAGGAGACTTAGTGCCAGAGCTTTTCCCAGGAGGAAAATGTAGGAATTTCTTTTTCACTGCACTGACTGGAACAGCAACGTGATAAAAACCTCCAAAGTGTGAGGAATAGTCTGGTAGGAATGATGGAGGAATATTTTAGCCAGGCATTTAAGGACACAGCTCGAGTTGTGTGCCATAAGGGAGAGGTTTGCTGTTATGAGGGAAGGGATTAAAGTTGTTTTTCTGCCATTATCCCAGTTTTCTGTCAGAGTGCAAGTGGAGAAATGAAGCCACAATTCAACTACACCAAGATGACCCCACAGATATGAGGGGTTTTGTGCTGCTCTTAATTTTCATACTGTTCACTCCCAGTTTTCCCTGGTAAATTACTTCTGGAGACTGCAGGGAACTCAGCCACAAGTTTGGATTACAAGTTTAAAAACAAAAAAAAGAAAATCTGAAAAAAGAACACCCCAAAAATCTGACACTAGAAACTTAACACTTTAAGGATAATGGATCTGGTGTTTTCCAGGAGCATAAATTGGGTAAAAAATTGCATAAATTGGATTCCTGTGGGGAAAGGATGAAGCATTTTATACTACAGACAGACAAATCTTCATGGAAAGGACTTTAGGGCAGGAGCCAACTCCCTGCTCCTGCCTTTTTATCCACTCTCTGGCTAAAGAGTCCAAAAGAACTTTTCCTGTTTCTCCTGGGCTTGGCTACAGCCACCCCACAGAGCATTTCCAGAGGGCATTCCTCAGAGCTGATTGGAAAAATTACAACATTCCTGCTGCTTCCCCAGCATCCAACTGCTCTGTCCTGAGACAGATCCATCCCTGAGCCAGGGGATGGCAGCCACAGCTCTGCAAAGGAGTGCTAGAACAGGCTGTCTGGATAATTGTGCAATTAACAGAGTGGGGGAAGGTTAATTTCAGCTTTTTTTAAAATTGTTTTTCCTAAAAATATTTCAGTAAAATCAAACCAAATCAGTTGGTTCAGTTCTGCCTTTGCCTAAACTTCTATTTTTTTTTTGCTTTGTGGATTTTTGGGGAATGTGGCTGAATCTTCAGGTGTTTTCTACCCAGTGACAAAGCTCTGTTTTGGTGTTGGTCTTAATCCCTTTGCAACCTTTTATTTTCCTGTAATATGTGTAAACCATATTAAGGAATCTACATGGATTAGTCTGTGTGCACTTCATAGGTTTGGGTTTGGGTTCCAGGATGAGGCAGAGCACACAGAATTTCAGAATTTGACCTATTTTTATTTTAATTTGGTATTTATCCCGTGTCCACACAGTATTTATATAGTTCAGCATTTTCTCTTGGCAAAACAGCAAGAGGAATAGAATAGTTTACATTGATCTCAGTGCTTTAAGATTTGATAAAAAAGAATGACTTGCAGTTTGAGAACACAAAATCTGACTCATAATGTGGGATTTTTCCTGTATTGAATCAAATCCCCAAAGAGAAATCCATCCCTTTTTTCAGCTTTCAACTGGTTAATGTGGTTTGAATTGCATCTTCTTCCTTCTGTCACTTGGCAAGAGAAATCTTTTGGAAACTCTTCTCCTCACCCAGCAGCTCAGCACAAGCAAATTGGCAAAGAATAAACTTCAGTAATTTCCAGATTTGCTTACTCAGTGCTTAGTCACTTTATGAAGCTGGTAATTCTCTGGTTTCTTTTTTTTCCCCCTTTTCTCCCAAAGACCAGTTGAGTTTGTAGAAGGTGGGCTGGTACCTTTTTAGACATTTTTGCACTGTATTAATAATTAAACCTGTGTAAATGTGTATAAAATAATTTTGCATGTATATGTATATATGTACATATATCTAATAAATGGCTTTTTTTTGTAATGGTTGTCTTCATGCACTGTTTGGAATTATTGATTATGTGAGATACAAGGTTAATCAATCATTCAATTTTTGCAAGCACCTTCAGTGATCCCTGTGGCCAATTCATTAGCTGAACTGTATAAACCTATTTATAAATACATGTACAGAAATTTAGTTATCCAAGCAGGGAATTGGGATAGATTCCCAATTTGCAGAATCCTCTGTTGCAGGAGGCTGGGATAGAATCTCCTTGTGGCTTTAACAAGCTTGCTTTTTATTTTCAGGGACTCTCAGAGGCTTTTCCTGCAAAACCTGTGTGTTGAAGTGGTGAAATGAGATGTGACACATCCCAAAGGTGCCTTTCCAGCTGCCTGGCAGGGAAAGTGGGGATGTGGCAGTTTGCAGGTGCATTTTTAGCCTTAATGAAAACAGGCCTGTTAATTAGTCTGTCCCTGCTAAGAGCTTGTGGACTTTTCTGGGGGAGTTTCAGCCACCTTTGCTTATGGCTCTGAAGACACCAATTCATCAGCTTTAAAGCAATGAAGGGGTCAATGTGACAAAATTTAGCTTTTCCATCACTGGAATGGGATGGGTTCATGTGTGGGGGAGATGCTTTGTGGGACTGGACTCAGAGGATTCTGCTGAATCAGGAACCAGAAAATAATGCAAAAATCAAAGAGCTGGAAGAAATCAGGTTTGTGGAACTTCTGGTTTCTTCCCATTTTTCTGCTCCTTGCTTCTCCACAGGGTATCTTATGCCTTCAAACTGACAGAGGGCAGGGTTAGATTAAATATTAGGAAATTTCCTCACTGAGGGTGGGGACACCCTGGCACAGGGTGCCCAGAGAAGCTGTGGCTGCCCCTGGATCCCTGGAAATGTCCAAGGCCAGGTTTGGAGCAGCCTGGGACAGTGGAAGCTGTCCCTGTCCATGGGGTGGCACTGGATGAGCTTCCAGGTCCTTTCCAAGCCAAACCACTCTGGGATTCTGTGGCAAAAGCAAAACAATGCTGAGGGAGAGGGAGAAGCCCCCGGAGTGAGGAGAGAGGCAGAGCAGGGGGTGGGAATCAGGAGAGAGCCTCATTCTTCTGAGCTGCTCTGCCCTTTGAAATCCAGATGTTATTTTTGTTCTGTAAATAAATGATTGCTCAAAGCGTGTTTCTTCTCAGGATGCCAGTGGAGGGGAACAGCAGACTCTCCCTTTCTTCTGTGGTGAGGGGAGAAAGCAATTATAACTGCCTTTCTCTTTTGAAGATGCTGATAAAAGGAGGTGGGAGGATCAGAGGGTCCCTGTGCCGAAACAGAAACAACTCCTGAGGTGATAGAAATACATGTTTTTATTTTAAACAAAGTAACTGCACTTCTGCTGACTTTCAAAGGTGACCCAGTTGCATGGAAAAACTGTTTGTGAGAGGGGGAAGGAAACCATGGCCACAAAAGCAGGGGCAGGCAGGAGGTGGGGACAAATGAAGTGTCCCTCTCAAGTGGTCATGGCTTTAAAAGCCCTGGGCCACTTGTCCTAAGCTCAGGCCAGGGTTTGGAGCACCCTGGGATAGTGGAAGGTGTCCCTGCCCATGGCAGGGAGTGGAATGAGATGATCTTTAAGGTCCCTTCCAACCCAAACCATTCTGGGATTCTGTGATTCCCTTGGGCCACTTTTCTCCGGCCCTTGGAAGAATCTTTTACAAAGTAATTAAATGGCAACAGCAAACACAGAGCCCTAAAAAGTCTCTGCTTCCTGTTCCCACTTAAAGTACACAGTAAGCAAAACACAAAATGCTTTTAAAATTCCCTTTGGTGGAATAAATGTCTTTTGATGTAAGAATGGTAAGGAAGGCTTGAAATAAAGGCCATTGAAAGGTAAAACACCTTTCAGTACAGCATGGAAGGCTGAGATTAATCCTTTCATTATGCAGGGGGAAAAATTAACTGTTGGAACCCTGGATACTGAGAATTTTCTGAGGGCTTTCTGTGCTGCCAGGCACTGACCCCCAAGAGAACACTGCATTGACCTGAGGTTGTGGAGAAGCTTCCAAAATGGAATGACAGAACTGGGATTGTGGGTGTGAAGTTTGAATAGAAGTGTGTGATATCACAGGGTGGGAAACTTAGTTTAAGGTTGTAGAATATAGTAATAGACATAAAGCAAGATGGAGGTTTTAGGGTGGGGGCTGGTCCTTCTTCTTCTTCTGCATGGGTTGGGGTGGTTTTGTGCAATTGGATAAAAAAGTCCCCGTTGCAGCCATGGGTGGTTGGTTATTGGGTTAAAAATGAAAATAATTGAGGTGTCATTTCTTAATTAGACAGTTTGTCCTTCAAAGGCCTTGTGGAGAGAGAGATGGGGCTCCATTTTTAGTTTGTCAGAGTGCAGTGCTGCAGAACTCAGGGTTTGTGAGAGTGTGACAGAGATAAGAACTGATAAACATCTGAGTCCCAACAAGAAATACCATCTCACACATTTAATACCCACCTTGACAAAAAAGAAGCAAAGACTTCACAATTAACATCCCAAATCCCTTATTTCATGGGTTCTTGTAGGGAAATAGACAAATTAGGCAGAAATTTCAGCCCTGAAATGCTTCAGTGCCCACCAGAGGGCAAAGCAAGCAGAGGCTTTCTCGGGGGAGCTGCCACTCCTCCTGCTGTGGTGGCCTTGGGCAGGAGCAAAGGGCACAGACCTGGCCTGGTTGGCCCCAAAATTTTCCTATTTACCTGCTAGGTGAGGTCAAAACCCCAACGAAGCTGTAGTGAAGGTGCTGAACAAACCTGTGCAGGTTCCACCATGCCTGCAGCAGCAGAGCCCCCCGTGTTTGGGGGCTTCAATGTGCCCTGAGTGCTGCTCAGAGGAGGTGACAGTACAGCCACAGCTGCTGAGGGGACAGGGACTGGGCCAGTGGCAGTCCCTCTCCCTGGGATTTGCTGTCTCTGCTTCAGGTGTGACCCCGATTTATGTACAAGTGCTTACCTCTGCCAGGTAAGGGACAGGACCAGAGGAAATGGCTTCAGGTTGTGCCAGGTTCTCCCTCAGCCTGCGGAGGGTTGGGTTAGATTTAAGGAGAGATTTTTTGACAGGAAGGGTGGGCAGGCACTGGAACTGGCTGCTCAGGGAAGTGGTGCTTGAGAAACACCCAGGTGATCCACAGCAGGAACCTCTGGTGCTTGAGGCATCCCAGAGCTGGCAGCTGGGTTTTTGGTTTGGAATCAGAAGCCAAAATTCCCCTGATGAGTCACAATCACAGAATCAACGAGGCTGGGAAAGCCTTCCAAGGATTGAGTCCAACATCCTCAACTCCACCACTAAATCGTGTCCCAAAGTGTCACACCCACAGATTTTTTTGAACTCTTCCAGGGATGGTGCCCTGTGCTGGTGATACTGAAAGCTTTGTGTCTGGCCCGTATTTAAGTAACAAAGTCACTTTTCTCCTCTTTGAAGCTTCCTCCTGGTTTGTTCTGTGGCTGCTGATGCTGGAGGGGGCAGGTGGGGAGCAGCAGCACTTTGTGGTGAATACACTAAACCCAGCAGGGAAAAGCCTTGTTCCCCCCATCCCCAGGGCTCCTTGGCTGTTCCCTGAGCTCACACAGGATTTCCTGATCCCCAAAACATGAACAGGTACAAAACACTCCCCTGTACAGGGGGTGTCCACCACACCTGGAGTGCTGTGCCCAGCTCTGGCCCCTCAGCTTGGGAAGGACCTTGGGACACTGAGCACATCCAGAGGGGACAGCGAGGCTGGAGAGGGGCTGGGAACACAAACCCTGAGAGGAAGCCCTGAGGGAGCTGGGGGTGCTCAGCCTGGAGAAAAGGAGACTCAGGGCTGCCCTCCTCACTCTGCACAGCTCCTGAAAGGTGCCTGTGCTCAGCTGGGGCTGGGCTCTTTCTGCAGCAGCACTGACACAACCAGAGCACACAGCCTCCAGCTGCACCCAGGGAAATACAGGTTGGATATCAGGAAAAAGTTTTCCACAGAAAGAGAGATAAAGTTCTGGAATGGCTGCCCGGGGAGGTGGTGCAGTCCCCATCCCTGGGTGTGTTTAACAAAGCCTGGATGTGGCACTGGGTGCCAGGGTTGAGTTGAGCTGTTGGGGCTGGGTTGGACTCGATGGTCTTGAAGGTCTCTTCCAACCTGGTCACTCTGGGAATTCTGTGAATAACTCTTCCCTCAAGGTGCTCAAGGCCAGGCTGGATGGGCCTTCAAGCAGCCTGGTCTAGTGGAAGATGTCCCTGCCTCAGAACTTGATCATCCTGAAGGTTTTCCCCAAGCCAAACCATTCTCAGATTCTGTGATTCTATGATAGCAAGGAATAATTTGGCTTAAAATTAAAAATATTGAAGCAATCTTCAATTATTCTGAGCTTTCTGCTTCTCCCTTTTCCAGACACTGGGAGGCACCAGTGCACAAGGCTGGGAAGGAAGCTGAGAGGAACCTGCCAAATTTCCTACCTGCTCCTACAAATGCTCCACTTTCCCCGGCAGATTTTGCTATAGGATTGCTGAGATGGATATCAAACACCCTGGAGACTGTAGGATAATCACTTTGGGGCTGCAAATCTGCTTAATTGGCAGGGCTGGAACCAGTTTGTCAGACACAAAAAGTCACTGCAGCTTTTATTTTTTAGTTTGGTGTCTGTCTTTAAGGAACAAAGCCTCGCTCTGTGCTGAATGGAGGCACTCCTGGTCTGAGCCCTGGAGGTTTGCTCTCAGCCTGAGGGATTCAGGAAGGGACTGGAGGATTTCGGAGGCACACATCCATACATTCCTGGTCCTTAATCCATCTGCAGAAACTGCCTGGAAAGTTGAGGTTTGGAAAGGGATTTGAGGCAAAGCCTTGTTCCAAACCTGCTGACAAATGGGCAAGGGGTGATGCTGCCCTTGCAACCTCGGCATGAGGAGGTGGCACAGAGTGCCAGGAATGGGCAAACAGGATGGATTTCCCCCAGCTTCATCCCACAGGAAATTTACTGCTGTTGAGGAGTGAAGGGGAGGAGAGTCCTGTTTGCATCTACAATAAGTTGTCTACTTCTGGTATCACCTGCGGTCAGGAAAACAACTTCCAGCCACAATTTTAGGGATTTCTTTCAGCAATTTCTTTCCCTATAGTGTGGTTTTCTTTTTTTTTTTGAGGTTTTTTGGTTTTTTTATATCTCTTCCTGATAACTGCATGGAGAGTGCTGAGCTGTCATGTACCACATCTTCACTGGCAAAGAGTGAAGCACTGCTGGGGCACCTCCAGTCCTGGGGTCAGTTTTGGGAAAAAGGACACTGAGGGGCTGGAGCATGTCCAGGGAAGGGAATGGGGTTGGGAAAGGGGCTGGAGCAGCTGAGGGAGCTGGAAAGGGGCTCAGTCTGGAGAAAAAGAGGCTCAGGGGGGATCTTGTGGCTCTGCACAGCTCCTGACAGGAGGGGACAGCCGGGGGGTCGGGCTGTGCTCCAGGAACAGGGACAGGAGGAGAGGGAATGGCCTCAAACAGTGTCAGGGGAGGATTAGGTTGGACATTAGAGGAAATTTCTTCATGGAAAGGGTGATCAAGCATTGGAAGAGGCTGCTCAGAGAGGAGCTGGCATCACCATGCCTGGAAGTGTTCAAAGCAGAGTGGATGTGGCACCTGGGGACAGGGCTTGGTGGTGAACACAGCAGTGCTGGGTTAAGGCTGGACCTGAGAAATCTTTTCCAGCCTTTGTGGTTCTGTGCTTCTGTGACTGCAACTGGCAGGTCCAGGCTGGATGTTGGATATAAATTGCACCAGGAGGGAAGTGAATCTCTGGAGCAGCTCCCACAGGCTGGGGTTTCTGCATGCCCAGCCTGACCCATCGTGGCTGGGCAGGGCTGATGTGCCCCAGTGCTGGTGTCAGTCCTGCCTTGAGCCACAGCTTGCACTCCATGTCCCCTCCAGCCACATCTCCTGGATTTAATGCCCCTTCCAACCATATCCCTGTGGTTTGACAACCCTGTGGTTTGACAAACCTGTGATTTAACGTCCCTGCCCACCAGCATCTCTGGCACTTCCCCATCCTGTGATTGAGGGTTCTGGGTGCTGCTCAGCTGCTTCACTGCACTCAGGTCCTAAATTAGCACAGCGTTCAAAAAATCCCCACCAACAACCTTAAATCAATTTTTTCTCCCTGAAGGCTCTCTTGATAGAAATGGAAGATCAATAGAATTTAGAAAACTTTTAATTTCCTCCTGTTATCAGCAATCTGACTCAATAAACTTCCAATTTTCAAGTTTCTGATAGGTTTATGGGAGAGTTACAATAACCTGACACCACCAGTGCCTTCCAAAGCAGGAAGGAAGTGTGCTGGGGATAGAAATGTGGTATTGTTTCCATATCTTAAAGTAATTAACTTTTCTGATGATTGAGAAGCACCAGCCTCCAAAAAAGACATAAAAATACTTTTTACTGCAGATTTGCATGACTGTGTCTCCCCGTTCCTGGAAATGTCCAAGGTCAGGTTGGACAGGGCTTGGACCAACCTTGGATCGTGGATGATGTCCCTGCCCATTGCAGGGGATTGGAATCAGATGATCATTAAGGTCCCATCCAACCCAAACCATTCTGGGATTTCTGGTGTTTCAGTCACAAATAGAAAAACTTGCACTTGTCTTTAAGAAAAACAAACTTGAAATGCTGCAATTTTCATTCAAACTGATACTTCCCTGTCAGTCTCAATCTCGATAAAAGTAAAAAAGAAAACATCCTGAAAATGAAATATTTTGTTCAACTCAAGAGAGTTTTTGTCCAGAAAAGCCCAGAAACAGCAACAGCGGGCTCTGATCAAAGAGTTTAATCACATGAAGATTTTAAAGGCAGGGTATAACTGCTCTCAGCCCTTGTTCTGACAGTCCTGAGTCGTTAAAATTCACTGCTCAGTTTTGTGGAGACCCCATTGCCTTTTAAGACTGACTTAAAAATTTAAGTGCATAATAAATTAATGATTGCAAACTAAGTCATCCTTTGGTGCCTGGTCAGCTGTGTAGTCCCCAAATCCATTGAAATACTGAGGAATTATGGGCTTCAGTTGGTTCATTATGGCAGCTCCTGCTGCTTTAGGCACACTTGGGGATGTGGGAAAGAAAGGAAAAGGCCTTTGAGAATATTTTTGACCCAGGTTATTAAACAGCTCTTCCCCTTGGATCAGATCTTTCCATCCATCACTGCCAGGGAGGAAAAATCAATCCTTTTTATAGCAATGAGCATATTCAATAATGCAAAAGGTCACGGCATTAAACACGGAGTGGAGGTGTCTCCAGTGAGTGATGGGCTTTGCCTTTTCAAACCTGCACAGCCCCACTGCACTTTGGCAGCTGAGACACCTCCTGCACACCCACCTCCCTCAGGATGGTCCAAAATCCCCATCCCTCAGGAACTCAAAAAACCTCATCCTTCAGGAGGTCAAAAAACCTGATCCTGCAGGAGATCAAAAACCCTGCCCCTGAGGATGGCAAAAAACCTCATCCCTCAGGATGGTCAAAAAAACCCATCCATCAGGATAGTCAAAAACCTTGTTTCTCAGGATGGTCAAAAACCTCATCCCTCAGGAGGTCAAAAACCTCATACCTCACGATGGGCAAAAAACCCATCCCTGAGGATGGTCAAAAAACCCATCCATCAGGATGGTCAAAAACCTCGTCGCTCAGGATGGTCAAAAATCTCATTCCCCAGGAGGTCAAAAACCTCATTCCTCAGGAAGTCAAAAAACCCATCCCTGAGGATGGTAAAAAACCCTCATCTCTCAGTGTGGTCAAAAACCCCATCCTTCAGTGTGGTCAAAAACCCATCCCTCAGGATGGTCAAAAATCCCCATCCTTCAGGAGGTCAGAAACCCCATCCCTCAGGATCCCCCTGCTGTGAGGACTCCCTTCCCACTGGAATCCACTCTATTCACATGGAGAATTGGCCAGGAGGGACTGAATCCCCAGAGAAGCTCCGGCTGCCCCATCCCTGCAATTGTCCAAGGCCAGGCTGGAGAAACCTGGGATACTGGAAAGTGTCCCTGCCCATGGCAGGGCGTTGGAACAGGAGGATTTTTAAGATCCCTTCCAACTCAACCCGTTCTGGGATTTTCCAGCTCCCAGTTGGGTTTTTGCAGTGGAACAGGTTGTGGTGTGGTGGGTGCAGAGATTTATGCACAAGTAAAAGACCAAAGAGTTCCTGAGAGCAATTTCTGAGGTGGCTGTGAAGGGCTCAGTGAAGAGGATCCCATCTGTGACCTGTGATGTTCCATGAGTTAGAGGGAAAAGGGCATGCTGGGCAAGTGACAAAGGCTTTCTGTTGGTTCTTTACCTTCTTTTCTGCCTTGGTCAGGGTTGGGATTAAATGCACGAGATGGTATTTCATGTTCAGACTCAGATGTTTATCAGTTCTTATCTCTGTCACACTCTCACAAACCCTGAGTTCTGCAGCACTGCACTCTGACAAACTAAAAATGGAGCCCCATCTCTCTCTCTACAAGGCCTTTTAAGGATCAACTGTCCAATTAAGAAATGACACCTCAATTATTTTTACTTTTAACCCAATAACCAACCACCCGTGGCTGCAATGGGGGCTTTTTATCCAATTACACAAAACCACCCAAACAGGAGAAGGAGAAGGAGAAGGAGAGGGAGAAGGAGAAGGAGAAGGAGAAGGAGAAGGAGAAGGAGAAGGAGAAGGAGAAGGAGAAGGAGAAGGAGAAGGAGAAGGAGAAGGAGAAGGAGAAGGAGAAGGAGAGGTAGAAGATGAAGAAGTGGAAGAAGGAGGAGGAGGACCAGCCCCCACCCTAAAACCTCCATCTTGCTTTATGTCTATTACTATATTCTACAACCTTAAACTAAGTTTCCCACCCTGTGATATCACACACTTCTATTCAAACTCCACACCCACAATCCCAGTTCTGTCATTCCCTTTTGGAAGCTTCTCCACGGCCTCAGGTCAATGCAGTGTTCTCCTGGGGGTCAGTTCCTGGCAGCACAGAAAGCCCAAAACTCTCAGTTTCAAGGTTCCAACAGTTTTCCTTGGCCTGTGGATGCTGAATGCAGCAGTAACTTTGGAGTGTAAACCATTCCTGCCAGGATCAGTGAGCCTTGCTGGTGAGAGCGTTTGAGAGCTCAGTAAAATCAGGAGAAAAATGAAATGTGCAGGTCCTGGGTGGCCTTTGGCTGGTGGCAGAGTTGGTCACTGCTTAGGGCACTACAAGAAAAATGAGGATGTAAATGTGGGGAAGATGGAAGGAAAGGTGAAGCCTGAGGAACTTCAAAAGAGGAGCTGGAGTCAGGTGAGGAGGTGTTGATGTGTTTGATGATATAAATGGAGATTTCAGGACACACTGAGGAACCTGAGCTGCAGGAATGATTCCAGAGCCCCTCTGAGAATTCACCTCCTTTCTTTAATTAGATTTTGAGGCAGATTTCTAAAATTTATCCCACTGAACCCAGCTTACAGCATAACTCCTTTTGACAGTGCTTTTCCAATTGGAAGGCTTCAGTTGTTCCTATTTTGGAGTGAGCACCCCAGGGATCACTGGAGAGTTCCATGAACCAAAGGGGTTGGGAGGCTCTGGCACAGCTGAAGGGACCTGGGATCAATTCCTGCTCTCCAGGAATTCCCTGTGTGACTCCAATAGATTTAGGGTCATGCAGAAATCAGGTTTTATGGTTAACCAGTGTTTCTGAACAGTGGAGTGGATCATCTGCTCTCCAGGATCAAATTCCCTTGGGATCCACAGATCTCACACCAACATGAGGCTCTTGTCATCCCCAGTCAGGATATGGGGATTTCTCACTTTCTCTGTGCCTCACTTCCTCCTGCATCAAACAGCTGCAGAACCTTTTTGTTGAACTATTCTATTCCGAAGAAAAATTCAGAAAAAATCAAAATGCCTATTTTGATGAAATTCCACTCAAAATTACCAGACAGCATTTTGAAACTTCCAGTGAAAGAAAGAAAAGTGAAACTTTTCTTACAGCATTACCCTTCATTACTCTGGGATCAATTAAACAGCCCTCAGCAGAATTTTATTTAAAAACCCAATAAACAAACCACCTCAGCTATTTTTTTCCTTCTGTTGTGTCATAACAATATTTTTGCAGGCACACCTGAACAGAAAGGAATAATCTGATCTCCAAGCAGCTATTCCTCTCTTCTGCATTTAAAGCAGGACTTTCAGGAGTGCCCCTGAGCTGTGTGAACTTAGGCCAGGTAAGGTTTTATGGCATATTTGCCCAGAGAGAGGCCACCCTTTGTGGCTGCAGCCTGCAAGCTGTGACTGCAGAGTGGATGGGGCAGAGTTTCAGTGCCCAAATGCCTGGGGGCAAAACCCACAGCAGGTGTGGCAGCAGATGTGGTTGTTCAGCCTCTTCCCAGGTGAGCTTCCAGTTGTTCCTGCCAGAAAATGAATTTTACATGGACAGGGAGTGATGGGACAAGGAGAGACAGTTTTAAACTGAAAGAGAATGCATTTAGATGAGATGTTTGGCTGAAATTATTTACTTAGAGAGTAGTGGGCATTGGAATAGGTTAATCAGAGCAGCTGTGGCTGCCCCTGGATCCCTGGAAGTGTCTAAGGCCAGGCTGGACAGGGCTTGGAGCACCCTGGGATAGTGGAAGGTGTCCCTGCCCATGGCAGGGGTGGGACTGGATGATCCTTAAGGTCCCTTCCAACCCAAACCATTCTGACATTCCATGATTCCCTGGATTTGCCATTCTAGCAGCATCAAAGTGGGTAGATCCACTGGAGGGAATTCCTTCCACAGCTAATCCTGATTTTCACCAGGTTAGGACTTAGGTGATCTCCTGTAACCCATGAGAACCAAATCAAGCTGGAATTTCTCATGATTTCTTCTCTCCATTTTAATAGTTTCATATAAAATGTTGCTGGGCTGCATTTCCCTCACTGCCCCCCCAGCAGAGGAGTAATTACATTTATTGGAAACGCTTCCTGATCACACATTCATTTACCAGCTGCTAAAGGAAAATGAACTGGGCAAAGTGCCACTGGAGACTTGGATTCACAAGCTGGGGAAAGCAAATGAAAGAACTGCTCAGTGTGCATTTGCTTTCCCTCTCCAGCCGTTCATTATCCTCCTGTTCAGCTGATTTAGGAAGTTAAAAGGCAGTCAGGGTGGCAGCATGTGATACTTTTCAGCACGAGCACAGCTTTGGGGCTGCCAGATTTACCTTTGGCTGAACTTTAAAGGGCACTAAAAATATTCCAACTTCACATCTTAAATATGATGCAATAAATAAAACCAGAACCACTGCATTCTTATTTCTTGGTTGCTCTCAGTCATTCTCATTGGTGTTGCCACTGACCCATTTTCATCCTCCCTGTCCTTCTTCTCCCTCCCTCTATCCCAGTATCTCCTTTTTGTTTTCTAGACCCCACAATCAGCATGAAAAACAACTCAGCCCCAAAACACCACACACAGAAACACCTCTGACACCTCCAAACCCACCATGGAATGGTTTGGGTTGGAAGGGAGCTCAAAGATCATTTTGTTCCAACCCCGTTTACTATCTCAGGTTGCTCCAAGCCCTGTCCAACCTGGCCTTGGGCACTTCCAGGGATCCAGGGGCAGCCACAGCTTCTGAAGCAAATTCCAAGCTTACCTGTAGGTATCCATAAGAAATATCTCAGTACAAGATTGCCCAAATCCACCAAATCGCGGACAAAGAGAGAGATTTCATTCCAAGTACTGCCAGAGAGCCCAGGATGGTGAAAAACCCAGCCACAATGAGCAAAATAGTCAAAATAACACAGTCAGAAACCCTCCAGTGCCCAGCTGAGAATATTTTTGCAGGCTTAACCCTTTTGTGTCTGCTCAGTCATGTTCACCACCAGGGAAGACCAATAAAATCCATTGGAACATGAGACTTTTGAGTCAAATAGATCAACCTGCTGGATGTGGAAAATCGATGGGCATTGATTTTGTGATATTTTACACTGCCCCTTCCTCATGCTGTGCTCATTCCCCCCAGGCAGGGGCAGACAATAAATGATTAATTAATTAGATTCCCACGGCTTCCCCATCCCATTATTTTGTGTCTCAGGAGGTCTGATAAACTTTCAATCCTACCTGAGTTCTGCAGGTGTGAACTAATTGCTACTTGCAAGTTGCCTAAATTTCTGGTATCACTAAATTTAGAGTATTTCCCTCTCATTTTATTTTTGCTTTCAGTATTTACTGTTTTATTTCAGTCTGAAGGTTTGAGCTCACCCTCTTCGACCTTATTTAACACAAGAAGGGAAGGAACTGCTTAAAAACCTGGTCTGGTGGAAGGTGTCCCTGCCCATGGCAGGGGATTAGAACTGGATGAGTTTAAGGTCCCTTCCATCCCAAACCATCCTAAAATTCTGTGATATCTCTAAAGAACACGGAATGCTCTTTAGAGATATCACAGAAGAGATATCTCTGTGATTTTAAATTTAAAAGTTACTTGATAGTCTTTCCATCATTTTGCACCTCGGGTGCTCTCTGACAGTGTGGATGCAGAGTCGTTTTAATCCAGAAATTTAGACAAAACCTGTCAGTCTGAAAACGGGTTATAAAACTCATAAAATGCAAACAAAGTGTGTAGTACACATCCTAGACAAGCAGACACTGGGACTGGATGAAAAGGGCTCAAATTACTTGAAGAGAGCTCAGCATAATTGCTGGTTTCTTCTGCAAAGAGATTTCTACAAAGCACACAAAAGCAGCTCTTAAAGAGAAATGATTTTTGGCATAAGTGGTGTGATAAACATCTGAATATGAATGTGGTTCTGGTGAAGAACCCTTTAAACTCTGTGTCTTTGAATGTTTATGTTGTGCACAGGGACATTCAGGTGTCTGGATATCCAGTTTTGGTTTTTTGGGGTCTCTTGTTTGAGGTCTTTTGTTTGGCCCTGTGGTCCAAGCCCAGGAGGTTTGGGTCTCCTGTGGGTTGTGTTCCAGTCCTGTGCGAACATCTCAGGTGTCCCAACCCTGAATCATGGAACCACAGCATCCCAGAGTAGCCTGGGGCTGAAGGGACCTTAAAGATCATCCAGTGCCACCCCTGCCATGGCAGGGACACCTTCCACCATCCCAGGCTGCTCCAAGCCCTGTCCAGCCTGGCCTTGGACACTGCCAGGGATCCAGGGGCAGCCACAGCTTCTCTGGGCACCCTGAGGCCTTGTATTGGCCTCATCCTTTCATGTTCATCTGCAAATGTGATTTATTTCTTGAATCACAATGTAAGGGTCTCCTCGAGCCAGGTTTCATAAGCTCTTGGAGATCTGTATCACACCCAAGATAGCTCAGCTACCTTAGATGGCATAAATTGGCAGAGTGGCTTCTGTGGCATTGTTGGAAACAGAGAAATTTTAATAAAAAAGGCAAAATAACAAAGCTCCTTACAGACAAAAACCGACTTCGGGCAAGAGGCTCTTGCTCTTGGTAAAACACTTCACAAAAGCAATTCGCTCCTTTGTTGTCTTCTTTTTTCAGTAAATTGCTTAGGCAGGGCTTTTTGGCTTCTAATTGGCTATCCTTAAGTTTGAGGTGAAGTCCTCAAGGTCCTTTTTACCCAACTAAAGAGAGAAACTTCTAGGCTTTTTTTCCTTTTTTAGGAGACAAAGGATAACTTTGTCACTCCATCAACAAGGAGCACATTCCAACAAATCACCACGTGCAATAAAGCATCTCAGAACACAGAGCTCCCTTTCCCCCAGGCATGCAGACATCAGTGAGCACCCACACAGCTGGGGGGGCTGATATGGGGTTAATCCTGCCCATCTCCTCTTGGATCTGCTGGATGGCTCTGCTTCAATCATCTGCTCTCCCATTTTATCCAGAATTTCCTGGTCTAGGCTGTCACCGTGGTGTAAAGCCAGTCCAGCTCAGTTGTGGCTTGTCCTCTGGCAGTGAAGTTATTTCTTTATTTCTCTATTTCCCATTGCTTCATTCTGTGATTACCTTGAATTTATTTGGGGTAAATTTACCTCTTTATAAGTCAAGTCACTGGAGGCAGCTGCAAGCCTGGTTTGAATGGGAGGCCCAGGTGACAGTGGGGTCATTCCTCATTCCAAGGCTTCAATCAAAGACCTTGCCTTGCTAATTCTCTTTATATTCTTGCACAGTTTGAAGGTCTGAAGCTTTAGGAAAACCACAGGTGCCACAAGACTGACACTCACTGAGCTGGCAGCAGGGTGAGTGATGTAAATCTTTTGTGATGATGTAAATCTTTGCAATGGGAGCTGTTCTGGAGTCACAGAATGTCTGAGGTTGGGAAGGACCTCTGGAGCCACCAGGTCCAACCCCCAGCTACATCAGGCTGCCCAGCACCATTCCTCCTTCAATATTGTATTTACAGGGACCCTCGTGGCAGAGAGGAATAATGGGAATGATGCATCTGACCCCATGTTCTCAGAAGGTTAATTTATTATTTTATGATACTATATTATATTAAAGAATACTAAATTATACTATACTAAAGAGTACAGACAGGATACTTACAGAAGGCTAAAAAGATAATAATGAAAACTCTTGACTCTTTCCGGAGTCTCAACACAGCTTGGCCCTGGTTGGCCAATGAATAAAACAACTCATACCAGAACCCAATGAAACAATCACCTGTGGGTAAACAATGTCCAAACACATTCCAAAGGAGCAAAACACAGGAGAAGCAAATGAGATAATATTGTTTTCCTTTTTCTCTGAGGCTTCTCAGCTTCCCAGGAGGAAAATCCTGGGCAAAGGGATTTTTCCAGAGAATGTGAATGTGACACTTCAACGAGCTGAATTTGCTTTTGAAGTACAACTTTTGCCTCTAGAACTTGGCTGGATCCTTTAAGAAGAGTGATGAAACCCATTTATCTCTGCAGAGGGAGGTTTGCCCAGAGCACTCCTGCATTATCTTGCACAGGGGGCCTTTGCTTTGTTCCAAGGTGAGTTATGCCCGTGATCATTTTAAAAGACTGCAAATGGGCTGCAGGAAACAAAGCAGACAGTCAGGGTGTAAAATACCTTCCATCCCCAAAGTGTGTTCATTCTCAAGGATTCCTCTCATCCATTAAGTATTGATTTGAGGGGAGGACACAGAACAAAGCTGCCAGCTGGCCCTGATCTGTTTGAGCAGTAAATCCAGAGCAGCTCCTGGGGAATCGATGAAATCCCATCGATTCAGAAATGCTGCAATTAAATGAGCTAATGGATGAGGGTTTGGGGGAGGGAGCTGAGTGACACTGAGGGGATCAGCTTGGCCAGGTGGCAGAAGAGGTGAACTCAACACCTTGGACCATGAGGGGGTTTGGGCACATATTTTTGGGTGTGTTTATTTGTTGTGTGTGTCCCCTGGGTGCGGCCAGGACCCCAGGGTGGGACATTGCTCTGTTAGCAGGGACATGAGCTGATCTGGAAAAACTTTCCATTGCGGTAAACAGAAGACTTTCCAGATTCAAAATCAAAGAGCCACAGGCTGAGCTCAGGCCCCAAGGGCTGGGTCATCCTCACTTCTAAATTGCCTGCTTTACCTCCAGCTGCACCTTTCCAAGAATGAGGGATGGTGGCCAACAGCTGAGGGCTGATTGTCTTAGGCTGGAAACGCAAGATGTGGCTGGGGCTGTGTATTTTATTTCCCTTCTGTCAGAGCTGGGGCAGTTATCCTCTGCTCATTGGGCAGTTTTCTTCATCTCTCCCACAGCCAATCCTCCCTCCAGGAGATCTCTGCTGTCCATGGCCACTGAGTGTCCCTGCAGGGCTGATCAAATTCCAGCATCCCATGGGGAGATGCTCCGCCCAGGGCAGGAGCCAAGCATTCCTACCTGGATACAATCTGAGCCTGGAACAGCACAGCAGCCTTTGCCCACTGCATTCCCAGAGGAGCAGCTTTCTCCTGCCCTGCATTCCCAGAGGAAGAGCAGGCCCATCTGCAGCAGCCCTGGAGCTGCAGAGGAAAACTGCAGCCTTGTGCAGGATCCCTGCTCCAGCAGAAGCACAGCTGGCACTGCAGGAGGGCTGAGCCCCCATGGGATGGGACTGTGCCACCACCCTGACACACAGGGCTCAGCTCCTGCTCTGACTCTGGCAGTGGTGATTTTTTTACACTATTGCATTTCTGGTTTTATTTTTTCCCTAATAAATAACTGTTATTCCTATTCCCATATCTTTGCCTGAGAGCCCCTTATTTTCAAAATTATAACAATTTGGAGGGAGGGGGTTTACATTCTCTTATTTCAGGAGAGGCTCCTGCCTTCCTTAGCAGACACCTGTGTTTTTAAACCAATACACACTGATTCTCCCTCTCTCCCTCACTCTCATGAGTCCCCACCTGCAGCGTTGCAGGCCTGGGGTCCCAACATCAGGATATGGAGCTGCTGAGTGGGTCCAGAAAAGTCCACAGAGATGCTCCAAGAGCTGGATCCAGGCTGGGGGAGCTGAACAAGTTCCATTCTGCTCTTCAGTGTTGGGAGAGAGAGCTGAGGGGATTTTATTATCTTTGAGCAAGTGAAAGGAATAAACTCTTTCCCATCTTCAAAGGGAAAGGTACAGAAATCACAGATTGATGCCAAAACAGGGGATTTTTAGTTAAATGTTAGGAAAAGCTTCCTCATGGTGAGGCTGGTTCAAAATCTGAGAGGATTTGGGAGAGGTATAACTGTCCCTGGAGGAAGGAAACCTACAAAAACATTATCACAACCATGAAGTATCATCAGGATGCTTTAGGCAGAACTAACAGCTGATTCCAGTACCTAGTCAATCATTTCTGCATGGAGAAACCAGGGACAGGAGCAGAGACAAAACCCTGTTTCTGAGAGGTGTGGGAAAGAAAATGAACTTTAAAAATGCTCAGGAGACCTGGGATTAATTCCTTGCCCTGCTGTGGAATTCCTGGGTTTCAGCCTTTCCTTGCCTTGACTTCCTGTCCATGGGAATTGTATTTTTATTTAGTATTATTAATTTTTTATGCTAGTAAATGCTTTGACAGCTAAATAAACAGGTTTTTCCACTTGTCTCCAAAGAAATCTTTTCCCAAACCAGTTGGGGGAAGGACCACTTAGATTTGTTTTCTAGAGGGCCCCAATTCAGAGGCTCCCTCTAAAAGTTACTCATAGTTTGATTCTGAATAAGGTTTGCTTATGTTTAAGTGAAATTTCACCTGCTCTGGGTTGAGCCTGTTGCCTCTTGTCCTGTCAATGAGAAGAATCTGGCTCCATCTTCTTTCCTTCCCACACATCAGGAATTTGTAGGAATTATTAAACCCCTCCAGAGCTTTCTCTCACTGAGGCTGAGCAACCTCATCATTTTCAGCAGAGAATTAATTTTACCTAATTTCAAATTTCAACTCTAAACCTGTCACCCAGGAGTCCTTTTCTAGCAGAAAAAAAGACACCAGGGGCCCAGAATTCAGCTCCCTGATCCTGCAGATCTCAGGTGGGATTCAGTTCCCACACACAGCTGCCAAACACCACTCGGGATGGCATCTGAGACATTTTTAAGGGATTGGTATGTGCCACAGAGCATTTATGAGGGACCAGCATCTTCCAGAAAAGGCAGCTGGAGGCCAGGAGAGATTTCTGGGGGGTCCAGAATGGATTTAGGAGGGCAGAGCCTGCCCTAGGACCAGAGTTGGTGTTGAGGGAGGGCTCAGCCCAGCTGGGTTCTGTGTGTAAGCCTGGCTTAGCTGGGAGTTTCCCAAAGCTGGAATAAGGATCCCAGTGCCACTGGGGAGACCAGGAGTGCCACATCAAATCCTCACCTCACCCATTTCTCCTCCCCAGCCTGGCTGGTTGGGATAAGCTGAACCCCAAGCCCTGTGGCCCAGCAGTCCTCTGGGGAGCTTTGCAGGCAGCTAAAACAAAAAACAACCCAGAAAAGGCTTAAATTATGCCAGGGGCTCCACCAGCCCATGCAAAACTTGGTGAGAGGAGGTGTCAATTCACACTTGGACACTGCAGAGCTGAGCTAAAGCAGCTGAGGTGGCTGGAATTTGTGTGCATTAGCAAACAGAAGGTGTGGATTGCCTTTTTTATTTTCCATGCTGGTTATGTCTGTACAAAGGGGATATAAAAGGTCTCAGGGTGCTGGTGCCTTCCCCTCTTTGCTCTGCAGAGCAGGGGAGGACTGGGACAGGTTTTATGTGGCCAAGGTAAATGTGGTGCTTGTTTTCCTCGTTGGCTCCTGCCGGGAGAGAAGCAAATGCCCACGTCAGCCAGCAGGGAAAACCTGCTCCTTCCCCTCCTGTCAAACACAGGGACTTGTCATCCCAGCTCCTGGAGAAAAGGCAGCCAGAGCTGTGAAACTGGGTGTGAGGAGAAAGCAAATTTAACCCTGGGTGTGGGTGGTGGAGCAGAGCCCTCTTCTTCAGCAAGCTTGGCACCAAGTGGCATAAATAATTTTAGTGAATAAACAAGGTAAGATTTGTCTTGCTGGAGATGTAGAGAGGTTGGAATAAAAGCAGATGCCTTTCCCTGGAGTATCACAGAGTTATTAAGGTTGGAAAAGAACTACAAGACCTCAGAGTCCCAGCTGTGACTGATCCTCACTGTGTCACCAGCCCAGAGCACCGAGTGCCACCTCCAAGGGATGGGGACTCCCACACCTCCCTGGGCAGCCCCTTTCAATGTCTGACCACCCTTTCAGTGGGAAATTTTCCCTAAAATGCAATCTAAACCTCCCCTGGCACAGCTTGAGGTAATTTCCTCTGGTTCTGTCCCTGTCCCCTGGGGTCAGGAAGTTTTAGAGTGAGGTCTCCCCTGAGCCTCCTTTTCTCCAGATTTAACACTCCCGGGAATGTTAAATGAAGTTGTATTGAATGAAACCACAACACTGCTGTTTTTTTTCCTCCTGCAGCATCAGTATCTGGGGATCCTGAGTGGAGCAGGATTGTGATGGGAGGCTCCTGACCCTCCATGAAGGAGGATTTACCTCCGTGGACACCTGGGATGAGGTTCAGCTGTAGCAAAGCAAACTCCCTCTCTGTGTTTCACCTTTCAAGGGACAAGACATTCCTTGCAACACATATCCTGATTTTTTCCCTTGCCTTGCCAGTGGTTTTTAGCTCTGGCAGACCTGGCAGCATTTTTTGTTGTACCTGACAGTTCAAACAGACTTTTTTTTTGTTTAAGTCCAGGAAAATGTTTAAGCCTGGGTGATCTCTGGAGGGGAGATGCTCTCAAGAGCATGGAGATAAATCTCCATGTCTTTTTGATTAGGGTTTCATTGCTAGCCCAGGCAGGCTGTGTGGTTTTAAACTTTCACTGAAGTGTCTCATTAAGGAATTAAAACCCTAAATACCTCCTGGCATCAAAAATCCTGAACCCAAGTGCAGGACTTATCCATACATTGCATGTTGGATGACAGAACTGGGATTGTGGGTGTGGAGTTTGAACAGAAGTGTGTGATATCACAGGGTGGGATCTTGTATTTTCAGGGTTCCCAGATGAAGGAAGGAATGATGAATCTGACTCCATGTTCTTAGATAGCTAATTTATTATTTTATGATGCTATATTATATTAAAGAATACTAAACTAAACTATACTAAAGAATACAGAAAGGATACTTACAGGAGGTTAAAAAAGATAATGAAAACTTGTGACTCTTTCCAGAGTCCCGACACAGCTTGGCCCTGATTGGCCAATGAATAACACAACTCACACCAGAACCCAATGAAACAATCACCTGTTGGTAAACAATGTCCAAACACATTCCAAAGGAGCAAAACACAGGAGAAGCAAATGAGATAATATTGTTTTCCTTTTTCTCTGAGGCTTCTCAGCTTCCCAGGAGAAGAATCATGGGCAAAGGGATTTTTCCAGAGAAAATATGACTGCCACAGTGGGAAACTTAGAGTTTAAGGGTTTAGAATGTAGTAATAGATATATAAAGCAAAATGGAGGTTTTAGAGTGGAGGCTGGTCCTTCTTCACCTTCTTCTCCATGGGTTTGGGTGATTTTGTGTAATTGGATAAAAAAGTCCACATTGCAGGCACGAGTGGTTATTGGGTTAAAAGTGAAAATAATTTAGGTGTAATTTCTTAATTGGACAGTTTATCCTCAAAAGACCTTGTAGAGAAAGACAGTTAACCATTTTGTAGCTTGTTAGAATGCTGCAGAACTTAGGGTTTGTAGGACTGTGATATGGATAAGAACTAGTAAACACCTGAGTCTGAACACAAAATATCACCTTGAACTTCAATCCTGGCTTTGACAGAGGCAGAAAAGAAGTTAAAGAATGGACATTAGGGAAGAAGCTGTTTGTTTCTGTGATGACAAAGAACCTGAGTTAATTCCTCCTCTCTCTGCATTGCCTCCACTCTTTGATCATTTTGTCCTTTTTGAGCCTCTGTTTCCTGTGCAAAATGGACATCATAATTTTTATTGGCTGAATTGTGTCCCTGGGAAGAGCTGCTGTGCCTGTGGAGGGGTGAGGGAGGATTAATTTGGGATATTTTGGGTTGCCCTCTGCAGTAAATCCAAAGTGATAGAGCTGCCCACCAAGTCTTGGCTGTGCCTCACCCATCCCACAGAATTCACTGGGATCCAGGTGCTGTTTTCTCTCATGCCATTAGGTGGTGGTGGAGGAAGCAAGACAGACACGATCCTCAGAGTTTCAAACCAGGAAAATCAGAAAATTCCTTCAACTTCTTACAAGGGAAATATTTCTTTGCTGTCTGCTCAAAGGAATGAAAAACAGGTAGGGGAGGGTGATCCCATACGTGAGGGACTGCACAGCAAACCCAGTGCCTGCTCTTGGAGAGCACAGGGAACACACAAACCTCAGGATTTGGGCAGGGGAATCACAGGGAGTGAAGCTTTCCAGATTTTTTTCCCTGGTAAAAATGGAAGGAAGGTGGGAAGGCAGCACTGGAGGGGGATGAAGGAGGTGTGAGAGTCAGGCAGGGTCCTGGCAGCTTGATCTGGGGAACAAACCCTTCCTCTTAAGAGTTGATGTGTGAAAACTCAGACTTGGAGAGGAACAGGAAGGGGGGGGGGGGGGGGAAATAAGACAGCTCAGAATAAGCAACCGACCACACACACAAAAATCCCTGCTTTGCTCTCCACAGCTTTGATTGACTGTGAGGGGCTGGTTTGAAAAAATTAAAAATTATAGAATCATTCTGACTGGGAAAGTCCTCTGAGATCACTGAATCCACACTTAAAGTGATGTCTTGTCTTCAGTGTCCTTGTGCTGTCACCTCAGCAGCAGAGGAGCCCTGGTGGGTAGCAGGAGCACCCCACAGTGAATTTGTCTTGTTGTGTAAAACATTTGTGCCCTCCTCGGTGCCAGGAATGAGGGACTAGAGCCTGAACACTCCCCTTTTTGTCCCTAAACTCAGCCTAAAGCAGCAGCCAGTATTTTTGTTGCTTTCCACCTCTTTTGTTGGTTTCACATCTGTGCTGTGACCCAGCAGGGCTGGATTTCACTCTCTGGCTAAAAGAAGTGCATGAAGGATGAGGAGCTCTGAATCCACGGGCTCCTGCAAAACCCTGAGCTGAAATTGTGCTTTCTGAGCTAAACTGGTGGTGGGTGGCATTGAGCCAGTGTCACAACACTGCAGGAACTCTGCAAGGATAAACCTCCAAGGAAAGGCAGGAGAGAAGGAAACCACAGCAACCAGGATGTCCCACACCCTTACCTGAGCCTTCACCAGTGAAAAACTGAATTAAAGCCTGAAAACTTCAAATGTTTTAATATGAAAAGCTTCTAGTCCTTCAGGGGAGAATTTCCTCTGAAATATTTCCTTTTGGATGCCCTTCTCCAGCCCCCAGCAGGGAATATCCAGTGGGATATCTCTGCCATCCTGGGTGCCAGCATTGCTGTGTTTTCCTTTTTTTTTTAATCCCTGCTCAGAGGGTTTTTTTTTTTTTTTTAATCTTGCTGAGGCAATAACAGCCTTTGTCTTGTGAAGGACACAGTCTGGTTTCCAGCCTGCCCTGAGGAGCTGGAAGCTTCTCTGTCTCAGAGTGAAGTGCCCTCAGAGCTGGATGATGGCCCTTGAAGGCTGAGACCAAACTCAGCTGAATGGGCAACCAGAGAGCTGAAAGGAATAAAATACATCAGATTCCTGGAAAGAACCTTCAGAATCACCCAGTTCCAACCCCCTGCCATGGGCAGGGACACCTTCCACTTGACCAGGCTGCTTGGGCCCCATCCAGCCTGGCCTTGGACGCTTTCCCTGCTCCCTGAGGTGCTGGAAACAGCAGCACTGGGCACTCAGCCTGGAGAAGCTGCTGATTTTGGCCAGTCTGAACCCAGAAATGCCCACATTTCATTTAAACTGTTCTTTCTGAGACCTGGGTAACTGCAAGGACTCTTGTGTCCAACCTGGCTCTTGCTTTTCAGAGATGTGGATGTTTCTGCTTGGGCCAGCCTGGATCTTTCTCCCTTAGCATTATAAAACTTATTTGAGACATTTGGTCACACCAGTCTCTGAGAAAACCTCAAATCCATTATAATTTCATTTTTGACACAGTTTTCCTGATTTTTTTCCCCAAAAAAGGATAAATGGATGCCTTTGAAAGACCAGCAGTCACCATGCACTGCTGTGTGTGTATTTCTGTTTTGTATTTGAGATTCTCGATTTAATATAAATAAATAAATATAAAAAGAGCACCAGCAGGGCTTTAGCAAGGCCTGAATTTGCTGACCCTGAGGCTGAGACCACGCTGTGACCATCATCCCATTTCCCTGATTACTCCTGGAAGCCTGCATGGCTCAGTGAGCAGAAATGGTGCCACCAGCACAATCAGGGATAAATTCTGTCCCCGTGCTGCTCTGGTGGCCAGAGAAAGCCCAGGAGTCACATATTTCACCAGCTGCCACTGGGCTAATCAGGATTTGCTCCCATCTGGAGAACTGGGATGAGTTTGTGGTGCTTTTCCCCAGAGGAAGGACACAAGGAAACAGCTCAGTCAGGTGTGGCATCTCTGCACTGAGGAAATCCACCACCTCACTCCTTTCCCTTTTTCCTTCCCTGTTTTGTAGGGAATCTCTTCAGCATGAAACACAATTGACCTGGTTTCTTATGGAAAGTATAAAATAGGAATTCAGGCTCCCCAAAGCCATTAAAGCCTCAATTTTCTGCTCTCACAGCATAAGTGACACTGCTCTGGCTCATTGTGCATCCTGGCCAGGGACAAAGCTGCTGCACCTAAGTGTGGGCTGTTTAAAGACAATGAAATGTTCTTTGGGGAATGGTTTGGGACTTTAAGATCACATTAGATGGGTGAGATCAGGGATGCTACCACCAAGATCGGGTTGTCCAAGTCTTGTAAAGAATTTTCTCACATCTGTGAAACATCCTTGTGGTTATCTTCTTAATCTTCTCCTGTTTTATTTCTTTTTTTTTCTCTAGAAGTATTTCAAAACCATCTGCATCATTGTCCTCTGTCTGAAAATTGTGTTCTTCAGGCCATGTAAATGAGTTCTTAGAGTGTTCCCTTTGCATGTTTGTAGTGTTTTTTCCTCTTTCAAGCAAAATAAGAAATAGCCCAGACTGCTAGGATGTGCCTCCTCCTGCTCACTTCGGAGAGCTGGTCTTGGCTTTTCTGGAGGCTGAACTGAGTTTCATCACTGTGATAATGAATGGCAGCACTTTCACCTCCTTGGGAGCAAACTCAGAATCTCCCTTTGCCAAATCCAGCCCAAAAGGAGGAGTCTGGTGATTTCACAGGCCTGAAGTACACAGAGAATGACCAGTTATTTGTACTCTAAACAGAAAACTGACAATTTGCCTCGTGCTGTTACCCTGCTCTGCCAAAGCCACCTGTCAGATCAAACAGTTTATAAACAGTGACTGTGAAGGAAGGGAATCAAATTCCAGCCTGAGGAGGAGCTGTGTGTGCCTTGCTGCTTAGTGAGCGTGGGCTCTCTCCCTGCCTGCCCTCAGCAAAGCCAAAATTGTCACTTCTGCACAGCCTGAGAGGGGAAAGAGGAGGAGGAGTTGCCTAAAACTTTGTGCTGATTGACCACAGCTTATAGATCTTGTCCAGGGTGTCATGGCCTGCAGGTATTCACTGCTGGCAGGGGAAAAACACTTGTCCTCGGTACTTTTGGTTCTGCAAATTATTTAATCTGTCAGACTTTGCTGCAGACTGTGTGTGGACTGCTCTGCACTGAAGAGGAGGAGGATTTACTTAGCTTTGGAGCCCTGGAGAGAAGCCTGGATTTCAGTTTGTCTGGTTGGGAATTGTCCTGGGTTGTAAGATGTGGTTTGGGGTTGTGTATTTTATTTATAATCTGTCAGAGGTGGGGCAGTTCTCTCTGTTCATGGGGCAGTTTTCTTTATCTCTCCCACAGCCAATCCTCCCTCCAGGAGATCTCTGCTGTCCATGGCCACTGAGTGTCCCTGCAGGGCTGATCAAATTCCAGCATCCCATGGGGAGATGCTCCGCCCAGGGCAGGAGCCAAGCATTCCTACCTGGATCCAATCTGAGCCTGGAACAGCACAGCAGCCTTTGCCCTCTGCATTCCCAGAGGAGCAGCTTTCTCCTGCCCTGCATTCCCAGAGGAAGAGCAGGCCCATCTCCAGCAGCCCTGGAGCTGCAGAGGAAAAGTGCAGCCTTGTGCAGGATCCCTGCTCCAGCAGAAGCACAGCTGGCACTGCAGGAGGGCTGAGCCCCCATGGGATGGGACTGTGCCACCACCCTGACCCACAGGGCTCAGCTCCTGCTCTGACTCTGGCAGTTTATTTTTTTTCTTTTTATTTGTACTATTGCATTTGTATTTTTAATTTTCCCAATGAAGAACTGTTATTCCTGTTCCCATATCTTTGCCTGAGAGCCTTTCAATTTCAAAATTATAATTTGGAAGGAGGGGGTTTACATTTTCCATTTCAGGGGAGGCTCCTGCTTTCCTTATCAGACACCTGTCTTTTCAATCTAAGACAGGAATGCAGAGATCAGCAAATGGCTGAAGGACAGCTCTTGGCAGGGCTGTGCTGATGATATTAAATGGCTGTGGCCAAAAGATAAATATTAATTTCTTGGCTTTCTGGAAAGCCCTGTGAGCCACATCACAGCACAAAGTAGGAGCAGCACAAAGGTGTGGTGCCAGGTTCTTCTTATGAAGGGATGCAGAGGTGTAGGGCCAGGAATGTCATTTGTTGCGTCCTCAGGGATCTGATGCCTCTCTGCTCCATATTTTTGGCGGGTTCCTTTATACCCATGCTGTGTAAGGAGCTCTGACAAAAATCACAGTGTGGAAACCCAGGGCACTGGGAATATTTCTGTGTCTGCTCTGGGGGGCCCTGACCCCCAGGGGAGCACTGACTCTGACCCTCATCCATGGACAAAGTTTCCTAGACTTCAAGATAGACCAGAATCCACAAAAGTGTGAAATAGATTATAGAGAGCAGTGTAGGTGTGTCACTTGGGGAGACATTTAGGGTTTGGGATTTTTAGTATGTTGTGGATGGAAGCAAGATGTCCAGGGTGCTGTCCTGGGTTTCTTCTTCATGCTGCTTCTTCCTTCTTCTTCATGGGTTTGGGTGGCATTTTGTAATTGGGAAGCAAAGTCCACACTGGGGCTCTTTGGAATCAGTTATTGGGTTAAAAGGGAAAATAATCTAGGTGTCAGTTCTTAATTGGATAGTTCAGTCTCAAAGATCTTGGAACAAGAGATTGTAGCCATTTTGTGCCTTCTAATGAAAAGCTGAACTCACAGCAGTGAGACTGTTTCTGATAAGAAATAATAAACACCTGAGTCTGAGCATGAAATACTGCCTCAAGTGCCTTCAGTGCAGACTCAGAGAAACCAACAGCTGGAACCTGACATCACAGAATATCCCAAACTGGAAGGAACCCACAAGGACCATCGAGTCCAACCGCAGTCCCTGCACAGACCCAACCCCAATGAAGCTGCTGCTCCTTCTGCTCCCATGATCAGCCTTCATTTGAGGATTTTTAAAAATTTTCTTAGTCCCATTCAAAAGAGAAGATTCTTCCACTATCTTTCCTTGATGGATTCCACAAACTGAGTTGATGTAATAATCACTCCCCTTGGTACCTTTGAGCAACTTTCCTGACTCTTCTCACCCCCTTTTTGTTACAGTGAAACAAGAAAAGGAACAAAAGATGAAGTCAGAAAGCCACTGAAAGTCCTGATTCCTGCATCAGCTGAGTCTTTAATAATTCCTGGTATTATTTGATTTATATGGCACCTTTTATGCTGAGGTGTATCCCAAATTCCATAAATAAGTGAAAAGCTGTGCTAGCATGGTCTCAGCTCTGCCAAGCTCTGCTCAGCCCCAGGCTCTGTAATTGCAGGAATTTCTCATCAAAATCTCTTTGTTTTTTCTCTCACCTTCATCCTGCAGCCAAGTGCTTACAAGGCTGCCGTGAGCAAAGGTGGATCTCTGGCTGGGTCAGTCACAGAATGGTTTGGGTTGGAAGAGACCCTAAAAATCCCCCAATTCCAGGCCCCTTCCATGAGCAGGGACACCTTCCACTAAAAAAGGTTGCTCAGAGTCACTGCTTGCCTGAGACAGAGGAAAAAGGCTGACTTGAACTGAAGGATTGAGGAAAGATGCTGCAGTGAGAAAGAAATGCCTCAATCAACCCTTGGGATTAAATTGTGCCTCTCAGAGTCAGCGGAAGCCGAAGGGACCAAAAAACCAGGGCTGGCCTCTATGAACAGGGAAAATGAGAAAAAGGGGGGGCTGAGAAGGTGGGGGAGGTCCCTGATTGTGTGATGGACAGGCAGAGGCACTAAGTCTTTCTGTTTATAGATGTAAATTTATCAGCCCCAAATCCAGAGAAGAGGAACAGGCTGCTCAGAGAAGCTGGGGCTGCTCCATCCCTGGAAGTGTCCAAGGCCAGGTTGGACAGGGCTTGGAGCAGGCTGGGACAGTGGAAGGTGTCCCTGCCCATCGCAGGGGGTGGCACTGGATTCTCTTTAAGATCCCCTCCTACCCAAACCTTTCTGGAATTTTATGATGTGGGAAGTGGGCATTTCCCTTGTTGGATCATTTCAGGGATCATTTCCCATGGATCATCACAGACCCTAGAGATGGGACCACCTGCAAATTGTCATAAAGAGCAAAGGAATGAGAGAGGCTGAGCTGCAGCAGTGTTTCTCGTTTAAAATAATGGTGGATTAGAAATCAAAATGTTATTGCTGCTGTAAAGCTGATACATCCCCCTTGCAGTTTACTCCCTCTTTTAAAGGCTGACATTCACAGGAGCTGGAGAGGTAATAGCAGCAGCTTCCCACTTATTAGGAGCTCTCAAAAGGATCTCAGTGAGCCAGGCAACCGTGGTTTTTATTAGCACTGATGGTGTGTGTCAGTGGTTGGCCTCTCTTTATGCCAGCATTAACAAGAGTTGGGAGAAAATTGTGTTGTCAAGCACAAGCCAAGCAGAAATAATGGCACTTGAATTCTTTCTCTGCACCCACAAAGTGACAGCATTTGTGGTCTTTAGCATCTATTTCATGGTTACATGTCACAGGCGAAGCCAAGCCTTGCAATATCCTGGGTTCTCTAGTATGGGTTCAGTTTTGTCCTCTGTAAAGTTGTTTCTGGGGTTAAGAACTCCTCATTTGCAGCCTCTTTCCCATAATGTAACACATCTGGACTGCAGAGATCCCCCTCGAGTTTCTCCATCCTGCTCTTCCAGGGAAGTCCCACCGTGTCAGAGAGACTCAGCTGATGTGCAGCTGCATTTTCAAAGCAGGGATGTTCATGTTTCCTGGCTGTGACTGCAAAGAGGGATTTACTCCAGGTTTCAGGAGCTCAGCGTATTTCAGGAGATCTTGATTTACTCCCACTTCCTGCCAAACCTCCCTAAGTGACCCTGGGAGAATTGTACATTGCACCTGTGCCTCACTTCCCAGTCTATAAAAGAGCACGTTCCTCTCAATTTTTCTGTCTTATATTTGGATTTGGAGACTTTTGCAGCAGGACTTGTCTGTTTGTGCTGTTTGTACCTGCACCAGTGAGACCTGCTCCAGAGTCTGCAGGCAAGTGTCAGTGCCTGGGGGATCTGCCTGGGGGATCCCAGCAGTTCTGGAGGAGCTGGTGGCTTCGAGGTCCTTTCCTGACAAAAGGACCCACACCAGCACAGCAGCATCCTTGGTAATGCTGGGGTGACTTCCAGGAAAAAAACCTTCAGGATGAAATGGCAGAGGCCACGACTTCTTGTCCTAATCAATAACCACAAGAAGCACAGAATTTTTACTTCTTTTAATTTATCTTGTCTCCTTATTTAATGTGAAAAACCAAGGTGTTCCTGAAGCTCTCCTCAGTTTTTCACCCCTTGCTGTCACTCAGTTCTGAGAATGTTTGAAATGCATCATGACCAAGCTCTAAAATCCCTTTTTCTTGTCCAGCCGCCTGTCTGTGTGTCTGCCCAGACAGCTTGTACCTCCCACTGCATTTGTCTAGTGAGTTAAAGGCCCTCAGCACAACAGATTGTTCATGCCCAGGAAATCAGAGCTCCATCCATCCTGCTGAATGAGGAGAATTCTTCACAGAGGGAGAAGCTTTGCTGCCTGGTGTCAGGTCACTCCTGCCCTGGGGGCTTTCCCAAGGCAGTGGCAGCACAATTTCTTCACCAGATGTGAATGCTGAGCATTGGGGTGTCCCCTGGGTGACTCTGGAGTGACAGGGAAGTGCATCCAAACCTCGACAGGGGGAAAGCCAGGGACCTCTGCACTCTGTGCTCCTCTCAGGAGGAAAAAAGAGCCTGTGCCCTTCCCATGGGGATGGGGATGTCCTGGCTGTGCCATGTCTGCTTAGATTGTCCTGGCCTGTGAAATGTTGCCTGAGCACCATGTGCAGTTGTGGAGAGGTATCCACCCCTCTATCCAGAAATGCTGGGACAGGAGAATTTTAAATCAGATCCTCACGTGACATTTTGCACCCATAAAACCACCTAGGTGAGCAGGTAATGTTTTTGTAAACATGATCATTTATTGGCTGAGTGGGAGCACAAAGAGAATTTGGCTCTCTCCAGTCAGTGAGACAAACACTGGCTATTTCCAGATCATTCCCTGCCATTGAGGACTTTTAATAAATACCTGATTCCTTGGGAAGGATGCCCTAGAACAGAGGCTGGACAGAGCTAAAAAATAAAGCAGGGATTTATTCAAAGGATCTCCTCCATGGATCCACCTTGAGCAGCACCAGAGCCCAGCCAGGGCTGCACCCAAGATGAACCCAAATGGTCCCAAAATGCACGAGCGCTGCCGGGGTCTCTCCCTGGGCTCAGCTCTGCTCCATGTGCACATTGCAGTTCAGTGTCCAATCCCAGCTGCAGCCCCTGCAGTCCCATCCTGCTTGTTTTTCTCTCTCCAGCCCATGGGGTTTGTGCTCTTGGGCTGAGATTTGGATCATTTGTCCTTGGTGCCCAGCTGGAGCAGGAATTGTTTTGTCTCCCTGCTCTGTGCAGAGAGCTCACCATCATCTGATATGAAGCCCAGACCACACACTAAAGCAGCACAGAATGTGAAAAGCATAAGAGTTCCAGCCTGAGGCATCATTTCCCCCAAGGATTTTTCAGATTCCTCACCAGGCTCAGTGCTGGGCTAAGGCAGCTCCCAGGAGGGCAGGTGGTGGCCAGGGCATGGCACAGCAGTAGAGTTTGTTCTATTTTCTTTACAGAAATCAGTCTAAAATCTGTCCCAACCCCAACGTGGTTAATCCCCACGTGTTTCTGTTACTGGGTTGTCTAGTGGCATCCTGTGTTTAGAAGTATTTTTGAGACTTGCTCAATTAATGGGTCAAATCACAGAATCACAGAATGGTTTGGGTAGGAAGGGACCTTAAACTTCATCTAGTTCCACCCCTCTGCCATGGCCAGGGACACCTTCCAGTATCCCAGGCTGCTCCAAGCCCTGTCCAGCCTGGCCTTGGACACTCCCAGGGAGCCAGGGGCAGCCCCAGCTTCTCTGGGCACCCTGTGCCAGGGACTCACCAGCCTCACAGGGAAGAATTTATTCCTCACATCTACTCTAAATCAATCCCCTCTCAGTTTAGAGCCATTCCTCCCCATCCTATCACCACAAACCCTTGTAAAATGTCACACCTCAGTCAACAGCCTGAGATGGAGGAGTGACATTTAAATTTGCACTTCTGGATTTAAAATGATTCATCTCAATCATGCTGCCATCATTAGAGATCATATGAATGAGCTACTTTACATGCTCATAGCTACATTCCTGTGCCTGAACAGGCAGAAGGAGGGGGATTAATTAAGGGTATTTAATTATTTTCAGTGTCCATTGCACAACATTTCTGCTGGACATGTTGCCATCACTCAGCTGATTGGCAGTGACTTGTCACAGGGGAGCTGGCAGCAGCAGGAAATTGTGGAGCAAAGAAGGAGAGGAAGAACATCTCTCACTGGCCCTAGCCAAGAACACATCCATTAACCAGGGACTGATGGCTCGTTCCATAACTTGTCACCCATTAAAATATTGCAGCTATATGGATGCTGATGTACTGCCAGCTGCACTAAAAATAGGCCAAGTGTGCAGCTTTTAGTGCCACAGGGGGAAAAAAAAAAGTTTTTGTGCATTAAAAACACTTTGCCATGACTCACATTCCTTCTTGGCTTTTCTGTGCCCTCAGATGGAACATTTTGCCAGAGGTGTCTGGTGCACCCTGAAAGCAGCTTCTGCAAAATAAAAATTAGAAAGCACTGTTCATCAAAGCCCTGTGATGTGAGATTCCATCAGCCAGGGAGACGCAGGAGGGGAGGGCAGCTTGTGAGGGTGTCCTGGGTGGCAAGATGTGGCTGGGGGTGTGTGTTCTATTTCCCATCTGTCAGAGCTGGGGCAGTTCTCCTCTGTTCATGGGGCACTTTTCTTTATCTCTCCCACAGCCAATCCTCCCTCCAGGAGATCTCTGCTGTCCATGGCCACTGAGTGTCCCTGCAGGGCTGATCAAATTCCAGCATCCCATGGGGAGATGCTCCGCCCAGGGCAGGAGCCAAGCATTCCTACCTGGATACAATCTGAGCCTGGAACAGCACAGCAGCCTTTGCCCACTGCATTCCCAGAGGAGCAGCTTTCTCCTGCCCTGCATTCCCAGAGGAAGAGCAGGCCCATCTCCAGCAGCCGTGGAGCTTCAGAGGAAAACTGCAGCCTTGTGCAGGATCCCTGCTCCAGCAGAAGCACAGCTGGCACTGCAGGAGGGCTGAGCCCCCATGGGATGGGACTGTGCCACCACCCTGACACACAGGGCTCAGCTCCTGCTCTGACTCTGGCTCTGATTTTGGTTGTTTTTTTTTTTTTTTTTGGTACTATTACATTTGTATTTTAATTTCCCAATAAAGGACTGTTATTCCTAATCCCATATCTTTGCCTGAGAGCCCTTTAATTTTAAAACTATAATAATTTAGAGGGAGGGGGTTTACATTCTCTATTTCAAGAGAGGCTCCTTAGCAGACACCTGTCTTTTCAAACCAAGGCAGAGGGTGTCCTCAGTCTGATGCTGAGGAGCTTGGGGAGAGCAGAGCCATTGTGGGCTGCTCCTGTGGCCCTGAGAGGGTGACAGGGACTGGCAGGAGGTTTGGATGGAGGGGACATCCTGTGGAATTGGCAGCTTGAGCAGCTGGAGTTGAGGTGGTGCCTGCTAGGGAGGGTCAGGCTGGGAGAAAGAATATTTTAATCCTCCTTTGGACTCATTTATGGGCAAAGAAGGAAGCAGAGGGTTCTTGAAATGCACTTGCTTTGGAGAAGAGTGCTCTCATCAGTCCTGCAAACAGGAAAGATCTGTCTGGTGAGAGAAGGCTTGAATTTGAAGCCACATCATAGAATCATGGACGAATCTGGGTTGAAAGGGATCTCTAAAGGCCATCTAGCCCAACACCCTTGCAATGAGCAGGCACATCTTGAAATGAGCAATGTTTCATTAAGACAAACGCAAGGAGTGAGTCAGAACATCAGTGGGGTGCTCATCTTGCTCAGCTCAGGCAGTCCAAGCAGCAGCCTCTGTAACAGGGCCATCATTTCCTCTGCCCATCCTTTTACGTACTGAAAGAAGAGGGGAAGAACAGTTTTTGTCTAATATCAGATGTTTAAAAGATAACAGACAGTTTAAAATTAATCACCCAGGCTCCTTTACATCAGACACGAGAGCAGAAACTTCCAGAGGCCAGCTCATTTTCTGATGACATTTTTTAGGCAGTTGTGTGGCATTCAGCCATGAATCAATAGGTTTATGACCTTCAGATAGAATTTGAAGCAATAAATTGAATATTTTGCAGATCACTGACCACTTACTCTACATCTTTATTTTCAAATTTTCTCCTTTTTTTTTCTTTTCAGAGCAGCAAACACTGTTTGCTCCTCTGCTCCTGAGGTGCTGGTGCAGATCCTTCATTCCTTGGTGACATTTGCCACCTGTACCCTGCTAAATGGTGCCCTGATGTGTCCCAGGAGCTCATTTATTCCCCTCACCAAGCTCTTTGCCTTGTTCATTAACATAATTACTTCCCTGCATTAGCTTATACCTATAATAAAATCTCTGCTCCTCCTGTTTGAAGCCACAGAGGTTGAAAGCTTGGTAATAAAAACAATCAGTGACTTAACAAATTACTTTCCCCTCAACCATTTGGCTGGTTTGGCAGAGCTCCCTTTCCCTGTGCTGAGTTTTTCCCACTGTAGAGGCACTAAAAAACTCCTTTATTAGTGAGCTCACCTTGGCTGTGATGGCCAAGAGCAGATGTGAGGGAAGAGGAAATTCCTATTGCATGGAATAATATCCATTCCTAAAAGCAAGGACAACACTCAGTTCTGGAAATGATGCTAGGAAGAACCAGAAATTGGTTTTTAAGAAGACTTATTGCACAATTCAGAGTCCTGTGAGTTCTGTGCTTTGCCTGGGATTGAATTGTCTTTAAGAAACAACTTCTGTTTAAATTTATTTTTGCCCTGCTCTGCCACTTTCTGCCTTCCATGGGAATTATTTCACAGTCTTGCAGTAAGACCTCTACTTAAAACACTACCCAGAGAGGGATTGATTTCTGTCTTTAAAAGGACATCACTGACAAGAAGGGGTTGGATGCCAAATGGGCTCTTTAATCTAGACAAAAACACAACAAAGCCACGAGAAATACATGAAAACTGAGAGCAGTTCACTTATTAGAGCAAACTCTTCAGAGAATTATGGTTTTCTCTGTCTCTTGAAGTTTGTGATCAGTTCTAAACACGTGTTTGGTATCTTTTCACACAATCTGGGGTGTTTTAAATATGTGTATGGGACAGGAAGGATGCACAAGGTGCTCAGTGCCTGCTGAAGGGGCAGCTGAGCACACAGTGGAGTCCCATGGCTCTCAAATAACATTAAAAACCTGATTTTAGGCAAATAAAATCTATCCTTGGGCTCTGATAATGGATTTAGGGAAGAAGCTGGTACTTTCAGGGAGAAAAATCCTTGATTTATTTATGTGTCCTCTTAAAGATGAGGTGAAATGTCCTCTTGGCTGATTTCAGGTGGGTTGAGGAGCTCAGGGAGAGGAATCCAAACCTCAGGGAAAGCCCAAGGGAAGAGGTGGAATTAACCCCTGACTCTCAAGCCCATCTCCATTGCCTGTCTCTCAAGAATGGCCAAAACAGGACCAGAATTTTGGGTTTATCCTGGCTGGGAAGTGGTGGTGACTCTGTGCCTTAGCTGTGACTCGGCCATTTGTCACCTCCTGTGCCAGGCAGGCAAATTGCCCTGACTCTGCAATCAGGGTAATTAGGCAAAGCAGTGTTTTGAGCTGCTGCAACTCTCGGAATAAAACATTGCCTTTGAATCAAAGTGCTCTGATCAAAGTTGGAGAATTAAGATAACAAAAGAGCAATTAGGGAAATTTTCCAAATGAACAACTTGTGTGGGTGGAAATAGGTTCTTTCAAAAATGTCATCAAAACATCTGAACTCTTTAAGAATGCTCCTTTTTCTTTTGTTTGGAAATTGCTCATTTAGGAGAACAACACAGGAACACGGGTGTGTCATAGGCTGGTGTCACCTGCTCTTCTCCACTTTTCTTCCATGGAAAGGAGAGTCCCACATCCCGGGGGTATGGGGACAGCTCTGTGTCCCAGCTGTGTGACACAGATCAGGGTCTGGCTGCTGAAATGTTCACAGAAATGCCCAGAGCACTTCTAGGGACAAATGCACACCAGCTATTGTACAGCAAAGATTGTCCCCTCAGGCTCTCACTCCTTTCTGAGCATCAGGGGTGGCACTGGATGAACTTTGCTGACCTTTCCAACCCAAACCATTCTGTGATTAAAAAATAAATAAATGTGGCAAGGCTCACAGGGGCTGGAAAGTTCCCTGATGGGCTCTGGCAGAGTGTGAATTGTCCTGCTTTGCAGTGCTGCTTTGTGAAAAAAGAACCTGAGGGTGGAAAACAAAGCAAACCAAGTCTGGAAAACAGTTCAGGCTGCACCTTGAGCAGGCAGAGGGATTTGCTGGGTCAGTCACCTGTGTCAGGCTGATCAAAAAGTCTCTGTCTCACTGACAAGTGAAGTGATTTTCCAGGTAGTGGGAAAATGTTGGAACCCTGGGTGCTGAGAATTCCAGACTTTTTGTGCTGCCAGGCTCTGACCCCCAAGAGAACACTGCATTGACCTGAGGGCCTGGAGAAGCTTCCAAAATGGAATGACAGAACTGGGATTGTGGGTGTGGAGTTTGAATAGAAGTGTGTGATACCACAGGGTGGGAAACTCAGAGTTTAAGGATTTAGAATACAGTAATACAGATAAAGCAAGATGGAGGTTTTAGGGTGGAGGCTGGTCCTTCTTTTTCACCTTCTTCTCCATGGTTTGGGTGGTTTTGTGTAATTGGATAAAAAAGTCCCCATTGCAGGCATGGGTGGTTGGTTATTGGGTTAAAAGTAAAAATAATTTCAGTGTCATTTCTTAATTGGACAGTTGATCTTTCAAAGGCCTTGCAGAGAGAGAGATGGGGCTCCATTTTTAGTTTGTCAGAGTGCAGTGCTGCAGAACTCAGGGTTTGTGAGAGTGTGACAGAGATAAGAACTGATAAACATCTGAGTGCCAACAAGAAATACCATCTCACACATTTAATCCTGACCCTGATCAAGGCAGAAAAAGAAGATAAAGAACCGACAGGAAAAGAAATGAACTTTCAGTGAATGCCTCTGAGCACAGAAGAGTGCAGAGCAGAGTGGCTCTGACTTTATGAGTGAAGCTCAGGCTGAAATTGTCCCCTGCAAGGACAGGGACCCAGAGCTGCCACTGCTGGAATGGAAGCAGCTCTTTGGCTGGAATGTGATTCAGCGAAGATCATCTTCTTATGCACCTGAGATGATCTTACAAACCTGTTCCTGAGATTGGGAAGGAAAAGCATGCCTGGAACATCCAGAAAACCCTGGACCTGTCCTCTGTTCTGTGAGAGGCCTTGGGAAGCCCCAGTTGCTTCACTGGGGTGATCTGGTGGGATAATCAGGCTCAGATTTCCCAGGAAGATCATTTGCTCCCAAAAAACCTTGAAGTTGTGCTTTTCTTGCTGTAGCTGAGCACCCGCCCTCATCACACAGGTGTTGGTTTCTCCCTCAGCCCCAAGGAGTGAGAGGGGGCCTGATATTCTCTTCAGAGATGAAAAAGGAGGGTTCCTTTCCCCTCATCCCAGTCCTGGTGTGTGTGGAAGAGGAGGGTCTGGTCCCTTCACGTGGTGTGGTGGGGAGGGACAGGGACCTGATTCAGGGGGAGGGTTTTGTCTTCATTTTGTGCATCTGGAGGTCGGCTGAGTTCCTGCACCTGGATTCCTCATCCTGGGATCCCTTCCTAACCCTCAGCTCTGCCAAAGGCTCTTGGTCAGCCTGACCTTGGTTTCTTATTTTAGGGTGAGGTGAATTCCCCTCTGGATGGGACCATTTCTCTCTCTTGACTACAGAAAGAAAATGGGGGTGAAATGTCAGGCTTAAATATCTGCATTTTATCCAGGAGGAGGTGCCACCCTCACCTTCCCTGCTGCCCTCAGAGCTGCACCTCCCTCAGGCTTTCAGGAGAGCCATAATTGCAGAGAATTTGGCCCACGGCACACTGCAGGATCCAAAATATCCACTGCATCTTTAATCTTTTGTATGCTAATACACGTCTAGACAAACCAGGGCAGCTTGTGCTGAGCTCAGCTCCCTGCTGCTCCTCTGGGATACTGAAAATTACATGAGCAGCAGTGAAGAGGATTTTATTTTATTTTATTTTATTTTATTTTATTTTATTTTATTTTATTTTATTTTATTTTATTTTATTTTATTTTATTTTATTTTATTTTATTTTATTTTATTTTATTTTATTTTATTTTATGCTGGAAAGTACAATTTTCAACACCAGGTTTTCAACTTGGCAAATGAAAATATACCTGGAATAGGTGAGGGACTCACCTGAGAGAGATTCTGTCATGATTGATTATGAACAAACACATTCTACATCCACAAAAAATAAAATGTTAAGTAGCCAAAACAAAATGAGTAAGCAGTGAGTGCTCACCCACCTTTGGATGGAGGTACAAGGTTCATATTCTTTTTGCCTTGTCCTCCTTTTATCCTTATTTTCCCATTGGTGGAGATAAAATGAGAAAAGGAAAAAGTAAGAGGAAACCAAATGAATCAGCTGAATAAGCTGCGAGCAGTTCCCCTTTGAGACCTGTAATCAGAAAAGGGATTTAATAGTCCCCATCCAGTCCTTCTCTGCCTGCATTTGGAAATTGTGATTATAGCACCAGCAGCACATGTCACTGTGATGCATATCAATCCTAAAATGCCCTCCTCTGCTGGGAATACAGGATGGGCTTATCCATCTTCATCAAAATAAATCGAGAGCCTTTGTAAAGAAGGTTTTCAGCCATAGGTCACCACGTTGCCTGGAAGCTGCAATTTAGGAAGAAAAATGTGATTAAACTTCTCTCAGTTTCTGACATGGGGGTATGTGGCAGAGTGTTTAAGCTGTGGAGTTACACACAGCCTCAAAACGCCTTCAGGGAATGCTGTGTGTTCCCAGAGGAGAGACAATAAAGCCAATTTGGTTATTCCCCTGCTAATTGTATTAGGATTTGGTGAATTTAGCTGAGCCAACGTCACAAACAGTGATCAGAGACTCCTCAGCAGTGGTACCCAGGAGCTGGGAAAGATGGGAAAACCTCCTGGGCTGCTCCTTTCATTGCATCAGGATGAGATGTCAGGGCAGAAACAGAGCTGAAGGAGACATCACAGATCTGATCCATCATTGAGATGTTAGGACTTTGAAGCTGAAATTACACAGAGAAAATGAGGCTTCCTTGGAGGGCAGCTCTCTGGAGCTGTCTGGAGCAGCTCTTTGAGCACCACAAGAGAAAAGGAACAAACTCCTGTAGGGCACCGTGGAGGCTGAGACCAAGCAAGGAAAAGCTGTGATGTTCCAGCCAGGGAAAAGAGTGTGAGTCTGGCTGCCAGCTCCTCGCCCAGGAAACATCTGGCTAACACCAACCTGGCTGGATCATATCCAGTGATGGAAAGGTACTATGTCTGGGTTTGAAAAGACAGGTGTCTGCTAAGGAAAGCAGGAGCTTCTCTTGAAATGGAAAATGTAAAACCCCTCCCTCCGAATGATTATAATTTTGAAATTAAGAGGCTCTCAGGCAAAGATATGGGAACAGGAAAAACAGTTCTTTATTAGCAAAAATAAAACAAAAAATAAAATGCAGTAATACAAAACACCACTGCCAGAGTCAGGATAGGAGCTGAGCCCTGTGGGTCAGGGTGGTGGCACAGTCCCATCCCATGGGGGCTCAGCCCTTCTGCAGTGCCAGCTGTGCTTCTGCTGGAGCAGGGATCCTGCACAAGGGTGTAGCGTCCCTGCAGGGCTGATCAAATTCCAGCATCCCATGGGGAGATGCTCCGCCCAGGGCAGGAGCCAAGCATTCCTACCTGGATACAATCTGAGCCTGGAACAGCACAGCAGCCTTTGCCCACTGCATTCCCAGAGGAGCAGCTTTCTCCTGCCCTGCATTCCCAGAGGAAGAGCAGGCCCATCTCCAGCAGCCCTGGAGCTGCAGAGGAAAAGTGCAGCCTTGTGCAGGATCCCTGCTCCAGCAGAAGCACAGCTGGCACTGCAGGAGGGCTGAGCCCCCATGGGATGGGACTGTGCCACCACCCTGACCCACAGGGGCTCAGCTCCTGCTCTGACTCTGGCTGTGGTTTGTTTTCTTTTTTGTACTATTGCATTTGTATTTTTAATTTTCCTAGTTAAGAACTGTTATTCCTATTCCCATATCTTTGCCTGAGAGCCCTTAATCTTAAAATTATAATAATTTGGAGGGAGGGAGTTTACATTTTCCATTTCAGGGGAAGCTCCTGCCTTCCTTAGCAGACATGTGTCTTTTCAAACCGAGACAACAGGGCACTCCTTTATCTCTGTTTTCTCACTGAGAGGGTTGAGGGGAATGTGTAGATACCAGGCTGAGCAGTGTTCTGCACATTCTGGGGACAGGTACTATGACAAATGCATGATGCTTGTTCAGATGGAAAGTGCTGCCTTAGAGATGCTGTTACCACGATGGATGAGTTCATTGCCTGATCCTCTTTCCCACTTGTTGTGGAGTGTTAGGATTCTCAGGCTTCCAGTCACAAGGTTTTGGCTTTTTTCCATGTCAGCCAGAGAAGCTGTGGCTGACCCTGGATCCCTGGAAGTGTCCAAGGCCGGGGTGGATGGAGTTTGGATCACCCTGGGCTAGAGGGTAGAACCAGATTTTTAAGGTCCCTTCCAACCCTTCTCACCCAGACTCTTTGGGGGCTCAATGATTTCCCTCAATGGATCTGAGTCCAGACTGCACTAAAATGTGTTTGAAAACATTTTAAATTTGCAGCCCAAGTTCAGCCATTGCTGCTGAAAACACCAGGGAAGCAGCAGACGCAGCAGTGCATTTTTCAGGCTTCTGGATCTTCACTCCTCTGATTGATACAGCAGCACAGAGAGTTCAAGCAATCCCTCAGAGAAAAAAGAGTCTCTCAAACAAACAGGAAAGAAAAGAATGTTTGCTTAAAATGCTAAACATATCCTAATTAGTAAATAAGAGTGTAATTCAAATAAGGCTTAAGAATTCCTGCCTGACACTGTTATGCCACTTGTGATATTTGTGTAGTAGGAGAGATGAAAAAAACCCACAAAATAAATGAAAATACATGCAAAAGGAAATAAAGCTTTAGATTAAAAATGGTGATCCAGATTCAACTCTTTCTTTGAAGATCCTTTGCAATCAGCAGAAAATAAATCTCCCCAAACTTAATGAAATTCAATTTCCCAAGAGCAGGGTTTTTTTACAGGTAGGAGCTTAAGCATGGACACAGCCACAGCAACAACTCCTCTTTTATTATCACAAATACAAAATGACACGAATTCATTGAAGACAATTATAGGAACAGCACCCAACCTTCATCTCTGGGCAGCAGATCCCCAGAACTCTTTACAGCACAGACTTATCTCAGTTTGTATAGGTCAGGCTGTTAATAATTTCTTTGATTCCATTTTCTGATCTGTGACCAAGGAAAGTCCGTGGCTCAGTTTTCACCCCTGAACCTTTTACCCCTTGCTGACCCTTTTGTGATGACACTATTGAAGAAAAGTGGAGGTGTCTATTTTCTCTTACTTGTGCTCCAGTGTGGGTTGCTCTCTGAAGCTCTGCACTGCAAATCTCAATACACCCCATGCTGGTCATGGGGCTGATCATGGCCTTGGTGAGAGCTTCTCCTCCACAGACAACATAAAGTCAATGTATATCTCTCCAGGTAAATTTTTGCCTCATAGCTGGGAGGAAAATCAGAATCCTTATTGCCTTAGGCTGCAAGATATAGCTGGGTGTGTATTCTATTTGCCATCTGTCAGAGGTGAGGCAGTTCTCCTCTGTTCATGGGGCAGTTTTCTTTCTCTCTCCCACAGCCAATCCTCCCTCCAGGAGATCTCTGCTGTCCATGGCCACTGAGTGTCCCTGCAGGGCTGATCAAATTCCAGCATCCCATGGGGAGATGCTCCGCCCAGGGCAGGAGCCAAGCATTCCTACCTGGATACAATCTGAGCCTGGAACAGCACAGCAGCCTTTGCCCACTGCATTCCCAGAGGAGCAGCTTTCTGCTGCCCTGCATTGCCAGAGGAAGAGCAGGCCCATCTCCAGCAGCCCTGGAGCTGCAGAGGAAAAGTGCAGCCTTGTGCAGGATCCCTGCTCCAGCAGAAGCACAGCTGGCACTGCAGGAGGGCTGAGCCCCCATGGGATGGGACTGTGCCACCACCCTGACCCACAGGGCTCAGGTTGTATTCTGACTGTCAGTGGTTTTTTTTTTTTTTTTTTTTTTTTTTTTGTACTATTGCATTTGTATTTTTAATTTTCCTGTTAAATAACTGTTATTCCTATTCCCATATCTTTGCCTGAGAGCCCCTTAATTTCAAAATTATAATAATTTAGAAGGATGGGGTTTACATTTTCTATTTCAAGGGAGGCTCCTGCTTCCTTAGCAGACACCTGTGTTTTCAAACCAAAGCACTGATGATTATTGGAAAGAGTTCATGCTGGACAGAGTAGTCAGGGACAGAGATTGGGTGTGAACTGAAAAAGGGAAAATTTAGACTAAGTATTAGGAAGAAATTCTTCCCTGTGAGGGTGGTGAGGCCTTAGCAGTGGTTGCCCAGAGAAGTCATGGCTGTTCCATCCCTGGAAGTGTCCAAGGCCAGGTTGGATGGGGCCTGGAGCAACCTGCAATAGTGGAAGTTGCCCTGTAGGTTAAAACTGAATTAAATTCTCTCCCAATCCAAACCAATGCATGCTGTAATTTCATGACTGAAGGGCTCCAAGGGCTGTGCAGTGCTTTCATCCATGGATTCTCAGGTGTGTGGGAGGCACTCCTGAAGGTTTCTCCCACACCTGCACTTCCCAATCTGTGTACAACAAATTGCTGTGACACCATTCTGGCAGTGTGGCGCTTGTCCTGTGACACCAGGTGAGCCTGCACAGGCCCAGGGGGACACCACAGGCTGGGCAGGACAGGGAGGAGAATCAAATCCAGCCCTGGATTTGTGAGCTGGCATTTATTTGGGCCATGTCTCCTCCCCAAGGGGTCCCTGCTCTCTCAGGTGATGCTTTGTGCTGCAGTGGGAAGGGAAGCCCTGAACAAACCACAGGAGCTCCTAAATTAACTTCTCCCACATAATTTCCAGGGTTTCTTTTCTCCTCCTGTTTCAGTCCACGTTGGACTCTACATCTCAAGAGTTTTATTATTTACGAGTCGCTATCAGCTGAAGGGAGGCAGATCATGTTTTATTGATGTCCTTTCAGACTAAGCACAGGCTGGATGGCTCCTGGAGCATTTCCAGTCCCTCCACTTTGGCAGGGATTGCAAGGCTTGTACCAGCCCTCCCCACTGCAGAAAATCCTGCAGATTTCCAGAGTTTTAGCTGGAAATCTTTACTATCAAGACATTTTTATCTTTACTATCTTTACTATTCACTTTACTATCAAGTCTTTACTAATGTCTTTACTATCAAAATATTTGCTTTTCAAGGAAAAAAAACCAAAACCACAAGAACCAAAGGCATTTTTCCCTCTTTTTTTAATAGATGCAAATAAATACCCAGACATATAAAAGGAAGATTAAAAAATGACAAAAATAAGTGACCTCCATTTGTCACAGATCCTTTTACTCCCCAATTTTTGTGTGTGTGCTGTTACACCACACGTGATCTTTGACTTTGCATGTCTAATGTGTTACTCCCCCACCTTTAATCAAGGGAACAATTGGCAAATCAGGGAAAACAGCACTGGGAGATGCTCTGGGGCATTTTGGGCTTTAAGAACATTTTGTAAAAGCAGTTGTAAACTCAAGTACTTGCCTTGTATCTTGTCTTTATAAAAGTGGGGCTGCTGCTCTGGCTGTGTTAAGCAATAAATGCTGAAATGTGTAAGAAAACAGCTCTAAAATATTCCAAATGCTCCAGTTTCTTGGAGGCTGCTGCATGACTGATACACAGAATTCCAGGCATATATTTTGTGCTTATAAACATGCAGAAAACAGCAGCTTCTGCTCTTTTCTTTAGAATCCTGCTCTCCAAACCCAGCAAACTGCACACAGCTGCAGTGGGAAGCTCCAGGCTCCTGGAATTCCTGGGCAGGAGCAGCAGGATCAGGTGGCACACAGGGAATTCCTGTGCTGCAGATTCTGTCCCTGGGGACAGGTACTGCCTGCAAACCCACAGTGCTAAGGGGGGAATAAATCCAATTTCCTGGGAAATTTGCAGCATTGGGAGCTGCCTTCCTGATTTTTTTTCTTTGCAGACTGACAGCAGAAGTTAAGCATGCAGATGGTGTGCCTGTGGCTGCCCTAGTTTTTGGCAGGGAAGTCTGGACAAGAGAGAATTATCCATCCCAGGGCTGGATAATTCCCAGTGGCAGGATGTGTGGGATAGGCCTAGGACAGTGGGCACCTCCTGGGTTTTGGAATTTCACCTCTGAACAAGTGAAGAATCCGGCCAAAATTATTATCCTGGAAGAATAGAAGGGGAGAACCCCATTAAAGTCTTTTTACCTGTGGAATGGTTTTGCTGTGCCTCATCCCAGCCCTGCTTTTTATGGAGTTGAGGGTGGGATTGCTCAGCATGGGTTCAGCTCTAGGGAGGGTCCCCAAAGTCTTTGCAGTGTGTGGATGAGAGAATAAGAGCTGTGGGCACATATTTTTGCTCAGGGTTACTCCCTGGAGAAGGTGCCAAAATTCTTGGAAGGTCCTGATGCCTTGTGAAGGCTGGTCTAGAACAGAAACTAGACAGAGTTAAGGAATAAAGCAGGGATTGATTCAAAGGCCTCCATGGATGCACCTTGGGCAGCACAAGAGCCCAGCCAGGGCTGCACCCAAGATGAACCCAAATGGTCCCAAAATGCACGAGCGCTGCCGGGGTCTCTCCCTGGGCTCAGCTCTGCTCCATGTGCACATTGCAGTTCAGTGTCCAATCCCAGCTGCAGCCCCTGCAGTCCCATCCTGCTTGTTTTTCTCTCTGCAGCCCATGGGGTTTGTGCTCTTGGGCTGAGATTTGGATCATTTGTCCTTGGTGCCCAGCTGGAGCAGGAATTGTTTTGTCTCCCTGCTCTGTGCAGAGAGCTCACCATCCCCTAATATGAAGCTCAGAACCGCACACAAAAGCAGCACAGAATCTAAAAATATAAAAGCTGAAACCTGAGGCATCATTTCCCACCAGCCTGGAGAAGCTGGAGGTCAGTGTTAGGAAGTGGAGAGGTGATGGGAGCTGCAGTGAGTACAGCCAGATATCAAACCTTCATCCTGAGGCTCTGTCTGACCCAAAAATATCAGCTCTGTGGGGAAAACTGATAAAAAATGTCTCCATCCAGAATCTGGCCTCATCCTGGGCACAACTCCAGCAGAAGGAGCTATTCAGGGAGCTGGGAATGCCTCAGGAGGGCTGGTGTTTCCAATCCAAGCTTCCCCTCTTTTTTTCCTGCAAGGACAAAGCTTTCTGGTCCCTGGTGTCCCTCTCCTTTAACACCAGTCTCAGGTGTTGAAGGAGAGCTAGCCTGACCTGGCCTGGCCTGGCCTGACCCTGGCCCTCAGCAAGGGTGGCACCTCCGCCTGGCCCCTGGGCCACGACAGCCACAGCTGAGCTGCCCATGGTGCCAGCAGGGCTGGGAAGGGCCCAGAGGGCCTTGAGAATGTGGGCCTGAATCACAGAATCATGGAATGATTCAGGATGGAAAGAATCTTAAAGCCCATCCAGTTCCATGGGCAGGGACACCTTCCACTGTCCCAGGCCGCTCCAAGCCCCATCCAGCCTGGCCTTGGGCACTTCCAGGGATCCAGGGGCAGCCACAGCTGCTCTGGGAATCTGTGCCAGGGCCTCCCCACCCTCACAGGGAACAATTCCTCGCTAATATCCCACCAAAATCTGCTTCCTTCATCTTAAATTCGTTATGGTTAAAGCTGTGCATGGTGCTGACAGCTCCTCTCTGTCCCTATGGCCACCTGTGCTTCATCCCAAAAACACCTCTTGGAAGACACGTCCTGTGGGGACCTTCTAATCTCAGGTCAGGAGGGTTTCACACTCACTGCTGAGAAACCAGCTCTGGGATTAGAAAAATAACCAACCTGACCAACTCCCTGACTGTTTCTGTGGCTCTTTAAGCTCCATGTGCCTCCAGGAGGTCCCTTCTTAGAAGGAGTTTGCAGTTCTAACCCGAGGCTCCTCTAACACTCTCCAGTTCAGGGAAGGTTGATCTCCTGGAGGGGAGCCTGCCTTTGTGCTGAGCTGCGGAGAAAATCCCTGTGAATCCCTGGCTTTGTTAAAAGCTGGAGGTTGTGTGAAGTGAGCCCAGCTCTGGGATTTTCCCAAACACACCCAGCACTCGCTCCGACTTTGATCAGCAAACAGAAGTCATCTCAGGAGGGTGTTTATTTTTTTTTTAATCTTGGGTTAGGGTTCAAATGTCTTTGGTGGGCATCTTGAAAAGCTGCCCTGGCCCCAGCTGCTGTGCAGATAACAACAAGCTGCTCTTTGAAGCTGGGATCTGTGTGCCTGCTGTGTCAGGCCTTTGTAGCACTGAGCATTCTTGCTTTGGGATCAAGGACCCCTCTGCCTCTGTTAAATTTCCTGTCAGACATGAAGCTGAACCCTCTGACTGGAAACAAGAAAGACTGAACAGCTTGGACAAGGAAAGTCCACAAAAAGGAAGAGGAAATTCAGGCTCGTTATTTTGTGTCCTGATTTTGGCTGGGACAGAGTTGATTTTCTCCCTAGCAGCTGGTACAGAGCTGTGGTTTGGGTTTAGCATGAGGATAATGTTGATACCACACTGATTTTCTGGTTGCTGAGCTATGCTCACCATAAGTCAAGGAATTTTCAGCATCTGCCAGTGAGGACAAGAAGCCATTAGAATGTATTTGTTGTAAATATTCATTATATTAGTTGAAAAAATTGCTGGTCCCCAAGTTAATTTGCTGGATCTTAGAGCTGTGCTGTGTGACACTTGCAGGGTGTGTTCCCTGTCATGCTGTTGTCACCAGTGGGAACTGGGATAAGGTTATCCCATTGTTGACTTTGTAGCACTGACAGGATGGAATTGCTGGTTGTGGAAATAATCTTTGTGCTCATTATTCCCATCCAGACTTTGTGAGCCATCTGTTGGTAATTACTGATTGTTATACCTTTTATCTTTTTCCTTCAGAGACTCAATCCATAGGGATCACACCTCCCTTTGTCCTCCCCTTCTCCTCCAGGCTACGAATTTTGAATATCCTTGGGATGGTCAAACCATCATGTTCCCATTGCTGTAACTTCTGAATGTGATCCAGGCCTTCAGCTTGAACAATCATTTCAGAACTCCATGCAGAGATCTGCCCCAGGGCTGGATAATTCCCAGGATGTGTGGGATGGGCCTAGGACAGTGAGCACCTCCAGGGTTTTGGAATTTCACCTCTGAACAAGTGAAGAATCTGGCCAAAATTATTATCTTGGAAGAATAGAAGGGGGAACCCCATTAATGTGTTTTTACCTGAGGTATTTTGGTGTCTCCCTGAGGTGGGATAAATGGCCAGTCTTCCAGTTCAAGTAATTTTAAGTTTCTGCAGAGCTCTTACCAGGAACAGCTGTGACCTGTTTTCCACCCATCCTTCCAAGCAATGTCTGGTTTTCTGGAGCCCTTTTTACACTTGTTCCTTCTCCACAGATGGAGCTGGATTAAGAAAAAACATCTCCTGGATGCCCTTTATCCATTCCTGATGGTTCAGGCCATCCCTTTATCCTGCCAGAACTCATCCAGCCCATCCTGTAGCAGTTCTCTGGCACCAATGCCACCCCTATAGCTGTGAGGTAGCAACATGTAGGATTTTGGATCCTTTGTATCTGGAAAGAAGGAAAAGTGTGAGCATCGTGCGAAGAGCTCCATTTCAAGTATGGCCAACAGAAATGTTCATCATCCCAGTCTGAAAATGCTTCAATTCTGAAAATCCAGGCCTAAACCCTTGCAGGCATCAACCAGCACAGCTCCAGAGGTTCCTCTCTGAGGTTCTTAATGATGCCACCATGTTTTCACTAAAGGAGGTGCTCCAGTTTCAGTTTTGGAGAAGATGAAGGGTGTGAAGAGTGGATGATGTGGCAGAGCAAAATCATAGAATTGTGAAGTTGCGGGATGGTTTGGGTTGGAAGGAACCTTTCAGATCATCTTGTTCCAAATCCGTGCAGGGACTCCTTCCACTGTCGCAGGTTGCTCCAAGCCCTGTCCAGCCTGGCTTGGACACTGCCAGGGATCCAGGGGCAGCCACAGCTGCTGTGGGCACCCTGTCAGGGCCTCATGGAGAACTTTCTTCCTCATACCTAATCCAAACCTGCCTTCCTTCAGTTTAAAGTAATTTCCCTTGTCCTGTCACTCCATGCCCTTGTGAAATGTCCTTCTCCAACAGTGCTACTTCAATGAGGTTAATAACTTATTTGTGATCCTTCAGCCTTGCAAAAAGGGCAAAATTATTTTTTCTACCAGCCAGATATTGGAAGATTTCGAACAAATCCTCATAAATCTTTAATGCTGGTAAAGAACTCTACTCAAGCACTCTTAAAGCTGCGAGGAGCTGAGCTGGGTTCTTTTCTCTGTGAGATTCTCTGCTTTTCCTGTGCCAGAGCTGCAGGCAAACCACCATGCATTGGTTATTCTGAGCATCTGGGAGTGTGACCCACTTACTGCACAGGATCTGTCAGTGGAGAGCAGCACAGAGCTCAGACCTGCCTGCAGATAATTAGTGTTTCCTTTGTAACTTCCTCAGGAGCTGGGCAGAGTGGGATATGTTGAAGAATACATTAAAAAAAACAGTATTTCAGGAGCTTGCAGTAGTTTTAATTTCAAGCCTGTCCAGGGTCCTTTCTGCCTGCACTTTGGGGCTGAACTTGTAAAACCCAAAACATATCTATCACTATCCACACACGTGTGTGTGCATAGAAAAAGAGAGGAATATATCTGGAAAATCTGTCAAGCTCGGAGTGCCAGCATATAATTAACAGAGCAATCAATCTGGAGCATAACAGACTGAGCTGCTCTTACTATTAGTGAAGAGAGCTATTTAACCTTTTCTGGGCCAGAAAAGTAGTGGATATTTATATGTATATATCTATATCTAATCTATCTATCTATCTATCTATATAAAATCAATATCTATATCTATATCTACATTTATATATATCGAAATATAGACATATTTTATATATTTATATTATATTATATTATATTATATTATATTATATTATATTATATTATATTATATTATTCATTATTATATTTTATTATTAGCTATTATATATATAGTTATATATATGCATATTAAATTATAATTGTATAATAGATATTATAATACTGATATAATTAAATTTATATATATATTTATATATCAAATATATTTCCAGTGGTAGAAATATCCACTGTCAAGCTGATTTGTACAAAGAAGGAATGAATTTTAACCCCAGGCTTGAGAAACCAGTTCTGAGAAGAGCCAAGAACTGTGAACTCCCATAATGTTGATGTCAATGCTGTGCACAACTAATTTCTCCCGCTGGAGTGGAACTATCAGGGCCAGGGGTGCACCATGAAGGGGGATTTGTAGATCTGCTGTGTGGAAGGAGGAGGGGTGAGAGTTTATCCACCAGCCCCTTGGTTCTGTGCTCCAGAAGGGATTTGCTCATGGAGAAGGTCCTGGGGGTGAGGGTTGAGCAGCTGAACATGAGCCCAGGTGTGCCCAGGTGGCCAAGAAGGCCACTGGCACCTCCTGGGATGACAAAAGGGCCAGGGCAGGGATTGTCCCTCTGTACTGGGCACTGGTGGGGCTTGGAGCAGCCTGGGATGGTGGGAGGTGTCCCTGCCCATGTCATGGGGTGGGAATGAGGGGATCCTTAAGGTCCCTTCTGACTCAAACCATTCTGGGATTCTGTGATTTATCCAGGATTTCTGTCACTTTGGGTAACCCACAAAGAGGAGCTGAGAATTCTGCGTTTACGTGGGTGGTTATTGGTTTCTCTGAGTCTGGATTGAAAGCACTTGAGATGGTATTTCATGTTTGGACTCAGGTGTTTATTATTTCTTATCAGTAAAACAGCTTCACAACCATGAGTTCTGCAGTATTTCACTAACAAGGCACAAAATGGCTACAATGTCCTGTTACAAGGTCTTTTAAGACTAAATTATCGAATTAAGAACTGACACCTAGATTATTTTCCCTTTTAACCCAATAACTGATCTCTGGAAGCCCACAATGAGGACTTTTCTGCCCAATTACAAAACATTACCCAAACCCATGAAGAAGAAGGAAGAAGAAGGAAGAAGAAGGTGAAGAAGAAGGTAAACAAGAAGGACCAGCCTCCACCCCAAAACCTCCATATTGCTTCATATTTATTTCTATATTCTAAAATCCCCAACTCTAAGTTTTCCACCCTGTGATAGCACACACTTCTATTCAAACTCCACACCCACAATCCCAGTTCTGTCATTCCATTTTGGAAGCTTCTCCATGGCCTCAGGTCAATGCAGTGTTCTCCTGGGGGTCAGTGCCTGGCAGCACAGAAAGTTTAAAATTCTCAGCATCCAGGGCTCCAACAGGTGATTTTAATTAATATTGTCCTCCCTGGAAGGATCAAAAAAGACACAACAAGGTGCGAGGAGCACAGCTCAGGAGAAATTCTGCCTCTCAGAGGAGACACCACCCCACAGACTGGATTTCTAGCAGCCATTGCCACCAAAAAGCCACTTCTCAGAAGGAAAATGGGAATTTGGCTGAGTTCTCCCTCAAAAAATTACACCAAGGGCCACGAGAGTCTTGACACCGACTTCTGGCTGCTGCAACTTTTGCTACAGTTTGGAAATTCTCACTGCTAAATGGAGATAATACTGAAAACACCTTTCTGTGGAAATGTCAGGAATTTAGAGATTTATTTCTATGAAGTATATTTGTGCTCTGTTTCCAGTTTTGAATCATCCAGTTTGCTCAGGAAAACTCTTCTCCTCTTCTGGATGGTGGATGTTAGAGAAACGTGTCTCCTCTGCAAATATTTCTAGGCAATGAAATATTGTGTAATATTTCATTACACAAATAAATATGTGTAATGAAAAACTGGGCAACATTTTACAGTTAAAACTTCTTTTTTTCCATGAGAGACATTCAGATTTAGAGGCCAGAAGGTTTATTCTTCTGGTTTAATAACAAAACAGAATGTTTATGACTGGTATTTTCAATTCATTTGTGTAGAAATGGGACAAACAGCAATTTTGAAATGTGCTTGTATTGCCTCTTTTCCTGCTTTTCAGAATTATATCTTTCACCTTGTGGATTTGAATGGAATTTTGAATTTTTAATGGTACCATTTGAGCAAAAAGCCCTTTACTACAGAATCCCTTAAAGAAAACATTTGAAGCCGAAACTGAGATTATTATTTACCCCCAAACAATGCTTTTGCACCATTTATTACTTTGTGTTCTTTTTTTTTTTTTTTTTTTAAGAATGGGATTTGTTTTATCCTGAAATTATTTTTCCTGTCTGATTTATGCACAAGCTGAGAAAGCAACTCTCTTGGAGCTCTATTAATAAGTGCTGTGAGAGGCCGTGGGCTGCAGCTGATGAAAAGCTACTGCATACGTACAAATCCATATTATTCTATATATTTATAAAATAAAAGGGGTGTTTTTTCCCCTCCTTTGACTTGTGCTGCTGCATTTATATGGGAAAGTGGAATATTTTTCTTTAGGTGCTAGAAACTTCTATTTGAAGACACAACTATAAACTTGCTTTTCCCTGCTGAAAACTGAATTTCCTCCTGCTGAAATTAGGAGGAAAAATAAGTCTTGGAGGGGTTTTGCTTGCCAAAGATACATGCAAACCTTTTTTAAGGTTTGTATGTATCTGGAGTTTCTGGGGTGAAGGGATTTTAGGACATTAAATGGAATTTTGCTGATATCACTGTGTTTGTAGTTGGGTCTGAAATGTTGGGGTTTTTTTTTTTAGCCATGATATCAACATGGACAAAACACTAATTTGGGAGTGTTAATTTTCCTGATGGGCACAAGGGACATTCTTTAGGGGAACAGGAAATGGCCCTGACCCATAGAGGCTCCTAAAGGACACCTGGGCAAGGACTGGGAAGGTCCTGGTGGGAGGCCAAAACTGTAACAAAAGCTTTTCTAAGGGTTTAAAGAGTTTGGGTGAGCCTGGGATAGTGTTTGGTTGCTGGTGAAGATGTTTCTGGAGAGTTTCACCTTTTTTTTTTCCTCAGGTCAGAGTTCTCCAATGCACCAACCTGCTCTGGAGGACTTTGTAGCTTGGAAATGAAGGATTTGCTTCCAGTGACAGCACAGACCATATTTTGGAGAGATCTGGTATTAACCCTCTTTTTCAGAATGTATATTTAATGTGAATGCCAAATTAAATAATTATTAAATTCTTCTGTAAATTAAACAGAATCAAATAATTGTTTTGTTTCTTCATGTCCTTTAAGACTTCCAGAACAATTATCTCGAGGCTTCCAAAGCATCCAAGAGAGGATGGAAGTTGTGATGAAGATTCTGTGAGAGATCTGTGTCATTCTGGAGCCTGGTGAGGTACCTGGAAGCCTCTCAAAAGGCAACAGACTCTTCTGTGTGGTCACCTGCGATGAGTTGTTCCTCAAAAATCTCTCAAGAGACAAAATGGCCTCAAGATGGATGGATAGTCAGGCCCAGAGGTTGGTGGTGAACGGTGCTGCATCCAGCTGGAGTCAGTCACCAGGGGTGTCCCTCAGGGCTCTGTGCTGGGGGCAGCTCTGGTCAATGTTTTTATTGGTGACATGGATGAGGGATTGGGTCTGTTATTAGTAAATCTGCAGATGACACCAAGTTGGGAGCTGTGTCCATCTGCTGGAAGGGAGGAGGGCTCTTCAGGGAGATCTGGAACAGGTGGATGGATGGGCAGAGTCTAACAAAGTGAAGTTTAATATGTCCAAGTGCCCAGTCCTGTGTTTTGGCCACAATAACCCCTGCAGTGCTCCAGGCTGGGGATGGTGTGGCCGGACAGTGCCCAGGCAGAAAGGGACATTTCTGGGGGTATTACTGAAGGGGTATTGGGGACAGTTAATGGTGATATAGAGACTTTATCATCAGAAGGTGTGAAAAGAAACTTTATTATTAGAAATTTACAGTTCTTATGGAAACAACAGTGGACTTAAGACCTGATTGTCTTTTAGGAATCTCCTCTCATACTATTGGTGAACTACAAATAGCACACTCTGGAGAACTATATTTATAAACAAAGGTTGTACATAATAATTGTTAGAATTCTTTTCTTCTAAGTTTCCCTCAGTTTCTACACAGCTCCCCAGGATTTTCCTGGAAGAACTATTTCTCTCTCTGTTCAGAGGATGTGTAATTACTTCATGGGGGTGCTGGACAACATCAACTGACCATGAGCCAGCAGAGTGCCCTGGTGGCCAAAAAGGCCAATGGCTCCTGGCCTGTGTCAGGAATGGTGTGGCAGCAGGAGCAGGGAGGTCACTCTGCCCCTGTGCTCAGCTCTGCTGGGGTCACACCTCCAGTGCTGTGCCCAGCTCTGGCCCCTCAGCTTGGGAAGGACCTTGGGACACTGAGCACATCCAGAGGGGACAGCGAGGCTGGAAAGGGGCTGGGAACACAAACCCTGAGAGGAAGCCCTGAGGGAGCTGGGGGTGCTCAGCCTGGAGAAAAGGAGACTCAGGGCTGCCCTCATCACTCTGCACAGCTCCTGAAAGGTGCCTGTGCTCAGCTGGGGCTGGGCTCTTTCTCCAGCAGCACTGATACAACCAGAGCACACAGCCTGCAGCTGCACCCAGGGAAATACAGGCTGGATATCAGGAAAAAGTTTTTCACAGCAAGAGTGATAAAGTTCTGGAATGGCTGCCCGGGGAGGTGGTGCAGTCCCCATCCCTGGGTGTGTTTAACAAAGCCTGGATGTGGCACTGGGTGCCAGGGTTGAGTTGAGCTGTTGGGGCTGGGTTGGACTCGATGATCTTGAAGGTCTCTTCCAACCTGGTCATTCTGGGAATTCTGTGAAGATGTACCTGGGAAGATTTAGGTGGGATATTTAGGAAAAATTCTTCCCAGAAGGGTGGTCAGGCACTGGGACAGGCTGCCCAGGGAAGTGGTGCAATTGCCATCCCTGGAGGGATTTAGAAGATTCCAAAATGTGGAACTTGAGGTGTGATTTAGGGGTGAACATGGTGATGGTTCTGGCTTGATTCTTGGATGTGATAAGGTCTTTTCCAATCTTAAGTATTCCATGATTCCAAGGTGGTGTCCATGCCCATGAGGATGCTGCCTGCAGGTGACAATCAGGTGTGAATTAAAACCCTCACAGGTTTTCCAAGGCTTGGAAGGCTGGGCTGTCAAACCATCAATGGATTAACTCTGATTATTTCCAATAAGGCTGATTCCCTGAATTCAAGGAGCAAGAGATTGCTCTGCACCTTTTTCTCTAACAAAAAATCACTTGCAAAATTCAGCTTAATTGCAGAGCAGCTGGATTGGTTATTTCATCACAAAAGAATCATGACAATTCATAATCATGGAGAGCAGGATATTTACAGAGACATAAAAAATGAGACCTTTTTCAGTGAATAATAGAGGGCAGGGATACATAGGAAAATATTCTGCCTTTATTTAAATATGTACTTGAAAAAATCAGCTTTATCCCAGCTCCTTCAGTGTTCATTTTTTTCAGGGGAAAAGCAGGGTTTTGCTCAGGTTTCTTGAATACAGAACTGTTTCTAACACTTGCATATTGATGCCTGCAGCATTGCAAATTTAATAGATGCACCTCATTTGCATAAATCATTTAAGAGCACAGCTCCATGGGGGAACAGAGAAAAAATTAGCCTCAATATTTGATCCAAATCCTAATGAGGCCAATGGAGAGAGTCATCAGGGCCCTCCCACACCATTCCTGCCTCAGCTGGGAAGCCCAGTGGCTGCTGTGGTGCATTGGGGTGGCAAAGGTGCAGTTTTTATTTTCACCTTTGACTTCTGGGTGACCTTTAACCACCTGAGCTGTTTATTTTTGTCTCTCATTCCTCTGCCTGATAAAGGAGAGAACTGTTAAAGAGATTCTTGGGAAATTATTTGGGGTGGTTCCCAGCACATCAGATTTTTTAATTTATCCTGAAACTGGGGTCTTCAAAATTAATGTTTAACCCTTGCTGGTTGCAGTCAGGTGCCTAAAAGCCCAGACTATTTCAGGCAGAGTTATTTCAGCTGCCTCATTCCAAATTAACTTTGCTGCCTGAAGGACACAGTAATTCGCCACAGAAACTTGCTCCCAATTCCATGGAGCAGGTCTTTGCAAAGGCCCTTGTTCTGCTGATGGCAACGTGTTCAAACTACAAGACAAACACAGATCTTCTGGATTTGATCTCTGAGGTCTTTCTGACCTTAGAAATTCTGTGATTCTCTGCAGGTTTCCAATTAGCTCCCATCCTTGCCTGGCCTGGTGGATTTGTCATGCTGGGGAACTGTTGACTTGGGGTTCTTGTGAACAGTCAGAAAGGAATCTGGGAAGTGTCTCTGTGGGAAAAGCCCTCACGAGGCTAACACCTTGATCCCAGTCTAAAACCTTGATCCCAGTCTAAAACCTTCAGGCCTGAATGCCGTGGTGTGACTTAACTGCCAGGCTTGGAACTTGACAGTTGGCTGGAAGTTGATAAATTATTATCAATATTGGAGTAAAAAAATATCAAGGGAGGTTTTAGATTTTTTTTTTGAGTGAGTGCTTTTCTGGGGTGTCTCCTGCTGAGAGCTCACTCAAGGAAAAATGAATGTCCTTAATTCATTGAATGAAACCATGAATAGAGCAAGAAATGTTGCTGCTAAATTTGTGTCTTGGGTTGAAAAGACAGGAGCCTGTGAAGGAAGGCAAAAGCCTCCTGTGAAATGGAGAAGGTAAACCCCCTCCCTCTGAATTATCACAACTTCAGAATTAAAAAAGGCTCTCAGGCAAAGATATGGGAAACGGGAATAACAGTTCTTTACTGGAAGAAAAAAAACAAACAAACAACTAAATAACAATGTAATTTAACACAAGCAAAACAACCACTGGCAGAGTGAGAAAAAACCTGGCACCCTGAGAAGTCAGGGTGCTGATAGCAGTCCAGCCAAAAGGTGGCTGCTCCTCCTGGAGCGGCGATCTGCAGAAGGGTGTAGATCCCTTCCGAAAATGCGGCGAAGGAGCAGCTGGGCCTTGGTTCCTGATTCCTCTCGGAAATCCAGCGAAGAAGGCTGTCTGTGGTCTCAGAAGTGCTTGTTTTATGGTGGCAGGGATGCTTGGCTCCTCCCTCTGGGTGGAGCATCTCCCAATGGGATGATGTAACTAATCTTACCAGCCACAGTGAGTAATTCAATAGCCCATTAGCAGGACATTGTCTTCCTGGCAGTGTTATTGTTCTTGAAAGAGATAAGAAAAACTGCCTAACCCCCAACAGATGGCAAAAAAGAATACATGCTTATTTTACAAGCCAGGACATTACATAGCCCATTAGCAGGACATTGTCTTCCGGGCAGTGTCATTGTTCCTGAAAGAGATAAGAAAAAAAAAACTGCCTAACCCCCAACAGATGGCAAAATAGAATACATGCTTATTTTACAAGCCAGGACAATTTGATATCTGTATTATCTTCCAGCAAAAGGGAGAAAATTTGCTCCAGTGGCTTTGGGCTAGATCCTCACACCTGAGGAGGAGAATCTTCTTGTGCCTCAGAAATCATCCCCTTGGGCCAGGCCACTGCCGGGAAGAGCCCAGAGCTGTGGCTAACCCTGCTTTAGTGGTTTTTGGTTAAATCCATGCATTTCTCAGGTGCTCTGTCGAAGTAACAAAGGATTTTCCAGCACAGAAGGAGCACAGAGAGACTTCAGGAAGATCTTTCTCACTTTGTGTGCCACTGGTGGGAGTGATGTCTCCAGAGAGAAGTGTAGTTCCATGAAAATATTTTGTTGGAGTTAAAAGTAACTGGATGGGGGCAGATTAATTGCTGCTTCATTGATTAGCACCTAAACCACCCCAAAAAATCTCATTTATTGATCCATTCATAGCACACAGAGTGTTTATCTGGAGTGGAGACACTCAGCTGATTGGTTTTGAAGCACAAGAGGGAATAAACCTTGCCAGGCTCTTTCCCCAGGCACCCAGTATTCCACTTTCACCATCATATTGAAAATACCATTTCTCCCCTCTTCCAAATTTTTTTTGGCCATGAAAGACTGAGAAAAGAAAAGGGGCAGTGCCAGGAAACACTGCAGAGATCCCTAATTATTCCTGTTCTGGACCACTACCTGGACTATTGTTCTATTGTTTTCCCTAGTGGAGGTAAGAAACTGGCCCCACAAATCTGCCTGAAGTTTCAGCCTACAAATATGCCCCAAACATTTTAATATAAAAATATTGTACTTACACTACACTCACCTCATGTTCCTGTTTCCCTCATAAACTGAACAATTTGGGCTAGGCATGCCTTTCCATCCTGTTTTTCTTCTTGGGAATGTTTTCACAGGGAATGTGTTTCTGGAATGGTTGAGCAGGTTCCAGTGGCGGGGGCACTTTTCCTTCCTTCATCTTGCAATCTGTTTCTTTGAGGGATTCCAGCTCTGCTGCAGAAGAGGGATGAGAGCCTGAGGGGTGATTGATGCCATGGGGTGGTGTTTCTGCTGTTTATCCCTATTAAAAAAAGGTAATATACTTTTTTTTATTTTTTTTTAAATGTGATGTTACCCACTGAAGTTGCATTTCAAAAGCACTTGTAAAACTGCAAAGCCAACCCTTCAAAAGCTGGGCAACACCAGTGGGACTTGGGCAATCCTAAAGAGAAGGATAAGGGAGAAAATGCTCTCACATGTGCCTGCTCATGCTGCCCCTGAGGTGAAATCCCAATAAACAAGTTACAAACCAGACCAATTCATTTACATGGCTTGTCTGCTTTGAGGAGAGACTCACAGAAAAGAGGAATTACAGAGGGCTGGAATGAGTCACTGCACTGCCTGCAAGGCTGAAGGGAGCTGGGATCACTGGGCCTGTGAAATATTTGCTGCTAAAAGTAGATAATAGGAATATAAATATCTAAGCATCAATTTAAATATAAACATAAATATGAAATAAGCATAAATGTAGATATATTTCTTATAAATAAAACATAGAAATAGAAATATCCTATAAATTCAAAGCTGTACCAGGAGGAGAACATTCATGGTCACCTCATCAATCCTACATGGAGCAGTACATGAATTTTAATGCCCATTTCTGAAAAGTTTGGGGAGAGGAGAAAGAAAATCATAATCCATGGAGAGCAGGGGTTGCCCTGAGGTCAGGTTTCTTCCTCATGACTGGTTTTGGTGGCATTTCAGACACCCTAAAGCCAGCTCAGGGATGTTGTTCATGCCATCCTGCTGCCCCAGCAATGCCCTTGTGACCTGTAAGGTCTGACAATGAAAAGGAACCCACTAAAAATGTGGAATAAACCCTAAGGATACAGCTACTGCAGTGGGTGAAATAGGTTTGGGATCCTTCTCCAGTATTGAGGCCTGCTGCAATGGCCCATTTTTATTTTATTAAACTTTGACTTTCTGAAATGTTTCCATCCAAAATGTTCATCAGCAATGACCCACACCACCTTCCCCCATGAGACACTCCCAGAAATTCTTTGGGAATGTGCCATTTATCCTCAGCACAAGGCACACCAAGGAGTATTGTAGCAATATCACTACAGGACTGATGAATTTGAGTGTCTGGAAATGTTCCCTGGCACTTTGTGGACATAATTTCAATTGTTCACAGGACTGTCTACATGGTTAAATCCAATCTGCTGACCTGGTGTTATGGTGGCAGGGTCACAGGGCAATGCACCAATGTCACTGTGGTCCTTCATGGAGCCACAGAATGGTATGGGTTGGAAAAGACCTTAAAGATCATCTCATCCCACCCCTGCCAGGGCAGGGACACCTTCCACTGTCCCAGGTTGCTCCAAGCCCCATCCAACCTGGCCTTGGGCACTGCCAGGGATCCAGGGGCAGCCACAGCTTCTCTGGGCACCCTGTGCCAGGGGCTCACCACCCTTAGATGAGATATTTTCTTGCAAATATCTCATGAAAACCTGATCTCCTCAAACTAAAGTAATTTCCCCTTGTAAATGTGACAAAAGTCCAGAAAACTATCCTTGGACAGAAAGGGAGTCTTCACCACAGTAGCAGAAGGTGTTTTGGAGGAGGAGCTGTAGCACCTGAGTGAAAACCCTTGATTCTCTGTTTATTTCTGTTTCTTTCTCATCTGGTTAATGCAGGGATGCAGCAGAGCTTCCAGACCAGAGATCAGCCAGGGCTCTTGGAGGGAGGGCAGAAATGCAGCCCCTCCTGTTCCACAGAGGGAGACAGGCTGGTGCAGAGATGTGGAAAAAGCTCATCTGAAACACATCCAAACTTGCTCCTCTTGCTGTGTCTCCATCATGGCAAAGCCCAGAGAAAAAGAGGGATTCAGAGAATTACGGAGTGATTTGTGCTGGAAGGGACCTTAGGGATCATTCCTGCAGTTAGGAACAGTTGCTTGAGGTATCATTCACAGGAAAGAAAAAGAAAGATTTTCCTTCATGCTGTGGAAGTGGGGAAAGGGAGAAGGACAATGAGTTAATATGCTTTGATCTCTCTTTCAAGTGCCTCCAACAGCTGCCAGGCCCTCCTCCCTCCTCCTTTTGGGCTCCCTGCCAGTGCACTGCACCTCTTGAGCAAGGAGAGAGCAGCTCCTCTGCATATTAATGTCTTACAGCTCCTACAGGGGCCAGGCTGGGCGAGGACACACCTCTCACAGAGTGCTTTTAATTTCTAGCATGCAGAAAGGGCAACATGCTGTGCAGCCCTCTGGGACACTGTCATTATCACCCCTAATAATGAAGGGATGGGACTATTTTTGGGCTAAGAAGGATTTATTGCTCAGATAAATATCAGTCTCAGAGGCTGTGAGATTTGAGAGGAGCAAGAAATAGCTCAAGAGTAGACATAAGTTCTTTGTTAGAAGACAATATAGAACTTTCTAACCCAATAGACAGTTGTCATAGGGTTTATTTTGCTTTTCTCATCTATCACCTTTATTTCTACTGCACTATGGATAGTTTTATCCAGTGGGCGTAGGTCTCACATGCATAAATATATTGCTGTTATAATTTCTAAACTCTTTGCTCACTCCATACAACCCCATCCCTACATTATAAACCCTTCACCATCTCATCAATACAGTTTCTCACTTACTTAAAGCATATTCCTACTTACAACCACAGAAACATAACTTTATGATTTTTCTGCTTTACATCTGTGTATTGTATTTTTACATCAATCCCAGCTTCTCCCAAGGCTTCAAATCAAACCCTTTCATGTCTGTGGAAGTTTCTATTTTTCTGATTGCCACAGGACACCCCCATGGTGCATCCCCTCTGCACAAAGGCTCCAACACAGCCTGCAGGAAGGTGCAAAGCTGCAGCACACACTGCACACACCAGAGGATGTGTTTGCTGCTTCTGCCTGGCGAGAAAATCCTCCAGGTGCCCTGTCTGCAGTTGGAAAATGGCCCATGAGGGCAATGAAGGCACCTGGTCCTTACCTGTGCCTCACCTGTCACAGTGCATCACCTGAGCTGGCACTGCAGGAGCTCAGGTCATGGTGTTTGGTAAATAAATACTTTTGGTAAAAGGCAAAGATTGTCTGAGGTTGTATTCTAAATTAGAGGGAGCTCTGGGGACCCCATGCTTGTTCCTGCCTCTTGGGGTTTAGCTCCTTCTCTGATTCCAGCTGAGGAGCTCACTCTGGAAAAGCTGTGGGCAATTTGGCTGTGCAGTCTGTCCTTGTGCTAAACAGGATTAAGCTGACCTCAACCAGTAAGCAAATCCTCTTCTGTACCAGAGAATTTCATTTTAGGGTAGAACAGAATTATTCCGTCCCAAGCACACACACAGAGAAGGTTGTGTGCATCCCAAAATCCCACCTGACCATCCTAGATGTGGATTCCTGGAATGGTTTGGGTTGGAAAGGACCTTAAGGGTCACTCAGTTCCAACCCTCTGCCCATGGAAGGGGTTGGAATTAGGTGGTCTTTAAGGTCTTTTCCAACCCAAACCATTCTGTGGCTCTATGAAAAACCACAGTGACATTGATGCATTGACCTGTGACCCTGCTAACGTAAAATCAGGTTTGCAGGTTGGATTTTAACCCCCTAGACAGCCCTGTGAACAATTGAAAAAGTGCCAGGGAACATTTCCAGACACTCAGTTGATCACCCATATAGTGAAATTATTATAACCCCCCTTGCTGTTTCTTGTGTTTGTTTTTCTGCTGCTACTGCTGCCTGCATAAAAATGTGGTTACAGAAGTAAAATAAATGAGCCTGATCACACCCCTGATCAGCTTGAGAAATTTCTCTCACAGTTACACCCAGTAAAACAAAGCTATTTTAGGACAAGAAAAATTCAGAAGGAATGAGTTTGAGAGGCTCATGAGGCTTTGCAAATCCAATGCAAAACTTAAGGCATTTAGGCAGCAGAGGCAATACTCTTACATGGTATGGACCAGGCATCTTTTTCCTTTAATTTTCTTTAATTTCTTTAATTTAATGCTGGAAGCTTTCCAAATGGCTTATCATTGATGATTTTAAATCAAAACCAGACAGTTCACAGAGGTCAGCTGCAGGGGTGGCACTAACTGGAGCTCTGGCTGAACTTGGCAATGATGGCACTGGCAGCTCAAAAGAACATTTTTCCAAGTAGAAGCTTCAAAGATCTCAGCAGATTCCCCATTCTTGGTTTTGATCCAGGAATGGTCACAAAGGGGAAGCTTGTCACAAAATATTAACCCCAGGCCTGTCTGGATGGAGAGGTGACAGCAGGCAGAGAGATCTCCCTGGTGTGACCCACACAAGGAGATGTGGAGATCTCCATCTAAGCCCAAATTCCTCCTCTCCAACATGCTGTGTTAACAGAAAACTCCCCATCCCTGAAGTGCCCAAGGCCAGGCAGGGTTGGAGCAGCCTGGGATAGTGTGAGGGGTCCCTGCCTGTGGCAGGGAGTGGAATGGATGATTTTTAAGGTCCTTTCCAACCCAAAACATTCTGGAATTCTGGGATTCTCAGAATGAGTCTGTGGCCAATGTCGTATTTAGAATATTTTGTTCAATCTTTGTGGTGTTGCAAAGTCCTCCTTGGGCATTTTGTCTTGGCTGCACCCCTAATTCCAGTTCTCATCTTGCTCAATTAGCACAAGACATTCTCAGGAAGATAATTCTGTGATTCTATGGCAGGATTTCTTGCAGCAGAGGTCCCCTCTGCTTGTCAAGCTCTCCTTTCTCTGCTTTAATTCACCTTCTAGGCAGACAAAAAAAATCACAATTGAATGCTTTTATTTCAACAGAACTTACCAATTTAGCCCATTTCAGTGAATGAAAAAGGATGGCTTTGCCTGTCTCTGTGTGCTGAAATCATCCCAGTGTCCATGGATCAGAAGGCTTCATTATTAAATGATGTAAATTAATTACATCAGAAGCCTTCAAATGCACTTTTGTGACTGTTCCAGGGGTAAAAGGGCTGTGTTTCTCAGAGTAAACCAGGTGTGGCACAGAGCTCAGGAAAATTGAAAACACATATACAAAATCAAACCTCCTCTATGAAAAACTGCCCAATATGTTTTCACACAAGGTCGTGTTAACCAAGCTGCCATGACTCAGACAAATGGTTTCATTTGCTCAGATTTTGCACAGAAAAAAACACTGGTCTGACTAGAAATGGCAGAAATGATGGTGTCTGGAAGAGGACAAATCAAAACAGCTTTTTGCCTCGAACACAGACCCACTCATGGTTATTTTGTGGGTGAATGGAGATCTGTGAATGCCTCTTCAACGTCCTTGTTTCTCTGTGGTTTCTGCTTGGTAGACAAATATCAGGCATTCCCCAAAGATGCTGTGAGGAGATATCCTGTGGTAAAGGAGATGTTATTGCAGCAAGACAACAAGGTCAAGGGGATGAATGAGAACAGAGACAAATAGAGGTGAAATGTGTTTGGGCCTTTTTAAACTTTGTTTGCAAATTTGCTCTGTACTTGGAGTATCTTTGTAATTCTTTTTTACATTGGATTTCAATCTTAGCTCTACCAGCAGCTGTGAGTCAGCCACTTCTTCCTACCACTGGCTCGAGCCTTTAACAGCACTCCTTGAATTTCTGCATGGTCTAGAAGCTGCTCTAAATCCCACCAGTGGCTGGGAAACTAAATCTCAATTGCCTGACTTCCAGTTGGATTTTGTGAGGGGAATGTTTGTGAAAATGCTTCTGGAAGCCAGTGTGGAAAATATGACTTTTTCTTCCAGAGTCAGAAAGTTTATCTTGTAAGGACACAAGCTGTCCTAGGCCATTTGTCTTAGGGCCAGAGAAAATGAGTCTTTCACCTTTCTATTTAGGGCACTGGTGAGGTCGTTCAGTCAACTTCTTCCTCAGCAAGACCATCTTTTTCCACTTTTGCTTCCCTCTTTGACATCCTACAATGTGGATGCTGAGAGCCTGGTCAGAAAAAGAGTCAGATAAACTTTCCCAGATAAAACTCTGGGAAGCTTTAGGAAAGTTCAGAAAAAAATTAAAACAATCTTTACAACTAATGTTTTAAACGTGTTGTTTTTTTGGTAAGATGTTTACAAGAAGGGTGTTATTCCTAGTTAACCAATAGCGTGAAGAGTGTTAATTAAGGACCAATCAGGTCCAGCTTTATTGTAATTATCTATAAAAAAATGTGTAGTGCCTAATAAACTTTACATTTACCTTCTGACTTCGAGTCTATATGTCACTTATTCACCCTTCCTCAGTACAACAGCGACACTACAACTCCTTGGACAACTTGCAGCTACTGCGATGTATTTTTGGAGCCCAAAGCTAATTTGGAGAAGCATCATCAGCACCAACACAGGCTGCTGTGAGGAGAAGGAGCAGCGGGGGAAAGCAAAAGAGGATTCTGGCCATTTTTAAAATCCAAAGACATTGAGGTGGACGACCCTTTTGCATACCATGTTCCTAGATGGTATGAGGAACGGAGCCAGGACAAAAACTCCCAGCAGCAAACCCTTCTTCTTGCATGAAGGTCTGGGTGTTTTGATGACTGGTGTTTGCAACGTCACCCTGTCTGGGAGCAGCCCCTTCCCTCCCCCTCGCGCCGTCTCTCGCGGTTGTGGGCAGTGACATAACGTGCAAAAGTGTTTACATCCTCCTGGAGAGCAAGAAACTGGAAATAAAACATGGGAAAAATGTAATTCCAGCTCAGTCACTGAAGTGCTTTGATAAAAATAAGCAAAGATATCAGATAAATGCATTCTTAAGTTACCAGGGAGGGATGAAGCGCTCTGAAAACCACATTGGGTAATGGAATGATATAATTCCCCATGATATCCAGTGGTTTTCCATTCCATTGCTGTCAGTTGCCTTTTCCAGACATTTAGAAAGTTCAGGGAAACAGTTTTGAACCTTCCTGAAGGAGCTGAAAGCAAGCTCTTCATGTGCAGGAAGAGGGAGGCAGTGGAGAAGGTGGAGGAAAGCAGGAGCTGTGTGAACATCCTGAAGGCCACAGACCCTGGCTCCATCTTCAGCTACAGCCTCGTTTCTCCCACAGTGGCAGCTTTATCCAGAATGGTTTTATCTGTTTGGGAAAGATTGGAAGCTGTAGTGTTGCCCTTGGACGGTAGTGGCTCGCCCAAAACTGTCCCAAACGATAAATTAAAATTTAGATCAATAGATTTTGTAGCCAAAGAAAAAAAAGGCTGCTTGTTTTGTAGTACATAGAGTAAAAAAAAAAAAAAAATCATGATATGCAACAGTGGGTGGATTGTCCTGGCCAGGCATCAGACATTGCCACTGCTGACATCTCCAGCTGAGACTGCCCCAAGGAGTCCTTTGTTCAAGGAAAGAAATGGGCACTTTGGGTCAGGTTTTCAAATGCCCAAAAACAGGCTTGGAGAGTTGTAGCAGATGTTGTGGGGCTTGAAGAGAGAGTTTAGATGGGATATCATGAAGAAATTCTTCCCTGTGAGGGTGGTCAGGCCCTGGCACAGGGTGCCCAGAGCAGCTGTGGCTGCCCCTGGATCCCTGGAAGTGTCCAAGGCCAGGTTGGACAGGGCTTTGAGCAGCCTGGGACAGTAGAAGATGTCCTTGCCCATGGAAGGGTTTGAATGAGATGAACTTTGAGGTCCCTTTCAACTCAGACCATTCTGTGATTTCATGGTATTTACCAAGTCTCCCATGGTTATAAAGTGATTCGCTGTAAAAATGCAACCCAGGAAATGAAAACATGATTTCATCTTGAAGGGATTCATGACAAAGTTGAAAATTGGGCCTGAGAAGTTTTTCTGAGCTGGTTTCATGGATGCTGAGCTGTTTTTTGTAGCCACAAAATGAACCTGTGGAAAAACGTCTCGATGTAATCGTGCATTGGAGAGACACAGAGTCAGCAGAGAGCAACACACATCTCTTGTCACACGTGCAGCTGGATAAATGGAGCAAGGAAAGGTCTGATCTGTTATTGCTCCCATCTGGAGGGTAAACCTGACATTTCTATCTGCCAATAGAAATTTATTGTGAAGCAGAGCTGCAGGGAAGGTTTCCTCACGCTAAATCAACGAGCAGAAGAAATGAACCTTGTGTTACAACCAAATAAGAAGCTTAATCACAGCCTACATGTCTGGCTGCATAAATAATTCAAATACATACAGCTGCAATTTCAATATATTAAACCCCAATGTCCCAAACAGCCCTGTGAACAACAAAAATTAATATTCCATTAGTAAAGAAACTGAATAAATTGAAGTTCAGGTTTGTTCTCATTTTGTCTTTGGGGAAGAAAGAACTTTTTACAACCCACAAGGAAAAGAATGTATTAATGATCATCTGGGGGTTCTTTTATCCCAGTAAATCTCTCTTTGCTGGAGCCAGAGTTAAATTCTCTCTGTTGAACCCACAGTGCCCCAAAAAAATTATTCCTGTCACTGAGCCAAGGTCATGAGTTTTAGGTGTATTGCTGGAGGTAGAAAATGTTTTGTCTACTTTTTTTAAAAGCTCTGAATTGATGTTTTTCTTACAAATGGGAACATTCACTAAGTGCTAATGTAGTAAAGATAATTATGTTCTTAACAACAGCGGTGTCCTTTTGGTGACAAGTATTTTTTAATCCTGTAATATTCAATGTTTCCATATGTATTGCTCACCAAAAAAATTCTTGTTATAAGAATTTGACTTCAATATTAACATAGAGCAGAAGCAAACCCCAATTATTTCTATAAGGAGAGGGAGAGAATACTGGATATCCTGTGAGGTGTGCAGGTGTCTATTTCAAGCAAAACTATAATTGTTGCCACTTTCCTCCCATGGCTTTGAAGAGAAATGGGTTGGTGTAACATCTTCTTCATCACACCTTTTTTACTCCCATGTTTCCCATATTTTATTTCACAAGAACTTGTTAGCAATTTCTGTATTCACTGATCTGACAGGAACCAGAGCAGCTGTGTCTCAGAAGGCCAAGGACAGCTGTGGATGCTGGTGGTCCATCCATTCCTTGGATGTCCAGTGTTGGAACCCTGGCTGCTGAGAATTCCAGACTTTCTGTGCTGCCAGGCACTGACCCCCAAGAGAACACTGCATTGACCTGAGGCCGTGGAGAAGCTTCCAAAATGGAATGACAGAACTGGGATTGTGGGTGTGGAGTTTGAATGGAAGTGTGTGATAGCACAGGGTGGAAAACCTAGAGTGTAAGGGTTTAGAATATAGTAATATTTATAAAGCAAGATGGAGGTTTTGGGGTGGGGGCTGGTCCTTCTTCTTCACATTCTCCATGGGTTTGTATGGTTTTGTGTAATTGGATAAAAAAGTTCCCATTGCAGCCATGGGTGGTTGTTTATTGGGTTAAAAGTAAAAATAATTTAAGTGTCATTTGTTAATTGGACAGTTGATCCTTCAAAGGCCGTGTAGAGATAGATATGGAGCCATTTTTAATTTGTCAGAGTGCAGTGCTGCAGAACTCAGGGTTTGTGAGACTGTGACAGAATAAGATAGATAAGAACTAACAGATAGGTAAAAACTAATAAACGTCTGAGTCTGAACACGAAATATTGTCTCAAGCGCTTTCAATCCAAACCCTGACAGAGGCAGAAAAGAAGATGACTGACAGTCCAAGTTCTCCTTGGCAACACCTTTGTAGTCATCACCTTAGACCTTTGCAGAGCAGGGGACACCCATCAGGAGTCCCTAAATCTCTCCTTTATTGTTTCCATGCAATGCATTCAGCAAGAGGATGACTTAGTGTGGTGCACATTTTGCCCCTCTCAAATAGAAAAATTGGGAACTTCAGTGTCTTCTCTGTCTTTTAGTTTCCCAAGTCTTAAATCAGACAACTCAGGTTTATTTAAATATATTTAAATTGAGTATAAATTTATCTGCTGCACCTGCACAGATGAATTTCCTCCTAAACTGAATTAACTACATTAACAAGAACTCCCTAGAAATGAGTTCCAATGAGTGGCTCTGGCATTCATAGCTGCTTAACAGACACCTAAAACCAGGTGAGAGGATTTTCCCCCAGAAAGTCAACACTAAAATAACAAATATGTAAAAAGGAATTAACAATTCTCTTTGTGTTTGCAAAGCTGACAACAGTTTTTCACACCCTGTCCCACCCTGCAGAGGGAAACCAGCGTTGATCTATGTGCAGTGAAATGTAGTTTTTCAGCTTCTCTCTGTGGAGACACACTGTTTTTCTGAATAGAAACGTTGGGTGGAATGTCCACATTCTAGGGCTGAATTCTGGCTGTGGGATCTATTTCTGAAGTGAGGAACTTGTGCTCACCCAGTTAAGATTGGGTGAGTAAAGCAAACCTACCCAACTGAAGGAGGAGGATAGAACAGGTTTAAATCAGGGTTCAGAATTAACAGGAATTCAGAATAAAGGAAATTTTCATTGTCGATCTCACCAAGCTGTGCTGTGTTAGTTTTATTTTTGTTGTTGTTGTTTTGTTCCTGAAATGTAAAAGCTTTGGTAGTGAGCTTCTGCAGCCAGATTACAACAATGAGCACTCATTTATCTTCATTGCTGAAGGCTTCAAGCCTGTGTGTCAGCCTGCACTTCTCCAGCACCTTGCCAGCCCTTGGCTCCTCAAGGACTTGTTTACCTCCTGACAAGAGATGTGTTCCAGCTGTGTGTGTGGGACCCCATCTCAAAAGCTCCCTGGAAATTTCTTTCTTGCTGGAGCAATTTCTGCTTTAAACTTTGCCTTAATGACACCTGAAATGCTTTTTCATTGTGAACAGACCATAGCACTTGATGTTGAATCTGAAGAATTTCACTCTTGTTCAAGGCTTGGGCAGCTTCCAGAGCTGGGATATTACTATGGATGTGAGCAGCTCTCCAAAGAACATTGCATTAATTTACATTTTGCACTGTAATTAGACTGGATTTGAATGATGAGAGTTGCTGAGTTCTATACATCGTTTTTTGATGTTAGAAAAAGTGCTCATTGACTCTTGCTGCTCCTGAGCTCCACAGAACAACCCTTGTGTTTCTCACCTGCCATGAGAATGATGTATATTATAACTACAGTCAAATAAATCATCAGGTACATAGAAAAAATGAACTGATGCAGTTGGATATTAAATCCTAGAATGGTTTGGGTTGGAAGAGGCTTTAAAACCACCTTGTTCCACCCTGCTGTCATGGGCAGGGACATCTTCCACTAGAGCAGATTGTCCAAAGCAAGGACTCAGTCTTGATCTGAATTGTTGCCCTCACTTTATTTAGTTGCCCTATGATGAGTCAGTGGGAGGGAGGCACTGCCATCCTCCTTTTGACTTTACCTCTTCTTCTCTTCTCTTCTCTTCTCTTCTCTTCTCTTCTCTTCTCTTCTCTTCTCTTCTCTTCTCTTCTCTTCTCTCTTCTCTTCTCTTCTCTTCTCTTCTCTTCTCTTCTCTTCTCTTCTCTTCTCTTCTCTTCTCTTCTCTTCTCTTCTCTTCTCTTCTCTTCTCTTCTCTTCTCTTCTCTTCTCTTCTCTTCTCTTCTTCTCTTTCTCTTCTCCTGAAGTGAAATGTTCCTTTTCATATCACAGTAAAATTTCTATTCAAAAGGTATTTTTATTATTCTCTCTTCAGGGAAAAAAGAACCAAAACCCATAGCATGTCTAATTTAACATTTTGTTCAAAATAAAGCACAGTCAGTTTTGTCTGTCCCTTCCCTTCCCTTCCCTTCCCTTCCCTTCCCTTCCCTTCCCTTCCCTTCCCTTCCCTTCCCTTCCCTTCCCTTCCCTTCCCTTCCCTTCCCTTCCCTTCCCTTCCCTTCCCTTCCCTTCCCTTCCCTTCCCTTCCCTTCCCTTCCCTTCCCTTCCCTTCCCTTCCCTTCCCTTCCCTTCCCTTCCCTTCCCTTCCCTTCCCTTCCCTTCCCTTCCCTTCCCTTCCCTTCCCTTCCCTTCCCTTCCCTTCCCTTTCCCCCCAGCAGCCAAACAAATGCAATCAGTTATTCACACAAGACCTAATCACTGATCCAGCTGATGAATTCCGAATCTTTCCTTGGAGATGGGAGAGCTGTTGAGAGCCCAGAACTGAGTTGTACTCTATAATTTTGATTCCAAGCTTTATCCTTGCCTAGTTCTGGCCAAAATTACAGTAATTGTCTCAGAAACTGAGGGTTTCTGGCCAGTAATGGAAGCAGGGGGAGGATAAAACCCTCCACTCTTCTCCAGGTCAGGAAATTTGCAATGAGATCCTTGGAAATGTGACCATCACAAACTGGGAAAGGGCTGAGTTCCTATCCAGCCAAGAGGGACCTTCTTCCGCATGGACCAACATGTTTGGAATTTTCTCAAAAGCCAGAGAATTCCTGCAGCCTCCTGTTTAGAGTCCTACCTGTGAACTAAACAGGACACGAGCAAAGCTGGAATTTAGTGGCCAGCTAGATCACACTTGATGGGAAATATTGATGGGATGGAATGAAAACCTGCATGCATTCCAACCCAAAAATCACATTACACATAAATCTATTCCACATAATAAATTCCTTCATCACCGCCAACTGAGGTCATATTTCCACCAGATCCCCATATTTTTTTACCTGTGAGCAGAGAGGACACAATGAAATATTATGGATTTTAATGGCTTTATGCCAAAGATCTCAGGATTAAGTGGCTGATAAGGAGCAGCCATTGAATTAGGTATCCCAGAGCAATAAATCGCTAAGAGCTGGGGGAGGCAGATTCTTGGCAGCAGTGCCCAACTCAGTGTTGGGCCTTGCTTCTGGTATTTTACTTCCTTTGTAAAATAAGCTTCACAAGTGGATTCAGGTTAAAAAAATGATGATTGGGTGCTTTGTCTCACTTTTCAGGAGACAAAGACAAATTTGCAGCTGTTGGTTCAACCCTAGTTTATTTCACATCAAATATTGGCATCCCTGTGCTTTGAAAGCCACTTCCTTGATTTGGAGCTGATATTAAGTGACAGAACTCTTGTTTGTCACCCAGGACAAATTATCAAGGTATTGTATTGAAGTTCTGAGTGGAATTAATTGTCCCATCCCTGGAAATGTTGGGTGGGGCTTGGAGCAACTTGGTCTGTGGCAGGTGTCTGTCCTAGATTGCAAGGTAAAATGTATTGTTTGCCATCTGTTAGAGGTGAGGCAGTTATCTTCTGTTAATTGGGCAGTTTTCTTTATCTCTTCCACAAACCAATCCTCCCTCTGGGGAGACATCTGCTATAAATGGGCCAGTGAGTGTCCCTGCATGGCTGATCAAATTCCATCATCCTATTGGGAGATGCTCCACCCAGCAGGAGGAGCCAAGCATTCCTACCTGGATAGAATCTCAGTTTTTGGGACACCAGAACAGCCTTTCCACTGGATTCCCAGAAGAACAGCTGCCTTTTCCACTGAATCTTCAGAGGAAGACTCACCTTTCTACAGGATCCCTGCTCCAACAGAACCACACCTGACACTCCAGGAGGACTGCAGCCACAATTCCAACAGGACTGCTACCAAAACCCTGATCAACCGTGTCAGGTTGTATTCTGACTCTGTCAGTGTTTTTTGTGTTGCATTATTGTATGTATTTTGCCTTTCTTTCCCCCTTTTCCTAATAAATTGTATTGCTGACTTGGAGTCTCTCACTGGTTTTGCTTTCAAGCCAGAACAGTGTCCCTGGCCATTGCAGGGGGTGGAACAAAATGAGCTCTGGGGTGTCTTCCAACCCAAACCATTCTGTGATTTTATGGTTCCTCTTAATATTTGGACAACAAATTGTGCTTTAGATTGTCCTGTCTTCCCCAACAAGCACATCAAATCACAGGTTTACAAGCCAAATGTTTTCCTTTCTTTTTCCTCCCTCTATCTCAGTCACTGTAAAAAAATTACAAAGATTTGCTCTGCAAACCAAGGGCAGGGGTGATTGATGTTGGCTGGTTTCAGCATTCCAAGTTGCTTCCTGTACCCTTAGGCTGTGTGTGGGGAGGATTCAAGGTGTTGATCTAGACTGGGAGGAGTGGAGATGTTTCCAAGGGGAGAGGTTTAACCAGTATTGATGGGTGGGGATGGACTCTGGGAGAGGTTTAAATCCATTAAAAGGGATCTGTTGCCATGTACAGGAAACTTTTGCCTCTCTGGTTTTTGGATGCAAGGCCAGTGTAGTTCTGAGCTTTCCAGAGCAGTGCCTGACAGGAGCTGGGGGAGTCCCCACCCCTGGAGGTGCCCAAGGAGGGACTGGAGGTGGCACTCAGTCCTCTGGGCTGGTGACAAGGTGGGGAACAATCACAGGCTGGACTCAGAGGTCTTGGAGGGTTTTCCCAACCTCAGTGATCCCGTGATTCTGTGACCTGGGAAATGGCTATTTTAGATGACATTGCCACTCACCTGCCTTTGTTCTTGTGATCCAACAAAGGAGTAAGTGTGATAGTATAGGGATAAAATGTTTCTAAAATCATGGGATATTCAGGGGAGCTGGGAAAAAGTTGGGCCTGGGAGGCCCTGGTAAAATGTTAGGCCTTACTGGATCATGTTAAACTGCACATGTTTTTCATTTAATGACTATGATAAATGTTTAAATGATAAATTATATGATTGTTAAATGCAATGATTGTTTAATAATTGGACATAATTATTGTTAAATTGTAACAAGAATCATGAGAAACTATCTTTGGGGGGCTTTGATGGAAATTACAAAAATCCATGCTTGGATGAAACCGACGTATACAATAGAACAATATAAGTTTAATAATGATTATATAGTTATATAATGATAGGGGTGTAAAAATGTGTTCATCCTGAACCCATGTTAGAGTCAGATTTGGGTCTGTACCCCTGACACCCAGAGCTCTTCCATAAAAGCACCTGCATACAATCATTCCATGATTATGTGTTCCGGAACACTAACAAGTGCATGAGGGGTTCTACAGTAGGAATGATTTCCCTGTGAGCACTGTCAGTGTTAGAAGAGGTTTCTAGGCTTTCAGAAAGTGCAGTGACATTACAGCTGTGACACCATGCCTAGGCTCTGTGTGCCACATGTCCTTGGGCTCCTCGGACAACCCAGCATCTCTCTGTGCTGAAGATCCAAATCCCCTCTGTGGATTGTACTGAGGCACAGTTCAGTTTATATCCCCACTGGGAGGGTGTAGATACAACCAACTGCATGTGGAATGAAGATGATTTAACCACTAGGACTGATCCACTACATGGGAAATTGCTTTAAAGTCATGGAGATCACAAAATTCCTCATCCTGGTATTTTGCCATGGGGAATCAAAGGAAGAGGATGTCATTTGCCATCTTTAAACACGATTCTTTCTAATAGAGAAAGATGCTTTTGCAGTCATGAAAACTGAACTTACACAGAGAGGCCCTAAAAGCCAAGCTCAAAACCTTCCAGAAGTTGTGATTGCCTGTTCCATCAAATTCAGAATAATGGTGTGTGCCTAAGAAAAGCCATGCCGTGCTCTTTGCCAGCCAGGAAGGACACAGAGGATAAACAGCTGGGACCAAAGAGGGTTGGGCTGATTTTGTTTTTTTAGACTTCTCAGATGACCTTCAGCAAACCCACTTACGTTCATTTCTGAGCAGTGATTGGACTTCCTCATGTGGAAGATGTTTTTTGGCAGGATGGGATCTTCACCTCTACAGACACAGAATAACATAATTGGCTGGTTTTCCCTTTCCCCAACCCTCACAAGCTGCTTTCCCCAGTTTCTGGCTTAACCCACAGAGAGATCCAGTGGAAGTCAGTACAAACAGCTTCACTTCTCAGAATGGCCCAGAGCATCAGTCCCCTTGTTTTAAATGAAAATGGTTAATCCATGCAGAAAAATGGACAAATATAGCCATGACATGTCATTTCAAGTTGTAGGTTTGGCCTTTATCAGCAGTGTCAGCACTAGGTGTGAATCAGTTTAAGAAGGGGGTGAGTGGCCAAGCTGGCCCTACGGACATGGAAAAGCTCACTGACCTCTTGCTGAGATCTGTTTTCACTGCCTGATATTTGTGTGCATCAAATAATGTGTCTTTGATATGAACAATTACGGTTCACCTGTGGCTTTCCTCCAGCACAGAGGAAGGCTCATGCTTTGTTGTGAGCAATGAAGATGTTTGCTGGGGGATATTCCAGCAACAATCAGCACATCTGTGTTTGTGTGTGGGGTTGTACCTTCCTGTAATTCCAGGAATCATCTCACACCCGTGGATTGTGACAAAATTATCACATGTTTTCATGGTTGTCACCTCCATGCATCAGTCCTGCATCCAAAGGACCATCCATGCACCCAGCTCATGCAGTGGGGGAGGTTTTGGGGTAATTTATGTTGGATTTGTGTACTGGTTCTTCTGCTGGCACAGATGTTCCCAAAGAAGGTCTCCTCAGAACTCCCATCTACTTGAAGATGTCCCTGCTCACTGCAAGGACTAAATGGCCTTTAAAGGTCCCTTTCAATGTTAATATTTCTATGATTCTCTGATTTTAAGAGTGATTTGGTCTATCTGGTTAACTTTTCAAAGCATGAGGTCATTATGCTTAACTCTAAGCAAGAACCTCCCCAGTTCACAACTTCCTTCTTAGTTTTCCTTCTCTGTGTCTTCTCCAGGACTGTGAGGAAAAAAATCAAAATATCAGGTGGAACAGCTCAGACACAATGTCTTCACAATGGTTTTATTGCTTGTTTTCAGCAGTGTCAACCACAGAGAAGAACCCCCTCTGAAGCAAGGAGGCGACCCAAATACAAAGGAAAAAAAAAAGAAAAAAAAAAGAAAAAAAAAAGAAAAAAAATAGCCATTTCATTGCATATGTACAGAGTCAGACCAAAAATAAATAACATCAGGCAAAAGGCCATGGAACAAGGCAGAGATTTCACCTGTGCTGAGCAAGCAGGCCTGTTCTTGCTGGCATGGAGGATACATCACAAGCACCTGGTACAGAGAAGCTCACAGAGAGAGAGATTCTCTGCTCACAGCCAGTGCCCATCACCCTCTGCTGCCAAAGCCTATTTACAGCAGGGCAGAGCAGAGGTGTTTACAGCTGGAGTGAGAAGGGTCAGCTGGCACCAGCTGCTGACCCACAGCTTGAGGTGTTTCAAACAGGCTCTGAAAATGCACTTTTGAGTTCAAAACTGCCTTTTCGAACTCGATTTTTCATCATCATCTGAGTATCAAAAATGTGGTGTTTATTTTTATCTTTTTTTAATGTGCTCTTCAGATTTCCTCTATGTACAAATGTACAATATCCACAAAACTTGGGTATAAAACACTGGTGCTCTGCTGCTGCCAATGTGTGTGCACTCAGCACACAAGTGGGCATTATTTTCCTTACACACCTGTAGCCTCCAGTCCCAAATATTTGCTTTCTCCCCTGTGATTTCACAGTATTCTAGAAATAACCAGAATTTCAAACCCAGGGCTCTTCAGGATATAGGACAACGTCATGCAAGTTAGGACATTCAGGAAGAGGTGGAAAAGATGATCTGTGCACTCAAAAAACTCCTGATTAAAAGCCATATTTTCATCTGCACAGGTCTCCAGGGGAAATAACAAGGTCAGTCACTGTAATTATACCTCATCAGACTGAAATGCAAATACTGGGTTTGGAGAGGGGATGAAAAGCTGACTGACTGAAAAGAAATGTATTGAAATCCACATTTTGGGACATCTGACTCCACCTGCCAGTCTGGGACTGGAATATTTTCCTTTTTACAGCAGTTTAGTGCCTGAATGATGCCAGCAGAGTCCTTCTGGATGCATGTGGGTGTGTGTGAGCCCTGCTCCTCAAGGTTCGTCTCCAGTGAAGCAGCTTCGTGGTGCTGGCCCCATCAGCACCGGGGTGGGAAAAGTGCAAATTTGCATTGTGAGCCAGGGAATTCAGGATTGCAATCCCTGTCCCCAGGAGTTTGGCACATTCATGGCTGCAGAGATGCCGGGGGGGGAAGCACAAGGCTGGGAGGGAGCCTGGGCTGTGCCAAACACCCAGTGGGACACAGCAGGAGGAATGTTTTATGTGGGCTTTCCTGTTACAGCTGCATTCACCTGCCAGAGAAGGGACTTTGCTTCTGGTCCACCTGTGTTTCCACAGTCCATTTACCAAATCAAAGATGTACCTGTGTGGTGAGAGTAAAATAAGCTTCATGGAGACACATATTGGCACTTCCCAGTTTGAGAGATTACCTTTTAGTCTGAAATTATTTTGTATTTTCTTTCCCCATATTTCCTTTCCCCTTGTTTAAACCCTGGGGTGAAGCTGGAAGGAATGGAGACAAAAAAAATCCCCCCAAACCCCTTCAATCCCTGTCATGGAGCCAAGTGGTGTTCATTCACTGCTGAGCTTTCTTTGGAACTTCGTTTTGCTTTTGAAAAGCTATCAGCAATCTTCCATTAATCAGCAGGTGCATTTCTCTCTGAAAGCATTCCCATCAGATTGGAGCAGAGATTTGGGTTTAATCCCTCTGGCCTGTGGCACAGACATGACCCTCATTGCTTTTGAGATGAATGGGAAGCCAGTGGGATATAGAGAAAAAAGGATATCTGATGATTAGTTCATGTATAAAATATCTTTTCTCCATCAACACTTTCCTTGAGAAAAACATCACTTTTTTTTCTTAGCAAAAAACCCCAAACAAGCCAAAAATAAAACAAAATGCTCAGATCTTTCATCTTCTGACCTTTCCCCCTTTTCATTCCACAGTAATGCTGCTGCTCCTGCATACATAACTCTGATTTTAAAAACTTGTTTGATTTTAATGCCCCTAAAATTCTGCAACAGAATTTATTTTCTAAACTCTAAACAGGGTCATATTCTCATTTCTTGCTGTTTGTGAGAGGGTCACAGAGCAACACAGGTCCCAGCTGAACAGAAATATCTGCAATCTAATGTTAGCACTGAACCTGGTACCTCCAGACCTTGACAATAATTTATTGTTTATATTTTAATTGTTCTGTACTTATTATCAGTTTTAAATAATTCAATCACTGAAGCATAGAACAGGGGGGCATACTCTATCCCTGATATAAAAAGGGGGTAAGCAGCTCCAGAATGAAGAAAAAGGAATTATTTTGAAGGCAAATCCCAGTTTAATGCTGGTGTAATTCAGTAGTCCTGCAGTGAGGTGATTGGTGCAAGCAGGATCAGAATTTGGCTTTATTTCTATAAAGAGTTTTGGAGCCCACATTCATGATCCTCAAACACATCTGTGCCTTTTAGCAGAGGCAGAAGAAGCTTTCACAGAATTCCCAGAATCCCCAGGCTGGAAGAGACCTTCAAGACCATCAAGTCCAACCCAGCCCCAACAGCTCAACTCAACCCTGGCACCCAGTGCCACATCCAGGCTTTGTTAAACACACCCAGGGATGGGGACTGCACCACCTCCCCGGGCAGCCATTCCAGAACTTTATCACTCTTTCTGTGAAAAACTTTTTCCTGATATCCAGCCTGTATTTCCCTTGGTGCAGCTGGAGGCTGTGTGCTCTGGTTGTGTCAGTGCTGCTGGAGAAAGAGCCCAGCCCCAGCTGAGCACAGGCACCTTTCAGGAGCTGTGCAGAGTGATGAGGGCAGCCCTGAGTCTCCTTTTCTCCTTTAATACCTTTCAGGAGGCACATCTCTGGTCTTTGATGCAGCAAATGGATGCAGTTGCCCTGCTGGGGTCAGTTCTGGCGTCAGGCTGGAGCTGGGGGAGCAGCAAAAGTGCTGAGCTCTGTTCTGTGCTCTGTGTGGGGCCAGGACAGGGCCAGGTCATGGGGCCAGGACAGCTCGCTCCACGTTGTCATCTGCAGTGAAGTCCTTGAATTCCATTTTATTGATGAGCTGGATGAAAATCAGAGTAGGCCAGGCCAAGTTATGCAGCCAAATTCCTGCACTAAGCCAGTCAAACAGGGCCCAATCCCAATGTAATCATTCACTTGATTGCTCACGTCCTCAGAGTGAGAAGATTTCACTCTTTATACAGTGATTCCACCCCCAGCTCCTCTGTTTTCCTGGAACACGGGGCCAAGGCAGCTGGGCTGGCAGCTCTGCATCGCTGACATTGCCATGCCTGTCACAGCGGGTCCATTCAGCACGTTCATTTCATCCCTCAAACACCCTTGACAGCAGAGAGGAGGCGTGGCTGGATGGTCAGTAATGAAATAATTGTCACTAGGGTGCCTGGGAGCACAGCTCTGGCATGCTGGTGTACTCCACACTTTTTGAAGGAGCCCCCTCAGCTTAGGGAACATCCCATCTTCATGTTCCTGTGCAGAACAGCCTGGTGGGGAGTGTGACAGGCTGCAGAGGAGCCTGTGGTGAGGGTAAATAACCAGCTGGGGTTTTTCCCTGTCACATCTCCAAAAGGCAAACCTTTGCTGGCTGTCTTTGGCACTTGGCTGGTTCTGGCAGGGGTTAGCACAGGGCTGGAACACAAGAAAAGCTGCAAACACACAGATTTCCTCCTGAAAACTGAGAGGAAAAGGGAGCACAGGGAGAGGAAAGGGAAGACCAGAGGGAAAATGCTCCGTGTGTCTCACAGGATGGCTCACAGGCTTTCCCCCCAGCAAGGCTGCCTGGAACAGATGGGAAGGGATTCCCTCACATCCCACAAAGGAGGCTGCTGGCAGTGGTGCTGCACTTCTGCTCTACAGCTCTGTGCTCCAGCTCCTCTGCTGCTTGGCTGGGACCTGAAATTCCAGTTCACACCTCAGTGGATGCATTCCCAAGATTGGGCAGTGTTCCTCTGCAGCCCATCAGTTTTGTTGTGTATAAATATTATCATGACAGATGAACAGGGGGAATGACTTTGCAGCCTGATGGATCCAATGTTTCCCAGACTGACATTGCTTCAAAGCTCTGAACCAGTGAGACAAAGCATTTTACATCAACTTGGAAGCTGAGACAGAATTTTCCTTTGCTTATTCTGGGTTTCCTTGAAGTTAATAATTCACCTGGAAAATGCAGGTCAAGTCCTTGCTTTGAACCAGGCACAGCAGAAGAACTGGAGGTACTGGTGGGATTTCTCCAGTATTTCCTGGGTGAGTCCTAATCCAGGTCTGAAAATGCTCAGCAGAGCAACACAAGCACCAAACACAAAGAGAATCACGGAATATCCTGAGTTAGAAGGGACCCACAAGGATCATCGAGTCCAGCTCCTGGTCCTGCACAGGACAACCCCAAAAACCACACCAAGGACTTGAGAGCATCATCCAAACTCTTCTTGTACTCTGACCAGGACCACTTCAAAGGTTCTTGCCTCTGAGAACCTTGTGGATTTCAATGGGATATTGTTTGAGGGGTGTCAAGGCATAAGGGCTTCAATGCAAGAAAATTGGGGAAATTTTGAGCATCCTCTTATTTTTTCTGCATTTTGGGAATCAGGGAGTTGCATTTTGATGATTTTATGGCACGTCAGAGTTGTACCCTCACTGTTGATGTGGGCTCAGTGTAAAGTAGCCATAACAAAGCTGGCTCACACCTGGCCAGCCTGGGGTCACCAGCACTGTAATTTCAGGAATTTTCACATCTTCCTGTAGTTTTAGGACCTACAGGCTGGGTAGCCAGGGCTGCACTGTGACAGGATCTGAGCTGGCTCCCTGCAAACTCAGGACTGCAAGTTTGCCCTTGGTGGATCACAGTTCCTAATGGCCCTTTACTGACTCCAGCCCCCCACGCTGTTCCCAGAGCTGGAGAAATACTTTGGGAGCATCCAGCTCAGCTGATAACAGGCTCTGGGAATGGTGATGGCATGGAACTCTGCCCTGTCAGGACACAGAAAGGAGCTGGATCTGCAAATCTCCTCCTGGGCTCAGTGTGGTTTGTTGGCACCCTTTGCTTAAGGCCAACACCCCCCAACCCCACCAGGCTGCAGGTGCTTCCCTCCAGTGAGCTGCATTTCATTTTGGAGAAATAAAGCAGGTAAGTTGAGGACTCTGAGCTCTAAAAGAGGAGCCCACCTCCCTCTCCAGGTGCCTGTGTTGGTGACCCAGACACTCCTTCACGAAGACATGTTTCAGTAGCATGGCAGCAGCCCAATTACTGAGGGTACACATGAGAAGGGCAGGGATTTCCCACCCTCAGCACAAAACTTTTTCAACCCCACTCGATGCAGCTGAGTGGGACACAAACATGAACATCTGTACCCTGTATTTTGAGTTTGGGACTGTAGGGTTGCCTGAAATGAGCAGGACTGGGCTTTAACATTTCTCCTTTGCCTCTCCACCATGAAAACAAGAATTAAAAAAACCCTACTCCCTTGGTTTTAATGGGATCCATGTGCATTCTTCAAGTAGGAATTGCCCCTGGATGGAAACTAACAGGCCTTCAGAAAAGAGGTAAAATGCACATATACATCTTAAACGTCTAACAATGCCTTCATATAGGATGAAAGCTCCCCACAAAAGCTGAAGAAGAAATCCATTTAATAGCTCCTTCACTCCTTCCTCCCTTCTGGAGTGCCAGTTGTGTGCTGAGACAACCTTGTTCTGATGAAAGCAATTTCACCTGCTGCTGTGACACTAATTTTTTTCATCTGGAGAATGGCTCCTTATGGCAGCTGTGACTCAATTAAGGATTACAGGGCCCTATATTTCCCTTTCCTGACAGTGTGTGCTAAGCAAGTGCAAATGAATTACATCCCAATTATTTCCCCCTGATCCCTAATTATCCTGGGTGCATCCATGCACCGAGATCTTTGGGACAACTTAAAGAGAATGAAAAAACACAGCCGTGCTCTGCTTTTGGCATCTGGCCCTGATTTTTATACATGCAAATTGAGTTTCCTGTTCATGGAACACAACCAAGCAAAGCACCGTGTCACCAACACAGTGCAGAGAAGGGCGTCCTCACGCTGGTCCTTCTCAGTGATCTGCTCTTCCACAGGGTTCCTGGAAAGCTCCTGCTCCCAAGGATGGTGGGGAATTAGCAGAACACACTGGGGCATCCTCTGAGGGGCTCTCCTGGTGCTGCAGATTCATCTCCACCTGTGTAAAACGTGGGGGCCATGTGCTGGCCTCTCCATTCCTGCTCATGTTCCTCCTGTCCCTTCTCCCCATGTCCCCAGCACCATCTTTGGTGCTGTATCATCACCTCTTATTCACAGGAATTTTGGCACATTCATATGTTTGGTGGTTTTTTTTCCCTGCTTCCTGCGTCTGTCTCTCCTTTACTGGCTCATTTTTTAGAAAAAAAAAAGTGCAATTTGTCTGTTTTAGAGATGCCAGTTCTGGTAAAGCCATTGAGGACTAAGGCTCTCCCTCCCTTACCCCAGTATTTCATTATTTATGACACACCAGCATCTCCCAGGCTGTCCTCAAGCAACTTGGGCAATTCCTCAGAGCTATCAATCCCTGAGGGCTTGAAATTGAAGAGTGAAAGGCCTGAAAAGAGGGAGAGCAAAAGTGTTCCTCTGCCTCTTGGCTTGTCCGATCTCATCCTGGATGCCAGCGGCTTTTCCAGTTGTGTGTCCTCTGTTGGCTCATGTGGAGCAGGTCATTTCACAGGGGTTTGTCATGGGATCACTGAGTCCCGGGGATCCTCGTGTCTCAGCTTTGGATGCTCAGTGCCTGGGGAGCCCCTCACACCAGGGAGAACTCGGCCTGGAAGCCGGAGCAGCGGCGCGTCTTTGGCGAGCACTTGGTCAGCATGGAGATCTGGGTGCTGAAGTTGGTGCCGTTGCTGCCCAGGGAAGGGTGGTGGTACTTCATGTCCGAGCCCAGGAACCGCTCCAGGTGCCACCTCCGCCACTTCCTCTTGAGCTCAGCTTGCACCTGGGCGTGGGGAAGAGAAAAGGCAGCACAGGGCATCACTTGATGTTCACAGAATTCCCAGAATGAGACCTTCAAGACCATCGAGTCCAACCCAGCCACAACAGCTCAACTCAACCCTGGCACCCAGTGCCACATCCAGGCTTTGTTAAACACACCCAGGGATGGGGATTGCACCACCTCCCTGGGCAGCCATTCCAGAACTTTATCACTCTTTCTGTGAAAAACTTTTTCCTAATATCCAAACTAAACTTCCCTGGGTGCAGCTGGAGGCTGTGTGCTCTGGTTGTGTCAGTGCTGCTGGAGAAAGAGCCCAGCCCCAGCTGAGCACAGGCACCTTTCAGGAGCTGTGCAGAGTGATGAGGGCAGCCCTGAGTCTCCTTTTCTCCAGGCTGAGCACCCCCAGCTCCCTCAGGGGTTCCTCTCAGGGTTTGTGTTCCCAGCCCCTCTCCAGCCTCGCTGTCCCCTCTGGATGTGCTCAGTGTCCCAAGTTCTTCCCAAGCTGAGGGGCCAGAGCTGGGCACAGCACTGCAGGTGTGACCCCAGCAGAGCTGAGCACAGGGGCAGAGTGACCTCCCTGCTGCCACACCATTCCTGACTCAGGAGCCATTGGCCTCCTTGGCCACCAGGGCACTCTGCTGGCTCATGGTCAGTCATTGTTGTCCAGCCCCCCCAGGTCCCTTTCTGCCTGGGCACTGTCCAGCCACACCATTCCCAGCCTGTTCTGACCTGATTATGTGAGCAGCCTTGGATAACCCCCCACCCCAGGGCCAAGAGTTACTTTATAAAGGCCACTAAACTTGGCTTGGATATAACTTTTAACCACATAAAGGGACACTTCAGTCAGTAAATTACTGGAGCAGAAATCCCTGAGCTTCATCAGAAAGGAAATTCTCATTTATACAATCAAGGTGCTAGATTACTTAACTTCAATGACAACACTTGGTAAGTATAATTTAGATGCTTTCTTTTTCACTGCCCTATTTTTGGTTCAGATGTAAGTGATTTAACTACAGCTTGTTTGTAAAGCTGTCAATACAGCTGTGCTTTTTTTGACAGAAGCTGCTTGTTGCTGCTCAGAGTGTTTACAGAAATAACCTGGTCTATGCCATCCCAATTCAAATCCTGAACAAACCTGGCCACTGCCCTTGTCCCCTCCTGCAGCCCTTTAGTGCAAATTTTTAGGTAACAACATGAATTAGATGGAACAGCTGTGTCTGAAGGGATAAATAAACACGTGAACAGCACAATCCCAGGATGAGAATGCCAGGACTAAAATGTGGGAGAGTCAAAATTATTCCTGCAAGGCAGAAACACGTTCACCTGCACTGCTCTGTGCTGTCACACCAATGCCTGTGCTGGTTTTGGCAGTGGCTGTGATCCTGAGGAGGATTCCTGGAGGCACCAAGCATGAGCAGGGCTTACATGGGATTTATCCTGCCCTGCTGAAGGTGGTGCTTTGGGATCAGGGATTGTGCAAGTTCACACAGGAGTTCTGCTCATGCTGTCTCATGAGGAGAAGATGAGCTCAGCAGCAACTCTACAGTGCAAGCACAAGTCCTGATGTGTTTATTAATTGTTGTTATTATTGTGCTGAAAACTGTCAGGCAAATGGTTGAATTGTTTTCCTGGAGAGAGAGATGTGATGTGGATGCTTCCCCCAATTCTGTAACACCAGGATCAGGAATGGGACATTTCTCAATCCACTCTCCACATGCATTCATTTTGTCCTAGCTGCAAACATTGACCAAAATACCCTGATGGTCTGGTCTTACCTCTCCATTGAGGAAGCAGTACAGAACAGCCACCACAAACCCCTGGGGAAAGGAGAAAACAGGATTTTAGCACTATAGACAAGGAGAGAGTGTAGATCCATTCAGCTCCCAGAGGAGACATCACATAACCACAGAAGTGTTCAGGTTGGAAAAGACCTCTAAGGTCATCAAGGCCAACCATTCCCCCAGCACAGCCAAGTCCACCACTGACCCATGTGCCCAGGTGCCACATCTGCAGTTTTTGAACACTTCCAGATGCCAGATGTGCAGTGATGATGATGTAGACAGGGATCTTAATCATTCACCACTGAATGAAATTTGCTGCCCAAAGCCCCATCTGCCCTGGCCTTGGACACATCAATGATACAAAAACTGAACTGTGGTGCTAATTTTTCTCCCTTAAGTAGGAAAAGCACAGAGACACCAATGCACAGAGGAACATTTTCTTTTCATTTCCTAAAATGAGGGAAGAGAATCTCCTTCTGGAAGGCAAAATATAGATTTATCTTTCATCCTGGCCAGGCTGGAGTGAGTAGATTTTCCATAAAGGTACAAGAGCAGTATGGGGCATGTCCAGAAAAAAACCCCATGTCCAGCTTGTTGCATTTCTTCCTGGTGACAGACCTGGTGACCCAAATGGTGGCTTACCTGGAATGACCCAACCACGAGCTCAAAGACCAGCTTCACTTCTGCTTTGAAATTGTCAGGGAAGAAAGCAAACATGATGTAGTGAATGCCAAAGAGAGGGATCAGCAGCAGAGTGGACTTGGCCAGCCTCCTGTTGGAAAGACAAACATGAGCTACAAGGGGAGAGGGAAGAGGGTAAGAGGCTGAGGAATCCTGCAGCTGAGCCCTGAAATAAACCCTGAAAATTTGCTATTTCTCCTTGTGCCACAGACTGCAGATGGCTGGTGATTTCAGACCTGGTGGCACCATAAAATGTGACATTTTTATTCCCAGTAGCTCCACTGGAGGTATTTCTTTCTGCCTCCTCTCTTCTTCCCCACCCACCAGAGATCTTTTTTTCATCTCCACAAGCTAAATCATCATCTAGCAATGTCTTTGTTTGCCTGGGATTTCAGAAAATTACAGCTTCTGGGAGAGAAATGGTATGTTTAGCTGGGAGTAATGACAGGCTACTGCACAATGAATGTCTCCAAAGGAGGGGGATGAACAGTATTAGTGCTTAATGGCATCATGCTGGGTAATCAGGGGTCTAATTAGGAAGAGATGATAATGTATTAAATGTAATCATTATTTTAAAAGTAGCTGGCAGAAAGAAAATTAAATAAAGGGTCTAAGGATGCTTGTGGGGGTTTTGTCTCACTTGGTCCCTTGTATCCTCTGACATTTCCCCCTCTCTCAGAGGCTTCTGGAGGAAATAAAGGTAAGGCTGGGATGTTGGAAATACTCATTATTCCACCTGGAACCCCTCCACCTCCAAAGCCTCCTCAGGCTCAGACCTCTCAGACCATCTTCATTTATTTACCACCTGCAGGACCCACGGGGAGGCTGATGTGGCAGCTTTGTGCAGAGGATGCTCATCCCTGTGCCTCCCAGAGCTCCTCTGTAGCTCTCCCTGGGGCTGGCCCAGAGACAGCTCAACACTGAGGCTGTGGTTGGAGGCTGTGGCTCATTCCAGGAAAAATGAGAGCCTGCAGGAAGATGAGGAACTTTACAGGAGTTTGCCTTTCTCACAGCCCTCACTAGCAGGTGCATCCCTGCTCTCAGGGATCAAAAATCTCAGTTGTCTGAGGAACATCAGCCTAGAGGAGGAGATGTGGTGCTACCTTTGTGTCCCACATTGACAGAGATGCTGTTGCAACCTCCAGTGGATTAGAAAATTTTATCTTATCATTGCAGACAACACTGGGACCTTAATTACAATATTTTCCCTCCTGGCTGGATTGTGGTGATGAAAAGGACATTAATGACAAAACTTGAGACCCCTCCTCCAATCTGCACACCTCATACCAGTCTCTTGTTCCCAGCACTGAGCTTCACCAGATACTGAGTTTTAGATTTTATTTTGGCATCAAGGCAAGGGCTCTGTGATTTTTAAAAGACTCCACCACCTAAACACAAAATCATCACCCAGTCCCAGTGTGATTTCTCCCAGGAAGCTCAAGCCTGGCTGCACAGGAGGCAGAACTGCTTGGGGGATTGTGTAAAGCTGGTTAAATCTGCTGGAAACCATGGATTCTCAAAACCATCATTACTCTGATTCCCAGCACATCCCAGACCTCCCCTCTCTGACAGATACACGTGGTGACAGGTAATTTTGGGAGAACACGTGTCCATTAGCCTGCATGGAACCTGCTCCTGCCCTTGGGAGTGGGCAAGAGTGAACCAACATTTCAGTCACGCTCCTTGAAATCATAATGGAAAAGTTACTCAGAGGACTTTGATGACAATATTGATCCACAGACATGGACAGAATGGAGAGATTAATTTTGCTCAAGTTTTCTCCTGCAGAAGACAAATTCTATTTGCCTGAAATATTGCTGTCCCATTCTTGCACATGTCCCTGTCATTTCCAGAAAACTGTTTTGGGAGACTTGTTCTCAGAGCTTCCAGAACATGAAAGCCCAGCTCCCTCTCTGCAGCATTAATGAGGGAGTCAGCAGCACACCTGAACTTCCAGCCTGCAGCTAAGCTCAGACCTTTTGGAGCTGAACAATGCTGTCAGCACGTCAGCAGGCTGTGTTTGTAGAAAATAAACAGTATAAAATACACATGAGAAGGAGGGAGAAATGCAAATGAGATATCCAGGATGCTGTTTGTTTAAAACAGATTTGTCTCAGGTTTGGCAGGAGGAATGCACAGAATCACAGAGGCATTTGGTTGGGAAAGACATGCCAGACCATCCAGTCCAAGCTGTGCCTGATCCCCACCTTGTCCCAGCCCAGAGCACTGAGTGCCACCTCCAGGGCTTCCTTGGACACCTCCAGGGATGGGGAGTCCACAGCCTCCCTGGGCAGCCCCTTCCAATGCTTCACAACCCTTTTGGTGAAGAATTCCTCCTGATGTCCAACCTGAACCTCTCCAGGTACACCTTGAAGCCATTTCCTCTCATCCTGTCACTTGTTTTGTGGGAGAAGAGCCCAATCCCCATCTGGCTCCAACCTCCTTTCAGGGAGTTGTGGAGAGCAATAGGGTCACCCTGAGCCTCCTTTTCTCCAGGCTAAACACCCCCAGCTCCCTCAACATTTCAGGAGCAGTTTTTTTGCTAAGAACTGTTGGGTCCTGCACTCAAACCCCAGAAGCCTCCACAGATTTCTGTCTGAAAGTAAAAATCTTAGGACCACACTGAGAACTTGCCTTGGTGAGGTCCAGCCTTTAGTTTCAGACAATTAATATTTGTTTCCAAAGGAAAGTGTGGTGTCTTGTACCTACTGCAGTGAATACAGTCAACAGAGTTTTCCAGATGTGGCTGGTGTCCAGGTGCCACTGTACAGGGGGACAAGTGTCCCATAGGTCCTGTGTCCTGTGTGATAGGTCTGTGCAAATATTGGAAGTGTCCTGAACCACCTCACGTGCCCTGGAAACCTAAAATTTTAGGGCCAGGTTGGAAAGAGCTCTGAGCAGCCTGGGATAGAGAAAGGTATCCCTGGCCTTGGCAGGGTGTTGGAACTGGATGAGATTTAAGGTCCCTCCCAATCCAAAATGTTCTGGGATTCTATGATTCTGTGAAGCGAACAACTGAATCATTCCCTGTCACCATGATATTTTTATGAAAATCCTTTTGCCAGGATCTTTTCTCCTGAGAAGCTAGGAAGCTTCATCTTCTCCATGTTTTGCTGCTTTGGGAATGTGATCTGGAGAATTGTTTACCCAGCATGGGAAATTGTTTTTACCTGATGACAAATGACATCCACCAGTGTTGAGGCTGTGAGCAGTCACAAGATTTCCTTTCCTTTCCTTTCCTTTCCTTTCCTTTCCTTTCCTTTCCTTTCCTTTCCTTTCCTTTCCTTTCCTTTCCTTTCCTTTCCTTTCCTTTCCTTTCCTTTCCTTTCCTTTCCTTTCCTTTCCTTTCCTTTCCTTTCCTTTCCTTTCCTTTCCTTTCCTTTCCTTTCCTTTCCTTTCCTTTCCTTTCCTTTCCTTTCCTTTCCTTTCCTTTCCTTTCCTTTCCTTTCCTTTCCTTTCCTGCCTTCTGATGGCTCCTTTCTTTCCATACTTTTTAGTATACTTTTAGTATAGCAATAGAATAGAATAGAAGAGAATAGACTAGAATAGAATAGAATAGAATATCACAATATAATATAATATCACATAATATAATATCACAAACAGCCTTCTGAAACATGGAGTCAAGGTTCTCATCTCTTTCCTTGTCTTGGGACCCTCGAACACAACCATAATTCTCTAGTGGAACTGAGACATCTCTCCAGGTGGTGAAGGAAGGTGAGGATCTGTGGGTGTCAGGATCAGTTGTCCTTCAGCAGAACCCCCTGTTGAGCAGGTCAGTGAGGGGAACTCTGTGTTTTACCAACATGCCCTGTGTTTGTTTACGAGGCAAAAAGAGCTTTCCTCTTTTTGCCTCGTAAACAGGCTCCACCTCACTGGAAAATGTGTCCTGAACCCAAAGCCCAGCATGACCTCTGAGATAATCTGGGCATAACTCATCAGGTGCACGTTGGCAGCACTTCTGCTGAGGTGAACAGGAACCAGCAGTGCCAGGACACTGCTCAGTACTAGAAATTATTTAAATATGCTGATTTAATCTCTGCACCTGCTGCAAACCTGGGGTGCAAAGATAAAATTCCCAGTTGGAAATCCAGAAGGGCAGGTGGTAGAAAGCGCAAGGTCTGGTAATGTAGGTGTGTTGTGATGACAGAAAAATAGGTAATTGGCTTTGGCTGCTGCCAGGAAAATTAAGGTCAAACACTGGCATTTCCTTTCATAAATTGAGAATCTCTCGAGGCAGATGAAATGAATAATTCACCATCACCAGAGAAAAAGTCTCAGTGGTGTGGCTGGGCAGGATTTAAGGAACATATTGTTACTTTTTTCCATCCTGCAGCAAGACGAACTGATATTTTTCAGGGTACCCAAAAGCACAGCTCCCTCCAAAGACAAAGATTTACAAGCAGTGACCATGCAGACACTGGACTCTTTTCATTTAATTCTATTCTAGGAAACATTAAATAAATACCCAGGATAGCTGAAAAGCGGAGCCAGAACAGTGGGAAGAATCAACAATAACCTGGTCTGGACTTTTATTTTATTTGCATTGAAGCCAGAATAAATCCATGCAAATAGACATTTCTTTCACTCTTAAAATACTGCAGCTGAGACTAGCTTTGGCCACTGAGAGAAAGATGTTGATCTCTCTGGTATGTTGTTCATTATATAAAGCCCCATTAAGGTCAACCTCATATCCCTGGAATAAAAGTATTAAGTCAAGTAAAACTTCTAAGACAGTGATCCTTCTCAAAAGAGAAGAGAAATGTATTGAGCTAATCCAATCTTGTTTAGAGATCTCTTTTAGGATAAGGAAAATTTGTCATAGATCCTACTGAATGGTAATTTTCTAGATCTCTCCTTTAAAACTGAGGGTCAGGAAAAAAAGCCTGTACACTATGGAGAGCAACTTTTTGGTTTCCATCAGGGTCTTTCTGTCTTCAGAATCCAATAAATATTAAATATTAAAAGAAAAATTATATTTGGCTTCAAGATCATTATTATTACTCTCATTTCTTCATCATTAATCCCAGGAGAAATCCCTCTCACCTGCCACAAACTGACATAAAAGCTGCCCAGCTCTTTTAGCAAATGCTCCATTTCCTGATTTCTAATCTGCTTTAAGCAATTAAAATTAATTGATTTTGATCATTAATCAAGACACAATAATGAACTATCAAGCAGCCAGGCAGGTTTCCCCAAAAACCACTTTTAGGATAGGCTTGGAAAAGTGTGGGACTTACGAATATTGGCTGGTTTCATTGTGCCCAACATCTGGGGAATGCAGCTTCTGGACTAAGATACGGATGATGCAGATGAAGAGGATGAAGTTCACCTGTGGAGATGGGGAGAGAGGGGTAAAACATCAGCATTTTCCTTCAAGGAATAGAGCCCATCACTAGAGGGGAATTCCTCTCACTGGAATGGGTTTTGCCATGGAAGGAGCTGCCGTTTAACAAGCCATGAGCAGAGAGCCCCTCTCGGGGGCGGGGAGCACATGGAAAACCGACACAGGATGGCATCTTGGGCCTGACATCAGCCTGCTTGGGACTTCGTGTCATACATCCCAAGTATGATGATGTCAAGCCCATAGAGCACAGCTCCGCACGACGTTCCTGCTGCGCGCGCGGGAGGAGCCGCGGCACCGGCGGCTCGCGAGGCGGTGACATGGGGCCAGCTGCTGAGCGCGGTGAGCCAGGGAAGCCAAACCAAAACACGAAGCAGGATCCACTCCAGCGGGCCCCTGCCCAATCCTATTTGATGCTGAGGGATTTAGCTTTTTATGTTTTTCAGATTCTGTACTGCTTTAGGGTGTTTCTCTAAAACTCCACAGCCTGTCAGCTGCGGTTCTCCTGTTTTATTCAGACAAAACAATTCCTCTCTGGGCCTGAAACTCAGGGACACCTGACTGTCTCAGGCCCTGAAAAGTATAAACAAAAGTGAGCAAACTGGAGGTATGTGACTTCATTACCTGAAGCTGTAATTTGAAAGATTTGATGCCGCAGGCTTTAGCTTTTTAAATTTTTTTTTTTCAGATTCTGTGCTGCTTTAGTGTGTGGGTCTGGGTTTCATATTAAAAACCATTCATATTAGGGGATGGTGAGCTCTCTTCACAGAGCAGGGAGACAAAACAATTTCTTCTCTATCTGGGGACCAAGGACAACCAATCCAGATCTCAGGCCCAAGAGCATAAAAAAAGATTGACTGAAGAGAGAAAAAAAAGGAGGATGGGACTTCATGGGCTGGAACTGTGGTTGGGCAATTAACCAAGATGCAAGTGGATCAGGACTTACAAAAATGTGAGCTCTCGTGACCAAGCCCTATTTTGCTTCCATCTTGGAGCCATCTGAGCAGAGCCATGATTGTGGCTCCAGTACTGCCAGGGTGTGGCCTTTGAAGGCTCTTCAGTAAAGATCCTCTTTATTCTCTTTAACTCTTTTCTAGCCTCTGTTCCAGCTGCTTAAGGCACCAGTATAACCTCTGGTATGTAAACAGACCAAACTTGTAACTGCATGAAAAATTTGTCACCATCATCCATCGTGGTGTAGCCCCACTTAGAGGTTCCTGACTGCCCAAGGTGAACCTATTGACAGCTTTCAATAAATACCCACTTTTATTCTCTTTATCTTGTCTAGCCTCTGTTGCAGGCAGCCACTCCAAGGCATCATATTGGCCATGTCCTGTCTGTGCAACAGGGGATAGACCTCACCAGTAGAGAACGTTCCCTCCTGGGATGTTAGACCAGATCAGTCTGGCTGATACCCAGATTTTAGGTGATTCTTTTCACCCCAAAATCTCACAGTGCCCTATCAAGGTACTCAAGCAATGTGAACCTTATTTAATAGCAAAAGTGTAGAGCTAGGAGTGGGAATGTCCTGATGGCATGAATTGAATTAATATCTGCTGCTTTCAAGGTCCTCTCTGTTGAGTCATCCTGTTACTCATGCAACACAGACAACAGAAAAGCAATGACAGATTTCTGGGGACTTGGTTCAGTTTTCGTTTGGCACACAACCCCTTTCTTTATCCTTTCATGGTCAGTGAATGTGCAAACAATTCTAGTTTTTAGTGGCTCAGCAGCTGGAAGGGATTGTATTAAACCAGCCAATCTGATTCCTTGCAAAAATAGATTATAAGATTTCTTCCAGCAATTCCTACACTTATCACAAAAATAGATTAATAAAACAGACTGAAGCCCATCTCTCAAATAGGGGCTCTTTTTGCAAAGCCTATGAGTGATTGGCTACCCACTGCATTTCTTGGTTATGATGCATTGCTTAATCACTTCTTACCTATCAGTTTATCATAGTTTCTGTTTATATTTATTTCCTTAAAAAATGGTTTGTGTGTCTGATTTTGTGGGAAGTGAAATTTATTAGTCCCAACCAGTATTATCTAGATCAACTACACTAATTATCATTGATAACACACAAGCTGCTGCAAGGAAGGCAAGAATGGGGAAATTAAATTCCGACTGTGTTGGTTTGGAGAGGTCAAGAGCAAACACAGAGTGGAGTGGGTATATGGGCTTGGTATAACCTTGGAATTCCATGGCAGAAGACATAGGAATCAGGATACTGGAGAAGTTTTTTAGATTATTTTTTATCCCTAGAATGTAATTGAAGAGAATCAATGTGTTCCCAGTGCTTAACACCTTGTATACAAGATATATTTCATGTTCCTTAAAGATCTTATAGATCTTGTATATGTATTTCTTCCTTGTACACAAGACATATCTCATGTTCCTTAAAGATCTTATAGATCTTGTGTATGTATTTCTTCCTTACACTGAAATATCAGCTGTATTCCCATTGATTTGGAGGAAATGCTGCATTACCCCCTGGAGAAACCTGCTGTTCATCAGCCAGTGGCTATCATGCCCTTCCTTTAGGACAGATTTATAGGATATCTGCTGAGGGAAAATCAGGAACTGCTGGGTAAATTCTGTTTGGCAATGAGGAAAAGATTTATTGGCCAAAAGAAAAGACTGACCCAATGATCCAAGAGGAATAAAAGGGTGTGTTTTTTTGACTGAAAGCTTATCTCAGGAAAAGCAAAATACTATCTATAGCTTTCCAGGATGATATAAATATTTGGAGATGTGTCATCTACACTCTATATTTCTTTCCAATGAGGTAAACAGAGCAAGATGTCACTATTGAAACTTTCAGTCTGGAATCCCTGCATGATAAATGCCACAGGGAAAAAAAATAGTCTTCTTGTAAAAGTCATAATGTGCGTGGAATAAGAAGGATGTCTAAAGAAAGATTTCTGTTTAAAAGAGATATATTTGATTTGGTTTCTGTTACTTTTTTTTTTTTTTGCTTCCCTTTCCACATCGTTGACTTCATTTAAGAAAACTCAAAACTAAGTTTAACTCCAGTTCATTTGATTTTAAGGTTTGGATCCATGCCCAACAGAGGAATGTTCAACAAGGATGGAAGGACCCAGAGTTCCTGAGAAGTGTCCTCTTTTCTATGGTAAGGATTGATCATATCCAGAGAATTAAAATAAAACACTTCTGTTGATTTTTCTGGAAATTAGCCAAACTCCTCTAGAACTTACTCCAAAAATACACAGCTGGAATGCAACTCTGTACTGGATGCAAGAGACAAATTCCTGAGGGAATTCCTCTACTCCCTTTTATCTAAGTGGAAATTCACAGTAGGACTCATGTTAATTTGTAGTGTTGACATCTACAACTGAACAAGTCATCCTGGTCAGCTCAGAGAAACAAAACCACTCCTAGCATGGGTCATCTAATGGAATTCACTGATTCCTGAGGCAAAATGAGCCTTTCCTGGATGTCCAACCACATCCATGGCCACCCCACCAAGGAGATGGAGGTGGTCACAGCTACATCAAGTCAGCTCCACCCTGGTGGCCTGGTCACTCAAACTCTTCCTGTGGTCAATGCTGCAGGTGAGGGTGTTTGTCTGCAGGAGTAATTTCCTCATCTTAAAGCAAATTTTCAATGTACAGTGGGATTTTACCTGGCAGTGCATTTTCCATGGACATTTACGGGACACTTCTCAACACCCCTTCACCCCTCCCCAGTTAGGACTAAAGATGGCTTTACAGCCAGCAGAACGTGCTGATACTTTACCAAAATAGACACCAAAATAGGAGTTTTAATGATCCACCAGAATGGGGATTCCACTATTTCTTCCCAGCACCTAAAAAGAAACAAAGCCAGACTTAAGACATCAAGCACAGCAAGCAAGCAGGTCTGTAACCTTCTCAGCTTTCCTAAAAGCCAAGTTTTGCTAGGCTGGGTTGTGTGAAGAGGACTAAACCTCATGTGTATGGACTGGGAATGGTCAAACTTGCTTTGCAGTGGCTGTGAGCACTGGTAGGTACCAAATATCCCAGAGGTAATGCCAATTTTTTCCCCCTTGGCCATGGAATGGGCTGGAGCATGTTAGGCAGGGTGAATGTGGGGGAGGATGGTGATTTTTCTTCATTTATTTTACACTGAGCTCTGCTGCAGGGAAATGTTACGGAAACCATGAAAATTGATCAAAATTTATGAAAGAATTCACCAGGGGCTCCAGTGCTCTCCACCATCCTGGATGGAGGGGGTTTGATAAGCACAGAGCAATTGGCACCAGCAGAAAAAAAAAAAGCCCAAAAAAACAAACCAACAAAAAAACAAACCAACACAAAAACCCATCAGATCCTTCTGAAAAAAAAATTCCAGCCAGTGGTGGGGTTAGTCCCATAAATCCAGCAAGCTGCACCTGAGCTATGGATGGATTTAGAAAAGTCCCCAGGGTCCAGGGTGGGATTTATTTCATCCTGAAGCCAGAGATGTCTGCACACACCACCCCTCACCTGGGACTGCATTTTAAAACCAACGAGGAAATGAGAGGGAAGGACTGATGTGGAAATGACTGATATTGATTGGGACACCTTTATCTGCACAGTCAGGTGACAGAAGGTGCATTTTTAGGAAAGAATTCATGGAAATTGGGCTGTTTTCATGTAAGGATAGATTAGTGGTGCCTACTGCAGACAATTTCACCCAGATTCAGCTCCTCTAATTCCAAATGTTGGCAGGGAAGGCAGTAGGAGATGAGGAGAGGCACTTTTAGGGCACAGTTCCTGAGACCTATTTTAAGCATCAACTTTGGGATGATAAAAATTGCACTCTGTGGACTACACTGACTAAATCTGCCCTAACTCTACAGGGAGAGGGAGCAAATTTCTCACAAACAGATGCTTCCAGTTAGGTGTGTGCTGCCCTTTCATATAAAGTGGCCCTAATTATGTCTAGTGCACTTCATTTTTGAAATAAATTGAGACAGCCTGAATGAAGGTCACTTTCACTTGGAGATAGAATGTTTAAATAAAGTCTTAGTGTTGTTTAACCAATCTTACCTAATTAGGGTTTATTTAATCTGGATTAATTTCCTGTAATTTTTCTCTGCAGGTAATGGAAAAAAAAATCTGTGTTAGGTATTAATATATTCTGTAAATTCATGCTCTGTTTTACTCAGCACAAAAATGTAGGGCTTTAAAGGCCCCAGAAAATACAAAGAATTCTGTATTTTTATTAAGAATTTTTGGAGCTGAGTGGGAATATATAGTAAGAAAACTGGTATCCAGAATGGTTAAATCCTCCTGTCTCTGTCTCATTGTAGAGGCTATTTATTAACAGAGTAAATAAGGTCAGTTTTATGCAGATAGAGTGAACCCATAAAGGAAGTGAGTAGCCCTCAGGAAATGTGCTGGCATGACTATAAATCAAAAATGCAGTGAGAAATCTGAGCTGCTTCTTGTAGTGAAAAAGGGGCAAATCAGGACACATTTGGAGGGGAAGAATGCATGGGAGAAAATGGATTTAACTCCAGGATGCAAATGCAAGAAGTGAGGGAATGCACACTGAGGACAAAATAAGCACTTGATTCTGCATCTCTCTGGGGTGTTTTCCCATAAAACCCTTTCCAATTACTGCAGCCTGACCGCTTGAATAAAAGCAAAAATGAGCATTTCAGGATCAAATCCTCTCTGTTTGCACATATTCTTGGATAACTCTGGTGGCTACCTCATTTTCTTAGCTGCATTCTCTCTGCTTCTTATATAAAATATCAAAGGCTGCTGCTAGGTGAAAAGGGATGAAGAATGGATCCTAAAATATGCTTAAGAAAAAAACTAAAAAAAAAGAATTTTTAGGCTTTCCCTGTGGGAGAGAATTGGGTGTGTTTATAAATTCCCTGCTGCATATTTAGAGTCAATTCTGCAGGGCGCAAAACTCTGAGCAGAGGGACAAATGCAACCATCAAGTTCTGCTCACAGATTCCCTATAAATATCCTGACCAAGGCACTGAGAAGTAAAGAGGGGGAGTGATTGCCCTAAAGTGACATTTCAGGGAGACCCTGGAGCGTTTCCTGGTTCCTGGTGACAAGGGAGAGGTGCCACTGCTGCTCTTTTTGGGGTTGCTAAGGTTGCAGGGCTTTTCTTGGCCATAATGGAAAGCAGATGTATAAAGGAAAGATAATTGAGTGCACAGGCTTACCCAACATCGAAAAAGTAAATCCTGACAATTGTCCAGGCAGTGATGAACACGGAGGGGGCACCTGAGGAGAGAAGAGATGGTGTTGCTGTCAGAAATCATGGTCTGATTTCATTACCAGATTATTTAAAATCTGCCTCATTTCTCAGGGCTGTTCTCCCTCTCTCTCCACCTCTCCTGAGTGACTGAGGGGATTCCTTCCCTCAGGGGTAGGAAAATACTTCACATTTTCAACCCTCACATGCCAAGCAGGCAATGTTGCATTTCCCTCCCTGTGGCCATGCAAGAGCATCTCTCTGAAACTGCTACCTGCATGCTGAAATTCCCGTTGCAGTGCCTAAAAAAGCCTTCCAGGGGTGAAATGCAAGGAATAGGAATCACTTGAGCCACCTACAGTGTGGACACCTGTACCTGAGGAGGTCACCACAGGCTCTCCTGAGCACCAAGGGGCAGAATTGTGTGTTTCTCACACAGAGACCATCCAGCTATGTTACATGTTTGATTTAGAACAATAACAATGAAATATGCCTGGACTCTTCTGCCCTGTAAGGGAGCCTGGAGTGCCAAGTTCACACACAGCTGTCTGTAGCTGGCCAGGTGAAGCTGCCTCTGCTCCTCACTCCATGGTCTGACACATTTGGGTGGTCTTGTCCCCTCCTTGTGCTGGCTCTTTTCTCTCTCTAATCTTTGACTGGATTTAGGTTGGAAGTACTCACAGGAGGACACGTCTCTTTGCTCTGTGTTAGTCACAGACTGTGTACACTTTATCACCAGTGATTTCCAAGTGCAATGCTACTAAAACCAGTAAAAACTGTAATTAGAGCATCCAAATTATTAATTCATGCATAATCCATTCCAGATCCATCCCTGATGCTCTTGCAAATGATGGATGACTGAAAGGCCAAAAGTTCCCTCAAGCACTTGCCAAGTTCTGGAATTGCCCTTCTGCACCCAAGCAACCTCAGGACACATTAGGAGTGCAAGAAATTTCCTTTGGTTTAAATCATTACCTTCATGCATTTTTCTAAAAACCTTTCAACTCTCCAGTGCTGAAATAAAGAATATCTGGAGTGCAAGGTGAGTTTAACAAAGGTCTGACCTGAGGAACTGAAACAAGACCTGCTCCCATCATCCCTCTTTCTGCCCAGAGCAGGGAGAATCATCTCTGCTTTGCAGTGTGAAGCTGAGCATAGCTCCTGCCACTTTCAATGGGAGTTACTCCATGGATAATTGAGCAAACCCTGACTCCTGGCATGCCCCTGCACATGGCACAATTTTATTTTACCTTTTCTTCTCAAGATTTTTCCCTGCTTATTATTTCTGTTTCAGCTACTGAGAGCAGGCAATAGAAAGTTATTTGCTTACTTAAATATAAATTTTCAACTAAATGGTATGAAAGGGGAAAAAAAAATCTGTTTTCTTTTTGAAAAAATAAAAGCTGATCTGGTGGGATTAATTTGCATAAGTCAGCAATTCAGTTGTGAGTAACTTTGTAAAGAGTTTAATTATCTCTTCCTTACCATTTTTCTAATTTTATTTTGTTTTGTTTATTTTATATTTTATTTTATTTTATTTTATTTTATTTTATTTTATTTTATTTATTTTAAAATTTTATAGTATTTTTTCATTATATGATTTTTATTTAATTTTATTTGATGCATTTGAGACCGGATTTACATTAAGACTGGAGAAATCACCAGTGCAGTGAGCAGAATGTTATCAGCATTAGCACACAGGTGATGGGATCTCAGGGCAGCTGGCTGGCCTGAATTCAGTTTCTGCTTCAGTCCAGGAGTTCTGCTTTGCTGGGATCCATCCTTACAATTTAAGGTCAATCCATGATACCAAATTTGGAATTCCTTCCTAATATCCAATTCAAATCTACTCTCTGTCAGTTTGAAGCCATTCCCTGTGTCCTGTCCCTCCATCCTTGTCCCCAGTCCCTCTCCAGCTCTCCTGGAGCCCCTTCAGGCCCTGGAAGGGGCTCTGAGCTCTCCCTGGAGCTTCTCCAGGTGAACAATCCCAGCTCTCCCAGCCTGGCTCCAGCCCTGGAGCATCTCTGTGACCTCCTCTGGAGTTGCTCCAACTGCTCCACATCCTTCTCATTTTGGGGACCCCATGGCTGGATGCATCTCTGCAGTGGATGTCAGATAGGAGAGCAGAGGGACAGAATCACCTCCCTCAGCCTGCTGCTCGTGCTTCTGTTGGTTCAGCCCAGGACACAGTTGGGTTTTTGGGCACGTCTTGAACTCGTGTCCAGCCTCTCATCCAGTCCTTCTCAGGATTTAGGGGGGGCTGGGTGCTGTCTACAAAATCCCTGCCCCACCTGAGTGCCCAGGTATCTATGCTGAATTCCTGCTACAAACAAACCCCAGGCAGGATCCCCTCCTGAGGAGACGCGTACCCCAGCCGATCAGGATGTACCACCAGAAGTATTTCCTCTCCGAGAAGAAGGAGATGACCAGCAGGGTGTGAAGGTACAACCCCTCCACCAGTAGCCAGAAGAAGTTGGCCATGACACAGTACTGGAAGAAAACCATCATGGCCTTGCAGCCCACCTGGAAGAGAAGAAATGAGCAGTGGTGAACTGTTGGAACCCTGGCTGCTGAGAATTTCAGACTTTCTGTGCTGCCAGGCACTGACCCCCAAGAGAAAACTGCATTGAGCTGAGGCCGTGGAGAAGCTTCCAAAATGGAATGACAGAACTGGGATTGTGGGTGTGGAGTTTGGATAGAAGTGTGTGATATCACAGGGTGGAAAACCTAGAGTGTAAGGGTTTAGAATATAGTAATATTTATAAAGCAAGATGGAAGTTTTAAAGCAGAAGCTGGTCCTTCTTTCCCTTCTTCTTCATAAAGTTAAGAAGTAGTATTGTGTAATTAGATAAAGAAATCATCATTACAGACCATGAGTAGCTAGTTATTAAGTTAAAAGTAAAAATAACTTGTGTAATTTCTTAATTAGACAATTTATCCTTAAAAAAATCTTCTAAAGAAAAAGATACAGCTCTATTTTTAACTTATTAGAAAGAAGTACTATAAAACTCACACTTTATGAGATTGTAATGTAAATAAGAACTAATAAACATCTGAGTCCAAACAAGAAATACAATCTCACACATTTAATCCCAGCCTTAACAAAAACCCCCCGAAAAACAAAACAAAAAACCCCCTCCCCCCAAAAAAACAAAACAAAAACAAACAAAAAAAAACCCAAACCAACAAACAAAACCAAACCAAACAAAACAATCCACACAGTAGTGCCCTGTGTTAGGAACTGCAGCACATTCCCACAGGAAAGAAATTTCCATTAAATTACCAGTGACCCTTGCCCTAGGTGTATCTTTGGGATTGCTTTGTGCAGCACCTGAATTCCTTATGGAATGAATTCTATGGTGAAAAGTCTACAAGAAGTTGCTCCTCTTTAGGAAAAGAAGGACTGGGATATGTATTTTTACAATAAAGGATAGGCAGGAGAAGCAGGGCAAGCACACAAAAGCATGCTCAGGTTTTATTGCTCTGGAAGGGGAGAGATTAAAAGGGAAGGTGAATTGTTTACCTTCAGGAAAAGAATAATTAAACACAGTAACTTGCTGTGTGGAGATTTCACTGCAGCACAGGTAATGGGAACAGTTCCCTTAGCAAAGAAATAAATACAAATGGAAATTTCTGACACTTAAGGGCCATTTCTGACACTTGGCACCCACTGCGTCATTACACATCCTCGAGGTGTTGGCTCAGCAATTGCCCTGTTGCTTTCTGTGGGTCTGCCTTTGTGGTACCCTGCATTTTCTGGGGCAAGTGTTTGCTCTCACTCCCTGGTTGGTGGCACTTCCCTGGTGTCCTGCACGTGTGCAATGTTTAATTTAGAGCAACAAGGCCCCATTTTACTCTCTACTCCTTTCCTGCTGAAAGCAGTTGCTATGAAACACTGGTTAAAAGGAGAAGTGTGGAAAGAGTTTTTTCAATGCCACATGTTTTGGGAGGGACTGTCCCCACCCTCATCCCTAAACCCATCAGTGTGTGATGCTGGGGACCCTGTTGGGCTCCTGAAAAACAACTTCTCTGCACATCAGCTCCCCCCTGTGAGGCACAGCACAGACACAGACTGAGGGGTGCTGATGGGGGAAGGTGAAGGCAGAGCAGGACGTGAGCTCCCTTCCAACTCAGAATATTCTCTGTGAGACATCAGGGACTGCCAGGGAGGGAAGGTGGCACAGGGCTGGGCTGGCAGAGCTGGGGATGCAGCAGCCTCATCCCAATGGCATCACTGTGGCGTTCACATTCTCTGAAAAATCCCCTTGCCCAGGATTTTTCTTCTGGGAAGCTGAGAAACCTCAGACAAAAAGGAAAACAATATTATCTCATTTGCTTCTCCTGTGTTTTGCTGCTTTGGAATGTGGTTGGAGATTGTTTACCCACAGGTGATTGTTTCATTGGATTCTGGTGTGAGTTGTTTTCACTCTTTGGCCAACCAGGGCCAAGCTGTGTTGGGACTCTGGGAAGAGTCAGGAGTTTTCATTATTATCATTAAGTATCCTTTCTGTATTCTTTGGTATAGTTTAGTATAGCATTCTTTAATATAATATACTATACTATCATAAAATAATTAATTAGCCTTCTGAGAACATGGAGTCAGATTCATCATTCCTCCCTTCATTGGGGATCCTGGCAAATACAATACATCACCACACCTTTGGTTTCTCTCTGATTTTTGTGTGACACTGTCACCCCTCCTTCCTTTCCCCCAAAGCCTGAGTGCCTGCTTGGTGTGTCTGCAGCCAGCAGGGATGTGTGTGTGAGTGAATTCCTTCATGGTTTTACTCTGTGGGTGTTTGGCCCTAATTCAGCAGCTCCCAGGTGAGACACAAGTTTTAACGGGGCAGAGCTGATGCATCCCAACCACCTGCCTGTAAAACAAGGATTTCCTCTGGGGATTGTGCGCCAGGGAATCACTTCTGGATGGTTGCACTGAACTCAGGGCAGAGTCAGGAGCACAGCACAAAGGGCTGCAAGGCTCCACAGGACAAGGGAAGGCTGCTCACAAACAGTGCACCTGGTTTCTGCTCAGCATGAAAAGGAAAGGAAATCCCTCAGGAAGGGATTTCCAGCCTGACTTTGCAGAGCTATTGCTGTACAGAGAGAAAGCTTTGCTGATCTTGGTCTGTGGCAGCAGAAATTGCAGATCCAAACCCATCCTCTCTTCTCCCAGCACTGGCAAACATCAATTTTGTGGCAGTCTCTGGCCCCAATTCCTCCCTTAAAGGGGTAGTGGCATGTCACAAACCTGAGGTGGATCATGGTCAGCAGTTGGATCTCATAATCCCCGAGATCTTTCCAACCTTAATGATTCTATGGTTTTATTTATTTATTTTGTTTATTTATTTTATGGTTTTATTTCTCCATGCACATGGGCAGCAGCTGGGTTTTGGCAAATTCTCCTTCTCTTCCTGGGTAGCAGATCAATTCTTTGCTCCTGGCTGAGGGATATTTGCTTATTTTGAGCATTTCCTACCACTCTTGGAATTTTTGGTTTTACCTAGAGAAAAGACCTTTTTGTGCAGCATTTTGAGTGCATGACAGTAATGTCTTGCAGCCAGGGATACCCTGTGGCACTGGAAGAGAGCTGGATGCACCGTCCTGTCCTTAAAATTAAATAAAAGCATTTTTCCACTGCCTGGGCTTGCTATTGTTGCCTAAAGTGGGTAAGTTTAAAGCAGATATTTCCAGGAGAGGTGCAGTTTGATTACTGATGATTCCATTGTTCTTCTTTGACAGTGGCACATTTGGAAAACAGCCCTTCCTGACTTTTGGAGACCTTATTCCATGCAGCACTTGGTAATGGGTCTCCACCTTCCTGACTGATAAAATTCAGCCTCAGAGAGGCTGGTTTAATGCTGGAATATAAAATCCTATTTTATGTAAGATATCTTACCCTTTAGATGACAGGCACAGGGCAGAGATGAGCCATTACATCTCTAGAATTTATTTTTTTTTCCATAAAGAGCAGAGCTCACGATGTGTCACTGTTGAAAGACTAACATGGGGCTATTTTTAGAACAGACATTTTCAAGAGAAAAAGATGAATTACATCACTGCTTTTGCTACCCTCTCTTCTTCCACAGGCTCATTTACAGATTATTTCCTTGTCTTTCCTCAGGGATCTTGCTCTGCTCATGTCCGCAGCAGATGTGGCAGTGAGATGGTTTTTCCCTTGATTTTGTGGCTTCTCTCTTGTTCCTCTCTTTAGACTTGCATCAGGGATGTGCTGTTTGCTTTTCCCATGAAAATCCCTCCCTTTCCACTTGTGTTTCCAATGGCTGAACTCTGGGAAGGGCTCTGCCTTCAGCCAACGAGGCATTGGGCTCTTGACCCCTCCTGACAAACTCTTGCACCCCAACACATTTGTTCTTCTCTGCAGATTCCTCACAGCCAATAAGAAAATTTAATTTTGATTATTGTAACCGTTTCCTTGAGAATGGGGCCTGTCCTAGACCTGCTCAAGGGCTTTCAAGAGGAAGAGGCAAAGAGAAGGGACACAAGGGTGGGGACAAGAAGGATGAGAAACAACCCTGCCAGGCTTTTTCCTTGTGCCCATATTTTACTTTTGGGTAATGTTAGTCCTGATAAAAATATCTTTCTCTTCGTTTTTAGGTGGGTCAATTGGTCACTACATCAGTTTTATGACCCATCTATAAAAATACAGTTCAGGTGCTGGAGGCAGTAATTAGCTCAGAGCTGAATCTGCACTAAATATACATATATCATTCACCTTAGTAGCAGTAACTCATCCATAGCTCCTGAAATTTGTCAGTCTGGATCAGCTGATAAATTTATCAACCTCAATAAGAGCAGCTTAGTTGGACAGGAATTGTTCTGAGTTTTTGAGGTACACACACACACTCAGCACACATCCATGATCAGCCTCCTGTGAATGTAACAAAATTCTATTAAAAAAAAAAGCAATCATTCCACAGAAATGCCAGCACAAGCCTCCCTTGCTTTCTTCAGTAGGGCTATGGTTTGTTGCAGGTTTGGGATTGGGTTCGGGAAGGATTTAGACCAAAGAATTACAAAGGAGCATGTGAGTGATTGATACCCCACCTACCACAGTGGAGAACACTGGAGTCTCACAGCCCCAGTCACAAGAATCCCCCATCCTCTGTACAGAATCATGGAATAATTTGAGTTGGAAGGGACCTTTTAAAGGTTCCATCCATGTATGAGCTGTCCTGTGTCTGGACAGAACCCCTGTGCAGACCCTGCAGCCCCCGTTCCTCCCTTGTACCCATAAACTCTTCCTGAAGGGTGGAAGCTTTGGGGCAGGGCACCAAGTCCTCTCTAAGTCAGATTAAAGACATATTGAAGGCATCCCATGCAATCCTGGTCAGTGATGCAGCTCCTGGCATTATTTATGGAGTTGGGGCAGTGCATCCAGCAAAAATGTGGGCTCAGATTTGCCTCAATCCATCAATCATGAAACCTTGAGACCTCAAAATCCTCCTTTAAGGCACTTTGGTGCTGTTACCTGGGCTACCCCCAGCCCTGCAGCAGGAAGAGATTTATGCTGAGATTCCTGCAAGTGTCTTCCATAGAAGACTGATAAAAACTCATTTTCCCAGTGACAGATTTATCCAGCACTTTTGTTTTATGCTGCCCAGAAGACACGACCTGTGGAAGGGCTGCTGACTGACTGGTGCTGCATTTGCACACAGCAAGAGCTGATCTTCTCCCCAGCCTGGTCAGAGAGACTTTCTTGACCTTATTTAATCTATTTTCATAGATCCAACTCATGACCTGGAAGATGGGACAGCACTGGGCAGGTATTGCCTGCTTTGGAGATGCTGAAATTAAGAATTTCCAGCACAGGGACTGGCCCAACCCTAAATGTCCATAACTATAGTTCCACTTTAAACACTCATAATCATAATTAAATTCAGGAATACATCACTTTTGAGCTCTTACCACCCCACCCCTTCTGTTGAGACATCCACTTAAATCAAAGCTTAATGAAATCTGTAGTAATGATCCAATAACCAAATGATTGCTCTGCTTGTAAGGCTACACAATGTGATTAATTCCCCATCTCACTATCATGGCACTGGAATTCATGTGTCAAATTCCCAATAATTTTATAATATAATTGCTCTGTCCATGACTTAACATGGCCCATTGATCTCTGTGCATGTGGCATGGAGATGTCAGGATGGACTTGGTTTCCAAACACGTATTTTCAATTTTCACGGGGTTTTTCTCTGCTCTTAACTTAACATTTAGTTCACAAAATCAGAGAATCATTTGGTTTGGAAAAGACTTTTATTATCATTGAGTTCTACTGTAAATCCAGCACTGCCAAGGCCACCACTAAACTGTGTCTCTGAGAGAGAGAAAGAGAAAGAAAAAGAAAAAAGAAAGAGAAAGAAAAAGAGAAAGAAAAAAGAAAGGGAAAGGGAAAGAGAAAGAAAAAGAGAAAGAAAAAGAAAAGAAAAAGAAACAACTTTATGCTAACTTAGGCTTAGCACACCCAACCTGTTGTGCAACAGCAACAAAAAAGCAAATTAAAAACAAACAAGCTAGACTGCCTGGTAAAAAGCCATCACTTTAATTTCTTCCCTCAGTTTAATTGCAGTTGTAGACCAGGTTCAAACAGGTGGGCTATAAAAAAGCTCCACAAAGTTTATGTTTGATAATCAAAGTGAATTGTCTTCAAAACCTGAAATGAGAAAACTCCTCCTAAATCAATTGGGTGCCTTTGACTCCTGCCCTCCCTCCCTGTCATGGGCTGTGACAAGCAGGGAATTTCCAACAATAAACTGCTGCACTAGTAGGTGGCTCTGCAGGTTTTCCTGGGAGATACACAGAAATTTAGGATGTTAGGAACAATATCTGTGAATGAAGAAATGTGATTCAAGAAATTCTTAAAAGGCCATCTTGACAGAAGCAAAGTGGCTCACGATGGAAGTACGTGGACTCCAGTCTGAAAGTCTCTGTGAAAGCAATTTGTGACCTATCAGGACTTATGAAAAATAAAAGACCTTCATGGGAATGGTAATCTTATGTCTTGATAATGAACCTTTCAGAGGCTTCAACTCTTAAGTGTAAAAATGTATTATTAACAGTGCAGACAGATCAATTTAAGTGGATTCATGGTCACTGCCTGCCTCAGGCACATTAAGAAGAGGTCCCAAACCCACATTTTCCCTGTTAACTTCCTGCTCTGCATCCATGGTACCCCAGAAACATTATGCAAGAGTACTCTAAAGCCTTGCTAGTGGCTAATTAATTCCATTTATCTTATCCTGCTTTCCTTCAGGTCACAATCCATCACATTTTCATGCACCCATCATAGCCCCAAGAGCACGCCCTGCAATACTTGCCTCATGTCAGCTGTCATTGGGCAATTTATGAAGCCATTATAAACTGGATTTGTGTCTGGGCTCGTGGATTTGTTACCACTCCATAAAGCAGAAATGCCATTCCCAGATGGATGAGCTGGGCTGTACAGCCTGACCCAGGCACACCCCCTGCCTGAGCCAGGTAAGGCTTTCCTGCTCCCATCAAAACTGTGCAGCAATGGAGACATCAGAAAGAAGCTTTTGGATCAGTCTATTTCTATCTATTTCTATTTCTATTTCTATTTCTATTTCTATTTCTATTTCTATTTCTATTTCTATTTCTATTTCTATTTCTATTTTTTCTATTTCTATTATTTCTATTTCTATTTCTAGTTATTTCTTTCCTGTGCCTTTTCCATCTGCAACAAGGTCATGCCACTGATGAACCTGCATGGAGCATTGTGTCCCTCATTAGAGAATAATTTCTGCAGAAAGAGCTCAGTCCAAAGTCATATGAAATCCAAAGTCCCAGGACTTAATTTAAAGCAAATTTAAACTCGTCTTTTCTCTGTACTTTCACCTTCTCAGTTCCAGCTGAAAATGGCATTTATAGCAACAGAATCCCAGAATGTTTTGGGTTGGAAACCTTAAAGATCAACCAGTGCCACCCCATGCCATGGGCAGGGACACCTTCCACTGTCCCAGGGTGCTCCAAGCCCTGTCCAACCTGACTTTGGACACTTTTAGGGATGAGGTGAGGATTTACAAGGAAATGAGACAGCTTCTGTTTCATGTGCAAAGCATGGCAGGAGCAGATCCTGCAGTGATTAAAATAAATGGAGTTGCACCAGTAAATTTTGTATTAAAACAAATGGAGTTGCACCTGTAAATTCTGTAGTAAAATAAATGGAGTTGTACCACTTTACACTGATGAAAAATGTGGTGCACATGGCTTCTCTTCCTGCCTTGCCCACTTCCCATGCAGGCTTCCTCAAATCCAGCACTGGATTCAGGATTCAGGAAGAAACTCTTCTGCTTTCCCTCACACAAGAAGCAACTTTAAGCCCCATGACTGTGATCCTCAAGGCTATTTAAGAATGTCTCTTTACTGATTTTAACAGGGGTTATGTAACTGTCAGTCTTGAAGGACTCAGCCTTTCTATTTTGTCTCTTAGGAATTCCTGTTTGATTTTTGGGAGCAGTCTTGTGAGTATTTCCAAGATGCTGATTATCTCTGGCTGGTCTAACCTGGATGTCAGATGACTCAGAGTTGAGTTCAGGTGTAAAAATAGAATTATCTTGCTAAATGGGTTAACTGTGCCTATTTTGTGCTCATCAATCACAGGATAAAGGCACTCATGAGCACATCTGCAGTGACAAGCCAAGTCAAGCACAAGGCAGTAACTCAAAAGAGAAGGATGTTGGGGTTTTAATAAAGCCCTTCCTCACACTTTTCCCATTTTTCCTCCTTTTTGGTGTGTTGGTGCCAGCCCATAATGGTGGCACTGCTGTGTCCAGGATTACAGAATCACTTCAGTAAAGAAAATTCCTCCTCCAGAGCTCTGCCAGTCTGACCTTCATTTCCTTCTGCCTCCATTCCAGGGTTATTTCCTTCTGCCTCCATTCCTGGGTTATCTCCTTCTTCCTTAATTTCTGGGTTATTCCCTTCTGCCTCCATTCCAGGGTTATTCCCTTCAGCCTCCATTCCAGGGTTATTCCCTTCAGCCTCCATTCCTGGGTTGTTTCCTTCTGCCTCTATTCCTTTTTTTTTTTTTTTTTTTTTTTTTCCTTCTGCCTCCCTTTCTTCCCTTTGCTTTCTTTCTGTTGTTTTGCATGATTTACAGGACCTTTCTCTAGGGCTTGTTTGGGGTTTGTTTTGTTCTTTTTTGCCCTTCCCCTCTGTTTTGCTGTAAACCTTAGATTGTAGCAGTGATCATCAGATATCACCCAAGGAAACAGCTGACTCTCTAATATTTGTTTTGCTTTAACACAAGTGCATAAAAAAACCTTCTACTGTTCCATTTCTCCATCAGCCTGCAAATTGTGGTGCTCCCACATGGAGCTGAGTAGCCTCACTGCTGGAAATGAAAATGTATCTGTCTTCAACTTCCATAAATAAAATTCATTTAGGGGCCTGTAGCTGTTATCAGTTTGTCCTGGGGGAATTACAGTAAAAAAGCACCAATTTTTCACTCTGAAAATATGAGATATGCATGTAAATTCTCAACTGCTGAACTCCCCCTCTCCTTTGCAAATAATAATTTTTGTGTTGGAATTTTTTTTTCTTTTACTGGAATAATACAAAAGGGAAAAGATAAATGATGTGATCTCCCTTGGCTGAATCTCCAGCAAGGGCAAACTTGCAGAGCTCAGATAAAAATGTCAGCCTGAATTTAATCTGTAGATTTTGATCTTTGTTTACAGCAAACTGTTGGCTTTGTCTTCAGCAGGGCTGGAAATGTAAGTGGTTCATCATTATTATGCCATCCAGATATGACAGTAATGAAACTATATCAAAACCTGTCCTTAAACCCACAAAAAAAATTAAATAAAACCACTATTGAAGTGTTCAGTTCAATCCTTCTGCCACATTTGTTGTTTTGACTGTTGTTTTTTACAGGGTGTTCCCGAGGGAGAGAAGGAAAAGGGAGGAAATTGTGGGAACTCCAAGAGGGAAGGGCAATAAACCTAAATAAATCAGTGAGGAAAACTAAAACTTCTATTGAGGACTCTTGAGTCTGGGAGGGGAAAAACAAACAGACAGACAAACAAACAAGCAAACAAACAAACCGAACCAAAAAACCAAAAAAAAAACAAACCAGAAAAAAATGAAGGCAAATCCAGATCTTAAAAATTTTTCACACACAGTGAACAATTTGCAGATGTAACAAAACCACGTGCAGTGAGTTTTCCATCAGAATTTACCAATTAGTGAGACAGAACATAACCTGAGTGAGTCAAAACCAATACTGAGGCAGTCAAATTGAAGAATTATTGAAGAATTATTGAAGAATTATTGAAGAATTATTGAAGAATTATTGAAGAATTATTGAAGAATTATTGAAGAACTCAGGGTGGGTGGTTCCACAGAGCCCTCTGAGCCTGATCATCTCCACATCCAAGTGCTTAAAGCCCCAGCTGACAAACACACTTCAGCAGATGCCTGCTTTTAATCCACTTAAGCCAACAGGATGATTCAGTTACACATAATTACAATTAAAAAGCTACATAAATACTCTATGAGAGAGAGAGAGAGGAAGTGGGATTTTTCTTCTCATGGTACCTTGAGCAGAATGTTGTGTCTGTGCATGGCTATCATACCCCTCTAGAAAATTCCCTGCAGGGTTTTGTTTCTTACTGGAAAATCCCACAAAAATCCACTTTTGGAAGAGGTCTGTCTAAGGATTCTCTATGAGCTTTAGTATACGTCTCTGTTTATTTGGTGAGAGTTCTTCTCTATTTGACTTCTTATAATATGTATTGTGAATATGTTAAGATTGTGGTGGTAATATATTTGCAGTCATAAGGTACTAGATCGTATTTACTAAAAGTGTTTTTTAATAGTTGCTTGAAGTAGAGAGAGCTTAAGATGCTCTCTTTAATTGTTTGTCTCAAATCTTTAGTTATGTCATGTGTCAGTGGTACATAATTGGGATTTGTATTTTGTTTGCCATATTTTATTGGTATGGCTATTATTTGTGTTGGTATCATGTCAAAATCTCCTCCCTTTAATTTTTTTTTCTTTCTAATTTCTGCTTAATTGGTAGAATTTGGAATGTCTCTTGAAGGATCTTTTGTATTATTATTTGAGCTGACTCTTGGAATACAAGGAAATAGGACTAATTCTCTGTTTGTATTCTGTGGGTTGGTGTCTTGCAAAGATGCTCCTTCTTCAGGCTTTGAGGCTGTATTCCTTCCTTCATTCACTGTGCCTAGACACAAATCTTAACAGTCTGGGACACCTGGGAGGAGGAGAAGGAGTGAGGGATGTTTACAAAGCCACCAGTGCTGTTTCCTTGTAGGAAATAGGAAAACAAGGAAATAAGTTTCCTTGTGGTGTGGGACAAGCGGCCTTGTACAGGTTCTGGGTTAAAGATCATTTAAACCTGCTCCATTTGTTCACAAAAACAAGCTCTGCTTGTCAGCTCAGGGTTTCTGCCCAATAAAAACAGGTTGATTTTTTTCACCCAAGCAGCAAGACTTTTCTGTGCCCCAGGAGTGAGTTTATCCATAAAGCAGGACCAAGGACCACACATCACTCTGCAAACATCACCCAGTGCTGGCTCACACCATCACTCAGTGATGCTCATCACATATACTTTTATATTTGGGCTGCACTGGCCCTGAAATGCTTACAGCCACCTTCTCAGGCACTGTGGCCCATAGAAATGCTCAATAAATTAATTTTTCAGGGTGTTTGTTCATGTTGAACTCAGTAGCAATCCAAGCCTCTTTGAGTTTAAAATGGTGGAGAGTTAACACCACACCTAAAGTGTCCCAAACTAGGTAAAATGAAGGAAAAATGCAGTAAAGCCTATTAAAAAATGGGTTTTTTTATTACATATACATCTTCTTGTGTTGAAATTCCTACTTGATTGAAGAATTGATGCATTAATCAATGTGTCAAAGTGGAGAGCTTAAGGTGTTTTTGTGTGGCTAGAGCACAAAACATAATTTAAAGTCTTCTTACTGCAGCAGGTAATATCAAATTGAGGACTTTGTTGCCTTCATCAGAAATGCCGGGAGAGGTTTCTATTCATTTGGATTTTATAGTCCTAAATCTGTTCTGTCTTTACCCTTTCATTCCCTAAAGGAACTAAGTGTGGTACTTCCTCATCTAATGTAACACTTTTATTGCTTTGGGTTTGCCCTGTTCTAAACCAGAGTAGTAGTGAGAGCATTCAGCAAATTGTTTGTTCAGATTTCTCCCCAGACTGAAGGAGCTCAAGGCCACATCCGTTACACACACAGCCTTCAGTGAATTGTGTATAAAATTCTGACCATATGAATTAGCACCAGGTCTCCCAAGCCAAGCTTTATCCTGCAAGTTCAAAGCACAAACTTAAGCCAACCTAACCTAACCCAACCAACCCACAGGAACACAATGGATTTTATAACAATTTTTCCTAACAGATGAATGTTAGAAGAGGAATTTGTGTCAGTGTTTTTAGACTGTGACCTAAAAACTTGTCGAAAATGCTGGTTCAAGACTGGTGCAGATTTTGCAAGGGGGATGCTCAGCCTAATGTGGTGGAGACAGATTTTTCCCACACAAATTTATAACTGTTATACATCATCCAGCCATTCACCCTGTGCTGGCAATTAACTCAAAAATCTTCTGATGGGTAGAAACGCAAAAATGTTGTAGCCATGGGGCTACCTGAAAGTGCAGGTATTCTGGATTCTGCAGGAAAATTCTGTATTTACACCCAGAAATGTTTCTGCATGAATGAGAAGCAAACATTTCTCACTCAGCTCTCTGCAGCTGTGCCTCAGTCCTGATCCAGCAGAATCCAGTGCAAACTCCCACAGGGATCAGAGATGGGATCACACTCCATGGCCTGTCCTGGCTTGGCTGCTCTGCCAATTGGCATTGACAATTAATCTGTATCAATTTATTCCAGCTTCCATGTCTTTCTACCCATTCATAGACCTTCACAAGAAAATTCCATTCCAAGAATCCAGATCCTAGTGAATCACAGAGAGGAAGGAGCACACAGGGAAAGGGATCATGCTGCACACATTTCTTGGGAAAAGCTGAGAGGAGGCTGCTCTGGGTTTCAGCTGAGAAAAGCTCAAGCAGAAAGGTCATTATAACAGCAGGGACAGGATTCAGGGTAAGGATACAGGAAAGCCAGCAAGCAAGGAAAAAAGTGGATGGATGGAAAAGAAAAGATAATCTTTTTTTCTGGTGGTGCATGACATAAAAAACAGGTCCAGAGCTATCAGCAAGCAACTCATCTAATGCTCTGAATTTACTATGGAGGGTTCCCTTTTTTATTTTTTTTTTCCCCCTGGATAACTTCTGATCACATCTCTTCATTTTGGTGATTTCAATTTCCTGCCTAAATTTATTCATGACTGGTGTCCTCTTACGTCAGTGTTGCCTGTAGATAAACAGCCCTTCTCCCTCCTTAATGTTTGCTCCAGCTGATAACACTGAGTTTGAAAGGCAAAAAAATAACCCAGCTCCTTTATTCCCCTAATTTATCATCCCAGTAGGGAAATCTCACAGTTGCAGACAGCGAGCGTGGGATACTGATTCAGATGAAAAATGGATGATGATGTCTGCACAGAGATTTCCTGCCTGAAGTCCTGCAGGGATCTGGTCACTGGAGCCCAGAGAATCACCCACATGTAGCTGCCTTCTCCCAAAGGATTGAACAGCATTCCAGACTCCAGGGAACAGATTAATTAGAGCCACTATCTATGGATGCACATAACACACACAGCTCATGTGGAAGTACTTATCCCATAGATAACTAAAATTAGTTATGTGAATTTGGATCTGACTTCCATCCTCATGGAAGGAAAAGGTTTTACTGAATCCCTAAACAAAATCCCTAAAATCCTTTGACCAGGATATCCAAGAAATTAGCATGTGGCTGGGAGATGGACACAGGACTGACAGGAGCCCCAAAATCCTGTACAACCTCATTGTGAGTTTGACCTGATAAAATCCTTAAGGTTTGAAAACAATTCTAAGACCATCAAGTCCAACTTCAGAAAGGACCAGATATAAAATATAAATATATACATGTTGGACTCTGACAATCAATTTATTCCTTCTCCATATAAGTCAAATGGCAGCAAGTATGGATTTTTTTTTCCTTTTAAATGAGAGGAGGATTTGAAATCTTCCCAAAGTACCACCTCACATGCATTTGCAAGGTAATTTTTGCATTTCTTAAGAGGGGCAACAAAATGAGGTGGAAATTTTGAGGCTACTTACTGAGCTCACGAAGCAGTGCTCGGACTCCCCACTTTCAAACAGGATGACATCCTTGATGAAGACTGCGATGGCTCTCATGATGAAGGACATGAAGAGGTGCATGTGAATGTAGTTTCGAGTACAGTGTAGTTTTCTGTTGGAAAGAAATGAAACATTTCTGAATAGCAAATCTTCTCAAAAGCATTATTTTTATATTTACACATTTTTTCCTACCATGACAGAGAGTCCCAATTAAACATTAGAAACCCTGAGACAGGCTCTGATGAGCATCACCACAAATCCACTTAAGCCTCCTTAATTCCACAGAACGTGGCAATTCATGTATCTGCAGCAGTACTGCTGCTTTTTCAATCCTCAGAAAAACAGGAAAAAAATACAGGATGACAGAAAACATGTCCGTCCCACTGCTCTCCACTGGAAAAGAAATGTTTTTGACTGAGCAGACTGAGCTCATTATAAAGGGCTTTTTTTTCTACAGAATGTTTCTGCTGCTATAATTCTTTTCAAAGTGAAACGTCTCTTCAAGCAGGCAAATAAATTCTTAGCATCTGTTGCCAGAATTAACACATATTACAGATTTTCTGGAATAATATGAACTATATTTTCACGTAAAAATTACTGGTTGTTAATGATACTGAGAACTACACCAGAGTGTTTCTGTCCCTTGCCTGCTAATATTTTGAAGACGAATTCTGATCTCAGAGGAAATTTTTTTCAAGAGAGGATTTCCATCAGCCAAAGTGAAAGGCCTGATAGCCTGGAAATGGGTACTTTGTACAGACACCAGAACCACACCAGACCTCACTCTGCAGCACAATAAAATTACCACCTCTTAACGAGCCACTGGGCACTGGCAGAGGCTGTGCTGCTAATCTCTGATGTTGGCAAAATAATGGGGCCGAGCTGAGTCCCCTGTGCCTGCAGGCCAAGGCAAGTCAAGTTAAGCTGTTTCCCACCATGGAAAAACAGGATCCTCAATGGTTTCACCAGCCTGGCTGGCACCTTGTGCCTTGTGGAGGTAATTGCCATGTGTCTGATTGACTCCTCCATTGTAAGAGGAGTGGAGAGAGAACTCGGGAAGAGAAGTGCTAAGCTCCTGAATGGTGAGGCCAGCCTTGATGAGAGTTACCCTAGAAAATGTGCTCTGTCTTACATGAGGAGATGCAACCTCATCCAAAGGGCTCTTTCATCTCAGCTTTCTGCTGATCTCCCTTTACATAAATTAATTTATAACAGGAGATGACATATATGCAGACTTCTTCATTGGAGGCACCCAAATTTAGATGCCTGAATCTATTGCAAAAAATAGAGAGCAAGAATTAATCCATGTGCTGCAGTCTGGGATTCCAATGCCACTTGGTGAGCTGCAGACTATCTGCCCATCCATCTCTGAGGCCCTGGGTCTCCTGCAGGCCCTGCATCCTACCTGCCACACTTGTGCCTATTCCAGGGACACCAGCAAGTGTGTCCTGGAATGGCCCTGGGTGTCTCTGTTGTGCCATAGAGTGGCAGCAGGAAGTGTTTTTGGAAAAGACTTTGGGAGGAAACAGGTTGCCCAGAGAAACTGCAGATGTTCCATCCCTGGAAGTGTCCAAGGCCAGGTTGGATGGAACTTGGAGCAACCTGGGACAGCAGAAGGTGTCCCTGATCATAGCTGGGGATGGAATGAGATGATCATTAAGGTCCCTTCCACTCCAAACCATTCTGGGATTTTGTGATCCTGGATATTTTTGGATACCATTTGGAATACCTAATTTAGGTAGAAATTCCCTGGTATCCATATACAGGACTCTATGGACTGTAACCCTCCAACAGAGATCCATCATAGAGCAATCTGCCTTTGGTGAGATGAATCCACCCAATTAAGTGGATTGGGGTTACAACTCCCATGCAAATGTCACAAATCCCACACCAAAACATGTCACAATGATATTTTATGAAAAATCCCTTTGCCAGGATTTTTCTCCCGAGAAGCTGGGAAGCTTCAGCTTCTCCATTTTGCTGCTTTGCAATGTGATTTGGAGAATTGTTTATCCCAGCATGTGAATTGTTTTTATTTAATGACCAATCCCAGTCCAGCTGTGTTGGACTCTCTGGTCAGTCACGGGTTTTTATTATTCTGTCTTTTCTAGCTTTCTGATGTATCCTTTCTCTCTATAGTTTAGTATAGTTTTAGTATATAATTTTCTTTTAATATAATATAATATAATAATATAATAAATCAGCCTTCTAAGAAATATGGAGTCAGATTCATCTCTTCCCTCACTCTGGGACCCTCACAAACACCACAACAAAAACACAGTGACACTGAAAGATGGAGGAACATTCCTCCCCTATCCAATGCAGACTGACAGAAATCTTGTGTGTCTTCTTTTAACACTCATAGCCTGCACAGCCTGTAAATCACTTCCCTGAGCCTTTTTTGGCTGGTGGCCTCACCTGAAGAGACACAGAATGATCATGGCAGCCGTGAGGGCGATGAGGGACAGGGTGTGTCCGATGGTGTAGCCGGTCTTGACCGTTCCGTAGAACGCCGTTTGCTGGTATGAAAGAAAGAACACAGAGCTTTCAAAGAGGTCCAAAAATCCTAAATGCAGAGTCACTGACTGCTGGGACAAGGGAATCATCCTTCTCCACTCTCTTAAAACACCTGTGACTCCTTCACCCTTTAAAATCCCATCCAGTGACTCAAACACTGCCGGTGTGAGTGTGGAGAACTCAGCTGGCTGCAGCAGAGCTTGGACAACTCCAAACCCAGACTAAAGTTACACAAGGCAAAGTTTCCTGCTGGAAGGAGGCTGATTTGACACCTTCTCCAGCCTAAAACCTTGTGGAACAGGAGTGATCAATGTTCAGATAAACAGTGTACAACACTGGGTCTGACGTGCGGTGAAATTAATTTTATTAAGGAGGTTTGAGGGCAGAACTGTTTGGGAAATTGGTTTGCTTTTGTGGGATTTACACTGTTGTTTATGCAAGTAAAATGTTCTCACTGTTAACTCAGAAATATGTGTTAAGTTGGAAATTGGTTCATGATTTTTCTCTTTGACAGCACACAGAGGGAATCTCTGAGCATAGCACACCACAGGGCTTGGATCCAACAGGGAATCCCAGTCTAAATAAAATGGGCAAATAAGCTCTACAAAGCTCTCTAGCAACACTCTAAATCAATAGTTTGATTTCCAGCTTAAAAAAAAAGAAAAAGAAGAGATAAAATTATTTAGACATTTATAAATTTAAAAAATAATCTAAGTTTTTATGAGAACCTAACTCAGTTTATGGAATTTTTTTTTCCTAGCTCTTGATTGACCATCCTCTGCCCTCCTTATCACCATCTTCTATAAACAACCCAAACAACCAAAACCACAAAGAGCAGGTTAGGCAGAAAATCTAAACACAAACTTGTTTGGAGAATACTCTTCCATAACATTGAGAGCTGATATTTTTATGTGCTATTTTCCCAGGCTTTGACGAGTATTTGGTACTTTACAGAACCAGTGAGGCTGGGATGAGTTGCAATCCTTTAGCATTTGCACAAGCCAGCTTGGAGTGGGGTTAAAACAAAAGAGTTTTCAGAGATAACACTGGTCACATCTTTGACCACAGATCTCAGAGGTGGTTCAAGCACCGTGTCCTTTCAGCCATGTCACTGAGAGCTTTGGGTCACCCTGAATAGATAATTCAAAGGTTTCAGGATGATTTATCTGCCTGGTCTTGCCCCAGCAAAACTCTGCAGGTGGGGCCTCACCTGAGAGGGGCAAAGGGACAGAACCCCACCTTCCCCTGCTGCCCAGGCTGTGGGATCAGCCCAGGATACAATTGGATTTCTGAGCTACAGGTGCACATGGTCAGCACATGTCTAGCCTCTCATCCACCAGCACCCCCAAGATAAAAATCTTCTTTCCAGCCTTCCTGGAGTTTGGGATCCCAAAAACTCTGACTTTTCTAATTAAAGCAGTCAAACTCCCTCATGTTGATTTAATCTTTCTCTATTATCTCTGTATTTGATGACGCCAGAGAAGAACTGTTCCAGGAAAGATCTGGCCAGCAGAAAAAAGGACCTTGTGGTAGGGGACTGTAGGGGGAAGAGGTTGTCCCACTCTTCATTTAGGAGAGCAAAGCAGGCCTTCTGCCTCTTAGAGTTATTCCCAGGAGCAAGTTATGCACAGAAGGTTCTTGGTGTTATTCAACCAGCAATTCCCTGCTTTTCCCCTCATATTTTATGGTGACTAATCCTTTTTGTGCAGAGGGGGATGGTTCTGTATGCAGCTTTAATGCAGGAGGTGGGGTCATCTCTGTTCTGGAAACTGCACATAATGGCTTCTCACTCTTCACTGCACTTGCTAATGACAATTGGTTCCTATTTCAGGGTTATCAAAGCAGAGAATTTGACCCAGGATCATAAATGGAATTGAAATTTCACTCAGGGTCCAGATTATAAAATATTCTTATTAGAAATGAAAGGGATGGAGATAAGTGCAGGCAATGTATGCCAGGATGCCTGACTGTTACACAGAATGAAATTAGGCAACTTCATCATTGTCTCTTTGACTTCTGCCTAATTTCACAGGAGTGTGATAATAACAATTATTCAAGGTAGGTGCTAAATTGAGATTAACTGAGATTTATTTTCCTTGGTTTCTATTCAGTAACCTCAACATTTGTCCCTTGATTGACAATGGGAAACATTTATAATTTGGAAAGGAAAAGAAGAGAAATACTGATATAAAATCTTTCAGGAGCCAAGTGTTTTGGGGTTCATGTCATCCAGCCCAAAGTCGTTTGGGTTCCCTCAAGAGTAAATGAAAGAAATTTATTTGGAGAGAAATGTGGGTAGAAGTGACCTCTGGAGGTGTCTCTTTATTTCACCATTTTCAGGCAGAACCTGCAGAGACCCGGTGTTGCAACCCTGGATACTGAGAATTTTAGACTTTCTGTGTTGAAAGTCACAGATTCTCAAGAGAACACTGCATTTGACCTGAAGCCATAGACAAAGCTTCCAATATTGATTAATAACACAAAGATTATGAGTGTGTAGTTCAAATAGAAGTGTGTAACATCACAGGGTGGAAAACCTAGAGTTTAAATTTTATAGTAATACATATAAGGCAAGATAGAAGTTTTAAAGCAGTAGCTAATCCTTCTTCACCTTCTTCATGAGTTTAAGTAGTATTTTATAATTAGATAAAAAGTCCACATTGCAGAACACAAGTAGTTAGTAATTTAGTTAAAAATAAAAATAATTCAAGTATCATTTCTTAATTAGGTAGTTTTTCCTTAAAAGGCCTTATAGAGATAAATACAAAGCCATTTTGTAACTTATTAGTGAAATGCTGTAAAACTCACAACTTATAAGACTACAATATAAACAAGAATTAATAAACATCTGAGCTCCAACACAAAATACCATCTCTATGCATTTAATCCCGACCCTGACCAAAGCAAAAAAACCCAAAAATAAAAACCCACAATAACCCTGGGGTGGCCCCTCTGAGCAGATGGAAACACAGCAGGGAGAAGAGCATCACATCTGACAGAGGAGCAGGATAACAACCCCACTCCCCATTTGCTAATGCACCACTTTTAAAGGTCAGCTTGGAGAAGGGCTCATCATCACTGCACGGACCCCAAGAGCAGCACTTTGGTGCCTGCATCATCTGCTGCTTTAGGGACTGCCAGAATTGAATTCACAGCTAAAACCTTTCACACTGCCCTTATTTATTTTTCATATTATTTTTTCCTGCTGTTTCTGACCTGAGACCAAAAGTCCATGAAGTTTTTAACTCCTAAAAGCTTATCAGTCTTTCCTGGACCTCATGTCCTGTACAGACTGAAGTTTTTTTTCTGCTCCCTTTACTTCTTGCTCCCCAAACTCACTGCCAATTCAACAACAAGAAAACAAAAATCTATTCTTCTTCACAGGCTGCTACTGCTTGTTCACCCCCCTCAGGCACCTTTCACATGAATTGGACTTTAACAGCAAGAAAAAATTGTGGAAATCAAGGGAAAATAATTAAGAAAGAATTAAAAGAACAATAGAAGTTCTCCTGGTAACACGGCACTCTGGCAATGCTGCACTCTGGCAACGCTGCAGGCTGTTGGGTGGCAGGAGCATGTCCCAGGAATTCCCAAATCCCCTGTGCAGCAGGAACACAAACCAGAGCTCTGGGTGGGGGTCCTTGCACAGCAGAGCTGGAGCAGTGGGTTCTGCAGGCACACAGCTCAGTCTGAGGGATGGACACTTGAGCACCTGAAGTGCTGGCTGACCCTGAAGGCAGACCAAGGCTCTCTTCAGCACAGCCCTCGAGTTCTTTGTGCACCTCTGCCTTTGCTCTTTTCTGTTTTCTTTCCCACTCAGAGCTGGCTCAGTTCTGCCCTGTTAACTCTTGGAGTGCCCTGGCAATGTGTGACCATGCACAGAGACCTCTCACCATATTGAGTCTCAGAATCCCAGAATGGATTGGGTTAGAAGGGACCATAAAATCATCTCATTCCACCTCTGTCCTGGGCAGGGACACCTTCCACTATCCCAGGTTGCTCCAAGCCCTCTCCAGCCTATCCTTGAGCACTTCCCAGGATGGGGCAGCCACAGCTTCCCTGGACATCCTGTGCTGGGGCCTCACCATCCGCACAGTGAGGAATTTCTTCCCAATATCTCATCTAAACCTGCCCTCCTTCAGCTTAACACCATTCCCCTTGTCCAATCACGCCATGCTCTTGTGAAAATCCCTCTACAGCCTTTTTGTAAACCTCCCTTAAACACTGGAAAAATATGTTAATTAATTATTGAGATTCCTATGTCCAATATTCACTAACACTGAGGTATGTCTTAAACAGAAACAACAACAACAAAAAGGATGAGCAGTGATTTAATATAAACACATTAATCTATTATATAAAAATATAAATACTGCAACATGTGATTGCAGTGAAATATAACTTTCCATGCATAGGCTTTTTCTTGTTGACTATGGGACTGCTACAGGTGATTAGTTTAGATTAGAAGCTGAACTTTGAGTTAGGTGAGGTGAATCTTGCTTCTAACATTTGTTATCCTCTTTAGACTTTACCCCTCATGTCTCAGCACGCAGCAAAACCATAACAAACTCCTTCCTGTGGAGTGATAATACTCTGCAAAGCTAATTATACCTAGGTCAGAGATTGCTAATTTATACACAAACAATATCCCAGAGAACTTTTGGATTTTCTATCAAAATTTAGTAAAATTTTGAAAATGTGTGTTCCCTACAGTGATGTAGATATTTAGCTGGTTGAGATTGCAGAGTAACAAAATGTAAGTTTTATGCCTTTAGAGTTTTTGATGCTTATGTTGCCATAGAAAGATTAGAATCACCATATCTACTTAAGCATAAATATAAATGTGGAGGGCTTGTTTCAAAGTGCACTGTGGAAAATGAAACACTTGAAGTTATGTGTGGGCATCACATGGACAATGGTCTGATCTTCTCAGGTCCTGACGTCCTGGAAATTTTGGATGTCCCATCCGTGGAAGTGTTCAAGGCCAGGTTTGGAATAATCTGGTGCCCCTGCCCATGGCAGGGGGTGGAATGGGATGATTCTGAAGTTCCCCTCCATCCCAAGCCTTTCCATAACTCCACCAGTCTAAGACATCAAAGGGAAGATAATTTCCTTGACCAAACATTTGAACTCTGCTTCCAAGGATCCTCAAGAGGATCCTTCCCTCCTGAGGAATCAGAGGGGGAATGGGAAAAATTTGGCATAGGAGGATCATACAATTTGGATACTGATCCCTGTTAAATCTTGATGTCCACCCATCCAGGTTTACAAACCTCTTCCCCTGGCGTGCTGTTGGAATCATAGCCACAAGCTACAGCGTAAGGTGCAGGGTACACATCTGACCAGCCCTGGCTTGTACAATTCCTGGTCACATTTCCTGGAAGAAAAGAAAAAAACACATGATTTAAAAAGAAACCTTCATCTCACTGTTAAAACAACTTCTGCCTCTTGTGGTATAAATGCCAAAACACAATTCTTGTAACACTTAGAGAAAAACTCTCATACTTTTTCCCTGTTATTAATTTTTCATATTACACAGAGCTCATAAATGGGAGTCATCTATTCTGTTTTAAAGTCCAGACCTCAGTAGAAAAGTTCATTTTAATACAGAGGTGCACACAAAACATCTCTTCCAGTGGTACCATGCTGCCAGTTGTACCCAGACCTTTGGTTCCTGGCACTGCACCAGTATTGTTTGAATGTTTTATTGTCACATTGACTTTGTTCCTGGAAAATTTTTTATCTAAACAGAGCAGTGAAGTATTTATGCCTTTCACTGTGTTCCTGAGAAGCCAGGACAGGGATAGATAAAGGGCTTATTTCACACCATGCAGATAAGGCTGGGGGTCTGGGAACTAAATCCAGTCCTCCACAGCCAGACCTTGCCTACAACTGAGCCCTGATCAAATGTAATTCCTGGGAAATGTACTGCACTCTGGCTTGTGAACAGAACACTTCAAAATTGGCTGTGAAGGGAGAAAATCCACACACTGACAACCTGTATTGCCTGTTTTAACTTGCATACTCCAGGGCAGGAAGATTTCCTGGACTGTCAAGCTCGCTGAGTGCCTGGGGCCTCTGACCAGCTAAAAAGAGCTTTAATTAACACAAGAACATCTCACTCCCTCAGCCAAACTGTCAAAACTGACGTTCATGTGGCTCTTTGCTACTCAGAACTGCCTGATCCCTCCAGGATTGTAAGAGCAAAGCACTTCTCACTTTGTAAAACATCTCTGCTTCCTGTCCCTGCTGGACCTCAAACCCACATCAGCTTAATCCAGCAAAAGGAGAGACCAGCACTCAGGATAAGCCTTACCCCAAGAGGTTTGTAGGCTAAAAGGCCAAGATATGGGTTTGTCAAGAAATAACAAAGCAGAAATGTGCCCAACAGCACATTGTAAATTCCCCCAGCACCTTCTCTGACCACCAGTGCCCACCCTGCCCACCTCACTAAAATCCCATTATTGGGCCATTCCACTGGTGCCATTGACCTCACAAAACTGGAAAACTGGTCAATACACCAGAATGAACAAAGAGCAGACAAGCCTTGCTTCTTAAGGTAAAAAGTGACGTCAGTGGAGCTGAAAGAGCTTTGCAACCATTTCCAACAACAGATCTCTTTGCACACAAGAGTAAGAAAACTCCTGCAAATGGGACCAAATCAGTTATGCAGCTGTAAGTCACAAAAATATTTGAGTATCACCTCCAGCAATTTCTGACACTTGAGTCATCTGAGCATCTTCCCAACCACGGGCCTGTTCTGCCCTGAGATCAGCAGCAGAAAATGCCCTGCCTGAAGTCACTGCTCCAATCCCTGTCACAGATGGATTTTGACATTAAACTTGCCCCTTTAATCAGTCTTTGCAGCAGATCTGAATCCAGGAGGGCTCTCAAAGGTGCTTTTCTTCATTTTCAAGCTGCTCCAGAAGCAGCAAGTCCAGCACAGCTCCATGGGCTGCTGTCCCAGGCTTTCCCTGCACGGCCACTGTTTGCAGTTCCTTCCACCAGGGTTCATATCAGGATCATAAAGGATCTTGTGCAAACAAATCAGGGACACGACTGTGCGGTGCTTTCAGCTTTTCTGAGTTATGCAATTTCTGTTATTTCTCCTTTGTTACAATGGATCCCATTATCTGAACTTCACTGCTTCCCATTTCCTGCTCAAAACTCTGTTTGGGGATGGCTTAAGATTTCACGGTGGTTTTAAATCTATGTTTCTTATTCTCAGTGAGCTAAGGTGTGTTTCTTTCTGCTAGTTTTTCTCATATTTCTTCTTTTCAATTGCATTTCCTCACAATTTCATGATTATTTAAAAACTCTCTCCTCTCTTAATACCTTCAAAAATTGTCACAATGCTTTAGCAGATGTGGAGACCAAGGTAAAAGGAAGAACAATGACAAAGCACCAGTGGAATTAAAAAAATAATAATAAAAATTACTCTGATTTTAAGGAAACTCACTTCCCAGGGAATTTTTTCTGCCACTCTTTGCAGCTTATGTCACGTTTAGATGTGGAAATTCACACACATGGTGTGATACAGGACAGCTTTCTAAAACCTCTTATGTTCACCTGACATCTGAGAGGTACAAAAAGCACAAGGTTAAAAAAACAAATATTTGATCAGACCACAATTTGCCTCAAGTAAATGATGATGTCTCTCCTCAGACCAAATAAGGTTTCTAAATTACTACTATTTAAAATATCACTTTCTATACTGAAAATGAGCATGAAATTTGGGAAAGTGTCCCACAAGCTTAGCTTTCCTCTGAGGTTTACAGGCTCAGGTTAGACTGAAGTATCACACAGATTTTTATGTCCCAGTGTCAAATCCCAGCTCTGTCCTGATGAAAATGAGACATTTTTTTGTTGTCTCTTTGGCTCTTGTTTTTTCCAGACTTTGGTCATAATGTCTAATTATTTATCAATGGAAAGGCAAATTTTTCAAAGCAACAGAAGTTATATTTGCCATTTTCCAGAGCTGTTTCTCAGTAATTTGTGTAACACAAGCTCTCCCAAAAATGAGCATCAATGGAGTACATTGAAAATCTGGAATACATTGAAAATGACAGTATCAGAAAACACAAACTTTCTGCACTTGGAATTTATCTCTAGCGTTTCAAAGTTCACTTGATTTCCCAAATATTCCCATTTCCTATCAGACTGGAGCTAAAATTTTCAAACTATACTCCTGGAGATTTAATGAGAAAGGAGACCAGGGGTTTATAACTCCACATAATTAGCAATGCAGAGTGGAGGAGATTCACTGAGAGATGGGAAGCATCCCAGTGCCAGCAGGTTTGTGCTCCAGGCTCTCCTCAGTGTTGTGGAAAAAGAAGAGGCAAGTCCCTGGTGAGAACAGAGTCCCCTCATTGTCATGGCATTAGTTAAAGCCATGAATTAATCTGGGTTTTTTTGTGGGGTTTGTATTTAATTTGATCAATGTTACCACTGTCAAAGTGGTGCGACTGTTCCTAAAAGCAATGAGGTGAGGTTTTCCATTTAAAAAAATGAAAAAGCCACAACTAACTCTCATTTATTTTAATAATAACCTCATAATGCTTTGCAAGAGCTCAGTGCCCTGCTTTCATTGCATCCCATAATGGCTGAGGCTCGAAGGGACCTCTGGAGGTCATCTGGCCCCAAACTCCTGCTCAGGTGTGGTCACCTAAAATGGAAGCATGACCAGATGCCTTTTGGATATTCTTGGAATCCTTCAAAGATGGAGACTGCACAAGCAAATCTTGTCTCGGAATTTAGAACCATGAAATCATCAAGGAATGATTTGGGTTGGAAGGGACCCTAAAGCCCAGTTCCAACCTCCCTGCCATGGGCAGGGAACCTCCCATGAGACCTCCTTGTTGTCACTGAGAGGATTTTCCCACCATGATTTATTAATGACACAGCAGAAAAGGAGGGAGGAGTTTGTGGAACAGAGATAAAACCAGAACAATTTCTTTATCAGAGGTGTTTGATCTGGGTGGGAGTCAAACACTGAACAGATGAACAGAATAAATGCACGGAGCTGTTGTCTTGCTCTTTAGGATTTTTCCTCTTGCTTAATTTCTTTCTGCCTCTCATCTGTTTCAAACACACCCTTCAAACTCTGAGACATGTCTGAAAGTTCATGTTACAGGTGAAGTTTTACTTCTTTGATCTTGGAAAAACCCTCTTATTGGCTTTTAATGGGAATTTGAATTCAGACAAAGAGATCTGAGGTCAATCATGGCTCAGGGGTGTTGGGTTTTGCCCCCTCTTGCTTTCCTTACCCTTTTCTGTAACAACTTCTAAAGCAGAGGGGAAGGTATGCTCTGCCCAGCAATCAGTCCTGCTTCTCTAGCACCATATTCCATGGACATAAATTGATTTTTTCAAGCAGAAACTATTAAAGCAGTAACACTTCTATTATCTACCATTCCTGAGACACCGCTGAGCCCACTGGCACATCTCTGCTTTCATTTTTATTATTGATCTGCCCCACTGCTCCTGGGAAACACTTGAAACTTGCAGACAGCTTGCACTTAGCTGGATGCTGAAGTGCTTAGGCCTGGGAAAAACTTGTGGGGAAAGTCGTGACAGGACTTTCACAATTTCACAATTTGTTTCTTCTGCGTTGGTCGTGGTCTCACAATATCATTCCTTCAGTGCAATTTCTGCACACTGTTTAATGTTATTTTATATTTCTGTAATTCATAACCTCATGTCACTGTAGAACCCGCGGCCTTGGGTCAGCGCATCAAACAAGACAGACTTAATTTTCTCCCTTTGTTATTTTTTCACATCACTTGACCTGCAGATATTGCTGCCACATGTCCAGTGCCCTGAAACATCCTCCACCCCGTTTTTGTGGCAAAACTCAATTTTGCCTTATTTTCCTTTCCCCTTCCTGTACATTTCTCTTCTAAGAGTGAAGATCCTGATCCTTAATAAATACAGATAATTCTCCCTTTCTTAACAATAACAACGTTCCCTTGATTAGGCACCTTTTGTAAACTGTTTGTTTTCTCATCCTAAAAACAGAGCTGTCAAATTTTAGGACAAAATTCTCATTGGATCTTTTGATCCTGCAATTATAAGATTACAGGAAACGTTTAGAAAAAAAATGCACATTTTTGGGTAGAGGTGGAGGTGCAGTACCAATCCTTCAGAGGAGTGGGGCACAAGCATTGTGACACCTCAGGTGCAAAAAAAAAAAAAAATCAAGGAATGATAGAAAGGCTTAGGTTAGAAAAGCCCTCTAAGATCATAAAGTCCAATAATTAACCCCACACTGCCAAGGCCAACATTGAACCATGTCCCCAAGTGCCACATCCACATGTTTTTGAACACTGCCAGGGATGGTGATGCCCTCTCTGAGCCTCCTTTTCTCCAGGTAATTTTGCTTTTCTGATATGAAGGCACATGTGGACAGCAAGGCACCTGAACAGGTCACAGGTTTTCAGCGAAGAGAACTCCAAAAAAAACCACACTCAAATTCTTGAGTATTTTAATGACCATTTGTAGCAAATAAATAATGGGTATGGTTCATTTTGGGGTTCTTTAGAGAGGTGGTGTTGTCTTCTTCTCATCTGCTGCTCTCTGCTCATCTCTATCCTCATTTTATTCAATTTTTGCTCCAGTTTCAGAAGCAATGCAGAATAAAAAGTGCTCACGAAGGAGGGGAAAGGAGAGGGGGAATAAATTTAGAACACCCAAGGAAAAAAGGATTTTGGCAAGCCCAAAACTCAGATGGATCTCACCTCGCTGAGTGGGATTCCAAAGCTTGGTTGTGCCCATCCCCACCCCCTTAGGTCAATTAATCTCAGATCTGAAGCTTAAAAACTGTCAGTGTTAATTTAACTTGTGCATGGCAGACAATTTGCTTTTGGAGAAACTGTGAGACATAAATCCCTATTACAAATGTCATCTTCCATGTATGGAAGGAGAGCTGGAACACTCTGGTCAAGGGGTGGAAAGCAATGCACTTTAATAATGAAAGGTGCCAAAAATATTTTCATCCGTCTCCCTCACGTGGCACTGATGAACGTCATGAAATAATGAAAATTTTCTGGATCTGTGAATGCCATAAAAAATTAATGTCAAATGACATCAGGACAATTTAAGGTTTTTAAATGCCACGAGACATTTTATCCATTATTAACCATGAGATGGGATATTAGTCATTTGAAGAGCTTATTCTCCATGAGGCAGGAAAATCACATTAACTCTTTGCTCCCTGGTATTTCACTCTTTTCCTGCTATAAACACATTAAAAAGATTTTGCTCTGGCTCACAGCTTGATAAAAGCTTTCCTGTTACTGCAAAGGGATCAAAGAGTACGACACAAACATTACCCAGATGATTGAGTTCCTTGAGAGCTGCTCAATGACACTCACTGCTACAAAGGAAGAGCTGCTTCACAACATTTAATGACATTAATTTTGCAACAAATTCTATAAAACAGGAGGCAATCTTCCCCTCCCTTTATTTAAGACCATCACTGCTTTCCCTGTTTGTTGATGGTTGTGTACAAAGTGTCTGACTCAGAATCAAAGCTGCTGCTTCTGCTTTGGGGATGGCATCAGTTGTTCTGTTGGTGCTCTGCTGAGGCAGAATCCAATCCTGTTGGAAGACATTCCCATCTGCCAGAGCCACTCTGCAATATTTTGGTTGCAAATGGAGAGAGATATGGGTTTTACGGACTGTATTAAACTCATCCTGGAGTGGGAATCAAAAAAACAGCTGAACTGTACTTCTAAAGGAGGTACAGTTCAGCTGGTTTTTAGATTCCCACTCCAGGATGAGTTTAATACCATCCAAGATAGTATTAAACAGGAGGAACAGGCTCCAGGATGAGCCTGTTCCTCACCTCTGACTGTAAAACCAGTTCAGAGAGTCCTTGAGGTTTAAAAAGAGCTCTGAGAACATCAAGTCCAACCATTAACCATTGCCAGGTCCACACTAAACCATGTTGCTATTTTTGAGCACTTCCCTGGACAATGAATCCACCACTTCCCTGGGCAGCCTGTTCCAGTGCTTGACCTTTATATATAATCAAATATACACAATATTCTCCTCATCACTCAGCTCTGGTAGGATGATGTACTAAAAAGCATTTTTAAGAGTTTTTTTTTGCTGTTTTACTAACTCTGCTGGTATATAAAACCCAGTGAGTGAATGCTGTGCTTGGGGGAGGGCACAGAGCAGGAACAGCAGGAAATTATTCCACACGGCTGATCCCATGCACAGGGGTCTTGTCCTGCAAGATGTGATATCACAGCAGCTTCTGCCTCTTCTCACTGGGTGACACAGCAGTGATGAGCTACCAGGGAATTTTGGAAATGAGGAAGTCAGTGCTAGAATAGTGTTGGAACCCTGGCTGCTGAGAATTCCAGACTTTTTGTGCTGCCAGGCACTGACCCCCACGAGAACACTGCATTGACCTGAGGCCGTGGAGAAGCTTCCAAAATGGAATGACAGAACTGGAATTGTGGGTGTGGAGTTTGAATAGAAGTGTGTGATATCACAGGGTGGGAAACTCAGAGTTTAAGGGTTTAGAATACAGTGATATAGATAAAGCAAGATGGAGGTTTTAGGGCAGAGACTGGTCCTTCTTCTTCTTCTCCTTCTTCACCTTCTCCTTCTTCTCATTCTTTTTCTTCTTCTTTTTCTTCTTCTTTTCCTTCTTCTCCATGGGTTTGGGTGGTTTTGTGTAATTGGATAAAAAATTCCCCATTGCAGATCATGGGTGGTTGGTAATTGGGTTAAAAGTGAAAATAATTTCGCAGTCATTTCTTAATTGGACAGTTGATCCTTCAAAGGCCTTGTAGAGAGAGAGATGGGGCTCCATTTTTAGTTTGTCAGAGTGCAGTGCTGCAGAACTCAGGGTTTGTGAGAGTGTGACAGAGATAAGAACTGATAAACATCTGACTCCCAACAAGAAATTCCGCCTCAGGATTTAATCCCAACTCTGACAGAAAATAGAAGCAAAGATTCCACGGGACAGGACTCCAGGGATTTTTAATTTCCCTTCTGTGCCTGCAAGGAATTTTGGTGTGGCCTTGGGCAAGTCATGTAATCAGCATGTGCTGGTTAATGAGTGCAGTGCCCAGGTCTGTTGAACAGGGATGATATTGTTTGCCTACCCCCATTCCTAATTTATCCTATGTGTTTGCATTACAAAACTTTAAAAATGGAGGGTCAGCCCAATGCAGGATCTCCAGTGCAAAAGAATTTAATTCTCTGTTAAGGCCTTCAGGACTTCTATAATAAAAATAGTGAAAAAACTATAAACTACCAGGAGGCACAATCAGCCCTTGCTGTACAGCCCCTTGAGACCTGAGTTTTAACCAAAGCTTCTCAGAACACCCTGAACAGCGAGTTAAGCTATGTCCTCCATTAACCTCCCCTGCCCATTATTTGTCAGGTTAATTCCTTGGCCTGTAGTCAGATTTGTCATTCCAGCAGAAAAAAACCCCAACTTTATTACGTCCAGTTCCAGCTTGTTCATTTTCTGTCAGAGACTTAATTAATGATTGTGCTAAACTGCTCATTTTGCACAACAAACACAACTGTTCCACAGGTTGATTCAATTTTCACTGCACAACATCCATATTATTGGATTTCACCAGGGGCCATTTTTGCATCCCTGTGATCCACAGCAGTGCTGCTGCAAGTGCAGGGAGGATGTTTCCATGTTTGGGAATTCATGGATGGCTTGGAAACCTCCTTCACTTCTGGCTAAGAGCTGGTTTCTCCCTCTTTATTGAGTGGAATGCTGAGAAACCCCGCTGGGAGTGAAGCTGTGGAGCTGATTTGGGATTTGCTTACCCAGGTAGGAGGTCAGGAATCTGAAGTACTTGGGGCATGGCCGCACCACGACTTCTCCCACCTCTGCTTCAGGCCAACATGTGATGTTGTCCCACTGCCTCCTGCAGCCTGGGGAAGAGAGAAAAGCAGGTGGTGAAGCACTCAGGAGTGTGGGATGCAGCAGAGCAGCTCTGCAAAGGTGTGGAGAGCCCCTCACCCTGGCACAGGCACCTTTTGGAATGAAACCCCACTGAAAATTTCCTTTAAACATGCGGCTTTTATCTCCCCTAGTCCCTAAAGTTCAGCACTGTAATTTTCCAGCTATCAGTATGGATAGAACAGCAGATAAAGACAAAAACAAAAAAGAGTCAAATCAGACTTGATACAAGAATAGTGTCTTCTCCTAGATTAAAAAGGCAGAAATTCCTGATTAAATATCTCTCTTCCTTGCTCTTGTTGACCTGTTGCATTAAAACACCTGATCTGAGCCTGTGAGACATTGTTCTTTCCTTCTGTTTCCCCCACATCCCATCATCTTTTCCTTCCCAGTGCAGTGATTGTGCAGCTCTCACAGCAGGAAGGGACACAGATAAAATCAAGGACCAAAATCCCTTCACCAGAAGCAGTTTTCTTCTTGAAAAGGGAAAAGGCACAAAACATTGCTGGAGACTGAGCAGGGACAGAGCTGTGGCCAGGAGAGGATCCTTATGCAGGAGTGAGGGAAGGTGCCACATCCAAACTGGGAATGAAGTTTGGAAATAACCAGCACAGGGAGGAAAAATAAAAGGGCTTTGTCAAAATGAGGCACTGCTGAAGATTTTCTGGGTAGGATAAAAGATTTAGTGGAAAGAAAAATACCATGTCCTTTCCACAGATTTCTAATGTTTTGATTTTGCCCTTTTATTTCTGAAAAGGCATTAATAACACCCCATGCATGCTGCATTGTTGGATCATGTAACATTAATGCTGAAGCCAAAAGGAGTTGGCAGGTTTGAATTAAAATAAAAAAAAAAAAAGACTCAAACACATTTTTGCATCGATATGTCACCATTTGAGAGTTCTTAGCAGAATTTTGACATTTTCCCCCCTGCTTTATATTTCCAACAGCCAGGCACTTCAGTTGCTGCCTGGTGAGATGGATGGGTTGTCAGCAGAGCTGCCTGTTTCCAGCACCTCTGCTCTCAGTTATTTGTCACAGCCCATCAGATGGAAACGCCCCCCCAAATGTGACTCCCGAGTTGTTGAGGTCACCAGCCCCACAGGAGAGAGTCTGGGGTGTGAGGAACAAAGAGGTGACAAAATGTTGAGGAAATCCTTCTCACGTGCCAGCAAAGGGAACTATGAGAACCCTGCACTTGTTGGTAATTACACCCAAATTCCTCCTTTAAATCATCTTTTACTCCTTGAGCTAAGAGAAGGGCTGGTGTCATCACCAGGCAGATCTGTCTCAGATCAAGTGGGAGCACACAGAAATGCTTTGAAGCTGAAAAAGAACCCTTAGCTGGCTTTCAAAGTGATTTTACGGGTTTTTCCTCCCCTCTCCTTTCATGAACAAACTGAACTTTTCAAATAATGAAGTCCTGAGCTGAGTTTATCAGAGCCTGAAAAATGGAATAAGTGATGGTATCTCCTTCATGCAGAGCTCATTAGAAGTCAGGTTTCAGGTCCTTGTATCAGGTGCCCAGCTCAGCTCTCACAGCCTCACACTTATCTCCCAAACAGCCAGCAGCTCCAGCAGTGTCAGGATATTAAAGATTCCATGGAAAATGATTCCACGATGGAATATTTAACGTTCTACAATCTTTTCCTCCGCCAAGTGCAATAAATTAGAGTGCAGCCATTACCTCATGATAGGTTATAATACAAAATAAAAGCCATCTGATAGCATCAGATGGCTTTTTAAATGCCCTGAATTATGCACTCTGAGAGTTTTGGTGATCTGTATCTTTTTCTCTGTTGACATTTTTCAGCACCACCTGTGATGTGTGAAGAAAGCTTTTAGGTGCTCACTTTTGTATAAAAAGCTTTTTTTTCTGATAAAAGGAAAGTGAAACCGGCCTTGCAAGGCACATGAAGTGTATTTTTACAAATTATTGCTTCTGTAAACACACCTCATACCTGCCTTTTAGCTCTTACCACACCAATTTTCCTCATTGCTGTCCCAGACATGCTGAAAATATTTCTGCAATAAATAAAGGAGTGGAAAGCAGAACTCTGGCTGGCAGTGCCTTGTGAGGATCAGTGAATCTTGGAATGGTTTGGGTTGGAATTATCTCATCTCTAAAGATCATCTCATTCCAAATCTCTGCCACCATCCCAGGCTGCTCCAAGCCCTGTCCAACCTGGCCTTGGACACTTCCAGGGATCCAGGAACAGCCACAGCTGCTCTGGGAACCCTGTTCTAACAGGTCTGTGTCTTTCTTGGGCTAATTATCTGCACTTGAGGAAAATCAGTAATTTTTAGTGAGTAGAAGAGAATAACTGGAGTTTAAAGAATTGGAACAAATGAAGATTTATACTGCAAAATGCTTGGCATGCACAGTCCAGTGCTGTAATAATCACACCACAAGTTCAGGTAAAATTTTGTGCCCTTTCATCTGACCCAGAACCCAGACAATATTTATCAAAGAGCCTTCCAGAAAATGCTTTTCTTCCTCCCAGACTGATAGGTTTTATCCTGAAAAGTGCTGGGATTGGCAGGGAAAAATCCACCTGAGAGCAGAAACAGCTGCACTGTGCCTTGACAGAAGGAAATCCCTCCCTTCCCTGTGGCATCACTTGGATGCAGCAAAGATGACAAGTTTGGCCCGATCATGTCGTGCTTGAGGAGTGATAAAGTGCTTCCCCATTAATTAATTAATTATAAATGTCGTGTTCTACCTTGCACTCAGTGTCTGCAGGGAGGCTACAAAGGAATTTCTCAATCCTCACCCAGTGCAGCAAGTGCCAGTGAGTTAAAAACACACCTAATCTCCATTTCCATCACAAGAGCTGCTCTGCTCACGTGGCTGTCCCAAAAACCAGGGGACACACACTGCCAGGGGCTGTGCTTTGGGAAGGATCCCAGGTGAATCTGGAGGAGCTCTATAAAAATAAGTGTAACTCTTCCAGGTCAGCAGCACTTACCACCTCTCTGGGTGTCTCAGGTGCGGCTTGTAAACTCTTGTCATTATAAAAATAAATTTTAAAAAATTAAATAAATATTTTTTTAAAGAAAAGGGTGTTTTTTCCCACCATTTAAATTATTTTAACTGTGACTCCCACACCCTCAGCATTGTGCTGCCCTTCCTTGCCAGATCCTGAAGTGCTCTCTGGAGCTGAATATCTGCTTCTGGAGGGAGAAATCCTTCAAACCTCTAAAGAAGCTGGAGCTCAGATCCCTCTATCCAGCAGCTCAGCCTTCCTCTCTGCAAGCCAAACACCCCACCAGCAAGCCAAGGGCTGCACCAGCCTCACTCAGAGCCCTCCTCTAAGAGGTTCTGGCTCAGAAGCAGCTGCAAGTGACACAGTGACACAAGAGCTCTCATTTCCTCCCCCTTTAAAAGGCTAATAAACAGAAAACAGGTCAATTCTCACAGTGGTTTGCAGAACTGGCAGACTGGAGCATTAAAAACACATTTATTGGATTCATATCTACATTTACAGCAAATTGTGGGCAAAGCTTATCTAGGAAGCAGCAGAGAATAACTTTGCCTCATGAATAAAGATGAATTCCAGAGTTTTGGCACAGCTCTGAGATGGGTCTTGGTCTGGCTGAGGAAAGAGATAAGTGGCAGCAAGCTGGTACCAGGCACTCTCTGAAGCCAGCAGAACTCCCAGGTCAGGGAAAATCCCTTTCAGCACATCAATCTTTCACTGAATCATGGAATCATTCAGGTTGGAAAAGACCTCCAAGGGCGTCAAACCCAACTTCTGATAGAACACCACCCATCAAACCCTCACACCAAATTCTCCCTAATGCTTGGGGTCACTCCAGGTCCCTTGTGAAAGACATTCCCCCACATTTTGCTCTTGGAATCCCTGTTCAGATGCAGGGATGCTCACTTGACACCTGGGGTATCTCAGGAGCTCTCAGCACTCTCAGGGATCACAGCAAGGCCAAGGCACAGCTCAGTGAAGCCAGGCTGAGCTACCCCAGGGCACCACCACAGCCTGGTGTGCTGCAATAAAATCTCATTTTCACTCCAATTTCATACCAGCAGGCAGTTTCCAAGCCCTCAGAACTGTAAACAGCCACGGGGGGGACATTTATTGTCCCCCTGACAAGCCCAGCCTTGTGGCTTGCCTCGTTAAAAGCATCTCATTACAACCAATTATCACAGCATCAATCTCCCTGCCCCAGCTGAGCTCTGATTTCTCCCTGACTGAAAGGACAGACCCCAAAAGATGGTGCCTGCAACAATTCATAACTCAGCACCACCCAGGCAATTTGAATTTAATCTCAGAGGAGGAAAAGCCACCATCAGCCCTGGGTCACCACAGACTCCAGAGAGACCTCCCTAATGAGGGATAATTTTCTATTAGGAAGTTGTATGAAATAATAAAAAGTACTGTAGATAGATTATTTTTCTCCCATAAGTCTTGTAAATTAAATGTAATTGGATTTGATTCTGAACCCAGGAAATTTTTTAGAATTCACAACCTCCTGTGCCAAGGCATTGCACAATTTAAGTGCCCACTGACAGAAAAATTCTATCCTTTTCTAAATTCACTTTGAACCTGCTCATTGCTGCTTTCACTAGGAAGTGCTCAGTTCTTCTACAAAGACAGGAATATTCACAGCCTAACCACAATATCCCTTTCCCTGGGGAGAAAACCCATAAAATGCTCTTGAACATCCCTCCTCGGGCATCTCTTTTCCAAGCTGAAGTGTCCCAGCCTATTCAGTAGCTTCCAGCATGGAAACAGCTCCCTGTCATTTCTCCCCTGTATCTTTGGTCGGTTTAATTCTACCCCATCCTGCCCTGGGCTTGCAGAGGAGGGTTTTACCCTATTTTTCTGTGACAGATTGGGTTTGACTGGGATTAAGTTGGGCTCTGAGGTGTCACTAAATGCATCCTCCCTCCCTTCCCTAAAAAAGTCACTGCTGTGCCCTCCTATCCCCAGTCCCACTCACACTCCAGCATCCTTTGGGCATCTCTCCTTCCCCCAGCTCCATCTCATCCCATTTTTTATTTTTTTATTTGCATCACCACTGGCAAAGTGCTCTGCAGCAACCCCACCAGAGCTCCCTTCCAGCTTTCCACAGCTCTGTGTTTAATTTGGGTGTTTTTTGCCTGTTGTGCTGCCTGCTCTGCCTCCAGCCCTGCATGACAGGGAAGCCAAGCAGCTGAGGGAAATCCACAATCCTGCCAGGGCTGTGACCCCTGGCACAGTGGCATTTCCTTCCCACCACCCATGAGCTCTGCTGATGCTCCTTTGCTCATCACTCACTGGGGGATTTGCAGCTCCAGCTCAGCAGAAAAGCAATCACAGAAAGCAAAAAGGAGCCCCAAAATTCAGGATAAGTGAAAAGAGTTTGCTTTGGGCTCTGCCTCAATATCTGTGCAAGTCTATGTTTTCATTTTTCCCCACAAGCTGGACTTGATGATCTGAAAGGTCTTTTCCACCTTAACAACTCCATGGTTCTCTAACAAGAACACCATTAATTACTATAAAACCTGGTTTATACTTCTACAAGTAGAAGCTGTCCAGGCACTCAACAGGAATATATTAAAAAATAACTTTCTTCCTAAATGTTTGCAGAAATTTGACTCAAAGACATAGGAAGGAAATCTCACCTTAAAGCCCCCAGACTGAGTCAGTCTAATTAACATGAAAGAAATCACCAGTGACTGTTGCTGGAGGGTGATTTTTAAACACAAAAATCCTGAGATTTTCCATCAACAACATCTATTGGGAAACAATTTTTTTTATAAAGTTTGTAATCTTTCAGCCTTTTCTAACCAACAAACTAAATAAACACTGGGCTTTTTTAATCCCTCCTTTTCATAAATCAAATTTGTGAGCTGAGCCCTTCTGCCTAGCTCTAGAACATGTAAACTGAAAGAAAAGATCCAAGATTTAAGACGAAGGTTTGCACAGGGGGTTGCCAAAACCATGACTTATCTCCCAGATCTAAACAAGATCTCCAGTGCTCTGAGACAGAGTGTCCTTAAAGGATTGTTCCAGGGTTTCCTCACTCAAATCCCTCTGCTCCTCCAGGAGTTGTAGAGAGCTGGATTTGTAGAGAATCAGACTTTGAATTTAGGGACCTTCCTAAGATGATTTTTCCCATATTGGCATCTCCAGAAAGAAATTCATAGCAAAGACGAGTGGCTCAACCTCTAGGAATGCTTCTCCCAACATCACTTTTGGTATATACAATATTCCCCAAGTAGAAAGGATGGATGCCATCATGAAAATGCTCTGATAAAGTCAATATTAATAGAAAAACTGAAAGAAAAGATGAGGAATGAGAGTCTTTTTAACCAGAAATCTCATGGGATTTGAGAGGGACAAAAAAAGGCTGCTGTCAGAAACAAAACCTCCACATGGATTTAATCTGAGCTCTAGATTAAATTATTAATTTAACTATCCAGAGCTTTGAAAATACTTGGAATTTATTTTCCATTGCACCAATGCCACTTCCTCTTTATTTCTAAAACCTTTGCATGGTTGTGTGCATTTATCTGTTATCCCATGTTAAAAAAAAAACAACAAAAAACCAAAACTTCTGCTGGCGTTTAAAAGTGTGGCACATTCTCCAAACTAAAATACCTTTTCCAACATGAATTTATGTCCACTAAGTGGCTGCTAATCCTGACAAACTCCGGGACAGCTGTTCCCAAATCAAACAAACCCTGCTGCTTGTTAGAGAGCTTCCAGCCACGAGTCAGCAACAGCAAAACCAAGGCAAAGCCTCCATCCCTGCTGTGTTTTAAGGCAGAAAACAGATGCTGGAACATCTTAATATCTGTGGAAAGGTGAGGTCAAGGTGAAAATCAGGGAGGAGTGATGAGATGCTGTGTGGGTCTGTGCTGAAATTTCATCTTGGTTTTGGTGGGTTTTTGCACTTCAGGTAGGTGGGTGGGCTCAGACAAGAAACTGAGGGATCACTGTTGGAAATATGGAATTGTTGATGTTGGAAAAACATTTAAAAGTCATTGAGGCCACGAGTTAACCCAGCATCGCAGTGTTAACCACTGAGCACATCCCCAAAATTAAACTGGGAATTAGCAATGCTCACTGGAGAGGTGGAGCTAAATCCCAATTTTCAGTGAGCCTGGGATTGCATTCCTCCCTTCTGAAATACAGAATCATGGAATAGTTTGGATTGAAAAGGACCTTTAAAGGTCATCTTGTTCAACACCCTTGCCATGATTTCACCTCAGCTGGCCAAATCCCCTCCAAGCAGTGAACACCAGCACAGAGATTATCTGTGAAATGTGGAGTTTTTGTTTAAATATCCCCTCATTTAACATATTTTTACAACAGGCAAGACAATCTGAACAGGATTCATCACCTCCTGAAAGAGCTGGCTACACCTGGCCAGAACACACCAGAGATACCCAAACCCAAGTGAAAATCCCCTGCCAAAATTCATTCCCATGCCATGGCTGTGCCCACAGAACAAGGATGGACAGAAAAAGAACCATTTTTAGGGAAAATTTTGTTGATTACTGTTCCCTCAGAAAGAAACTCCTGGTCTGGAAGAACAGCATCAGCTTCAGGCTGGATGAAGGCAGCCAAAGTCTGGGGCTGGTTCTCAGGGTTCAGACTGGTTTTTCCACTGTGACAATGCTGCTATTTATGTTTCAGGGGCCAGCTTTCACAGCAGACTGCAAAAGTTCTGCTCAGAAAAACCTATGGCAGATTTCTTTATTTTGAGTTTCCAGGGAGTGGGTTCCACCTCTTCAAGAGCTGCAGCATGAGGGTGTTTGGGAAGAGTCCCAGGGAGAGGAGGGAATGGTGAAGGAAGACCATTTGGAAAAACATGTCCTACTGTGTATTGTGATCATTGCCAAAGAACTGGGAAAAAAATTCCTGATAAATAAAAGAGAGATTGACTTTGGTACTGATCTTACATGACAGTCTGGGGTTTAGGGTCTTGATGTCCCATGACTGAATTTTCTGCTGTTGTAGGAGAGGCCACCCTGTCAAGGAATGCAGGGGTCTGATGTCACACCTGGGAGTTGCCCAGTGCTGCTGGTCAGAGCAAGAATAAAACTAAGTGACCTTTTGTATCACCTAGGCTGGAGTAATAGGAAAAAAACTAAATTAAAAATAAATAAAAGAGAATGTGGCAAAAAGTCCAGCAGGTCCCTTTGCCTTTAGAGAGACCATCAAGATCAAAAACATTTTAGGCTGAGCTAAACTGTTTTTTTTCTGAGTATGTTGATAGAGGTTTGATTGAAGGTTTGATTTAGCACACCAGAAGTTGCCATTTAATGCCATTCCTGTTGTCCCAGGATTTTTTAAGAGCCTGATGAATGTGGCACAAGACTTATGAGAGCTCTACACAGCTCTGAATGGCAGAATCACAGGATCTTTGAGGTTGGGGAAGATCCCTAAGGTCACCAAATCCAACCACCAGCCCAGCACCACCATGCTCACCACTGATCCACATCCTCAAATGCCACATCCACAGATTTTCCCACCCTGCTTTGGGCACTCTCTGGAATTTTTGAGCTGGATCAGCCTTCTCCAGCACCTGGAGAGCTGCTGATAACAGGATTGTCCCACAAATCCCACTGACACCTCATCTGCCCCAAGAGGGCTTATGCAACGGGGAGGTGAGAATTCACTTGAACTTTTCCAAGCAAGGAACTATTAATTATTTCTTATCTTGCTGCACTATAAACAGATGGCGATGAATAAACAGGCTCCTAATTTAAACTTCATCAATGTGGTTTTTTTTTCCAGCTTGATTTTTAATTTCCATATGTTCACTGCTTCTTCTCCCATCAAACTTGATTTGACTTCTTTAGGGGGGTTTGACAGAGACCCCCCACCCCCAGGCTCCAAATTTGGCTTTTTTAGCCAGCCTCCACTGTGGAACAGCAAAAGCAATATACAGAGTTTAACCAGCATGGGTCATTTCCCACCTGGATTTTTTCCATGTCACAGTGGTGATGATGCAGAACTCATCTCTGTCTCACAGGTGTGAGGCACATGCAAGTTAAGCAGTTGTGAACAGGCACGGGGAGGGGGAATGCCATTAATTTTCCCCCGTGTTTTCCATTTTTCAGACTTTTTAATTGGGTTTTATTCTGTTTCCAAGACAGACAGGGCTAGAAAGCAAACAAAAAAGTGCAGTGTTGAAGGACTAGGGGTATCAGGCCAGGTTGGATGGGGCTTGGATCAACATGGGATAGTGGAAGGTGTCCCTGCCCCTGGCAGGAGGTTGGAAGGAGATGATCTTTAAGGTCTTTTCCAACCCAAAACATTCCATGGTTCTGTGATTCCACAAAGGCCATGCTCCTTGCACAGCTCTTGGTCTCCAGAGCTGTTCATCCCACCCAGACACGAGTCATGGTTCCTTATTCAGCTGCCATCCCCTAAATAACTCTCCTGCTTCTGAAAGAGTATCTGATTGCAGAGCAAATTAATTAGCAATAATGGGATAAACAGATAATGAGCTGAGCCAGCCGACCTAGACCTGATTGATTTTCCTGCCTTTTTAAAAAAGAGAGAGCTACTTTTTAAAAATTTATTATCATTTAATTTGTGTGCTTCATTTTAAGCTGAACTGTTTGTAAATTAAAACCATGGAGAAGTGAAGCTTTCTCCAAAAAAGAAAAACAAAACAGAAATACTCCTCTGTGCATGACATAAAAGAGGCAAGGGAAAGTCAGCGGGAAGCAGTGCAGTGGTGATTCCTGCCTTGCAGCCATCAGGAGCTCAACAGAGAGAGGGATTTGCCTCTGTCTGTGAGTCTGAGAAGGAAATCCTCTTCTTCCAACCCTTAGGAGAGCTTCCCTCCTGCTGCTCAGTGCATTGTCAGCTGAGCAGCCACTGTGTTGCACACATATATCCTGGAAAAAGCACAACAAGAAGCACCTGGAGCTAAATCCCAATTTTCAATGAGGCTGGGATTGCATTCCTCCTTTCTGAAATACAGAATCATGGAATAGTTTGGGTTGAAAGGGACCTTTAAAGGTCAACTTGTTCTACCCCCTTGCCATGATTTCACCTCAGCTGGCCAAATCCCCTCTGGGCAGTGAACACCAGCACAGAGATTACCTGTGAAAGATTTTCTGTGTAGGTTTTTTTTCCTACACACCTGAGTTGCTCATTGAGATTTTAAATGTTTAAATATCCCCTAATTTTAAATATTTTGACAACAGGCAAGACAATCTGAACAGGATTCATCCCCTCCTGAAAGAGCTGGCTACACCTGGCCAGAACACACCAGAGATAGCCAAACCCAAGTGAAAATCCCCTGCCAAAATTCATTCCCATGCCATGGCTGTTTGCCCATGTGAATCTGGTCTCTGTCTACCTGTTCCTGATTTTAATGGCAAAGAACCCTCTCCTGTGTGTAATCACATATTACATTTGATGTCTTTGCCAGTTATTTCAGCATGGAAAGAACACCAGGGCAGAACAGTGCAAGGCCAGTCCTGCAACAGAACTACACCCCACACACCTTCCAGAAACTGGGCAAGCTCTACCCCAAGTCCATAAAAATCTCCTTCTTGCAGAGAGGCTGTTGGGTGTCCTCTGATGGTTACAAACTTCCTTAAGAGCCCAGACTTTGATCTTGGTGCTGTTTGGTTCCCCTCTGTACACACTGCCAGATTCAACTGCTTTTCCCTCTGGATTTCCCCCTCACTGCATCTTCTGCAGCATTTCTTGTGCTGGAAAAAAATTAAATAAACTTCTCCTCATCAGAGTTAGGCAATATTTAGTGACACCTATGCTGTAGAATCACAGAATCATCTGGGTTGGAAGAGACCTTTAAAATTATCAAGTACAACTGTCAAACCTCCTCAAATATGGGTAAATATTGAGACACTGAATCACATTCCTAAAAGGGAATAGATTTACATGGATCATCTCCTTCCAACCCCCTGCCAAGGGCAGGGACACCTTCCCAGGTTTTTCCAAGCCCTGTTCAGCCTGTCTTTGGACACTTCCAGGGATGGAAGAAATTTAATCTGAAAAGAAACCTGGATTTCATGAATGTTCAGCCCCCTGTGAGAAAGGGGTGGGTATTTGAAGACAAAAAAAAAAAAAAAAAAAAAAAGAGGGTTAAGAAGGACATTGTTGTTTATCAGTGGAAATCTACCTGCTTAACCGGAGCCAGTGATCAACCTCAGCCCCATCAAGTGCTCTTAACAAGTGACTAATCTGCCTGACACATCAAATTACAGCTGTGATTAATCCCCTCTGATCAATACAATTGATAATGGCTCCTAAACAAAGCTTTCTTTCCAGAATGTACCAAGGCACTGTGTTTATTTCCCCTCATTTGATTAGAAAGGATAACAAATCACTCCTTAAGCCTCAAGTGATTCTCTTTTTCCTGAAAAGCTGTGGGAAGTGCAGAAGTCAACACAACTACCTGGCTATAAATCAAAGTTTAACACTGCAGATCACAGGGAGCCTCAATTGCTTTCCATCCTCCTGTTCTGGGGGATGGAACTGGGTTAAAATCATGTTTTTCCCTCAGAGTTTTACTAGGATTTCTCTTTCCAGCAACACTCAGATGAAACAGTCATCACCTTCATACAATCTCATATCATCACCTTCATGAGATTTGTCTCCATCAAACTCCCCCCCTTGCCCCCACCCATCAAAGTTTAAGGTTTGGTTTTACAGCTCAGGCACATTTCTTGAGTTATGGAGCCCCACTCCAGAAAAACACATTCCTTGACCTACTTGTGCTCTAATGCTGTGAACACTCTCAGGGGGAAATGTCATCGTCATATTTTCTGAAAAATCCCCTTGCCCAGGATTCTTCTCCTGAGAGACTGAGAAGCCTCAGAGAAAAATGAAACCAATAATTATCTGATTTGCTTCTCCTGTGTTTTGTTACCTCAGAATGTGGTTGGACATTGTTTATCAGCAGGTGGTTGTTTCATTTGTTTCATGTGAGTTGTTTTGACTTAATGACCAATCAGGGCCAAGCTGTGTCACGACTCTGGAGAGAGTCACCAGTTTCATTATTATCTTTTAGCCTTCTGTCTGTATCCTTTCTGTATTCTTTAGTATAGTTTAGTATAGTATTCTTTAATATAATATAGATAATAAAATAATAAATTAGCCTTCTGAGAACATGGAGTCAGATTCATCATTCCTGCCTTCATCTGGGAACCCCAAGAATACAAGAGGGAAACACATCCTATGTAGGGACTTGGAAATTGTCTGTCCACACAGCACATAACAGAGTTCTCCACACACTCATCCACATCACCCATTTAAGAGCCAACAATTCTGCTTCTCCTGTTGCCTCCAGTTGTGAGTTGTCTCACACAGTTGTGAGTGTCTGGATAATAAATTCAGGTGTTGAGTTCCTAAATACCTGATTATGTTTTGGAGTAAATGGATGCCAACTGCTTTCCACAAAGGAAAGGACCTTAAAATCATCTCCTTCCACACCCTTTCCATCTTCCACTATCCCAGATTGTTCCAAGCCACATCCAACCTGGTCTTGGACACTTCCAGGGATGAAGCAGCCACAGCTTCTCTGGAAACCTGTGCCAGGCCTCACCACTCTCTCAGGAAAGAATTTCTTCCCAATATCCCATCTAATGCTGCTCTCATTCAGTTTGAAGCCATTCCCCATTGTTGTGTCACTCCAGTTCCAGTACTGTCTCCATGGACAAAACCATTTTCCTGTGCTTAAATCTGCAATTTCTGAATCAGTCCAATTCATCAGTAGTGACTGGTGGAAATGCAGATTTATCCCAATCCAATTTCAGCACTCTATCAGGGAAAAAACCCTCCAAAGGATTTCTATATACTTGCCTTGGGCATTAATGACTTCAGAATTGGAAAAAATACTTCTAATTGTTTAGTTCTGTTGTTATAGGAGAAGGAAAAAAAACAAACAACCAAAAAAACAAAAAAAAAAAAACCCAAACAAACAAAAAAAAACCAAAGAAAAAAACCAACTGTTTTGGATTATACTTTCCAAAGAGAAAAATCATTTTGGAAAAGCAGAAAAAGTGTCATTTCAACTATTTATTCTCCTTTTTAATGTATTGTATTTAATTTAATTTCTTTAAATATCCATGAAAATGAAATTAAGCATTTAGCTGGCTTTCAGATAAAGGTTTTTATCCACCCTGAGCTCTCCCTTTACTGGATTCCAGAAGAACATTTCTTCAAAAGGCTTCATTTAAATGTACAAGAACACTTGAAACAGCTTCCAAATCAAAGACAACCATCCCTTAGCAGATAAAAGCAGGGGCCAAAAATCTTCCTGGCATCCAGAGAAGCTCCTCCTGGGATCAGCTTGTCCCAGGATTCTGCTCCATCAGAGCAGTCCTTCACTCTGTGGCCTGGCTGCAAACATTGCCAGTGGAGAGTTTTCTCTTCCACTTTTCCCTCTTTCAGGAGGAGGGATGAAAATCTCAGCCAGGATTTCAGACTCATCTTCCCAGCCCTTTTCCCAGCAAAATGATCCCCATTTTTTTTGGATCCTAGCAGTCTCACCTGGGTTCCTACACACCTTTCACTGACAGACACAGGGCTGGTAACTTGAGAGAGGCACTTGGAGGGGGAGAGATCCAACTGGATACCTTAATTTGGGGTTCTGACAGCTCTGCTGCAGGACAGGGTGGGATTGGGCAGCACCAAAACCTTCCTCCTTTCCTGATCATTGAAGCAGGAAGAGGGTTAAGGAGACTGGAGAGCCTTCCAGGGGGATTTCAGTGTGGTGAGTGCTCCATGAACAAGGAGAGGATCTCAGCTGCCAGTCCCAACTCCAGAAATCCTTCACAGCCTCTGCTCCACCATGAGGACAGGAGCAATTTGGGCATAGGAAAGGGAGGCCAGCTCAATCAAAGGAGATGGTCACAGTGACTTCCCTTAGGGTGGTCCAAGACTTAGGAGAACTTCAGGCTTTCAGCTCCCAAGGAAAAATTGGAAAAATTCCAGTTAAAGACAGTGGACAACTGTGGTTAAACCCACTGAAACTCCTCAGCCAGGCATTCCCAGCCAGGAGGCTGCAAGGGAACCTGCAGAGCTGCTGGAACTCTTGGCTGGCTTTGGAAGCACCCATTTCACTCCCTCCTGAAGAGCAGCTGGAGGAATCCTTGCTCCAGCAGCAGAAGGGCTGGGAAACAGCCAGGACAAGGTAGCTGTGAGGCTGAGGGAGGTGGGATTGCTGGCCAGGGAGGGACAGAGGCGTTGCCATACCTGAGGTCTGGTTGTCCCAGGTCAGCTCTGCCAGGCACTGGCTGCGTTCCTCCTCGATCTCCTGCATGATGCTGCACTCTGGTCTCGTGCTGGACGCCTGCAGGGAGGGCACAGAAGGAAAAAGTGAGCAAAGCCCGTGCTCAGGGAGGCATTCCTGGGGATTCATGGCCTTGTGGAACAAGCTGGAGCTCTCCAGGACCATTGCACAGATGTGCACCCAGCCTTAGTCTATATTTGCTCAAGAGGAGGGAGAGCAACCCAGAGCTGCTGAAAAAAATCAGCATTTCCCTCCATTTCCTTAGAAAAAAAAAAACCCAGAGCCTATTTTTTTCTGATGATCAGTGTGATAATTCATTTGTGGGGAATTTTGGAAGAGTTAAAGACAGGACCTCTGAATTGCTTTTGATGATGCAGTTTATTTTTCTTATCCTCTGCATAGGCATGAAGGGTGAGTTCAGCTCACATCTTTACTGCATGGTTCAGAAGGTCACAAGACCTCCAGTTACAAGACCTTTTAAGGAGTTATTGACCAATAAAACACTGCCAACAAGGATATTTATGCTTTTGACTCAATCCTTAAATATTTAGTCTTATGGACTCATGCTACAGTGTAAGCTTCCTTAGCCAATCATGTTATGACACACAAACCTACAGTATTGCATTCTAAATTCCTTGTTTACATCTGTAACTACTTTTATTTTTTCTATATCTTAAATTCTAAAACTCTAAACTTTCCTTTACTTAGCTTAACATGTCTCTGTTTTAAACTCAAAATCCACATTCTTGTTTCTAGCACCTCAGTTTGGAAGCCTTTTCCAAGGTCTCAGATCAAATCCCGGGTTTAATTCTAAGCTTTGGCTTACAGGCCCAAAGTTCTGAGAGTTCCCTGCATTTCGGATTCCAGCAGACCAGGAGCAATTCTGCTGCTCTGTGCTCTGGAAACCCTGCCTGGCTAACCAGCACCACCAGCTATGTAGGGCAGGGCAGATTTAATATTCATGCCAGGAGCAGTGGGATCTGTGCTTCGTGGTTTATTCCCTGGCTCCTGGCTCTCACTCTAATTCAAAGCACAACAAACCCCAAATCAAATAAGAACAGAATCTCTGATGCAGATTAGGAGATCAAGGAGCTAAAAAGCAGGAAATTCCCAGTGACAAGGCTTTTCCCCCTCAAGTGGTTTCTCTCCAGTCAGCCCTAATCAAGTTGTAGTTGTGTTTGCAATACAACAGTGGCCTTAAATGTTCAGGTAATTAATTGTGGGCTCCTCATAACGTGCAATTCATTAACTGCCTCAATCATAAAACGTGGAAATGGTGATTTTTACTCCAAAAAAAGAGAACTCACACATATCTCAGTGTCCCCTTGTCACCAACGCAATCTCATCTTAGAGGGGACACCTTGACCATTGCTATGTGCAGAAACTGAGGCTGCTCCCAACCCCAGCTCTTTTAAAGGGATTGGAAAGGGCATTCAACAGGGAGAAAACTTTCCAGAAATCCAGCTGCAAAGAGGTGGAGAGAAGGGAATGATGTCAAGAGAGCCAAGCCTTGGCTTGAGTTCATACTGTCACTGTTAAATGTAATGTGGGAAAAAACATCAGCGGGGTGAACTTCAGGAACAGATCATGAGGACACAGGAGAAGTGATTGATTCTGTGTCCCCTCTTGAGGGTTTTGGGATAATCATATATTTTCATCAGAAATAGGCAGAGAAAATAAATTAAGAAACCAAAAATAATTTCTTGTCTTGTTTCAAAATGCATTGAGTTATTGCTCTGTTGATATATTTGCCAGTCAAGGTTTTAAGACAAAAAGAAGTCTAGCAATCCTTTGAAGGAACAATTGTTTGATGTAAATTTGGGTTGAGATTATAATTTAACACATTAAATTAGTCTCACCATTTCCTATTAACCTATCCTGCTCTCTTGCTTGTTTCATGCCATGCCTGGTTCAGATTTTAATTTCCTTTAGGTTGGGAGTGGGCCTTGATTAGTAATGTATAAACAAATAATTGTGGTTTTCTAGTCAAATTAAAAATAAATAAAAATACAAACACCAGAAGAAGGGGAATCATTTGGAGTCATCTTCATTCTCAAATATTTCTTTTTCCCAAAGGGAAACAGATCTTTGGAAATTTCATCTTGGCTCATCTGAAATACCATAGAGTTATTTTGTTTTGATTTACAGTTGTTCTTGCCATTTTATTTCAACCTTAAAAAAGCACAGGGGGAAGCGTGAGAGATTTGCAGAACACTTGCTGGAAAAATAAAGATTGAAATGTTTTCAAAACATTCTGACTTTTTCAACGGGAAGTTTTAACTCTCTGGACTTAAACATTTGCCAAATTCATCTCACATCTATAAATACCTCTGGTTTTCACTTTATAAATTAATTCATACTACTCTAACTTTGATCAGGGCTGGCAAAGCACTCTGGAGTTCTACAACGGATCTGAATTTTTTTAGGCAGTAGATTTTACACCAAGCCCATTAGCAAGTACTTCACTGCCACTTCTTCCCTTCCCCAAAATCTCATGCCTGAGTTGGATAATTGTATATTCACCTCAGTGGTCCAATATTTACTTCTGAGTAAGTGGTTTCATCACCTTTAAAAACCAATGAGGCTCTGTTTTGAAAAGTGGGCTTGTGACAGGCTCAGGTAAACTTGATTTTATGTAGAATCTTATTTTTTTTTTTCCATACAATCCAAAAGAAAATAGGCAAAACACTGAAAAAAGAGTGTCCAGTAGCTAAATACCAAAATACAGAAGATCTTGGATTTGTGGTGCTGGTGCTGACTTCTTGTGGGCTTTTAGGGAAGGTGGGTTCTCACAACAACCCCAAGAAAAATTGCAGGTCGAGGGCAGAGGGGCTGGAAAAGGCCCTGGGGGTGCTGGTGACAGCAGCTGAACATGAGCCCAGTGTGCCCAGGTGGGCAGGAAGAGCAGTGGCACTTGGATTGGATCAGGAATTGGGTGTCCAGGACCAGAGTGAGGATTGTCCCCTGTGCTGGGCACTGGTGAGGCCACACCTCCAACCCTGGGGTCAGTTTTGGGCTCCTCATGACAAGAAGGACATTGAGGGGCTGGAGCGAGTCCAGGGAAGGGAACGGAGCTGGGAAGGGTCTGGAGCACCAGGAGTGGCTGAGGGAGCTGGGAAAGGAGCTCAGCCTGGAGAAAAGGAGGCTCAGAGGGGACCCTGTGTCTCCTGCCAGGAGGGGACAGCCAGGTGTGGCTCTGCTCCCAGGGAACAAGTGACAGGACAAGGGGGAAGAACCTCAATTAGCACCAGGGGAGGTTTAGTTTGGATATTAGGGAAATTTCTTCACTGAAAGGGTTAACCTTGGCACAGGCTGCCCAGGGCAGTGGTTGAGTCACCATCCTTTGGAGATACCTAAAAGCCATGTAGACGTGGCCCTTGGGGACATGAGCTAGTGCTGGCTTTGGCAGTGCTGGACTAATGACTCCTCTTGATGATCTTGGAGATCTTTCCCAACCCTAATGATTTTATGAAGAAAGAGTGGGATGTATCTCAGCTTCTCTGTCAGTGGGACACATCATCCTCAATTTCAGCTGAGTCAGAGCTCTGTGTTTAGTCTGACCTGCTTTTTTTACCATTCCTCCAAGTCCACAGAGAGCAAACAAACACCAGCTCTGAAGGCTTTCATCCCACTCCACTGCCTGTGGTTGGATGGCTTCAAACTTAAATACCCAGCACTCAGCTGGAAAAGGTCAGTGATGTGTGAATTTAATGTCCACAGACCTTTCACTCAATCAAGGTCAACAAACAGATTCACACTGGAGGACTTGGAGTTTATGGCTCATTTTGCACATTAACTAAAGAAGTAAATAAATAACTCTATCAGACTCGTTCCTCCTTCAACCTCCTCAGTGATAACAGCAATAACCCTCACGTGTCACAGCAGTCACTGATACAGGCTGACAAAGGCAGATGGAATAAAAATAACCCAAAAAGATCACAGTTTTGGGCATCATTAGGAAACAAAGTGTGGAGTTTTTTGCTGGGGGATCATCAGGGAACAAGTTCAGCTGCCTTAATTCCGCCCCTCAAGTGACAAAATGCTCATGTGGTTGGAAAGAGCCCTGAAGAGCTGTCAGTCTTGCCTGGCAAAGGGGATATTCCCTGGAGGTGTGGCTAAATAATTATCTTTCTTTGGTCTATTCCTCCTGGAAAAGTTGAATTAGACTTTATAGACAGCTTTGTACAAACTCACTTTACTAATTCTCCATTTCTAGGCTGTTTTTTACTATGCTGTGTTGTTCTGTTTGGGTTTTTTCCTCTGGAACAGGCAGAGATTTTGGGCTTCAGCCTCTTTCACTGCAGTGGGCAACTGGCCACACAGACAAAGGGCTGGGGAGCACATGAATTCACTTCTTCCATCCAAAAAGTAAATATAAAGCAAAAAGCATGACAAGCTCTGGTCAGCTCATGTTAATGTCAGAGGGTGATCTGTAATCCAGTTTCTTGGGAATGTCCATTATGGGTGAAGCTGAAATGTGGTAATTACCCCCTCAAATCCCTCCTGGCATGCCCAAAACACTCTGTGAAGGCGTGGTGGGTTTGTCAGGGGTTTTCCCACTCTGATCCCTGAGCAGAAGGAGGAAGGGAATGTTTTTCTGGATGTGATTTCTTGCAGCCCTGATCTCTGCAGCAACTCTCACATAACAAGGAGTTGTAACCAAAGTCTTTGTTAATGAGAGTTTTCCTTCCCAACAGATCCCAGGAATTGTTAGAGGATTACTGTGCAGTCTGCTGCTGCAAATAAAGCCTTTGTGTACACTGCTTAATTAAATACAATTCCAAAGATTGCCAAGAGCTGCAGAAATGTTTAGTCTCATCTGCAGGGCCAGAATATCCAGGGGACACGTGGCAGCTCCTCAGAGACAGGTGGGGGTCACAGAAGAAGGGCTGTGAGCCTCAATGTGCCCCTTTCTCCTGATCCCAGGTGTGGGAAATGGGTTTGTAGGGAATTCTCCAAGCCTGACAGGAGGCTCACACAGTGTGTGCATCTGTGTGCAAACCTTGAGATGAGAAATGCTGACTTAGAAATGCCATGGAATGGACAGTGTTGAGAGAGAAATGGAACCAGGAACAAGTTTCAAAAGATAACCTTACAAATAAGACTGAATACTCTAGAGAAATTGAACTATAAAAGATACATTGTAGTAAGGCCACGAGGAGTGATTTTAGATGATTGGCTTTGAAGCATTTACAGCATGGTGTGGCTAAAGCTGATAAGCCAAGAAACACTTATAATGTATTATAATTAAAAAAATATTTTCTAATTATAATTAAAAATTAGTTAGCTTCTAATTATAATAACATAAATTATAACATCTGTATTGTCTCACCCTTCACATAAAGCTAAAAATAAAAGTTCTTAAAACACCTCTCAATTACCCCAAATTTAAATTTAAAAAAATCCAACACCCAGGGTGTTCCTGGGCTCACTGGTGGGAGACTCCAGAGATGAGAACCAGGGTGACCACAGTGATAACAGGATATGGAGTCAAACAAAGGAGGAGAAGAACTGAAAAGTCTTCAGATGATGCAATCCCACCCCTCACCCATTTCTGTTCAGCTCAGTGGAAGTGGACACAGGTTCACTTCCAGCTCTCTGAGTGACAATTTCTGCCCATCCCCACCTTCCCAGAGCTTCTGTGAAAATAGGAATGCAATAAGACAAGAGCAAGCTTCCTTCCTAGAGTTTTTGTAACTTGACTTCAGTCACTGCTCGAGGTGGAGGTGAAGTTTCTTAACCCTTTCTCATGTGAACCACAAAGGAAATGAAAGATTTTAGCAGGCAGGTCTTATTTCAAGCATGAGAAATATAACCTCCATCTGGCTTTCATCCATACTCATTATTTGTAGGAACATAGGACTGAAGGAACTTCTCTCAAAACAGCCCTGGCTTTGATTTCTCCCCTAACTTCATTCAGTTCTGTCTTAAAACTAGATTTTCAGACTCTTTTTTGGTTTGGGTTTTTTTTTTTTTTCCTTTTAAACATCCTCAGAAAAATACAGCTTTATTCCTAAAACCCCTCTGAATCAGCCAAAAAAATACAGTGTAAAAGTGCAAGAACGAGAAAAGGATGACACCAAGGATATTTTTCCATAGTGATGAGTGACACAATTTCCAACAAGGCTGTCAAAAGCTGCAAAAGCTCTGCTGGCCTGGGGAAAATAAAATTTTTAAAAAGGGAGTATTTATGAAGTATTATAATTATTTGCTCTTCTGAAGGATCTTTGTGTAAGAATCCAAAACCATGTTACAAAGGTCGCAAAGTAAATTTTAAATATCAGTAATATAGACAGAATGGAAGATAAATCAAAATTTAAAAAACATCCCAAATGTCCTGTGTGCCCTTTGTAGGATCAATCCAGGAGGATTTGCAAACCCAGTGATTTTAAACGAGAGAAAATTTGTTTTCTCTTGTGTTGTGAATAAATTTCTCTGTGACCAACCAGCAGTGAGGAACCACAAGCAGCAGCACATCTTCCTGGGAGACTTTCCCAAATAAAAGAGATCCAGGCAAATGCCCAAGTCCCCTGACTCCCACTCAGCTGCTCAAACCACTGCACTTTATCTCCCTGCCAAACATAATCCTGCCAATGACAGATCCATCCTTTGACAAGGAAAGCAGATGTCTTTTCCCAGCTCATTCCTGTCAAACAAAGGCAACTTGGCCAAATCAATCCAGCAGCTTGGAGGCTCAGAGCCTCCTTTTAGTCAGATTGTCCCATTGCTGTGGGAGATCAGGGAAAAAGGAGTGTTTTGCAAAGAGCCAGAGGGAAAGGGAAGCTGAGCAGCTGTGTTCCTTAACTCATTAGGGACAGGCTTGCAAATGCCTCTGCTGGAAAAAAGAGATGAATTGGGGGTTTTAACAAGAAGAGAATCCTGGAAATTCAGTTATGACACACAACTACAAGAGAGGCAGCACCTGAGTGAATTCAAACCAGCAGGAGACAGCTCTGGTGGCTGGGTAAGCACCTTAAATGGTGAGCTGGAGTAGCCAAGAAGCTCAGAGTGAGGATTTGAGTCCAGGCTGTTGCAGGAACAGAGGGATGCTGCAACACTGGGATCAGCATTGCTTAGATCTGCAATTAAAGTGCTGCAATATTCCTCATGGCTGAGGGAAAATAAGAAAGGAACAACCACAATTATCCCAAAATTGGTAGGGACAAGGACAGAAAGGAAGGAAAGTGGGTTCCACTACCTGGAGTGCAAATTATCTTGTAGCTTTCCCTGAACTACTGATCATTGACTACTTTTAATTTATTTTTCCCTTTGGGTTGAGGGAAGTCTGTTCTTTTTAATAAAAATGTTCCAAAATTTACCCATTAAACTATTTAAACCTCCTTGAAGAAATTCAGCTCCAAAACATCTGCTCAGTCAATGACAGGAACAGCAGGAACACAAAAGGAAATGCAAATCCAGACCTGTCTGACCCCCAGGGCTCAGGAACAGGATTTAGGGATCTGTGGGCAAAAATGATGTGTTTGTAATGTAAACATCTACATCTGTCTTCACACTGATTATCCTACCTCACCTGAAGAGAGAAGCAGGAACTTTCAGGGCAGGAGTCACTCCAAACTCCTAAAATAGGCAAAAAATAAAACTTGCCCTGTAGTGCTTCATCCAGGGAGCCTGAGGCTGGGTGGGTGGGTGCCTACTCTGCAAATATCTGAAGGTAAATGAGCCAAATCCCACAAACCTGGGCTCATCTAAGCAGAATCATCCCCTCCAGACAGCCCCATCCTCGCCTGGAATTCTCCAAGAGCAGGTGGAGGTGGTACCTGGCAGGATCCCCCTAAAGAAGTTGAGTGAATACTTGTGAGTGCTCTAATTTGTTCACAGGCTGGGTTTTTATTCCAAGACACAGCAACTTTCACGTGCTGCTGTTCAGGAAACACCCTGGGCTCCAGCAGAATGTGTAGGTAAGCTGTTAATACTGTTCTGAATTTCTGCTCATCCAGCCCTGAGTCACCACCTGAGCAACCTTCACTGCTATGCACAAGAAAAGTGGTTCCTAATTCAGATGCAGGCTCAGAGGTACTGAAAAACCTCAGATACCAATTCCTCATCCATCCATCCATCCATCCATCCATCCATCCATCCATCCATCCATCCATCCATCCATCCCTGATTCTTTCCCTGAGCAACCCAGCCCTGCCTGCTCTCCACTCCAGCCCATTCCAGCTGTGCCACCTGAGTCTTATTTTCCTCCTGAATCCCACCCTGATGTCACCCCCCAGCAGGTCCACCTGCCATGACATTCAGCCCTGGAGTTGGACTCAGATCTGGCCAGCTTCCCCAGAGAGCTGGGAGGTTTTTGGGTGGGGTATTGCAGGGGGGAATCCCAAATCCAGAGGAGTTGAGTCTGGCCGGTTCTCCAGAAGAATCCTTAACCTGGCAAATGGGAGTTCAGTGCAGAGCCTGGCACAAAATTAGAGCTTCATCTAAACCACAGTGAATTCCCTGAGGTTTCTCTTCTCTTCTCTTCTCTTCTCTTCTCTTCTCTTCTCTTCTCTTCTCTTCTCTTCTCTTCTCTTCTCTTCTCTTCTCTTCTCTTCTCTTCTCTTCTCTTCTCTTCTCTTCTCTTCTCTTCTCTTCTCTTCTCTTCTCTTCTCTTCTCTTCTCTTCTCTTCTCTTCTCTTCTCTTCTCTTCTCTTCTCTTCTCTTCTCTTCTCTCATTCCCCAGACCTCTCCCACTGCCTGGGATTGGTGTACACACATCACAGACAAAAAAACCTTCAGAAAACAGGACCCAGAGGCCTCCTGCAAGGCTGGGTATTGGGGATCACTTATAACCAGGGAAAAAGCAAACTGGGCATTCTGCAGTTCTCAGAAAAGCTGCAGTGGTTTGCTTTAAGGAACAGCAGTTTTGGTCACAAACAGGCAGCTGCTGTTAGGTTCTAGAGGAAGTGAAAGCCCTGAGGTTGTCTAGAAATCCAATGTGAGCCCAGTGTGACCACACCATCAGGAAAGGAACAGACAGCAGGCTTGCCTTGCATTCCTGCTGGAAACCCTCAGAGCTGGAATAAGAACCAACTTCACCTGGAACTCTGGAGATGTTTGGAGAGGAGACAAATCCTGTCCACAACTTCTCACTGTTTGTTTTTTTTTCCATGCACTCAGGTAAGGACAGCAAAGGGAAATGTTACAGAACAGCTTTAAACTGAAAGAAAGTGGGTTTTGATTGGATATTAGGAAGGAAATGATTGACTGGGGAGGCCCTGGCACAGGTTGTCCAGGGAATTTGTGGCTGCCTCATCCCTGGAAGTGTTCAAGGCCAGGTTGGATGGGGCTTGGAGCAGCCTGGGATAGTGGAAAGTTTAGTGTCAGTATCACATCCTGAGGAGCAACCAGGATGAAACAGAAAGAAGAAACAGAGAAAGCAAGAAAAAGGGCATGCATAAAATAATCCTTCCTATGGGCTGCGTTATCCAACAGTCACCATAGTGCCCTTCTAGAACACAGTTTGGGATAAGGTTTTAACCTTCTTGGCTATCAGTACCTTCCACATCTTTTATCAAACCAACCTAAGAGCAATGCCAGAGTGATTTTACTATTTGTACATCACTTCCACTCTAAGCTAGTGGTCCTAAACAGGGCTTGTTAGTGCCACTATTCAGAGCTTTCCATGAAAATCCAGGTATGTTCCTGGAACAATCCATAAGCACGTCTCATTTCAAAGAATTCACTCTCAGAGGGCTGCCTCCCTACAAAGAGGAGCACAAAAAAATACAAAGGCGTTGGCACAAGATGAGTGTGGTTCATTCAGACATTGGGCAGAAAAAGGAATGTTCCCTCTTTCAAATGGAGCAGAAGTGGCTCAGTCAAGGCTCTGGATGAGTACATTACTCATGGCTTTATAAAGCATTTTTGTCAGAGCTCCAGTGAATGGTTCTTCACAGATGGTCTGAAGCATCCAGGTGTGCCTTCCAGGAAGAAGGACATGCTGGGGTGAGCTCTCAGCCTCAGGACAAAGGAAAAAGTCATTGTTCCTAAATGAGGGAGCCAAGAGTGCCCCAGTGGTTTGGAGCTGCTCCAAGCTCAAGAGCTTCTCTGACAAAAATCAGGACAAGGCCACCTCTCCTCCCTTGGCTGAGGAGGATGGGACACAAAAGGAGAAGTCATTTATAAAATGAGTGAAAAAGAGCAAGGTTAGGACAACTACATGGAGCAATGCTGCCATGGAGAAAAAGGATTCACAAAAATGGGCAAAACCACACAGCGAGCAAGTGAAGAGATCCTGACCTAAGCCAGCACAGGATGGACACACAGACAGAGCTGATTCGTAAGAATAGAACATGCTGGAGAGCACTGATTGCCCAGGGATCTCCTAAGGAAAGTTTTAATTACATTTAAGTTTGTCAGCTTTGAGTAAAGACATTTTTGATAACCCTCTTGTGCCCAATGGCCAGAGCACATAGAGGACATCATGTATCTGAGCAGCTGCTAAAGAGGGACATCCTCATCAAGACTTTGCAGCCTGCCCACAGATTTCAGGAGGAATTTAACAGTCCTGGAGGAGTAAACATTACTGCACTCAGTAATCAAAACTATCAGCACTCCCCCTGCACAGTCCTGTGTGCAGGGTCAGTATGAAGACATGGGAATAATTCAAAACGTGGTTCCACTCCTGTTGCCTGAAAAGGGAGTAAAAGCCACAGGTTGGACAGGTTGTAACATGAGCCCAAGAGCCTGAAAACGTGACAAATAGGACATGACACACACTCACCCACGCTGTCTAAACCAGGCATGCATGCAGCTCTTCCACCTGAGGAGAGCACTGACATCTCCTCAGGAGCCCAAGGGCCACATTTAATTCTTCTGACAGCTCCCACCACCTTCCTGCTCACAAAGAGATGCTGTGACAGGGCTGCATCCCTGCCATTGACACTTCTGAGCACACAGCTGAGTGCCAAGTAATCCCAGTGAAGGGTCAGGTGGTGGAAACACCCACATTCCAAACCCAAAAAACCCCAGCATCTTCCATGCTTCAAACACAGAATCATGGAATGGTTTGGGTTGGGAAGGACCTTGGAGAACATCTCAGTGCCAGGTGGAACAGGTGATCCCAGTGAAGGATCAGATGATGGAAAAACCCACATTGGAAACCCAAACAATGCCAGCAGAACACAGAATGATGGAATGGTTTAAACACAGAATCATGGAATGCTTTGGGTTGGGAGGGACCTTGGAGATCATCCCAGTGCCAGGTGGGAGAGGTAAACCCAGTGAAGGGCCAGATGGTGGAAACACCCACATTCCAAACCCAAACAAACCCAACATCTTCTATGTTTTAAACACAGAATCATGGAATGGTTTGGGTTGGGAAGGACCTTGGAGATCATCCCAGTGCCAGGTGGAACAGGTGATCCCTGCAAAAGGTCAGATGGTGGAAACACCCACATTCTAAACCCAAACAGCAGCTTCCATGTTTTGAACGCGGAATCATGGAATGGTTTGGAGGGACCTTGGAGATGATCTCATTCCAACCCTCTAACATGGGCAGGACACCTTCCACTATCCCAGGCTGCTCCAAGTCTCATCCAACCTGTCCTTTGACATTCCCAGGGATGGGCCACAGTGAAGCTTGACCGGGGAAATGATTTCCAGTAGTTTTAAGGAAGCAAAGATCAAACCCTCTGGCTTCCTGCAGGGATTCACCCCCCCAGCTTGGCTGTTGGGTGGCATCTCTGCTGCCCATCCATCCCTGAACAAAGCCAACTTCCAGCACCCTCAAACTGTGCACCAGCTTGTGGTGAACCTGATGTTTAGGAAGATGATTAATTCTGCTTTTTTCCCCCAGGCATTTCCTTTTGTAATTCCCTGCCTGCTAACAGCACAGATGGGGGAAAGAGATTAGAGGGAAGATGTTTCTGCTTTGTCTGGTTAAAAGGGAAAATAGAGAAGAGCACAAATGACACAAAAATTAGTGTCTTGATGCCAAAACCAAATCTTAGTGGTACAGCATCACCAGACCTCTCTCTGGTGATGCCACGGGCTGTAGATCTCAATGTCTTACAATGATAGTGTCTTTAATGTCTTCTGACAAATGGAGAAACCAAAGCAGAAAACACACACACACACACACACACAAAAACCACATAAAACCAACCAAAAAACCCCCCAAACTCAAAAGAACCTAAGGAAACCCCAACCCACAAAAACCCGACCCAAAAACCCACAACAAAACTGTCAGTTGGCCTCTCTGCCTTCAAAAACTCCTTCTTTATAGAAAAAAAATAGACAAAGCAGTAACAAACCTCCCCTAAATACTTCACACTTTCTGTTCCCAGCATTTGAATGTCTCTAAAAGACCTTTCCATGTGTCAGTGTACATTGATATCCACATCTGTCAGAGGGATGAAATATTGAAATGTTCTCCTCAAAACACCCTGGTCTGCCAGCAAAGAGCCAACAAAAAAAAAAAAAAAAAAAAAAAAAAAAAAAAAAAAAAAAAAAAAAAAATTGGTGTGGAAAATGGAGTGGGAAAGAAAATAACTGGGCCCTTTTCTTTTTCCATGTGAAAAAGTGAAAGTCTTCAAGTCTTAATTTAGGAATATTGGATATGAGGAAAACAACAGATTAGGCAATTAGGAAGGTAAAACCTGAGATGGGCATCAGTGATCAGGATACCTGGGAAGAGGATCTTGGAAAGAAAACAATGTTTAGAGCAGCAGGAGGGGCAGAAAACCCCTGAGCATTGCTAGAAGTCTCAGCCTGGCTGTCAGGATCAACTCAGCTGAGCAGAAAATGCCTTTGAGCCACAGAGCTAAAAAGAGAACAACAGGAAAAGAAACCAAGTGAGATTACTATGCAAAGAGCTGAAATTCAAGAGAAAGCCAAATATAGCACCAAGAAAAAGAGAACTCACATGGAGCCCCACCCCAGCTTCTGTTCACTGGCTTCTCCAAAGAACTGGAGGTGAAAATACAATTTTACTAATGCAAACTGGAATAGTTACACATGAAAATGATTTAGCGTGAATAATTGAGAACAACAACAGGGCTGGTGTGAACTGGTATGGAAACTGATGTGAGGTGGAAGCCACTCAGACAGGAAAAACATGCTCAGATGGCATGGTGGGAGTGGCACCATCTGGCTGAAAGTCAACAAAAGTAAAGATTTTTTTATATGTAGGAAGGAGAGGGGGGAAAAGATCCAGACAGCTCTCAGCAGGTTAATCTGAGTTAAATACACAGAACTTCTGAACACTCGAAAGAAAGAGTGATGGAAAGTGGCAGCAAATGGAGATGGGGACAAAATAGAAAACGTGGTTTATTGAAAGTAAATCATGGCAAGGTAACTTATAGGTTTGTGGGTTTTTTTTGTTTGTTTGTTTTTTTTTTTGAGGGGGAAGAGATGAAAGTCAGCGGATTTAAACTTTCCAAACCTCATTAAAAAGTCTGATTCTCTGCTAAAAGGAATGAATGCCATAACAATGGGCACAAGGATTAATAAATCTGGGAGGAAACTAAAGGAGATGGCCCAGTGAGGTTGTGAATTCCTCATCCCTGGAAGTGCCCAAAGCCAGGTTGGATGGGGGTCTTGGAGCAACCTGGGATGAGGGAAGGTGATCCTGCCCATGGCAGGGGGTGAAATTAACTTTTTTTTAATCACTTGTGTGCACACACCTGAAAATGGCCAATCCAGATCTGCCTACAACTATAGATGGGGCAAACATTCTTAAAAAGGGACAGGGAGGGGTAATTTAAAGGATGCTGATGGTGCCTTTAATCAGCCCTTCACAGCCACCTCCTCCTTGCTTTAGCAGCCCCTACCTGCCTGGCACCTTTTCCATCAGGAGCTGGATCTTTCCTGGCTCTACCCCAGCATCCCTTGGTCCCATCAAATCAGGAGAGCAATAACACTTGACAGCTCCCCCAGAAACTGCAGTTCCTGCAGCAGGGCTACAATTTCCTGACTGGAAGGAGAAGGGGAAAAAATGGTAAATTAAAGAAAGAGAAAAGAGTAACTAAATTCAATTTTGCTTCTGAGAAAGAAAGCATGAAACTAAGGCAAAGAATTTTTCTGACTCTCCAAAACTCCTCAAGTGTGTAAAATCAATTAGTTGAGAGACAGGCAGCAGCATGCTAAGCAGCAAGAATATCAGTGAGGGGCACAGGGAACATCTTCCACAGCAGTCACCTCCAGAAGGGTGAGAGAGGAGGAAAGGAAAACTGCTGGGAAGAAATCAGCTTATTATTTATGCTTGTTATTATGTGCTGTTCAAACACCAACTGTAACATGGGATAGCAGAGGAGGAGGCTTTCAGGTGTCCCTGTGAGGTCAGCAGGACTTCAGCTCCCAAATGTCTTCTGAGGTGGGGTTATTTCAGACTGGCACTCAGCCCCTCTGCGGATGCTTAAAAAAAATAATCACAGTCCTGCACAAAGTCTGTAAAAAATGTCCATTTTGGCTGCTATGACCTAGGAAACTCCTGACACTCAGTGGTTCTGAGCAATGAGCTGACAGCACAGTTCTGAGACAGCCAGGAGTTCTGGGCAGCTGAATGCAAGAGACTGAGCCTCAAAAAATACTCAACCCTCTATTGGTGACACTGTCATTGTCACCCCCTAAGCACAACCAAGGATTAACCAATTCTCCTCACTGCTGGAAGTTTATCCAAGAGAGCAGCAAAGTCTCACAGGTGTGAGTTATCCCTTTATTGTTTAACAACCTGTCCTGCAGTAAATCTGGCCAAGGGATTGTCCCAGTCACCCCAAGGAGAGGATGCAGCAGAGGCATCATGGTGACCACAATGCACAGTACCTGGTGCTGTCTAATCACTGAATTACAGAAAAATTGGCTGGAAGGGATCTCAGGAGGGCTGGCCCAGCCTTCAGCTTGAAGCTGGACTCACACCAATATTAGTCTTGCTCAGCCACCAAAAAACCTTCCAGCATGGAGATTGCACAACCTTTCTGGGTGATTTGTTTTGTTTTACAACCCTTGTAATGCAGAAAACTGCATTGTTTGTAGCTGCTCTTCAAGCACCTTCTGACTACAGCCTCATGTAGAACCTTGAGGTCAAAGAGGAGCCACATCCCCCCCATTTACACAGCAAATGTTCATCTACACAGCCAGGCATCCCCCTTTTCACCTTCACAAATAAATAATAACCATGAGATTTGCATTGGCAGCTGCTTGCAAGGGAAAATTCTGAGACAAAATGAAGTCACAGAGCTTTCCAAAGACGTGGGAGGATTAGGCAGGATTGCACCTCGTTTCCAGGTGGCTGGCACAGCATACACCCTGCCTCACCACTGAGAATGGCATTGTAGGAATGATTAAAGGTCTGGAGAACCTAGGATAAAAAAAATAATAATAAAAAACCCAAATTTTTAAAAAAAGCCCATCTAACCTTAGGGAGAGAGAAAACAAGTGTGTAATCAATCACAACCAACAAGTGCCTAAAGGATAAGATTTCTTCCCAAGGATATCTATTTAATGTGGAAAAAAAACCGGGGGTTTAAATTCCAGGGACTGAATTCTCTAAAGAGACAAATGAGGATTAGAAGAAAAGCTTTGCCTGGGGGTGGTTTAACACTGCCTGGCAGGACAGGCCAGAAGAGCCTTTCTGGAGTGTCTGTCCCAAATCATTTGGGTGTGTTTGTACTGCAGGTCCAAGGAAGAACCTGATGGCTGGAGTTGTGCAGGTGGTAAAACTAAATTTCACAGAGGTAAACAGGTGAACTCCAGAGGCCCCTTCCAAACTCAGCTGACCTGGATCTGCATTAAAGTGATAATGAGTTTGCCAAGAGTAAAGGGAAAAGGTGTAATTCTTGGGATTTTTCTCTTAATTATCAGAAGAAACCCAGCAAAGATTAGGACAGTCCATAAGAGCCTGACTATTTTATCCCTATTTAAAAGTAAGAAATCCCAGAAATGGTTTCTATAACCTTTTTTCCATCCTTTATCACTGTCCCCATAAATCCTAACCCATTTCTGAACTTGTCTCTGCTGACCATCAAAAAGACTTGACCTATATTTTGAAACTCTAAGTTTCTGTGGCTGCAACTTAAGGCTTAAATTTGTAGTTCTACCCTACTAAATCTGTGGTTCTAACCAGACTGGAGCTTTTTTTTTTTTTATCCTGCTTTCTATTTGCAGAAGTTTTATCAAATACTTAAAGACAAGTTGTGAGTTGTCCCTCAGTGTTTCATTTTCTAGAATAAACATCTCCAGTTCTTTCATTTTTTTTCTTCCATGGCATTTTTCAGACATTTTATCATTCTTCTGGCTCTGCCTGGACTCCAGTTTCAAGTGTTTTTACTCCACAACAGATACACGTGCTCGAGTTAAAATCTGTCAGGGATTATTTGCTTCTTTTTCCTTGGCCAAAACAAAGGTTTGGTTCCAGTTTATTGTTTATCTTACTTGTAGCCTAACATAGTCATCAGCCAAAGTAAAAGGGGTTGTCTATGAACTCAGCCCAACCTCTGTGGAAAATGAGCTAAAACAGGCAAAAAACCTCTGAGAGATTCTGATTTTGCAGGTGGAGAAGTGCATAAAGCTGGGGAGGACAAAAAGTTCTGTCAGGAACAGAAACCCAGGGTAATATTTCCAAGTCCCTTATCTAAGTCTTAGTGACGTAACCACCTTTCAGCAAATTAAAATATCAGTGCACCAGATGAACTTTGTCTTGCAGAGTCACAGCTGAACAGGGAAGATGAACTGCAAGGAATAACATCAACCCCAAGGAAAAAGCAGGAAAAATCCCAGAAAATGGCATCCCACTCCATCCCCTGAAGTGACACCACATATTCCAGTAGCTTTTAGATATGTACACATGTTGAAGCAGAAGGGTAAAAGTACAGCCTTGTGCTGCAAAATCAACACCAAATGATAAAAATAGGAATTATTAAAAAACAAACCCCAACATTTCCTCATTTTAGTTCCCCTCCATTCACACAGCCCAGCAGCTCATGTGCACATGAGAAGCTCACTGAGGACTATTCAGTTTAACAAATTCCTGGGAATTCCCTTTCAATAAGGACTGTATTGCCTTCAAACATCAGAAAGTTTGGACATTGAAGGAATGAAGGTAATCAGGGAATCACAGAATCAGTTTTCTATGGCTTTACTTATCTCTGAGGGCTTGTACAGCCAACAGGACCAGTCAAACCACAGACCTTGGCATGACAGAATGATTTAGGTTGGAAAAGCCCTTTCAGAACATTGAATCCAACCATTATTGAGTCTTTCATGAGTAAACTTGAGGGCGACACTAAGCTGGGAGTGTGTGTCCAGCTGTTGGAAAGTAAGAAGGCTCTGCAGGGAGACCTGGAAGGGTTGGATGGATGTAAGATGAAGTTTAATAAATCCAAGTGCCCAGTCCTGCATTCTGGCCACAACAACCCCCTGCAGCATTATAGGCTGGGGACGGTGTGGCTGCACAGTGCCCAGGCAGAAAGGGACCTGAGGGACAGCAGGGTGGACACGAGCCAGCAGAGTGCCCTGGTGGCCAAGGAGGCCAATGGCTCCTGGGTCAGGAATGGTGTGGCAGCAGGAGCAGGGAGGTCACTCTGCCCCTGTCCTCAGCTCTGCTGGGGTCACACCTCCAGTGCTGTGCCCAGCTCTGGCCCCTCAGCTTGGGAAGGACCTTGGGACACTGAGCACATCCAGAGGGGACAGCGAGGCTGGAGAGGGGCTGGGAACACAAACCCTGAGAGGAACCCCTGAGGGAGCTGGGGGTGCTCAGCCTGGAGAAAAGGAGACTCAGGGCTGCCCTCATCACTCTGCACAGCTCCTGAAAGGTGCCTGTGCTCAGCTGGGGCTGGGCTCTTTCTGCAGCAGCACTGACACAACCAGAGCACACAGCCTGCAGCTGCACCCAGGGAAATACAGGCTGGAGATCAGGAAAAAGTTTTTTCCAGAAAGAGTGATAAAGTTCTGGAATGGCTGCCCGGGGAGGTGGTGCAGTCCCCATCCCTGGGTGTGTTTAACAAAGCCTGGATGTGGCACTGGGTGCCAGGGTTGAGTTGAGGTGCTGGGGCTGGGTTGGACTCGATGGTCTTGGAGGTCTCTCCCAGCCTTGTGATTCTGTGTGGTTCTGTGTGATTAACTCATCACCCTGAAATCCACCAGCAAACCGTGTCCCCATGACACCTGAAGAGCAACCAGCGTAAGATCTTCACCTGCAATCTCCAGCCAGCAGCAGTGTCCTGTCAGGGTTTTAATTCAGGGTGAAACTGGAAATGACACCTGCAAAGCCACATAATGGATGACTCACAGTGAATCCAGCCAAGTTTACCCATTCAAGAAGGATAAATCTCAGGGCTTCAAAATCGTCTGGATTGGGCCATGGGTGAGGGGTGGAGCTGGCAGGGTTAAGGGTTGGGCTTGATGATATTTGAGGTCTTTTCCAATCTAAACATTTCTATGATTCTGTGGATGCAGAGGTGAAATTGCACAAGCAGATTAAAAACTCCTTTAAAACTCCTTCTGCAACAGCTTGAGCTGCCATCAAAGTTTCTAATCACAAAATGCCCTAGGGGAAATAACCACAAAAACCATCCTAAAGGACTAAGGTGCTTCATTAAAGAATAAAAATAATAACAACTAAGAAATCCAGCCCCTCTTCCCTCCAGACTTTGATCTTGAGCAGAGTTTTCTCGGCCACATCACACACTCCTGGATATCCCAGATTTCCCACAGAAGGCATCCACCACAACAACACTTCAAGCATGGACACGTGACAAACATAGCCCAGAGAATTTTATGAAAACATGAACTGACAAAACCCAGCCAAGTTCTTAAGCTGCCATCCATGCCCCATGAAGAGTAATATGTTCTATAAACACAGAGATATCTCCACAAACAGTGACACCAAACAGGAGATTCCCCTTTTGCCTGTGTTCTACTGACTGGAAGCTGAGTTTAATGCACAGCACATTCTTTTTTCTTCTCTGGTTTTATTAATTGTACCAATTGTAAATCTGTTAATGAAACAGCACTTAAATTGTTCATAATAACATTAAAACCACCTCCCTGTGATATGAATGAGGTTCCCATATCAAGTCCTCTCTGTAGACTGTGGGAAATTTCCCCATGTTGATTAGAGTGTTAATTAAGGTTGGGTTTTGAGTAAACAATTGTTTAGGGAATTGATCACTGCTCTGTTGATCCTCTGCACCTTTCCAGGGAACATCATCCCAACAATGCCATTTGGATAATATTATCCAGCTCCCACTGCCAAATTGCCATCCCTGCCTTCCAGAAAGCAGCACCAGAATGTTGTAGGAGCCTACTAAAATATCCCTGCTGTCCCCCAAGTGATGCTTCTGTAATAAAGCCCATCTTTCTCTTGTGATCTCTGCATCCTGACAAAAAACTTCCTCCTCCTGATGGCCAGGTACCAGCTTGAGGATGGAGGACCTCCTTCACCTCCTCTTGGTTGCCCTGTTTATGAAATCATGGAATCATGAAATGGTTTGGGTTGGTTTAAATCTCCTCTCATTCCAGCCCCTGCCATGGGCAGGGACATCTTCCACCAGACCAGGTTATTTTTCACACACAGGTCATAGTTCTCCTGGAAGGAAGGGCCAGGCCACCAAAGACACGATGGTGATCCAAGCCAGGCACAGTTTCCCAATGGAAATTATTAACTTGGAGTAAAAACCTCATCGCAGCTCAACCATGAATTAAAAAGGGGGGAATCGGAAGTGAAAATAAATAAGTGAACCAACAACCCAGTGTTTACTAAACTAAGGCAAACAGAGATGAAGAAATATAAACAAAGCATCATGAAATTTAGAAACATTATATGAGAACCTGAAGATATCAGGAAAACTCTGCAGCTGGTAAAGATAAGAGATTAATGAGAAGTTAATATTTTTAGTTGTTTTGTTGGGTTTGGGTTGTTTGTTTTGCTTTTTTTTTAAATTTAATTTGTTTTGAGTTTGGTTTCCTTGGAGATATTTGAGTTTGGAAATTTTTTTAACAAAAAAATTACAACAAACAAAATTTTACAGACTGTGCACTCCAGTAGAGGAAAGTTCAATGTGTAATAATTTTGATCTGTATTTGGAAAGCAGCAGGGCAACACGCATGGTTCTGCTGATGACATAGAAGCTTTTTCCAGCTCATTAGTAACAAAGGCAGATGTTAAACAGCATCCACCAGAGATAAACATTTAAAATTAGCAGGCCTGGACAACTTGCACCTAAGAGCATTTGTAAGAGCTGGCTGAGATCTGTTTGAACCCAGCCAAATGCAAAACCTGGACTGGAGAAAGAGCAGACTCAGTGCAGACCTCCAGTATGGCAGCCCAGATTTTGGGAAAGAAGTGATGTGGCAGAGGATTTGGGGATTAAAAGAGGTAAATAACTGCACTTTAACTCCCAGTGTGTGCTGATGGGAAAAGGCAAACACGAGTGTTTGCTGGATAAACTGTGCAGAGAGGAAGGACAAGAAGAAAATTCTCCTTTTTTACACGGCACTGGAAGGTCTGTCCCATGACACAACGTCAAGAATTTTAAAAGGCCAATAAAAACCAAAGGAGGGTGTGGAAAGGAAGCACAAAAGGAAGTAGAGGAGCTCTGCATCCTTCTGGATGCCCTCGGGTTATCTCAGTAGCCTCTGGGAGCATGTTCAGGCAACTTAACCAGGTGTTGAATGTGCTCAGAGGCCCTTTGCCATCAGAAAATTCAATCCAGCAGAGTAAAGCGCAATGGACATGAACTGAAAACATCTGAAAATCCATAACCCTCTGCAGATTATCTCCAATAATAGCCAGGGCCAGGGGAAATGTGTTGGGCTTCTCATCTCAGCCCCTTAAAAAGCAGAGTTCAGCAGAGCACGAGTTACATTTTATCAGAAACAGGTGGTTGGACTCGACTTACTGGAGGTAACTGGTGAAAATTAGCTGCTTTTAATAACTTGCCAAATAAAATAATCTGTCCTTCCCATCAGGGATTACTCTAATCTTAATATAGCTCCAACTGCATGGACTTCCTGGGTTTTGATGTCAGATTTTGGCCCAGGCACTGAGATGTTACATTTTCCTTGGACTTTCCCAAGTAGCTGTTGGCTTCCACTCATGAAAGCCCACTTGCTCTTGTCTGGAAAAAAAACCCCTCTATATTTAAATAATGAAGTTTCAATAATGTTCTCAGCTGCAAGAGGAGGAAATGCTGCATAGACGTCCTTGAAAACTCCACTTCAGGGGCATTTCTCTTTGATTAACACCTTTGGGCTGGAAAAAACCAGGTCAAGGTCTAACTATCCATGTCATGGAGCAAGAAGAGGCAAAGAAAAGTCATATTGATTCTGATGGAGCCACATGTGCTGCCAGTTCCCAAAGTTTCATCAGGAAACTTGCAGTATCTTGGTTTTTTTTCCATATTCAGTACATCCTGGTCTAGTGGAAGATGACTCTGCTGAGAGCAGCAGCTTGGAATGAGATGAACTCTAAGATCCCTTCCCACCAAAGCCATTCCATGATTCTGTGATCCCAGCCAAGAGAGGAGCAGCAGCAGCAGCCTTCAGGTCACCTTGGTGGCACAGAGAAGAAAGGTGCCAAACTTCTGTAATCCAGCGGATAAATAAATGAGAAATTCATTTTTTTTTCTTTTCTGAATAATTTAATGTTTTTTTGCTGCTGGTTTTGCTGGCTCTTGGCGTTGCCAAAAGTGACCAGGAGCTATTGGCATTTCACCAGTGCAGACAGTGACATGGAGCTGGTCCCTGTGCATGCAGGAATAGACAGAGAAATTGCACCCCAAGGCAGAATTCCTTTGCCTGAGGTTTGCTGCTGGAGTTCCAGGTGAAATTCTCAAGAGCTGGGAGAGCCCATGGTCCAAGAAAAGGTGTCTGAGAGACCTGTCCCCTCTGCTGCCCTCAGCTTCCTGAAATGGCACAAGGCCCTACCTGGGGGCAGATAAACCCAACCTCAAAGCTCCAGTGACCACAAAAGCAGAGTTTGACATCTTAATCTGCAATTCACTCCCAGCCTGGGGTTGTTTTTACAGGACAAAAGGAGAATCTGAGCCTATTCTTGCTAAAAATGAAGAATGCCTGGAGTCTCCCTGTCCTCTGTATAATATCTCCCTCTGTTCCTTCCATGTGTGGGAGAAACAAATCCATCTGGAATGAAGGAGATGTCCTGCAATTCCAGGGAATAGACACCATTCCTACTCTTTTTTTGGTTGTTGTTGTTGTTTTCTGTTCTTCAAAGCAAGAACATCCATGTCATCAGTTCTGGGCCTGCTGGACCCCACTAAGCCAGCCTGGGGCTGGGGACACAGTGAACTCTGGCTGCACCTGCCCCTCAGGAGCTATTTGGATGTTACAAAAGACAAAGGATTGTGCAATCCCTGTGCCGGCAGATGTGCTGTGGGATCCCACTTTAACTCTCTTGCTATCTGAGGTGCCCATCCCATAAAGGAGGATTGCACTGCTCGTGGTTTGTCAGACTCATCTGGGTCTCTACCTGGGGCAGGGACCTAAAAAGCATCTTCAGGGCTGGGATTTCAAAACCCAATTGTTTCACTCTTCTGGCAGAGTTCAACCTTTTCCCTGAGGATCCTCAGAGCTGAAAATGCCTCTCAGTGGCACAAGCTCACACTGCCATGGCAGAGGTTGGTCCAGCAAGGGAAGCTCTTCCAGACAAGAAACTCAGGCTATTGCCAACAGGAAAACCATGTTTAAGGTCAAGAGTCCTTCAAAAATTCTTCCCAACTCCACAGCCCACCAGCCAGCCCAGTGAAAAATGAGGATTTTCTGTTCCACAGCCCATGCTTTGCCCACTGCTGTGAACATTGTGTTCAGCATCATCTGGTTCCTATCATTAACTTCCCTTAACTGGGTTTCCTGCCCCAAGGGGTTGTTTCCTGTCCCCAAGGGGGTTGCTTCCTGCCCAGAACATCCCATTCCCAGCCCTGCACGCATTATTGAGGGCCAGTTTTTGTAGATGAGAACTTATGGCACTTTTAAATCGCAGCCAAACCAGTGCCAGGATCCAGCTGTGCCCTGTGCATCCATCACAGGTTTATCAGGCTGTGAGCATTTCTGGAAGAAATTGGCTTCTCCAAGTGTGAAAATGCAGCTTTGCCCCTTAATTTCACTCCTAAATTCCCAGCTTTGGGCTTCAGGGAGTCACACAGAAGGCACAGCAGCAGCAGAACAGGGTGAGAAAAGAGAAGAAGCAACCAAAGCCTAAAATCAAAAACCTGAAATTATTAGTACCTTTTTTATGAGGCATGTGTGCTAATGTAAAGGCTGTTATTGCTGTAATTATAGCTGTGCTTACTGTCACTGCTAATGGATGTGCCTTCCAAGCTCACAGGGCTGCAGGCAGGGAGGGAACCTTCTCCTTCCACAGCTTTCCCAACCTGGGCGTGGAACCATCCACGCACGGCTCCCAGCACGCCCAGAACTGAGCCTTGCAAAGAGCTGGAGGAAAATCAAACTCAGTAACCCTGCGCCAGTGATTTACAGTGACACTCCAGACCACAGTTGTGGTTATACAGCCTGGAAATATTCTTGTGGGTAAATAAACAGAATAAGTGAATAATTTTTTGTTCTTTTTTTTTTAATTCTGCAAGAGATTTCAGAGTGCTGGATTGAGTTTATAGCCCTCACCTTGCTGTGTTTCTGCTCTTTTCTGTGTATCAGCCTTAGGGGGAGATTTGTATCATTCATCTCCTTGGTGACACAAGTTGATATCAGACAGTTGTTTCTGCAGGTATTTGACAGCAGCATCTCATGCCACAGCTAAACCTGGACCAGGTAAAGACTGAGCAATATAAGGAGCAAAATGACATCTTTATTTTCTCCTAGGTGAACGCACATTTTCTACCCAGCATGGCCAGAAATCCTCTGGATTCAGCCAAGTACCAGATCCAGGCTTTGCTCCACAGAATTAAATACAGGATAGGAAATAGAGGGAAGTGCTTTCCTCAGCATCAAAGTACAGCAAAATGTGCAGATTTTCTCTGAAAAGCCTTGTTTTAAAAGAAAAAAAAAAAAAAAATCAAGGTTGGCTCCCCAGAGTGCAGCATCCCCCTGGGATGGCACCATGAACTCCTTAACACAGAGTGGGGATGTCTGAAAGATGGGAACAAAAAAAAAAAAAAATCACATTTCTTCCGAGAAGCAGAGAAATTATCCCTGCCCTGGGATCCAAGCCACTGAGGATTAAAACTCTTTGGAACAAGAAGACAATCACACTTTTTTTCTCCTTATACACAAAGTAATTTGCCTCTTCAATGGCATAAGAATTAAATCCAGCTGGAATGGCTTTTTAATTAAAATCATACTTTGCTTATCAGAGTGAGAGCACTTAGCTGATTACAAAGGGAACGTGGCAACCTCTGGCTTCCCATTCCCTGTGCCCCCAGCTCCCTGTGCTAAACCCTGTGTAACCCTTTGCAGACTGCAAAGCTGAGCTCTCCTCACCCCACTTATGGATCAGAAAAAGTCAGGTAGGGCACACAGAGTCTCTGTAAAAGTTGAGACAAAACTCCTTCCCTGAATCTGCTGGAGTTCAGTTTGCTGAATCCTGGGAATTTCCTAAGCTAAGAATCTCCATGTATTTAATTTAATCTCCTTGATTTTTTTTTTTTTTATAGTCATATACAACTGAAATGTCTCTCACTGTCCTGGAAGGGCCCTGAGGCCAAAGGCTGAACCCATTCCTGGCAGGTTCCCCCCACTCCCATGGTTAAGGAGCCCTTTCTTCCCAAGCATCATCACCCACACTTGCTGCCAGATGGGGACCACAAAATTCCCAGTTCAGGACAGGGAAAAGGCAGGGTCACACCCCCTCGAGGTGTCCCCTGGGGAACACCCCACGTCCCTGGGGTCACTGGGAGGTGCTGCCTGTGCCACACGTGGGTCTCAGCTGATTTATCCTGGCCAGGGTGGTGGCTGCAGGGCAGGATTTTCCCAAGCACAGCCAGGAGTTAAATTCTGAAGGCCCAATGAATTCCTGAGGGCTTTTATCTCCCTGTGTCCTTTGCCAGCTCCTTGGAGGGGAAGGGATGCTGGGGGAGATGCTGGAGCTGAGGTCTTGGACTTGTGCTGTTTGCAAGGATCCTTTGGGAGTTCCCTTGAAATAGCCACAGGAACTCAGCAGCACTTTCCTTACAGACAGAAGGGAGATCAGATGCTACTTGCATCAGGAAAGATATGGTTTTTAGCACCAGTAAAATTATTTCAGCCACAAGGTGCTGATTTAGGCTGAGTTAACCATCTCCAGGTCAAACCCAAGAACACACGTGTTGCTCTTCATGTGCCTCCCACATAGTGAAGAAAATGCAGTTTTTCCTGTCCCCTCCCTCCTGTGCTGCTTTCCATCACACCACTTCAATGCCACCGTTCTGCAGGGAAACATAACCCACTGATAAACCCCACAGGAGACACCTGATCTCAGTGGCCAGAATTCCTCAGACTCCTAAATACTTTTAAACTCCAGACTTAGCCCAATATTACATTTCTAAGCCAGAAAACCTTCTCCCCCAATTAAGTCTGCTGCTGTTGAAGGGAGTTAGAGAACCCCAGACTCCAAGGCTCAACAGGATTGAAACTGATGGTTGTGATAGAACTTCCAAAAGTGGAACTCTTCCACTGTCTGATCTGTGGCACAGGTCATGATCCCTTCTCTGAGTGGGTCAGACTGACAGCCTGAGAATCAGGAAAGTGGCATTTCCCTCCTCCCCAGAAATGGCTCTGCCATCAAGAAAAGATGTGGCCATCCTGGCCATGTTCTGGGCTGAAAGGGAAGTTTAAAAACAAGGCTTTTTTCTCTATTTATTCACTCCTCTGTTAAGAAAAATAAGTTAGGACTTCTGAACATATCCAGTCTCTTAATGGGAAGAAAAGCGGGAAAGGCTATTCTGTTTTTACTTCTTCATAAACTAAGAATGAAAATGATAAATCCCTTCATCCCCTCTCAACTTCACAAAATAAGCACCTCGCTGAGATTATTACTCAAGTGAAAGAGTTTTTGTTAAGGGAAAATATCTTTAGAAGGCAAAGAGTCAGCAAGGTCTAAAGTGAAGAGACCACTCACCAATCCTCATATCTTGGCCTTCAGATCAATTAAATCTAATTTCCCAGCAGCTACATGCCCCAGTCTCAGAGGACAGCTCTGGTCACTCACTGGTGAGCTCTGCAGAATTTTAATGGGGACCTCACTGTTGGGGTACAAATTCAATTTTATATTTCTCCCCCTCCTGCCCCTTGCAAGCAGCTCATGTCCCTGTCCATGTGGGCCTGGAGGTGCTCACTGCATCTTTTCTGGTGAAAAGCACAATTTTTAATTTTGCTGTTGTTATTTTAGCACAGTGTGAAGAGTCTGGGTGAGACTCTCTGTCAAAAATATTAATCATCCTCTCCACTCCAGTTATTTTACAGGAAATGGGCCACATCTGCTGGGTGAAACACCCTGCTGGGACTGTCACCCAACCCCTGTGTGACCACTGAGCACATGGCCTCTGCCATCCTGATGGAAACCATTCCCTGTCTCTGCTCCTTGACAAAACACCCCTTTCCCTTCATGGCCATGATCCCCAGGACTCTTGGCTGGCAGGGCAGATGGATGGATGGATTCCTCAGAACAAGGGGTGATGTTGGCAGAGGGCAGTGAGCCCTGTCACACGTAGAGCAAAGATGCCCAGTTGGCTTTGAGCTTCTGCCACACACACACGTCCCCACCAGATCCACACACAGTCACAAATTCCAAAATAAAGTGCCTAGAGGAAGATTGTCAAAAGAGGAATCATTAGTGGGACCCTTCCACCAGGGATCTGGCAAATCCACAGCACTGGGATTGGGTGGGACTGGACTCTGAGGAGACACCACTGAAGTCTCCCCGTACTTAAAGGAGGTTTATAAAAAAAGAGGGAGCAAAATTCTTCACATGGACAGATAGATATAGGACAGGGGAAGGGTTCTAAACTAAGAGGACAGATTGATTAGATTCAAGAAAAAATTGTTCCCTGTGAGGGCACTGAGGCCCTGGCACAGGGTGCCCAGAGAAGCTGTGGCTGCCCCTGAATCCCTGGAAGTGTCCAAGGCCAGGCTGGATGAGGCTTGGAGCAACCTAGGACAGTGGAAGGTGTCCCTGCCATGGCAGGGAGTGGAATGGATGATTTTAAGATCCTTTCCAAGCCAAACCATCCCATGACTGTGTGCTGACTACACAAACCCCTTGAGAGATCCTGCTCATCCCTCAACAAACCACACTGGATTTCTGCACTGGATTTTAATTTCCAAGAGAAGAAATATTCCTCTTTCCAGGATGACCTGTTCCCACCTCCTGCTCTCACCTGGCTGAAAGTCAAACCCAGATACAGCTCCAAGCTTCACCAAGCTCCCATCCCTGCACTTCCAGGTAGATCCATAACTGCACTAATGCTTTGTTCCTGCTAAAGGTGGTTCTGCCTTGCTCAGCTTTTCCTGACAGGAGAGCAGGAGGGTGAGCACAGCTCTGGGAACAGGATCACATCTCACTCCCTCACTGCTGCAAACCTTCCCACATCCAGATAAATCCAATCCCATCAAGTAGACAACACCCTTGCACCAGCAAGGCTCTTTAGAGTCATAAAATCCTTAAAGCTGGGACAGGCCTCTGAGATCACTGAGCCCAACCACAAACCCAGCACTGCCATGTCCACCACTAAACCATGGCCCCAAACACCACCTTTACACATTTTTGGATGCATTCAGGGAGGGTGATTCCACCACCAACAGGAGCAGCCTGTTCCAAAGCTTGACAACACGTTCAGAGAAGGAATTTTTCCTAACGCTTCCATGAAGAAAAAGATGCTTCCATTCCCTGATGTCATCACGAGTCCATGCCATCCCCATGACATCAATTAGCAATGCTAATCTAGCCAAACATTAATTACAACGCCTTTAGGATGTAGGCAGAAAAAAGTGAAAAGAAACAAGGCAAAAATAAATCGCATTTCCAGGTTGGGTTTTAGGCATTCAGCCACAAGACCACCCCCAGCAGAAAGTTCATTTTCAGAGTCTGGAACTGAGCTGAGCTTCCCAGTTTTATCCTGAACTCTCCATCTGTGGCTGAATTTGTTGGTTCATCTCCTTCTCCTGCTGGTTGCCCCAATGGATGCTGTTCCTTCCCTGTACTTATCCCCAGGCTACTCTGCAAGGGAAATCAGCATTTATTTTTAGGTCCACTGCTCTCTGACAGGTTGGGCTCTCCTCCCAGGGCTACAATATATATTTAATACTTGTTTTCAGAGCTGACAGCTCAGGAAGTCTGAGTGGTGAACTGGCACATGCAAGAAATCATTAAAAAGGAGAGGGGCATCAACCTGCCAAACATTTTAACTCCCCTTCTGGAAAGAGAGACTTGAACAATTCAATTGTTCATGGGATTCATCAATCCCATGGTGGGGAAGGAAGCAAGAATCAAAGACACAGTTGCTGTTTGATGAGGATGATGATGGTGATGATGATAGCTTCACTGTGCAATAACAAATCCTGTCAGACCTGCAGCAGAGGAACATGAGGGGGATACACCATCAGAGCAATTTGCAGAATTTGCAAAAAGTCAGTTAAAAAAAAAGGTAGTACAGGAGAGAGAAATGCACCTGGGCTGCTCAGCATTCCCAGCACAGGGAATGCCCCTGGGAGTGCTGGAGCTTCTGGATGTTGGTGATCCAGGTGGGACGAGCAGAGCCAGGGCTCATCCCACACGAGGGATCCAGCTCAGATCTGTGATCACTCCACAGTGGATCTCCCCAAGGGCTGTGCTTCCCAACCCTCTGCAGCTGGGGCTCAGAACTCCTGCCCATGGTCACCATAACCTCCATCCTCTCCCTCATCCCATATCCCCATGGATTTCCATGCTGGGATCGCAGCTCCTGGCCAGACCCTGAGCTCTTCACCGCATCCTGCAGCAATCCCATGGATTCTTTTCCCTTCCCACTGAAACATGGTTTTAAAGGGTTAAGAGTTAGAACCCATTCATATTGAAGTTAGATACACCAATGATAGGTTAATGATTATTAGATGCTTAAGCTAAAGCTAATTGTAATATTATGAGCTCATTTGTAGAAGGAAGTGGAGCAAGTGACCCATTATAGGAACATACTGAAACCAGTGGAACAATGCCCAGCACCTGGACTCTGTGTCAATCCATCATGAAGCAGGGGGCCTTGGATGGTGCCAGAGGGTCACAGAGACCTGATGAAGACATTCCTGACTTCATCCCTGGGACCACTGACCCAATTCAAGACCACTGACCAAATTGGAGAGAAGAATTGCGCACACATGAAGGACCATTAATCTCATTTTAATACACAGTGGGAATGGGAGGTGCTGGGGTTATGTATATGTATTGTTTTGGGAAATAAATAGAAGGCAAAAATTCTTGTGCAGTGTGGTCACGCATTTCAGGGACAACCCCCATGGTACCGCCCTTTGGTGTAATAAACATAAAACTTTCTAATTTTGAATGGTTAGAGAGTCTTTGTCTGTGATTTTCGGTTTTAACAATTCACCACCTCTCTTTCCAAAGAGCAGGGACAGAGCTGGTGAGTTTTATGAGGTGTCTTCCTTCAGGAAAACACCACCTTTCCTCAGCCCTTTACCTTGCTCCTCTTCCACAACTCAGCTGTGGTTTTTGGAAGATGTCCCCTCCATAAATCCTGCCTTTGTTCCACCTCCCTGTAACAACACCTCTCAGCAGACAAATTTGCACAGACAACCAAAGCTTCAGCTTTGTAGCTGAGTTTAAAAAGATTTCCAGATATTTTCTAGATCCCTGAAGGCTCAGGTCAAGTAGACCCAAGGCAGCGAGCTCCAACTCTAATTTCCTTTTCTGTCTAAAAAACCATCAGGGCGTGGCTAACACAGTTTAACCACCAGACATGTCTGGCTCTGGCAACAGCTTTCCAGTGAAAGCAGCACAGCAAAAAGACAGATTTTAAGAAAAATAAAGTAAATAGCTGTATGGTTAAAATGGGATACCTATGTTGGCAGACAATTAAAGGAGACAGAAAATAGTTCCTGTTTTTTAATATAATAAAATTATTCCTGATATTTAATATAATAAATATTTATTTTAATAGTGTAATATTTAATTTAATAGTTATTTTAATAGTTTTAATAGAATAAGTTAATTTTAATTTTTTAACTTTAATAGTTATTTTAATAGTTGTTCCTATTATTTATTATAATTGTTATTATTTATTATTACATGAATAAATATATATTATACTAGTTTAATAAATATAAACTATTTAAAAAGAAAAATTATTATAATAAATAATATTATTAACAATGCATAAATATTTTTAAAATAATACCTTAACTTCCTCAAACATTTATTATTAATATATTAATTATATAATTCCACAAATTTTTATAATAAAAATTATTTACAAAATATTTTTTTAAAATTAAAAAAATATTTACAAAATATTATTATATCCCCAAGTCTGTACGATCCAAATTAAAACCACAGCTGAGGTGGAAGGCACAAATACACACACCAACACCAGGAGTCCCTTCCTCATGCTGTATAAATTTAATTATAATGTAGATCACACATTTCCAGAGCACCTTCAGCCTCTGGCAGACACCAATGGACCATCTCCAAAAGAAGTAGGGATAGGGACCAAGATGAATGGATCTCTAAAAGCAACCTCTCAAAGCAGAGTTTTATTAAGTGCTCTTCCAGCCATGATTGACTGCTGATATATGACACAAGATATTTTTTATTTGACTTACTAGCACAGCAAGAGACAGAAAAAAGCTTTTAACTCTCTTTACCCCTAGAACACAGCGAGGAAACTTCCAGCTACGCATTTCATGGGTCTGAAAAAACTGTTCTGAGTTCTGCCAAGATCGTTAATTACAGAAATAAAAATCAAAAAAAGAGCAATTAGCACCTGCAGAGATGAAATCAGCCGGGCAGGGAGGAGCTGGTGGGACCAGCAGCCCTCGGTGGGGCTGTGAAGAGTTATCACCTCTGGGGCAGCCTGGAGCAGGCAGGTGGGAAGGAAATTGTGGCATGACATAAAAATCCACATCTCCATGGAGGCTGAGGGCTTTAGTGCCCAGAAGAGCCATGAATGTTAATTTGGGAGCTTGGCTGTGAATCTGTGCCTGTCATGAAGGATGGGAGCAATGCTTTTGCCACAGGACAACCAGCACTCTGATTTCATAATGGATTTTTTTCCTCCTATATACAATATTTTATGTTGTTCCCTCCATTATTTTAGTACTCTGCACCCTCATTTATCCTTTTTACAGAAATTAAGCATGCTTTTAGCGTCTGGGTAGCCAAAACTTGGATAGACTTACAGCTTTACAGAAAAAAAATCCAGTTGGATCATACATGAATCTAGGTATTCTACCTTCTTAGTAAGCACTGATTTCAGGCTAAATCTACAGCAATAGCTTTATTCCTCTTTTATCCCTCAGGAAGTATTGCTATACCTGAAAGCACACATTTTTATAAGCGTAAATATATATACATATATATAAATATCCATTTTGTTCCAATAGAAGCTGTTATTTCTCTTGATAAAACCTTTCCTCATCTGCATTGCACACAAAGAGGTAAAGATAAGCATTTGATACACCCTGTGCTGTGTGAATTCCCTGGAAAGGGAGGAGAGAGAGGGGCAAGGAGGAACAAAACTTAATTTTGCTGGAGATGCTGCTGAAAACAAAACTGTTGGAACAATTCCTGTGCCCCAACCACAAAGCATCACCTCCAGCAGGTGAAAAAAAAAAGCTTTGCACAGAGAAACTCTGCAAAAAACCAAACTGTCCAAGGAGAGTCAGGGAGCAGAGAAGAGCAGAAGGGGTGGAAAACTTCCTTGAGAGGGATCATGGCTGAGACACACATGGCTCTGCAGATGTGTTTAATATCCTCCCAAAAAAATGCACTCAGCCTTGCAGTCAAGACTTGAGCACATCAGAAATTCCTGGTGCACTGCTTGGCCTCCTTTTGGTGCCCTGGAAAGCTGGGAGCTCTTTCAGCAGCAGCCTGTTTCTCTTCCTCTGAGGATGTTAAGCAGAACACCAACCTGTTCCTGTTGGGAAAATGGGTTGGAAAAGCCAAATTGTTTTTAAAAAGCAGGATAAAAATGGTAAAAAACCGAATAGATGGATGGAGGTGTGGAAGGAAACAAGTGAAAAGTCCAAATGTTCTTGAAAAGCAGGACAAAATTGGTAAAGAACCCAATAGATGGATCGAGGCGTGGAAGGAAACAAGTGAAAAGTCCAATTGTTCTTGAAAAGCAGGATAAAATTGGTAAAGAACCCAATAGATGGATGGAGGTGTGGAAGGAAACAAGTGAAAAGTCTAATTGTTCTCCAAAAGCAGGATAAAATTGGTAAAGAACCCAATAGATGGATGGAGGCGTGGAAGGAAACAAGTGAAAAGTCCAATTGTTCTGAAAAAGCAGAATGAAAATGGTAAAAAAATCGATATATGGATGCAGATGTGAAAGGAAACAAGTGAATTAACTCTTTTGCCATTTTGATTTTACTTTGGAATGACCCCAGGGCAACAGAAAACCCCAGGAACTCTCAGGGAGGGGATCCCAAAGTTCCATCACCCCTCCACAGAACTCCCAGCACACGCTTAGGAAGGGGAGCAAAGCAGCCACATCATTCCTTGCTGAATTATCCCAAATTACATGGGGGGGAAAAAAACAGCCAAAAAATGCCAGGCACAGCTCAGGACTGAGCCCAGCCACTGATGGCGAGGAGGATGAAGTGACTTTAGCCACTTTAAACCAGGCACAGGTTTAATCTCCACTCAGGAAATTCCTGAAAGCAGTGAAAGGTGACTTAAAAATTAAAAAAAAAAAGAAAATTTTAAAAATAAAAGAAAGCAAGTACATGTGTGCCACACACATCCATGTGCAGGATGAACAAGTTCCCCTCTCCCCTGACAAATGGATGGGGTAGAAGATATAACAATAATCACCACATTCACTTAAAATGAGAGGTGGATGTGGCAAAATCAAGGTGGCAGAAGTGTAATCCCCAGCAGGGTTTGGATCTTGGCCATTCCCAAGCTGAGTGCATAAAAATGCTGAGGGTCAGCCTTGAGGCTGCTTTTCATTTTGGTGAAGATGTGAGGAGTAGTGTGTTATGTGGTTTTTTTCAGGGGTGGTGGTGATCACAAGCAGCACATTTAATTTGATTTCATTTCCTTCCTGCCTAGCAAGGGGATGTGTGCTCCTCAAAGTCTGAGCTGCCACTTGGGAGAGATGAAATAAAACCTGTTCTTGGGCAGGGAATAAAGCAGGCTGCAGGGAAGAGCTCAGCATGGAGGAAATTTCCTTCGGTTTTTTTCACTCTTACACAACACAAGAAACCAGTTTGAGGCTTAAGATCTCCAAGAGAAGTGCCTGCCAAAGGACTGAAGTGCCACTGTATCCGTGCAAGGTGCAGAATGAGGTAACTTTAATTTTGGTGTTCACAGCATCACAGAGTCCCAGAATCCTAAATGGTTTGGGACCTCCAAGATTATCCTCCAACCCCACAGAGCATCTGCAGGGTCTTCCCTCTCTCAAAGGGATGATGTGGGATATTTTTCTATCCCTCCAGTGGCCTGGAAGTGATCAGCAGCACTGACCCTGCCCTCACTGCTGACCACACAGGAGCTCAGACCATCCTGGTCACCCAGACACCCAAACTGCCAAAACTGGGGTGTCCTGATCTGCCAGAATCCCACCTGCAAGGGAGCTCCCAGGCTGAGCATCTGTGACAGCCAGTGACATCTGTGAGGGCCCTGGGGACACTGCTCAGATGTTGGTGGGGATGTTCCAGATCACCAGGGATTAATTGAAACATCTGTTAAACACGGGATCCAGGCTGGAGCCTCAAATATGTCTTTTGAAAAGACACCCAATGGATTTCAGCTTTCAAAAGGAGACACCAGGTATTGATATTCTGCCCTCCAGACAAGAATTGTGTTTAAATAGATTTTTTTTCTCCATCCCTCTTGATGAGGTGACAGGGATGAGGGTGAAAAAAACAGAGAGCTCATACAGGAGGAGGAACACCCCTGCTGAAAAAAGAACAGGATCATGGGGGTGGTGGCTCAGCAGAGCTGGGATCTCTGTATTCAATTCTTTTGGCCTCTTCTCCACTTTAAATCCATGGAGCCAGGCCATGCCAGCCAGCAGAGTTTATCAAAACCACATCACCCACCCAGCTTGTTAGTGAAACGCATCGAAAAATAACCCCACTTTGGTTCTGAATTAGAAAATAATCACAATTCTGCGCAAACACTGGAATTTAAATGGCAAGCAGACTCACAGAAGTGTAACTCTCCAGCTCCCAGCAATGCAAACAGTGAAATGGAGAGTTTGGGACTGCCCTGGTGGGGGGAGAAATCCACCTAATGTGACTAACGGAGGAATTTAAAGCTGTTAATGTCCACTGGTGCAGCTGAGTGAAAAAGTGACTGTGCTAATTTAAAATACACCAGGATCTCAAAAATTCCTATTCCTGTAGAGGAATAGGCCTTTACATCCTGGAAATCCTACACACACACACACATATATATATATATATATAAATAAATAAATTTTATATCTACATAAAAATATATAAATACACATACATATAAATATATATATGCATATACTTGTATATATACATGTGCATATAAATGTGTATATGCATATATACACACACATACACATATATACATATACACAAATATAAATATACATATAAATATATTTATATATAAATATATAAAAATATATAAAAATATACATATACATACATTTTTCTATATTTATATATTTTTATATATATATAATATATATAAAAAACAATGACATTTTATATATCTATATATATATGTAACAATCAGTGCTGGAGATAAGATCTGCCCCAATAAAGTGCCAGTAGAGCAGCACTAATGCGAGCTCTGCAGCCTTGAGCAACCCACAGCACACATCCCTGCTCACAGAAACCTCCCTAAATTCACTCCAGAAACCAACCAGCTCCAAATGACCCAGCTGGGGGCTGATGCCACCCGACAGGGACACCAGGGTGGGACACCAGCCTGCAGACCCCGGGGCACTGCATCTGCCTGGCACCCACAGCACTGGGGGCAAAAAATAGCAGAGGCAAGGGCTGGAAGGGCAAGGAATTCTCACATCTGCTTGCTCCTCTTCACCTCACCTGCTCGCTCCCAGCAGGTCAGGCCTTGTTCACAGAGAATATTTATTTTTGTGCAGGTTGGCAATTATTAAACAGAAGGGATTTGCTGTTGTAGCTCTCCCCTGGTTAGGGTTTATCCATGAGGCTGAGCTGGTTCAAAGCCACAGCCAAGGGGATGCTCCTAAGAAAGCTGAAGTTTTGGGGTGGGAAATATTTGTGCTGTGTTAACAACATCCTCATCAGAAGGTTCATCCTCAGAAAGTTGCATTTCTTAATTAAACTATTTATCCTTAAAAAAACCTTATTAAAATACAGCTCAATTTTTTAACTTATTAAAATAAGCTACTATAAAACTCACAATTTATGAAACTATCAGAGAAGTAAAAACCAATAAATATCTAAATCCAAACAAAAAGCACCATCTCACACATTTAATCCCAACCCTAACCAAAAAAAAAAAAATTAAACCTCAACATGCACCTTTTCTTTCACACCTTCAGGAGCTTTTTAGGTTTTCTAGCAGTGTTGAAGTAGCCTGGTATTGTGCTATTTAACAAATAAATGAGTTTTATGATGATGCAAGGAGTATCCAACGGCTCTGGGAGTTCATCCCCTCCTCAAAATCTTCCCCAGGCACTTCCTGAGTGTCAATGAATGAACTCTCCCCATGTTAGAGTTCTGGAGAATTTTAGACTTTCTGTACTGAGAGACTCTAACCCTCAGGAGAACACTGAATTTGACCTGAAGCTGTGGAAAAAAACTTCCAAATTTGATTGATGACACTAAGATTATAGGTGTGTAGTTGATTAGAAGTGTGTAATATCACAAAATAGAAAACTTAAGAGTTTAAAGTTTCAGAATATAGCAATATATATGGGACAATGTAGAAGTTTTAAAGCAGTAGCTAGTTGTTCTTTTTACCTTCTTCATAAGTTTGAGCAGTATTTTGTAATTAAACAGAAAAGTTCCACATTACAGACTTTGAAAGGTAAGTTATTAAGTTAAAAGTGAAAATAATTTGTTATTTGTTAATTACATAATTTAGCCTTAAAAAACCTTGTAACAAAAGATTGTGAACCATTTTGTGCCTCGTTCAACACTACAAAACTCACTGCTGTGAGACTGCAACATAGATAAGAAATAATAAACATCTAAATAAAAACAGTAATAATAAATTATTATCTAATAATAAACAATCTAATTATTAGATAATAATAAATAATCTAAATTAAAAAAAACCCTAAATAATCCACTATCATCTCAAGTGCTTGCAATCCCAACCTCAAAAGAAGTAGAAAAAAATCCCAGGAAAGGTGAAAGATGCACCCAGAGAGATGAATCAGCCCAGAGAAATCTCTGGTGCTCATTCTGTAGAAAGGAATGGTGACAAAAAGGCTGCTCAGGTGGGGACCAGCCTTCTCCAGCTGTGCCCAGGACCTCCCTGACACAGCAGGAGCTGGGGAGTTCTGGGTGGATGCCACTCTGAGTGTTGGCATCACATCCCTGGCCCTCACACAGAGCCAAATGTTTGGGGTTTCTGCCACTGCAGCCCCCTGAGATTTCATTTTCAGAGGCAAAATCATCTCCCCTCTTGGCTGAGGTCCCACCCAGCTGAAGCTGTGGGAGCTTGTGACTTCTGGAGAACATCTGGGAGCGTGGAGAGGCTGCACTCAGCACCCACAGAGGGAAACCTGCACAGGGCAGCACAGGAGGACAAACCCCTGCCTTGGCACAGGCCAGTCTGTGTGTCTGTCCATCCTGCTGGGGCACAACTCCAGTCCCTCCTGCTCTGGGCTCTCCAGTCACCTCCAGCTCCTTTTGTCCCCTGACCTGGGATTTTTTCTTGGCTGCATTTCCTAGATTTTGGTTCTTGCAAAGCTCTTTCCTCCTCTTCCCAACACAGAAGAGAGAAAGCTGATGAGAGCAGGGAGTGGGGCTATATTTAATCCCGCAGCCTTTCCCAGGCATTGGAAAACCACAAATCCATGTCCCCTGAGGCAGGGTGATGCAGCAGGGGAAGTGACAGCAGCACAGAAGTGGCACTGCCATGCTGGTGCTGACCTGGTCTGAGGGCAGGGCATGACCTCCTGCCTTCCTAAAACCCAGCTGAATCCTGCTCCCCACAAAAACCTGACTTAGATTTTTTTATTCTGCACAGATAATCTGAGCCTTTCCCTAAATTTCAGCCACTCAGGGTGTGACAAATCTCCTCCAAGTGCACTCAGGTCTGGCTTAAAAAAAGATCATCAAATCTCAGGTCTCGTTTTCCACGAGTGTCTGGTGCCCTTGCTCAGGCTGCCAACAAAGGGGACACTTGATGCTGAACAGGGAGATCTCCCTCCTGTCCCTCTTCCCTCTGTTCCAAAAGATTTGTGTCTACATTCTAGCCTAAACACCAGAAAATTCCCAGTCCTCCCAGACTATCAGCATATCATGTGGAAGATTGGTTTTGACAAGTCACCAGTCTTCTCCAGTTGTTTCTGCTGGAGACCATCTGGTAAAGGCAAAAACCTCTCTAATTTTTTTTAATCTTTTTTTTTTTCACCCTGAAAATGAATATAAACTCTGCATGTTTGCCATTTCTAAGGCAGCCTTGTAGCTGAAACACCTCTCTCCTGACACGGTCCCACCACTCACTCAGTCTCCACTTGCAGTTTGCCAGATGTGCAGAGCATCCCCTGTTCTGCATCCCCTGTTCTGCATCCCCTGACTGCCCCGATGCCTCCTTGGAAAGCCGAGTGTGAGAGACAAAAAGCCACTCAAAAAGTCACTGTGAAACACTGAGAGTGAGAACAAAACGTTTTGTCAGCCTCAGGAGCCACAACAGGACAAAACGCAACTCACCTGAATTTGGATTTCTATCTGGAGCAGCTCTGGCTCTCACACCTCTCACTGAGGGGTTGGAACCAGAGGATTTTTAAAGTGTTATAAAAAGGGAGGAAATGCACTTCCAAACCCCAAATTCACAACCGGGGCGGCTTTCCCTGTCCATGGTCCCACCTGGCTCCTGCTGCTGAGTGTCTGGCAAAAATCCCTTTTTAAATACCACCCTGGTGGACTTGGCTGCTGGTACAGCCCATCCCAATTCCTGGCTGGTTGTCCGGAGTTTCTTGCTGGAGACAAATCCCTAGGCTGGGAGGGTGTGATAATGACGGTATGAATGCCCCTGCTGTCGCGCTGGTGAGTAAAACACAGCTTGAAATAGCTTTAAGTATTTCCTCTAGCACGTTTTTCCCCCTCAGCTATTTTACAATTTTACCTTTTTATGCCCTAAGTAAGAGCTCCCACAATATTATTCTTGCTGATTGTGTGTCCTCTCTGAAAACTTTACAGAGAGAGGCAGAGAGGCTTTCAGAGTTACCCAGACACAGGGTTGGGCAACTGGTTCTCCTGAATAAAGTCAGTCATGCATTTATACAAGCAAAAATGGAATAATTCATACACCCAGTGATAGACTCAGGGTTTGTGGCAAGGCCTTTGTTAAACACATGTTGTTATTGCTAAAGGATCTTTGTGCTGGGTGCAGGAACTGGCCTGGAGGATCCCAGTGAGAACCTTGTCTTTTGGCCAAAACCATTTGTGGTTGTTTTGTTTAAAGTATATTTATGTCACTTCACAGATTCTCAATCTATGACAGGAGGAAAAAGGCACAGACACAGCCGAAGTGGTTGTTATGATTTCTGTGGAGCTCAGATTTCACTGATTTTCCACACTGATCACATCTCCAGCATTTGCACTCGGTCTGATGAAGAATCAGATCTGAGTTGTTTAATTCTTTTCCATCACAAACCTACTTCAAGGCTGGAACAGAGCAATGCTCTGAAGAAAAGCACAAATTACACCAGCTGGGCAGATTTGGCTAATTCAAGGAGCTTGAAGTCTGAAGGCACGTGGAATCCACCAACTGCTTCAAATTATCCACATCTCATTTCTAGACACATATTGGGAAAAAAAAAGTGTCTAATTTGTAGCTCTTCAGACCAAATTATCTTAATTACACCCCTAAAAGCAACACAGAACCTAAAAGGGGTTATTGTGCATTTACACCACATCCAAACCACCATTACTGCTTTTATTCCAACTTTTCCAAGCTGCCCCTGGCAGGAGGGCAGGACTTTGGTGAGCATGGCTTGATGACCTCAGCAAGTGGGATCTGCCCAATTCCCTCTTCTCCACAGTGTGCACAATGAGAGATGAAAGTTTATAACTGCAATTAGAAACCACATGGCTGCAAGAGTTTTATGGTGCTGAACTTGTTGATCAGCCACTTGTTCAGAGTTTTTTTCCCTAAGGACGTACCAATATAATTATCAAAGAAATTATACGAAACAAACCCAAACCAACCAAGCTCTGCTGAGCCATCACAGGTCCCAGAGTCAGGTTATGACTGAAGAGCTACTTTTGCTTTAAAAATCAGCACCAAATCCCAGGTTTAAGCTGAGAAACAGACCAGGAATTTTCTCCAGTACTGAGGCAGTTCAGTGTTAGTCACCCTGCAGATCAGTGCTGATAAGGAGCATGTGAATCTTTTTAACCCACCAGCGTGAACCAGATCCCAGGAACATTAACAACAGCACCAGAATAATAAAAGGGCTGGAAAGGAAGCAGTTCCAGGATTGCACCCGGTCTTGTGCTGCCCCAAAGCTTTAGGGGTTTGTGCTTATTGATGGCAGCCCAAGAGCATCACCCACAGCCTGATCCTGCCACCCCTTGCAGGGTGAACTTCAGCAGCCCTGTGACCTCACCCTCTGCAGGATCTGGCCCCAGAGGAGTCCCTCATGCCAACAATCTTTAAAGAAATGGGAATTTTGCCAAGGGTTTCAGTGGAAGCAAGAGCTGGAGCAGCTCCAGCAGCTGATGAGAACACTGCCCCCTTCTCCTTTCCCCAGCTCCAGCCCTGGACACTTGGGCTATTTTGGATCTTCCCTAAAGCAAGCTCTGTAGAATCCCAAGAACTGATTGCCTTGTCCTTATTTTAGTACTTTAATCCATTTTCCCAACCTGTTCTTCCTCTAAGAAAGTCTTTGGCAATGCAGTTGGGTGGGTGGCTCATGGTGACAACCAAAAAAAATTACAATTAAATCCATTTGTTTCATTCCTTGTGGGACATGGGTAGAAGAAAGGGGAGAAGGAAAGGGAGACAAGTGATGCAGTGACACATCTGGGTTAACTTCCACTCTCTGAGGCTCAGCTTGCTTGGTCTGACTGCTTTAAGACCTGGATGATGCTCTGAGCAACTGGTATGCTGAAATCTGTCCTGTCCACAGGGCTTTGGAATCAGATGCTATTTATTTCCAACCATTCTACAATTCTGTGATGGTTCTGTGACCACAAGCACTGTCACCAGCCCAACAGAGCAAACACAGGTGACTTGCAATGGATGGTACAACCCAGTTGTGGTGGGCAACCTCACCCAGCCCTACAGGATGCTGGGGAGGCAGCCTCACCTTCCCGGGAGAAAACAGCTGTGGGAGCAGCTTACAAGTGAGAGGGAAACTCAGCCACAGCCAGCACCAAATCTCCCCCTAAATTAAAACCAGTCTCGCTCTAAATCAAGCCCTGTGAGGAAACGAGCTGTGAGAACAAAGCGAAATCAGGGAATTGCAGACTCCCTGAATGGTCTGGGATGGAAAGGACCTTAAAGATGCTCCGGTTCCACCCCGTGCCACGGGCAGGGCCACCTTTCCCTGGAGCCGTGCCCTGTGCCTGCTGGCACGGAGGATCAGCTCGTGTGACTCTGTGCGGGGCACACACAGCTCCAGGAGAAACAAACCCCCTTTGCTCAGCCTGCCCCGAGCCAGCACGGCCCCGACCGCGGGGACATCACACCGGGCAGGGACACGGCAGCCCGGACACATTCCCGGCTCCCGGCTCCGGCTCGGGAGCGCCGGGAAGCGGCGCTTTGCCCAACTTCTCCTGGGCAGCCCATCCCGGAGCCCCTCGCGGAAAGCTCATCCCGCTATCCCCAGGTGAGCTGCGAGCGCTCCCCGAGCTCCCGAACAGAAACCAAAGCGAGCCGAAAGCCAGCAAAGCTGAACGACAGCGAAACCCGCAGCCGCTTGCGGAACAACACGCTAAAACCCCGCAGGGAACCCCTCCAGCCCAAAGGGATCCCCCGAAGGGAACACCTGAGCCCAAAGCCGAGCCCTCGCCGTTTCCCGGGAAGGAGCAGAGCCTGCCAAAGTTGCCCGAAGTTTTCCCGGTCACTCACCGCGGCCAGCAGGCAGCCGAGCAGCGGCACGGCGCGGCGCAGCGCCCAGCCCCGCATCCTGCCCCGGCCCCGCCGCATCCAGCGGGCACGGCGGCGGCTGGAGGAGCAGCAGGAGGAGGAGGAAGGAGGAGAAGGAGGAGGAGGAGGAGGAGGCAGCGGCTCCGAGCCCGCACCGCCCGCACCGCACCGCCTCCTGCGCGGGGCGGCTCCGGCACCGCCCCCGCCCGCCCCAGGTGCGGCAGCGGCGCTGCCCCGAGCCCCTTTCTCCTTTCTTCTCACCCGGCTTCCCTTGACCTTTATTAATTTTCCCTTCCTCTTTTTTTCCCTCTTATTTCCCTCCTTTTTCCTTCTTGCCCTTCCTTTCTCCTTTCTTTCCTATTTCCTTTCTCCTTCCCCTCTTCCTTCCTTTTTTCTCTCCCCTTTATCTTTTTCCATTCTCTCTTTTTATTTCCTATTTTTTCTTTTTCTCCTTTTCCTCATCTCTTCCTCCTTTCTCTCCGATTTCCTACATTTCCTTTTCACTATTTCCTCCTATTTTCTTACTCTTCCCTTTTACTTGGTCTCCCTTTTTATCTTTTCCTTTTCCCCCCTTCTGTCCCTTTTTTTCCTTTTTCTTTTCCATTTCCTCCTTGTTCTCTATTTATTCCCTTTTCCCCTTTCCTTTTCCCCTTTCCTTTTCCCCTTTCCTTTTCCCCTTTCCTTTTCCCCTTTCCTTTTCCCCTTTCCTTTTCCCCTTTCCTTTCCTTTCCTTTCCTTTCCTTTCCTTTCCTTTCCTTTCCTTTCCTTTCCTTTCCTTTCCTTTCCTTTCCTTTCCTTTCCTTTCCTTTCCTTTCCTTTCCTTTCCTTTCCTTTTTCCTTTCCTTTTTCCTTTCCTTTTT